>NC_072010.1:23255897-24489647 GCF_027791375.1 Indicator indicator | reverse complement strand
TTCCTTCCAGTGACATCCATTCAGATAATCTTCATAGTGGGACCAAAGAAACAATAATGGTTTGATGGCCATGGTGGTCTTAGGTTGATGTTTGGGATCAATTATCTTAGAGATCTTTTGCAATCGAAACAGTTCTATGACTCTATAATTCTATGATAAATAATCTACAGGAAAAGGATGATTCATTCTACCCACATACAATTCAGAATATTTAGAGTATGCTGTGAAAACACAGGCCACAAGGGGTTTTCCTGCACTGATCAAAGGAAGAACAGTCTCACAGTTCCTCCAGAGAAACTTACACACAAGAGAAAGCTTCTAATCAGCTTCCATTGTCCTGAGGAGAATGTGTTGAGTGGACTGACAAGTGAGACCATTCACCACACTTACCAGTATTAAACTTGCTCATATCCTTACTGTATGTACTATCAGTATTAATTACCAGAAGCTTACCAAACTTTTATCCTCTGGATAAAGACCTGAGTTGCAGGAAGGAGAGGGGCTTTCCAAGCCACACCTTTTAGTTAAGTTGGGTGTAAGAGAGAGATTTCTTTGTAGCAAATTCATCAATTTACTTTCTGCATGAGAGCAAAAGGAGGCCACATTCTGTAAAGGAGAACAGTTTACAGTTGTTTTTCAAATCATGTTAGTACTGTGTGCTCCCGAAGTAGTTAGGGCTTTATTTTCTCCAAATAATCCCACTAGAAGTTAATTTTATATCAAACCAACAATTTAGAAGAATGTCATGTGGCAGTAACTAAAATGACTACACATTTACCTCTATCGTACTTCTCAGTTCATTAATCTTCTCTTGAAGACAGTTTTCCTTTGGACTTGCTGAGAATACAGAAAGATCTCCAGCCAACAGCACAGGAATTCCTGATCTGAATTCAGACTGCCACTGAAGGTTGCTTGCAGCAATGAATGAAGAGCGCACAACTATATCTTCAATAGCAAAGTGTTTGAGATCTGTCCAGATCTTTACTGCTACTAAATTACAGCTTTCATCAGACAAGTACACCATAGTAGTGAAACCTAAAAGCAAGAAAAAACTCTGAATTAAACTTAAAATCTTTTAAGCAGAGGTTGATTACTGCAATTTGTATCTATAAAGAGTGTCACACATCTTGAAAGAGAATTGATAAATTTGACATGGCGACCTATCTGCATGATAACAGCAGTTTGATGCTTCATTCATATTCTACACTATCTCCCTACTGATTATAGAAAACAACTCCAAGTCTGTGCTCCAGTGCTTAAAAAACAATACTCCTCTGGTGCTTTGCCTTTCCATTCAGAAGATTATCCACCTTCCCCCACCCATGAGCTCCAGTGCCTGCATTCCACCCCTTCCATGACACTATACACAAAAGAGGGAGCTCATGTACATGTGCAGTGGTGCTTCTGCAGATGCTGAACACAGATGTGAGAACTGACATCCACCATTTGTGAATAAAAGAAATAAAATCAAGAAAAGTGTCTCTTGAGCTTACATCCTCCCATCCATCTAAACTCTCCCTGAACTAATAAGTGAAGACAGATTTTCTTCAGGAAAACAAATTATCTTCTAGCATATCATGGTGACAGCTATATTAGCAGGTTTTCACAGGCCTGAGATGCAGGTACACCACCAAGATAATTTTGACATTGGGGGGGGGGGGAATAAATTAAAAAAAAAAATATCAGTGCTTATTCAATAGGAGGACACAAGTGTGGTCTACAACATACCTGTTCTGCTAACAGAAACTACAACTCCGACTAAATCAACTTCAGCACACAGTGGCTGAAAAGAAGGATCTGACAAACTGGTGAATTTTAGAGCCTTTCTTGGGAAGAAGATCTGTACCAGCATCTCCTGTGATACCTGAGAAAACAGTATTTTTAAGTATTTAAAACACACTTACATAGCCTGTAAAGTATTTTAATGACACAGCTTCATGAACAGAAAGCACTTACTGGCAGCTGTAGATACTGAGTTTTCTTGGTTGCTGTTAATTGCACGTTAGCTGGGTCTGACCTTCCTTTGGACTGTGATGCGGCCAGCTGGGAGATTCTGTACCGATTGCCTTCCTTCAGCAATGCACAAACCTCTAGCAGTGGGTGCCAGATACTCAGGATCACTCCTAATGATAGCAGATCAAGATACATGAGCTGTGGCAATACTTATTGGGAGGCTTTTAAACCAAATAAATCTGCAGTACTCTTTCCTACCCAAAAGCCCTAAACCAAAACCCAAATAAAACCAGAAATATTATTGTGCAAGCTAGAATATTGCTGGCCAGTTACCATGTTTAGCTAAAAGTTATTTATAATTGTTCAAGTACTAACCCTTAAGTTTTTCTTGCTTTTTGTAGTCTACCACACATAATTTCCATACAGTAGACACATCTCTTTTGGAACAACCGTTTTCTTCCTGTTCTGCTGACTCTAAAGCCTTCTTGAATTCTTCCTGTATCTGAGCTTGCTTTTTGTCATTCATCAACTGCCTGTGAGCATTCAGAGCTTTTCGTTGTTCTTCACTGAGATATCCCTGTAACCAAGGGAAAATGTAGTCAGTATCTTTTTTATTAATTAAAAAATCCTGCTAAGATTTTTAGATAGCCCCTTTCTTAAGTGTTCATCCGTTAGCAGCAATTTATCATTCAACTGATACAAGCAATAGACTGGAAATGAGGTATGTTAACACAACAGGAGTCACCAGTCTGGTACCCAGTTGTCTAAGTATTACATTACACACTGTTCTTACGTGATTAGTGAGAAGCCTGCTTAAGAATGCGTAACGAAGATGAGTATTTAATATTCATGGCATGAGATACTAGAAAACAGTTCTGTAAGAAGAAGAGTTGCATCTCTCAGGAGACTGCTGCTGAGCTGACACAGTGATTTACACTAAAATGCATCAGGAGTGTTGCCTTTCTGACCATGTATTCAAGACACAGATGCCTTTACAGGTATCACCACAGATATGCATAACATTTTATCAAAGCCACAGACTGTATGGATTTATGACAGCCAAGGACCCTGTCTTGCACAAGGTAAGGCATTCATTTAATTTTTAACAACTGGCAGGGACTAATCACATGCATCTTTATTAATAAAGGCATAAACACTTAAAAGTTGTGGTTGAATTGGAGCAGGGAATGAAGAGAACAATGCCAATATAACCATTCAAATACTTCAGTGAACAGCTTGCAAGAATAAGTGTGTGAAACTCAAGACTTATGAGATGCATTTAGTTTTCATACACAAAAGACAAAATAATAAAATTACAAGTAAAATTACCTTTTAATTGTGCTATATGCTGGATTTTTGTATAATTAAATCATTCTGTTTAGTAACCCAAGATATTGTTAATCTATTCTAACAAGCCTTTGTTAAAGTATTTTCAAAATTATTAATCTTAATTTATTTATCAGTAAGCATGCTGTAGAAAATCTCAAAAGGCAGCAAAAAATGAAGAGCAATTTAATGGCTGATTTTAGCAGGAGGTACTAAATTGTCAGTTATTCTACAAGCATTTCAAAATGAGTCCAGCAGGATCTAGAGTTACCTCCATATAACCAGGATCAGATGCATTCTGAATTGCTTCATAAAGTTCTGCACCATCTTGCAAATTACGGATTTGCTGTCTTGTGACTATGCGTGGTCTCAGTGTCCTTCTGCTAACTCTCTCTGTTGAAAACAAGACACCGTGTTGAGTTTCACTTTAAAAGTGAAAGCAGAAATAATGACGTTAAGAAGCATGGTAATACGTAGACCTTGTCAGAATAAAAAACCCAAAACACTTCAATATAACAACTGATATATGTATGTGTGTGTGTGCAAAATACAAGCAGAAAAATACATCATTCATTTAAAAACAACACGTCAGAACTTTAAACAAACTTCAAGGAAGCCACTGTCAGTGTCTGCACTTAGGAAAGGGTGGGAGACTTAATGAGCTGCCACGAAAAAAAAAATCAACTCCTTAGACCTTCTGCAGCAGTCCTCACCTTGTTCAGTAGGACCCCCACAAGGCCTTTGCTGCAAAGCTGCTTTTCAGTTTGGTGGCCCCAAGCATGTTACTGGTGCATGGGACTATGCTCTCCAGGTGCAAGATCTGTGCTTCCCCCTTTGTTGAACTTTATGATTTTCGTGGCACCCCATTTCTCCAGCCTGTTGAGGTCCATCAGGATGGCAGCACAATTGTCTGGTGCTTGAGTCACTCATCCTAATCTGCTGAGAGTACACTGCCCTATCGTCCAGATCATTAATGAAGATGCCAAAACAGGACTGGACCCAGTGCTGATCCCTGGAGTGCAGCTTTAGTTACAGGACTCCAAACAGACTTTGTGCCACGGATCACAACTCTCTAGGCCCAATTCTTGATCCGGTTCTCAATCCATCTCACTGCTCAACTAGCCTATGCTTCTCTATGAGGATCTTAAGGGAGACAGTGTCAAAAGCCTTACTGAACTCAAAGCAGACAATATGCACTGCTCCTGTCTCATCTACCCAGGCCAGTAATTTCATCACAGAAGGTTGGCAGGTTAGTCAAACATGACTTCCTCTTGGTGAATCCCTGCTGACTATTCCCAGTCATGTTCTTGTCCTCCATGCGCCTGGAAATGGTTTCCAAGGTGAGTTGTTCCATCACCTTCTCTGGAATCAAAGTAAGGCTGGCCTGTAGTTAGTTCTCTGAGTCCTCCCTTCCTGTCCTTTTTGAAGACAAATGGCACATTTGTTTTCCTCCAGTTTTCAGGCACCTTTCTCATCACCATGACGGTTCAAAGACGATCAAAAGCAGCATCACCCAGCTCTTTCAGCACTTGTGGGTTCATCACATCACTGACCATGGATTAATCTATGTCCAGTTTGCCTAAGTTTTCTCTAACTTGATTCTCTTCCACCAAAGTTATGTCTTCCTTGCTCTGGACTTTGCCCTGGTCTTCAGGGCCTGGTATTGCTAAAGGTTGGTATTGCTTGTTAAAGTTGAGGTGAAAAAAGCATTCAGTAACTCAACCTTCTCCATGTCCCATTTGGTGGCTCTGCTGACCTCAGTATCTCCCCAGTCCCACAACATCTGTGAGGAAAGATGGTCAGTGCTGAGTCTTGGTGTTTGGGTCTACTGAGATACATCCTAAGCAGCGTCCACCTCTGGCTGAAATATTCCTGTGTTGGGTCTTTGAAGAGAACAGAATTAACAGTTCTACAATTCTGCAGCACTTTGCTGAGCCTTGTCTCAATGGTAATTTTTTTAGTAGCCTGGCTACCAACATGTTCAGGAAGTTTCCTAGATAGCTGCTAAGTCAAGCCAGTGAGTATCTAACTGTTTTGTACTCAAAGCTCCCAATACATAGTAAATAAAGAACAGTAACAACACAAACCCATCACGAACAAACCACTCAGCATCCTAGCTCTGCTTCTCCATCAGCAGAGATTTTTTGCCTGCTTCTTTAAACTCTTCTGTAAATGCCAAAAAAGTTTTTGTGTTCTTATTACATGTTCTGAACCACTGAAAGCTTTACCTTCCTGCTTTTCATATTCTGCTTGGATTTTTGCAAACAGAGCTTCCAGTTTCTTTTGTTGATCCTCTGCATGCTTAGCAGCTTCCCTTTCTTCAGCTCGGCTGTTACGAAACACGTACGAACCAGCTGATGTCTTTTCCACCCACTGAAATAAATAGATTCAAAACAAAACCCACAATTATTTTAAATTTTAACCTCATCTCATTTCCTTCTAATACTCACTGTTAAGCAGAAATGCTTTAAAAAACTAACAGACAGTAGATTCTAAGTCCTTTTAGTATAATAGATAAAGCCCCACAGCACTTAGACTTCATGTTAAAGATAAATGGACAGAACGGAGCTGTAATCAAAAGTGCACAATTGCAGTCAAAACTGCTGAAGAAACCAGAGCTTATTGTAATAGGTATCAAAGAGGTAACTTAGAAGATAGTTGGATCCCACTGGCAGATACATTAAAATACAAATATCAAACTCCATGCTTAAAAATATACTGCAACTGCATTCTAGCCAATTTTTCTTTCCACATCAACTGTACTGCTTTAACATGCAAGACTAGATGGTGTAAAAAGAACTATGATGATGTTCTGCAGATGCTCTTAATACTCCTGCCTGAAAGTGTTCCATAGGACTACAGCCTTGTACACAACTCTGCCAGAACTGGTTTGCCTGATAGAAAGAGATTGGTGAGCTAAGCAGAAGTCACTGTCCTGAAAGTGGTCCCCTCCTCCTAGAGCTGCACAGTCCCATCTTCTGGCTCTAGCACATATCTGACCTCATCAGACCACAATGATTTGTGTTGGGGGTTTTGTTGTTGTTTTGGTTTTGTTTCTGTTTACTATTATTATTAGCTAGTTACTTACTCCTGGTTTAGTAAACTCAATTAGCTAAGCAACAGGACCAGGTAAACTGCAGGCTTAGCATAAAGTAGTAGCAAGAGAGTGTAGCAAGAGTAGGATGAATCAGGGTTGAGGGACTAATCCTTATGAGGCAGTGAATTGTTGAAATAAGTTCTGCATGCCACTTTTTCTTGCTCTATTCACAGATTGACTCCTTTAATTAGGGTTACTGTGGTTCCTACACTCCTTGTGGCAGGAGGAAGACAGCTCAAGTCTTCCTCTTGTTTTGGTATGTTTGAACACTTGGTATCTTGATATAGCAAGATACATAACACTGCTTTTCTCCCCAGCCTGGAGGCCATTTACTGTGATGTGGTTACAGATAAGAGACACCTTTCTGGGAGCTAAGTAATTGTTAGTTCTATCAGGCTGTTCCCATAGTAGTGCTGCAATTTCCTCCACTGAAGTAATGACCTAAATACATTATAATGATCCAAACCAAATATTGGTATTACCTTTGTAGAATTCATTCTACATCAATTCAACAGTTACACAACAATGACAAAAGCCCCAAAGCCCCCTGTTGTGTACATGCCAACTGTAACATACTCTGAGAAAAGTTAAAATCCAAAAGTTGTCTCCTGGTTAAACTGTTAACATTAAGAGGATTGCTTACTAACAGGATATTGTTTCTTTGTGTAGTACTGTTATCAATCCAAGTAGTTACAGTGAAGTCTGACCCTGTTTAAAACCTTTGTTCTGTTTTGCACCACAATTGTGTTGTATTTTCAGAAATATTCTTAAATATCAAGTCTTCACATTATAGAAAGTAAGAAAAAGTAATCTTACTAATGGTTGTACATATTTAACTTCTTTGCAGGGATATATATGTTAATAGTAGAAAAAAAGGCTTTCACTTCTACTTGGAGTTGAAACCAAGTATCTTTTCCTCCTTTAAAACAAGTGCTATGCTTTGTACAGTACAGAACTGAAATTCAATTATTTCTGGCTTTTCGAAGTTGAAATCAAAGCGAGCCATAAGATACTGAGTGTGAACTCAAATTCTTCTTAGAGCAGGATACTCCTGATCATGTATTTAATGGTCCAGGACTGGAGCACTTCTTGCAGTGCACATGCACATTTTACACATAACAATACCCTTTCTTAAATTTGCTTATCTCCCTATATTATGTCTGATTTGAGGAATGGCATAGCAATTAACTAATATAATTTAGATCCAACAAAACCTTAGATTAATAAAGTACTTATATCATACCTGAATAGGGTAAGTTCTTTGAATAACTACATCGATACACCCCACTGAACCACCCTCACTGTAGAGCGATGACAAAGGCAAAGGAAAAGGTCTGGGATCCCGATGGAATCCTAGCTTTGCATCCCACCGTGCACATCGAGTGCTGTTTGCCGAAATCTGAATAAATGAAAAGTTTAATGATAACTGTCACTGGTAGGTCAAAAAGATACCCGACTGGTTGTATGTAGAGGAAAGACTATTTTCACACTGACCTCACTATCTACCTATCTCATTTTTGCACCTGAACATACTACATTTTAATTTCAAGGTTTCTTTTCACATTGAAGAATGTATTTTAAACAGAAACTCCAAGTTTGGTAAGCTGAAATTCTCTGGGAAATGAGCATCTAAGACAAGCTGTTGTTTTATACCAGGGAAGCGTAATTTGTATGCTGAAACCTCAGCCAGCACTTTAATCATCCTCAGACTAGTCAAGATCTCCCTCCCCTAGCCCACTCTCTTATGACTTGGCTTCTTCCCTCCATTCTTCCTCCAATTTCTGTATTGTTTGCAATGGATTAACCAAATTAAGGAGCTGGAACTGTCAAGTCATGCACCCAAACTTGACAGAATTCTATACTCTAAACTCCTCTTCCAACTCTATTGAATAGTGTTAGCTACCTTGTGGCATAAATCTAGTTATTAAACTTGGCCACAACTTTGTTTATAAAGCCCTGACAAAACTTTGTCTGTTTACAAAAACACAGCTCAACTAAATAGCATCTATCATATCTTATGGTCACATCTGGTCAAGCTGAATCAATATTTTGTTTTACCTTTAACATAAGGGAATCTGGGGCTTCCAGTGGTGTACATCCATTTTGAGGGCCAACAAGTTCTGCTCCATGAACTATGATCTTCTGACCAACAGTCAGCCGCCTTCTATGTAAAAAAGCTTTGAGAGGTGGATCTAGAAGAGCTCTAATCCCATACCAGCCATCAGTAACTTCAATTATTGCTGGTGCTTTTTTACTTTCCACGTTTGCATTGCTGCTGCCAGGAGATACTGCAGTGTTTAGCGATATGATTTTGGAGATGCAGAGCACGAGCGTTTTACCTGCCGCATCATCTCTTTCTGTTATTTTTTTGATTGCTGATCGTTTACTTTTATCAACTTCCAAATCATACCTGTAAAAAAAAGAATTCACAATGCTTTCTTAAAGCAAACAAAATCCATCACATTGGTTTTCCTTAAAACCTGTAGAAAACTACTGATTCATCAATACCCATGACTGAGTACCACTGTAGCAAAGCAAATGTTATCTCAATTTTTGACACATAACACACATTATATTTTTAATAGTGGTATGTGCAAATCTAACCATATAAGCATTTTGATTAACAGTAAATGCAAGGTAGAGGTGCTTATTTTGTAAGACCATCAACTAGAAATCACACAGTATCTCAAGCTACAACTCCAAATACATTGCTGTACATACATACCTGTATTTCAACTGCAACAGCACTGTTTCTGGTGTCAAACATCTGTTAGCAAATTCATGTGGAAAAGACACTTCCATGGCTGCCAGTTTCCATACAATCCACCTATAGTGATTGTAAACCCAGGCCTCTGTTATTAGCTTGGGATCCACACCAGGAGTGTCACAAAGGGCTCTGCAGATAAATTGTTAACAAGTTAACCTGAAATCCACTGTAAATTTTCACTTGCTTATTTTTCCCTAGCATTGTATTTAGTGTATGTACATTGGCAACATGAACAAAGGAATGTTTATTAGAGTGAAAACAGGAAGGTTACATTCCATACCCTGACATCTGGTTATTGTAGCTCCAGAGGCATGCTATGCTCTGCCTGCTTCATGCAGTTATGAACACAGCATAGAGGGACAGAGGGGTGCTCTCCTTTCATTCAACCCTGGAATTTCCCATTTGCAAACCATCCCCCTCTACTTCACAGTTTCTGGAGTTGTGGTTTTTGTGTTCTGGGTTTTTTTTTCTGTTTGTTTTTTTTTTTTGTTGGTTGGTTGGTTTTGAGCACATATGTAGGCAACACATTGTAAAGAATTTTTAATTGCTGCCAAAGAGCTTCCTTCTCTCCACTGAGTGACTACTCAAATGGACATTCATTCTGTGTTGAGTCCAAGCTGCACTACCATGACCTGCAGGACTTGGGTTGGAAATATCTATCTTTTCCAGGTCTCATACTCACTAGGAAGGCTATTTCATTAAAGGAGGAAGAGAAAGAATTTGACCAGAGATTCAAATAGCTGAGCCATTCGACTTATTAGAACACAAATTAAGTCCTATTAAAAAGTCAATTTTTGACTTGTGAGGAAGCCTCAGGTTTTTAAGGAACTGTATTGCAGTTGGGTGAGGAAAAGAAACAATTTAAAAGGAAAGAAGTTTATATATATAAAGGAAGGTAAGGAGCAGGAATGACCATCAAATTAATTACAGCTACATTAGGGGAGAGCAAAGCAGTCTCAGACTTTAGGAGATACTCTGTAATCTTTTGTGAAAGACAATGCAATTCAGGAGTTAAAGACAGAATTCAGTTCAAGATTAAGAACATAAATGAAGATGACTAAAGGCATATATATTTTAGGTGATCAAGATTCAGGGATAAAAAGACTGATGCAGCTGAGTAATCTCAGCCATATGCTTCAACTTATGACAAATCATGAACAGATACAGGAACTGAAACCTCCACAAACTGCATGGGAGACTACCTGGTATTCAGTGTCAGATCGCCACTGCCACCCAGAGAAACTATTCCAAGATATTTAGCAGTATGTTGATAACTTCTCTCTTGTTTCTGAAAAAATGAATGAGGAAAAAGCCATATATCTGATAGCCTGACCAAAGAAATCAGGAACAAAATGCTTATTAAACAAGCTACCTCTGGAACAAGAAGTTGGACTACCTAAAAAGGCCAGTATTTGGCACATCTAGGCGTAAGATGTTCTGTGCAAATATTTCCCATTCACAGGAACGTGCCTTAAGCAACAGACTGAAAATACACTGATTTGGTGGTGGGTGCATTGTACCCAGAGGTCTATTGCTTCTTGAAAAAACATCACACCTCATGCTTTCAATTAATTTGTGAAGCAGCATTGTTTGTCAGCCTAGAAACAGCAGTTTCATGTGAGAAAAGAATAATCAGCATGCTTTCTAAAATGCATGCAACTCCAGAACACTACCATAGAGGCAAGAGGCCCTGTACCGTAACTGCGTGTGGGTGAACATCTCAGACAGTCTTATCCATCTGCTGTGAGTGCTTTGTGGGAACATTCTATCTAGCAAGGTACATCTCCAAAATATTCAGTACTCATGTAACTACTGGAAGAAAACAGAGAATTGGGGATGGTATCACCAAGAGCAAAACAACACAAGGAATGAGTTAGGTCAAGTTCTGCATACTCTGTCTCCACATCCCACAGCTGCCCATGAAACAGCTGGGGCATGCGATGCCACTGGGTGCAAAATGGATCTATGTGAGGATTACCTTTGCCTTACTGTAGTTAGAAAAAAAACCCAAACAACTCTACAAACAATTCCAAAGGCCCTTCTGAGACAAACTTGGTTTACCGTCAAACAGAGAGACTCCAGATCTTCCAGATCAGCACGCAAAACTTCTTAGAAGACATTTAAAACAGTTAAACATTGAACAAATGAAAGACAAGAGAGTCATTGGGAGATGGCCAAGATGGATTCACTCATAGCAAATTATGCCTTACCAACCCATTTCATTTCTCTGATGAAGTAACTAGTGCTGTAGGCAAGGGGAGGGCAGTGGACATTGTGTACATTAGAAAGGACTTTGGCAATTTCTGACAGTCTCTTTATCATGAAATTGGTAAGATAAGGGCTAGATACATGGGCAAGGTAGGTGGAAAATTGTCTGACTGTTTCTTGTTCTGTTCCACATGCTTTTGATGAAGTTATAATGTACAAACTTGCTTATACTAAAACAAAACATAGTTTTAATAAAAGTGTTTCAGAGGGATGTGTTCCTCAGAACACTGTTTTTCAGCTTATTTTAAACGACCTGCAAAATGAAGGAGGGAAGGACCAGGAAGAGTACAGGAGCAAGGATTGTTTCTGCATCTTTCTTTTGGTTTTGGGTTTTTTTTTTTTTTTTTTTTTTTTGTTCTTACTTGCACTCAAAAAAATCTTGAATGAATCAGTGAGTTTTACTACTGAAGTTTTGGGTTCCTTCAAGTAATACATCAGCATTAAAATTTATATTGAAAACCCCCATATTTTCTGTCCGGCCAAAGAACGCTTAAACACCTCATTAGTCAACCTGCATTCCCTCTAGAGCCCAACAGAAATAAATCCTTTTCCCACTTGAACTAAAAACACAAAACCACAAAAATAAACAACCCCCACAAACCCTGTGTGTTACTGCTAATTAAACAAAATGGTAACATTCTGAATTAACAGGAAATAGTAATATTTTTCTACACCATTTACACTGTTGCAGAATCCCCAGAAATTTTCTAAATTGACTTTTTAAGTTTTCTGTAATGGTCAGTGAAGATCACTAACTGCCTTAGTCTACACAGTAAACACACAATCCTGCAATATTTTTATTTACACTCATAGGTGTACTAGAAATGCACAGTGAAAAAAAGTAGTCAAAAATCAGATTGCTGTGTTGGATTTATTCTAGGGGCAAAAGAATAAATAGCATACTTGTCTGAAGGTCATAAGTAGCAGTACCTGTAAAACTCCTTTTTTCCAGCTCTTCCCTCATCTGTAGGTATTAACCATCCTCCATCAGCAAGCTGCATCCCATTTCCAGATAATAAATACTCCTTACTGACAAAGTCTTTGATGAGAAACTGGAAAGATTCTGCATTTGTACTGTTAACTTTCATGCAATGTTTTGAAACCCCATATGTGTAAAGCTGTAAAAAAAAAAAAAATCAGATGAAAAAGACAAAATAATAACAATACATTAGGAATTCAGATAGGGATTTTTATATCTAGTGTTAGAAACTTAAATAAGGTATTTCCTTAAAGTTGAGACAGCTTTTGTCTGACCTTATAATTTTGTACATAATCCAAGGAATACAGAGGCATTCTCAGCAATTATTTTAGCAGAACAGCATCACAGTGTGCTTTAAAAGTGTTTAAAAGAGTTCCATAGATTTTGTACCTTCACTGTACCAAAAGTAAGAGGCTGAAACGTTAACTGTTATCTTACAACAGCCATTCATGTGGGTTAAAAGTCAGCAGCAGTTATAATTGGTGGGTTTTTAACTTGTTTGCTTCTAGTTTTATTATAACATTACAGGGACATTTATGATGCTTATTATTTGTAATAGTCTAAACTTTTATGGATATGCAAAGGTACTTAAAAACTGTAGCAAACAGCATAACAGCTACTGCAAATACCTCCCTCGGAAGGGAAAGCTTATCTATTCGCAAGCTATTGAGCTTTTGTTTGCTTGTCTTAAAGAACAGAACCCCAGAAAGACACACAGTAAAAAGATATCATGTACCTCGTGTGCAGAATAAAAACTAGGAGATTTCTCTTCTACTGCAGCTTTCAGAGAGATTCTATTTTTTGCAGATGTTTTAACAACATAAAGACTGCCTGGCTGTGAGCTAATGTTTTGCCTGTATTTCTTTTTAATTCTCATTTCCTGCAAATCTCTGGCACAGCGGAGGTTTGTCATCATCTTGACCATAGCTGCAAAGAAGAAAAAACAACAAACAAACTGAAACAGTCAAATTTTTTAACAGAATATATCAATTGAAGATATACATTCACACTATAAAAGCAGGTTCAGAGAAGTGCATTTTCTAAGCCACTCTGCAGATTTTTTTAGAAACTGCAGCAGTCTAAATATTATACATTTAATGCATTTAAAAACCAGTGCTTACTGAAAGCATCTGAATAATATTTACATGAAATATAAATAAGTCTCTGAACTATGCTTAAATTTACGTATTTTTCTCAGAATGAACTCTTTATCTTCATAGAAAAGTCCAAATCAAGATAAATTAGTTGATGACAATTACAAAGTCCATAATCCTGACATTTTTGACCTGTAAATACAGGATCTAATTCTGAAAACATTCATGCACCTGTTCAAACACAATTAGTCCTTCCGAAAAAATCCAGATTATTTCATTGTAATAGTTACAGAAATTACACGCACTGGAAGATTCAAGACAAGCTTAGAAGGCAAAAGCCCACATGGTCAATAAAATCACAAAGTTGAGCATTTACACTCTCTCTCTTTGAAAATGACACAGTTGACCATTAATCTGGTTAACTCCACTTCTTAATGAGAAAACAGAAAGAAAACAAGCTTCTGTAAATGAAGTACAGCAAGGCTGTTCCTAGAATATTTTACTTAACAGGTATTTAAAAACAAGTATCAATTGAAACATCAGTCATTTGTTTCTGAAGCTCTGCATGGAAACACATTTTTTGTATTCTTAATTAACTTTGGAGATGAGTTGCAGATGCTTTATTAGGAGTGCAATATAAAATACCTGCACCTATTTCCTGATTTTCCTGAAAAAACAAACAAACAAAAACCAACACAAAAAACTTAAAAAGAAGTTTCCTTCCATTAAAAAAAAAAAAAATCTAACAGGATATGCAAACCCCTTAAAAGTTCAATTCATAATAGTTAAGTGATCAAAATCTGAAAATACCTAAATTGCCATTTTCTAGGTCACTGTCTGCTGCATGCTGGATGCCAGACTGGCAATCCTGAGGTTCAGCAGTGTTTTGTTCAGTTGTGATCTGATTTAATTCTATCTCTTCAGTCTTATTTTTGATGATGGGTGAGTCACATCTTTTGCTGGTGCCTTGTTCACCTGTCAAAAATGTCAGCTTGGTTTTGAAAGGTGGAATAAAAGTTTTAGTAGTTTTGCCAGGTTTGTACAAATTTCTTGTTTCTTCACTCTCTTTTGCTGAGGCTTTACACAGAGTAGAAACCTCTGAAGTACCATTTGCAGACTGCCTTAGCGCACAGTGCTGAAAAATTGCAGGTTTAGATTTGAATCCTTTCAAGTCTTGATCTGGCAGAGTAAGAGTAGGATTCTTGACTTCTTGTCTTTCTGTAGTAGCCCTACAGAGATGAAAACATTTAAACACACAAGTTTCAGGTACCTGATGAAAATCTTTGTCACGATTTTTAAGTTCATAATGTAGTAATACAAACTTTCAACACTGCACCAATAAAAAGACAAAAATATCAGTCCTGACATTAAAAAAAATAGAATAACAATTTAATCATTGCCATATATTTTTTTTTAAGTTACAAGGACTTGTGAGGTTTTAAGAAATTGCATTAGAAGAACTCTAAACATACTATAAACTTCTCACCCAAAAGGCTGACAAGTTATGGGCTTTAAAGGAACATGGTAGATAAATTTTCTTCGGTCTTTGAAAATGCCTGCAAGATAATTAGGAAAAAAGGTTGAATTAGAACATTATTACATGGATAGATACTTACACCACATGTTTTTATATAAATGTTATAAATATACAGAAGTTTCCAGAGCAGATATAAACATTTTTGAATGAGTCTTTTCATAGAATGGTTTGGGTTGGAAGTGACCTCCAGAGGTCATCTAGTCCGACCCACCTGCAGTTAGTAGGGACATCCTCCACTAGTTCAGGTTGCTCAGAGCCCTGTCAAGCCTCACCTTGAATGGGTCCAGTATGGGTCCTCAACAACCTCTCTTGGCAACCTGTTCCAGTGTTCCACCACCCCCATGGTAAAGAACTTGTTCTTAAAATCCCATCTAAATCTACTCTTTCCTAATTTAAAACCATTGTCCTTTGTCCTGTCGCTACAGGCCTTTGTAAATGGTCCCTCTCCAGCCTCTTGTAGGTCCCCTTCAGGCTCTGAAGGCCATTATTAGGTCTCCTTGAAGCCTTCTCTTCTCCAGGCTGAACAGGTGGTGTCTCAGCCCCCTGATTTTGGTGGTTGTTTTTTTTTTTCCTTTTTTTTTTTTTTTGTGTTACTTGTTTTTGGTTTGGATTTTATTAATTTGTTTCATGGGATTCTCTTGTGATTTTGGTGGGGTTTTGTTATTGTTTCTTGGTGTGGTTTGTTTGTTCATTTCTGGGTTTATTTTTACAAAAAATCTTTGTATAAACATCATCATACTGGTTGCAGACAGCTCTAAAGGACATGAGCACAATGCTTAACTCTCCAAAGCTCCTATTTTGTGAATCTGCAAGATGTCATATAGTTAATTTCAGGTAGGATCACATTCAATTTAGAACTCCTTCAGCAACTTTTAAAAAAATTACAACAGAAAGGTGCACACTGAACAAACTGCTCCTTCCATCACTGAAGGACATGCTTATCTTGAAATTGCCAACATAACTAAATCACGTCTGCCCGGAATTTAAACTCATTTGTGCTGTGCTCTTAGGCTGCAAAGAGGAAGTTGCATACAAGAAGTCACATATCCAAGATGCCACATGTTCTGCAAGTAAAACTGTACTGGAGGTTAGAATGGCTTTCAGTTGTCCCACCAAAGAATAACACTGTTCAGATCCTGCTTGCAGGGTGGGATAATGTTTACATACGAAGGGTTTAAAATTATTCTCTGGCAGCAACTTACAAATTCCATTTAAAACTCTAAATCATGGGGTTTATGCTTAGAGAAGATTTTGGATAGCATTCAGGAATTAATATGCAGGTTAAACCAATATATCGGATATATCCTGCTACTGAATTCTAAGTGACAGCATGCACTATTTAGAAAGAACAAGTTCCTCAAAAAAAACCAGCTTATCCCATAATCAAATGCCATAGTCCAAACCACATCATCCTAATCAGTAACTAGCTTCACCTAAAGCATCAACTCAAACATTCAAACCTTGACTACACTTTCATAAGCCTCCCTATTAATGGCTGTAAGCATTAAAAGCATCTGTATTGTAGACACCTATCAGAAGGATATTCTTCACAAATAATAACAAAATTACCAACATCTTCTCATTTCCCTGCAGATTACAATATTTAATCGAGAAATTAAAGGTCCATATGATATATTCTTCCTGCTGACACTAGAATTTATGAGATTTAGGACTATGAGAACCTGAAAAAAATCCTATTGAGCTGGAAATTAAACCAGAGTACTTAGATTCTACATAATAAGACATACTATTAATGCTGTGATTTCAAGTCAGCAGAGACATTACCATGGCAGTTTCCCTGAATTTCCATGACTACATTGATGAAAGGAGCAGCTAAACAATTACATGTTAATTTATTGGAAATTAAAGAATTCTAAAGATAACAATCAACATCACATTTGTACTTAGAACATAACTAAAATTACCATCAGGGGTGCTTTTTGAAGCTTTCAAAGATCTGGGTCGATTCTCTGTTCTGTTAAATTCAAGCAGTAGCTGTCTTTTAATTGGAGGTTCTCCTAGGATAAAACCACAGATTTTTAAAAGTGGTGTTCCTTTTATGTTCAGTTTCTTACCAACACTATAAAAGTTCATTACAAATTCTAAACAAAATATTCCAGAAGTCAAAGGAAGCAGAAGTAGCAAGCGTTCAAAACATACATCTGTATTGAACAGCCTTTTCCAACACCGCGCTACTTCACCAGAATTTGCTGAAGCTTCTTCTGCACAGAATGACTGTATGCTGTGTTACCAAGTCTCCATATAATAAAGTCTGTTACAGGATGTTTTCTGGTCAGTAGGTCTGTTCTATGCAAATCAAAATTTGTGCGCCTTAAGTTATGGAACATACTCAACACAGTCTGCCTCAGAAAGTGCACCACAGCTCACCTACGTCTATGTTGTTCTTCCAGTAATCAGAGTCCCTACAGAATTCTGAAACAGCACATAACACACTATTTACAGAAGTTGTAGCTAAGGATATGGTTTGGCTGTGGCATGGCTGTGTCGAGTTGGACTGCCTTCCCCACACCTCCTCAAACTTTCCTGCACTAGCCTGCCTGACCTTTGTATATGAACTTGTGCAGCTTGACAGTGACTCTGCTGCCATCTACCCTTCCACAAATATTTTTCAGCTAGCCCAAGTCCCTTGACAGGTCTGGATGACTGCAAGCATTAAGCACCAACACTTCAGCCCTGAGACAGATCAGTTGAGACAGCAAGAAACTGTACTTTTAGACCACTGAATACTTTTCATATCAGACTAGCAGTCTCAATACAGGTGAAACCTTGTCCTCATTGACAATGCACAAAAAGGTGAAAATGGAAATACTACTACTCATTTTTTCAATTGAAAAAACCCCACTAGGTTTGTGCAGAGAAGAAAACCAGAAGGAAGTCTGCTCAGATCAAAACAGAGCATTGTCTTTCTTCCATAAATTTACAGTAAAACAGCAAAACCTGCACACCTTCAAAACTACTAACCACAAATTTAATTGAGTACTGTGCATTAAAGGCTGGAAGGAGTGAATGAATCGTTGCCTGCAGCAAGAAGAATTTCTGTCATTAACACCTAGGAAAAAAACTTCAACTTCTGTGTGACCTAAAAAAAACCCCTCACACAACCCACTGTGCAGAAGTTGGAGTTGAACACATACAAGACATATGCAAGACAAAGACCTACCGAGTAAGTTTTCTTCTTCAATGCGCCTCTTCCCAAAGGTCTTACTTTGTAAGGTTTTATCCAGTCTGCCACTGAAGGACTGTGCAGGATTAATTTGTATTCCAGAATTCGAAAGACTGTCTTCCATAAAAGCTCTTGCACTTTCTACAGCTTCCACTTCCAAGTAATTTTTTGGAGTTTGACGAACATCAATATTCGTTTCTGCTTTAGCAGTAGCACTGCATGAAATAGCTTCAGATTCTGTTTTCATCCCCAGATTCAGCTGCCCTTTTCTGAAAGTCCTAGTTTCCTTCTGCTGAAAGTTATTTTTAAATGATAACTGCTTGTTTGTTTTACTATGTGGTATGTACTCAGGCATTTTGACAGGGTGAGTGCTTGGAAAAGACTTAATTTCCTCAGGGTAGATGCTTTTTAAGTCAGAGTCTTGATTGCAGCTATTTTTAATTTGGGATTCTGATATCACTTTATCAGTTAAAGATTTTTCATTCAGGCCACTTTCTTTAGTTGAACCAAGTTGATCTGTAATGCAAAGCCCACTGCTGAAAAAGTCAGATTCTTTTAAAATTGCCTTTGCTTTTTGATAGGCGTTTTCAGAGACTGTTACTTGCTTTCCACTTGCAGTGCTGAAACCATATGCAGGAGCTGAAATCAATTCGGTGCTTGAGTTTTCTACTCCTTTTGGTAGCACCATCTGCATTTTCCCAGGAACTACTTCAATGTGCATTTCAGACTTTTGAACATTTTCCTCAACTAAAAACGCTTCTTGTGCATTCAGTGACTGATTACTTTCTATTTCAGAGAAAAGCTGTCTAGCTCTCTTGAGTGACTCTTCTGATAGTTGTACAGGCTTACCACTTGCTGTACTAAAAAATCCAAGATTGCTTGTAGAAAAATCCAACTGTGTTGTCTGCTTATCTGCAACATCTGTGTGCCCTAGAAGCTTCATATTCTGTTGAAAGTGTTGTCTCTGGAAATTCAAAACAGAGTTTGCATCTGCAAATGTGTTTCTATCTTGGTGACAATTTTCACTAGCACTTACATTTACTTTTATAAAATGAGATGCTGCTGAATTACTCTCTTCACTTCTTATAGCATTTAAAGGCTTAGCAGAATTACAGTACTCAGCATGAATGATAGTAGAGGAATTTCCACCAATTTCTGTTTTAGTTCTTGAATTAGTTTCAATTTCATATTTTCCAGTTTCGCTATAGTCCTCTTTAAACATTTGTCTGACTTCTGCGAGTGCACTTTCTGAAACAGGAACTGTTTTACCTTTTGCTGTGCTAAACACAATTTGTTTCAGATCACCCTTTTGATTTTCAACAGTAAGTGTTGCTTCTTTTAACCTGGTCGAATTAGTTTCATCTTCAGGAAGACTGACTAGTGACTGTTTTTGGTGAGCATTAACTATGGTGTCTGCGATGCAGTTTGTATCAGCACAAGGCTCATTTAAACGTTGCAAGTAAAGTTCCTTATTGTCACAGTTCAAATAAGAAGAGTTACTTTTCGGAGTTAGGAGAAGGGATTGATTTGATTTATTGTTACTATCCTCAACAAATAGAGTACTTTTTATATCTCCAGGCACAGAACTATCTTCAAGGTCACTTGATACTTTCATTACATGCAGAGATGCATCAGAGTGCACAGGCAAATCATGCATGTTTTCTGAATCACCCTTCTTTTTTGCCAAGTATTCTGCCTCTCTCTCTGCAAATAGCTTTCCATCTTCAGACAAATGAGTTCTATTTAAAGCATCACTCTCCTGTCCAGGAAGGGATTGCAATTCTGAGTTTCCAGGTCTAACATCAGCTTTTTGATGTGCATATGAAGTTACTAAACTTCTTTCACAATCTTCACCTAGATGAACAAATCCATCCGCTTTAACAGTATCAAGAATCACAGCATGTTTAACAGGACTGTCCTCTACTGCCTGCTTAAATTGATCTCCAGATTCTTCAGGAACAAGGTTTTTATTAAGTTCATCTGGATCACACTGAGAAATGCTTTCAATACATAAATCATAGTCTTTGACACAATTCTTACCAAATTTCGTCCTCTTTGTAAGGTTCTCAAAACTGCCATTATGTTCCCTTCCTACGTCAATGTTTTCTGCAAAAAAACATTTAGCTTTGGCCAAAAATTCATCAGCAACTGTTATTTTCTTTCCACTAGCAGTATGAAAACCAGTCAGGTAACTCCCTTTCACTTCATTTTCACCACACACCTTCTGCTGAAAAGGTATTTGATGATGATGCCAAGAATCAATTTTTATTCTGCTTTCATCCAAGAACAGGTTCTTATGTGTGGAGTCTTCTCCTTCCATATTTTTACAAGTTGTCTTTTGTTTATCAGAGTTCCCCAAAACATTTACATCTCTTTCCCCACATGGTACATTGAACAAGTGTAAAGAATGAGCCAAAGCTGCATCAGAAATGGACACATCAGCCCCAGCTGGAGTTTGAAATTTTTGTGACCAGTCCTCATTTTCCTTTTTGTCTTTTCCTTTCTGATTAGGAGACAGGCTTTCCATTTCATCTGATACACTTAAACTACATCCTTCTGCAGTTCTAGTAGCATCTTCTAGACATGTTACATCTAATGAGTCTTCTTGGAAACTACCTACACCTTGGCAATCTCCTTGATTCAAAACCTGTTTGGAAGTTTGAGGATTCTGGTTATGGTTTTTAATGGATGACAGACCACTGATGATAGTGTCAGAACTACTGAAAATAACATTTTCATTTTGATTTATTGATATTTTGGTTAAATTTTCCATATCTTCCTTGAACAGTGTACTAATATTTTCTTCATATTTTTTCTGTGCACAGTGAGAAATGGAATCTATGTGGCAAATGTCAGCTCTGTTTTTGAAATCTGAAACATGAACTGTTTTTTCTTTATTTTCTTTTGTCGGGCATCTGGCAAAATTGCCCTTAGAAGACATATGTCCATTTGTACTGCGACATCTAGTACTAGTTTCAGAAGATGTAAACAAATAGTTATCATCATCCAAGTCCCTGAAGAGCTCTGCAGATCTGGTCAAAGCTTCCTTAGAAATAGTTATTTTTTTACCTCCAGCAGAAGTAAAGCCCACAAAATTGGAAAAGCTGTCCTGTTCAGCTGCTGAAAAAGTTCCATCAGATATTCTACTTTCATTTCTGCCCAAGTTTGTAAAAGCAACCTTTTTGTCATTTTTCTTGAAAAACAAAGTGTTTTCTTTTTCATATTCCCCAACTTTAGAGTCTTCATTTACATCTTCCTGCTTAGTACAATAACTGTCTTTTTTAATTTCAGATTTAAAAGTGCTATAAAAAGCAACATCTTTCCTCGTTTCAGCAGTATTTTCCACATTTGTAGTTTCTTGGTTTTCTACAGTTCCAGACTGCTGAAAGACATGACCTTGTACCATGTTACTTTGTTTTCTAAACTGGGTAAATTCAAACTGACTACCTGTTTCTTCCAGGATACTAGAAAGTTCAGCAATTTCAGCTTCTTGGCTTGCTGTCAAAGTCTGATTTGTTTCTTGCAAGGTTTGCTGACTTCCAGCAAAACTTTTACACAAGACAGCTTTATGTGGAATAATCTGTGTATTCCTGGGCTCAAGAAAACTTGTCTGTGAAGTTAAAGAATCAGGCAAATTACTGCCTAGCTTGCTTTCTGAATCTGAGAAAAGCTTAGTCTCCTTTTTACGTTGATTTGAGAAGTTTTGGACTTTTTTATTGGAAGAGGTTTCAAAGTATTCATTTTCAATATCCTTGAACAGCATTCTGCCCTTCGCTATACTAGTTTCAGAGAATTTAATCTGCTTATTTGAAGCAGTCTGAAAGCCACCAAAGCCCAGATTCAAACTGCATGCATTAAGATTTCCTGCTGATTTCCCTTTATGCTTTAGGTTCTCCTTTGACTTTGTGCTGGGATGCATAGATGCTACTTGTTTATCTTCAGAAATTAATTCATTTAAAGAAGTATCATCTATACAATCTAACAATTCTTTAGCACTACCTACAGCTACATTACTGCAAGCAGCTGCTTGAGAGCTTTCATTGTTTTCACCTGACTTTGGCCCTTGATTTTCAGCTACAACTTCTGAAAAGACAGCTGCATCTGTTTTGTCCCCTTGTTTTAATCCAGTACTACAATTTTCTGAGCAGTTTAATCCCAAAGGTCCAAGTACTTCACTACAGTCCACTACTGACTGGCCTGTAGCATGTCTATCAGTTGATGCTTTATTGGAACAATCACTACTGACTCCATTTATGCCAAAGTTGACGTGACTCAAAGTATTATTGATGCCACCACTTGTCACAGATGCAACGTCATGGTGCATGTTAGTCAAGTGTTCAGTATCCCTAGGAGAAGGCCACACGAGATGTTCTTGAAGGCTCTGAGGTACAGTAGCTCCATCATTCACACCAGCACTCTCATAGTTGTTTTGCTTGCCTTTCTCTAAGCAGCATCCTTTATGGAGCAATCTGGAACGCTTTCTTGCCATTAGGTATGCTGAAGTTAGAACTTTCTGCTTTATATTTGAAATTACTTCACTATTTAAAGAATCTGTTGTTTCTTCTTTCTGGGTGTTAGATAATTCTAAGCATTTTAATGATGTAGCCAGCTGATCCTCTCTTCCATTTTCCCCCAAATCTCTCAGGTCTTGTCGCTTCAGCCTGTCACTGAAGGAACTATAAGAGGAGTCATCCATTATATCCACTTTTAAAGTACAAGTGCTGAAATTCTTTTCTTCAATATCTGATTGCAAATGCTTTCTTTCAGCAAGAAGCAAGCAGTCTGCAAGAAAAAAAAAAAGTTAATGAAGTATTTCTCGTTTACTTTAAACAAATGCAAAATCAGACCTTCATAAAATTTTGGCCTGCAAGATCGTTTCTACACATACTTAACACTGGTAACATAAATTACTCTTCTGTTTTCAAATGTGAACACCTTGACAAGATTTGAGAACTGCTTAATCTAATCACGTTCTAATAGCCAGAAACAAGCAAGTAACCTGCAGTTAATACTATCACTTCAAAAAAATACCTGATTTTTTAAAAGCCAGTTTTCAGTTGTAATGAAATTTGAAGAGATGGGCTTCCATTCTCCATTTCAACAGAAGGATTTGTTTCAAACTTTAAAGAGCTGTCGAGCAATTTCTATAATTAAGTAACTTATCTAGCAAGAACACCGGCTTTCAAAATAGAAGCATGTGATTGCTTTCAAGATATAGTTTGTTTTGAAATATTTTGTGCTTCTGGAAGAAATAGATGTACAGTCTTAAACCTCCTAATTTTATTAAAACAACAACACAACTTCATCATTCTTTAATGATCTCTTAGAAGTTACCAACTCAGACAGGATGGCCCTTGACACTATGGGTGTATACACAGCATTGACAATAACTATGCTTGTCAGTCAGAATAATGGTTCAAGGTGGGAGTTTCTATTCCAGAAACTAATCTGCGACTAAAGCAGTAAATTAGCACCAGATTATCTGAAAGTAATGCTATCCTGTCACTATTATTGTAACAGACTAATTCTGCATCTTGATTCCCAGTTGCAGAGCCACTTCATTACAAACACAAGATTTTACACTATCTGAAATGCTTACACAGAAAGCTATTAATAAATACAAAATCATGAAAAGCTTATACATACCTTGTTCATCAACACTGGCCACATGACTGCCTTTAAATCCACATGAATCAGGTTCTGAATGTGATAACACAGGATGAGTAGGCAATTCGGAAGTCACTTCTTTCTGTACTTTTTCTTCTTGATACAGTAAAGTATTATTTATTGTATAAATAAATCTCTTGGATCTCTTTCTCAAGCTGGACAACACATTCAGGCTTTTAAAGCCAGACTTTGTAAGGTTATTTTCAGTACTTGTTAAATGTGGGTCATTGCAATTATCTGGAGATGCAGCACTACATACAAGTGGGTGAGACAGAACATCCGTTATGATAGATTTAGAAGTTGCTTTTAAACGCTTGGAAAAGCTGCCATTGTAGACTACAGAATATTCTGTGACATTTGTACTTTCAATTATAAAAGAATTACAGTTTAAGAAGCTCATTTTGGAAACCTTCTCAGCTGCACACCCTTTTACTAACTTTGGATCTTGAACATTCAGAGATACAGATTTTACTGGAGTTATTTCCAATGTTGGGTTGTTTTCAGAATTTTTCACTTCACAGTGCTTTTCTGATGAATTGACACTCAACAACTTTTCTGCCTTTATTAAGCCTGAAGTGTTCAGGAAAGATGTTTCCAAAGCATCATCCTTGGTCATTAGTACTGAATTCTCTTCTAAATTTCTCTCTCTACGTAAGTCAGAGGGTGGAGAGCTACACAGAGACATTTCCAAGCGTGTTACATCAAGATCTGATAAGTTCAGTTGAGACCACTGGCTTGGTGAAGACGGCATGTCTTCTCTCACAGGCTTCTCATTCTCACATGACTTGTGTGTTCTATAATCTTGCACATCTCCTGCAATCCTAAGTGACTCCAATTCCTTTTCATGTTCTACTAAAAAGCCATCTTCACCATCCTCTGTACTTTGGAGTAAAGAATCCTGCATTTCAATAGAGTGGTTTTTTTCAGTCCAGCTCATTGTTTTCTCTTCCTTTGAAACAACTGTCTTTCTTCCCATAGGCGGCTCGGAAGGAACATCTCCCTTTCCTCGCACTTTACCTGTGTCTATTTCAAATTTCTCTACTGTATCTATAGCATGTGGCATCAGCAGAAGAGCTCCATTTGACTTAGCAGACACGTTGAACGTCTCCTCAAAGCTATTCATCTCACCAAATAAGCCATCTAACATCTCTGACTCTAAATGTTTTAGAGAAGATGGAGAGACAAAAAGAAATAAAAATTAAATTTTAGGAAAAACTTTGGGACAGCATTGTGGTTTTATCAGTAAAAAGAGCTTTCAAATTTATGGCAATTAGTTTTACTCAGGACTAAGTTTGGAAACATAAATCATGTCTTTTAAGAAGTTTACTCTCCAACAGCAGCTGTTACAGATAGGAAGCAAAGGACAGTGATGAAGCTACACTGGCCTCCTGAGAACTCCAGTGTGCAGCAGGTTTCCAATATGAGACCTAGCTGTCTCAGGAGAATTTCTCTTGAGAGCAAGCAGGAAATTTTTCAGGATAAAAGCCTAGATTTTTTTCCTCCCAAAATACATACCAGATGGCAGGCACCAAACACCTTAAGGAGCTGCCTATTTTTGTCTATAGCTGGTAGTATGGAAACTGTTATTTAAGGATAATTTTATTAAACTCTTTTGCTTCGATACAGAATAGCTGGTGTCTAGAAGGATATAGGAAAGACTCATTTTTTAATTGATTAGGAAGCTTTTAACAAGTTACTGGAGGGTCAGGGAAACAAAACCCACAAAATCAAGAACTGCACAACAGAATTTTCCTTTTTTCTCAGTAAGTGCCCTAACTAGGCAATAACTATTTGATTTGTTTTCTCAGAGCTCTCCTTCTGGGTAAATAATACAACAGTCCAGAAAGAAATAGACATTTCTGCTCTGCAATTATACATTGATTATTTGAAGGTATTCCCCAATTTCAGCTTTGAATCATTAGCAGAGGGTATTGAACCTCTTTCTCCTACCTCATGAACAGTTCTAGAAACTGAGATTAAAGATAGACCATTAAATCTGATCGGGGTTGTAAAGGAAATGATAGATGGTTTTGGTTTTTTGAATTAAAGAGTTAAATATGAAGTTTTGGGCTACAGACCAGGGTAAAGTATCAACATTCTGTGATTCTGAAAAGTACTTAAAATGTTACAGAATTTCATGTTTCCTGTTAATTCTTCAACGTAAATGGCTTCCCAGCCAACATGCAGATTGCTATATATTTGAAGACTCTTAACATGTTATATACCTGCAGTAAAGCTGTGAATTCTGTTAAACCTAAAACTATCCAATAGCCAGAAACAGTAGTCTTGCTCCCCCTTGCGCCTCTACCATTTTTCCATTTTTCTCTCTCAGGTCTCCCATCTTCACTTACAACAGTACAAAACTGGTTGTCCTCCATTGGCATGGTAACCTGGTTTAATTTACTGACTCAACAGAAACTGATTCCCTTTTTTTACAGTCAGATTAGCATTATGAAATTACATCAGTTCCTGAAGTGGGAGCATGTAGCTGGCACAGGAAATAAGCCATAGGATCAGCTCGATACATGCAATTTAACTTTACCTTAAGTCTTGCTTTACAGTATAGTAAATATACAGTATATATAATAAAGAATCTATGCATACCAAAATCCTTGATGTCATCTTCAGCATTTAGTTTTATTTTCTCTGGCACAAACAGCATGTTCATGTTACTTGCCCCAGGGTATTTATCATGGTTGGAAAAGTTGTGTAAAATCTGTAAACCAAAGATATAAGCTGTTACATTACCTATCAGTAATGACTCTTTAACAGTAAAGCATACAACTCTAAACATTTGTGCAGTACCTGAATAAGTCTGCATTTTTAAAATGAAAGATAACGTTTTCCGCAGGTACACTTGAAAATAAGTAAGCAGATAATCCTAATTTTCAAGCATATTAAGTTCCATTCTACAGTCAATTTAAGTGCAGAGGAAAGGTTGAGCATTCTACAGTCAATTTAAAGTGCAAGGGTTCAGCAGTTTACTATAAGCAAACCTCCCAAAAAGGAACAGCAGAGATGAAGAAGGAGAAAGATTTTTTGCTTGTTTTACTTGTAATGGTTTATTAACAATGAAGTTTGAGGTAGTTAAGAATCCAACATAAATCTGTAACTGAATCCTATTAGGATCATTTTTAGTTTTCAGTCTGCTTCAGTCAGCTTTCATACACACAGAGTAAAATCTCCCTAACACTACCGTAAGATTGAAATTAATACTGGTTGAGCACAAGTTATTGCCAAACAGTAACTGCCAAAACTTGGACAAAAGAACAAACAGCCCACCCCTCAGACAGGCATCACATTGCAGTTCCTACATTTCATCTTCTTGAATGACTCCCACTGCAGCTGAATCAAAGTTTCATTTGTTCTTGGGGTTTTTTGTGTGGTTTTTTTTTTTTTTAACAAAACAAAACCCAAACCAACCACAGCAAAAATATTACTCAAAGTGGGCTACTTGCTTTTGCAAGTTTGGTTTTGTGAGCAGTAACGTTTTAAAAAAAACAGACAGGAGGGCCTGGAATGAAAATGACAGAATTTTTTATTCTTGGCTCAAAGAATGTAAACATGTAACCAAGTACCTTAACTACAATTACAGCACAGCTCCTAAAAATACTTACTATCTCAGCTTTTTCATCCTGTTGTTTTGCTCCAGAAATAGAATCATTCTCTCTAGCTTTAGAACAAAGACAAACAAGTCAATTCATTTGCTCCTGAGCGATCTGCTGAGTGTATTCAAATATGGTTGTGTTTTGGGAGGGTTTCTATTGGATTATTTTAAATGCAACTGAAATCTGTAAACAAAACCTACTGAAAACTACCTGAAAGTGCTAACCAAAGTCCTACAGGTGAGGCCAAGCAACAGTGTACAAATGCAGTTTCCTAACAGCATAAACCGCTTTGAATCACAGGTTGTGGTTTCTGCGATGTAGGTAGAGCAGTTACCATCCTGAGCCCACCATCACTGCCATTCCTCTTTCCAGCAGTTATTCGTGGCACTGCTAGGTTTTTTGGTCAAAGCATCTGGATCAGATCTTCAGGCCTCTATCAAAATTTGCATTTTTTTCCATTTCCTCCCACAAGAGCAGTACTACATTTTAACCTACATTACAAAAGGAGAAAGTGAACCCTATTATTAAGATGCCTGAAGAGCAGTGTATTTAAATACTGTGTTTCATAGAATGGAGTCTAGGTTTCACAGTGCAACTTAGTGACTCATTCTTTCACAGGTGTTGGGTGGCGGGGAATAGGCATCACTACTATAAAATACTAGATTCATCCAGGAAGTGGGAGAATGGGAGCTTAAACCACAACTCAACTCCCAGTACATTGTTAAGCTATAGGTACTTCCTCCAACCTTTCTTTTCAGGCCATGTAATTCTGAACCAAAGAACATCCAAAATGGCACAACTCAGTGGCCTTGTGAACAGCACCACTCCTTCCCAAGAGATTCCAACTTTAGCATTCATCCTTACTATGCTTTGCATGTTTGCATGCTCTATATGCTTTATGCAGTGAATGTTTAACAACATTAAAAAGATCAATGCCAGGAGATGAGTAAACATGCATGTTTTCACATTTTCTCAAGATTTTTCATCAACAAATCAGTCAAATTACATTTTGCTTATCATACACTAACGAAACCCCACTTACAGCAACACCTTAGATTAAAGCTTGATGATTAGCATCACTGTTGATTACCACTTAAAACTGGTATTACCCAGTTATTCAGTTAGACCATTACTACTGCTTGTCCTGGAATTGCCCTGGACAAAAAAACCAAGAAAGATCCTTTTCACCTGGATCAGTATCTCAGTTCAGCTCACTGCATCAACATGATGGTAGGTACAATGAGAGGAGTTAAAAACGCTGAAGCCAGCACTGCTGCTGGAAAGTTCACTCAGCAGGCTACCTCCTAGTACCTCAAAAACGTACTCACAAAGGAAGAAAACGTTTGAAAAGCAATGACACATTTACTTTAATTTCTTCCTTTTAGGGCTGCGCTATTTAAAGTTGCCCACTAAGTATCACTGTAAAAGTTTTGTCCATTTTAATAAAAAGTAATTAAAAAGATGAAAAAAAAACAGTTCACACTAAGTAAACTTCCAATATCAAACTCAGAAGTTTCTAACTCTTAGCAACTGTTATTTTTCAGAAATACCTATTATCACTGTTGCACCGAGTGTAGGAGGTGTGGCTAGAGAACTAGACCAGGACATATCTGGATCCACTTCTGCTCCCAGACTTTCAGAAATATGTTTTGGAGTCCTGACCTAGAAATATATTTAACAATTATTATTTCTATGCAAAACTTTAGATGTACTAATCAGGAAAAAGAAAATTAGATGCAGGAATAACATACTTACCTCCAATAATTTTGGTGTGCAAAACAAGCTTCCATATGGTCCTGAAAAAACATTATGCAATAAGGACATTAAATAATGCCCAGGGCGTAAGGATTTATATGTACAGATAACAGATATTTTGTAAAACTAAAAAGTTAATATACAAACCAGGCATATTAGTTCTCTGAGGCGTTCTGTAAGTATTCCTTAAAACAGATGGACTGAAAATTAAAACCAAAGAGAAGAAGTATTAATTTCACTTTTCAGTTTCTGAAAATAAGTAAATATTGCAGATATTACATATATTACCATCTCCATTATTTTCTTTCTTTGCAGCCATGGCTATTTATCTGACAATAAAATGTAGGTTTCTCCTAACCACAAATCAGTACTTTAAACCTTATTATAAGTTTATTACAAACTGTAAAATGCTTCATTTATGAAATATGTTAATTTTCAGTGATGATTTGTCTGAGAAATAGTATACTAAATTTCAATATAATTAAACATTTCTTCATATGATGTATGAAACTATGCAAAGTGGCTTAATTTATTTTTAATTAGACTGTTCTTGTAATCACAACATGAGTATTTCAATTAGATTTATCTGAAATGTATATACAAGTACAGAAATGAAGGATATTACTAAAAAAGCTTTAGTAAACATTATTAATAGTTTTATGAATTACTACTTGAGAAGCACATGATACACCACTACTACTCCTTCTTGCACTGTATTGAGGATTTAGGAAGCTGAAATAATATCAATAAATGCCATCTACCAATAGTGAAGGGTTTGGAAAACAGAAAGGAAGAACACCTAAAACCAAGGCAGTTCAAAAAATTAGCTAGCGTTTTATTTCCAATTCACTTAGCAACTTAAAAGTATCGTAACCATGTAAGACATAAAAAATCATTAACTACTCTGAAGAAGTTTATCATTAATATTTCTTTTTGCTTAGAATCTAGTTTTTTTTTTTGTTGACATATTTAGCATACCTAGCCACAAGGCAGTTGCAGGAGGTACCAGGAGGAGAAGCAAGTATTTCATTTTCTTGATCTATTTTTCTTCTTGAGATATTTGGGCTTATCAAATTCTCTCTGCCTACAAAATAGATAATAATATAACAGATAATAATCAGCCTGGAAGAACTACATTAACAGTTCTAGCTTTGAAGTTTAAAGACAGTATTTTTTTTAATTAGGCGATGCCTGATTTTTAGTTAAAAACACACAAGAAAATACTACTTTTTGCTCTGGAATTTTGATCATGTTTAAATTCTATAAACAAACAATACAAAACACATTTCAAGCATGCAGCCAAAAACGCTCATGATGTCACTTTATTCATTGGAGATACAAGTATTTCAGTACCTGTCCTTGATATTATTCAAGTCAAGTATTCCATTTCAGGTTTTGTATACTGTATTGTGCCTTTCTTGTCATTGCCAACATTATCTTTAAAATAAATGCTTCTTCATTTGAATAACCAGCATAAAGCAAAAAATATTTCTGAAACCATTAGTCAACCCAGTGTTACTGGTAGCAGTAGCTATTTAGATGCTATACATCTCCAAGCAAAAGGGCATCTGTGCCCTCCAAAACAGCACAATCCTTTGACCAGTGAGACCCTTGCATGACACGAAGCAACTTCTCCAAAGCATTCTGATTTGGAAATTGCCAAACAACTTCCATACCAGAAATTACACCAAGGTTTCTACATTTCTTTCTGCTTCTCAGTTCCCAAGCCCATATGTACCGCCACAGCTGCATCCGCATACCATATCACGGTGAGATGTATCAGGTCTCACCATGTCCTTATTGCAGAATCACTGGAAGAGACCTGTCCAACCCCCTGCCAAGGCAGGTACACCCAAAGAAGGTCACACAGGAACACATCCAGGGGGTTTTGAATGTCTCCAGAGATGAAGACTCCACCACCTCTCTGGACAACCAGTTCCAGTGCTCCATCACCCTTAAAGAAGTTCCTCCTGATGTTTAGATGGAACTTCTTATATTCAAAATTGTTTCCTTGTTAATTTCACAACACACATCAGCCAGCTGGCTCTAACCAAGAAAACTAGGAGAATGGGATCTCAGGCCAGCCACAGGTTAAGTATAGTAGCTCTGGTAAAAGTCATCTTCTTTTCCTTAGGGAGAATATACAAATGTCTGCATGCACAGACAGAGAGCAAAAGTAACCATTTTGAAAGAAAAGAATCGTGACATTCCTTTGTTTGCAATTTATGAATTCACTAGGGACTTAGCACTGTAAAAGTCCAAATAGCTAAATTTAGAAGAAACATTCTCAGCTGAGAATAAGTTGAGTTCAGCAACAACATTAAGAAAAATGAACAGGGCAACGACATTTTATAGAAGCAATGTTACAAAGTACATTTGAATAGCAGCACAGTCCTAAATCTTTAAAGATTTTGCTTTAGGATCCAAGAATGAGTCTGGTAATAAAGGCAGCTTTGTGTATGTCTATTTAGAAATGCTCACTGGATTGTTAGGAGGGCACAGACACAGTGTATGTACAAATCAGAGACTGCAGGAACGGGGTTTGATATTTTTATACACTCTTGCATACATTCTCTGTAGCAAAGATTCTTCTGTCCAAGGAGCATAGGTACTATGGCTTGCACACATATCAAAAAGGAGTAGAGTGACATGTACAGTCATGACATACTTGGGACCTGGAAATAATGTAATGAGAAGTGGAAGAATTCCTTGTTTCCAAATAGAAGTGTAACTTCTTTCCATGAATTACAGTTTTACCAACTCAAAGAGGTTAATACTTTGAAATATTTCTACAAAAAGTTAAGGAGTGCCCTACAGATTAGCTCATAATTCAGCACTATAAACTGAATAAGATTTTCAGAGATTTTAGATTGAACAAAAATAAGACTGCTAAAAATTAAATTAATAACAATAAAGATGGCACTCTGATTCTCAGTCACCAGGTTACACCAATAAACTTAGATAGAAAGACCAGGATAGTACCTTTTCTGCAGGGAACTCTGCATGTACATTATCAGTTTAGCACAAGGGTGAATTAATTATTAAGATTACCTTCACGTTTTTATAAGCGTTCCTCAGAAGTCTACTAAGATAACCTTTTTACTCATACAATTTCTGCAGCAATATTTTTCTATTACATTAATAATCATCAGCCACCACAACAAAAAGTATTATTAAAAAAAAAGGAAGCTTCTTAGTTATGCTTCTGGGGGACATACCCTTTAAGTACCTCTTTTTAAAAATCAGTAAAAATTACTCACTTGCACTTGTTTTTTTCTGATATGGTTCTTTTCCTGGGGATTCTTTAAAAATCAGTGGAGTCGATGCTAGCTCACCACATGTGGAGGGTTTTGCCTTTGGAGTTTTAAAAGATGTTTGATCAAGCCAGCCAAAGGGACCATCAAGTTCTCCTAACAACTTAGGCTCATATGGTGGTGCTTCTGCGCTAAGTTCTTCAAACCAATTAAGGCTGATAGGCCCTAAGTCTGTGAAGAAAAACATACAGAAAACCACATAAAAAGGAAAAAAAGATCCTCCATGCAAGATGAAAAAGAAAAAACACATTAGGCACGTAAATGCTAGTAGCAAAATTCATTGCTCCTTTCATTGTCATATTTTTATTTTGTTTCTAGCCAGCTTTTAATTCTAATAACCACAAAGTATACAATAATACCACCTCAGTCTTAGACCAGTAACAAAACTAACCAAATAACAGGTAAATATTCAGCTTGCTTAAAATTAAAAGTAGGCATCTGGCTTTTAGTTTATCTCTGATTCTACTCAGACTGTCAAGTTAAACAGGTCCCTTTTAACATTAATAAATCATATGACTACAGGTGCATTTGGCAAAAGACTAAATCTGGTCTGCATGCAGGTACACAGGGAAGTCACTGCTAAAAAACAAGTACAACTCCTCCCCCCCACACAGATGAACACACATTTTGAAAAAAGCTACAAATAAAATCTAAATAGATGCTAAAAAAGGTAGATATTATTGAATGCAGCCCTAGAGCAAGTAGAGCTGCTACCAAGTTGCACAACACTTTTATGTAGAATATGCAGTGTATAACAGATATGTATAACATAGAAATGCCCAGTAAGGAATCCTAACAAATATTATTTACTGTAGAGAAGGTGTACCTGATTCACTGCAATGTGCCTTGAATATTTCAAAGAAAGTCAGTCTTTCCATAGGTTTGTAAGACATTCTCTGATCCATAACATTATCAGAAGAGTTTCTGAAAAACCTGAGAAGACAATAAGAACACTTTCATACAGTGCTATTTTAATGTTATGGGGCTGCAAAGTCTTAATCCTGCTTTCCTGCATTTCTTGATAGATGTCTCTTAACCCAGCCTGTTTAGCTTTAGGACTGTGGTGTGTCTGTGATGTCAAACACGGCAACTATGAAGATGGTATGAAACCAGACAGAAGCATAGACAATTATACCAGAGATTATAAAAATAGCAGAGAAAAAAAAACGAAGACAGAATGTTGATTCTATCAAAATATACTCTTTTGAGGTATTCAAAGCACAAACGAAGAAAACCCATACTCATTACTATACATTAGGATAGAATAGCGTGTGTGTGTATATATATACACAAACGCTACAATTTATGTGCCAAGAATTTGATTTAAAGTTGCTTTTCAGTGGAGCAGACTTTTGCCAGTTTAAAAAAACAGGACTAAGTAAGACTGCCATAGAAATTTTCCTGTTTATCCCGCACATTTGTTTCCACTGTAAAACCCGTTTCCCATCTGATGGCTGGTTTATACGACACTGCCTTACCAAAACGATGGGGAAGGCTGGCATTTTAGAAAAGGCCAAAGACCACACTACGGCACAAAGTCAAAAAACCCAAAACAACTATCTCAGAAATCTATTGTAAAACACGAAGCAACCTCACCACGCTGCTTCCTGTTAGGGAACGGTCCTTGCGGCCAACCATTCCCATGGGACACTGCCTGTGAAGCCGCCACCAGGTCACCCCACAGGGCCGACGAACCTCAAGACCCAACCCCCACTTTCCCCGGCAGGCCGGTAACTGCAGCCCCCCTGCAGGCTGCGAGAAAGGCAGCTGGGGGGGATCCCCCCTCCAAGGGAAGCAGGGACGCTCCCCGTGCGAAGGCACAGCTCCGAGGGCCAGGAAGAGCCACACGCGTGATCTTTACCTCCCTTCGGCCTCTCGGCGGCCGCAGCATTGCCTCAGGCGCTGGGCGGGAGGAGCCTCCCTAGCCAAGAGGCGCTGAGGAAGGAGGGAAGGGGCGGTGCGGTCCCACCGACAGGCGCGCTCTCGGAGCGGCCCGGCCACTCCGTTCAAAGCTTGGCGCCAACACCCTTCGCAAGCGCCTGTGCACTCACAGCCTCCGCCGTCCCCGCCTCCCGCGTCACGGGAAGGAGGCGGCGTAACGTCCTCCGCCGTCCCGCGCCCCGCGTTCTCCAGCCGGCCGCAGGGCGGGGCACGGCGCGCTGTGAGGCAGGCGAGGAAGCGCAGTACCTGCTGTAAATGCTTTCCTTCCACGGCTGGTGTCTCGCAATACGAAAAGGAAGTGTTCTGAGCTAAGTGTCAGCCACTTTCTTGCAGAGGTTGCCCAAGGGATAGAAGCCCTATCCCTGGAAACATAAACATTCCGGGTCCAGCTCATGAGGGCTTGAACAACATGATCTAGTTGATGTCCCTGCTCGCTACAAGACAGGGCTGTGGACTACGCAACCATGAAAGGTGCCTTCCAACATGTGTGAGATATTAAGTATTACATCCAAGGTCAACATATTCCATCATACTGTATAATAGCAGTTGACACCAATGTCCCAGAAAAAAATCTCCGTAAGTTTTACAGTGAACAGCAGTACTGTGACCGAGCGTCAGTGCCTGTGGAGGTCTTGACCTCATCTTTCTAGGCGGTTTTGTAAGCATATACACATGACATCAGTATGCTATAATAAAGAGAATACTATTATTCTCCACATACCTGTCCAATTCTATTTTGACTTTTGTTAAAGTCTTGGTCCCAGCAATGAGCCCATCAAATAACCTCAAATTGGGTCAAAATTTCTTCCTATCGCCAATTTTGAGTTAGTCACCTTCCATTTTAACCTTCCATAGTCACCTGCTCTTGTGTTATAACAGAGTTTTCTCTGGTCTCCGTACCAGTCCTTGTTTTACAGTTTTATCACCCCACCTACTTATGTCACCTTCTTTAATGTCTTTTCATACAGTAATTTTTCCATGACCGTCTTCCTTCCAGTGAACTTCTTTAACTTCAGATCCTGCAGTGTTCTGGGAAGCTGAAGCAACTGATTCTTCTCAAAGCATTCTAGAGGAAGCCATACCACTGTATTGAATGATGGCATGTAGATTTCAAATTGATCTTCACGCCCCCACCAACACATGCTAACAACTTAATATTTTTACAACCACATTTCTGTCCCAGGTTTTAACTTGGTTATTTTGAGACCCAGTTTTTGCTTTGAGTTGACAGAAACAGTGCTTGGAAAACCCAAGCACAACGTGGAGTCTTGCACCATCTTTTAACTATGATGAATATATGTTTCCTGAATCTCAACTCCTTTTTGTTTTCCATTAAAATGTTGTTTCTTAATGATTTTAGACACTTCAAAGGATCTTTCTCAAATACACTGTGAATGTTTAAAGACATTGTCCCTACTACCTCTTCTTTAGCCCCTATCTTCTGGGCATTTTATAATGCAATGCTTTTATAAAAGTGGTGAGGAGTCATGCAGATAAATTATTATTATGCAGATCCAGGGATTTGGAGGTTTCTGCAGACTCTGTAGAAATAGTTTGTATGATTAATTATATGATTTTAGTAATACTACCTTAAAATTGAACTAAAGTGATGTAATTACAGAAGAACTATTAGCCTAATATGTAAGTGCTTGTATTACTAGAATTTATTTCATTATACAGGTATTAAGCCAGTTTTCCTGGTATAACCGTTTTCCCTCTGGAGTGTTGTACAAACTGAAGTATATTACATGTTTTCATAAATCAGTCCTGTTGACACAGAAGCTGCCTATAGACACTCTGCAAGTCAGAGAGCAATGGGGACGCTCAGAGCTTTCAATACCGATAAAGACTTCTTTTCAGACTTATAATTGCCTGCATTCTTTGCTCAGTTGTCTGTGGGTTACCCAGTTTATCTAGGCTTTGTTAGTTTCCACCCCCTTTCAACCTCCCTTTTCCTTCTTTTAAGGACATATACTGAAGGAGCTGTGCGCAAACAGTCTTCTCACTATGGGAAGCCATGGCTGTCCCGACTATGGCTGAATCGCATCTATTCATCTGTCCAGCGCCTTGCAGAGATGTGCTACTTTCTGAGCATCGATTACTTCTCAGAGCCTATTCAGCTGTCAGGATCTTCCCCGATTTACAGCCACATAAATAACTACGTCTTTATTCAGCCCTATGCTTGTTATTGCAGCTTCTAGCCTTGCGGTTGCATTTCCTACCCAAGACGACAGATGCCGATCCTCGGGAGCGGCGCAGGTGGGCCTGTGTGCAGGTGGCACAGCTGCAGGCTGGCTTCGTACAGGCCTCGACCTCCTACAAAGACTTCAGTGAGGTAAGGGAGGTAAATCCACTGTGTGATGGCTCGAACTTTGTGGTCTGTCTGACCAGGTGTCCCACACTGCACATGGTCACATATCTGCTGCTGCTTCCACTCATCCACCAGGGAAAAGCTCTGGGGGCTGAGGCGAGGACAAGCCTTTAGCCTTCCCTCCCCCCAGCCACCTCCGCCGGGCTGAGGCCAATTTCCCCATCAATTAGCAGCAATTAGAAGCCACTCTCCAGATAAGATAAAGGCAGGGCAGGGAGACACCCAGGGCTGATTTTTCCGCGGCTATGTTTATGGAGAGCTTTGGCTATCATCCATTCGGCATGTATCAGAGCCTCAGGGGCAGCCTCACGCCAAGCCGCAGCAGGGACCCAACAGTGAAGCAGCCCAGCTGGAAGCAGAGTAAGAGCAGTGGTATCAGCCCCTTCCTCGGGGGACCCTTCGCTCCCAGGCCCTCTGACTACCTGGACAGGTACCGCCAGAGCCAGCTCCAGGCCCTCCTGTCGCAGGTGAGCCCCAGGCTGCCGCCGTGGCTACACCGGGCCAGCACGAAGGAGGTGGGCGTACAGGTGAGCCTGAGGGCCGACGCCGCCGTGCAGTGCTCGCTGGGGCCGCGCACGCTGCCTGTCGGCCGCCCCTCTGCCCTCGGGCCCCGATGGCACCTTGCCTTCTACTCACCCGTGGCCGACGGCCGCCTCTTCGCGCTGCCTGAGGCCACTGGATCCCAGAAGGACAAGGCATCCGAAACGACGCCCGAGAAGCAAAAGGAAGAGGATGGTAGTGGAGAGCAACAGGATGGCCAGGCGGAGGCTGCTGTGCCGAGTGAGGAGACATCAGAGAAACCACGGGAGAACGTCGTAGACGCCAGACGCCGGAATCCCTTCCAGGTGCAATGCTGGAACACCGGGGCTTGAGAGGCTCGGACCCAGGGCAGCTCGTTCTGGGCAAGGAGCGGGTGAGGGGGCGAGCTATAAAGCGAGAAATTGGCACTTTGAGAAGCAGAAGACGCAGTAGTCCTCACCATGGCTGGTGGTTCCCGCTCAAGACCTCACAGCCCCCAGTCCCCAGCTTGGCTGTTCCCAGGCAGTTCTGCTGTCCTTCTTCCAGCAGTGGCGCCTCCGGGCTGTGAAAGCCGGCAGTGTAATGGGGGAGCTGGGTTGGCTCGTGGTAGTGTGCCGGGCGCTGCTCAGTGAACTTTCCTTTCTCGGCAGTTTTTGGAGCAGAAGTATGGTTACTTCCACTGTAAAGACTGCAAGACCAGATGGGAGAGTGCATACGTGTGGTGCATATCTGGAAGCAACAAGGTAGTTAACAAGTAGTTTCTTGCTCCTGTGACAGTTCAGTGTTTTGTCACAAATGTAGGTACCTGTACCAAACACCCTGAGTAAGTCTCTATAGTAACTGACAGCTTTTTTTTGCCAGGTGTACTTCAAGCAGCTCTGTCGCAAATGCCAAAAGGGCTTTAATCCTTATCGAGTAGAAGCAATCCAGTGCCAGGCAAGTTACATATTTATATATCCTGATAAAGCTTCCAGACTATGTAATTTACTGAATTAAGCAATTGTAAACTGTTACTGACTACACGTCTGTCCCTAAATCATATTTCCATGATCTCCTCCCACAAATGGCTTATGCAAATGATTTTCTTTTCATGCGTTGTTATGCCTAGCTACACGTAGGGTAAGGTTTTGTTCTTCTAGGGGAGAAGGCTCTTGCAGCTTAACTCCAGAGGGTTCTTACCACGTGAGCTCTTAAATTTATCAGCCCAGGTGTGTAACTGGGATTAAGGAAAGCTAAATGTCAGTCTAACCTGAAGCCAGCAGCTTTGATCTACTACTAAAAGTGTCTTATTTTTTAAGACCTGCTCAAAGACCCGGTGTTCCTGCCCTCAGAAGAAAAGACACATTGACCTCAAGAGACCTCATCGCCAAGAACTTTGTGGTCGCTGCAAAGGCAAGACGTTGTCCTGTGACAGCACTTACAGCTTCAAATACGTTGTCTGATCTGCATGCCCTCTTTTGTTTTGCACCTTGCACTTTGTCAGTCTCTGGCAATGTTTCAACTTTAGGCTTTTGACCTGGCACTGGATAATGGATAAAGACTTTTGTATTTATAAAGAATCTAACTTCGTTGAAAATATGCTGTGAATAAAGTTCAGTAAAAGTTTGTACTAGTTTGTTACCCCTTAGATCCATCTTGCTAGGATGAAAAAGGAAAGTATATCTGGAAGGAAACTATCTCTTTTCCTAAAGAAAGCAGGTTCTAAGTTTACCTTTAGGGAATGCTAAGATTAAAACTGTGATAGCAAGTGTTGCTCTGAGTCACTCTACTGTGGAAGATGTAAATGTTCTGGAACATAAAGTCTGGGGTAAATGCAGTTGCAAGCATCTCTTCCCTGTGGCTCTGTCAGATACTAAAAATCCACAGGAGTTTGATAAGCAAAGGCCATATGCCAGAATATTATGTCTGTAAGATAGGAATGAAAAGTGTAAGCTTCACCTTTTCCCCAGTGAGAAGGGGAAAAACCTTTTGAGCTGCACTACCTGTGCCTGTAGTGAATTCCTATGACTTAGTGTGTCTTAAAACAGGTAGAACAGGTCTGTACCTTCAATTCATATACAGGGTTGTGCCTCAAATGCTTTCCAGGCATGTAATGTACCTCCAGGGTAGGTGGCTTAAATATAATTGAAGGCAGCAACTGAATGTGGTTTCATGAACACAAAATGTAGTCAGGGCAATACAGCTTGTTCTGTGGTGGAGTATATGGACGTCTACTCTACCTGAAGCTTGAAAATGGTAAGTAAAGCTAGATCATAACATTATAGGTTTTGCTCAAGGTAATGGTTAATGGAGTGCTCTGAGTGGAGTGCAGTAAGTGGCCTGTCCTAGAACCGGTTCTGTCGAACATCTTTACCAGTGACTGGGAAAAGGCAACAGTGTACTTGCCAAATTTGCAGGTGCCATTGAACTAGGGGGACCACTACAAACAGCTGAGAGCAATGCAGTCATTTGGAGGCATCTTAGCTGACTGGAGGAATGGCTCAATAGGAGCTTTATGCTGTTTGGCAGGGAGGAGAGGAAATTCCTACTGAGAGATGGGGATAACCTTTTGCAGTGACACAGATGGGACTGCCTAGCCAGAGTGGCAGCTCACTGGAAAGTGCTTGTGGGGTTTGGTTGGCAGTGAGCCCTTGCAGTGAAGTGCAGCAGTAAGATCCTTGGCTGTGTGAACAGAAGTAGAGGCAGTTGAGGGGGGGAGGAAATGATTGTCGCCCCCCTTACTTGGCACTCACTAGATCAGATCTAGCTGACCACACCTAGTTTTGGGGTCTACATAAGAAAGATATTGATCAACTGTAAAGAGTTCTGTGGAAGCCCACCACACTGGTCACAGGGGTGAAGCATTTGTAAGGAGACATTGAAGGAACTGGGCTTATTTAGCTTGAAGAAGAGAAGACTTCAGGGGGACCTAACAGTACCTGTCAGGTTATGATTATTCAAGAATGAATGGCCTGGCTCTATCTATGTGGCTTATGGTAATAGTCTGAGAGAACACATATATAAAACAAAACAAGCTAGCTTCACGCTTCCCCCTGCCCCATGAGAACAGTTAAGAAGACAAGCTGGCCAGAGGTTGTGTGTTCTCCCTCCCTGAATGTTTTCAAGACTCATCTAGAAAAAGGCCTGAGTAACCTGATCTGATTTTATGGCTGACCCTGCTTCAAAGCAGAGATTGGACTGGATTACCTCCTCAGGTCCCTTGCAACTTGAATTTTACTGTGATTCTGTGATATGTAAAATATCCATGATTTTGCCAAGGGATAGAGCAGAACTCAGCTTCCACCAACCACTAAAATTTTTGCAGAACGCCCAGACTTCAGTTCTGAATACCTTTCAAAAGTGAAATGCATACTGAAATCTGAAGACCTGTAACCGCTGCAGATTATTTTACTCAGAACAATAGCTGTGATTTGCCTTGCATCTATTTTGTACTGCAGATAGGTGTTGCAGAGCTCTGGCCTGCAAAATCAGAAAACCTGTAAACGAAGACAAATCCACCCATTTTATGCATCAGTACAAATATTTTTCAAGAGCTGCATAAAACTTTATGCATTGTGAAAAACAAAAAGGAGACGGCTTCACTGGATTATCAGAGCTGAGGCTGATGCAGGAGCTGGACAGCTCTACAGCATAAGGAAAAAACAACCCCAAACTTCATAAAAACCCAAAGCTGTGTTTTGTTTTTGTTTTTCAGTTATGAAACTGCTTTAGTCAACATACTCTTCCTGGTTAGGTTGTAACTACAGACTGACAAAAAATTCCTTATGTTTCTCATTGGTTTCTTTCAGTGTAATAGATGGTTTCACCATAAATAATGAGAAAGGTGTCTTCAGGGCTGCTCAGCATGGATACCATCTGCAACAGTATATATAGATTCAGACAAGCACACAATCTTCACAACAATACTCTGCTGTGATTATACATAGCTTTTATATTTCAGTTAAATGGATGTACTGATCCAAATATCAACCGAAGTTACTTCACAAAAACGGTTAGGTGTATTTACAGAGTGAATAAGTTACATAGTTGTCAGAATAAAAGTGTCTCAGATGTGCAACAGATTTACATGCATACATTTAACACTGGACAGCAGTTAAATGTAAGAAAAAAAACCCCAACGTACAAGTATGACATTCATATATACATTACAAATAAAACAAGACATCTCTTTAAAGAAACAACATGAGAACTTGCATTTCACGTTAATATTTTTACTTTTTATACTCAAAATTTTATATTAAATAAAAATAATGCATGCATAATAGTTCAAAAGATTTGACTCTGTGATGGGACTTTCTCCTACAAAATGGCAAGTTAAATTAGATCAACCATCCTTTAATAGTATAAATATATTCATAAAAGCAACCCTCTAGTAAAAAGCAGCCAAGGTCCTTAAAAAAAAAAAGAAAACAAAACAAAAAAGAAAACTCTACCAAGACCATTCATGATGTTCAGGGGGGCCTAAGAACAGACCTCTGCAATATGATCCAGTACCTTCAGAGACAGTAGCCTAGTAACATTAGGAAATGTACTTCATAGCAGCTCGTTGTTTTAAGATACAGTAATCATCTTCAAATTACAGTGTACATTGAACTGTAGTCCATTTACAATTTGTTTCATATACACAGGCTCTCAGCTTTTGACCAAGTTTGCAAGCTTCTGTGGCCAGCTTCATTCTGCCCATCTTTCACTCAACCAATTAAGAGGAAAAAAAGGAAAAAAATGTACAAGTTTTTTTTTTTCTTTATTTTTTTAACAAAAAAATATTATTTTGTGAAGGAAACATTGCACTTTTGCCAACCTAAAATTAATTTGCTATAAAGGAAGTATTGTTCAGTGTAGTAGGCTTTGGTATGCAATGGATGTCACTTCTTCAGTAGTGAGTTGCAGTTGCTCAGTGAAATGCTAACCGATTTTTGTGCAACAGAGAACAAAGGATGTTGTCCCAGATGCTCTATGCTACCTTTGTCCTTACAGTATTGCTACACATTTGAAGTTCAGCCCGTATCTTTTTAGAAGAAATCCTAAATGTAACAAGAGTGAGTACAGTTTGACCAAACCTTTGAAAGGCTGAGAAGACATTGAGCCACCTCACTCCAACAGGGCAGCACTCCCAGCTTGAAAGAGGACACAAGAGTCCTGTCAGAGACTTGTGCCGGAAACGCTGGAGTCTGGAAGAAAAGTATTGATGACTCGGTAGCTCTGAGCTCTGCGAATCATATCTCGGATCTCTATATTCAGTTCCATCAATTTGGTACAGATTTCAGTGAGGCTCTGGTTGGAGCCCACCAGTGCATAGGTGCCCGTCTGACCCAAAGTTTGGTGCCGGAAGTAAATGTTCAGTAGTGTCTGGACTTCATCATCAGAGCTACTTCCAAAGATATCATTGGGCCACAAAATCCTGCAATGAAACAGGAAAAGAATGTGCATATCATTATGGGTTTATAAGTACAGATGGACACTAGGTGATACGAGATCTGTAAAAGGAGAACTGACTCTGAAAGGAGAACTCATTTAAAAGCTGAAAGGAACTCACTGTTTTATACTACGCATTTGTTACTCAGACTCTGGTATCAGGCACTGAAACCACATAAAACCCACAATTACTATTATCTACAAAAATACATACCTCTTAAGAATACTCATTCAACTAAGTGCCTGGGCTGAATGTCAGCTGATGGCAGTGATATACACCTGTAAGGAATTAGCTCTAAGATTTTTAAGAGCCTCAAATAAGTACTTTTGATCTACTCAATGTAATTAAACATCCTAACAGGAACAAGCATATGCTTGTTTTACTGACTTGACACTGCTACTTGTGGCACCCTCCTGTAAAAGTTAACAATATCAATACCTCCTCGTAGAAACAAATTAATTATGCTGACAAAGCACATTCCATTTAGTATAAAGTGAGGACGGTGATAAGCACTCTAATAGCACAAAAGTTTAATACAAGCCATAAAGCAACACTTGCCTGCATTCTCTTATTTGCCGGACGGCTTTAACGAGTTCATTGTTTTTCAAACACTCCAGCATGGACTGAATAGCTGCTTCTGTCGAGTTGAATGTGGGCTCAGATTCTGTTGTCAGAGGCTCAGCTGCGATGGCAGCAGTAGCATCCTTAAGATTTTTCTTCAACTCACTCAGTTCTCTTGACATATTTAACAGCTGTTGTGAGGAGAAATATGAGAGATGAGGACTTTCATTCTCCACAGGCACCAAAGGGAGCAGGTATCTCAGGTCTGTTCTTACACTACTATGTTGGATGCACACATTATGGAAAAGACCCCATTTTAAGGGCTTTTCTTGATCGCTGTGCTCTGCACAACATAGAGAACACACAAACTACAGATTGTTAAGCTTTGTGCTTCCTTTAACCCTACGCTGTGCTTTTGGCTTGCTAAAATGCAAAAGCACATCTAATCAATCCTTTATTTCTCTCTCCTGTTACTTGTTCATATCATAGCAGACAAGTTTATGAAAGCATATTTTTTCCTAGCAATGATGTTGTTATTTATTTACAAAACACATGCAGGTTTGGATAGGATTAACAGACAAACAGGAACTGCATAAGTTAATATGTGAAAAGACTCATAAATAATTCATTAAGTGCACAGTTAATTCCTGAAGATCTACCTTTTCATTCTCCTGCATGCTAAAAGTAACCAGTCACATAAGCCAACAATGGAACTTCCTTTAAATACTAGTTTGTGGCTCCAGCAAAATATGTGGATTTTATGGTGAAACATGAGCTATTTCTCATGTTATTGTTTCTCAGTTTATTTATAACAATCTAACAAAAAACATAACTACGAAGTAGAGTTACAGAAAACGATCCTCTTATAAAGAACACAAAATACTTCCAATATTTACAGTACTGTAAGACTAGATGCCTACTGCCCTATCTTCTCTTAAAAGTGAACAGATCAATCACATTATAAGCTTCTGTTCAGAACAGTTCCTTAAGACCAAGTACTCATATACCTGCTACAGAATATCTGATAAACCAAACCATGTCCATTCATAGAGAATCTGTGAACTACTAGAAACTGTAAGAAAATACATTTTAGTATTTGAAATTTTGTTCTACAGCTACAAGCAAAGTACAGTAACTTCTACTCCTCAATACTTTAAAATACATACAATTTAGCTGGAGAAAAATATGTAAGGAACAAGAAGTTATTCTACTACCTTTCTTTAAATTGTGATCATTTAACTTAAAGCGATCACCTCAAAGATAGTTTGAAGTATTACATATTTTATGGAATTGCTGAAAATAAACTTGACTAGAAGTATTGTTCTTGTGTTTTAAAGTAAGATACATAGATTTATGTAAAACCAGAAAGCTATTTGGGTCAAAAGTGACAGGGTGAAAAATATTTAAAGAAGCAAGCTTGTAAAAATCACAGAACTAAAAGAACTTATGCCATTAAGGTATTTAGTTAATGATGTTTTAAAAACAGATTTAATACTCTTTAGAAACATTAAACTAATTTTGATTTATTTATCCAGAGAACGAGATTGGGGAGTATATCTGCAGACAAAATATAAAGTAGTTTTACACAACACACCTTTTGCTTGCTCAGATGTAAGTGGACGCAAAACTATTTAATAACTTTGTCAAAACCCACTGCAGATATTTCTACTATAATGCCCATGCAACTGAGACAGTCTATATGGCTGGAAATTACAATACATTATTCCAGCATAACCCCTAATTTTGCATCTGTATTAAGATTCATTTACCAAATGATTTTGTTACTGTCATGCTAATGAATGCTCCTGATGTAAGTGTCTCCACAGATTTCAGAGAGTATCAGTCATGATCTGGGAAAATGATACTTTCTCTCTCTGAGTGAAAAAGTCTCATTTTCCCTAAAAAATGAAGGCCTCAATTAAAATAAAAATAAATCACTTGCAGGCATTCACACAGTGTGAGCCCTCCCTGCATGCAAAGTGTGTGAGTGAAGATTTCATATATCATTCTAATTTGCTACCACTGACTGAAATGATCCTTGAAGACCAAATGTGTGAAAGATTGCAGTCTCTGAGAGTCAATTACAAAACCCCCAACATGGTGACCGCAGATGCTGCCGTACTGAAGGGTTTTGTCAGCAGATTTATATTTGTAGTTTATATATACAGTTTAATCTTTGGTGAGCATCCATAGAAATAAAAATAAAACACGAAAGTAAAGTGATATTTTCAGTGTAAGACTTTGTAGTTTTTCACATACCTCTGGCATGGAACTGACTTCATGCACTTGTCCAATAAGTTTACAGTAGGACTGAAAAAGCAACAGCAGCTGGAAATGCAGTTTATATAACCTCTGACACAGTTCCAATTGCTAAGGAAAGATTTGTAGAAGAAGATATAATTATTAAAGATCAGTGAGTTGGGATAACTGACATAGTTCAGCTTTTCAGAAACATTATTTTACTGAAGCATGATCACACTATTTCAGAAAACAAGTTATATACAACATTGAAAATCAAAATCATAATGGCTAGCTTTCATGTAGCACACATCAGCATCAATCTCAAAGCAGTTTATATAAATTATCTTCACTGTCTCCAATTTGCAGCTGGAAAGCAGAAGCAGAATATGGGGGAAATGACTTTGCTGCATAGAACATAAAACTCCTTAAAACTACAGAGAGGATGAAAACCCCAGAGAGAAGTGATGAAGTAGTTGTCCAGGAGGGTCAAAGCTCCTGCCTGCTTCTCTGAGGGGAGAAGAAGAGAGGCCATAAATCCAGCCAGGAGCAGGAAGGAGGAAACAACAGCTCTACAACTTAAACCTCAGTTCATGCGTTTTCCACCATCTTAAAGAAACTATACAATAGATAGATGGGGTTTAATATCTAAGAGGACATCTGACTTCTACAATTTATTTTCACAGATTAAGTAGATACTGTTCTATGAATATGGAGTTGTTTCTTCCAGTGTAATGTGCAGCACCATACAAAAGGTGTCAGACACGTTGAAGTAACATGCAATGAGCACATCTGTCAGAGAAGTCAAGTTAATATGGTCCTGCTATCTGTGTTTCTGTTAGGAGGGGGAATCTTGTGGTTCCACAACTGGATCATAGTGGGGAAGGGAGGAATATTTAATCTCTGGCGAAATTCTGCAAGTGTACCTCAAGAGGCCTCCTGACCCTTTGGCAAGAAAGCCTTGCAAACTTCAAACCCTATTTGATTTGTCTTCTCTTAGATAAACAGTGACCAAGAGTGGGCCCAGTGATGTTTCCATTTGCCTGGAGGAAGTGGAGCAGAGTTCCCTGTCAAATGTGGCAGAAGGAAGCAGCAGCTATTAATGTCTTTGCTTCCTTAAAGCATTTCATATATGCTTAGCTACTAGCATGTACTTCAGCTATTTGCTGAACTGGGGGTCTGTGCAAATGCCAGCACAAATACCAATGAAACGTATTTTAAAAACATTATGGATGTTAATTTAACTGAAGTGTTTATTTACATATAGTTCAATATTGAAGTGCCAAGGTTTATATTAATAAGCCCAAGTTAGAACCATGTCCTTCCAGTTCCCAAAATTTCTGTACCAGCCAAAGATGAGGAGCTGAGGTCAAACAAGACGTTCTTTGGCAAAAATCAGCTTTGTTCATTAGGGAGGGGTGGACACCAACTACCCTGTTGTGAAGAGTCATCCAAGGGCACTGCCAAAAGCAGGTAGAGTTAGTCTCCTTCTGAAGGAGTTTTATGGTGGAGAATGCCAAGCCAGCAGGTATCCACCCGGCAGGGTTTGTCCTGCCGAAGGCCAAGAAGACCTCACACCTCAGTGTTGGTGCCACAGCAGCAGAGTTCAGCACTGTAAATTGGGCTAGTCTGAGCTCTGTGCTGTGATGGATAACCTGTTTCTAGTATCTGAGTTGGTGTGTTTAATGTTGGTTACTGGTAAGCAGCGTCAGAGTGTTCCTGCCCTAAATGGGAGGGAGGAATCCCACCAAAACTGACACGGTAACACCCACAGGAGATGAAGGAAGTCGCAGCAGATCTGTGATGGGGAATGGATGTGTGACCTGCTAGGTCAGAACTAATGTGAGCAGGAACAAAACCTATTGGTGGCCAAGAGGATGCAGAAGCAGGGAATGAGGGACACTGCCTGTTAAATAAACCTGTCCAGAGGCCATTGTCCGTAAATCAGGCTATGGAGCACTGCCAATCTTGCATCTGTGTGGCTAAATGTTCTCATCCCAAATAAAGACTGACTGTTTAGACAGGACCTCCTGGAAGTGTCTTCTGGCTTCTGTCTTCTCTCAAACCACGCTTGGGAATGTTAAGGGCTGGCTGGTGCCCAAGCCAGGAAAGGTGCTGACTGGTCATCCCCAGTGCTGGCCCATGGCCATGTACACTTGCTCTCTGGTCAATTTGAGTTCACCAGCAGGGACAGTGAGGATCAAATTAATTCTATTCAAATTTTGGAGAACTGGCAATACTACATAGCAGTTAAATGCACAAGTACTTGAAGTTGTCACAAGGAGTCAAAAATCAACAGAAAACCAGGACATGGTATAACAATTAAAAAAAAAAATTAAAAATATCTCACGATAGCTTGGCATGTAACACAATTTTTTAAACTCTGTTCACAACAATATGATAGAATCATGTAGAATAGTTTGGGTTGGGAGGAATCTCCAAAGGTCATCCAGTCCAACCCCCTGCCCCGCAGTGAGCCTCTACTAGATCAGGTTACCCACAGCCCTGTTGAGCGCAGCCTTGAATATCTTTTAACCCTTCTGGCTGCTAACCTGAATGAAGACAAACTAATGCCCACCTGAAGACTGAAGATCAATTCACTCAGTATTTAGTTACTATATCAAGCAACTCTTTTTTTTTTTTTTTTCCTGAATAAGCATTAGAAACAAATAATGGTGAAACTATTAATCAGCATAAACTATTTTAAAGATAACTGGCAACTATATATTTTAGGTTTGCATTAGGACAAACTGAAGATTATGAATTTTAAAATAACAATTTTTTAAATCTTCCACTCTAGCATATTCTATCAATTCAAAGGCTTGATTTAAAATAAATAAACAATTGTGAATGACTCTTTAAAACAGCATATGAAGGTGTCAGAATTTTGGCAGAATTTTAGATTTCACAAAACACACCTTAGTAAATTATTTTCATCACTGCATGTAGGACCACATACTCTACAGGAAAATTATAGTAAAAAGAAAAACATGCTTAGAAGTAAAACAGTAAAATTGGGGTGTATTAGTCCATCTACAGATGGACAAAGAAAAGGAAAGAACTTCAACTTACTGCAAGAGATTCCATTTGCTACACAGCAAGCATGGCACAGGAGAAAAGGAAAGGAAAGAAAGTATAGCATCAGTGTAATGCATGCAATAGGAAGCACAGCCCATCTTTAATAGCAAAACTTGTCAGCAGTATTAGCAATGCTTGCCTCAACCTGGTAACTGGTTGGAAACATCACAGACAACATGCACAGCATTCTCAATAAAATCAAGCTTTAATTCTAATTGAAAATTACAGTCTAAATAGCCTCATTAAGGTCTTCAGATTTATTAGTTTTTATTTGTCCCACTCAGTAGCTCAGGAACTTAGATTGAAATCGTGTTAGAAAACTCTTGAAATAATACTTTTATTTAAATTGGCTCTGTTATTAAAAAAGATCTTATACTGCAAAGTACTTGAAAAAACGGACAAGGTTTTCAAGTGATGAACAGAACTGAACTTTGTTATTTATAACTATTTTGATATTTACAATTATTATTTACATTACTAGTTTGGGATGTAATAGATCTAATGAAATTTCCAGGATAATCTTTGTGACTGCTGGGTTCATTACTTGGCACATTACAATGGAAATATTTTCCATATAGCTTTTAAGTTACGGCTACTGCAAGAAAAAAAATCGAAATCCATCCAGTTTGGTTTCACTGAGTGGCAATGCCACAATTGGAGACATCTTTGTGTTCCTTCCCCTCACTAGTAATGATTCACTGATTCGTAATTCTGGAACCACTAAAAGGTCAGTGTAGGTGCTGTTGCAATAGTAAAAAAATTCTAATTGACCTACATTATCAAAGATTAAGGGACTATCTTCTTTCCTCAAAAAATAAGTGTTCCTCTTTTCTGTGCCAAGAACTAACATTCGCACTGTGTACATGTAATGCAGCTTTCCTTATTTTATATGTTTTATGCTCTCATACATTTTAGATGAACAGAGTCATCATGTAAATGCTGTAGGTAACCAACACAATGACATCTGCCCAGTTACAACCTGATGTCAGTGCATATGCACACAGTGTTAATAAACATCTGGAATTCTTATTAAAATTATTTACCTTATCATCAATACAAGGGCAGCAAACAGAAATGTCAAATAATGCTAACTTTGTGCAACCTAACAAAATTTTTCAGTCTGGCTTCTCTCCATGGGCATGGGTATTAAAAGACATATGACAAGTATTGTCCCAAACCCTGCACTACTCTTCTATAAAACCATGACAAACTAAGCTTTGAGCTCTTGTGCTCTTTTACACCTTTAACATTGCTTAAATAACTTTTTTTCTTGTGTTTGATACTCTTGATAAAATTCCTCTTTATCTTGGCTTCCATACAGTTGATATAAATTAAGCTCTGCAAAGGTAAATTCAAGATAAGAAAGCAAGAGCAGACAGATCACAATACTCTAGTAAATTCACAGGTGTGCTGGCTTGTGTTCTTCAAATCTTGTTTGTTTAGCATGCGACCAAATTTCATTTGGACTTTCAAACATATTGGAATCCACTTATAATTTCTAATTTGCCATGGAATTTACTTTAAGGAAGAGGGTGGGTGGGAGAAGGAGCAAATCAGTGAATTCCATGGTCTTTTGTGGTCTTCCCTCCCCCCCCCCGCCCAATTTCCAAAACCAGGGCAAGCAAGGAGGTGGGTGGGGAAAAAAAAAAAAAAGAAAAAGGGAAAAAGGGAAGGGGTTTCACATTACATGAAAAAAACACCTTCTTCACTTAAAAGAAAATACATTGGGTACAAAATCTCCCTAAACTACTGATGTTCAACTCCATATTGCTTTACAGTTTCAAGATTGTTACTTATCTCCCTCTCTCTTTCAGCACAAAATGAATTATTCCTTGGAAGTTGAAAAGACACTAATTGTTGAACCAAGTGACACTTCTTTTAGTCCTCAACAGCAAGGGTGCAGGTGGAATGATCCTAAACATCTTCTCAGTTTCTTGTTTACCTCCTATAGTAAGGGGCACGGTATTGTAGATTTGTTAATAGTCACTACACAATCAGTGGTTTGCAGCTAGTAAATGATACACCTAAGGAGGACACACCAACCGGTTTTTATTGAGACAGAGATTAGCAGATCGGGGAGATAGAAAGGTAACAATCTTTAGGCCTTCTTGCTTTATCAAGGAATTGTTTTTACAGGCTGAAAAGAGGTGAGAATCACACAATGATTTCTTCAGACAAAACCCCTTTGGTGCCAACAGTAATTTCTTGGCACAGGAGAGTCTCACTGTAATAAAATAACTGCTGTGTGCAACCCTTACCTGTCTGAGAGAAAAAGGGAGGTAAAGCATATGCTGCCCATTATTAAATATCCACTGGACTTGAAGGGTAGTAGAAATTACTCCATCCAGAGAAATCTAAACCAGGTCTGTGTTCTTCCTTTAGAAAAGCTGCCTACCCAGACCAATTCGACCACATTGTCAATCCATGGATTAGTCAAACAGCAGTGAGATAACTGTCAAACAGCATCGATTAGTCCAACAGCAGTGAGATATTGATTATCAAGAATTTCTAACTTAACAGTGAGACGCGCTGTGCCTTCAGCTTTACTGTAACCACCTCTAGATGACTATGGTCCCAAGAGGTACACGTCTAGTCTTATTGGTGGCCTAGAGTACTTGAACCTTTAGCCACAGGGAAATTCATAACAATAGGTACATTCTCAATGTTTTGGTCAAATCTTTTTGGGGTGGAGTGTGTTTTAAATACTAGTTAACAATTTGAGTTTGCAAAACCTATATCCATTATCTCCAGGTGAGCTCTGGGATGAGAAATGTTTAAGAAAGGTATTTACTGATTTTGGACTTAAACTGTCTCATTTGGATACTTATTTCAATTATCAGTGCTAACTGACAAGAAAAATAGGGTCTTCCATGTATTTCTCTTCTTCTAACAACCAACCAACAAAAATCCCCAAACAAAAGTGATCTTTGACTGGATTAAAAAAAAAAATCCCTGTTCAATACAGTTGAGAATGTACTCATACTTGTACTCATTTAAGACCGATACACCTGGACAGACAGCGTCATAGTATGTGCAGTTGTCTGTAAATTGACTCCTGTGTCCTTGTCACCCCGTTGCTCAAAGTAGCATCAAAGCTTCCAAATCACAGACATATCCAAATCATGTAGACTGCTGCAAGGATAAGGCAAGGAAAGATATTCTGGGACATGAAGCTTCTACTCAATCTCAGAAAAGTTCCTATCTCTAGTAGCTGACCTAGACAACTTCTATTCAAGCTTCTTTGATGTCAGAATAAGCAATTTCTGCCTTTGTCCATTTTCAGTAACAGTCACAATGGTCAACAAATTATGTGTAATTATTTTGAAGTAAGATCTGATTAGAGAAACTGGTGCCAAGCCAATTATCAGCATCAGCAGGCATGTGTGATGCAATTGCTTGTGCTAGTGATGAATTTGGTCTCATGTCTGCCTCATCTGTAGACAGGACTATTTTCATCTCAAGCTTTTCACCAGGTGGGAGTTGTGAGAATCTAAGATTTCTTCCTTCTGTAGAGTAAGGTGTTGATTTTTCTTCCTTACAATAACTTCTGAATCTTTTCCAGAAGCAGCCTGGCTTTGTGCTTAAGTAAGGAATTTTTTTAGGCTAGAAGTTTTCAGTGGAATTTCAGGGCCTAGTCTAACCCTCAATGACTAAGTACTTAGTCAGGCTCTCTTATGACCACCACTATAAGACACTTTTTATTCCTTCTACACTTATTAGATTCTTTAGTCTTTCAGATTAAAGGAGGAAAGGAAAGATAAAACAAATACTTGCAGCTGTGGAGTAATTTGTTTTTTGTTGTTCTTTCCTAATCGTACTCCCTTGGTTTCCCTGGACTCTTCCTCCCATCACAATTCTGTCGAATGAACAGAATGTTCCTTTGGCAAGAGCTGCTCTGACTGACAGGTGAATGAGAAGAGCAGGAAAGAAATCTGCCTGCAGATCAAAGACCTACTGTCCTGTCAACTTCCAAGGAATAACGTTTTGTGGGATGAAGGAATAACACTGGGGAGAGATTAGGGGTTCCTGCAGGAGTGTGAAGCCCTCTTCTCAGTGTGATAAGCAATTAAGAATACTAACCCCAGCTTCACAAAACACATTTATTTCTGAAGCAGAATTTTTAAAAGCCCCTGCACAAGTGGAAGACGACATTTACTAATTGCTAGATATGTTTAGACCAGTTATGTGAGCTCACATCTCAATTTATGTAGATTATCAGCAGGATGTGTGATCCTCTATCCCTCTTTACTGGTCTCCAAAGGAGGGATTAAGAGGATAAGTTAAATTGTATACATCAGGTATGTAGCATTACAGTCTGAGGTGACTCTTCAGGGTGTTCTGCATCAGTTGAAGAGTAGGCCCATGCATGTTCCAATAGTTATGCCTCCCTACATATACTTTACATATACTTTACTTCCCTCTCCTGATGCACTTGCAGGAGAGGTATTAGCATGTATTCAAGATCTTTCTTTTTTTGTATTTGAGAATAGCTCACTTGTAAGAGTGAACGGGGAAGCTGCAGTTACAGAAGAGACAGTATCTTCTTTAAATGCATTGGAAGGTGTCTGTAACTTTCTGGTGTCAATGCCAGGTAAGGGAAGATTGAAGAGTTTTCCCACTGCCTGTGATTGCAGCCACAGGATATATTAGCAAATTAGAATTGCTAATAAGGTCAAGGAAGCCAAAATGCAGGCATGGCAAGGATTTGGGATTCTTGGGAAATAGTTTTAAAATTAAAAAAAAAAAATTAAAAAAGGGAATTCAAAGACAGGAAGACAAATACAAAGAAGTAGGAAAGTGGTTGAGATAAACCCAAAAGAAAATAAAGTGAATTAGGGGAAAAGACAAACTGAAGCCAACAGAAGAATAAACCTAGGTATTTGAAAAAACAGTTGTTACGACAGGCAACTGCAACTGTGTGATCTGAAGATTTCATCATTATCTTTTATAAGTTAAAATACATGGAAAGAGGAGATGTTTCTGCTTCCTGATTTTGGCTAATTTTCTCCATCCCCCTCTTTTTGCCACCTCTCCATTCTTTTTCCTCCAAAACGAAAAAAAAACCATAAAATAACATTTCTACGAAGATATCAGCTGTTTTGTATACAAAGTGTACCAGGTAATAGGAATGCCTGCTGATGGTGCCAATTTCTGAAAAGACTGATTTCTTAACTGGAGTCAACACTATATATATATGTATATATACATATATATTTACACATATGCATGTAGAACTTCTGTGCAAAAGTGATAGAGATATTTTGCCTTAGCTATATATGACTATCTACAGCATAAATTATTTTACTGGCTATTTTATAGTCATTAAAGTGTATTTCAAGCAGGTAAGTCTTGCTGGGGGGCAGACAGAGCCTGTAACAGCTGTAGATAAAATAGGTGTAATGCGGAAGCACAGCACACCAGCAGTGACTTTCAGACGCACTGTGCTGTGTGAAACTGCTGCAGCAATGTCTTCCTAGAAGGGAAAGTGCACACAACCCAGGCAGGGTTAGCTCTGCTTCCTCATCTAAACTAGGAAGGCAGAAATATTGCCTTTTCCTGTGGCCAGGCAACAAAACCGAGGCAATAACAATACCTTCAAGCCTTAAGTGTGAAAACTGGATTATTTCCAAGCCCAGCAGAGAGAAGTACAGCAGACTCTTGTGGGTCCAAGAACAAGATGTATCATACATGTCACTTTACAGGACAGAAGTAATACTGCTCATTCGTTACCTTCTCTTCTGAGTCTCCTGGCTGGCACGTAATAACTCCGTCTCGTGAGCCCCCAGCAAACGTTGCTTTGCAGTTTGCAAGCCACTGTTTTCAGAGAGAAATTAAAAGAAGGTATGAATAAAGCAGTTTCACAGCACAGCATGTAAACAAATAAAAATTTGCAATTACACTTATCCACATAGACTACAATAATTTGCTTTGACTGTAATTCAAAAAGTGTAGTCTTGATTTCCATTAGTATTTGAATTGCATAAACCAAGAAAATAAATTAATAACCAAACAGGAGAAAGAAGAGAACAGAAATATAAAAGATGCCAGTGTTTCTAAGATTAAGGATACAACAGCTAATTTTTTAGTTTATATGTTCAGGGTGAAATATTTAATGAATCCAGTATCTGAAACATGTTTTTCTACTGAATATTAGTTTAGACAGATCTGAATGTATCTGTAGTCTCCTGACATAGCATAAATATAGACAGGTACAAAACCAAGAACATAACATACTCCAGCATACCGAGAGTGTTGCTTCTTTCCTGTTGTTGTACGTGTCCAAGTACTCCTGCAGTTCTAGAACACTGAACTTCAGCTTCTCAAGAAGGCCACAAGACAGTAGCTGGAGAAATTAAATCAGAAAGTCTAGTAAATATCACTATAAAAGAATAAAAATATTAGCAGAGGAGAAAGCACAGTAAATATCTTGCAAAAGAATACTTAGATTTAGATACTAACACTGAAAAATACTTGTATGCAAAAATATGCATAAATAGAATACTATACTGAAAACTCAACAGCAAAAGTTGCATCTATGACAATGAGGAATGGAAATTGTGTTCTGTGTTCAACAGCTTTGCAGAAGAATTCCCTAAAATAAAAGTACTGCACAAAGCTTAATTAGCTGATCTCCACAGCTCTCTGATGATGCGAGGAACAGCTCTTCTATGGTCACAATAGTTGGTCCAAGATTACACATTGCAAGTTCCCACCTCTATACTTCTGTGTGAAGCCACACAGTCCTGATACTGCTGGATAAATAAGGGCCAGAATGAAAATAACGGGAAGGGCCATCTCATTCACTCCTTAATATGTATTTTTATCACCTATCTCACATCAGAGTTGACTGAAAGGAAACCACTAAACATATTACCACCTTTCATGCCAAACTATGCTAAAAATAGCTTCTCCTTTTCCATTTGTGGAGCCAACCAAGTCTGGTGGGCATCTGCTTTATATTGGTTTTTCATACACAGGCTCAACACATCATAACTGTTCTATGATTCTATATTACCTATCTGCCAGTACTTATCTAGTAAAATAATATGGAAAATTAACGAAAATGTGGTTAAAAACAAGATATAAAAATGAGAGATAGGAGATGAGTACCTTTTTGACACATCTGTTCAGGAGTTGCTCAAAAGTGAAACAGACAGTAAAAGCACAGAATCATAGAATGGTTTGGGTTGGAAGGGACCTTCAAGACATCTAGTTCCAATTCTGCTACCATGAGCAAGGACTCCTTACAGTAAACCAGCTTGCCTAAAGCCCCATCCAACCTGGTGTTGAATGCTTCCAGAGGCTGAGCATCCACAGTTTCCTGGGAGAACTGTTCTAGCATCTCATCACCCTCACAGCAAAAAACTTCTTCCTTATATCTAATCTAATCTTCCGTCTTTCAGTTTAAAGCCATTACCCCTTGTCCTATCACTACAAGCCCTTAAAAAATTCTCTGCACACTGCAAGGCAGTACAAACTTTTTGAAAGGAATATACTCACTGTTTCTGCATCTACAAAAAGGGTGGGACATTCTGAACATGATGTTAACATCTGAGAAGATCTCACAAACTTGGAGCCTATTCCTCGCAGGTTGTCTCCCAAGTAACTAGCTGCATCACAGGTTAGGAAGCAGAATCTTTTCTGAATATTCTGGAAAGCAAAATACAGTTTATTGCATTCTTTACTCAAGCTTCTTCCCTTTGTAAACAAACATGCTTTTTTTTTTTCTTTTTTCCCCTTCTCAAAGAGAACATCTCCCTGTGGAGAACTGAACTTTTGCTCAAGGATACTGAATAACAGTTACGCTGGTGACTGCACATCTGGGCAGCTGTGAAACTAATTACAGAATTCATAATAATCTACTATTATAACACATCCATTCTTAAAAAGACAATTCAATCTGTATAAATCCTTTTACCCATAGGTAGAATTTTGCTCTTGGCTGTACAGAGTTAACAAAGTTGATCAGCTCATTACTTTTTCTGCCCATTCCGGGCATTGTTCTGTTAGTATTCCATGTCAAGTGGATAATCAGATAATATAACGGGCATCCGAATGTCAAACAGCAGCAGAGAAAAATCAGAAAAAGCCTTTTGTTGTCCCCTGTGGGAAAAACCTTCTTACTGATTTTTTTTCTGCTGCTTGGAAGAACTCCAGAAATATGGCATTGCATCCGGGAATTATTCTTCCATATGATTTTTTGGTGTTTTGAGTCCTAAACCAGTTTAATATTTCACAAACACTCTGGTGATGATAACTTTTTTTCAGCTAATAATAAATAAAAATAATACATTCTTGGAGAAACTGAAATAATCATGTTGCTAAATACACAGCAGATTTCACTGCCAAAATATTATCTCAGTAAGGCCAACTGCTCAGCAGGTGGAAGTAATGTGAAATTATTTTTAAAATGTGAAAGTATTTTTAAAAATAAAAGTATGCAACATTTTAATATGATTCAGTCACGTTACCATAGGTATTTCTCTGAGGAATGTAGGTTAGGACCTGTGTTACAGAAAACATACAAAGACATGCATCTGGCTAAACCACAAATATTTCACTCAGGCAAATATTCATGCAAGAAAGAAGAACAGAAAGTGAAAGAGTGTTAAAGTGCTAGCTTGGGTACCAAAAATAGTATGGCAATGCATGCACAATAGTCAGAGATGGAGATTCCAAATAAACTAGTACAAGAAAGAGAGAATGTCAAGAAGTAAATTAGAAATAATTAAGATGAAGGCCAAGGAAATCACAATGGAGAGAAATAACTACTAACAAATGCTGCTGCAAAGGCTGGTCTGTTTAATGCCTTCATTTGCCTTATTGCTCCAAGACAGAGCATTGTGTACAGGTAACAATGTGACATCTGTGAAAACTCAGGTGAGAACAACCTTGCTTAGTAAGGGCTTGCATGTTTTTGTACATCTTTGCAGATTAGGAAAATTCATACTATGACAGTTGTAATAATGAATAAAGAGGTCTAAGAGGCATAACAAATATCTTTGAGAACTCACAGAACATAGGGTGTTGTAAAAAACTGGAGGAAAATGCTTATCTCAAAAAAACCCAAGAGCAATAGAATTAAACATGAAGTTCAGGAAATGGGGGAGCACATAAGAGATGAATAACAGGCAGTACAGATTTGGTCAGAACATATTAAACTATTTCATTTTCAAGAACAGCTAAAGTTTTCTATGAGGAGAAGAAATAATTGATATATTATACATTAATTCATTTGCTATTTTTGAAGTAAGGCAGAGAAACCTGGTCTAGAGGTAACTGGGTGTGCAAAGTCATATTCAGAAGTTAATTATCAGCAGTTCATGGTCCAAATGGAAAGATAAAGAGTAGAGGGTTTTCCCCCAAACAAAAGAGTCCACTGGGGACTGTCTCAGGCACTGACCAAGTCATTAATGAAAATACTGAATAATGGAATATGCACCATGCTTATTAAATGCATAGATGATTGAGCTGCATAGGCTGCAAACTCCTTGGATTAGAATTCAGACTGATTTTTATGAAGCAGTACAGGAAAAAGAGATGTGGACAAGGTTGTACACCTAGGATTAAACAATCCACAGAGCACATCTAGGATGGTGAATAATCAGGAAGACAACATTCTGTGGAACATGATCTGCATATTAGATTGGGTTACAGGTGGGAAAGAATTAACTGCATTCTAGAAGAGAAGTTTTTAAACATGAATACCTTCTTTAAAACAGGTAATCCTCTTATAGTTACTGCTGGTAAAAATTTAGGCTGAAATACAGAATCTGTAATTGCTTTTCAAATAATAATTCAGGGAAAAAACTATTCTTCCTTTACCGCTTTCTTTTTCAGATACATATAAAAGCAATAATCAATCTACAGCTAAGAAGATAAGTCTTGAATAAGGTTTTAAAGTACATAATTGCTTTGCTTTATGTCAGTTTAAATAGTAGCAAAATATTCTCAGACCATTTTATTCTTAACCTCAGGTTTCCTCTTCTTGGAAGAGAACTTTCTGTAACAAAAGGGCAAAAGGGCTTGATTGTGGAAACTACTTGCTAGCTCTCAAATCTACTCGTCTTGGAACTGGTTCATCTGCTGGAAGACATTTGATTTGCCAGGATACAAAGAGGCAGCCCTAACGTAGATCTTTGAGCTATGACTTGTTTACAGGAAAAGTACTTCAACAATTTCTGGAATTTTAAACAAGTTTAGCACATTTTGGGCAAATATCCAAGATACCATTAACTTGATGAAGACTGAAATCTAGAAAATACACTTCTTTCACTTCACCAGGTATTTAGTTGACAACCTCCTCCAAACAAGGATTTTGTTTCACAGTTAAATATTTTGGCAGTGCCTTACATCCAAAGCCTGGCACACACTGGGCTTGTTTCTTAAACTTCACACTGTAAGGGTCAAAAGTCTTTTAAGTTAGCGGATGTGGAAATGTTATATGCAAACCATACAACTTCAGACAAGCTGAGATCCTACCGAAAAAATCTGGAAAAACAGCATTTCTCTAAGGCACCCATATTTACAGTGGTGTAATGTTTAAAGGAAGAGTGTGCAGCTAGATAAGATATGCCATTATCTCCAGTAGAACACAGAGGAAAGAGAAGGGAGAGGAGATTCTTATTGTATTATGCTTCTTTCTTATAAGGATAGTCTTAAAGCTATGAAAAGATCTTGAGATTATCATTAGCAATGGATAGCCTGCTAATACAAATTGTGTACTCAGAGATCATGGGCGCTTCAGCCCAGCATGAAGCTACCAGGCTGCTGAGAACACTACTGCAGCATGTGAAACATCCTGTGGCTGCCTCATATGAAGCAGGAGAAACAATTAAAATAGACTTTAAAGCTAGTTACAGGTAAAGCCAGACAGTCATTTCTTAGTTCACCTTGTACATTTGCCTCCTTTTTTTTTTATTTTGGCTTTCTCTTATCTGTTTTGAAGATTTTTATCTTTGTGAGAATACAGTTTTAGAAAGGAGAAATGTAATTCTGGGCTTCAAACTCAATCTCTGGAATTTATGGTACATGACAGCAGCTGCACATTTCTGTTCAGATAATTAGGTACAGAATGTTTAATAATGTTGACATTTACATGCACATGGTCAGATTTCAACAGTTTGAGATGAAAGAATACATTATCAATAGTTTGAGATGAAAAGGCTATTTTGTGTCTCTTGGAATTACTGGTTTAGGCTGATTGTAAAGTACTGAAGAATAAAAAAAAGACTCCTTAAGTGGGATCCATATTTTTAACATTATCTCCAAACCTGTAAGTATGAGACGTGTTATTTTTGTGACAAAACTGGTGCTGTAAGACGGTTCTACATGAAAACCTAGTATGGCAATTCTGCAACATGCAAAATTACAACGGGTGTATACCTGAAAGTATACAATGGTTACATACCCAGGTACTACTATCAAGAACCATCCTAACAGCCACACAATCTAAAGATTTTGATTTTGTATCTTAAAATTTATTTTCTCACCTTAAACAGGGAAGAGAACACATGAAATGTATAAACTGCACAGGAACCATCAGAGTCGCACATGAGCTGGTTGATATGACTGCGCCAGGCTTCTTCTGCATCATCACATGCTGCTGGCTGAAATGCAGCAAGGATGGCAGAAAAGAACGGTGAAGGAGGGGGCGAGGCATTTCGATCAACATCGCCAAAACTGAAGGAGAAGAAAAACAAGCAAACAAACCAAAGAAACAGATGAAAAGAGAATACCAAGAAGCTGGCAGATAAAGTTCACTATAACAGAGAGAAAATAATGGGACCCATTAGGGCACCTTTCTAAAACTTTACTTTTGAAGATTGGCAAAATGTTGGCTACAATGAATAAAACTGCAAATGAAAATCCCCATCTTCAGGCCATTACAAACTATTTTCCTCCATCTGAGAATACTTGAATTGTCCTATCGTACCACTGTTTGGAGGAAGAAGGCTGAAACTTCACAGGAGAATAAAGTCCATTAAAAAAATTTTAAATCCCATCTTCTAGGAAAACTTGGATCTAATAGTATGTACCATAAGTCCTGAAAAGAATGTTATTGTATAGAAACATTAGATACACTGATCTGTTTAATTTCCCCTCAAAGTAATGGACTGAAGAAGATTCATCCCTTCTCCCCACTGTTCTTAGAAGAGAGCATTATTTTAGCACTGCAGGTTAGTGAAACAGGCTGACTACCACTTTTAAAGGGTACTAAGCCACTTGAACGCTGTATTATCCTTCAGGATGGAGAAATACCTCCTATGGCTCCCAAGAACCAGAACTATCATTCTGAAACCTGTGCACACAGACATAAAGCAAGATTCTTCATATAACCTTGTTGCTTTCCTTTCCTGTTAAATGTAGCCTAACTCAGCATCCAAAATCTGAAAGTGCTTTGTAAGGCACATAAAAAAAATCTTGATGTCTTGCTGAAACACATAGTGGTGTCCAACCATGCTCACCAGCAGCCTCAAGTATACAGATGGGATTTTTGCCAATATTGTAACTTCCTTATGACCCATAAGAAATCAGAAGGATGGCTACATGGCTGATCTGTTGAACAATTAATTAAGCAGTATTTCTATTATTGTGAATCTTTAAAAATGTAGTAGGTGCACAGGTAATAAGAGCATTGTCTTCTCAAAGCTCTGAACTCATGAGAATTTTATACCTCCTGTGGCCAAACCAAACATTCCATTAACTAATACCTTCTTGCCAATTTGTTGTACAGTGCAAAAGAACTTTTATCAATAAAGCATACAAGTACCTAGTGAGAGCAAATTGTTCCAGCCTGTCAACTTTCTCTTCAGTCTCTGTCATATCCAGACTAAGACTATCACTGCATTCAAATGCTCCAGGGATTTCATTTGTAGACCCTGAAAAGTCATCTTCATGGACTGCAGTATCTTGTTCTTCATGTACAGCTTCAACCTAGGGGAGTGAATGATGATGTCTTAGAAAACAGCAAACTACTAAGATAAAGCATTTAATGAAAAAAATCACCCAAGACATTAAAGTGCACAGATTATAAATAAAATATGAAGCCACAGATTATAAATTACGTGAATCAAGCTACACTTCTTCAAAAATACTTTATTTGCTTAAATGTCTTTCTTAGATTAGTGTTATTTTTAAGACATTTCTTCAACTTTATTTCTCTAGCAAAGAATTTCAGGTATCAATGTATTTGACATTGTAACAGAGAAGTATTTTTTCAGGAAAAAGAATAGAGTTCTTGTTATTGTCAAGCTATCCTCTCACTTATGAATTTATATTGTCCAAGTGTGTATAAAGCCTCTCAAAATTGAAAATAGTCATTATCTGGAAGACTGTATACATGTTTAGAATTGAAAATTATTTTTAGCATGCAATTTACATAATAACTTTAATTCCAAACCCAAAGCATTCTACAGGCCATTAAAAGGATTATATTTCTATCACTTCCTTCCTTTTTCATCCATTAGCACCTAAAGCTCTTAATTTCTATTTGAAACTTCTCAATTTCTCTTGCATTTCTCATCTGAAAAAATGTTTTTTGTCTGCATCATCCATAGCATCCTGAAAAGCAGTTCCTGTAGGGATGACTGCAGTGGGTAGCTCAAACTCCATCTTTCCTGTTTGGAGTATCTCATCAAGTGGGTGTTTGTGCACATACGCATATGTGCACATACATATATGTGCTGGGGGCTGATAGAGTGGGAAATCCTTGAATGGCAGAATTAAAAGAGAAAAGTGGCCCTCTGCAGTTTACCAGACCTGCTTGGATCCTACAGAATTGCATTTCTAAGAATTGTATCAGAAAGTGTTGGTTTTGTTTGTTTGTTTTCTTTTGATCGTTTTTTTGTTTTGGTAAGCAAAAGGAATAGGAATATTCCTGAGTCCAGTGTGGACCAAATGGATCAGAGCACAAACCGTGTTGAGAAGCTAAAGGAAAGCCATATGGTTGAATTAGCAGAATAGGAACTAGAGCAGCTGGCAAGAACTGTAAATGTTTCATGCTTCTTCAAGTAGTTAGTATTGAGTACTTTCAAATATGAAATACTAGCTTGAAAGAACTATTGGCTCGTTCACTGCAATAAGTGTTTGTACTAGGAAAGTACATTTTGATGGAATAAGGCACAGGAGGAAGGAAAAAACGGGAAGCAAACACATTCCACCTGCTGGAGTTCAATATGACACCCAAAAAGTAAAACCAAAAAAAGTGGACTCCAAATATTGATGCATGATTGGAATACACTTCCAGAAACTGGTGAGTTTAAGTAACTTGAAAAACATATAAAATAGCATAATCTGAATTTCTGTATTCCTCACAGCATCATTGCCTTTAACCCCTTCTAAATACTACCTTGATCTGTCAACACTGAATAAGTTTAACTAATTTCATGTCATTGACAAAACTGCCTGGATTTTGGCAGTGAAGCAGTTGAGAAGGGGCCTACTTAATCAATCTGTTGCTCTCATTCACTGCATCTATTTAAAAGTTGCAGTGGTATTTTAGGTTTTGCTTATTATGCAATAGCTAAACATCTTTGTACAGCAAGGAAGAATTACAAATTTTGCTCTGCATTGCTGACATTTCAACAGCTCTCTGAAAATAAGAACTAAGCTCAGGTTTTGTTATCAAAACAGGTAAAAATTTAGGTGCAAGTATCAAGTTTTCTGACTAAAATTTGGATGACTTCTTCCATGAAATATAAACCCAGGCATTTAAATGTTGTTTATACTGACTCCAACTTATTTTGAGGTATACAGAGATATGCAAACTAGAAGAAAATATCCTTGATGAAAAAACACTAAGAAGGCATTCTGTGTAAATCTTATCAATTCAAACATCTTTTTAACATCTTTACGACATTGTGGCAAATCCCTGTCATCTTGGGTTTTGTATTTCACCAGTACCAAAACTGTCTGGGAATAGCTGAATTTGCCTGCTAGTCTCACAAGTTCTTCACTTAATTACTTCTTCCAAAGCTTTTCATTTTCTTGATGAACACTGGCACACGGGTATTGGGACATTAAAGAAATTTTCACAGTGAAGATTCTAAAACCCCAACCATATACGAGTTTGCAATTCTTAATATACATACCAATAGCTGTGGCAGCTGAATATATGAGATTACCTTCAGTCACCAGCTACAAACAGATCTGTTCTGACTGCAGTGTCCTAAACTGAAATTTTGCCAACTTTTGCTGCTTATGGTTATGTGGTAACTTGTCTACTAATAGCTGTTTTGAGAAACAATGTTTACCTTGATTACTTTTCCCACAACCATTACTTGAAAGATTCCCTTTCTTTCCTATCCTTACCCACATTTCCCTCCTTCTGTTCTTTCTCCCCCTAGGGAGGTTTCTGACATACTTTGTTCAATATTCAGGACAGTTCCAACCTCCTTTTTGATGACAATTTCTCTTGAAATTTCCATTACCTCTGTTAGAAACAGTGCCAGCAGCACTGTATCAATTTTTTGTGTGGCTGAGTTTGGAGAGGACCAAGGGCAAGAACTGGTATAAAAGCTGATAAGTACCTCAGACATACTCTTCCCCTGCCCCATTCTCTTATACTACTCTTTCTGCAAAAGTCACCCAATTTAGACATGACAGAGAAAGCTTCACTGGTAAGGCAACGACTTCATAAAGCTACTAACCTCCCCTTGCGCCTCACCCCAGATCGTATATATCTGAAGATACATTGAGAGGAGTCTCCCTCAAGTAAGCATTATCAAAGCAGAAAATGAAGGAAGCTGTCCCCGCATTGATAATACTTCACCAACCTTACTTTATCCTCATCTTCTGACACAATTGTCTGAAATACGCTGAACTGAATATGGTGGTTATATCTTTGCAAATCCTGCCTCCTCACCCCCTCAAGATGGCTTAATATTGCAGTCATGAATGTAAAATTTCTGAGTGTCTGCCAAAAGGCAAGAACTGAATCCAGTGCACACAACTGTACAATAGGTTCCCACATACAAAAATGTTTCTGGGAATACATGCATACACCCACCACATGAGCTGGCATATCATTCTTTTAAATCAGCAGGAAGAACAGAAAAATATTCCCTTAGGGTTGTAACTTGTAGCTAGTTCATGAATTTGTCTTCAAATGAGCTTGTAGTATTTTGGTACATATGTACTGCGAATAAAAAACCTTTGATGAAGAAAGTAAAACTAAAAAGGAAAGGGTATGAATGTGCAGGAGCATATGAATGCATTGTACTACACTATTACATACAGGAAGTCATAATGCACTTGCTTTCACAGATCAAACCCTTACGAAAGCGTAAGTAAAACAAACTTGTAAAAGCGTTATGTAAAGCACAGCCCAGGTGGAAAGAAAGTAAGAAGTGTATTCACCTTGGATCCTTCAGATACCTGGAGATTATTCATATCAGGCAAAGACACATCAAAGCTGGCTGTTCCTATATTAAAATGATGAGGGTCTGCTGAGGTTGTGTCGCATGATGTAGAAAGTGAGTCAATATGATTCGTATCCTCAGATGGGGAAAGAGTTATAATCTGTTTAAAAGACAACAGAAGCACAGAACTGAGTATGCAGCTATCCTACCACACTGCTTTTATGAACACACAAACCAGACCTTGACTTGAAGGGCAGTGACAGTGGCTCTCAGTTTGTACGTGCAGACACGTTAAAACGCTTTCAATGTTTCTAAAAGAAGAATTGCAAACATCCCAGAAGTGAACAAGGAAAATCTGACACAGTTTACTAAATGCAGTCTTATTTCTTTTGAGCATTAGATATATCAGAACAATTACTATTGGCCCCTTGTGCAAAGCTGCCACATAATAGCCTGTCAAAACCAGGGTAAAAAAGCAGATCTGTTGTCTCCTGTGTTTTGAACTTTGCATTAAAAATTCCCATTTACATTTGCAGCTAAGAAAAAAATCAAGACTTGACAAAACACTCCAGTGAGTACCAGTCCCTACATCAGCTGATTACACTGCACCTGAGCAAAAGGAAACTAAAAGCCTAGCTTATTTTAAAACACAATCCTATCTTTTCTTAAATTGTCAGTTTGCAACTTACTAGGTCTGAGTTCTCCAAGATTTGGCTAGTGGTCAGGTCCTCCTCCTCTGATGACTCATCCGAGTCCTCCCGGTTCATTTTGTTCAGACTGGGCGTGCTCCCTGAAAGCTGGCTCTCTTCCAGCAGCTGCATGTCACACTTGTCCAGGCTATCCAGGGACCGTCTGCGTACTCCCCAGTTGAAGTTGTCCATACTCTCACCCTGAAAGTGGACATAGGGTCAGCTTCCTTGAATTGAAACTCATCATATACAAACCACTAATGATTAGATTGGAGTTAGCTCAAGAAAACTGATAGAAGCATTATTTTGTTTGTTCACCTGGAGATATGAGCAGAAGCATGGAAATGACAGTTAAATGAAGACTCATTCTTTCAGTATTAGATGTTTTTCATGCATGTGGTAATTTAAGAATTCATTTTTTTAAATCCACATATACACACACCTCAATATCATTAGAGCAATGGCAGGTAAAAGAAAAGTTTGGGAGGAATTTAAAGGATTTTTCCATGATGTTTAAAAAATATTAGGAGCACAGTTCATAACAATGGTTCAGTTGCAAAATGTATGTTGAAGTTTTAGATTTTTGCATTATATACATAACCATAATGAGTAGATTTGAGTGAACCCTTCATTTATACACAAAATGTAACAGCTAAAGCAGCACATTTTAGAATCTTTTATTCTAGGCCCATATTGCTCATTTTCAACTTGAACTTATCTGAATTATTTGAAACTATACCTTGAGAATCAGCTGATTAGCATTGTCTGAGATTTTGCATTTTAAAAGGCCACAGTCAAATAGACTGAACATTTTATACTGACTTTCAATTCTCATCCCACGTGCAATTACGTAAAGCTGAAGGCATTAAGCAAATTACAGAACTATGTCAGGCTGGTGAACTGATACAAAGATCACTGGATTTCTTTCATGTATAAAAATGACAATTAGTTTTCCATTTGTTTACTTTATGTGTTTTTCAGTGGACCACCTATTTTTTCCTTAGTTGGACTAACTTGCTTGCTCCCTTCTTCAAGTCTAGCCAGCTTCCCCTCCTGCAAAGGCAGAACCATGTCCACAGCTGCTCCTGTCATGGATTCACAAAGGCCAGAGGGGCCTTATATAGCATGAAGGGTCCACCCAGATGTATCCACTTTCAGTTTTGGGTACTTTATCTAGGTGAAGGCCCTCAAACTTACATCAATATAGGAAGGAAATTTAGAGAGAAAAATGTTTCTTTTTAAGGTTCAGGGCTGACTATTTACAAGAAGACTCTGTAAGACGCAATGCTCTCATTAAATGAGTGCAAATTAGCTGCTGAAAATTCAACTTGACAGTGATATTCTAAATATGAATTTGACAAAAATATAGTTCTGCCTAGAAGAATCATAAATATTATTACCAAATCACTGATTACTAGTATCTCCCAGGCTTATGCAGAGTAAAATTGTGTTTAGAGACAGAGGAATCAGTTCAGTAAAGGCCCTTAAGCAGATTTGTAACTTTAAACACTTGAGTAATTCCCACTGAAGACTACTCAGACATTTACTGAATGGGGACTCAACTGCATAAAGTGCATTTAATTCAGTTGTAATTTTACTTCCTGAACAATCAAACTTGTAGAATCAGATATTATTTTGCACTATTGCACTTTAATGCAATAGATTGTGGACTATGATTAGAAAGTTGAGTTGCATGACACTAAGCTCAGCATTCATGAACAAATATAAGGAAAAGACAATCCAGAAATGCAAGAACTGTAATCCACAGGAACATGTGGAACTAAGGAATAAATCATACTCAAAAGCAAACACAAAATTGCTATGAAGCATGACACACTACTGGAAGAGTCCTGTGTTTTCATCTTGGGACTGGGATCATATGATAGTTGTGTGGGAAGAGAACAGAACACAGATATCTAAGACTTAAAAAATTAGGTCTCTTTAAATTACAAAAATGACTGGTCAGTTCCCAGCTATTTATTTTAACAGATTGTTTGGTTGTCTTTCCTCCCCCCACAAAGGCTGGAGGATGCATGCAGCAATGAGACAAAATGACATAAACAAGCAAAGATGACTGTCGCCACACCCTGATCCTCCTGACGCCTGCTACAACTACTGGTAAACTGTGTAGCCCATGCCTCCAAGAATATTTCTTGTTGCAGTTTTATTCTGCAATGTCTTAAAGAAGGAATGCAACAAAAAGAAGAAAAATGAGAAGGAACACTTCCAGGGCATGCAGTTAGAAGGCAGAGTGAGCCATCAGTGAGAGAAAAGGGTAAGAAGGGTAAGAGAGATGAAATGCAATATAACCCAAATACTCATAGTATTTGCAACAGGGGCAGCCCGAATCATACTGAAATTAACCAAGAGGTCAACATACGTCTACAAAGATGGAGTTGTTGTAACTATGGTCTGTTAAAAAATCTTTCTGTCACAGTTAACTAGAAAGAGGGAAGACTTATTTGAGAGGCTGTTCATTTTTATCTACAGTGGGAGCTATGCCATCTTCTACCTGAAAAGCCACCAGAAACAAGCATCAGTTCAAAAGAAAACAGTTACGTAAATGCGTCTCACCAGCAGTGCGCAGGTACCACATAGAACTTCCCACAATGATCACCCTCTGGTTAAGAAGTAGGTGTGCCCTTGCAGCCACTTTAAATATCACAACAATGGAGGGGAAAGGAGAGACACAGAAAGGGCAATAAAAAAAGGAAGCAGCCCTATGTTGGGGAAAGCAGCATAACTTGTCCCTACAGCTGGTAAGAATCACACAAAACTTCTTTCAGACACATTTTTATCCTTTGTGTACTGTCAAAGTCTGCAAGGTTAATGGAGTTGCCCAAGTATGGTTAGGGTACAGGCAAAAGTTTTGTGGAAGTGCACAGAGGCACTATTTCCATGTAGTTCTATCTTCTAGAGCACAAGAATTTTGAGACAAAGCTTTTTGGGAAGTTGTGTTTGCATAACTGACGTACAAACTATCACAAACATGCAAAATACCGTTGTTGATTTTCTGTAACTCATTACAATTTTCTATCACTTCTGTTCTCTCTATACTTTGATAAACTGCAAGTTTATGTCCCAAACTGGCAACCAATAATAGAATTTTTAGTTTCCTTTACAGGTTAAATGACTCCAGTGCAGTTGGTAGGAGTATACAGCTAAATTAAAGTAAGTGATATGAATTAATTATTCAATTAAATTCAAGCTGGTAGGTAATGATGTAAACTTTTTGAAGAGGTTTTGGGTATCAGCTTTAGGAAGATGCTAACAGAAGCCAATACATCACAACTGAAACCTGGAAATTGTTGCCTGTGGAAGCAAATGCCCCAAATTTCACTATATTAAGAATAATAAAGTTATTGTGTTTCTGCATATTATTTATGCACAAAGATACTCAAAGGAGAATTGACTCGATTTGGAAAATGCTGATACTAGAATTAAGATATTTTAAAATTTGTGAACTGTTGAACATGTCAAAAAACAAACTTCAAATGAAGTAGAACTTTTGAAAAATACCTCAAAACCATTTCTAATACAAGGCAAAAAAAAAAAAAAAAGGCACCTGTCAGAAATGCAAGCACACACACACTCACCCACCTGTGCACACACTGGAGAGGGAGAGAGCAACAACAAAACTATGATGTTATTCTATAATACAAATTTGCAAGAAGGCATAACAAATGCTGGCACATCTGAGTTCAAGTAGCACTCTTACCTGAAGTTCCTGGGTAGCAGATATAACAGACAGAAAAACAAATAGAAAGAATCTTTATAAAATTACTGTATTAAAGACATCATAGACAAACATTTGCCTATAATTGTAACTAATATTATTACAGAAACTTCAACTCTTCAGCCTATCTTTTAAATTTGAAAATAACTATTACTGGCATTGACATCTTTATGAAACTTCAAACAAGTAGATCTTGTGGTCTGTGAATGACAGAAGCATCCTGGTCTGTTTAAATCATATGGAATTTCATGGAAAGACTGTTGGTGCTATCTTAAGTTTTCTAATACTGGTTTATTCATGTTTATAATGTAAATAATGCGATTTTAGAGAAGTAGCCTCTTATGCCAGGTTTGAATTTGGCTAAATTATCTATTTATTTAAAACAGTAGTAAGTCAGTCTGGACTAAACCTTGAAATGCAAGGTCTTAGACCCATAGCAGTTTAAAAACTCTATTAAATAAAAGACTGTATTTTCCACTTAATGCTAGAGAAGCTTAGTAACTGTTCCACAAGCAAGTTAAGACAATTAGTCTATCAAATAATTTAGGCCTTCAATTTAGTCTTGAATTTAGCCACATGTAGAAACCAAATTTTTGCGGGTTTAAAATCCATGAAAGTAAACATATTTTGATAAAAATTGTTCTGCACAATTATAGATAATCTGGATATAATTTTAACTGGTGAAGAGAATGAAGAAATTCGTGCACTTCACCAGACAAAAAATAATGTGGTACTTAGAATTGCAGTCCCAAGTCCTTGTAACATCTTGAAAGCATTCAAGACATTATTATTGAAGCTGGTATACTTTTTGACAAACAACCTGGCATCCTTGTTTTATTATTTATCACTGTTTGGAACTTTAAAGCTCCTACATAATATTTGGCTAATGTATTTTCAACCATTGATACCAGCTGCTTTTTTTTTTTCTCCCAGCAAAGCCATGGGCATCTGTAAGTCAAAATAACTGTATTTTGATACAGTGATTTCTAACTTGGAAAATAAGGACTCTGCAACATCTTTTTCCTTTCCTTCATATTTTCTCTTCACCTGAGGGGTCTGTCTTCCTTGAAATTATTTTACTCCTTCTAATTGAACTAGAGAAAAAAAATATTATTTCTACTGGTACACACGTTCTTCTCAGAGCTAAGAGCAATGCCTGAGAGAATTCATGTTAAAATCGAGTTCAGATTCTGACAAGATAATTTAACTGTTAGCTTTGCTGAACATCTGCACTCTAAATACTTTAAAAGAGCTAAATTTCTGAACTTTTCAGTAGCAACAAAACTGTTAGACTTATTTGGCAGCAGACATTAATTTCTGGCCTTTCCCACCCAAATAAAAAGAAGTACTCCTAGTCTGATATAAAGAAATGTTAAAGGGTATAGCTTCCCAAAACTCAACAGTTAAACTCCTTCCCTTCAGCAGTTTCAGCTCAAGGTGAGCTGACATGCTTCACCTGCCAAGACTTGATCTGTGCCCTCAGGGTTCTGTTTAGGTCCTGCACAAAATGATGAAATCATGGACACCTAAGCAGAATGGAAGGTACTCCACTTTAAGTGTTAGTGATTTCATTAGCAGTTGCAGGAGTAACAACAGCCCGAAGGCCTGAATTCGTGTTTTGGAGGGTTACTCATGAATCAGATTTGGAACAATTTAATTTTATGGGTTTTCAACCAGCAAACACATTTTTGTTAAGAATTTAGATCTTTAGAAATTGTATTTAAAATAAAATAATTTAAAAGCAAGTTCACTGAAGAGGAACCAGAACAGAGGCTTTATCTTCCCAGTAACAGTTTTGCAGTGTTTCCTAAACTACATTCAGAAAGGAAGGGTGTGGTAGCCTTTTAGTGTTTATTTCAGTAGCATAACACTAAGTTAACTATAGTATAAACAACCTGAACTGAAACTAAGTTTATAGTCATACAGTTAAGGTTTTATGTTACAGGAAGAGTATAGTGTTCAGCAGAAGGAATATCAAACTGTTCTAATGAAAAAAGCTGTTTCAGAGAAAATATACTGTACCTCCCCATCTTCCAGCTCAACATCTAGGAAATCAAAGTCCCTAAAGACTCTGAATTGTTGTTCACTGTTTGAATCATCCATGTTCTCCTGCTCCCTTGTTCCGTCTTCTGAAGACACCAAGCTCGTCTGGTGCTCAATCAGATCCAAATCACCACAGGAAGAAAAAATTACCTACAATTCAAAGGATTTATCTTTGTAACAAACTGTTCCCTCTGGTTGTTTCTTCCTAAAAGCTCTAATTGGTTATTCAGAAGACTGTATTTCCAGTACACACCTAATTCCTTCACTGAGTATTTTTAGAACACTCTTCATTATTTATGTTGGACAGGTGCCTTCAGATTAAACTTGTACAAAGAAACAACTTCATACTGCAGGAATACATCCAAGAATATTACAGCTACCTCATAATGGCTGCAGATTGGTGTTGCCTGGATGTTTGTATACATTTACAGGAACAGAATTCAGAGAACTTAGCAAAGAAAATACTGTCAAGGGGATGAGACAGCAAAGTTCATAAAAACATCTCTATTTAAAAATAAAGCTGAAAAAATATGTCAAGATTAGAAGACACAACCTGTATTTTTTCCTTTCCTAATAAAAATAGTTACATCTGCTAATTAGCAGATGTAATGCTCCCCATCTTACAGAAGTGAAGGACCTGTTCACCATAATACCTGTGACATACAACACATTCAAAAACATTCAGAAATTTCCCTTTGTCTGTAAAAAACAATTAATAATTATTTTAAGAGCTTTCTACCCTGGATGACCTATTGCCCATTTCCTGGCACCAGAGAATATTAATTTTTAAAGAGTAACATTAGAACTAGTATCTAATGGAAAAATATCAGACTCATTCCTTCCCCTACCCCCCAGTTCTATTTCTGTAATACAAGTTTTTACTTTTTAGATTGGTCATACTAGAGTTCAATAGCCTCTGCCCACTAAGATGGCATAGTAAAACCTATATATACAGCATCACAGATCTTTCATAGAATGGACTGAGTTGGAAGAGACCTCATAGATCATCTGGTTCCAACTCCCCTGCCATGGGCAGGGACACCTCACACTAGGCCATGTTGCTGAAAGCCTCATCCAGCCTAGTCTTAAACACTCCAGGGACGAGGAGCAATTCTCTGGGCAATCTGTTCCAGTCTCAGCCTCACCACCCTCGTAAGTAAAGAATTTCTTCCTAATGTCTAATTTAAATCTACCCTGCTCTAGTTTAAAACTATTGCCCCTTGTCCTATCAATTGCCCCTTGTCCTGTCAAAATTTCACAGCAAAATTATATATAGCTCTGTAAGTAAACTGCTTTCAAGTGAAAGGGCTATTTACTCACTGGTCTGTGTGCTGAGAAATGCAGCATGGGCCAGTACAAGTGACAAGGATAGCAATGTGACATGAAATTGCATATCAGGTCAGCAACTCTGGGTAACAAAGTTCTTCACTTTTAAAGCTTAGGACACAAGGAAATACAGAAATGGTCAATACAAGGCTACTTACTGAAGGGTTTTTGCTCAGCCCAACTTCCTGACCACATAGAGAAAGGACATGCACCAGCTTTTCTTTTGTCCTTTTCTAGAAAACAAGATGTTTCTCAAGTGAGTTTTTAACTGCACATTTCACAGTGGCTAGAAACATATACTAACAATTTTTAATTAGGAGGAATTAATCAAAGAATTAGTCATTAGGTGTTGAAAGGTTTGCTTTCAGAGCCCCTATGCATACAAGGACACATAAAAATAGCTGTTAATGATTTCGGTGTTTATTATCTTTAAATTAGCCTACTAACTCTATGGAGGGTAAGAAGGAAACATTAGATGGCATGCGTTACTTTAAATGGACATCTCAGAAGCTTAAGAATCATAGAATTAACCAGGTTGGAAAGGACCTCAGAGATCATCAAGTCCAACTTATCACCCAACACCATCTAATCAACTAAACCATGGCACCAAGTTCCTCATCCAGTCTTATTTTAAACACTTCCATGGATGATGATTCCACCACCTCCCTGGGCAGCCCATTCCAATGGCCAATCACTCTTTCTGTGAAGAATTTCTCCCTAACATCAAGCCTGAACCTCCCCTGGCACATCTTGAGACTGTATCCTCTCGTTCTGTCACTGGTTGCCTGGGAGAAGAGACCAACCCCCTCCTAGCTACAACCTCCCTTCAGGTAGTTGTAGACGGCCATAATGTCTCCCCTGAGCCTCCTCTTCTCCAGGGAGGAAGAGGAAGCACATGTATTACTACTTTTTGCAGAACTGAGTCACTGCTATAAAACCTGCTAGATAAAAAAAAAACCCAAAACCAAACCCAACACATTTCTGCAGGGTTTTATTTTAACTGTCAGATAACCAAAATCAGTAAGGTAATCAAACATCACTTTTAGGAAAATTGTTCCAAGGAATTCTTTTTACTTGATTTCCCAAATAAAACACCACCACCACCACCACTTGGAAAGTTGCACATGGTGCCTATCTGCTCTCTTCTCTAGTATGTGATCTCACCTGTCTTTCTTAGCTAAATCTGACCTAGACTTAGAGGTCTTAGAGATGCATTTCCTGCAGGTCGAAAGAAAAAACAGTGGCAGAGTAGAAGACAGACATAAGTCAGAGCATTGCTGGGTCCAAGGAACACATTCAGCACAGAGAGTCAGATGCTGCCCTGCCTGTGCCTCAGACAGCCAGGAGCACTGCACAGGGCACAGAGTGCACAAACATTTAATAACTTCAGTGTGTGTTAACGCAGCTGCTCCAATTGCAACTTGTTAATGAACTGTGGGCTACTTAAAGGGAGTTTACCTGAGAGTACTGAGGTCTCTTCCAGCTTACAGGAACAAGGACATTGGAATTAGATCCTGATGAGGTTGAAGAAGTGCTTCGAGTGACAGCCATTGTCCTGGGTTTACCATCTCGTCCAGAAGAACTTTGCAGTTCATCATACCTCCTCCCAATAATTGGAGTCTTAAATAGAGAGTAATTATTCACTAGTACTATGCTCCAGGATGAACTTATAATGAGCCATATTGCTTCAGTTGCAGGAAAAGATTACTCTGAAGATCACATACAAGGGTAAAACAAGGAGTGCATGAAATTTCATGTCACTTGGTATGTATGATATTTTTTCACTGTGAACATCTGAGAAACAGCTGCCTTATTTAGTAGCCAGTGTTTGTGGTCATGAACAGCTAATACTCAAAGCAACTGTCAAGCCAGTTTCTAATATAGGAATTGGCAAAAAAACCCAGAAAATTTATGAGATTTATTTCAAATCCACATTTCTTGTGCATGTTTTTTAATGGGTTTTTCCTAGGACAGCTGAAAAGTCTTGCCTTGTTCCAATGAGCATTAAAAAAGCTTTCTTGGATTGACAATAGGATGCTCAGCATTTTCTACAACTACACCTACATGAAACACCAAGAAGAAACTTTTTATTCAATGACTACAAGATGTTTTTTATGTTCCTATTTCCTTTTACCCTCCAAGTCTCACTATTATCTATATGAAATAGTCTATAATGCTCCCAATGGTCATACAGGTTCATAACTACAAATAGAATTGCCCTTTAAAGTCAATAGAACCATTCAGTTCTATGAAGTTAAAAAGCATACAAGGTCTGCAGGATAAAAGACTGCTGTAAAACAGTTCAATCAGAAGTCAGTACTCTCTGAAGGACACACTTGTGTGTTTAACAGCTTGTCTACATTTAGCCTGCATCTGGGGCTAAACTACAGCAGTTACTCTATCACCTGATGACCCCTCCTCAGCAGAGAAGGGGGATCAGGAAAAGGAGAGAAGACCTTGGTTTCATTTCATGGTTGAAATGAAAATAGATTTAATTAAATAGCAAAATTAATATAAATATCAACACAAGGTATATAAAATTACACTAAATCCAGCAAAGGAGCAGCAGTCACACCAAACAGTAAGGCAGTCCTTGAGAGCAGGAAAGGGAAGAGAAGCAGGGTGAGGAGGAGCCTGAGCAGAATGCTCCCATTTCCTCAGCAAACTTCCTCTTGCTGAGTGTGATGCTCATGGTCTGGGATACACCTGTAGCCAACTTAAGTCAGCTGTCCTGGCTGGCTCAGAACTGCTAATGGCCTGCAGCCCATGGCTGGCCTGGGATTCTGTCCCAGCAAAACCAGGACACAGCTACAGAGAACATTGGCATCCAAGTATAAAATGCTTGGAGAGCAATTCTATACATATAATATGCTTCTATATTGCAGCTGCCATAACTGCAACACAGTTTTTCTACCAGATAATTTTAAATGCAACAAATAATTTCTTCACAAAAAAAATATGGTAAAAATCCAGTATATCCCTCCATCATGGGTCATTAAATATACCACTGTGAATTGGAAGGACTTCCAGTTTGGCAGTTTTTCTTTCTTTCTTAATTTTTCAGCTTTCTTGTGGAGCTGCAACTCCTTTTAGGATCATCAAATAACTGAACTAAGGTGTTAAGCAGCAGAATTACAAATAGTACCTCAGAAATATCAAAATGAAACTCTAAAGTCTTCCCTGGTAGCTCCTTGGAGGCACTGTTCCACACGCGATGTATTTCCATTTTTGAAAGATCACTGTTTTGATAGGATGGTAAAACCAAACTGGCAGAGCGAGAAACGACCAACTTCAGGATATTCAAGGCTTCTCTCCAGTGAATGCTCTAGAAATAGGTATATTTAATCAGCAAGCAAAGAAAAATTCATATGCATTCAAGATTATTTACATTTTACAGTCATATTTTGTGCCTCATAATAAAAATCTGTAACTGGACTATTACTGCTTTTTTAACTTCTTGGCCAGTGGCAAGTGATGTACTTGCAGAATAATTTCAATAGCAGAGATCAAGGCTTGGTAAGGTGTTAGGGAATTGGCCTGTAACCTGGGAGACCTGAGTGCAAGGCCAAGTTGGAAAAGGATTTAAAATCTCCTAGCTGAATACCTTAATCAGTAAGAATAAATACAAGGGCAACTGCAGAACTGCCATTTAACTGAAAAGCTGACATGAAACATGTTCTTTGCAGCTCTGAATTCCTAGTAGAAATATGTATTTTTCAATTGACAAGAATTAGCTTCAGAAGTCTCTGAAGTGCTCATGCCACATCTCCCTCATCCTAATAATTAAAAAAGAGTGGTCAGTCTGGCATTAAGCTTGCTCCCAATGTAGTGTGGCTGCAGCCTAACCTGCCCTACACAGTGAATGCAGAGTGGGGTATCTTATCTAGGAAGGCTCAGCCTATGAGGCATCAGAGTATTTATAAACTAGATAGCACACTTAGCAGTCACAATCCTCCTTGATAATCCAGTCTTAAATTCTTATAAAGAACATCAACTTATGACAGTAAATACTGCTAAGTTCCTATACTAATATAAAGAAGATATGGTATTTACCTGTACATATTTTTCAATGGTTTTTAGCACCTCCATGTTAAACTGTTTCACAGGAATAGCTGACAGGTCCATATAACTGAGAAGACTGTAGATCATCTGTAAGAGGGACTGTTGCATACTAGGAAGGCCCTTTTCTAGTAGCTGTTAAACAAATATACAAATGTAAAAATAAATAAATGTTTAGGCATTTTTTCTTATCGAGAAAGCTACTAGTTTCATGAATACTATTTGCACTATTAATCTTTCTTCACTCACTGATTTTGCAATGCCATTTTACAATCATTCTACAAGTGATGATGTGTGAAATAAAAAAGATCTTTACATTGGAAGCCAAACGCTAGCCTGTTTTGATAATGAAACACACATTTTATATATGTCTGCCCAAACTTATCCAGAGAACACATTCAGCAGTGGTAGGTAAAATTTACACTGGAATTGGGGAAGTACATCCAATGAAAACATGGGAGTATCCCTTTATGTCTACGTTTGCTAAAAATCAGTGAGAAAAAAGAAAACATGCTGAAGAAACAAAACTACTACTATTCAGACATCAATATACATTTACCCAAATATGCTTCACTGACAGTGTTCACTGGCTGTAACTGTCAAGGAAACATTTTCTGTTAAGGAGGAGATGGAAGCCCTAGACTTTCTTACTATAGAGGTTAATACAAAGAAGGGCTTGATCTAAACCTGGAATTTTGGAACACCTGAATATAAATTCCAGAATACCACAATGAACCTTGGTAATGAATCTGTGCTTTTATATATATATAAACACTCATATGTGTGAAATACCTCAGCTCAAAGCTCAAAATTTCCTGGCAGGTAGGACATTCTTTCCTTGGTGACAGATACTGTCCCACCCCACAAATTTCAGAGGCAATCAAATGTTACTGCCAGAGGTTACCAGAGGCTCAAGACTAAATTCCATCCTTCCATTCCAGCTGACAAAAATGTTCCTCTAGCATTGGTTACTGGAGATATTAGCTGAAAAGAATTACTTATAAAAACTCTATGCTGCCTCACGTCTTCCATCATAGAAAAATGTCAACTGTTATCCAAGTGGACTCCAGTGATGTACTGGATGCCCTTGCTGGCCTGAATGACAAGGCTCCTCTTTTTATTAAATAGGAACACTTCATGCTAGCCAAGATGGAATGATCATGTAGGGGACAGACCTCATCCTGCTAAATGCCTTCTAATCTATTTAATCAGTAAAAGTGAACAGAAATTAGTGATTCTTAAAATCACAGAATAGGAAGGTTCTATTACCAGCATAAAACCAGAACTCATTATGCTTTATCTACTCCTTTACAAAAAGACAGTAAGAATTTTTAAATTAAAGGTACTACATGGTAACCTGTGGTTAAACAGCCCACAGATACCTTTACTGAGAGATAAAAAGTGCTTAGTAATTCTTCTTCAAAAGAGGGTAACAAACTTTTCTTGTCTTTAATTAGGATTTTGCACTAGAAGGTTTGGCTCCTTCCTTGTAAATAGTTTATATTATCCAGTATATCAGCTTGCATTCCATTTCAGTGTAGGAATAAAGAATTAGAAGGAACTATCTGTACGCAAGAAAGAAATTGTTTTTGCTCTCTGACAGAGGCTACTGCGTCAGATAATAATGTCTCTGATAGGAAAAGGAATTCTTGGGAAATAGTGGGAATTTTGCCTCTATTGTTGGTTAGAAGCTGTTCTATGAACTTCATCTCTGAAAGCTTCTAATTTTCACTCCAGTTTGCATAAATTTGTTGTCAACAGAATCCTTTGTCTTAAATAGGTCTTGGACCTTAAACTCTCAACACTTTTGGGCTGTGCCAGTTTTCACATGTTCAGATGAGTGTATGTGGTTGTTGATAACCCAAGTGAATTTGTAACAAGAAAGAATATTACAGTTAAAAAAAAAAAAAGAATAGCAACTATTAAATGCCTTTTTACAATAAGAATTCTTTTGCTGCCAGTAGTAACAAAAATAGCAGCAAGATGGAGTTGTGGTAACACATCACCTGGATCAGTGAATTCCAGGACAGAGTTTCCACAGTATTTGTAGGAAGAAATCCTAACTTTCCTTAGTCTTTCAATCCTTTTAAAAAATATTATTATTATTGATTCTGGTCCATATAAACCAGTTTGAAGAATCTTGGATTCCACTCATATTAGTGTGTGATCTGTATCCAGGTCTTAGCTGGGTTTAGGGATCTACACTCTGCTAGCAATGTTTGGGCCCTTTCTGATGCAGAAGCTTATTTAGAACTAGGTGGAGAGCAGAACCTGCCCCTTCAAGGGCTGAATAGCCTGGATGTTGGTAGATGGGGCTGCTGGGGTGCTACTGCAAGAGACAGTTCCCTTTACCCCTCTAATACACCAGCAAGTGAAAAGAGACACTCAGCTCTTAAGCTATGTTGGCCAAACAAACATTTTCTGTGTCCATTAGGGAAATAAAGAAGGCATTTCACATGTCATGGCTGGTAGACAAGCTATTGGTGGGATAATGCTTAATTTAGGACATGATTCCCCTTGCAATATAGATGCTTTAATCTCTAGTGATTCCTTAGCTCTGAACAGGTTGCAAAAGCTCATGCTTCCATCACAAGCAATCTTGTATTTAACGAGGAGGAAACCTCTGCTATGAGCACATTACTAAGCAATATGTAGGTTTTTGTCCCTTCTTCTGTATTAGTAACATTCGTTACTTTAAATGTAAGCATGACCCTGGACTTAATGAATCATGAATTTAACATATGACTCATATCAATTCAGATATGCTCCTAGAATCACAGAATGATTGTGATTCCATGGTACATGGTTGATTTTTAAGAACTGATATGCAGAAATCTAACATAAAAATCAAAGCAAGCAAGCCTTCAGTAAAGTGCTTTTTCACTGATTTTGGTAGTGGAGGTTCCAAGTTCTCTTGCACTATTAAATAGTGGCTTTTTACTCATCTGCAGACTGAGATGCCAAGTATTTTTCTAGAAGAAACAATAATTTTTCATGGATAGAGCTGTAATATGTAAGGCTAAGAAGAAGCACTGCTTGTCACTGTAAAGTTTGGATAAAAACACAGTTGAAATGTCTTATTTTATACTGGGACCATATCCCCAGCTGCCAAGCGATTACCTGCCATCAAATAGGTTAAATGCAAAGTTTTGTCTGAATGGCTATATTTGAAGGTTTTACCTCATAGTCTTAATGTGGTAGAAAATCTCTTCCTGAAGGTATACCTGTGTGTTTGGAGGAGTCACAGTTGCATACACAGATTTCCTTTGTTATTTTTCAGCAAAGCATGTCTCAATTTCCCTCACACCCCAGCACTGGGACTGAGCCAGGACTGTTAAAGCCTAAGTTTCTGTAACCAAAGGCTGTGACATTCAGCTGCAGATTGCCCAGTGGGGCTTTTAATCCATTTGGTTTAACCTATTGACAATATATCCCATAGTTGGTTTACAGGAGACAGGAGCACAGTATTTATCCTGGTCTGGAGATTAAGCAAGAAGAAAAGGGGAAATATATTCTCAGCACTGGAAAAATCTTTTTCATGGCCACAGCATGGTTTCTCGTCTCTTGCTTCTCCTCCATATTGGCAGCTGCCCTGTGCCTATATAAATATTTTTCAGACATGACTAAACAGAGCTGCAGTCAATGTAAATACAGAGAAAGGAAGTTGTGCTTACCACTCTGTCATCCTCTGATAATGCTATGTGAGGAATGTGCCTTAATTACAGACAAAAACCTGCCTGACTTGCTGTTAATATAATAGCGTGGTGCCAATATCTACAGCAAGGGGGAAGCAAAGAAAGAGTCTCCAAATGCACAACTTAATCTGTTCTGAGGGAGGCAAGATCATGTGCAATGGCTTTTGTGGAGGTATTGCAGCACTAATAACTGTATGTAAAGCACTGACGGGAAAACAGAGGGGCAAACTAAGGTTGGGAAAGCAAAGGAGAAAGTTTAAACCTCAATTTTAATCTCTTTGTTTATTAGGAATACAAGTTTCTGATGTGAAGGAGACATTTGACTCTGGAGGTTTCAGAGCTGTGTTTGAAGAACTAATAGCTTTTCAGGGTCTTTGAGCTTGAAAACATGCTGAAAAACCTCAAAGTCTTGTTTCAGTCTCCTTCAGGACAGTCATAGCTTTCACCATCAGTTAAGATCTCGTATGATTGTTTACTTAGAGCCTCAATTTGCAAATAAGGTGAGGAATTGCACCTTGCAGTAGCAGGGATAAGTTCGCTCTGAAGTCTTGAGTGAGTGTGTGAGCATGGCCTGGCCTTTCAGGCTCCTGAAAATCTGTGGTTACCAGTATCAGAGATGACTGCAGAGTTTTTGTACATCTATTGGTGGAGAGAAGAATGAATTGGCTCCAAATAAACAAAGCTGCTCTAAAAATGCTACTGAATTTGTCATGAATACAGAACTCTCTTCTCCGTGGGTAAGAGGGGAGACTGAAAGCATCTCACTACAGCAAGGAAGTGAAGGGATAAATCTGAGAACTCTACAAGAAAACATTGTCTCGATAATGATCTGACACAGGAGGCTGAAGATCAAGTGGCTTTAAGCTAAAGAGTAGAACTGAGCCTTGGATTCCCCAGTAACAGCGCTGAATCAGCTCTGCTCTACATGTGAGAAACATTAGGAGTTTGCAGCGAGCATAGGGGAAAACCTAGGTAGTAAGATGAACCCATTCTGTGTTAGAGGAATGCAAAGAAATTTGTATTAAGAACCAGATCCTCATATAGCTGATTATATATTTTGCACGCCGCTGAACTCCTTCTGGAATTATAGTCCTTTTCTAATTTTCCTCAGTGGATCCAAATTAATGTTGTCCCGTTTCTCTCTCTTTCACAGTGGAAAATCTGACCAACTAATGAGTAAAACTACTTCATCAGCCCTACAGACCTTTGCTGGCTTTTGTCTGAGTGTTCAGGATTGATTTCTTACAGTAATTCCTTTTCTTTCTGTTGATTTCTGCTTTTTATTCTTCATTATAAATAACAGCTACAGAGAGCTCCAAGTAATATTTAGGCAGACTTCAGGTCTTTGGGTTGTTAGGCAACAGGAGAGTTAAGAGAGTAAAAAGTTTCTGAAAACTTACCTCAGCCAAATACGTGACCATATTCAAAGTAATATCAGCAAATGCCTCGTGAAGGTAACGGCAAACCACGTTTACCCAGGTAGCACAGTCCCTTGTATAGCTGTGTGTTTTATAAAGGGTCATGACATGTGCAAGATTTGATAACTTCGGGTTCTTCTCCTCCAAACAAACCTAAATAAATGTAAAATGTCAAAAGATCTTAAGAACAAGACAACTGCATTTACAGGGTTTGAGGATGTACTGAGCAGCAAATAACTTTGATACCTGAGCAATCCTTTCGGCTATATCTTTACAAAACTGGTTTGGGCCGTCGAAATGCTGAATTAAATGGGGCAGGAGACACAAGACATTCAATGGAAATCCTAGAACAGGAAAATACAGAACAGCATTTGTATTTTGACAGCAACAGCCACAGGTGTCTTTAAGTCGGTGTTCGGTCAGAGTTTCAGTATTACTTTAGCTGTGAACTTACACCGACACTGTAAAGTTGTTTGTGCCACTGGCTATGCTGCACTACCCCCAAAGGGGCTTTAATTTGAAAATCCAGTATATAATTTAGGCAACAGTACTGTTATAAAGCTTGAACCTATTTCTGCAAACACTATTGCACAAACAGGTGTTTACAGGGTAAAATACCTCACAAAAGTATGTATTTTATTCCTGTTAGAAAGTACATTTTTCTTTTCCACTTAAGTGGCTTATTGATGGTTGTAACTGGTGGCATTTTCTTTACTACTGCTAAAACACAAAAAGAAATTCAGTAAGTATCGATAAATGAGCAACTGTCTTGTTCAGGCTGCCAGGCACAGCTTCCGTTGTTTTATACAGTTCAGGTTAATAATAATAAGGAACAAAATTCTGATACAACTGGTCAGATGAGAATACTCAAATGGATGTTTCTGAAGCTAGGAGATGGCTTCTGCACCAGGTGTCAGCTGCTGTCCTTAGCACAAGGGCTTTGTCTGGAGCTGGGATTCAGCTCCTCTGCACCAACTCAGCTCAAGATAGCTAAAGAACTACAGGCAGCAGCTGTAATAGGGAGTTATAACAAAAGCTGCTCCATTTCAGGTGCGAGCTCAGAAGTCATTGTGTCTGGACACAGTCTGGCTTTTGAAAAGAAAGAATCTGATCTACAAAAATAACTTTCTATCCATTCATCCCCTCTTGTTCTACATAATTAAACGAGTTGCCTAAGTTAGGAGCATAACATCGCTAGGCCTCCTCTATACTCAAGGAAAAGTTAAAAAACCCTCCAGATGATACCATCACAGCCCATGTGTGAATTGCACTACTGAAGTGTGGAACACAGGCACCACAGGTATTTAGAGATGAGCAGGCTGTGCATGGCCTTGATTCACTTATTCTGTGTCCAAGCTTACTATGACTTAGTTCTGAAGCCTGCACAGTTGTCTTAGTATCTGTGTTTCTGAGTGAGACATAGAAGTAAAAATCTGGAACAATACAGAAACTCCCTTCAAGAAATATAATTAAGTGGTCACCATCTCAGCTAAATAATTGGGAATTTTAAAATGTTAATTTATTTCCTTATAAAGCAGCCCTCTCTTCTCACTCACAAATTTGCTACTGTAGTTTGTCTAAAAAGTATCACAGTATCACAGTATATCAGAGGTTGGAAGGCAACTCAAGAGATTATCAGGTCCAACCCCCCTGCCAGAGCAGGATCACTTAGGGTAGTCTGCACAGGAATGCATCCAGGTGGGTTTGGAAAGTCTCCAGAGAAGGAGACTCCACAACCCCTCTGGGCGGCCTGTTCCAGTGCTCCATCACCCTCACTGTAAAGAAGTTTCTCTTCATGTTGAGGTGTACAAGAGTTTTTTATTATTTGTATTTCTAGGGACAATCTCATGAAGCATTAATTTAAAACTAAGTAATCTGAAAATTCTGAAAACAATTAGTTGGAAAAATTGGCCAAAATAGGTTCTAGAAAATCTAACAGTAAATCCTTACAAGTTTACTTTGTCAGCACTCAGAAACTTTATAGGCTACTAAGTCCTAAAAATGTGACACAAAATAACACGACCACTATACTCCAAAACCTTATTGTGCAAAAGATTTCACTTTCCAGAAAAGCATTAGATTGCTATGAAATTTCCAAAAAGCCCACCCAGCTCAAAGCAGAAGTACATTATGTTATATTAGAAAAGAAAGAAAAAGTGCCTGTTTTGATTTTGTTCAGGTAGCCTGTGATGGTTTTAACTGTAACACTGTTACATAGCCTAAGAAGGCCTGTCATCAAATGTGAAAGCAAGGAAAGGTTACTGCTTTTACCTATTGCTTGAGAGGAATCCACCATGGATATTCGAGACACTGGTGTCAGCAAACTAAAGAGCTGTAGTGTGAGATCCGTGGTAGTAAGTGAAGTGAATCCTTTCAAGAGTAGCTGCTGAAGCCCTGAGAAGTCTGCCCACTTCAGCTGCCCTTGCAACTTTTCTAACTTCTCCCGGTTTTCAGCTTTATCCAGTGGCAAATGAGCCAGAAGTTTGTTCAGTAACCGCAATGCCATTAGATACTCAAACTCAAAATCTGATTCCATCAAAGCCACAGCAACCCAGAAGATGGTGGCCAGCAGGTTGGTTGGATTGTTAATATGGGATGGGTCAGTGAGACTGTCTTTTAGAGAAGATGAACTTCTTGTTTTAGAGGATAGGCCTTGTTGGGTGCATGCTTGAATTCTGTCTAGTGTGGCACTGCGTGGTGGGTCTGAGGACTTGTCAACATCTCCAAACTTCTTAGGTACAGAGAAGCTCCTCTGGTGCCTGCTTCGTTCAGCAGTGGCTGTGTTACCACTTGCAGGATTCACATTCAGCTGTCCTGTGCTCTTCCGATTTGCAGTCAGTTTAGTGCTTGATGATAAATCCGGTGAAGATGAACTGAAACCAAAACATGCAACATACATTTCAACGTGTGCTTGCACAGCTTGAAAACTGTACATAGTGGATGCAAGTGAAATATTTATCAAACTGTAAATACATACTTAAACAGGAAAAGTAAAACACTACACTGGCAATTTCAGTCTGTCTTTTTTTTTTTTCCAGAAGTGCCCCCAAACATGCCTGAAGTGAAGTTTCATGTGGCACTGCACCAAACCCAAGCAGGACAGTCTACAGTCTAGATGAGTAAGAATGGCATGGGGGTAAGAGATGCAGAGGTGTTAAGTAACATCTGGCAAAATCCACAGATTATGTACAGAACCAAATTCTCCCTGGTTTTATTGAGGAGAATAAACCATGATCATTTACTTCTTGGAGAGTATGTCATCTGAGAACGACAGGTTGCATGAAACCAGTTTCTTCCTGGATACATTTTCAAGTATGTGGTACAAAGATGAAAAAACATTATTTTTAAAGCATGTTGAAGTTACAGCCAAGCAATGTTGTCCCAAATATGGGTTCTTTACCTGTTATGCAAAAACCAATTGACAAACAGAGTAGAGGTCTTTCTTTTATTCCATTTCTCTGCAGAAAGTGTGCTAGCTTGCAGTAGTAGCATGGCAGAATTTACAACACACTGTGAAGTTCCATTAGTCGCATAAATGCTATTTCAGCTATTGCAAAATTTGGCTGAGATGTGCTCTCGGTCTAGTTCTCTGAAGATCACAAATGAGCTCAGTCTCACCAAAATTATTTTATGCTGTAAGACTGCAGAATTGCACACTTCGTATCATGACACATTGCAAAAAAGGCTACATGTATGAGAACAGGCTCTTACCGTGATAACACCGTCAAAAGATCACTGTTCTTCAAACAGTCAGACAGATTATCCACAGCAGCTTCCAATGTAAGCAGTGCCTCCATTACATACCCCTATCAATGCATGAGGTTAACCATTTCAACAAAGACATTCACAAAAGCGAACATTTACAAATCTTCAGTTCATAAAAAGAACAGGCACCTAGTGAAAACCTGTGATTTCCCCCAGAGAAAGAACAACATTCACATCAACGTCACTGCCCTGAACATTAAAATGTCATTACGATTGTGTTTTATTTTCTGCCTGTGAATGATCTATGATGGTGTGGAAGAAGGGCACATATCTCATCAGAGGACTGGTAATGGCATAGAGAACCTCTGACTTGCAGGGCACTGATACAAATTCTGCACAAGCAGCTGTGACAGAATATTAATGTCATCTTGTGGCAGTTTCATTACCTAAGTAAAATATGGAGGAGATGTCAGTCTATTTCTTATTAAGAGCTAGTAGGTTCTCTTTTTTTTGAAGAGCTAGTAGGTTCTCTTTTTTTTTGAAGTCCTGAATCTCACAATAAGTAGCCTCTCCTTGAAAAATTTCAGTCTGTTCAGCTAAACCAGGTGAACACCATAGTTCACTAAGACAGGAATCAATTAGATTAGGTCAGTGTAAGCTTTATATTGTTATGGATGGTGTAGATTTCCTCATTCCTAAGGACACTGACATCTGTCTATTTCATGTTGTCAGATTTCATCAGCAGATAGAATGATTGGTTCCTTAAGCCCAAATCAATATTATGAAAAGGGAAAAAAAGGCCATCACAAAGATCTGGAGTGACATTTACTAGATGTTTTCTAGTTGTTCTCTTCAGAGCCATATAAGACTGTAACAGCCTGATAAAGGCTTTGATAAGGTACCTATGGATTCATTAAACCCAGAAGTAACCTTTTCTAAGGCCACATTCTACTTTGCATCACTTAGCTCCAGAACATCTTGTTAAAATGGTTATTTTAAATGAATTATACATTAAATTAAAAGTACTAAGAAGCATTATGTACATGTGCATACCTGAATCTCATCTCCATGCTCTCCAATAACTTCCACCAATCTTGACAAGAGGTCAGACAAAGCATGTGCAGAAAGGGGCTGCTTTAGGGCCCTGAATATCTGGAAAGAGCGACCTGCATAATGTCTTGAAGAGCTTGAAAGAGCTGTTTGTAAAGCAACTTCACTCAGATGCTGCTCCAAATGAAAACCTAAGCATAAGATGTCAATTATTATTATTTTTATTACAGATTTATTGTAGGTCATAAACAGGCTGATCCAAGTGTGTGTAGGGGATATACACTGTAGTGTATCCTGCAAACCCTATGAGAAATGGAGATACAGAAATGTCTGCATTTGGGAGAATCTCCCTATGTTAACCTTTGTTTCACACATAATGTAAGAAAATAAACTGCAAAACCAAATTCTGAGTCTGCAAATGTTTTTCAGCAAAACCCTGAAATTCTTCATCTATTTTTTTTTTTTTTTTACAAAATTTCAAGCTGCTATTCTTGCTGGCAGCAACAAAGTAACTTCTAAACACTCTCAAACCTAAAGCCAAGCTGAACTAGGACTCTTCCTACCAGCTTCAGAAGGCTTTGGATAAGATCTCAAATACAAATACTGATGCTGCATTCATTCTGCTTTGATCTTGGAAGATACTTAATTAGTGACTGTGTTGGTTTTCAAAATACAATGAGTACGTTTCCTAAGCTCTAAAACAAAAATAAACTATACCTAAACTAGTATTGCCAGATGAAATCTAACAAAGTACATTTACTTAATAACTGTGTTGTACTTTACCAGCAGGACACAGAGGAGCTTTAATCTGGTAGAACCAATCAAAAAGCTTTTTACCAATGGTTCTGAAGAAATTTTCTCTTTAACATTCAGTCAGAGTCCAATCTAACATGATTTTTTAAAAGCAAGTTTTTCACATGTCATACATCCTTGATAAGACAGACAATATGCTGTGCTTCTATATAAGTAGTTCTACTAAGTCAAGTGACAAACATTCAGTGTGACCTTGAGGGAATATTCTTCTGGTTATTAAAGGAAAAAAATAAATTTACTACCTGACTTGGAATCCTTAAATACAGATACAACATGACGCAGGAAATTAGTAAGCTGTTCAGCACTCTTGGTGTTCTGATTTTTGGGTGTGATATCTTCATGGCACCAAAGTGGACCAAATGCCCTTAAAGAAATGCATAACAAAGTGCAAAATTTCAGTTATCTGAAATAAATATAATCAGTTAAAATACATATACTGTAAAGGTAGCTAGATACTTCAGGGCCATAGTGTGGAAAACACTGAATTGTCATAGAATCATATGAATAAACAAATATTCCTACACTGTATTTTACAAACCCTTTCTTTAAAAACATGTGATACCATTTATAGAGCAGCATAAACAAATCCCTGTTCTTTAACACAGTGCCTAGGATCTGCCAGCTGTAGTCAGTAGTCGTTACTTTCACCATAGCCTTTCACTATGCCATGTACACCTCCTGCCTGATTTCTAATAACAAACCTGTCCTCTTCTGTTAGTCCATTGCTGAAAATAATGCTATCAATCAATGAAACATTTTATTCCTGTCAGGCAAGATATTTTTCTCTTATATCTGACACTGTAGTGCTTTTAAGTACCCACCTACTTCTGCAGGTATCAATAAAAGAGGAATGGGAGTCTGTAATTACTATAAAAGTTCAGTTATTTTACTTTGTCTTTTAAGTTGCTCCTGACAATTGTAGAGAAGACGTGAAAGTATGCATTTCTAGTACGAACATATCCTCTGCTTATCTCCATTACCTGGTTGTCAGAAACTCAATTAATTTGTTTGCTTTCTCATCTGTTTCAGCAGCAGTGTCCATGTCCTCAACTTCTTGTGTAATCTGTGGGAGATTTCCACTGCTGCCTCCCAGACTGATACTGGAGGAGGTAGAGCTGGAGCTCAAGCCGGAGTCTGGCACCGGAGAGGACTGGTATTCCCGCAGAAAATCAAAGCCACCTGCCAGCCAAAAGGGAAGAGATAAAGATGGAATGTGCTGTTGGGTCAGCCTTACAGAGGAAAGTGTCTGCCAAGAAGCTCTCTTCAGAGTCAGCAGTAGAAACTTTCTGCTGGGAAACATGGAGAAAACCTGCAGGACACAACAACCCTGAAATGACAATGTGAGTGAAAATGGTACTGTGTTTCTAAATGTGCAGAATCCAATATAAATTAATAATATAAAAGTAAAGGTTTTTTTTACTGCACAAGGGCTACAGTACTTGCAAAGCAAATGTTTCAGGACATTTTACATTTGGAAGTATGACTTTCTGTAAAGTTAATTTTGAAGGTGGCTAGTATGATGAGGTAACAATGTCTGCAGGGTGGAATTTTTAGGACAATGATGCTGTCCTAATTTTAAAATCGTAATGGACACCAAGACACAAATGTTTAAGGCTTCTGTTCAACACCTTCAGTAACTGTAAACACTGGACTACTCATACTAAATATTTTCAGCTTTAAGAGTGAACATCTGTGTAAGAGTTCCGCTGGATCAAAAGCTTGCCACAAAACTTATTCAGAGTTGAAATTAGAAACTAAGACCTGTTTTCTTAAGGTTAGACAGCTAGTCATCTTAGGCTGCATTTACAGCAGAAAAACTGTCCTTGTGAGCAAACCAGGAGCAGGAGGGCCCTCCCTACTGACAATATGCATTCCAGGTCAGGAGACTCTTAATTTAGTAGCCTGACATTGTATGGAACAAACCTGAGCTCATTCTTTGCTGTAGCTACTCACCCATACTCTCACTCTTTGTATTAGCTGCTCAAAAAAGGCTCCCAATACAAAGTTTGGATAACATCTTGGACTTAAGAGGCCCAGACACAGGGTACCCATTATGTTTTTCAGACATGGGAATGAAAATAGTTTTTCATTCAAAGAAGTAATACAATTTTAATGTAAGAACACTGAATAATTCATGGACATGCATTGGAAAAGAGATCTGCAGAAATCAAGAGGGGAAAGTCATGTGTGAAGTAATTTTGCACAGACATTATTCAGGATGAAACCTCAATGGCAAAACTAATTCATTAATCTGAAATTCTGATCACTTCTTCTCATTACTTCAAAATAATATTTCACGTCTCATAAAAAGATTAAAATTGGTTATCAAGTAATATTCTTTATAAAGCTGAACTATATATTACTTTTGGTTATATTCCTAAAGAACCACAGAAATACCACTAATTTGACAATCTCTCCTTTTCATTTCTCACTCTCTCCCAGACAACTAATCCTACCTCTGTAACACTACATTGGTTCTGTGATTCCTTCAAATCTCAACAGGATGCTTGCTTTCAGCAGTATTACACACAACAGTAAACCTGGCTTGCAGCTTTCTACAAACTGTTCCAAACCAACCCTTTAAAACCAGGTAAGTTGCTAAAACTTAAAAGAATATTCGTCTCAGCAAAGGGATGTAGTAAGCCTCCTAATGTAGAAAAAGATTTCAGGAGAGAAATGAAGTGTATTTGTGATATAAAGGAGGGTGTATATTATGCAAAATTTAACTTAATAGTGGAAAATCTGAGCTGCACATTCTTGCTGCTCTTCCTGTGTTGGAATTATTTATAAGGGTTTTTTTGAAGGTTGAGGAGCGATTGCCCTCATTTAATGTAGTTCTGGTTCCCTGAGGGGGAAAGTTAGAAAGTTATTAGCCATATTAATGTTTAAAATTCTATATTATATATTTTCCCTTACATCAGACAGCTTTCTCACTATCACGAAAAGTTACCTAATAATAATTTGAGTGCATCTCTAGGGCAGTTCACGTGGAATTAATATTAATGAGAACTGTTCATATTTGCCACTTTACTACTTTAATAAATCAAAACTGTTATATTTTAGGAAAGTAACCTTGGCATCCTACTTTCAAAAACCTCACAGTATAATGTAATGCTATTTTCTTCTTTTGCTTTCTTACCTGTATAAAGATATTCAGGTAAGTATGCTGGTTGTACTGTTAGAGTCTTGGTCTCGTTCATCTCCCTGGTCTGAAGGAGCACTGACGCAATGGCTTGATAGTTGCTATTGCAAGATAATGCAATCAAAAGGTGAAGCAGTAGCTTTTTACTGTGTTCAAAGACCTCAGGACGGTAATGGTCAAGACCTAGAAGAAAAGGTCACAGCAATCACTGAATACAAAGTAATAAAAAACAAGTTCACATTCCAGAAATAGCAAAAATTCCAAGGCGGTTTGGGGTAACAGTGCAAACAAACAAAAGATGCAGTGCTTCCAGATACAGTTACTACTGTTTGTACTTAAATGTGTGTGTATAGTTACCAGACTGAGGTCCTATAGAGGAGGCAGAAAACAATGTGTGGCAATACAACTTTATGTATTCTGTCTTGCTGAAGTGTCAATTTGACTGGAAAACCTCTAAAGATAAGAAATTCTTGGTAGCTGTTGTAATTATATTGCTGACCTCAGTATCTGGCTTTCTTGCACAGATACCAGTTTTATAAGTGCAAACTGTAAGAGGTAGTTACTAATTTATTAAGAAAGGAATCGACAGATGAAATCCTTTGAGAAGAAATTCAGCTACCAGTGAACAGCATGAGAAATTAAGACTCTGATCTGGTTAGCACTTAATTGCTGTTTCTAAGATTTTAACACAACCTGAATAACTCATGAATTACTGTAAAATAAACTGCTCTCTGTCATTGTAATCTCTTTTTAATTATCTTTTGGTATCTTCCAAGGTATTTTAAAATACTTTCTTCTATTTAGCAGCAGTTTCAGTGCTAAAAAATTCAATTATTTTCTTACTCAGCAACTCTCTCTTCAGGATATACTCCTCTTTAAAAATCAGTTCCTGCATTACTCTAAGTGGCAGCAGTCAACAGGTCTTTCATGTCCAGTGTTTTCTAATAACCCCCAGTCACAGTGGTTCTTGCTTCACCTAAAAATGAAGCTGCTCATACGGCCATAGTCTGAACTATGTGTCTTGGGCTCCTATGGGCAGGTCTTTGGAGGTCCTCTGTTTTACTCATCTGCCCATAGCCAGCTCCACAAGAACCATGGCCACCCTGCTCACCTCTTTTTCAGCTTCTTCAGGTTTCTTTCTCCTTTCTCCCTTCCACCTTCCAGGAGATAATGAATTCATCCTACCCTGTTCTATCATACACTGAAAAGGATATAAGAAGTTCTTGTAGTTGAAAATAAATTCTATTTTGGCAGCACTTGTGACAGAAATCCCATTAAACCAGGGAGGTGGTGGAGTCACCATCCCTGGAGGTGTTCAAGAGGGGACTGGACATGGCACTTAGTGATATGGTTTAGTGGTCATGAGATCTTGGGTGACAGGTTGGACTTCGATGATCCTTGAGGTCTTTTCCAACCTTACTGATTCTGTGATTCTGTGAAAGTATTGACAAATATCTGCTAATTACGAAGTAAGAAGGAAAGTTCAGTCTTTGTGCTCGTCCAATACTTGGGCCTTTCTTTAACTTGGAGATGTTCCTGAGAGGGTAATTTTCTGTGATCTGGACACATTTCCATGGGAAAGGAGTGTAACTACTCAACTTATTCCACAATGGTTGTAGAACAGTTTTTAAACAGACATTGTCATGCACTATTGAGACAGGTAGGCTCACACCATCAGTCTACCCCTCTACTTCACTATCAGCACTATGAACCATTCAATAGCCTAATAAGCATATACACTGCAAAATTATTTCACCTTAGTTTTCTCATGCCTTATAACAAACAGAAGAATACTGGCTCTCCAGCTAGCCACCATACCACTTTCCAGGTTTTGTTGGTGTTTTTTTCAGTCAGATACATCTGCCTGCTCACATTTCCAGAGGACAGAAACAGTTTATTTTCAACCACATTCATACCTAACATGTATAGAGTAACTTACTTATACTTTCACAACAGAGCTCTGCTACTAAGCATGGAAAAAATTTCCACAAGAGGTATAGCAACTCCAGAGAAACTGAACTTGAAGCTTGGAAGCTGTGATCTCATTTTAGTTACGACTAGACCAGTTACATTTTGTTACCAGTTACGTTTAGCTTTAATTTCACATTGGAGAATGTGGAGTTCTTAACCAAGGGATCATTGCAAATGGTATTTCTAAATTTCTATTTATTTCTTATGGAAAACTGTCATGTTGAAACATTAGTGCATGAACAAATCAGTAAACTATTTTATAATGGATTACTAATATCTTAACTCTGTATATGTTTATTTGGATGACTCCCTCTTAGACTTAGAAAATTCACAGTACTATGCAAAACAAGTAAAAAATCATTATGGCCAGCCACAAAATAGATAAACTTATTAAGTGACGAATGTATATGAAATGTCATATTGAAACTGATGCGAGAAGGCATATCTGACATAGTCCTGGCAAGAACTACAACAGTAATTTTTGTGTTTTGTTAGAATTTTCTTCAAATCAGTGTAGTAAGATACAAAACTTGAATATTTGATGAGTGTGCATTTTCCAAAGAAAACCTATTTCAGCAAAAAATTTCAAACAGAACAGTTGCTAATGGAGTAGAGAATGAACTAGCTTCTTCAGTTACATACTGAAGTATATCACATATTCTACCACTGTGCTGTAACCTCCCAATTTAATCTTTTTTGCCTGCTGAATATCAGACTCTTCCCAGATTGCCAGTGAATAGATTTAGTTGTGACTGAATGACAAGTGGACTGCAATCTTTAGTTATAATAAATTTATTTCACAAGTGCCTGGCTGTGTTTATTTATGAAAACTATTATTTATCAACAATTAAAGTTCAGAATGCTAAATATTCTACTCTGCTGAAAAATCAGACCACTCACTTTTCATAATGTTAAGTGGCAAGATAAGGAAGGCATCAGGAAGTTATTACCCTCCAGGTGAACAGTCAAGAACAGTGGGGAAAAAAGCAGTGTCTCTATGCTCAGGTATATAAGGGAAGACACTGACGATTAAGTATTCCACTACTAGTGAAATTAATGAAGCTTGCTTGCCAGTGGTCTATGTCCTACCTTCATTATCTCTGCAGTACAGTAATCTTGGCTGGTTTATATGTTTTTGCAAAGGCAAGAGAGCACTGGTGTGTGTAGTCCAGGCCTAAAGCATGAGCTGAATGCCCAGCTGCTCATCAAAACCCAGACTGTATAAAGGCTAAGTTTTCCATCTTTCTTGTGGAGGGTGGGGACATGACTATGGGGTGTTTAGAGATATTTTGAAGTTAATCATCTTCAAATTTCTACCCCCATCTCAAATTCAGGCAAAACTGGTCAAAATATACAAAGTCTTGTGACTAATTCACAGACTGACTGTAATTGCTTCAGGGTTAGGATTTTTTGTTTGGTTGCCTTTTTTGTGGGGTTTTTTTGTTTGTTTGTTTGGGGTTTTGTTTTGTTTTTGGTTGTGTGTATTTTGCTTGATTTTTTTAAAAAAGAAAATCATGATTAAAAACATGTAAGAAATACAACTCTACAGCTTCAGCAAAACTAAAGGACAGAAGTACATTAATACTTTATTTTTTTTTCTATTTGTCTTACCTAAAAAGAGAGCATGTAATAATAATGGGAGGTGAAGAGCCCAATCTTCTCTCACACTGTGATCCACTACCATCTCTGTCATGAAAATGACAGCAATATTGCACCTGAAAATTAGATCACAGTATCAGTTTGAAACCTCCTGGAGATGAGAAAACAGCAATATGATGACTATTTCTGAAGAAATAAGCAATCTCTACATATTCAATTTTATAACATTTCTTCTCAGCACGATTAATGCTGAAGCACCTTAGTTACATTATTAGGCAGGTAAGTACCCATTACTGAAAAGAATACTATTACCATCACTATAAATTATGTAAAAGAAGGATGTCAGAATACACATAGCCCAGTTAGAATGCAAAAAAAAATAAAACCAACAAACTGTTTTAGTTGTTTCATCAGTCTGATTCTTTTCAGAAAGTGATGTCCTGCACTGTGAATATATTTTTTTGGTAGAAATCTGGTAATGCTGCAAGCTTTCACTGCATGTTGATTATAAGCACTGAAATCAGCAGAAACCAAAAGTATGATTTTCAGATGTTCTAAGTGGTAGGACAGTTGGATTGCTGTAGGTGGGAGGAAGCATCTCACTGTTTGAAATGTCAGAATGAGAAACTGCATACCTATGAAGGGGTCCTCGGGGTGTGATGGTTTCTGGGAGGAAGTCCACAAGTGGTGCCCAACATCCTCCGTTGTAAGGCATGGGCAGGGGATGTGGTTGTTTGGTTTCAACAATATTCAATAACCAGCTTGTATATGGAGAAACAGGATCATCTGCACAGAAAAGCAAAAAATAATAAACCAAGAGTTTATATGAATGTACCAGCTCAGCTGTTTGGAAGAACATAAGATGACACAGGTTTGTAAATTCCTGTGTTCCATAACATTAGAAATTCCATGCATTTCTAATCCCTCTTTCATGCTGCTGGAAATCAAACAGATTCCGGGCAGACAGCACTCTGGCAGGAGTGGCAGCTGAATCCCTACTGTCACTCAGTAGCTTTGGATCCAGATCACAAAGCACGAAGCAACAGACTTTTGCTTTAAAAATGAGAGAAAAGTACAGCCAACAGAGCTGCTGTCAGAGGCCATCTGCTACAAGGAGCTGTGTACCAGTGATACATTCTTGCAACTCCTCACCAGTGCCCTAATGAGCTACAAAGGCAGAAGTTAAATGTCTTGAATTAGGAAGGAGGCATACAGAATGCAAAAAACATCTTCATGGTAATTTTCTTTCAACAGGGATGAATTATCTCTTGAATTTCTCAAAGATGTATTTAACTTTGCTTCAGTATGACAGCTGCTGTATGTTAATGAGCAACAGGGTTTTTTTCTTCCACCTGTTTATCTGCAATGATGTGGGTCAGAAGTTATTTCCACCACTTTCTGTCTTCCCTCACAGAGAGAAGCTTTGTTCATCTTTCCTGTATTTTGTTTCCTCTCATTTTTCACAATTTTCTCATTGTTCAGTTTTTATTTTGTATGTCTGGCAGTCTGTTACACACTGCGACGGAAAGTATCCTTTCTAGGCCTGTTCTTGACATGTATCTGAACATGGTCCTTTGTAAAGTTTTAATGGGAGCATTATTTTTCACTCCAGGTTTGTTTTGGTCTTTTTTGTTTATTTGTTTTTGTATTTTTTGGTTGGTTTTTGTTGTTACACTTTTGCACATTAGGTAGATTTGAAGCTCTTGGAATTTATTTCTCTTTTTAACAGCAGGCATCTGATGCTTGTTGGCTTTGTGACAGGAAACAAAACTTTTGATGTCTACAAACATATTTTTCTAATGTATATATCTCTTCTTCATTTTGACAAAACATCTTCAGGAGCCCTACAAAGCAGTAGCTGCTTCTTCAAATACTACTAAAATGCCAATTTATCATTTCCATTCTTCAGTGTTTGTCTTCAAGGGAGCACATTAGATCTTTTTGATTTAGACCTCTACTTACTTCTCTCACCCTGTGCAGGATGATTTATTAGTTACAGATAAAGAAGAATAAACTGATCTAATAATGCAGCAAAGTATAGCATTTTCATGTATTCATCTTCTAAAGATTAACCAGACAAATGTTTGCCAGATGCTTTTCACATGAAAAGCACTGCAGAGACACTATTTATTACCACCAGTTTGAATGTTTCACATCTAACTGCTTCTTGAGGTCCAGAGTAAGACCTGAATCCTCACTCATTTTGACAGGTTTATGTGCAAACTGAGACAAAAAAAGCAGCACTTTGCAGCTTGACATACAATCTTTGCCTAACAGAGTTTCTATCCTGTAGAATTGTGTTTCCTGTTTATATACCCACCAATACACATATGCTCAAGGTAGACTGGAGAGAAGAGAGAAGACATAGCAACAACAACTTTGCCACCTGGGCTGCCTGCCAGAGGGACTAAGTTGCACTTTCTTAATGGAGGTTGCATTATTTATTTTACGGAATGACAAATGGTATAAAAATTACTCTTTCTTTATAGAGTTCTATATAAATGTCAGTAGATAAGTAAAATGCATTTTATTTTATATGTAGTTATTCGTACATTTATAGAAAGAACCCCTATGAGAAGCAAACCTTGCATAAATATTCACAAGTACTATAAGGCTTGCAGGTACAGGCAGGAAAAACCATTTGGGCATCAGCTTGAGGAGACATTCCAAAAAAGCAAAGAAAATGTCAGCATTCTTTAACCTTTTATTACTCTAAGCTCTTGTTTAAACCAGCTACTTGTAAAGAATGTTCTGATAATAAAAGCATTGTTCTGTTTCCAAAGTTTGTTCATGCAGATCAGATTAGCACTGGTGCTCCAATTAACATTTGCTGAAGAACTTTTAGTAGCTAGAGAGCCATAAGAAAAACAAGAGAAGTATACTAAACCCCATTGTGTTTGCTGCACACTTTTTTGTGTATTTGAATACAACAGTATGTACACAGTATTTTGTAAATATTTTATATCATAATTATGAAATGTGGTTGTTGATATACATTAAATTATCCTTTCATATTGTATTTGACAGTTTTAGCAATAAAGTGTTGCAAAAAAAATTACTTAAAGAATATACAAAATCTTTACTTCTTATGGCAAAATACTGTCTCAAAATGGTGTCCGTAGCACCAAGATAAGATATTATGGGCTCTGTATTATTTAACCTGGCTTTATTAAGCCAGAGATGAAAGTCAATGTAAAGGTCTTGCCTTTTTACATTTGGTTAGGGTCTAACTGAAATCTGTAGATTGGCTTCCTTACAATTCGCTCCAGAAATGAAGTCAAACCATACAGCTCCTAAAATTTACAGTCATTCAACAGGTGACAATGATCTTGGGTTTCTTTGCAACCTCTGCTGAGTGTTAAGTGTCCATTTATAGTCCATTTAGCAGAAACACATAAAGAAAAAGTGTGCTCAGGAGCCGTATCTTGCTATCTCCTCTAATACTATCTTCTCTAATACAACTATGCACAGTGGCAGCCAGGAACTGGTTGCAGACAGCAGAGAAAAACTAAAAAGGAGGCAAGACCTCATTTTTGGAAACTCCTGAATCTCTTCTTCATGCTCATATAACAGCACTTTACTTGGAGGGAAATACTTGGCTGTATTGCACTTGGAAGTCTTCCACCTTGCCATATATGAAAGGTTCAAGGTGTTGGCTGTCTGGAGGATTCTCCACTGCTGACTTCTGTGAAGTCCTCTGGCCTTTAAACAGATTTGACTGAGCCCAAGTTAAACAAAGATAATTAATTAAATGAAGTATGAAGGTAAAATAGGGACACCCCCATACAGTGATACTACATTACTGTTTATACAGAACTTAGAGAGCCTTCAGCAGTCATAAGATAGCTCTCCTCTCACACCAAAACACCTGAAATTTCATCATATTGAATAATAGAACTTACTTTTGTCATCATCGTAAGATCCTCCAGAGCTGTTACTGTACCTGGATTCTAGTCGAGTGTGTGCTCTGATTACATTACTGAACCTTCCAATAAAAGAAAAATCTTCATTAAAAACACAGACTGACATTAAACACCTAGGCTATATGCTTACTCTACCAAAAATGCATTTCCTTAAACATGCACTTTTATATGGGAGTAGACACCAACGTGAAGGTAATGCTGTTTCTTTCCACAAAGTAAGATTTTGGCAGCCAGTTTCTGAGAAGTTCTGTTTCCATGTCACAAGCTTTTAAAATTCAGCAGAGGGAAAACTCTTATGCTACAAACACAATTTTCTTGAAGCAAGAAACTGTGCTAAGGCTGAACTAAGACATAAAGTGTTCACACTAGTGTTCTGTCACAGCCCATGTGCACAGGTAACATTCTACCAACCTGCTACAGCAGTAACTGACTGAATAGTCTAAAGTCAAGCCACACAGGTATCAAGCAGAAAAAGCTTGGTGATTCCTTCAATAAGATAATCCAGCAACTGCCAGAGCAGATCTAGCAGAGGAGTTAAGGGATATTAGAGCTACAACAAATCGTTCACAGCTATCCTCAAATCTGCCATAGATCCACAATAAGCTAGCTTTTACTGGTAATCTTTGGCTTCCTCCACCTCCTTGTGCTGTCAGTGCAATCAGGCCTGAAGTGGAGTGGGAGGAGCCATGCTGGAGGCTCACACACTAGTGACAATGTCAAAACATCGTTGTTTCTGCAAAGCTAGGAAATTAATTACAAATAACCACGTCTAAACAACTTTATCGTTAAAAAACAAGACTGAAAGTTCTCTATGCAACATTCAATTCAATTTTGTACTAAGGTGCAAACATAATACTGGTATTGAATTATACATTGACATACCAAAGCATGTCTGTCTCATAAGGACACAAATAATTTCACTGTGGAGGTGACAAAAAGGCATTAGAAGCCATCATAATTCTGCTATGTTTTTGTCCTTCCAGTATCTGATTCTCCCATACTTGAATAAATTCCCTTAATAAATGTCTACAAACTGAGAAGTACTGACATATTATTCTGGCATTTAAAAAAAAGAAGAGAGAGAAGAGAAGAATAAAGTTGAGGGGAAAAAATATGAAGAAACATGCAGAGATAATTCTACCCTGTATGAAGCAAATGGACAATACAGGCCATGTAGGTTATTTGAGAGTAGAGCATTTTAAATCATGTTCTGTCAACATAAACCCAGATATCTTCTCCTTAGCTTTGTATTTTTTTAAAAAATGCCCCTATTGATGAGAACAGTTTGTTTACAATCTATTACCTTCTGTAAATATTATTTAAGATGTCTTGACACATAGTCAATATTAAAGAGTCATACCAAAACTGACACCTTGGTTTTGAAGTGCAGCTGCTTACAGCTTTTAGTGTCTTTGACAACATAAAAGCCAGGAATAAAATCAGGCAAATGATTGTGGATTTGTTTTATGAAGACTCTTTTATCATGAATCAGAATACCAATATCAGTTCTTTGTAATCTTCCTTTCATTTTTAACATGTAATCTTCCTATTGATTTTATCATGTATTTTATCATGTATTTAGATTTGAATGGCAAAAATGTTTTTGGAGTCACATTTAAAATTTAGATAAGGGAAGAAGCCCCCAAAACACAATTAAAAGTACAGCAGGAGATGAAGTTTGCTCAACTTACCTGCAAGTCAAATAAACAATAATCTAATTTATATGGCCACAATAATAATAATCTAACTATATGGCCACAATAATAATAATCTAACTATGTAGCCATAAACATTTATGTTAAGAAGGAAAGATACTTTTATTTCAAGTACCTTTCTAGTGCACATGCTGAAAAATGCCATTTTGAATCAAATCCTCTTTACTGTCAATTTGAAATCTTAGTATTGAATGCCATATTTTCATTGCTCCCTGGGCACCCTGTTCCAGTGTCTCACCACCCTCATGGTGAAGAATTTTTTCCTAACATCCACTCTGAATCTACCCATTTCTATTTTTGCTGCATTCCCCCCTAGTCCTATCACTATCCGACACTGTAAAAAGTCCATCACCAGCTTTCTTGTAGGCCCCCTTAAGATACTGGAAAGCCACAACAAGGTTTCTTTGGAGCCTTCTCTTCTTCAGACTGAATAGCCCCAACTCTCTCCACCTGTTTTAGGATTATTTAATTTGCTGGGATAACACCATTTAGGACCAGTCTGAGCATCAGAGTTCCTCACAAAACAGTGTGGACCTTTGCTCAACATCTCACCCTTAGTGTTGGAAATCATACATTTTGGAAAAAAACAACCCGCAAACAAAAAACAAATCACAAACCTCTCATCAGTCTCTTTCACCATTCTGTTCTCCTCTACATCAGGAAAACTATCTTGCCCAGCTACAACAGTGTTACTGCTGGAGGTGGTTCCTGTATTTGAGATGATGATAAGAACAAGCATTACATGCAGAAGATAATATTTGCAAAGCAATAGAAGTCTGTAACTTAAAAAAAATTTTTTTTAGCTGCCACAAAGTGATCATCCTGCAAGTACTTGCTCATATGAATGAACACTGCTACCTCTATAAACCAAGATCTTGTTACCTTTATAAACCAAGACCTGTTGACATGGTTGAATAGTGTAAAGTTTAAATGCTTTGAGGGGTACATTAACACAACGATGCTCTGCTACTCCTTCATCTAAGCTCATTGTCAGGTAGCATAAGCTGTTTTTCAAGAATTTGGCAGAACATTGACAAGGTTAAATAAGAGGTTGGTGTCCCTTAAGTATATTTTATTAATACATCTTGGCAATAGCATTTGGCCTTTGAAAACTGAATTGCCACATAGTTCGTAGAATCATAGAGTCATAAAATCAGTCAGGGTTGGAAGGGACCACAAGGATCATCTAGTTCCAACCCCCCTGCCATGGGCAGGGACACCTCACACTACATCAGGCTGGCCAGAGCCTCATCCAGCCTGGCCTTAAACACCTCCAGGGATGGGGCCTCAACCACCTCTCTGGACAACCCATTCCAGGCTCTCACCACTCTCATGGGGAAGAACTTCTTCCTCACGTCCAGTCTGAATCTACCCACTTCCAGCTTTGTTCCGTTCCCCCTAGTCCTGTCACTACCTGCTCTCAGTTTTCTGCTTTGGTGCATGTGCACTGACGATGACTTCTTGTGAGAAACTACTAGTATCATTTGAGTTCTGAACAGCACCAAACACTGTTAATATCCTATTAAAATAGTTGAGAGAATTAAGCATATGTTTACAAACCACGCACAACGTAAAGAATTAAAAAGAACTGCAATTTACATGTGCAACAAACCCCTGAAACTTGCACTTTATATATACACAAATCTGAGTGGGTGCAAAAGCAACAGTTGGGTTTTTTTTCTAAGATGAAAACTGAAAAGTGCAGGAGAGCATAACTGAAAAATAGATCATACCAGAAGCTGCAGCTGAGGCTTTGTTACTGGCAGCAAAACGGTAAAACGGAGGATTATCGCAGTGTTGGACTATTGGGTTCACTGGGTCGGTTTGCTGCAGCTCAAAAAGGAGCTCTTCCATTGTCTGAATCGTGTTGTTGCGACACAGATATATTGCAACTTTTTTGATCTAGGAGAAGAAAATAACACTTATTCATCTCTGTCCAAAGTCAATTTCCAGCACACGTTACACTGCAGTATTGAAAAGATCTGGAATGGAAACATTAGTCCTAGACAGATGCCACAACCACACAACTGCACCCCTCTTGGTTATACAGAAGTCAAACAGCTTACTTTAATGTCATGATTATTTTCCCAGCAGAGAGAATCTGTGATCTAATTACCCCAAAGTTTTTGCTTATCAAAATGAGCCATTTAGGTGTATAACTTTATCATATACGTATACAAGCACCATCTAATTTTGCACCCTATCACTTAAGGATATCAGCATTAACTTAGGATGACGCTCAGGGTTTATATTCTGGGTATGTGATTTTCACTGAAAATTAATCTCACTCTTGAACAGAACAAACTTCTCATCTGGAAAGCACAGATCCACCAAAAACTTCATGCCTGTATTTCCAGATATGGGAGCTGTAGCCACAAAGAATAGACCAGGCTCTAAGTAGCTATGTCTATCTGCAGTCAAAGCAGTAGCACATGAAAGAAAGGAAAAGCAATTATGTATACAGACTTCAAGCATTCTGATTTCAAAAATCTGAGCATATCATTCATAGACATTCTGGGAATTTCTACAAATATTTTAAGAAGACCTCAAACTTTATTGTATGCACCACAGCAATGAGGACTGTTGAGATACTGAGATCAAATTAGACTGAATTCTTGAGGGAAGACACCCCTGTTGGCTAGTAAAAGTAGAGACTCCCTCTCTGGCTCAGAAATATTTGATTTGTAAACTGCTGGAACCAAGGAAGGATCCGATCCCTCTGTGCTTGCCTTCTTGTTTTAAAAGATGTTCCTAAACCTATATTAACAGTGGAGTTAATACACTGGACTGAACTGCCTGTTGACTTCACCAAGTGTTGCTGTTCTTATACTCCTAAATAATTCCATTAAAATAACTTCCTGACTCTCTTTCCTTCCAGTTTTTTTGTTCTTTTTCCCTTTCCTTTTCTTTTGCTTAAAGTAGAGAAAATGCACATATTTAAAGTCTCTTACTGTGCCAAAAATCTTTCAGGGACTTTCCAAATACAAACTCAGCTTATTTCCAGTTGGGCTCACAGTGCCACTTCCAGCTTCTTTCACCCCAAAAGGAGTCACATTCCCTACACTAAGGTCTTGCTGAAAAGGTTTCTGAACTGGAAATGCTCTAAAAACTTTGAAGAAAGAAAGGACAATATGAACTGGAGCACTAGGAAAATATAAAGAACGAATTTAGAACATCAATGAATTTAGATGATCTCACACACACACACACACACACACACAAAAGTAAGTCAGGCATGCTTTTTTGGCTTGGACCCACATAGTCAGGACAGATGGCTGAAGGCAGGAAGCAGCTGGTGACTGCCCTGGGGCACAGAGGGCTCCAAAATGAGATGGGTAAACTGGCAATCTTGCAACTTTGTGGTCTTTTGAGCCCAGGTGAGCTGGAAGAGTGCTGATGCTAAGATTATATTTATTTGCTAACCTGTATATGTTATCTACAAGACAATGGAAGGTACATGTTTATGGTATCAGTAGTCTTGCATAGTTTGCACAGTGAGGCACAATTTCTTAATTGTAAATTCCAGCGCATTATCAAAACCTTGAGCAGTGTATTTTCCTGCTCCAGTCAAAGCTCTCAGTTAAGGGGTGACTCATAAGCACAGTCAAGCTTCCTACACAAGCTGAAAACTTTTCCAGATTTTGCACAATCCAAGAACCAGAATCCAAAGACTAATAGAGTGGCAGAAAACACAGGAACCTTGTCAGCTGCTGCCCTTAATGAAGATGTGATTGTCTTGTTAACAGCCACTGGAAGTCTGGGAGGGAGAGCAGAAAAGTCCCACTGTCGAAATAGGAGATGCTGAGCAGATTAAGTTGGAGATGCTAAAACAGACTGCTCTCTTTTGTGGAGTAAGAGGACTTTATTGTCCTGGAGAAGGATAGGGCTGTGAGAGCCAAGGCTTTGAGGCAAAGGGGTTAGGAAAGAATCTAAAGAACTGCTATGAGTAGAAAGGGGCTTTGAGGTAGGCTGCTCTGAGCTGTGGGATGGCAACAGTTTTGGAAAAAGAATGTGTTGAAAGCTCTGGGCTGGCGAGTATCTGGACTGGGGGACAAGGTATATGAGGGGTTCCTGGGAAAGAGGCAACAGAGTTATCACACATTTCCAATCAAGCTACAGATTTAAAGTGAGATATACTCAGCACAGGACTATTCCTTTCTCTAAGAAAACTGCCCTTATTCCTTTTGTAAGCTGTCAGGAATACAACAGGCGTCATTTTTCCTCTTATGTCTGTGATTTCCACTTGTTTTCTGCCAACATAGCTCCTCCTGATGGAGACCACCTTTGGGCCTATTTCAGTTCTGTCATAGGTTGTAGGATCTGTCAGGTTGGAAAGAACCTAAGAGGTCTCTCATTTACATCCTGCTCAACGCATGGTCGACACTGAATGGAGAGCCTCTGTTACTTTGTCATAACTAATGGAAAGACCATATCACTCTCAAGATAGCCAGGATCAACGCCTTTGTCTTTTTCTTACACAAATTTTAATCTTGTTCTTTCAAACAGATTAGCGAGGCAACACTGACTTTGCATGTATATGGAGAGCAGTGAAGGGGAAAAGGACCTGGGGGTCCTAGTAGATGGAAGGTTGACTATGAGCCAGCAATGTGCTCTTGTGGACAAGAAGGCCAATGGTATCCTGGGTTGTATTAGTAGGTTGTAGTCAGTAGATTGAAAGAGGTTCTCTTCCCTCTCTACTCTGCCCTGGTGAGGCCACATCTGGAATATTGTGTCCAGTTCTGGGCCTCTCAGTTCAAGAAGGATCTCAAGGAACTGCTTGAAAGAGTCCAGCACAGAGCCATGAAAATGATTAAGGGAGTGGAACATCTTCCTTATGAGGAGAGACTGAGGGAGCTGGGGCTCTTTAGTTTGGAGAAGAGGAGACTGAGGGGTGACCTCATCAACGTTTATAAATATGTGAAGGGTGAGTGCCAAGAGGATTGGGCCAGGCTCTTCTCGGCGATGCCCAATGACAGGACAAGGGGCAATGGGTGGAAGTTGAGGCACAGGAAATTCCATGGGAACAATAGGAAGAATTACTTCACTATGAGGGTTACAGAACAATGAAGAGGCTGCCCAGGGGGGTTGTGAAGTCTCCCTCCCTGGAGATGTTTAGGACCTGCCTGGATGAGTTCCTGTGTGATGTGCTATAAGTGATCCTGCTCTGGCAGGGGAGTTGGACTAGATGATCTCTTGAGGTCCCCCCTTCCAGCCCCTAGCATTCCGTGATTCCATGATTTGAGAATACAGAACAGTAATCCTACAAATGAAATGATACCAATAGGATCTCTATGGTACAATAACAACATCATGAACATTTTTACAGTCTTCTGTATTTTCTATATTCTGTTATGCATAGCAATCATCATAAAAGCCTTAAGCAAAGTATTATTTCAGCAGCTGGAAATGGAGTATGCTTATGAGGCGTTTTAGATAAGTTTAATCATATTAACAGGAATTTCAAACTTATTTCAGAGAAATCAATAGCAAAAGACTAACTAATAAAACTGCATACTGTAATTGTACTGGAAATTTTACTAAATTTGGATTCTGTTTCACCCAGCAACTGAGCAATAGGAAACATGGGAATAGGACTATCTTGCTTTTCTCACACAGCCCTGATTTTATTTTAACTTCAATAATAACAGTATCCTGTACAGCTTGACTTGCGCATTGCTGGAACAGTTATGTAATTAATGACAGCCTTGCAAAAGCAAAAGTTTCTATGGTAAGGAGCTTATAAAGGTTAGCTGTCTTGTGTCTCTTGAGATGTCCCACAGAAAGCCTTAGTCTGCTGAAAGAGAAGAGCATGTAGCACTTTTTTTCTTAAAACTACACACTGAAGGATCACCTAAATCTTTAAAACAAACAAGTAAGATCATAGCATCTTATGTCCCACTCATAACATCTGTTTAGAGGACTTTTAAAACTGAACTCATCGTTTTGTAAACTAATTGATTACTGAAAAAAAATATAAGCATTTAGTATTTTCACTTCATTTTCATGGAAGTTACTGAACTTCTGAACAAGCATTCTGTCTTTTAGAAATAAAATGTTAAATATATAAATTATTTGCATATTTGTACACAATTTTGACATGAATTCTTATTAATTCTGGAAATTTATGGGCAGCCCCTGCCACTGGCCTCTTACACAGACATACAAAGTTGCCCTTTGCTTGAGAGAAGCCCACCTCTTGCTTGAAATGAGGTGTGCTCTACCGATGGAGACCAAGATGCCCACTACTCAATTGGTTTCTCAAATTTAAATTTCTTGGCTCTTTTTTCCCCATGATTTAATTTTGTACAGTATGCTATAGAATATGTTGGTACTTCTTTTTGCACCATTCATTTTCTGCAGGTGACAGCTGTTTTCTTCATTAAAACCTGTACAAATAAAGTGCAAACACTTACGTAGGGTAAAAGGATGGTATCACTGCTAACGCCACACAAACTAATGAGAAACTGCAGTGTTATCCTAAGGTTGTTACTCCATTTTTCATTGTTGGCCAAAGCATTCCAGACATTTTCCATCTCCGGTCCAGGAATTTCATCTCCATACTGCAAAGGAGCATAACCATACATTACTTGAAATACGTAGACCTCCAAACTAAGGCGTGCTCTTTTACAGCATTTTCTCATGAAAAATCAACAGTAAAATATTGTAAAAAGTGACAAACGTATTTTCAAAAGCTACCTGACAGACTTCAGAGCATAAATTCTATTTAAAAGTATCTAGGTTTAGATCCACATGAGGACTTAAATCACACCCACACACACAAAGTCTTTCAGGAATATAAATTTAAAAAGTGATCCTAAAATCAAGCAGTTTACAATTGTTCAAGTCATGTTTCTGCATGTCTGTACTCCGTGCTTCAGCCTTCACAGTAGTGAACAATTTGGCATCTCTCTCCTGAGTAAATCCTAGCAGAATTAAGCATTAGACATCCCTTTGCTTTCACATTGGAAATGAGCAGCTTCTGCCCTCACTTGCAAGACATGACATTAGGAATGATTCTCTTTTGTCCAGTCAGTTAAATGGCTAGTGCATACATCCAGGATGTAAGAGTCCATATTTGAGGCTTGTTCTGCTTCCTATGTAAAATCTCCGACTCCCACTTTGGGAAAACTGTTTTAACCACTGCACAGAGTGACATTCTGCTAGGAGAGGAGTGACAACCTCTAGGTCATGCCACTCTACTGAAAATTATTTAATGCATACTAGCTACATCTATACTGTCATTGGCATCTACATTTACTGTTGTCTACAATGGCACTTCCAGGTGCCAGTCCCCTTATTACACATACAGCTTCAAAGCTAGGCCACTCAATATGATTTGAAGAAAGAATTCTTGTTTACTCTGGAACAAAAAATTTGCATGGCTTTGGAAGCAACTAACTGCAAGGACTGCTGCTGATAGGCAGTAAAGGTAAGACTGCATCACATCCATTTTCAAGCCATAAAATTCCTCTAACAATACTGTAAGGACTCCATACAGTCAGATAATTCACAAGCCAGTAACATGCCCCAGATATGCAACAGAATCAAAAAAATATTCTGGTGGGTTGAAGCAGAGCCTCCACATTACTTAAGACATGCTCATATGACAAATCATTATGACACAATAATTACGCTTTACTTACAGGGCCTTAACATGAGGCAAATCCAGAATCAACTGCTATGTAGCATGGATACAGATATTCTTCTTTAGGGAGAATTAACCCTGAGCAGGTTAGGAAAAGCAAACCACTCTGTCCCATGTCACATAGGTAAGCAGGCATTATTTCCTGGACTTCACGTATTAAGCAGTTTAGGGATATGTACTGAATCTGGCAAAAACAGTGCCAGAGCAGGCACAGCACACTAGTATACAAGCCTGCAACTCAGCAAAGAGAAGGAAAAGATGGATTCCCAGTACCTTCTGTCCACCAGCTGCTTAGGCAGTTTACATGAAAAAATAGTTGGAAAAAAAAAGGAATCCCTAGTCCTATATCAGGACCTGGGATGTAAAACACCTTCCCTTTTACAACCAAATGCTTTAACTAGCACCTTAGAAATTTATACTCATTTTTTCCTTTCTTCTCTCTCAAAGAATATTGCAGGTGCTCATTCTGACTGCCAAGCAAACTTTCACCTGCTGCCTTAGACATTAACAATTTGTTCATGTTTCTAAAGAGAACAGCTTTAGCATTGCCCTTAAAAGTAAGAAACTCTTCAAAAATAAGGTTGTGTCTTACTAATATAGACCATTCCAGGGCAAAATTTCTCGTATCAGAGGGAAGAAACCTAAGTAACCTTTTCTTAAGAAATGTAAGTTTGAGTACTACAGAAATCGTTTTACAGGGTTTTTTTTTGTTTGTTTGATTTGTATTCTTACCTTAGCTGTCATATACATGAGATTATTAAGAACCAGTGAGGTGGCCTCAGGAGAGCCCCAGCCATTGCCTTTTAGTCCAGTTGTGACTGCTACTTCCCCATCCTTGTCTTTCAGTTCATCTTCTGGAGTTGTAGGGCTTGAACCAGGGAGGAGCAGTCTGTTGTCAACAAGTTCAATATTATGAAGCCACGGTAACAGATAGGTAAGCATGATCTGTCTTCCATTTGGATGTGTCGTTGGAAATCGTTGGCTTACCTCTAAAACAGTAAAAGTTGAAAAGGACAATATGTTATTTTATGAAGGAAACCTTAAATACATGGTTTAAATCAGATTTCTGATCTGTGTTAGACCACCTGATGGTTTTTACCTTGCAAGCCAAAAGCATACAAAAGCATGTATTTGGACTTCCTGAAAAGAAACATTGATTTAATGTTCAATAACGGCAAGCAATTGGTCAGGTCTTCAGTCTAAAATAACTAACATAGTATGGGCTTAAGAGCAGAAAGTCACCCCTTGTTACTGTGCCGTACTATATATTAAGTGAAACAGATGTTAATAAAGAGGAGAAAGGGTAATTCAGTTACTGGTGGTTATTCTAGAACTTCAAGAGCTTTTGGAGAATGACAATAAACACATAAAAGTGTTCTGCAGAATTACAAGTGCCCCATCAGCCTCCACATTTCTAAGAGGTATTTTAAATCCTAAGACACTTCCTATACTGAGTTCACAAAAACCACCTTGTACATATTAGGAGTCTTATTTCCTGTAAGGAGGCCTATAAAATTCATAGTTTGCTGCCAGTCCGGGAGTGCTTGCATACAGCACTTTATAGAGTTTATAAAAAAAAGAACTGGCACTGTAAGGGAAGGGATCTGGAAAGTCTGGGATAAGAAATAAGTGGCAGGCTTCCTGCCAAGGTGAAACACATTAGGTCTCTTTACCCAAACTATTCTGTAAAATCAGTAGAGTTAACATTCCCTTTCTTTCCTCACTGCCTGATTTAAAAAAGTCTTCAAGGCAAACACTGCTCTCTCTCACTATGATTACAGATGTATAGAAAGGAGCTAAGATTTGGACTGAGTTCTTTTAAATAACACAGCCACTACAGCAATGTGAGTAGATCGTGACAGTAATAATGAACCACATTTACTTTTCTTAAGATATCTGAGCCATTACAATTTCCCTAAACCAGTTATTTATAACTCATGGTATCTTAGGTACTGAAAAATGGATGATGTATTGCTCCTTTACCCTTCCTCCAGCCCCTACAGACTGAGTAAAAACAACAAAAAGGGATTTTAAGAGCCAGTAAGTATTCCCATGATTACAGACATTGCATTCTGCTATTAAAAACTACAGCAACACATTAGATGGATTAAAACAGACAGATACGTCTCAAAACATCATTGTTCCCAGGAATGGCCTCAGTGAGAGTATTCTGAATGGTGCCCCTGCAGATCTGATTCTTTAACATTTTTCTCAGTAATCCTGACAAAATTTATTTCTGATCAAATGAAAATCATACTAAGACCTGCAGCAAATAACAGAAGGTAGACCTCACTTCCTCAGAGTGACTTTAATATTTGGTAAAACTGGGCACAATCTTTCCAACGTTAAAGTCATGCTTATATAAAACAAAGCATTTTACCCTCACAATTAGCAAGTACATAAATGTACATATAAGAAGAATCACTATGTTCAACAAGAGAAACCATTATAGCACAACTTGCCAATGTAACCTTAACTTATTCAAGGCCCTTGTAATTTCAAAGTTTCACTAAGATGACACGAGTCCCACAAGGGGGTTTTTAAATAGCAGTTTTGTACTTCATAAAAGTACTTCCAGGAAATATATATTGCATTCCTAAATATGATTTGACCTGAACAAGAATAAAACCAGGTCAAGCTAAATTTATAAACAGAATTGCTGTTCACTTAACAATCTACCATTTGTACAAAAATGTAAAGTAGATAATATGTCAAATTGATACAGGTACCTGAAAAAAGTGGAAGGGTAAGTTCAGGATACATCCTTGCTAGTTCGTATGAGAGAAGGGTAAGTGAAACACTGTAAAGAGGTGGCAGTGGACCATGTGTACCATACAAGATACTGCCTGGTCTTTGCTCAGCCACCTTTTTTGAATACACAAAAAGCTTTGATTCAAGGATCTGTAAGAGACAAAAAAAAAAAGAAAGTAATGAGACAATAAAAATTCATTAATTCAGGAAATGTAGCACTTCAAGTTCAGATATCAGAGAACAATCTACATGTTTCAGAGTATACTTTCTGAATTTGAAAGACACCATTAACTAATATTTTCCCGTTCATTTTTACATAAATATTCCCATAAGTATTTATAGCCAAGAGAAAACTAATTATTTATTTTAAAAACAAAACTAAAAAGAAAATAAACAGTACTTTATAAAAAGTTCACAGAAACAAAACCCCACCCCAGAGATAGGAGGACAAAAAAAGTAGCTGATACATGCCTGCATAAGTTGCATGGAAATTTCATAAATCTCTCTGTTGGTGTCAGATGCCTTGAACAGCACTAAGTTTAAAAGCGTCACTATATCAAAAGGATAATTCCTAGAAGAATAAACAGTACATTTTTGTGAATGTTGGTGAGGAATGCAGATTATAGTCACTCTGATTTACTCTGTAGTGTGGACTAAAGAGAATGTCATCTTTCTTTTCTCTGTTCTACCACCAGAATATGGGAAAGGGAGCTCTTATGAACACATGCTGCTTGATCAAAGGGCCATCTGGTGAACAGGAAGAAAGAAAGGATTATTTATAATTACCTTGGACTAATGCTTAGGAATGCACTGAGTTACCCACAGTGAGAAATGCAATACCTGTGTCTCTAACTGTCAATTCATTTTCATTTATAACACAAACTGCTGAAAGAACAGGCCAACACCCCTGAAAGAAGATGGGTAGCATGAAAATTTCCATGGCTAAAGTACTTCTTACGCCAAGCTGAAATGAATACAATCCCTTTGCAGAAAAGACATTCTCTCTGACATGAACATTAACAGACAATTCTGTTAAAATTATTTTCAAAGAGTAAACATGAAGAATTGTTTCAAAAATTCCACTATCTGTCCAGGCAACGTTAATTATAAGGGTAAGCATATTGAAGTGTTAATTTAGTGAGAATACTGCTAGAAAAACAATTCCCATGTCACAATATTTGGATTTTCACTACATAATTTTCTGCTTTTTCATGATGCTCTGAAAATGCACCTGAATCAATAGTGAACTATCAGTTTCTCATTTTAGATGTGAGCTGCTGTGCTCCTGGATGCGTGGCATGGGACATTCCAAATTCTAGCTATAATCCACCCTCTACACACCTCTTCATCCTTTAAATAAGTTTAAAAACTAACAATAACAAAGAAATTAAGAGAAGTAGCTTCTTTGTAGAAAGAGGGACATCAGTAATGAGATTCATTACTGCTCAATTTTATAAGTAGTTTAAACAGTGACCTTTCAATACATAGGATAGAGGAAAAACAGTTCATAGCATTCAAATATTAATAAAAATCCCCAACTTGATAGAAATTGGACCTTCTCTTCAAAGTAAATCACGCAGATCATACTCTCAATTTTTACTGTAGGTATGGAAAAGATTAATTTTTAGCACACAGTGGCATAGGTAACACAACCCCGAGGCAAAAAGACTGGCTGAAAATGTGGTATGTTTATTTGTTCCTTCAATGGAAACAAACAAACAAAAAACTCAAAACAACTCAATTTGCTAACAAAAATTTCCAATCATATTTTTAAAATCTCAGTACAATACAGTCTATACCCTAGTTGTTCCTCTAAGAACAAATGTTTTTGCAGACAGTTTCTAAAATACTTGACTTGTTTTGATTTGCTGTATTCCAACTATTTCTCTAGCGAGGTATGCTGATCAGACTTCTTGCCAAATCACATTTAAGAGCAAAATGTTCAGATTTATTGTAATTAGATGCAAATTATATATATGTGTGTGTGTGTATATCTCTATATAAAAATTGATTACCATTGAATTTCTCTATAAATTTTTTCTTGAAAAAATGCAAAAAAAGGAAAGGAAAGGTTTTATGAAGGCCTAACACAAAAGCAGTATTTGTCTTTGTGTCTTGAAGTAGCTTGTGCTTGCTTTTCAAAATAGCAATGATGATACCAGTCTACAGAAAAGGACGTGGTAAACAAACTAAATCCATTTAGATAGAGAAGAAAATAGTGGGTTTCAAGGTAGTAACATTTAAAACATTTTTTTTTCTTTCATAAAGTAAATGAAAAACCATGCCAAATGTTTTGAATCTAGACCTATGACCTATGTTCAAATGAAAGTGTTGTGGTTATTTTGTATCTTCCTGGGCAAAATAGCACTAAAATGCCAGAGATTTCAGCAATAGATATAATAAGAGCATCTTCTACCAAACATGTAGTTTTGTTTTCAGAATCATGGATATATAGTAATCTGGTCCCCAGGAATTGTTTGAGAGAATATAACGTAAGAGTGTGACTTAAAATTCTATACAATATAAGCTGAACCTCCAGTTTTCTTTACATTTGCAAGTGTAGATTAATAGATTAATTAATACCTGCTTCCACACACAGTTGCAATGGCTTTGAAACATCCAGAGGCAAGCTGGTATGATCCAGTATAACATCGATCTATCGCCCAGTTGAAGAGATTGATTTGATCGGGATTCAGTTCTAGCAACAGGACTACAACTTCACAGCCAAGCTGATGAACCTGAGCATATAAAGGCATGAGAAAATATGATTGGTGAGATCATTCCATTCTCTACAATTCTTAGAATGACATGGGAAAAACAAGGGGGAGTAGGAGTATTAAGATAAATAAAGAGATCAGAAAATTTACTGTAAGGTTATTTTAGGGACAGCAGAGTTGAAATGTGACTCAGTTTTCAAAACTCACAGCTTGAAAAAAAATATATATGTGCAAAGACTACATAAATGAAATAATTTTTCAAAGGTGGTTTCCAAAATTAAGCACAGCAAAAAAGCAGCATCTCTAGAATATCTAGGGTACTTGACAGATGTTCTTGGGAAACTTCCATTTGTATTGGTTAACTGTTAATTGGGTAACTAAATTGTTAAATATGTATTGCCTACCTCATGTGAGTTTCAAAAAGTGACACACTTTCATATTTATTCTTTTAACTAACAGAGAAGCAAGGTAGACAAAGAAACATACCTTTTGCAAGCCTGAGGGTACAAAAACTTGTATGTTTAATCCAACTATATCAAGCAATCTTAACAACTCTCCCTACAGACCCTGTATCACTTAATCCTGGTATTACCACTTCTGCAAACACATCACAACTAAGGCTTGGACTATTACTTTGTGATCCTTCAGTAAAGGACTGTATTGGAACATCAAACACTAATGCCTATTAATATTCTTTCACCATGTGCCAGTAACTACTTGTAAAGACTGAAAAAGGTATTTAATATTAATGGGCTGGGTAGGATGCTCCTCATCTAAATCAGAACTGAAATGGCATTCTGCAGGCAATGCAGTTTAGTTACAGCCCTTCAATACAATCATAGAACCATGAATTACAGCAATCAGCTTAGGGAAAACAAATCTCAGCTATAAAGATTTTGCATTTCTGTTTCCTTCCCAAATGCATAAAAATTTCAACTCTACATTTCACTTAGACATGTCTTTACATAATTCTATCAACATTTCAAAATCCTATCTAATTTACAAAAGGTTTTTTTCTGTAGCTATTGCTTCTTTCTTCTATTTTGTCCAATCCTGTTTTTCCCAATCAATTACCATTTCTACAGCATGTATCCTCTAGCTGCTCCACAAACCTTAAGGTTTTCCTCTTTGGATTCTTATCATCCACAGTCACCTGTGCTGGTATGAGACTTTTAGGGAGAAGAGCAGGTCAAAGTGCAAGATATCACAAAGGGAAAGATTATTGTTCTCTCTCTCCACTTGATGTAAATCACCAATCTACTTCTCAATCAAAGAGACAGTCCAATCAGCTATAGTCCAATCAGCTATAAATACAGAAATATGACTGGGTAGTTACATAGACAAATCCCATCTTCACAGAAATGAAAGAGAAAATTGCAAGAATAATCTATTACATGTTCTTTAAAAATATAAAAAATAACCTCTTTCCTCTCTTGAGTCATTTATCCTCTTGACTTCTTTGGGAGATTTACCCACTCGCTCACCCAGATTTGTTTCAATAGCATCTATATTACCAAGCAGGAAGGGATTTTACATTCTTATTCCACAGAAACATGAAGCAGGTGGGTGGAAGTACTACACATAGGAATACAAGTATTTTTGACCTCTGGTTATTTTTAACCTTTCTTTATCAGCAGATGATCTCTGTTGCACTAAGCCATAAGATAATTTTTTCCTTACCATTTACCTACATTATATTTTCAGGAATAGTAATTAAATTATTTAAAATTGATTATACTTTTGTATTATAACTTTGCATAAAGCTATTGTTTCCTGCTCAAAATAGAATGTACACAGTCACAAACTCTCTAACTGCCTATTACAGAGACTAAAATTGTTCATCAATGAGTACTTACACGTAAATCTTGACAAGCCAGAATATTATCGAGCCATTTGTAAAGATATCCATCAGGGGAAAGACCAACATTATCAAATACAGGTCCACAGCAGAGCACAGCTGACATGGCCTAAAAACACATGAAACTTCAGTTACACAAAAAAGTAATATGAATGAATGTTTCAGCATGGCGTGAGCCCAGATCCAGGCTAAGACGACTGCCACTTTTTCATTTTGAGGGAACTATGGTGAAAATGTTAAGAGCTGGTTTCAGTAATTAAGGTGCTATACATATTGCTGGATTCAGGATAATGCACAGTTCAAGCATTTTGGGAGGGATATTATAGCCTAGCTTCCTCATTCTTCAAAATACATTTTTCATTTTACCCAGTCTTCACAAAGGAAGCTACTAAAACAAGCAAAATATACAGATGTTTCAGTAGTATATTTCTGAAAAAAACAGAATTGTTTTATACCAAGTGATGCAGCTTATGTATGTAAATAAGATATTATTTTCACAGCTTAAATATGCGGGGGAGTTTCGACTGATTTTAGTACAAAAGTATTTTATTATTATTGGGCATGTCTCCAGGCAAGTCTGGAAGACTGTGCTGCGATGTGCATGTGATACGGTATTGGTGCTGTATTTCATCCCAGAGCCTAAGTTCCTCTCACTGAATCTGACAACCTGTTAATGAACAACTAGGTAAAATTTTAAAATGTGTTCTGGCTTTGGAAATAATTAGCCTTGAAAAGTGTCTACAAAGCAAAAAATGTATTACCTTCAGTAGCTCACACTGCTCTATTGTATGATACCACTGTAAGTATCCAGATGAGCTTGCATCAAGTACAAGGAATGAACCTCACAATTACTTGTACTTTGACTAAAAAATTGCTATTACTGATTTTGACATTGAAACTTTAATACCTTTAATGCACAATACTGATATCTTGTAATCTGATGATTTCTATCACTGTAACGGTCCAGTGGTGTGAACATAATACTGAAAGGTCCTGCCCACTGGCTGAATAAGATGAACAGGTGATGCCTCAAGCTCTGCTGAGGGAACAGAAATCTCCTGTGGTGAACTAAGTAAAAAGAAAGAGAAATAGTTGTGATTTGTTTTTGTTAAACACACATTCATATGGCAGATGATGATACTAATTTCAAAGTTCCACAAAAATGAAGTTTTCCTTAAAGGTTCAATATACAATTACACCAAAGTATCTAAGTTCCCTTAAAATATCTAATGAAGTGAATTTGAGGCATCTTATTTCTCAGAGTCTTCAGTTCTGAATTAATGGGCAGTTATATAAACATGTACATCTGACTTTAGAAATAGCATGCAAGAAACAGTCAGACTTTTCACTGCCTCTTGCATTCCTTTACTGGCAAATATTTACTTGTTTTTTTCTAATCCTTTAAATGCAAGTCCAAGCAATACGTATGTCATATTCTAACACAGTAAAAAAACTTTGTGCCTGATACATTTTAAAGCTGCCTTGTTAGCAGAATATACATCTCTGAATTCTTGAAATGCATCAGTTATTAATGTATTCTCTCATAGCATGGCTGTTTTACTGTGGAAAATTTGTAAAACGTAGTCATTGGTGATGTGCCTTATAGAATATGAGAATGAGTGCAAAGAGGAAGGCCTTTGCAAATAATCCCAGTAAAGTAAATACTAGAGGAATTCTCTGTTGTTAACCACTACCATTTAGGAGAGTTATAAAAGAAAGAAATACTGTGTTTTGTTTGTTAGCAGCTAAGAACTTGACACTACTCGATTCAGCCATGTCTTAAATGAGAATAACAGGGATGACATTTTTTACCTTGTTTTGTTTAACTACTATATAATTTTTATGTATCTTATATCTGAAAGCAACTGTAAAACGTTGACACAATTTGCACAGGGAAACTTAGATGAAAGTATTTGTACAGTATTTATTCTCTTTACTCTTTTGAATTCCTCTCTAGCCATCAGTGTTGCTGGGTTCTGTCATATATGATCTGGAGATAGCAGATTTACATAGACTGAGTAAGCTCTAGACCTTATCCTCCAGTAATTACACAGAAGTCTTTAAAGCACACTTAAAACAATAGTAATTTGCTAATGGAACTATATTATATTTCTGAAGTGATCTTGTAATAAATAAAAAGCATAAAATCAATTGGAGAAATCTTCGCTATACAGCAGAAGTAATATGGGATACAGTCTCAACATCTCAGGTAGGTTTTACCCAATACTGCACATTTTCTGCACCTACCTATGTTCTTCCAGGCCTGTAAACCTATGAAGAGTTGGGCAACAAAGTCAAAGGGAAGAAAAAAATAATGCCTTATATCGAAGAGGTGTGGAGCCCCTCGAGGTCACAGACAATTCCTTCACTGGGCTTTCAAAGAGGTGATTCTTATATATGAATATTACAAACTTCACCAAAGTTTACTGGTTTTCATTTGACTCCTAACAGACTTTTAAACACATTTTTCTCCTTTACATTTTTTTATATGAGAATTCACAAGCAGTGAAAAAAGGACAGAAAAAAAAATTACTTTTCCAATATGTATATTAAGTGCAATTTTGTAGCATGTTGAGATAACTTAGCACCATACTGTTGAGATAACTTAGCACCGTACCTGGAACACACTGAATCAAGTTGGCAATCATTGCACTGAAATGTGCTCTCATATCCTTAAGGATTTCAACTTCTTTATCATTTTCAGCCTCCAGAAGCATGCGAGTCAGATCAACATACTCTAGGAACAAGGCTCCAAGGGCTAATGTATCTCTTTCTAAGGCTCCATTTGTACTAGCATATAAAGGAGAGTTGTACATTAATACAGAATAACAGTGCAGTTACATCAGAGCTTTCTGAAGAAATGCATAAGAAACTCTCCACATCTGATAGATTACACAGTTCTTCAAAGAACATACTGACATAAAGTGTTGCAAACACTGAAAATTATTTCACTTAAAGATCAGTATTTATGATGAGTGATAGTTCTACCTGTCACTTATAACACCAGCATCAGCAAGGAGTTCAAAAATTCGCAGCAACTGCAGCCTTAGTAGATCTCGGCGTTCTCGACGTTTCTTGTTCTTGGAATTAAACAAAAAAACCCAACAATAACCATTTTGTTGTGTGCATATGTGTACACATTAAAAAGGACAAACTTCAGAAATGTAACTATAGCAGCGGGACTCAAAAATTCCAGTCCAAGCGTTTTTTCATGAAGGAATTCGATTGCTTTTGGATATTTCACCATAACAGTATGCTTATGTATCAACACAGAACTAAATATGACATTTTTGTCTTTGTAACTGTTCTTGAACTACCTTAAGAACTACCTTAGTCTTCATTCAACATGTGGAAATAAAACAACGAAATACTGCATAAAAATTAATTAACATTCAAGGTTGCTATGCCAAAATCCGTTCTATCTTTAGGTATCAGAGATATTCATGTTATCTTCATACCACCTACTTTGTTTGCTGGAAGCACTGGAAAGTGCAGCACATGTATCCAGACCCCAAGAAAGTATTTTAGTGATTAGCCATTCTTGAACTTGGCAATGCTGCAGCTACATGATCACCCATATTCAAGCTAGCTCCTAGCAGACACTGATCTGGTACACTCTTGGATGCACTGACTGCAGTGGTTGTACACACAGTTAACATACTCCTCCTGCAGAACAGGACTACACTGTTGTTAACTGGTTCACTGCATCTCATTATCATCTAGAACGCTGCCCCTTCTGTCTTCTGTCTTGCCTTGAAAGATGTGAATGCAACAAGCTGAAGGGCTCTCTGCTGAAGGGCTAAGCTGACTTGTTTCTTTGTACCCTGCATCTCCACTAAGCAAAAAAATGTGAGGTCAAAAAGCTGCTAACGCACTCTAAGACACTTGCTTCCAGAACACAAAAAGCTCAGAGAAAGCTCAAATTTTCCTCTTCAGAGCCTAAGAACAGCAATTCTGACTTAGATCAAAGGCTTATCTCACCTAGCACACTGGCTCTGCCAATGCCAAGCAGCAGATGCTTGGGAAAAGGAAGCAATACTTTCCCTGAGTTTCTGACTCAGAACTGGCAACCTGCAGCATTGTAGCCAAAGGTTTAATTCAAATCATCATGCCATTTATTTTGTCCTATTCAGAGTATTGTTTTTCTCCCTTTACACTTTAAAGCTTCCAGGAAACACATGTATTAAAAAATGCAGTTTTATTGTAACACAGTATTTAACAGAAACAGCCACCTCCTGCAATACCATCAGAGGCCATCTGGCAAGCCCTGTGCCAGTGCCCACATGGTAGATCTCCTGTAATGTCCATTTTGGGTTACCCCTGCAGTTCTTGGCTGTGCTGGTAATTCTCTTTCTAGTCATAGCATATGTCAGTTCAAGGACGTTATTTCTGATGTGCTGGATACCTGCCTGCTGACACAGAAGCCTGCTGTGCTCTCTACAGCTACATGACCCAAACAGTCAGTCATTCCTGGGTTTACTGGTGGTGCTGCTTGCTGGGAGATGGCCCAGTTCTTCATATCAGGAGCGATACAAGAACTAACTTTGCAGCCTCTTGTTCTCATATTCCTCTACTGACTTTTCCATGTGCTAAATTTGCTTTTACAGCATACTGTAAACCTCTGCATTCTGGAGATTAATTTCCTGAGGATAGTCTGGATATGTATGTCTCCAGAAAAGGCCTTTCAAGTCCAAGTTGTTTTCAGTGCTGCACAGGCAGAAATACATAGGCAAGTGACTGCACTAATGTGTATTAATCCATTTCTGCCCAGTATCAAAACAAGTGACTTTCAAATCAATGACTTCATAGGGATGGAAGGCACACAAGTGAATTGAGGTGTGAAGCAACAAAGAGTGAAAATGGTAGAGAACATTCACTAGAATTACTAAGAATTGTTCAAATAAAACTTAACATGAAGCACCTGCCAAGAGACTTAATTTTTGTTTTTTTCCATATTGGCCAAAGCTGAGCACCTCTGTCCACCTATTCAGCTTCCTCCTGATCACCATTCTCTGCGTGGCTTCTGCACCAAAGACTTGGTGGATGGGGTTAGTAAAACAGGTCACCAATGACGACACCCTATTGAAATTGTTGTGGAACACAGAGTAGTGAACGCAGTTCAGAACTGCCTGAGAACCAAGAAAATAAGCCTGGGTAGACATAGTATTAACATAATAACATTGCTTTCTGTATGCAGCCATGCAGGCTTTTCAGCCAAGATATACGGACAGAGTGGCTGTGTCTATACCAGTAAACAGAGACAGGAACTGTTTGTGGCCCTAAAGTACCTCAGCTGCCTCACACTTACTTTCAGAAGACTTCCAGGAGGCTGGCTATGTGCATTTTGCCTAGTGAGTCTCAGGCAATGCTTCTCTGGCCCAAGGAATCCTCACTGCATGTTTTTTCACCACAAATCACCTGCTATAACCTGAGGGCTGTGCTCCAGACAGAGCCATGGTTTTACAACTAGGCTCATAGGCTGCTTTGCAAAGCGAGGTAGGGGATGAGGGGAGCATAGCAGAACAAAAGAAGCTGGGGTAGTCTGGAGGACCCTGTCTAATGCCATCTGGAGCTTGTTCCTGTGAATGAGATACCTCCAGAGCCACCTTGGATTTCTTGGAGATGTCTTGGAGCCATCTGGAACAGTCTAAAAATTGAGCTAAGGAAGGAAAACTGAGCAGAATGGGAACTCAAGCCCAGTACTGCAGCCCAGTACTGACGCTTTCTCCATGACTTTCCTATGTAGCCACATGGACATATGTTGTGACTGAACTGCTTAAATGAGGCTACAGACTCCATCACCAGAGGTTTTGAAGAACAGTTTAGCCAACATCTGTCAGGAATAACACAAGACTAGTTCATCCTCCCTTGGACAGCCTAGATGGTCTGTTTGGATCTCTTCTAGCAGTACTTGATATTATAAAAAAAGAGAGTACTATAATGAAGGTGAAGACATTGGTGAATTTGTCAGCTGACCTATTGTATTTCAAATGAAAAAATGTAGTCAGCTGAATTTGAAGCAGATGACCCTGCCTACCCTGCAAATAAAAAGTACATCAGAACACTGCCACAAAACGTGTACAGTTGTGTTACAAGATATTTTTTCCAAGTATTGAAAGAGGATTTCCAATATATCTGAGTTCAATATGAGGGACTTCTATATTTGAATGGAATTTTTTCCTCAGAATAGATTTCTACATTGTAAATTTTGTATCACTGATAGAATTTAAATTAAACTAGGTTTTAGTGGAATTAATTTATGTTCTTATATACAATTAAAAAATGTGTCACACAGAGCTTGTTACTTAGTACACAAGAATATCTTTGTATTTAAAAGAGACAGAATTACCACTTTTACATTAATTTGGTATCTTAAACCAAGTAGTACATTTAATTTTTGCAACTAACCTCTGGTCTTCTTTCTAGGGCTTCTTTCATTAGTGGGTGAAGTTCTTCTACTAATTCCCTAAATTAAAAAAAATAGATATTTGTAAACAAAATCTAGTCTCCTCTGAAAAGTATCAATATTTTATTCAATATCTAATAACAAATGTCTAAAGTGCAAATAAAAACTTGAATATATTTAGATTACAAGAAAAATAATGCATTTGGATTACAGGCAAATAATTGAGAATATGATAAGCAGGGAAGTACCTGAAAACAAGGGAATTTGTTCTTCCAAATCCTAATACAAGTGATTCTGTTATTTCTATGCTTTCAAGTCTCATCAAAGGCACTAGCTGCTTTAGTAAGACTCCAACAGATGGAGTTCCAATAGCCTAAAATATATTAAGAAATTATTGATGTTTGTCAGGATTACCAATATTAAGTAAACACAGTATTTTTTTAACAAAAAAAACATTGTCCAAGGTTTATTAATACGTATTTTAAAAACATGCTGAAATGAATTTACTATTATGGATATCAATACACCAGTCTAACTGGATGTCCACTACATCCCAATCACCACTGAGGTTTAAGAAATAGAAACATCTGGGAAATATCTTTGCTTTCATTCAGATTATTGCAATTTATATAATTTACTGTTTCATTAAAATATTCCAGCAGTTGCATTTGTGGAGCTACTACTCATCTCAGGTTGCCACTATGTGAAAATATATTTCATATAATATTCCTTCATTTCTGACAGGCATACAGTGTTTATTTAGAAATCTGCCTTGTTGCTACATAATCTTATAAATGTACAAATTGGAGTGCTCTACAAGGAAGGAAAGGGAATATATGCCACCCAGAATGTGAAAATAAAAGTAGTATTTTGAAAATGCCATGGCTTTTGCCAAATATTTATTGATACCTCATGTCAATAAAAGTCATACAGATGTTTTAATTGTTAATTATGTGCCTTAAGCAGTTTGTGTATGTCAAAATACTCCTCTAGCTGAAATACTTCCATCAGGATATGACTTTGCATGCAGATGCAGTTTAAAATGCTCCTAAATGAATAACTTGTTTGAAACAGGATGCATCACCTTATTATCGTAGTTCACTGTTCCATCAGGAGTGGTGGCCATGATCTCTGGTGTTGAAGCACGCAAGTGTCCTGGGCTCATAATACTGGGCTTTGCTACTCCAAAACAGAGAATAAGATAGTTTCTCCACAAAGTAACATAGTTGTCTCCACTGCTTGCTGTACTTGTTTTCTTCGCATTGACAGGAATACTAGAATTTTAAAAGAAGTTAAAATTATGAATTACCCAGTCTTAAAAATATATTTAAAATATTATTTTTCTTAAAATTTTTTAAAAATATTAAAAAAATATTTTAAAAGGGGGTAAAACGTGCTACACATCCATGAGTCACAATTCAACGTGACATGACACATGGGAAAAGTGTGCAAAGGCAGAAAACTAGAGTTTTCTACATTACAAATTACAATTATGAAACTCAAAACTGAATGTCTGGGTAGCACCTTGAAGGACTTACAGACTGATACTGAAACATGAGACTAAAAAAAACCCTTGTGTGAAAATAACAGGACCCATAAAAATGAAAGTTAAGTACAGATTGCCACTTACTTTGGATCCACAAGAGGCATTATCAGCTGTAGCCTTGTAAAAGCATATGGCCAAGCATAGCTGAGCGCTGTAGGACAATGTTTTGGTAAATTCTCCTGCCTAAGAAAACTGAAGAGGCAGAGAACCCATGGGTCTTTAACAGACTGTGCAAATATCCAGACATGGGAAGGACTTTTCACATCATAATGGCTATTTACTAAGACAGCATTCCACTCCACCAGCCACTGCAAATCCACACTGTGTGTTAATGGGATTGTTGTCTACAGAGAGAAAAGACAGAAAAACACAGTGACAGCCATTTATTCCCTGTCTTGTACTCCCCCTCAGTACTTGTCTTTATTTTCAAGCACCATGGCCGACTTCTGTTGAAGTTTTTAGATCAACACTTTTATAGCTCCCATTATATTGCCCTTTCAGTCAGAAGGAGCAATTTACAAATGCTGATAAGAGCTGTCACATTATTTCCCCTGTGGTTTTTCCTTGAAATTCCTACTTATTGTGAGAGGCACAATAACTTCCCTTTAAATTCTACAATAACTAATGATTATGCTGACCAACTTAATCTCATTTTTACTTTCTGCTCTCCTTTCTGCCTCCACCCATCCATTGTTTCTTGTATGAAGCTGCAGTCTATAATAGCTATAGACTGTCCTTATGTTCGTTGTCTGAACAGCCAGGCAGAGCCTTAGCCCATGATTAAGACTCCTACATGCTATGACAACATGATAAATACTAATGCTATTAATAAATATTCTTCAAAATTCATCAAGGCATTTGAATATCTGTGTAGGGAATTAAGAAGCTGAAGTAGATGCTTAAGCAGTTTTAATCCACTTTAAATACTGTTACCTTCAGTGGCAAGTAGAGTTCTCATATCAACAAACAAATTTTCTACTCTAATTTAAATTTTACCTTAGTAAAACAACTTTGTGAAATGAAAACTTAAAACCACATGTATTTTGGACTCCTTATTATTCACTTATCAGACCCCAGATAGGATGTAACAGCTGCCTGCATCCACTGTCAGTGATCACTAACCTACCACTCCCTGCTACACTTTTCAGGAATCAGGCCCACATTTGCTTTGCTATATTATTAACACGTGGAATTAAAGCAGAAAATGCAAACAGCCTATAGAAACTGCAACATCCAAAGCCACATGCTGTTATTTCATCTGAATTTCCTAATTCCTGGCTTAGAGGGATAGAGTGTCTCTTGCTCGCTCAGTTTCTAATAACTCAAGTTTTCTGACTTCAGCTTCATGGTGGCCTGACTTCACCATCAGTTTGATGTCCTCTTCCTACCGCAGGAAAGGCCACTCACAGGGCAAGGATTGATTGTTGCTTTAAACTCAGTCATCTGAAAAGTGCACAAATCTGATTGTTTCTGCTCAATGATGAAGGGTGCTAAACTCTAAGATACTGTGCAAAACAAGTTGCACTGAGTATCAGTTCTTCTACTGATAGTTGTTTGTTCAAAGTGCTCACTGCATCTTTTCTTCTTTTGATGGCACATTAGGCACATAAAACCCCTGTGAGAGAGAAAGCAGGGATTCATTCTAGCTGTGAACTACTCTAGAGCTTAGCCTTAGGTTTGCAGGAAGCGCCTGTGTTCTGAGCACATAAAGGAATCAAAGGTTATTCCCTTCTGGAACAGATGATAGCAATGAATTAATTCCAAGGACCCCAAGCATTAGATGGTACTGGAAATAAGACTTTCTCAATGGTTCTCTTGGATGCAGGTCACAGAACCTAGGTAGCTTTTGTTTTATTTTGTATAGGTAGTATCTTCTGTATCCATAGTGTGATTTTTTTCACGGAGCAGATTGTCTGGAATATTGTGGAGCCCTGAAGCTCCTGGATAGATGGACGATTTTTTTAATTTCTAGCAGCTTCATTTTTAATATTTCATGTTTGATATTTGTGCTATATAAACATGTGTGATATCAACACCAGTGGTAGCAGTAAAGTAGTACTTACTGAATCTGAAACAGCCACATGAATAAAACTTTCAAGAATAGAAGAACTCAACTGATCCATGACATCAATCATAGGCCTGTCATCATCCTGCATAACACAGAGAACACAAGTTAGCTGCTCTCCTCATCAAATTGTTTCCCTTCTTATTTTTCTGGTACATGAAACAGAACCACCTAAACATTTTTACATAAATCTAAAATAGCTAAAACAATTCATTGGTAAAAATGGGTGCATTTTGGCTTTTAATTATTAATCTCAAGTCCAGGTTTTGGTTTGAAATGAAGTTAATTTGTGACTCCAGCTCATTGCTTACTGAAAAAAAGCACATATCAGAAAATCCCAAATGACTTTGGATAACTGGTATCAAAAGACTGAAAAATTAGCTTACTGTTTATTAAAGCATTCCTTTGCCATGAACACACATATTTGTGTTCTTAAGCATTTAGATGGCTCACTGAGCTGTGACCACCAACACGCTACATAACTCTCCATATTTCTATATCCATAAAAAAGAGTCAGAAGTCTTTACTATACAAGGAAAATGTATGTGAATAATCTTAAATGTGCATAATGCTTTGGTTTTGTTTTGTTTTCAGAAAATGGTATGCTAAAGGAATGAGTTTCTTTTCCAACACAAATTTATAATCCTGACAATATAAAAACGCTCCATGCAGTAAAAAAAAGTTTTACAGTGTCATTTACATTCACATCATGCCAAGAGAAAGTATAATATTAAGTTGCTGCAAATGTTTCTCTTCAAATTCTTGTACAGGGCATATGTTATTGTTATATTGTTGAGTACAGAAAAAGGTTTGCAGTGTTAAGGCAAATAGAAATGTTAAACTCAGACCAAATGCTTTTTTATAAACTAAGTACATACCTACTACAGCACAGCAATTATGTTAAAAGCATAATGTAAGAGCAGTTTTGAGTTTTATCTTTGGAAAATGTTAATTCAAAGCTCCAGAAAAGGAAAATCATACCTCTGCCTGGCCAAGGGCCAGGAATAAAGCACGGATCTCTCTGAGGATTAAAACAGCTAGTTTACGTGTAGCAACTTGGAAACTACACAGCAGAACCAGCGCAAATCCTTCGACTGCATGTAGCACATTAGAATAGGGGCTTCTTTCAGACTGTATCCTGTGGCTGGATCCATTTTGTATCAACTGTAAGAAACAAAAATGCAGAGGGCACATAAATGCAGGAGACTGACAGCATTCCCTCGAACAACCAAGTGTTTTTGCTTTAAGTTATCTCACTCCACAAAATCAACACATCAGCAGAGTCCTTTGGACAAGCATCCGTCTGATTTGCAATTCCAATACCTGCTTTGTTCCATCCTTCCCCACCCCTGCTTCCCAAAAGAACAAAGAATTGGTAAGTCAGATTGTGAAGACTTCACACTTTTTCCACTCCGGACAGCAGGTCATCAGGTCCTTCTTTGACCCTGTAGCAGGTAACATCTTAGCTTGGTGGCCTCTAGAATCTCACCCAGCTAATAAAGTCTAACAATATTTACTGAAAAGTGTGTGAGGATTTATCTTTCCCACGCTTTTTTGCAATACCATTATTACCTATTAATTAATGGTCCTCTGTGATATACAGCAGATATCATGCTTGCCTGAAGGAAAACATTTCCAATGTGATTGGGTTAGGAGATAAGAAGCCTGAAAATCTCTCATAATGAAAATATCTGTGGGACAAGTGCAGATGGGAGTGCACTTGAAAGCCGTTCAGTTCCCAGGAATGTTTGTAACACATGGAGACAGCAGGCTGTAGAAACAATCAGGTTATTAGATATTTTTTTAATCAGCCAAATGAAATGGCTACAGGAAGGGAAGATCTACTTTACTTTTCTCAGTGCTCCTATTAGCACTGTCAATCCATTTCAGTCCTGGGAAAATGTTCTTCTGCCACATCTACATACACATATTTCACTTTATGGGCTTTTGTTGATGTGCGTATTTCAGTTTGACATGCATTCCCTTGTATTGCTCAACAACAATAACATCTACTGCATTACACAAGGGCATAGCTGTCCTCAAAAGACACATGAACTAATTGCCTTAAAAAATCTTATGCAGTGAATACTTCTCAGGTGAGTAAATACAAAACACATAAACACAGCAATACCAAGGAAAATAATTTCTGCCTTCAATTAGTATAAATGTTCAGACACAGATCTCTTGATATCATACCTCTGCAGATCTGGTTTTCCCCTGTTCAGAAGCTTTTCCTGGAGTGTGTATTACAAGCTTCCATTGTGTAAGCAGCTGTAGCAGCAACTTTAGTGAAGTATCAAGAAGGGTATGATGCATATCATTCACTTCACGTAGCAGAAAATTAGTAAAACCGAAAAGCACATCCTCGCGCCAGTCAACAAAGTCAACAAGCAGACCCTGAAGAGAATTCTGTGCAATGTGTCGAAGTTCATCATCCATGTGGATAGACAGCCTGTAAGTAAACATGAATGTCAGAGGTAATACAAATCTGAGGAGTATTTATTGTGGTAAGGAGTGCACATTTCTCAGTAACTTAACAATGATGGAAAATTCCCAGTGACAATGCATATTGCAATGATAGTATCATGGTTTCATTATTATTGACCACAATTAACATCCCTAACTTGTTTTTATACTGCAATTCTTGCTAGAGCAGTGCCTGAACATATTCATGGATCCAAAAGAAGTCTTTGTTCCACTCCTAAAAAGACAGTATCTTTCAAATACATCATACGGCAACTTTGCCATCTCCTCAAAACAAATACATTTTTTATTTACTCACTTATAAAATAACTTCAGGTTATTTTATATTTGCATTACAGTTTAATACATAATTTCATAATTTATATATTTAATAGTTAACTTGCAATATAAAAATAAAAGAATCACTACACCTCAACAGCCTAAGCTGAAACAAATCTTTAGCCAAGAAACAAATCATAATTATTGAAAACCAATTAAAAACTGCTTTATGATTTAAAGAACATAGGATAGGGAAACGAGAAAAACAGCCTCAGGACTTCCCGTGCTTTAAAAACCACATAGGACAACCCCAAAGTCCTTCTGAAAGATGTGCAATTCTGGATCTCGTTTTCAAATTTTATTTCCTTCTGTACTTGCATTGTGTTGAAGTTCTTTTCAGCAAAAAATTCTTCATATTTTCTTTTGACATAAAACTATCAAACGACTTTTGTGTTGGTAGCTGGGCAGAATAAAGTAAATTCAGATCAGTGTGTTGTGCAGGTTTTGGTTCATTGCCTTTATGATGTATTTTGTTTTAATTACCCACGAGACTGTAATTTTCTGTAGTGTGTTAGAACTCATTTTAAAGTACTTTATCTACATTTAATCTACATAGTTGAAAACAAGGACGCAGTATAAAGCAATGGATAGAGAGCTAGGGAAAAAAACAACCAAAAGAGCCAAATGGAGTGGAACCAAATTCCATTCAGTTAGAAAAGTACGATGAGATGAGGCTCATAACAACTTTGGTTTATTATAGCTGTCTAATTGGGAGGCATAGGACATTTCATTTAAGTAAAACAAAAGAACTGCCATCAAACTTCACCCCTGGTGAAGATGGCTCCAAAAATATCTGTTAAATACCACATGACTTTTTATGTAAATTTGGAAACACAGTATATTTTGTTGTGCTAAGAAGGGACCATTTTCGTTTCCTCTTTGGAATGTCAAAACCAGAAAAACAAGCAAAACCCCTGAGACTATGATTAAATCATCCATGAAATGACTTCCACAATGACATGAAGTAGTAACAGAAAAGAGGATACAAAGGACGTGCATTTGTAAGCCCAAGTCACTGCACAACAGCATTACCAAATGAGATGAAATTCAAACTGAGCATAAGAACGCATCTATGTGTTACCACTGTATGACAGGCTGCTTGAGGAAACAAGCAAATGTTAGTTTGCTTGTTTACACTTGAGTCAGTTTAATTTCAGACCTACTTGGGAATTTGTTATGAATGGTTTCAGTGGGCAGTGAAAGGGCAAAAGGTACAGTATATCCTTGACATCTGCTTTATGGTTTATAATTTGAATACAGCTGTCCTGGAAGAAAGTTTAGCTGCTGAGTTAGATTCCTTCTGCAAACTGCCAAAGACACATCTGTTGTGAGAATGAAAAATTCAAACCAAACTGTGAATAAAAGAACTCATTAACCCAAAGATATTGTTTTATCTTCAGAGTAAAGAAAGTATGGAACAGCTTTCCATCCTGACAACAGAGCCCCACAAAAATCCCTGGCAGAAAGCTTCTCAGATTATTTTTTAAACCAGGGAGGAACTGAAACCTCACCTCTTCAAAGTCTTTTATCCTTGTACTAATTTTTTAGACCCAGAAAAGATAAAATGTTGTAATGCAGCATTGTCTAGAACACCAATAACTTGCTTTCATAAATAGGTGAAGTAGGATTCTGGACACAAGTAAACATGGAATAGTATAGAGAATGTAGAGAAGAAGATCTGGTGCTAGGGTAATCTGGAGACTTACATTAAGATTAGACCACACATTAATTCCTTAAACAGTTTATAACATTATTCTCTGAAGCTGTATTTTTGTATACTGTTTTCAGTCCATACCTGCCCAGACTAAACAGACCTAATTATTTCAGCCTACTGAGTAATGGCTCAATGTCTAAGTGGAGATAAGTGATGAGTGGTGCTCCTCAAGGGTCTGTATTTGGACTGGTGCTGTATAACATCTTTGTCGGTGACATGGACAGTGAGTGCACCCTCAGCAAGTCTGCCAATGGCATCAAGCTGTGTTGTATGGTTGACACACTGGAGGGAAAGGATGACATCTAGAGGGACCTTGACAGGCTGGAGAGAAGGCCCAATGTCAGTCTCATGAAGTTCAGTGAAGCCAAGTGCAAGGTCCTGAACCTGGGTTGGGGCAGTCCCAAACACAAATATAGGCTGGAAAAGAGAAGGCTCGAGGGAGAGCCTATAGCAGTCTTCCAATATTTGAGGAGGGCTATAGAAGAGCTTTTACAAAGACATATAGTGATAGGATCACAGGTAATGGCTTCAAACTGGAAGAAGCTAGGTTTAGATCAGATATTAGAGAGAAATTCTTTGCCATAAGAATGGTGAAGCAGCAGAACATGTTGTTCAGAGAAATTGTGAAGGCTCCATCCCTGGAAGTGTTCAAAGCCAGGCTGGATGCAGCCTTGAGCAACCTGGTGTAATGGAAGGTGTCTTTGCCCATGGCAGGGTTTTTGGAACTAGATGGATCTTTAAGGTACTTTCCCATGCAAACCATTCTATGATTCTATGATCTTTCTCTCCATTGTTCTCTGGTCAATCTCTTCTTCAACCACAATTTGTTCTCCAAATCAGGCATCCTTAATATTGATTAGGCCAGAGCTTTTTCAAAAATCTTTTAGACTTATTTCTATTTATACATGTGAATAAGGTTTGCCTTTTCATAGGAACATCACTCTTCTGTATGTGATCCTATCCAGTCACTTCAACACCATGTTTTATGTCTTTCGAATCATGAATTCTCTGATAGCTGCTTTCTACTGCATCCACTTCCTTCTACCAAAACTATATTTCCCTTGTTTATACTTGAGAATCACTGTCTCAGAGTTTTTGTAGCATGAATACTTCTAGGAGATGAGAATAGTTTCCCAAAGGTCTCCTTGTTGTGGAAAGGCTGAGCGTGTAATTGCTTCCAAAGTTGCTCTAGAGATGCTGTCTTCAGCTCCTTTTGATGTCTCAGTTCTCACAGTCAGAGTCAGAAAACCCAGCAGACCTACTGGTTGCATTGTCGCAGGATGGAAATTACCCAAGAACGCTTACAAACTGATTGTGGCTAAAGAATCACAACTGACTTTTCCTGCATGAAGTGTTATGTTGACAGTAGTGAGACTTCAGGAGGGAAGCACTAATTTATGAAGACATTCACAATGGTCTCCAAACTTCAGAGATGTCTGATCTGGACAATATTATGTGCCTGAAGAGCTGTGACCAGAATGGGTATGTGCTTTCTACCAGCTCAGTTAAGGCCATTACTAAGGATATAAAGCTAGCTAAAATACTGGATTAAAGGAAAACATGACCTTTTTCATTTCTCTTAAGCATAATCAATACAACTACTTAATGCTGTATCTGTACAGAATCACAGAATCACAGAAACATTCAGGTTGGAAAAGACCCTTAGGATCACCAAGTCCAACCAATAACCCTGCTCTACAAGGGTCACTCCTAAACCATATCCCCAAGTACCACATTCAAACCACCTTTAAACACATCCAGGGTTGGTGACTCAACCACCTCCCTGGGCAGCACATTCCAATGCCTGATCACTCTTCCTGTGAAAAACTTCTTCCTAATGTCCAGTCTAAACCTACCCAGTCGTAGCTTGAGGCCATTTCCTTTTGTTCTATCAATAACTACCTGTGAGAAGAGACCAGCATCAGCCTTGTTACAATGTCCTTTCAGGTAGCTGTAGAGAGCAATGAGGTCTCCCCTCAGCGTCCTCTTTTCCAAACTAAACAGCCCCAGCTCCTTCAGTCACTCTTCAAAAGACTTATTCTCCAGGCCCCTCACCAGCTTCATCGCCCTCCTCTGCACTCACTCCAGCACCTCCACATCTCTGCTGTATTGAGGTGCCCAAAATTGGACACAATACTCAAGGTGTGGCCTCACCAGAGCTGAGTACAAATGGACAATCACCTCCCTACTCCTGCTGGACCCAGCATTTCTAATACAAGCCAGGATGCCATTGGTTTTCTTGGCCACCTGGGCACACTGCTTGCTCATATTCAGTTGCTTATCAGTTAGAACCCCCAGGTCCCTTTCTGCCAGACAGCTTTCCAGACACACTTCCCCAAGCCTGTGGTGTTGCTTGGGGTTATTGTGACCCAAGTGCAGGACCTGGCATTTGATAGGGTAATTTGATAAGGTAATAATTTAAAGCAACCCACCAGCGATTTACAGAGTGGATGTGAACACCAGGAAATCAAGCTAGCCACGCACCACAGCATACCTATCACTGATTGCAGTTCTGGCTTATTTGGCTGTTGCACATTTACTAGAAGCAGAATTAATTGTTTCACTGTTTCAGCATATCACTGTTTGTTGGGTGTCCACAGAGCGGAAAAAAAATGCTTTTGCATGTAACCCTTTGGCTCCCACATCTCCCATTCCTCACAGATGTTTCAAAAATCAAGAATAGAGTGGCAAACATTGCTTTGTCACTGTTACCTGAAAGCAATATGCTGCAAGAGCCTCCTGGATCAATTTACTACCATAATCCACTTAAATAAATAGCACATGTTGGAATTTTTAACTTGTAAAGTGCAACTGACATTTCTGCACTGAGAAATACCTACTACCATAATTATTTGCAGTAAGTCACTGATTTGACATTCTGAAACTTGTTTTGGCTGTCATGTGTTGTAGACTACCTTATTCAGTGAAGGTAAGTCTATCTAGGTAAATTAAAAGGATCCAAGCAGGAAGGATTTTATATTCAAAGTTCTTCTTTATTTTATGTCTACTGCTACTATTACTAATACTAATAAAGAATTATTGTGAATTTAAAAAGTTTTGGGAAAGACACCAGATCTAGCACATTCTGTTTTATGAAACAGACAAGTGGGAATCAAAAATCAAATAAATCAAAACTAAACACATTTCTCCACATTTTTCCGCAACACGGAAAAGATGTTATTTCCTGTTTATCAGAACACTGTGAAGGTTAAAAGAGGTAATAATGGTGAATAACACATAATCAACATTCTGACAAAAAAGTTCTTGATGACATATCTACTTTCTTATAAAATTAGGAATTTATGATATAAACACAATAACTGTAAGAAAATGCTAGGACTTCTACGTCTTAGCCATTAATAGCAGATTAGTTTTTATAAGCACATGGTTTTGTCCAAGAAAGTACTACACCTTCTGTGTCTCAGTTTTTTATGCTTTTCCCTTTGAGCAGTGACTGAATGCTTGAACATCTTACCTTGCCAGCAAGTCGATCAGCTCAAGTTTTGACATTCCGTCAGGAAGCAACCGAGGAATAGCAGCAACGCATGTTCTGAACAGATCAATTTTTGGTTTTCTTTCACCACTGAAAAATCAAACCAGAATTTTGACTAAACTTAACAAATTGCTGTATTCCATGATCTCTCCACAGCTATATTTAGAAAAGGGCTGGATATAACGGAGTTGCCAGAGGCCTGCTAAGAACATGAGGACAGAAAGCTAGAAACAATAAGTTGAATAAGAAGGAAACATGAATAAATGTTTCCACTGAATGAATGGGTTTGATTTTTATATCTTTCATGCATTGTATCAATACAGTACTCAAACCCCAAAATTATTGCTGATTCATTTGTTTCTTTTTAAGAGGAACTGGCAGATATAACAAGATGAATTTACAATGTAGGAGGATTAGTCCATCAAGATCAGCATTAGTGTGATGCAAGCTTTGGCTCAGGCGATGAGGAAAAAGCTGGGATGTTCCCCTTCACAGTGCAGCTATATTACCCCAATTGTACAAAGCAAAAAGCAGATAGGTAAAAAGTCAAAAAAATAAGACTGAAGATCCAGACAGTTGCCTTCAATAGGGCACAGATCTGAGAAAATCACACACCACACATTACTACATGGAAGAAGTAGCATCTTTTAGAGGTAGGTATAGCCACAGATATTTTCTTTATCTCTGCCTGAGAAAGAAGCACTTTAGCAATCACTACAACCTAAAACCCGTTTTAGTAGCCCCAAGGCTGCTCTAATTTGTGGAATAGCTCAACTGCTCCCGAACAGCCTGGGAAAGTGGTTGGAGTCTAAAGCTCAGCACAGCCCAAAAACTAGGCAGGGTGTCCTTAAATCTTCTAAAGGTAGCTTAAGTTTCAGCTTCTGATTATTTTCCCAACAGATGCAGTTGTTTTCTGACTTATTTCCTGTATTTTTTTCTAAGAATGCAGATTAAAGAAGTCTTCAGAGACCAAAATGTGATCTAGTTGCACATTTTTAAATCAATGATCTGTTATTTGACAACTGAGTATTGAGAAGTAATCAAAGCATAACAGCACTTCAAACTGTACAGCCTTTCCCAGTATAGTCTTCCTTATTAGCCTGTAATATGCTTTGGAGGAATCAAAAGAGCAAGGTCCTATTTAGGGACCCTACTATAAACATGTAGAGAAAGTCTGATCTTGCTTTAACATGCTTCTGAACAAAACAGAAAAGAATAGGGGGAAAAGAGACACGCTGAGAAGCACCACACTGAAATCCACTGATACAACAGAAAATGAACCTAGTTTTCCTGCACCCAGGCCACTGCCCTGCTTACTACACTACTCTGCCTCTCCACCCAACAGAGGACATTCCATTTGGATACCTTATTTCTGTGTTCAGTCACAGAGAAAGCCTGTATGTAATACCATCTCACAAGTCTAAATTAAGATTTTTAGACTGAGTATTCACTGAAAAAATGGGTACAGAAATGGCATAAAGTGACATTCGGCTCACTTAATTCAAAGAATAAAGATAGTTTTATAGTGAATAGCATTCTTTCTCTTAACACTCTATATACTTATCAGTTGGATATATACTACATTAATAAAATGGATATATGATTTTTATCTACTGACTTAAATTGTACAACGAAGGGAAACTCTTTTAATAATGAATTATCTCTGTCTCACTACATCTGTATCCTAGCAGATAAAACTTGAAAGAATGTGTCAGCAACTTGAAAAAGTGTAAAATACAATATCTCATCTGAGAATTTGGTTAGATACAAATCCCTTTCAAGTACTATTGCTAATGAAAATACTAGTGAATAACTAATTCAAAATACTGTGTTTTAATAGTTGCAAACAGTAAAGTGCCATTGTTAATTTTGTCTGCAGACAAACCAGTGAGTAACAGAAAGTGATTTTTGCAGTTTCCTTATTATTAGTCCCCAGTGAGGGTAAACAGTTTGTGCATTTAAAATGGAGGCATACATAATAATAGTCTGAGAGTAAACTCTTCTGAAAGCAAATGAGTAATTATTTATAAATATAAAATCTGCTTATCAGCTGCTCAGAAGACTAGCAGGAGAGTCAAAGCTGAGTTCCCAAATTGACTGAGCTACCAGGTACAGCATGCAATGTGTCTGGCAAAGAGGGTCTGACAGGGCTTTCCAGTCATCTCTAGCTGACTCATGATCCAACAGGATGAGCTCTAGATGAGCATGCTGACAGTGGTCCTTACCTGGAAGCCTGTGTTTCCTCACCAGTATTTAGTTCAGGATAGTCAGCAAAAATCTTTGAAGTACTTGCAAGAACAAGTTTGTATGTGAGAAAAATGGATGCCCTATTCTGACTATATGTTGGAAAGCAATTACAACCAATGTTGAAATTCATATCTCAGTGGAGGATGCAAAAGATGCTCCTTAGTCAGGATTTAGTAAGATTCTCTCGAGTGGCATTTACTCCTTCAACAATAAGTGCTTAAAGGATCTGTCATTATATAGCTAACATGCCTAACACTGCCAGGAAAATTCCAGAACCTGTATACTTCAAAACGTTATGACTGTTCATTGCCTAGCTACTTCCCCCTAATTCTTATTTTATTTTATATTAAACATTAACTATGACAAATATGACAATATGACAAAAACCAGACCTTAAAATATAGAAAAATGTGGTGTGGTATCTATATATTAAAGCCCATAAGAACTCCAAATACATAACTTTAGTGAAGTTCTGTGAATAAAATGATAAGGAGTTACATAAAACCAATATATTACCTATTCTAGTTATCATGCACAAGGCAGTTGTGGGCTGATAGTAACAGCTAATTATGTTTTCATCAGTTTACATGATTTTCGATGAACTTCTAATTAAGCAGTCCAGATTTTTTTCCCCGTGGAAAAACAATTAAAAATGTATTGTAATGTGTTTTTTGTCTTTCAAGTCTATAAATTAAGTTACAGACCATCTGGATAAAATACAAAAGTATGGTGATGTACAAGTCTAGTTCTCCCAACTTAAAATCTTAATGTCTTGGACAAAAGTTTCTACCAAACCATAAGACTTCCCGAAATTTGAAACTCTTTGAAGTCTATTTGTTCACTGACTCTAAAAATAAACACCACCAGTGATGCTGACAGACCACATAAAGGACTTTTCTAGTTAAGGTTAAATACACTTCTTATCAAAGTACTCAAGGTTTTATTATACAAGTATCTTTTGGGAACAAAATGTGAATTTCAAAACTCACTTTCCCTCGCAAAAAACCTGAATAGCAAAAATGGTTCTGAAAACCGGCTGTGACTACTGAACAGAATACCAGCTAGTACTACAACAAAAATATGAAAGATTATTGGATAGCAATATTAGCATTTAATATAAACAAAGTAAGACGATACTAAAGAAATAAAGAGCTTCAATCTCATACACACAGTCATGGCAATAAACAATTACAGAGAAATGACATTAAAACATAAAGATAATATCAGTTGTAAATTTGGCCAGTCAATGCACTGTCAATCTACCACTCATGGTATTGTAACCAAAAGTCCTTTTCATGACAGCCTGAATTTTTTTTCTCCAGGTTGTTTCTCTTCTAGCATAACTATCACGTCTACCCCTCTCCTTACAGTTGGGATCTCTACAATCTGTGCTCTGCATGTGTCAAATGATGTCTCTGTGTCTCTGAAGTCTACTAGATAGATGTCCACCTCGCTAGAATTCTCTTGAGGAAGCTTCCCTCACTAATAATTTTGGATGAGAGTGTAAAATGCTGCTGTTCAAGACTGCTTGAAATGTACTGCCTGGATTCTGTTCCAGTGAGGCACTGCTTAAATCCAAGAAATCACAAAATGACTTAGATTTTTAATTAAGTTTTGATTACAGGCATGAATAGTAATGGGAACTATGACATATTAGTAATAGGGATTTGAGAATTCGTTGCATTCATTTTGAAGTTCAGTGGTACAAACCTGTGTGCTGACAGGTTTTTCACTTTGGGCTTTCAACTGCTACCATAGAAACATTCACAGAATTCACACGTGATTCTGGCTACCCGAGAGCATTACTTCACTTCCTAACACTACAACACGCAAAGAAGTAAAATCAACATGTCATAAACAGCTTTTCAAAGTCTATACTAAGCTGGCTGTTCCTATTCCTTGCTCTTTTTCTGACGAGTCATGATAGACAACGAAAGTTCTGAAATTATCTCTCAGTATTTTATGGGATTTGATGTTTAGCACTCACGTAATCATGTCTTCCGGTTCTTTGTTAAGCATCTGTATGTTGGTTAGCATCATGCATCGACCCACTTCCTTGTCAAGGTGTCTGAGTATGTTGTCCACAGCTTTTCTTACTTGAGAATAGTATAATGACATACCTGCAATAACAAGCATTTTTGTATAATTTGGGATATTTACAGATACATGTATTTTGAAAAAGGAAGCTGCTGACTCAGGCTATGCTGCGTGAATTAAGAAAAATATTTTCCTCATGAGATGGCATATTCTAGTAGTAACAATATCCTGATTCAGAGACAGAATATGTTGCTCTCTCCAAAAAGAATGCTATTGTGTGTAAAAATAGCACAAGTTATATATAAACACACATACATTTTTCCTGGAGAAAAAATAGCAAAAATACCTAGTCAAGATATGTCCCTATACAGTTGAATGAAGCTGCAGTTTGCCATGTTATACAATACATTTTGTGGACTTACCATGGCAGAAACAAAACCTCTGATCTAGTAGCAAGGTTTAAAAACCACATGTAAATAAAAAACCAGGAACCTGAATGAGGCCCCGTAAAAACTTGTTTGATATGTAAACTAATGGCATGACATTTTATGTGAAAAACAGTATGAGACATACAGCTTTCCAGCAGCTGATGAACATAGAATACTTAAAAAATAAAACCTGAATTAACTCTTTTTTCTACATTCATCAAAGGCTAAAATGTTAATTTTCTTAATGAACTTTTTTATATTAACACTTTACAATTGATTTTAATCATGTGTTCTCTAGTCAAAACTTTTTGATAAAGACAAGGTATATTTGAAATTTCAAAACTGCATCAATTTTCAAATCTGATATGATCAAAAGTTCAACAGCAGAATAGAAAGCAAGAGAAAATGTAGGAATTCATAGAATCATAGAATCAGTCAGGGTTGGAAGGGACCACAAGGATCATCTAGTTCCAACCCCCCTGCCATGAGCAGGGACACCTCACACTACATCAGGCTGGCCAGAGCCTCATCCAGCCTGGCCTTAAACACCTCCAGGGATGGGGCTTCAACCACCTCCCTGGGCAACCCACTCCAGGCTCTCACCACTCTCATGGTGAAGAACTTCTTCCTCACATCCAGCCTGAATCTACCCACTTCCAGCTTTATTCCATTCCCCCTAGTCCTGTCACTACCTGATATCCTGAATTACCCAGCTAAATCTTACATGTTATACATGGGAACTAGAATACTGTATCATAAACCAGTGAAAATTGCTAATAAAATACAAGGACTCAATAGTGCAAACATTTATGAGCAAATGCATGAGGAGTAACCAAACTGAATTAGTGACAGCACTAAATACCATGCCTGTTGTACATGGCAACAGCAGTGGGTCTCATACTGCTTATTTTCTTGATATTGCTACAACAATCTAGTAATAGAGCAACACAGGTCTTTTTCACTGGTGCAGAAATACCTAGGCTTTGTAATTTTGGGGACTGAATGAAGTGCTAAGGTGAGTAACCAAATGTTCTTGCTTTTGTCAGCAAAACCAGGTACCTTCAGGGCATGATTCAAAAGTTGTTCTGCTACAGCACAGGATTATTTCTCTTCAATGACTACAAAGGAAGACCAATGCAACAGTGTTTTTAACTTGTGCACTTCAGCTCTGTTTTACATTTAAAAGCTTTTGCCATTTTGAAAGTGCCACTTGATGCTAGATACTGCAATTAAAATGAGTATCTCAAAAAAGATGAATAACCATGAATAAAGACGGCTATTCTACACTAGAAGCAGCTAATTCTTAACTATCTGTGTACTAAATCCCTCCCTAGACCACAAGGTTTTAGGGGAGAACACGACCAAAGATTTTTCCTGAAATAATTAGAAGCAGTAAAAAGAAGCATTAATTGCCAAAGTAAACCAAACATTTCATTACCACACACAATAAAGTAAATGCTTACAATGAAGAAAACGATGTAATACTTATCAATAATAAATTATTCTGCTTAGATACTGAAGACTTTTTCACAATCATTCTAATTTGCCCATTCTCTTACTGACCTATCATTTTAGCTTCCTCTTCCGTAAGAGTTTTGCTCAAATAAGTTTTCTTCACCCTGAGAGTGTTTCCAGAGGGAAGGACAGCTCCAGTCACTGGCATTGGAGGTTCACCATCTTTTTGCTGCAAGCTATCAGCAATTACCAAAAAAGCTCTCAGACCAATATTCATTCTCTGTAAGATTCAGAAGATGAATGAGTATCACAATCAAATAGTCATATACTACTCATATTCTTTGAAATTCTGAGTATGCATGTGGCAGCACTTTTTTCTGTACAGTGAATTCATATCTGCATTATAAGCAGTGATGTCCCCTCTCAAAACTTTATTTCTCAGTATTTTCATTACCACATTATACTTTTATCTTCAGGATAAAATACCTGGGATATGACCTGGAGTTTAGTAATGCATCTTAACTGGATCTTCAGTTAAACATAAATGTCCTAAGTGATCTATTACGAAAAAAACATCAATAGGCATCCAGAAAAGCCCCAGGCTTCAATGAAAAGTCTTGAATGGTGCTCAGCAATGGAATTGCAATGTGAAAACATCAGGAAGATAAGGCTAAATGACCTGAGTGCCTTCTGGGAATTCATCAGAGGGAAAATGCAGGCATTGCATTGCAATGATTAAAAGAGCAGAATATTTTCAATTTCCTAGGAACATGTTCCAAAAACTTAGAGGCTGTGCTACTGACAGCCTCCCAGAGATGCATTTACATAATTATGTGTAATTTTTTTTTTAAAGCAAAAGTCTACAAACATTAAATTAGCCCTGTTGTTTCATTGGTTTAGGACTTGTATTGCTATTGAAAACCAGTAAAATTTCACATATTTAATTCAAGAAGATACAGACTATGTCCCTTCCCTATAAGCCTGGCTTCATGCAATGCTAATACAAAACATCCTTTGCAGGACCATCCTCAGTTGATACTGCAGGTGACTGATCGAGAACATGGTAGGGACTGTCTTCTTTTGTAGAAGAAAGGTGAAAGCTTGCCTTTCACTTTCACTGCTTTTGAGAGCAAAAAGTTTAATCCACTTTTCCAAATTTTTTTTGGTATCAAATAGCATTTTTGGTAACTCATTCTATTTTAACATTTTACTGCATGATTAATAGAGATGCATTTTAAGAGATGATCAGAAACGCTTTTTATTTTTCATTCTATACTCAGTTTTCAAATGAAAATGTTTTCAGAATTACTATTTCCAGGAGAATTTTTTTATTATTTTATGACTTAAAAAGTTTTTAAAATTTCTGATTTGCTTTCTCTAGGCAAAGCACTACAAAGCTAACTCATGACATTAATACTAGTGGAGCTTTACTGGTCAGAATGGCAAAACTTTATTAGGAGTTTTCTTTCTTTTTATGGCATCTTCAGTTCTTCTCACATCATGCACTCTTTTAGTAAAACTGTTTTGAAAAATATTGAAATTGTTATAGAAAATTTATTTATTTATGTATATTATTTGTATATTTACTTGTATATACTGTGGTCAATAGTTTTCTTTATCTTTTTCTTTTCTACATTTGTGCTACTTCACTTTTCACTAAGGAAACATGAAATAAACATAAATAATGTGACATTTCACAGATAAAAGTTCCCAGATATATTTTACACTTTAATCACATTAAAGATTCGACTTGAAAACTGGACAAAGATGGCAGCATGCTTAGAATGTAACCAGAAAGGAAATGCAGCACAATACAATGTATTTTAACTCAAAAGAAAAAAAAAAATGCAGATGCACATCGTACCTCAGGGTTGAGACTGAAAGCTTTTGCTGGTTTTCCAACACAAAGGAAGTCAAAGATAATTTCTTTCATTGCAAAATCTAAACGTTCCTAAAATAGTAAAAATGTTTTAAATTGTTAAGGTGATCACTTCTACTTTTCTTTAAAGCAACAGGATGTTGAAAATCAGTTTAATCAGGATTTATTTTAAAGTACAGAAAAAGAGATTTCAGAAGCATGCAAAATATATGATCAGATCTAAGCTTTCAACACAACTGTATGTTGACAAATTCAAAAATTTATGGCATTTAAATGGAAAATGATAAATTTTAAACATAAAGCTTTTAATTATTTCATTTAAATTGTGGTAATCATGGTACTAACATAGTATTTTACATAAAAGTAGCTTATTCACAGATGGCACAGTTCAAGGAAGATTTTAAGCATCTGTTTAATTCATTCCTATTCAGAGTCTTTAAGTATGTGCTTAAGTGCTTTGCTTAATGGGAATGCTTTCTGAATTTAAATAATAAAAGAGATGAAACTTCCAGTACTGAAGGTTAGTTTATTTTAGCAATTCCCATTTGAAACAATGAAAACTAAATGTGTCAACTAGGTGCTCAACTCGGTTGTCCTCTCACTTACTGCTTCAGAAGCAGTGTAATTCATTGTCTTATAAAGTATGAAAGGTTCAGTATCAGGACAAATATGACCTATCGTTTTGAACCTGACAGACAGTCAGAGCCTATCAACAAATGCATTTTCTGGCTTGCTGGCAATTCCAAAAATTGACAAAAAATGCATTTGAGATGAAGTGAAAATGTTTTTATCCATCTTCAGTGGAATGAAGTTAATCAAAACCTGTTGTTCAAATGAAGTCGGGCCAACTGTAATTTTATTACTGCCTAGGTGACAGATACTGACAAGAGAGTTGCAAAAAATTCAGACAATAGAAGATCACTTATTTGTTAATTTGTTATGGGGAAAACAAATTATTAATTATTTGGAAAGACACATGCATGTTTCTCCCATACCTGTGCAATAAACTGTATTATCTTCACAAAGATGTTTAGAGGCATATCTCTTGGCACCACACCACGGGAACCTTTTGGGAAAAGTGTGGTGACGATAGTAATGAGTCGACTGTACAAGAAGAAAAACAAAAAGTATTAGGCATTTCTGGACTTCACTTACCATGAGACATAGACTGGAAATCTTACTCCATTTAGAAAGACTAGAATGTATTTCCTTTGAAATAAAAATGCATCAGTTTCTTGTTCTGACCCTTTGCTACAAATTCAAGGTAATTATTTGCATTACTACATTACAAGTAACAATAAACCCGTCAATGCCATGCCACTACAAAAATATTTATAACTTTAACCAGGCAAAGAGTGAAAAGCAGAGCAACAAAAGCAGAAACGGTTTATACAGAAATAGGTAGGAGAATAACTGATGGTGCCACAAAAGGGAATATTTTGTTGTGTGCAGTTGAGATTTTAATTTCATAATATGAATAGGTTCAATTCAAGGGAATTCAGAAGAACTATAAAATCTCTTCACCTGCAACATCCACTCTACAAGACCAAATTATCCTCACAAATACAGCATGTTACCTTTGGGTAGCTGTGTTGCTTTCACATTTAATTCTGATCATGTAAACCCACAGTAGTCTGTACAGAGATTCCAGTGCAACTCGAGCCATTTTGGGGTCCTTATTCTAGAGGAACATATAATATAACAATAAACTTCAAGCACAAATTAGAAAGAAAGTTCTGCACTTCATGGATGTGAAGGCTGAGAGTTTTCATGATGACACTACAAAAAGACATAGCTGCCCAGTACCCCATTCCTGCAGCTGCAGGGTGCTTATGCATCTGACCTGTCTCTCCTGGTATAAAGTCATCAAAAAACTCAAACAGCAAGTTAGTTAAATTACATACATGTTGCCATTTAAAATCTCTATTTGAAAACTACCTGAATTTGACTCTGAAAAGAAAACCTAATCTTTAGTGGATTTTGTCAGTTCAAACGATGCTGGCCTATGGTGAAGACCTGATAGGAAAAACACAGCAGATAAATAAATGTACTGCACATATTCAAAACTGAAAGGACAAAAATCTGTGGATGCTAAAATGGGGCTAATTATCACGGCATCTAGGATCATCTGGACTAAAATGGATTATCTGTCTGCATTGCTGTTTATTTTTGGAAACTTCTGAACTAGTACAAGATTGTCATTGGATCACATGCCGTTTACTGTTTCCATAGCAGTTCTAAGGGCTCTCTGATTAGAGTACTAGTGTATGCACTCCACTCAGATGGTCTCCCATGTGTTGGTCTATCTGCTGGGTTAAACTCTGAAAGAACCCAGTACATTTCGACCTGACATAAGATTTGCCTGGCCCACAGAACAAATCTCCATGCCATTTTCATCTACAGGAAAACATTAAGTCACAGATCCAAGACCACAGTTTTATCAAAGACACTGCAATAAATGGCATCAGTAATTCTTGAATATGCATGGGTCTAGGTCCTGCAAAATGGAAGTAAGACAACCCATCAGTGATATGGGATATGGCTCCAACTTTGAACATGGCATCTGTCACAAGCTTAGAAATAGGAACAATGTCCTTGGGTTGCAATTTCCATATAACTCCTTGACAACACGTTTTAATACAATAAAGCTTTTTATGGAACAGAAAACTGATTTTTTTTTCTTTCTTTATTTTTTCCAATCGTAGAAGCATAAACTAGTTGTAGCACATGATTAGAATAAGTAGTAAAAGGAATGCCAAAGTTTACATGGTCTATTAATCTTTGCAGGATTTTAAAATCATAACATTTGTTGCAATCCACTTGTTTAATAAGCTATTTGCTTTCAATAGCTTTCAATAAGCTGTTCATTTTCCATTAGATATCATCATGTCAGTCCTCATAAATTTCAGTCCTAAAAATGTGATTTCCTCAACAGGTGATGGAGTACATTTATCAAAGTTTATTATTACCCTAAAACTTGCATGAAAACAGTGGACACTGTGGCTAACCAAGTTAAGGTAACACGATTTTGTGTGACAGAGAAGGAAGTTATCCCTATAAGCAAAAGTCCAAACATTCCAGTGATGAGATTTCTCAACTGCTCTTGCAGCTGAACTAAGATGGAAAAGTGCTGAAACCATTATCATTAGAGCTTTCTGCAAATATTAGACTAGTTTTCTGTCAAAACCAGCAAGCTGTGTATTTGAAGCAGGATTGAGAGGAAGACAGTAGAAAGCCTGAGAAACATCTAAGGAAATCATGGATATATCCATGGCCAAGATCTGTGCAAGTGCATGGTGGTTGGGTGCCCAGCACTTTGGAAGCACACAATGTTTCTCCCTTTGGAAAACAGAGATGAGCCTCTTCAGTATTTTGAGAATTTTTGTTGTCACTATTCTAGAAATTTCTTTTTCAATACCTCCACTTCTTCTCTGATTAACATAGAAGTAACTGGACTGCCAGGAGGGAGGTCCACTTTCTCTTTAATTCCAGCAATAAGGTGTTATGTCTGTCTCATGCCAGCCAAAGCAATACTGTGCTGTTAGTCATGGATTCATTCCTCAGATAGGCCTTGTTTGACCCATTCTTTGTACAGTAAGTTCTGTACTTTGGGCTCAAATTGTACTGCAGCTTTCTCTTTGTCTTGTGTGGTTTGGCGACAAGGAACTTTTGCTCCCATTGAAAAAAATTGCCTCTAAATGAAATATGGTACTTTGACTCTCTCCTATATAGAATTCCTGCCTTGAGTGTTTTTGTTTTACAAGTAATGTTTAATTAATGATAAATGTTCCATTTCAATACCAAGATACTTATTAATTTTTACACTGCTTTCAACAGTGATATGCCCTTTGGCCAAAATTTGGCTAGGGTCAACTATTTCTGGGTTTTGACAGAAGTTTCCTTTATTAATTCACAGGAAATGTTTTTCTGTAAGATCAGAGATTCATTAGTTTATACTAAAATCAGAAATATGACTCCAATATAAACCTCTTAGTTTTCCCAGCCTATACTTGACCTTAAATGGTTTGGCAGAGAAGATTGTATTCTATGGGACACGGAGGCTCTTGAGAAACCTGATCCATTAAGTGGTTCATGAGAGCCCACAGAAGATTGTGGAGTCCCTCATACTGTCCTGAAGGGCAAACTGTCCTGCTGAACAGAAGGATTTCTCCTTCACATTGATCTAGCTCTCGGTCCAGCTGTGCGAATTTGGTTTGGGCTTTCAGATGTCACTTCTAACTGGTGATAGGATTGCTTCTATGGTCGGGGCATCTTTTCCTCTGTACTGAGGAGTGGCAAGCCATGTTTAGTCATGTATTCAGCTACCTTACCTTTCCCCACAAAGTAAAGGTGAAGTGTGCCACCAGACTAATTTACAAGCCCTATGAATTGAAGTATATGACAATGAATTATAGGTGGCAAGTTGAATTCCAATTTGATTTTCAATTGATGAGGTAGGAGCAACTTTTCTTATATTTTCTCTAATGATTTCAAATAATTTCACAGAATCACAGAAACATTCAGGTTGGAAAAGACCCTCAGAATCACCAAGTCCAACCAATTACCCTACTCTACAAGGTTCACTCCTAAAGCAAACCCTCAAGCACCACATCCAAACCACCTTTAAACACATCCAGGGCTGGTGACTCAACCACTTTCCTGGGCAGCACATTCCAATGCCTGACCATTCTTTCTGTGAAAAAAAATTTCCTAATGTCCAGTCTAAACCTACTCAGTCATAACAGCTTGAGGCCATTCCCTCTTGTTCTATCACTAATTACCTGTGAGAAGAGACCAGCACCAGCCTTTCTACAATGTCTTTTCAGGTAGTCGTAGAGAGCCATGAGGTCTCCCGTCAGCCTCCTCTGTTTCAGCCATGAGGTCTCCCCTCTCCTCCTCTAATCAGCCCCAGCTCCTTCAGTCACTCTTCAAAAGATTTATTCTCCAGGCCCTTCCCCAGCTTTGTTGCCCTCCTCTGCACTCGCCCCAGCACCTCCACATCTCTCTTGTATCAAGGTGCCCAAATCTGGGCACGATACTTAAGGTGCAGTCCCTCTGTAGAGCCTCCCTCCCCTTGTGCAGATCAACACTCCCACCTAACTTGGTGTCATCTGCAAACTCACTTTGGCACACTCTATGTCTTCATCAACACCACTTGTGACTGGCCACCAGCTGGATTTAACTCCATTGACCACTACTCTCTGGGCCTGTTTGCCCAGCCAGTGCTTCATCCATCAGAGTGTGTGCTCATCCAAGTCACGAGCAGCCAGTTTGTCCATGAGAATTCTGTGGGAAATGGTGTCAAAGGCTTTTCAAAAGTCTAGGTAGACAACAGCCACAATTTCCCTCTCTTCTTTTCAGAAAAGTTTATATTCCCAGCTGGCTCTTCACAGATCTTATAGCTGTAGCCACCTTTTCTAAAGCTTGTATAACCTCATAAAACCCAATAAAATAACAATGTTTATTTTCTGAATCTCTTTGCAATTAAAGCTCAAACACATCTTCAGCACAAGTAAGTAATTTGGGTACAAGTGGAAAGCAATCTTCAGACAAACTGTGAACATTCTGAAGAGCTATTCTAACAGTAGGGGAAGGGACATTTGAAGGTCGCCTTGTCCAACTCCCCTGGAGTCAACAAGGACATCTTTAACTATATCAGGTAGTCATATAACAATCAATGCAACAATCAATACAAATAGTCTCATTATGACAAGTACAGCAAGAAAGCAACAGCAAGAAATTATATCTATCTATCTATCTATCTATCTATCTATCTATCTATCTATCTATCTATCTATCTATATCTATATCTATTGTTAATACGATAGTATTAACAACCTTGGGAATTCAACTTTTGGAAGCAGAGATACTTTGCCTCTGAGCTGAGGAAATGTTTGCGTGTTCTATCTGTGCCAGTTCCAGACGTTTCTTAACCACTGGTTCCCCAAGTAGCAGCTCAGAGTCCCTTCATTTGAATTAACTGTTCTTAAATTGGCCTTTTCAAGTAGGCATAGGACTTTCATATGGATCCACTTTAAGAATGGAATAGGCATGAGCTATTGCACAAGAAGCATGAACAGTATGTGCCAGCCAGGAACTACAACAGGTTGCAGTGCACAGGTAGTCCTAAACTTCAAAGACCTAACAAACGTGGAGGAAACAGAATAGTTTAGGTTTCTTTAATGCAACTTAGGAGAGTGAAACAGGCAATGGAATCAGTGTCCTGCAATTAATTCCATTCTGATAAAATTATAACAAATATTTTGTTTGAGAATGGCTTTGTGAGAAAAAGCAAATTGATAGTGGGTCAGTTTTTGTATGCCACTCACGTTAATTATTTTTCTATCAACAACCTTGCCTGTTTCATTGCTGTTTGATTCAGGCTTGATTTGAGAAAGGGAAGAAATTCAAACTAGGCACAAGAATACGTTTTTGTTACTGAAAAAGTCTGCACAAATAAAGATTTTGTACAGTTAGAAATAAAATCATGTTATGAGATCTGATAATAGGAATCATCCTGCACATTACCTAAAAGGGACTTTGAACAGATCAATAATACATACTGAAGTTTTAGTATAATAATAAAACAAGAAGATACTAACCTTGAGATTGGATAAGCAGTTGTTGAGGAAAATATGCCATCTATTTAAAAAGAACTGCTTCTGACTGACACAAAGCAGGCAGGTTACCAATGGGTACAAAGCCTAAACAGGAAACGGATGTCAATAGTGTGTTGTTTGCATGCTTACACAAAATAAAAGTAACTTAATAGAGCTACTGTAAACTTTGAACTCTTAACTCCTTCCATTTTGTGCAATACATATTAGACAACATAACACATTAAGCAGTACCATTTAAAAAGAACCTTTCTCTGATGCTGTTACAGATGTTTTTTTTGATGAAATAAAACAACCAAATATCGCTTATAGCAGTATTCTAGATCCAAAGACAGGCCACAATTTTACAGGCACATAAGGCTAAGTTCTGTCAGTTAACTGAGAAATGCATGGAAATCACAGAATCACAGAATCAACCAGATTGGAAAAGACCTTCAAGATCATCTAGTCTAACCTATCACCCAACACCATCTAATCAACTAAACCATGGTACTAAGTGCCTCATCCAGTCTTACTTCTAGGGACAGTTACTCCACCACCTCCCTGGGCAGCTCATTCCAATGGCCAATCACTCTTTCTGTGAAGAATTTCTTCCTAACATCCAGCCTAAACCTCCCCTGGTACAGCTTGAGACTGTGTCGCCTCCTTCTGTCACTGTTTGCCTGGGAGAAGAGACCAACCCCCACCTGGCTACAACCCCCTTCAGGTAGTTGTAGACAGCAATAAGGTCTCCCCAGAGCCTCCTCTTCTCCAGGCTAAACAACCCCAGCTCCCTCAGCTGCTCCTCACAGGGCTTGTGCTCCAGACCCCTCACCAGCTTTGTCACTTTTCTCTGGACACGTTTGTGCAACTGAACATCTTTCTTCAACTGAGGGGCCCAGACCTGGACATAGTACTCAAGGTGTATCCTAACCAGCACTGAGGACAGTGGCAGAATGACTTCCCTGCTCCTGCTGGCTACACTATTCCTGATACAGGCCAGGATGCTATTGGCCTTCTTGGTCACCTGGGCACACTGCTGGCTTGTGTTCAGAAATAACTAAACTTTTTTATAATATCAACAGGACTATGATTGTTTGGATTTGTGAATGCTTAGATGCCTATTACTCCTCAAAGTCTGCAGTCATGACATTTACTGACAGGTGTGTCAAACACCCTAAAGAACTCTGCTAAAACACAGAACCAAGGCAGAACATAGAAGTTCAAATACTGGAACATGTTCTCTTTGTTAACAACCAAAAAAAAAAACCCAAACTAAAATGCACCTATTTATTTTGAAACTGACTTTGCTATTTCCTCAAGGCCTTTCTGTTTCTGCTATGTTAATATATCAAGTAAGGACTTATTAGTCAAAAATAAGTTAACTTATCTTAAAGACCAAAGATTCTCAAAATTAACTCCAAAATTCTAACTTCAGTCACAGCTCAATGTATAAATACACCATAAATCCCAGCTTCCATTCCTGTAATATGTAACATAAGTTGTCTATAGCTGGGTTAGATCTAGTTTCTTGAGGAAATGTCAAAAGTACACTCATTTTTATTATGTTCATGTCCAAAATACATATGGGAGAGGAGAACTGAAGTCTTCTCATGGAAAACTTTCTTACAATATTAATATTATGACTATAATGGTCGACTACTTGAAAGGGTCACAGAGTTTAGTAGCATCCCAAGAGTGTCACAACTCATCCTAAGAAAAGCCCTAGGAGGCAAAGTACTATTTCCTGGAGTTTCCTAATTCTCTCCACTCACTATCGAAAGAACCTCAAGGACTAGCTTATTAGAGATACTTTTAGGCAGAAAGAGACAAGATGAATGCTCCTATCCTGCCTGTGTTTTGTGAGTGCACCAACTCACAAAACGCTAATCTTGGAAAGGAAGGTCCTCTTCAAACTCTAAAGAGTGCTTTCTTCCTGCAAGCCTAGAAATATGCACTGCAGCTATTTCTGCCAACTGTTTGCTTTTCCCCTCCTCCTCCTCCTCACAAAGTTTGTATTTCTAATCACACCCTCACAAGAATCTATTCTGTCACTTTTAACCATGTAGGCTCCAGTGTGGTATGTGTAGACAAGCAATCAAATGCAAAGCCCCAGCTGTGCAATCCGTTCTCAAGCACATACTATTGACTTTGGCAAGCACATCCGCCAGTTTGGGAAAGCTCTGTTTAGTGTAAAAACTGTACAGCAAAGCTCTTACCCTGCTGCAGTTTCAACAATGTTTTATCTACTCTGATGAATTAAAAAGAGCCACACAAACATGAGCAGAGTGAAATCAGAAATCCATCCCAAGACTCCCGCTAATTCAAACTTGAACAGGACTGTGCCCCAGGGGATGCTCTGACTCTCTCCTGGGACTGATAAAATGGGGCAGAGAGCTCAAGTACACTCTGCAGTCCTCCCAGCAGATTCAGCAGAGCTAGCAACCAGCATTTTCTGAGAGCATTGGGAACAAGGAAGTCTTTTTGACTTTCACATAGATTGAGGGAGGACAAATGACAACTTTCTTTACTTATAAGGTCCAAGACTTCAAAACGGATTAGCCAATGTCACATTGCTGACATGCGCTGACCCAGTTGGAGAGACAGACTGCTTAAGGCGGCCAGCATCAAACTGACTCAGATCCTCATTTAATTCAGATCAACTCATGCTTCCAAAAATACACTGCAGTGCCACTGTTCATCTCACAAGAGAAAAATGAAATGGGGAGCTGCACAGTAGCCAAGTCACGGATTTAAAAAGGCATGTGTTATACATTTTTTTGTTCCTACAATGTATTGTTTAAGCCCTGTGAAAGAGTTGTTCCCACATGCCTCATTTGTTCTCGCTTGACAAGTGAATTCTATTATTTCTTCTCTCCTAATGTTTACACATAACAAGTATGAGAAGATGCAGCCATTTAATAATCACAGAAGCAGAAGCTGAAAACATCTGTTTGATTCAGACTGATTCAGAGCATATTCTGAATAAAATAAATATGGTCATTTTCTGCAAACATGGTAACTTTCCTTACAATAGAAATGTTACGGCTATAAAGCTGAATGTAGAAAGAAGTTTTGCAATTTCTCCAGAGACTTGCTTAGAAATATTTCTGACAAAGAATTTTAGCCTCTGCTTCTCAGGGTTACTAACCAGTGAGTGCTTCTTTCGTGAGGAAAGTTCAAGTGTTGTATCATACAGGCTTTCAACAAAGTTCCTCAGACAGGGGACATTCACTTCATTTTTAACAGCCTGAAAGAAAATTTCATGTTAATAAAACACTATTTCACAAGCTGGTTTATCTAATTTAAAGAAATTATGCAAACAACCTGAAAAATAAACTCACAGCAGCTACAGGGACAAGAATTTCAACAAACAGTCCTGCCAGTGCATGCTTGATATCTTTGTCTTTGACTTCAAGGAAATAATGTGCACATTCCTAAAACAAAACAAAACAAGAAACATAAATTGTGTATCAGCTGGAATAACAACCTGTAAGTGTTTGCTGAATGCACATGAAGTGTCAGTGACTATTTTTATCTTGCAAATCCCGTATTTTGCAGCAGGCAAAGCAGGACACAAGTCAAGATCAAGGATCTGTTACTCTAAGCACAGTTATTCAGAAACTCTCCACTGATTCCAGCTGTATCCAGTGGTGTTTGGGGATAGAAGGGGCACTGGACTCTGGGGCTGACCTCATTCCTTCTCTGTGTAACTTTCAGGACCTGGAGTACAAGTCCACATGGACCACTTTACACAATGTTTTCTGGTAAGATACTCAAGGCAGGCAACAACCTTACTGCAAACATTTCGGGATAAATTTCACTGCTAAGATCCATTGCAGATTAAGGGTCCATACAGAACTGTGTTATGGGAGGGAAGAGAGCTGTGGCACAAACCACCACAATTTCCAGCCTGCAACTGGGAATTGAGAGAGAAAGTAAAAATGTACTTTTGTCCTAAACATGCAGTGAACTACTACCCACACAGCTGTGTTGCTCCGGAAGCGAGGGAGGGGACAAAAGCATCCACCCACTTGTGTGCTTCTGTACAGCTTCTCTGAGTCTGACAAATTATGTTGCTTCAGTTAATTCTTCACCTCTGGGTCCAAGGCCCAAACAGCCACTGACTTACAAGGAGGGTGCCCCACTGACCTTTTTCCTGCCCATGTGTGCAAAGAAGTTCACACTTTGCAGCCAAGAAAAATTATGCATGGCCTAATCAGGATTCTACATCAGGATTCTACATCACATAGATTCAGTCACTCCAGCCATCTCTGCCACACAGCTGAAACCTCTACACAAAGGCAGTAGCCTTCCTGAGCTGCCTGTGTCCTCTATGGTGGAAGATCACACGGAGATTGTTCCTAAAGTAGAGCTGGTATGACAAACCTTGTAGCTGAAGAGCTGCACGTAGATACTAAAACTAAGACAAACTGCCCAAAGAATAAAACTGTATTTCACCAAACTGAGAAAACCTTGCTTTCCTAAATACACAGCACATCTTAGGATGCATTGTAGTATATAAAAAAAAATAATTTTGTGCTCAGATATGGTAGTCAGGGAAGGCAGAGAGTCAAATTTTGAGTACTACTATACAAGAGCTTTACCACTGATTTTAATAGCAGTGACACTGTATCCCAGCAGTGCTGTGCTACAAAACATGTAGTCATGAGTGCAATCCCAAGAAAAAGTAGGAAAATAAAAAGGTTAAGCTAAATAACCTGCTGATCAGAACAGAACCCATTGTACATTGCCAACAAAAATGTAGAATTTAAAACGTGTAAACAAAGTATTTTCTTTTCTTGTATGCAATGACATCATCTATTAATTTAAAGCACTGACCATAGTCAAACTGTTGTCTGTACTAGTGGGTCTCAAACCAGGTGAATACAGAATGGATAAGGGGATGAAGGCATGGTGGAAGCAGAAAACATATCCAAGGGAAATTCCACACAGCTTTTGCCTCAGTTCTTTGTCTCTTCCTCTGTGTTTTTCTCCATCAAAAGTTCCTCTCCTTTCTGTCAACTATGTAAGTGGCTGAAGATTCACTTTGGAGGCAGTGAGCAGCTATGGAGATGTAACTAGGCAAGGACACAGGGCATGGGAAAGGCATGGGATGGCAGGGTGGAAAGTCTGGGGTCTACAGAACCACAGCTCTTTGCTGGTGGGTGAGATGTAGGGACTAGGGGTATATGGCTGATGAGCTGGAATGGAATGATACACACTGGAGACTAGAGACTGGAACACTGAGGTTCAGAACATGCAAAAATAGATTCATACACGTTTAGGTGTGAATAACACATGGAAAATCTACTGGAGTACTAGAGCAAGGATGAAGGGGAGCCCATTCTGAAAGGTCTGAGAACCACAGTTATGTACTTAAGAATTTTACCTGCATAAACTGAAGAGAAGCTTCAAAGTCCTCCACAGGATACATCTTAATGCGAAAGAATTTCATTCCCATTATAAGACTGATAATGCTTTGAACTACATATGGGCTTTGCTCTTTATGCCGTAACTCTTTTAACTCTGCCATAAATTTCTTCTTTACAGCAGGAAATCTATGAATTCACATTGGTTAGTTACAAAAAAGCACAGGTTAATATTTAAAATGTATTGTAAGGTATATAAATGGGGGAAACCCAAAGAAGAATCAACTCTGGTTATAGAATACCATGTCAGTCAGAATGTGAATAATGGTTTTTTGGTTTAGTTTTCTTTAATTTCTGATAAACTCAGAAAATGAAGCATATAGCTTGATCTTAGTTCTTTAGCTAACCACATCTCCACATCTTTCAAATTTTATTGCAAGTGTCTCTTTACATAAGAGCTAACAATATCATTAGAATAACCCTCTCATATGGTTTTAAAAAATCCAAGATGAAAGACCATTTTTTTCCAAGTACACGCATCTTTTTCAAAAGAACATGCTTTCATGATTAAAATATTCCAGTAGGCTGTTCCTTCCTTCAGGCTTTTTAACAATAGCTATGGTAGTAACAATTAAGCAACAACTTGCGATGGAAGGGTCCATGACCATTTTTTATCTCTTCTACAAATCCAGATGTCTTAGGTGACACACTATCCATAAAAATAACATATAGGAAGGTCATCCAACAGGACCTCCTGTCCTTTTTGAGAGAAAATGAAAAGAATGTAATTTTCCTGAGCACATATAGCATGTAACAAACTTTCATCTCTTTATCAGAGGCAATAACAAAAGAAACAGGTTGGCAGAAAGAAGCGTTTTAGGGGCCGTAGCAAGGCCCCTCAGAATCAGAGAAAAGCAGCATTTTATGGAGGTGTGCTTTATTTTTGACAGTCAGCTTGAAGCTTTGGATCCCTTTTTGCCTCTGACCCAGACTATTTAGACGAGGTAAGGTCTTAGTTGAAGTCTGTTGAAATTTGTATGATTTCCAGGAACTCAGACTGGTTTGGTTACATCAAGCTAAGTTGACTAGTTTTGTAGAACAGACTCACTCTCAGCAGCACCAAGCTGTCCGCAGACAAAGATCACTGTGTTGCAGCAGTAAATTTCACCCTCTGCATAATTTGTAGTGTAAGCTTATGATATTATATCGGGTACAGAAGTTTCTGAATCTCTCAGTTTCCAAATGCAAAATTTAAGAGCTCATCCTCAAAGTGTTTTATGTCATCTCCTCTAAGAAGTACAGGGTGAAAGATTCAGAAGTAATTGCATTCAGTTCTGAACTAACTTCAGAGAGACCTAAAAATCTTTATATGTTGGAGGATAGTCATTTTTGGGTTAGCCCAGCTAAATTAAAAACAGCATATAGAAAAACAAAATAATAATTAAAATAGCTCTCTTCAGCCCTCTGGGCTTTCCACAGACGTCACTGCTGAGATAAGAAAAATAGTGCTGCTGTAGTTGAATTTATTCAGCATCACTGGACTAGATGCAGAAAGCCTGTGATTCCCTAGAGTCCTAATGCTCTAGAATACTTGGATGAATAGAGGGAAAATGAAATGAAAACCCTTATGCTATCTTTTAAGAAAGTGAGAAAATCAGAATATTCATATGCTAAGCAAATAAAATTTCTCAGATTTATGGGGGAAGTATGATATTCAACTTTTCTTACTTTGCTTGAGCTAGAACACCTATTACTTCTGCATACAAATCCGCAACGATGTGCATATTTCCAGTGTTAGGACCAAGGTACCTGGCAAGAGACAAGAAAGTATTATTGGTTGAGAAATCATACTGTTTAAACCACTGCTAACACAAAACTACAAAAGAATTCATAGAATTTGTGTATGAAAAAAACTTACCCTTCTTTGTACTTAAAGTGCTTGAAAGCCAAGTTAATAACATCATGTACCAAACCATCTATAACAGGATGAAGTGGAATCTGAAAACACAAAATAAGACATAGTGAGTACACATATGTTACACTTCAAGTTGCATGCCTCAGTGCTAGCATTACTTATGGATATCTTTCAGACAGAAATACAGTATTAGCTGAAATAGCATCAGATCAACAAAACAGATGAAATGAGACAGCCATTTAAAGTTTATTTAGTATTGAAGAGAAATACTTCATCTCCAAAGACTTGGCAAGGCTGTATGAGCACAGAAAACATGTACCCTAGGGGTGCAAGAGAGACAGCAGTGAACAAGCATGCAGGATTATCTTATGTTTTTATTAGACTATCAAGGATGGAAATTGAAATAAGAAACCTATAGTTCAGTTCTATTGATGATTTCCATAATTTATTAGTTAACAGATAATTTAAGAACTCCATACCTGTTTCAAAACTTCTATTAATACTAAAGAAAAAATAAAATCAATAGCCAGATCTCTTCTCTCCATTAAATAGTCTCTCTGCTGTTCATCACTGCAAAATCAAACCAGGAAACATAGTATTTAGCAGATGTGTCATATTCACATACCTTCTTCGCTTACAGATAACAGGGGATTCTGTTCTACATTTCACATTGCACCTTAGCATTTCAGAAAGTAATGCACTGATATGCTCTTAAAATATAAGTAGACCAAATCTAACTTGTTACTTTCACCTTCTTTCACATGTTTAAATGTCACTCTCCTTTTCCTCCTTTTTTCTTTTTTTTCCCAGTTTAAAATCAACACAAAATTTTTTTCAAGGAAAAAAACCAAAACTAAATAAGGAAAACTTATTCAAACACATGTTTCATTTTGGTTTCCTCGCTGATAGCAGTTCTCAAACACACTTTAGAGGCAAACACAAAAAACTATTTTGTGCTATCAAATTCATATTTACACTCGTGATGGATTTGAAAAGTGCCTTAAAAGTACTGATAAATTCATATCCAAACTACATTCTCTTTCTAAATCTGCTCCAGTGTTATTTCTTTAACTTTGGCATCACTTGTCAAATGTTCAACTACATTCCTTATGCAGAATACCACAGAGGAATACCACAGAGGAATAAAGGAGATGAATAGCTTGCAATACAAATACAAAAAATAGCCATTGGATCATCTGCTTACAATTACAAAGTGTACTGAAAAGATAACACAAAATACACAATATTTTTTGTAAAATTAAATGTTTAAGGGACAGTTCTGCAGTCCTTTTCAAGCAATGACAACTGAGTTTAATGAGATTTTAGTTTTAATAAATTCAACAAAATTATTATAAACATTAAGAGCTTTAGTGATTTCAATTGTACCCCTGCTTATTATAAAACATCCATTGAAGAGTTCTGCTTGATTGTCAATTAAATAAATTATTTATTTTGCTTTTCTTGGTTTCACATTAACTGGAGAAAGGAATGGTTGTATCTTTCCGCAACACTATCAATCAACAGAATTTGAGTGGAGTTTGTGAAGATATCTATTTACGAGCAGGTGATCCTGTATCTAAAGTCAAGAGGTGGAGGTACTTCAAGGCAAGGATTTATCTCACACAAAAACAGACATCTAATTGATGAATCAAGCCTTCACATTGCCTACTTCTACTGGCACAAAAAGTCAGAAGATTCCAATTCAGGTTCATGTCTACCTTGACATCTAAAACTAGATTCTATCCCTTTGTTCCAGCAACTACTGCCTAATTGCCTGTGCATTTCCAAACACCAGGTCTACCAGTGTTGATTCTGCTGCTGCTTCATTAATGTATGTAAATGTAGTACCAAAGTATTCAAAAAACGTGCAAGCTTGAAAAATACACCTGTACCAATCCGACAGACCTCAACATAAATGATGAACAATCTGTTGCCTTATTGCTTAGAATCTGCTGATATTATAAGAGATCAACATATGTTCTAGGCCCTTTATTTTTGTTTGTCTGTTTTAAGAGCTAAATCAATTTTGCCCTTTTATCATAGAATCATAGAATCAGTCAGGGTTGGAAGGGACCACAAGGATCATCTAGTTGCGACCCCCCTACCATGGGCAGGGACATCTCACACTACATCAGGCTGGCTAGAGCCTCATCCAGCCTGGCCTTAAACACCTCCAGGGATGGGGCCTCAACCACCTCCCTGGACAACCCATTCCAGGCTCTCACCACTCTCATGGGGAAGAACTTCTTCCTCACATCCAGTCTGAATCTCCCCACTTCCAGTATCCAAAACAGCAGTAAGAAACAATGTTTGAACTATCAGGAGCACAATTTTAAAGACACAATCTCTCCATTCATCCAGAGCTGAGAAAAAAATTCCAGAAACAAGCAGAAAAGACAACAACAACTCCCAAACAACTGGATCATCATTGAAACATCACAAAAGCTGATTGGTGAAATGTAATACATTTTACCTTAGAATCTGAAAGTAATGTATGTAGGCATATTCAAAATCATACCTTTTGGATTTAGTGCTTGTTCTTGGTCTATACTCATGAGATTCATCTTCTATGCCATTTTGTCTTTTATACCAATCAAACAAAGTGCGCAGTATAGAGGGTAGACAATATTCTGAAAGTGAGCTCATTGAATTTATTACCTATGGGGAAAAATGCAACAAATCAAGAGGTATTCAAGTTTCCCCTTCTCCTTAAAGACAAAACATGAATTCAATGGTTAGACAAGTTCATTCTTGTTTGAGATCCACAGTGACTTAATATTCTGCATTTCCTGTTGAAACATAAGCAAAAACACAATAGTGGGCTGCATGTTGATAGTGTCTTTCAACAGGTGATAGTAAAATGCATTAAAATTCTGTATCACATCTTATTACGTACCAGAAAACTGTCTAGTTCTTCAAGGGGGGTATTTTTGTTTATTACACAATGTTGATTTGAGTTTTAGCACATTATAAGGAAAGAAAAAGTGACTAATCAGAGGTACTGCCTTCATGGGTTGTATTAACTGCTGGATATCCCTCCTGAAACTCAGAATTTATTGAGCAACCCCACAAGCTCTGCAGTAATCTTAACCAACTGAATATGCAGATGGATCAATCTTACTATTAGGTTCAAGCACCTGGTAACTTGGACTTTTTTATATGTAGGAAAACATTTACAGTTTCCTTTGTCTTTATGTGCATAAATAAGCAAAAAAAGCCTAACCCCAGTTCTTTAAAGTTCCCAATTAAACAGCTCTAGTGGCATACTGGAAAAGAAGATTACTTCTCACTCAGTCTACATTGCGTTGCCAATTACAGAAATGTTACTGAACATGTTACTACTGAACTATGACTGAAACTTCCTATTACAGGAAGCCATAAAGTTGCAAAACATTAGGAGATCAAAAGCTACGGTGAAAAAAATCATGATTATTATACAAGATGATTATATATGTATTGCAACTGAATGCTTACAGCTACAGCATTTGTGTAAAACTGTTTAAAACAGCAATAAATAGGATTTGCAACCAAGATCATGCAGGGCTTGATCCCACACAGTGATGAGTAGTAGGAGAATCACAGAATCACAGAATGTTAGGGGTTGGAAGGAACCTCCACATATCGAGTCCAAACCCCCACCAAAGCAGGATCACCTAGGGCAGGCCACACTGGAACACCTCCAGGCAGGTTTTGAAAGTGTCCAGAGAAGGAGACAGCACAACCTCTCTGGGCAGTCTCTTCTAGTGTTCTGACACCCCCACTGTAAAGAAGTGTCTCCTCATGTTGAGGTAGAACCTCGTGTGTTCTAGTTTGTACTTGTTGAAACTTGTCCTATCACTGGGCACCACCAGAATGAGACCAGCACCTTCATCTTGACACCCACCCCTCAGATATTTACAAGTGCTGATAAGATCCCCTTGAAGTATGTACTTCATGTTAAGTGCACTAAGTCATTAACTCTACCAGGTTTATTCACCTGCTCAAGTTTAAACCAGTATGTTTCAGTGCTTGTGAAGCAACAGTAGAGTTTAATGTCTCATATAAGTCCAAGCTGTGTCAACTCTGTGTCTAAGATGAGCAAAACTGAGAGATTGAGTACCTCTCATACAATTTCCAAATGTTACTAATGCCTTAAATGAGAACTTTTGTGGATGACAGTTAATTTAGATCAATAACTCTGATTTATTTTGCAGGTTTTTCTAGCCTCAGAATTTAATTAATTTTCAGTAATGTGGTGGCCTAAAGTTAATGAGACACTTTGAGGACAAAATATTATTGTTTAGCTATTATGGCTTAAAGTTGAATATGGACCATTAGAAAGCTGTACTGACTGATCCTGTAAAAATTAAACTGTCTTTAAAAGTAATATTTTAGTAAAGTTTTCAATCCAGTGTTTCCAATATATTTATTACCTGAAATATGAAACAAAGTGCTGTGGAAGATGGCATGAAGGCACTGCCTGCAACAATGACAGGAGACCTAGGCTCGATTATGCCAAAGCCTTCAAGCATAAGACTTCAGATAAATACTTAGAAGACATGAATCACCTACTGTCAGTGCAAACTCTTTACTGCCAGCTCAGGTCACTTAGGTATTTCAGTTGTTTCTCTACTGTTTTTCTGAAGCTGGCATAACAATGTTAATTATGAGATGCAGTGAAAAAGGGTTTGCTGGGGAAAACTAGAACAGAATCACAGAATGGTTTGGGTTGGAAGGGACCTTTAAAAGTCATCTGTTTCACTCCCCCTGCAGTAAGCCCTAATGGCTCAGAGCCCTGTTCAATCTGATCTTGAATATTTCCAGGAACAGGGCATCTATGTCCTCTCTGGCCAACCAGTGTTGCCAGTGTTTCACCACTCGCATCATAAAAAATTTCTTCCTTATACTTAGTCTGAATCTACCCTCTTTTAGTTTGAAGACATTCCCTTTGTTCTATCACAACAGGCTCTGCTGAAAAGTCTGTCCCCAAACAGACTAAAAAGTTCTTTCAATCAAGTCTTCCTGCATGTTTGATCACATATTTATCAGTGCTGTTCTCCAAATCCCAGCTATACAACAAACAGTCAAAGTGATTCCTGTTAAGTCTCCTCAAGCCATAGTTTCTCTGCTAAATTTACAGTGTGTGTCTTTAGTAGGCATAAAAGGTCAATATAGGTTTTTTTTAATCTTTCTGTCATTTCACTTTTAAGACAGGAAGGAAGGGTGGACTGGGCAAAGACCTGGCTCTCAGGGAACAGGAAGGGAGGGAAGTCTAGCCAGCCTGTTGGTTACTCAAACCTTTCATTTACTGGAAGTAAGTCCAGGAGTGAGATGAATTCTAGCTCTGTGCTGCTCCTGAAAGGGAGTGCACAGATGGACAAATATGTCCTTGTTGGACGAATGATCATGTTCTTCCATCATAGATGAACTACCTACTGTATAGCTCAAGGATAAGAAAGCTGCACAAGTAGGGAGCTGTTTAAAACTTGCATTCACAGAGCATTAAATATACTTTATGTAAATGCTTAATATTTATTTTGGACTAATATCCAAGAACTAATTTAATGAAATTCAGCCCAGATGTTTTGCTACAATCTATATACGTTCATAAAAGTCTTGCTATATTGTCAAAATACAAATACAAGAAATGTTTCCACTAATAGAAGAGAGATTATTACTTTTCTATTTCATATATGAATTTCTATGTGCTTTAACAGCAAATGTATTTGAAAGTGTATTCAGCTTCCAACAGTATCATTAATGTCTTGTCTCTGCAGTTTTTTCATAAACTGTATGTCAGTCTCTAAGTAAAATGTGCCTTTTATTGTTATTTAATCATGCACAGTGGTTTGCTTTATTTTTTGGCAAATCTATTATTTTCTCAGTGTCTGCATATTCTGTCTTTAAATTGTTCTTGTGTAGATACCAATTAATGGACATTAGGAGTGAGATTTTACACTTTCTATCAATGCTACTGAAAACATTTGATAAACATTGCCTAAGCTATATTTAGGATACCCAGAGCTATGCAATAATGTTTTCCTTTCATATCCGATCTATATTTTCCAATTTAGTGTACTTCTCAGAAAGTCGTTTAATTAAAAGGAGTACAAACTGATGAGCATTTTATGCTGAAATGTCTGCAACAGTCATCTCCTATCAACAGTTTCATATGAAAACCAAGCCTTGCTTGTGAAGTTGTCACTTCCACGGCCAAAACATGACATTCATTTTGTATTTTCATATGGAAAAATGTCTGCAGGTTGGTCCAAGATTACATAGCGCCCCTTCTCTGCCTCTAGTGTTGTCAGTTCATGGAACATTCATATACCACAGTAAGAACAGGAGATTCTTAAGTTAGGGCTAAGAAAACACTAATAAAAATGTTTCCTTGGGTGAGGATAGCCTCTTGGATAATTGCAGGTTTTTTCAGTCTAGCTTTTGATCTTTTCATGTACTGCATCTTTATGGTTTCCTGTAATAGGAAGTTTAAGTAATAATTCAGTAGTACCATGTTTAATAACATCTTGGTAATTTGGGACACAGAGCATGCTAATGCTGGAGCAGTAATGCTCTGTGCCAACAGGCACCTACAGTTGCTTAATCAAAAACTTTTAAAATGGTATAAAGATATTTAAAACCATATGAAAAAAATCTACTAATGTCTTGTATAGATTCTCTTTATATACATGCATACCTAAAAAGGAAAATAGATTCAGTGTAAGGAATCCAGTTAGGCTGATTGTGAGACATTCTGCAAGTCAGGATAAGTAAGATTACTTCATACATTGCTCAAGATACTATTATGACTTTGAGGAGGGTGGTGCAATTGGCAGCCTGACAGAACCCACAGGACAATACTGTCTGCCTAATAGGAGGCATTGACTCTACATCCATATGGAGAGAAACAGCTTGGCCTGTGCAGTCAGATCCCTAGATGCTGGATCCATCACCACCATCAACTTGTATTCCCAAAACAGTGTCTGAGACAGAGTAAGAAAAATTTTGGATTCTCAGAGAGCTAGAGATAAAGCTATTCAGGGGAAGTAAGCAATGCTTTCTTAATTGTTTTAAATGGTTTGGAGGTTTCAGTGTTGAAATTTATGCTGATTACTCTAAGTAGCTAAAGTTTCATTTGGCTCATTGTAAGTTGCTGCAAAGGAGGATTTTTGGCTGTTCTTTTCCACCTTTGAAGCTGACTTGCAAAAGCCAAATTTTAAATAAGATTGTGCCTTACTTTTACTGCTTTTGAAATTACAGATAGAAGATGCAACTCAGATATTTTAAAGTGACTAATGACCTGGTCACTTCAGCCTCACCTACCAGTATCATTCAAATTAAGAAAATTGTCAAATAAAGAAAATTATGCTCCTTTGACAGTGTGTCATTTTCACTTTCATTGCCTTAACATTGAAAGTCAAAATAATTAGACACCCCTTGAAAATGTTTGTTCACAGGAATTTTCCCTCTTATCCTCTTTCACTTCTGTAGCAAAAATATCAGGAATGTCATGTGTGGCTTTTCCTAGTTTTGCTAAAGGACTCAATGTGTTCCAAGAAGAAATATGAAAGAAATATCCTGTAGTGAGGGGCCCAGAACTGAACACACTACACCAGGTGTGGCCTCACCAGTGCTGAGTACAGGGGGATGATCACCTCCCTGCTCCTGCTGGCCACAGTGTTTCTAATACAAGCCAGGATGCCATTGGCTTTCTTGGCCACATGGGCACACTGCTACTACTCCAGTCAACTATCAACCAATACCCCAGGTCTCCCTCCAAGTTGCAGCTTTCCAACCACACATCCTCAAGTCTGTATCTTACCATGGCGTTGTTATGACCCAAGTGCAGGACTTGGCACGTGGCCTTGTTGAGCTTCATACAATTCATACAATTGAACTAACATAAAAGATAAACCTTAAATGGTTTGACTTTAAAGTATGTGCCCTATTACTTGGATCTTGGTGTTACGTAGAATCCTGATCTTAAGTGTTTTCCAGGCCTGAACAGTTTGTTTGGAAAATTTCAAGCAGCTGAAATCAAAGTTTTTTGACAGGATATCTAAGACAATCTCAGCTCTGTATTTTTCTATCAACTCTATGCACAGATAGGACTCTAGATATGCAGTTGCAAACATATACAAAAGTTACACATAAGAAGAACTTTTTTTTCCTGTATCTGATTTTTTTCCCCCCGCATTCATAGGAAATTGCTCCAGTAGGAAATAAATGGTTATTTGTCTCTAGGAAGCATTCACTGTTCTCATTAATTGATCTTGACGTAATTGTTCAATTTTCTGTGTACTCATCAATAACTAGGAGAACCATGTCTTCTAATTCTTCCTTGTAAAGAACCACTATTCTCTTAACCACGAATATTTAATCAAATCATGGCCACCCAGTATGTGTTTGTTTAACAAACTGCAGGAACAGTATCACAAGGTTTGCGTATGGGTGGCTAAATTTGTTTTTCTTTCCCATTTACGTGTGACACTATTCCCACAGGAAAGAAAAAGAAAGTATAAAATTATGTCATAATACCACAAAAAAAATCTTTAGGCAGCAAGGGAATAATTGCAAAGCAGCCTCCTTTAGCCTACAGTGTCTGGCTGCCCTGTGGGGTCTCTCTGTGGTCAGCAAGATGGATAGAGAGATATCCAGTACAACGCAGAAGTCCCGCTGTTCACCTCCTGCTCTGAGCAGCCCTCTGTGCAGGCTACCGCTCCTCAAAGGGCAGCTACAGAACAACCTATACAACGTCACTTTGTCAAGCTAAAATTAGGAAGTGTGCCTTTGCAAATACCAGTGGGATCTCACAAGACATCTTCGCTTCTGGTGCAACCTTTACACAATAAATGCATTAAATTCATCTGAGGTTCTGAAGTCCTACTCATACTTACCTCCTCTCCTAAAATTAAGCTAATCAATATGCTACCTGCAGCTTTAGCCACAGCTGCTTTCATGAAGAGTCACTGCTGTTGCTGATGCTTCTGCTACGTATTTCTGTTCTGTAATTCCTGGGCTGCAAGCAGCACAGTGGTGTGGACAGCCATGGAGTTAGCAGCAATGGTGACAGGAATGGCAGCTGAGGCAGGAACAAAGGAGCAGCAAATACCTTTGTTGCTTATGATACACCTTGAGTTTATCCCTCCTCTTTGTTGTGAGTAAGTTTCGTGAGTTTTGGCATGTTTTATACAACTTACAAGTCTTATACACCTAACTTTCCTTATTTCAAAAGGTTACTTAGAAATTTTTTCTTGGTATTTTTTTTTTTAAACCTGCCATCAAAAATTAATTCTCTTCTACTACAAAGTATGTATATTGTTGTTGGCTTTATTTTTATACTTACTCCGTTTCTCTTACATAATTAATTTATTACTCTAATGCCAGGTATTAATTTAATTACAATGTTACCATTTAATTAAATCTAATTAATGATACAAACTCTGTTTTAGGATTTAATTATTTTTCTCTACTAATCATTTTCCTCTAATTATTATTTACCTTGTCATACATATACATTTATCCTGGCAACTTAATTTGTACTTAATTTCAAATATAACAGGTTGGCTCAATCTGTGTCAAGTGCAGCATACATGTAAGTCATGATGGATCACAGCTATGGAGAAAAAAATACACTATTGAGACTGACAATGATTCTAAAGATCCTCATATTAACCATAAGAGAAACCCCAAAAAGAAAGTCTGGGGAACATTCACCCATTAAAAAAAAACCCTGATATTTCTTAATGATAAGAAGTTTGCTTAGAAACCTCTACCAGATGAAACAGTCAGGAAACAATACATATGCCTAATACACTGTAAAAAGCAAGATGTTCTATGGCAAAAAAAATTTGAGCTTGAAAATAATGAGAAAATTCTCCTGATTCAAAACCAAGAATGCTCATGTAAAGCACTGAAGTACATTGAGAGATATTGTTTTTGCAGTATACAATGACAGTGTAAGGACTACCTTCCAAGCACATGTCTTGTAGCCTAAGGAACAGAAATAATGTAAATTCAAGTGTCTTACTTGATCAAACTGGGGGTCTTCTCCTCGTTGCAGAGATTTGGTCAGTGGCTTCTCCTATAAGAAAATATATTAAACACATATTAAGATCAATACTATGCTACTATTATTTTTTGGATAGAGTTTTACTCACATAATTTGCCTCCTGAGCAGTTTCATGCTGGATACATTGTTTGTTTCATATGCAAAGATGACCTCTGCATACATATGATGTGGTACCGACAAGTGTCTTTAGTGCCTTTCCAAGAAAGAAAAGGATTGACTACTTACTACACCTGAGTTACTTGGTACTCACACAGGTGATAAATTCTTTCAAAATCTTAAAAAAGCACTTGTCACTTCCTGTAATACATAGCCAAGGAGCTCTATTTAGCTATAGAATGTACCTTCTTGTTGTAATGCTACCAGGCAAAACAAATATGTCCATAGATACAGTATAATATGAGCCTACTGAAAGAAAGGTGATACTAGAAGAATCAAATACTATAGAGTTCATTTCAAAGGAAGATAATAGTGGAAAAATGACTGCATTACTCAAAAAGAAAACAAAAACCCAAACAAACAAAAAACCAAACAACAAAAAAAACCCCAAACAGAACCCCAAAAACCAAACGGGGGGGGGCGTTTATGGAAGGACGTTCTCAGAGTAGAGAAGGGAAAACCCCAGAGAACTGCCCAGAGCAGAAAGAGACCTTACTTGCGAACATCCATTCACCTTCATGGCTATTTCGACAAGCAGATTCAATTAATTGGAGGCATGCAGAAATGCATAGTCAACTATTCTAGATATATGCAACGGTGTACAATCCATGAATCTCCTAAACCACAGTGAAAATAAACAATATATGAAGGCCAATGACAGTCTGAGAAACATGTCACCATCAGCATCACAATTCTGCACTGAATAGTACTACTGTTGCTGGTGCCTGAAATGTGCCAGCGACTTATTCTTCTGTAAATCATGCATCTTTCCCACAGCTGCAAGACTGGGGCTCTCCCACCAGCTCAGCATGAGATTTTCTGTTCAGCTTTCAGCAAACTCTTACACTCATCAGCATCTGTTAATGTATCAGGCAAAATACCATCACTGCCAGGGATGTGAGATGCAAAACAAAGAAATCTTTAAAGCTGCTGAGATAATGGAAGAGAGAGACTTAGGGCAGTTCAAAGATTTTTATTATTTAATGCTTCTCTCTGAAGAAAATGTTCCCCAGTATAATCTGCTGACTGATTTTGAAATTAATTATGCTGATCCACTCATAATGCCAGCTGGCAAGGTGGCTGGCTGTGTGATGACCACAGTATCCCCTGACTACCTACTAAATAGAAGAAATCAACAAAATGTTTTCTCATGAATCACTAATTTACATGGAACAGTCATCAATATCTTTATTGTTATCTCTAATGTCTGAAGTGACTCCTCCAGGTTACATTAAGGGCACAACAACTATTAATTAGAACTTTATGACAGATTATTTGTAATGAACAGACATAGTAAAACCTTGTAGCCCAGAAACAGACACCAGAGACTACCCCACCCGCAGTCCTCCTCTTCAATCAGCAACTCCCGACTACCCCACCTAGTTGTGTCTCTTGGGAGGACAATACTTCTTTTGTCTGCTGTTGCACACTGAAGAGGACAACAGATAATCCTTCAAAAGCAGTGTTCAATTTATTTACAAGTAAAAAGGGTTCTTAAGTTTTTATGGGTCCTGGACAAATTACTGTACTGAGAAGTAGTGCTGTGTATAAAACAACTCAACGCACAAAAATTTTTAAATTAAATGTCTGATTCTGTTAGGGAAGACTTGGCCTTACTACACAGGTTTCTTAAGGTCTCTTTCAGTAAAAAGGGCCTTGGCAGGCAGAAGCTTTGTGTTCCTGTGCCCAACTCTGCAACATATGGCTTTCAGTGTAGTATCTAAAATCCTGCAGAACTGCATTCAGTGTTTCAGGCAGAAATGAGGTGTGGGATTCTTTGTCATGCTTGCCTGTAAGGTGGACACAATTAAACAAGACAAAACATGTGCTAGGAAGCCAGGTCTGGAACTGCTGTCCTGGAAATGTCCTAACCACCTGTTACCTATCTCTGGAAGCACACATTCCGCACAAATACTTCAGTTTCTGGTTATGACATTCCTCAGGGGCTGCACTTCTGAGTTTGTGAAGATTCCTCCGTTTTTACAAGGCAACACAACTCATCTTTTGCCTTCTCACAGGCGACTAGACCAGGGCTTCCCCAACCATGGTATATTCACATAAATATTCACATAACATTCACAGGCTGTGCAACAGACTTGGTCACAACAGAAGGCAGCCCTGAGATGGAGACTGGCCAAGGACACCTATCAAAAGCCAGGAAGGGTTCTGCTGCCATAACTTCTCAATGTCTCCAACCTAATGGCTTTAAGTGAAGCCTTTTTCTTCCCTCCATCCCATCCAGCATCTACTGCTATTCCTGCTGCATCTCCTCTCCTCATGCTCTTGTCAGGCAGCAGCTGCTACAGCTGCCTCTGCCTCTTCTTCATCTCTGTTTGGATTGCTGTTGCTGTTGTATTTTTTTTGACTTTTCCCACTGCTACTGACTATCCCTGCAGTGACCTCAGCAATGGCTCAATCCAGCTGGACATAAGCCGACCCTGTGAAGCCTATCTCTGCACATATTTCACCCTGTTCTGGGAGCAGGGTGCCCATGTCAGAGAAACTCACTGCATCCTGGCAGTGAATGGCAATAACCATAGAAAAATATATTTGAGGCCTGCAGATTTGAGAAAACTCAAAGTAGAAGTTATAGCTATTTATTTTATTACTAATGATAATTTCTGAATAGATAATGAACTGAATAAAGATGAAGGGCCAGATACAAGTATGGTTTTGGTGTCTAAAAGCTCCTAAAATATAAAGTGGTGATTGCTTGCATGGTGAGTGTAACAAGTGACCATGTCACGAAGACACTGCTGAGTAAATTCAGAGATGGCTTAACTACATACAGGTGCTTCAAGAGTTCTTTGATAACAGCACTTTTTCTTTCTGCAATAGTTTTTTCTCACCTACTACAAGCACCTGCATATTCTACAACACTTTAGTATTCTTTAAAACATTACCATTTCCATTAATTTCATGTAATATTTTCAGTATCATTGCTACACCAAAGGTTCAGATCTGGCAAAGTGAAGGTTAAAATGTGTTATAATGTGAAATTGCCACTGAGTAACAGAAATTCATAGCAGTCTATTTACCCTGGAGATACACTTATTTAAAAGGTTTTTTGAAAAATCTTAGAAATGTTTTCCAGCCTCAAGGCAGTATTTTAATTTATTTTCTTGCCTCCCCAATAGAGAAATGCCAAAGAGGCGCTTTTATATTATGAGGTGACTTTGAGTCTCTGTAGCCATAATATACTCTACAGAAGTGTCTTTCAAATCTCACATGAATAGATAGGCTGAATTCAGAGCCAAAGCCTACAACCACAAAATATGAATGAAGTTTTGATTAATCTGAAAGAGCCCATAACTTTCTGAGCTCTTAAAAAAACATCAGAAAATTTCAGAAGAATGGACTCTTAACAATAACATTTCCATTTTTAATCATTAAATTAAACATCCTTATTTCTTGTTTGAAGTGCTGCCTTCAATTGTATACTCTGTTCATGCTGGAAACTCCCACAGTATGGATACATATTAGAGATAAGCAGTAAAGACCAGCAAAACAATTTTGCATTTCATGTTTGAAGCTATTATTTTTTCAATAAAACTATCTAAACTTTTTGCATCATCAATGCTTACAAAATGCTCACCTAAAAATTAATTTCCTTCCTCTGCCTCACCACTGTTGTGAAAATCTTAACAGAATAATAAAATAAAATATGTTAACTATTCAATGACAAATGTATATTTTACATTTCCATGCATCAACTAAATATAGTATTTATAACTTATCTAAAAAATAACATAGCAAACTCTCCATCCAAGCAGGCAGACTGAAACGTCTCCAAAGACTGTCAGCTACTTTTAATGGCTAATATATTAATGCTTTTACAGGGCTGCTGCACAAATATAATTGGGTAAATTTACACAGGAACAGCTTTTCTTGACCACCTGTCACAGAACTGAGTATTCAGGGAAACATGAAAACAAAAGAATCTCGTTAGTACCTATTAAGCTTCTCTGTGTCACCATGTTATAGTATCTGTTGCTTCTTAAAGTTATTTCTAACCTCAGCAACCATTAGGCACATCATTCCTACTCAACTACGACAGGGTACTGTACTACTGACTGAGATAAACCAACTCCTTTTTGTAAGAGTATGGAGGATGAAAGGATATTTTGATACAAAGTTGCAAATTTTGCATTGCATACTAAAAAACAGCCACCCATACTCCACTGAGTAGTCTGCTGAGGTGGAAGAATTATCAAAAAGAAACAGCAGAAGAATGGACCTTTCACGTAAAACAGAGTAAACATAGACCATATTCAACAACTACAGCTACAATATATATAAAATGCACGCAAGAGCCATCATAAGAGAAAAAAATCCCCAAGTGTAGCTCTTTCCTGCTTATGATAAATTATCATGTAAGTACTGCCTCACACCCCCCCCCCCCCCCCAAGTTGCACATCTTTGCCTTACATTCTTTTCAGCAGGAAAGGAAAGCAGCATTTTCTAGGAAAAGGTCTGCTCCAAAAATAGTTGTATCAAACATGCTAACTTGTTAATTTTGCCATTTGTTATTTTGTACATACAAAGATCAGAAAACATATCGCTAATGATCTTGCACTCATGTGGTGTGTAAATCATTCCTTCTACTGTCTAGGAGAAAATTCCATGATGCCAATTTGCTGCTAAATGCTGGGCATATGAAACTGTAATCCAGAGAACAGCACCGACCCTTCAGGTGCACCTGACCTACCATACAGTTGCCTCTAAAAAGGAGAGTTTGTCTGTCTGGTCCCTCCCTCCACTTTGGCAGTGTGCTCCAGCCTCCACCTAACAAGAATAGACCTCTGCTGCTCCTACTTTGAGTGGGTTCACGTGGATAAACTTGCAGGTCTTTACTTCTGTTTTGCCCACTCAAAAATAGATAGAACAGCCTATGGTTCTAAAATTCTTGGGAAATAATTTTCATCTCTTATTTCCCTTTTTGCTACTGGGGAATTGCTATCATCACCCTAGGAAGCCCAGTTAATTTGTGACTAAGCAATTAAGAAAACCAAGCATTTTGACTCAAATGCACAATCTGTTTACTCTGACAGTCCCCCAAATGTCTCCGACTTGGAACTTCTATGAAATGGGCAATTAGTGTCCTGCTTTCACAACCTTTCTTTGCAAGTCAGCAGGTCCCCATGCATAAAAACATATATTGCCAGTTCAGTGGATGACAACAGAAGATTTGATTTCTCTTGCTGCTCTGCTCAGCATCAATTAGCTGCTAGATACCTCTTTTAAGAGACTGTGTCACTGACCACATCAAAAGGATAGTAAAATAAACAGAAAAAAGGGATTTCCTTTATTAACCTTTGAAATTCTAAGCATACACGAAAAGGAAATTCTGAAGGCAAACATAATAAAAAAGATACAATAAGGTAGCTTCGAAAAAACCACCACTACTCTGCATGACACAAAATTATAGTCTTCAAAAATCTTAAAGAAAATTCTGATTAATATCAGCATGTAACTTCTGACAATTAAGTAAAAAAGCAATGCTAATTGTATATGGTGTTTCATAGGGAGAAAAAAGCATATTTCAAGTGGCTGTGAAACATATGTAAAAATTGTCTACCTCTCCCATAATCTTTTATTTTAGCAAACACAGGTCAAAAACCTACCTGTCATTAGAGTTACTGCACAAAATAATGTAAGGTGCATTTTTAGAAGGTAGGCTCAGTATATCTCAGTCTATTCTTTCTTCATGCTATTGATTTTTCTTTGTAGCAGTTATTTTGTTCATGGGGAAAAGGTTGTATCCAGTGCCACTGTACTGCTGAATACATGAACTGATGGGTAAGAAAACCATCAGTTCAGCTTCAAACAGAAGTTTTCACTCAGTGGCTCCGATTCTCACCTGTTTGGCATCCATGTCATGTACTGTTCTGACTTGGTGATAAATTATGTCATCACATTAGGTATTACAGGATAATTTTTGTCTGATTATCACATTCTCTGCAAAAGGTATCATTTACCTGTGCTGTCTACCAACAAAATTAAAATGTAGGCATTCAGAACTTTTGGTTATGAAAACATTTAATCTTAAGTAACTGGTGTATCAGAAAACCTGGCCAAACGAGACGAAGAAATAGCAAACTGATTTTCAATTAATACTCTACTGAAGTGAAGTAAATTCCAAGCATCCTGAAGAGAGAAGCGAACCTACTGAATTAGAGATTGCTTTCCAAGCTCTTAGGTGCACAATGCACAAACTGGCACTGCAGCATTCCCACAATAACACGATACATAAGAAAAAAAAATCACAAAGACTAAATATGAAAGTTTTGTTTCTTTCCTTACCCCGACCAAATAACTCAAGAACTCTGACATTCTTACTTGATCAGTAAAAAAATTCCCAGACATGCCCTCAACTCAATGTTTATAATAAATGTTTACAAACTTTTAAAAAAGATTAAGTGCTGTCCTGGTTTTTGCTGCAGGCCCCTAGCAGTTCTGAGTCAGCCAGGAGAGCTGACTTGAGTTGGCCCTTCCGTACCATGAAAATCACACTTATTACAATGAAGACGTTTGCTCAGGAAAGGGGAGTTTTTTGCTTGGGCTTCTCTCTACCCTGGCTCTTCTTTCTTCTCCTGCTCTTGGAGACTGCCTTCTTGGATATTGTGACTGTTGCACCTTTGCTGGGCTGGGTATAACTTACATTGTTTGTATTGGCATTAATTTGGCTATTTCATGAAATCTGTTTCTTTTCAACCTGTGGGTCTTCTCTCCTTTTACCAGTTCCCCTTCTCTGCTGGAGGGGTCATTGGGTGATAGAGTAGCTGCTATAGCCCAGATATGGGCTAAACATAGGCAGTGCTGTTAACAGATATATAGGTAACTGCAAAGAAACTCAAACAAAAAAAATCTATTGCTCTCAGCATGTGTACTTTCTCCAGTATTTTTCCATTGCAAAGTAAAGTGCTTTCTTGCAGGTAGGAAGTAAAAAAAAATCCTTTTAGTAAGGTATTTTAAACCCCAATAAGTTGATCACTATCAGTGGACCAGTTCTGTAAAATCTGAAGCATACGTAGGATGACTTTACTGAAATTTTTGTCAAACTCTAGCACAATTGAGAAAGGAAATTGAGTTTTGTGATAATAGAAATGCCTTTTTAAAATTGTAACTTAATGAACACATCAAAATCCTCTGTCTGAATACAGCCATATTATAAGGTTTGGGCTAGTAACATAATACTTCCTTTGGGTTTCCTCAATTTTAATGACCACCAGTATCACAGTGTACACAGAAAAGAATTGAGTTCTACCATTCTTAAGTTTGATAAATTTGAAAAGAACATTTAGAAATGAAGTGTGGGCCCTTAATGTTGACATCATAATTCCATCATAGTCCTGTAAGTTTAGACTGACTGATTTTGGCTTTAAAACTTTCAATGCAAGAAAATAAAATTCTTTTAATTGGTTCCTCATTTGCTGGAGTGGGGAATATATCACATTTTAGTGGCATCTGTACTTATGACAAAAATTCACAAAAGACCATGATGTACATAAAGTTAATAAAATCAATTAACTAAGACTGTGCTCATTGAATTAATTGTATTAATGAAATGAGAATGGCCTGTTGTGGGAAGCAGCAATAAAAAATGGCAACTATGTTGCAAAGTCAGACTGCAGCAAGACACAAAAAAAAAGACTTTTTAAAATTTTGCTTATATGATGCATTTTCTTCAGGGTGAGCAAGATATATAGGAATCACTTCTCCAAAAAGTATTGGAGTAAATACTAATTTCTTCTTCTGTTTGCGCAGAGCTTCATTGCAATGCATTTTCATAAAGACATTTCTCTATAACAAGAACATGCTCAAAGTACAGACACCCAGAGCAAGCTACACTCTATAAAAAGATTTCCACCTTGTTCACAACATGAAGCCAGGAAGAAGGCTTTCTGGAATCATACTCTATAATGATATTTTGTATAAGGCTTCAGTCAAGAGTGGTGTCATGAGATGCCCCATTAGAGTCCAAGATCTTTTATCCATGAGCCTGTAGGTCTGGAATAAACATGATGCTCTGAAAAAGCATTTGATACAGTGATTTTATGTAACTTATTTAGAGCATTCTGAGAACAACAGACTATGGAGATACGGACTTCCACATACACATTAAGACCTTTGTGTGAAACTGCTATTCAAAGACCTGCTTCAGTTGTGTGCCAGAGTGGTTCAGGTAGGCACTTTTCATCAGCCAACATATACATTTATTATTATTTTTTAATAATACCATTTCTATGAAGAGATCTTTTGGGGACTTCTGTGAAGAGCAGTTCTTTGTGACTTCTGTGAAACACTGAAAGATCCAGCGGTAAATTAAATTGAGTTAGGAGAAAGAAACACTACAGTCAAAGGTGTATAACTTGAACAGTACTGTTCCTTCCTTTCCATCTCTGACATTACTTCTGAGACATGATGAAGAGGATGAGAAGATGCTCTTCCCTGACCTTGATGTACCCTGGTCATTGGGTTATGTTTTTATTTCCTAAAAAGAGAAGTTAACTGACACTTCAATCCTATATGCAAAGACTTTTATACCAATGATTAATGATGAGCAAAATTATTTCTTTTGTGCAAGATGGACACAGTAGACAAATGTAAGAAGCTGGATTTGTTTTTGTTTTTGTTTTGGTTTTTTTTTTTGTTGTTGCAGATAATGGGGAATATGCAGATTCCCTCCTGAGCTCATCATGTTCTCTGAGCTATGAGAGTGCTGTCCTCATTTTCAGGCAAACTCCTGCTCACGGTGAGAGCAATGACATGAGGATTAGGGAGCTTCCATGTTCCAAGCAGTGGATGAGATTCCTTCTCTTAGTGCATTTACATGGAATTGGTAAAGTGCTATAAAAACAGAGATACCAAGGTACAGAAGAGTGAACTGCAGCATGCCTGTCTGGATGCAGACAGCTGGAAAATATTATGACCAGGCAGGGCAGATAGCCCACCAGCTACAATAACTAAGGCATGGCTACATGAGAGAGACACTTGCCATTGTTTCTAATACAGGGCTGTCCATGATCCCACTCTTTTCCCAGAGAGGTGGGCCCAAGTCAACCTCATGAAATTCAACAAGACCAAATGCAAGGTCTTGCATCTGGGTTGGGGCAATCCCAAGCACTGATACAGGCTGGGCAGGGACTGGCTTGAGAGCAGCCCTGAAGAAAAGGGTGGATGAGAAGCTCAACATGAGCCACCAGTGTGCACTTGCAACCCAGAAAGCCAATCACATCCTGGGCTGCATCAAGAGAAGCATAGCCAGCAGGTTGAGGGAGGCAATTATCCCCCTCTACTCTGCCCTGGTGTGACCCCACCTGGAGTACAGCTTCCAGTTCTGGAGTCCCTGTTACGGGAAAGATCTGGACGTGCTGGAATGTGTCCAGAGAAGAGCCACCAGAATGAGCAGAGGGCTGGAGCACCTCTCCTATGAGGACAGACTGAAAGAGTTGGGGCTGTTCAGTCTGGAGGAAAAGGCTCCAAGGAGACCTTCTTGTGGCCTTCCAGTATCTGAAGGGGGCCTACAAGAAAGCTGGGGAGGGACTTTTTAGGGTGTCAGGTAATGATAGGACTAGAGGGAATGGAAAAAAAATAGAAATGGGAAGATTCATATTGGATGTGTCTCACCACCATGAGGGTGGTGAGACACTGGAACAGGTTGCCCGGGGAGGTGGTGGAAGCTCCATTCCTGGAGGTCTTAAGGCCAGGATGGATGTGGCTTTGACCAACCTGATCTAGTGTGAGGTGTCTCTGCCCATGGCAGGGGGCTTGGAACTAGATGATCCTTGAGGTCCCTTCCAACCCTAACGATTCTATGATCTTAACCTCCATGGGAAGCACTAAGCAGGATATGCTTCAGTTACAGCAAGGTAAACTGCTGAGGGGAGGGTGAGGGGGCAGCCCCAGCCATCAGCCACCTCTGTGAGGTGCGTAAAAGCTGGGCAGGACTCTGGGTGGGCTTGAATCTGGCTCTTCGGTGGTGCTGGGGCAGGGGCTGACCACTGTGGGGGCTGTAATGGGGCCTTAGCCTGTAGGCAGGGGTTGGTGAGGCCCAGGGGAGCCTATTAAAGCTTATTAGTGCCCTCTGGGCCCTGACCTCTTGTTACCTGTTCAAAGTAATGTGAACTAATTTAATCAAAGCTATAGGAAGTCCTTATCAGTTGATTTGAATAAATTTAGAGTTGCAATTGCAGGGCTGCTCCAGGCACAGCTGACAGCTCTGTAAACAGGAACCACATTTCTCTTATGCCTAAAGCAGCTGGGAGGGTAAAAAGCAACAGCTACTGACCTCAGTATCACAGTACCACATATCACAGTACATTAGGAAGTTGGAAGGGACCTCAAGAGATCATCAGGTCCAACCCCCCTGCCAAAGCAGGATCACTTAGGGTAGTCTGCACAGGAATGCATCCAAGTGGGTTTTGAAAGTCTCCAGAGAAGAAGACTCCACAAGCTCTTTTGGCAGCCTGTTCCAGTGCTCCATCACCCTCATTGTAAAGAAGTTTCTCCTCATGTTGACATGAAATCTTCTGTGATCAAGTTTGAACCCGTTGTTTCTTGTCTTATTACTGTGCAACATCGAAAAGAGCCTGGCCCCCTCCACTTGACACCCACCCCTCAGGTATTTATAGACATTGATGAGATCCCCTCTCAGTAATGGTCTGCTGTCACACAGCCACTTCTGCTTTACCAGCATCATCAGGCAGGCAACTGTTTCCATACAATAGACCAAGAGATGAGGAAAGGTGTATTATTAAAGTGTACTCAAGAAATTCCAATGACTGGCAGCAATTTTCTTTAAATTTCCTACATTTTGGGCTTTCTTGGCTGTTTATCACAAAGGCTGTAATTGTACCATAACAGACACATCACCAGGTGACTTGATCTGAAAACTCTTTCTCCTGGTTACTGGCACTGATCTGACAGAATTTCAGAAGGATGCCAAGGTGCTGTTGCAGAGCTAATATCAGCCTCAATGGTTCTTTTGCTGCAAGTACAAAGGCCATAAAAGCCATAGCTTCCCATATACCCAGCTAAGGAAACAAGACCTTATTTGATGTTTTTCCAAATTAATAATGTACCTACATGAAGCATTTAAGTTTTTCCTTCTATTTGTCATGCTACCAGATATGCAGGGTCAAATATGGCAGAATTCAAACCGTCTGATCTGTAAAATGTACCATGTCAGACTAAGGCCCAGATAAGAGCACATAAATTTAAATTTAAGAACATACAGCAGTCCTGATGACTGCTTGTGTAGAGAGTCATGAAGCTGTGCAAGTGTACGAAGTGTACAAAGGATGAAGCTGTTGAGAATGTTTTGGTAGCAAGAATGTTACCAAAGCACATACTTGATTTTCTTTCCCTAACAGTGACAGACCAGTGATAAGACTGGCCTGAGATGACTGCCATTTTCTGGATAGTGATAATAATCAATATCCTTAAATGACACAAAAACGTGATTACCGGCCCGTGGTGGGGTCTCTGCTATATTTGAAAGCATTTCCAACACATGATATAATGTGACAGCCTTGGTGACCTTGGGTTGAATCTGCCTTCCAATGTTAAATCTTCTTAGTGATTTGAACCATCATCTGCGCCACTGACTACCCTTCAACTATATCCCTGCAGTAGTGAGGCCCAGGGACAGAAAGCATTCTGCAGAGTTTTCCCATTAGAATGAGATCTGAAACCTCAAATACCATTCAGCCCACATGCCCAGCTATGGAAACCCTGGGATTACTGAGAGTGCTCCTGCTGACACTACCTGGCTCTGAAATGCATGACTGCTTTTATGGACTTGTATCTAGCTGCACATGCCTGTGCCAATGGCCAGGCAAAAATGTGCCCTTTTCCTTCCTGGTTACTAGAATGGCATGTGCTTTTTCCCTCAGTCTTATATGGATGCTGGAATCCAAACCATGCTGCATCCTGTCTCCATCCTCCCGCACTTTTAAAAACCTGCATTTGACTCTTAACTCTCTTTTCCAACTGTATCTTTCATACTTTTCCCCTCAATTCTTGTGTTTCAATCCTATGATCTGTCCCCCTGAACTACACAGAAGATATCTCATCTGTGGCCACTGCTTCAATCACACAAACATTTCCAGGTGAGATAACTGTCCTGAGGTTCAAGATTAGCCCCCCCCACAATGACTATGACTCTGCTGTTCAGTGCCTGGCTTCTTCTGCAGGTCTCAGCTTGAGATACACACTGACATAACTAGAGGGGGATATTACTTCTGAGGTGATGAGTGGAAGGGGAAGTGGAGGTTATATTTGATGCTCTCCACATTCAGTATAGAAGCTTGATTCTTCCTCTGTTTTTCTGTCTTCACATGAGTAGAGACTGCTTATTTCATGGATGATAGCTTCCAGGGTTAGCAGACTCTGCTGAGGGAAAGAACAAGCTGATCTGGCCTAGCCTGGGCTTCGTTATCACTGGCAGAGGTAGGATTTTTAGACTGGACTGTACTTGAAGAGCAAGTGAAGTTCCAATAACAGTTGGTTAGTGAAGGAGGGAAGAGTGACGATGGAGGCTGTTGTTATGCTTAACTGTTTTCCTGAAATACAGAAGTTAGCTGCTGTAAAGTTCAAGTAAAAAGAAACAGAAACAGAGGGATGATCCACATAGAAATCAAACTTAGTCCTTAGGTCGGCCTTCTCCTGAGCAGAATGACTGTCCTAAGACTGATAGACATAGACCCAACCATTTAATAAGCCACTTAATGGGTCTGCTATAACAGACCTGTAGGACTCCACACAAGAAAAGGTATAATAGTGTATTAAGGTTACTAGTTAAAGTAAGATGGTATGGAGATGCTTACACTTGCTTATGAACAGGTGAGAGGACAGTCCTTAGCACAGTATAATAAAGAATTTCATAAAGAAGCATCTGAAAGGACTAATTAGATCTAAAATCAGGTCTAAAAGGACTAATATTTATTTATATCATTTAAATACTAACTAAAAAATAGAGTAGAAATAAAGAGCTACAATACATCAGATAGAGAGTTACGATATGATGAACTCTGAGCCCTTTAGGTTCGGAATAAACTGCCCACATGCTTTACAGAATTTTGACGACCATTAACACCTCTGGAATAAAAGAATTACGTTAATGATGAGTGACATAATCCTTGAGTGACACAGAGGTGGATAGGGACAGATAACAATGGGAATCTGGCATATTTTTATCATTATACAGGAAGCTCCCAGCTTCTTTGTTTGGGAAGAAAGAACAGCACTTTCAATATACACTTGCATAATGTTTTCCAAATAGAGGTGTCTTCCTTTTAATTTATCTGTGCATACACATACTGAGTGGATAGCTGGAACAGAGCAAGGCAGTTTGCCTATCCTCTTTTCCATGAAACTGCCTTTCTTTATAGTAACTCCTGTCTGTACATTGTGAATAAACAGGGATCAGAAGTCCCTGTGTATGCCAAACCATTAATGAGGACTTCATACGTAAAAAATGTGTAATGCTAACGTGTCTTATTATAGATGATAACAAGGGAGTCATTCCTCATGTGATGCAGCTGGAATTTTAGCTCGTGTAAACCAGAAGATTCTACATTATACTTGCTTGATATTGTTATAGCCTACATAAATCTTGCTAGTCATCATAACCCAGTCTTCAGAAACCTTCTAATTCCTTTTCTTCCAAGTGTGTCCTTGGTATATTTCTCCTCTTGCCTAGAGAAAGGGAAGCCTAGATTAAAGCTAATTGGACAGCAGTGCTGCTATACATGTTGGTTGGTCAGTGTTTGCAAAAACAAACTTGCATTATTTTTGCTCTTTCAGAAGCTTCCTAACCACCTGCTTGGCTGTTATCAGCTGTTATCACCAGCCCTGTTTTAATATATTTTAATGTCTCTGAGCTTCTAATGAAATGGAAGTAATAAATACAGTATTGTCAACCCCTTTCACTAGTATCAATCACTGCTTTAAGTGTTTTTTTTTTAATGCAAGCTAAAATCTACCTAAGGAGAAAATGTTAGGGAAAAGAAATTAATACACAATGCAGTCCTAATCCTATAGTGAGCAAATTCTGGTTTTCAGTATTCAGAGAGATCCTGAATTTAGACAAGCTCAGTAAAAAAACCCAAAATTGCTTGCAGGAGAAAAGCATAATAAAAGTTTACCAACAGCTAAATTATCCATTAACCACTGTCAATGCCTGTAGATCACTATGTTTTATCAATGGCTACAGCTGTGTGTAAGTACTGCTGAAAGCTGCATTTAAAGATTAGCCTGATCAGTATGCACAGGATGAATTATTATCCTAAGAGACTATCAACAGTCCTAAAAAGGAAACAACTTTCTGAGTTTTTTCCCTTAAAGTATTAAGTTATGTAAACACATTTTATCATTTGAATTATCAAAAATATTTCTCCGGCTTCCTCATTCTAGCTTCATCTTAAGGTCACCACTGCTTCAAAAAAATCAGCAACAAAATATCCAGTTGTGTTTGTAAGTGAAGCAATACAGAGAGAAGATTTACAATATAAATTGCTAAAAATTAAATATGAATGCAGTCAGGAGCCCTCCAGGACAAAATCTTAATATTCATTATAGGGGAGAACAAATATTTACAGAAAAGAAGCAGGAAGTTATTAAAGGCTATCAAGAAGGAATTATTTACATTTTGGTTATGTGAATTTCATTTAATTAATTTAATAAACTGGAAAATCCCTTCTAATTAATCCTGCCATCAAATACCTTTAATTTGGATTACTGTAACTTGACAATGTGGTATAGTAGTGTAATAATTTAAAATTACTCACATAATTGTGAACTTAATATAATTACCAAAATGTTTGTAAAATTTCAGAGACCTGAAAAAGGTGAAAAAAAATGACCTGAAATTCCAAATAAAATATTCTCTAGACAAGATTACAAAACAAAAAAATAATTAAAAAAATCACACCCGGAAACAAAAGATTTCCATTCCGACTTGTTAAAGACACAGAAGTGGATAGTTGATGTTAGACTCATGCCTAGAAAATGTATTAACTGGGGAGTGTGTTTGTCATGATGATTGCTGCCAGATCCAGTAACAAACCTGTCAAATCATACTCAGTCAACAGACAAAGCAGCAGGATGAGTAGGTGACATTGCCCTCTGCTCTCTCTGCTCTCTCTCCTAGACGAGATTTCCCAGGGCTGCAGGAAGGGGTGGGTGCTGTGCCCTTTACCACTGACCTAGAAAACAGTCAAATGCTGTCGTGCCTTTTTAGCATCTGCAACTCCTGGTGGGACATAAACCTGGTTTTCTACATAGTTGTCAGAACACTTTAACACAGTTTGGGTCTGTGTACATCACGAAAGAAAGAGATGGATATATCACAGAGGCACATGGAACCCAAATGAACTGAGAAAAAATATCATAAAACCATAGTAAAGATCGTCAGAAAGGTTAAGCAGGCAAAATATAAGAAAAGAAGTAGCTAGGTAAAAAATGCATCAGCAAATCTTTAATCCCATTGTAAATTCAGAGCTTGCATGTGAGCTAGACTTTGTGGTAAAAGACAGGAAAAAGCAATTATATTGTAAACATAATTTGAGCTTTTCTAAAAGATATCTAAAATATTCAGCACTCATTATAAAATTAAACTGTCATGTCTTGAGAGAATTCAAACTAGAAACATCTCAGTGTTAGGGCACTCTGCAAGTTTGATTTTCTTTGAAGTACATTTGACTTTTATTAGAACTGAATCTTCAAAGAGCTCACCATTTGCCTATCTATTGTGAAAAAAGGCCAAGGCGTGCCTCTGCACCATCGATTTATAATCTTTGTCTTGCAGATCCCTCGGACTCCTTGGTTACAATTCTAGCCAGTAGAGTAGCTGCTAAACATCCAACAGATAGCCCACAAAGAGAGTGGACTTAAACACTTAGCCATTTTTCCAGAATAATTTTTGCCATTTTCCCTTGTCACTTCTTTCATTACAATCTAATTATTTCAAGATTATTTTGACAATGTCTACAAAATCCTGCTTACACATTTGTCACAGTTACCTTCAAATAGCAGCATGCCATGACTTGTAAGTCCTATCAGTATTAATAAGACATGAGTATGTCACTGAATTATTGCTAGTGTCTTATGGCTAGACCCCTATAAGAAATATGTTGTGAAAATACTGACAACAAGGTGACATTCCAGTCTCTTGTCCTATTTTTACATTCTACACTGAATGCACCAAATACAATTTCACTTAACCACCTCTGGAGTAAGACCAACATTTAGATATTCATAGTTTCACAAAGAGACAAATAACGTATCAACAAAACAACACAAAATCATCTCAATGAAAGGTGAAATGGAAATAAATCAGGGTCACTTGTTCGTATCTATGTTTGAAATATTACATGAAAGTGCAGAGCTCAGTGTTTAACTGAGGTCTTGAAAGGAAATAAATTTCTCAGCACTGGTCTTTTTGTAATTTCCCTGATCTTGTCAAGGAATTTTACAACACACTTTATCTTATAATTTTAAAGATGTTCACTGTATGACACACAAAGACTGGATGGTAGTAAACAGTGAATGGCTTTTTTTTTTTTTTTAAGGACCTGCATGATGACTGTCAGTTTATTATACATTTTGCAATTTGAAGGGAACTCAGGAAAGAAGAATATTCTGGATCTTTGCCAAAATATTCCTTCCTGTCAATTTCTTTTTCTGTTGTTTCCAAATTATGTAAGATACTTCTGTCATTTTGCTTTTACCTAATGTTTCAGAGGTAATCCAAGCCTCAAATACTTCTAACTCAAGACATAAAGCTAAAAAGATCCCATGGGAATCAAGACAATCTTATTTTCCTGTTCAGAACAATCAGAACTGACAACAAAGAACTGAACTAAGTATTTAATACTTTGCTTTACAATAGAAATGTTGCAAGAGTTTAGAAAAATTCCCTTACAGTTCAGAAATACAGGTTCCTAGTTATTTGTCTTTTTTAATTTTCACCTTGTCAGAGCCAAAATACAGATTACTGAACGGTTATTCCCTAATCAAAATAACAGGAATGCATATAAAATGTAGGCTTAAGTTAAAACAGCAGACTCCCAGAAGGTCAGTTACATAAGCTCCTTTTTCAAATGCTGCATGCCTTCTCATATCTGGAAAATAGGTGCTATAGCACTTTGTTAGATTATAGAATCTACTACTGTCAGAACTAAATTAAGAATCAGCAATACTAACCATTTTCATGTTTTATCTGAAAAGTGGTAATGTTCAGAAATACTATTTTTATCATATTTCAGTGTTTTCTAATCTATTTTGGCTCACATGACCACTCTCTCAGCTGTGAAATCTATACCGGCTGACACCCCTTCTGCCTCTCAATCACATTAACACATGCCCACACTGCAAACAGAAATAAAACATTCATTCCTTTTTCACGTCACCCCTTTGGCATATCTTGCATACCTCTGTCCTCTCCCACAACCTTCTAATTGCCATAGCAGCATATCTTCCAGTTTGGGAAACACTATCAAACTCCAACACAGATTACAAGCAAAACATTCTTCATTGCGTGGCAAGCAAGTCTGACTTAAAAATATTTTTGAAGCCAAGTACATATGTGCTCAGAGTTTCTTTTTACTCACAAGAGGTTCTGCCATGATGATACGAATCTTGCGTTCAGCCTGAGTAGTAAAGTTGACAAACAAGCTCTTCAGGACATATTCGCCTGGTTTACTGTCTGGGTCAATGTTGATAGGCAACATGGCTGGAGGTCCTTTTTCTCTCTGTGTACCAGAAACGGGTGGAACAGGTGGCTTGATATATCCGTTACCAACTGGAGAAGCTGAAATGTAGATAAGACACATTTGCTTTTGAGTAATTCAACATGCCTCAACTTTTCCAGAGCATCCCAATGGCCCACTATGCTGTCAAAGCAAAACTGGAGACTAGGATCGGAATCAAAGAAATACACAACACAAAAATACAATTTCTGCAGTATAGTTATAGGTAAAATATACACGATCGAGACTGGAAGAAGAAATCAAAGATAAAATCTCGTGTATTAAAATGGAGTAGTATTTACTATGCAGTGGACACTCAGTCCTCTTTTTTCACATGATAAGACCTGCTAACACCTAAATGTTTGAGTAACATTATTTCTCTCCCTCTGTCTTGCAGGCCAGATCTGTAACTCAGTTGTCAAGTAGGAAATTTATTCTTTATTGCTATTCAGACTGACTTATCTTTGCAAAAGTCAGGACTATGCTCTTTTGACTAAGGTGAGTAGTAAGGGGCTGAGGTTAATTAAGAATGATTCCTTTAAAAATAATGACATTTCACCAGTATAAATCTTATATGAAAAGTCAGGCATGAAATAGTCTCCATGGTCAAAAAGCGTTCATTATGTATTAGTTTTTCTTAAAGTATCAAACCCTACAGTCCCATTTGACACTTGTGAGGTTGTACCTGGACTACTGTGACCAAAGGAGGATCATGAAAATGGTCTTACAAGCGCTCTCAGTACAGACTGAGAGTACTCAACTGGTTCAACCTTGAGAAGGCTAAAAGGAGATCTTATTGCAGTCTTCTGCTACCTAATCTGGTACATCAAAGATGGAGCTAGATTCCTCTTTAAGTGCAATGACAGAATGAGAGGCAACAGACACTAGTTGGAATGCAGGAAATTCCAATTAGCTATATGGAAAAAATTTCCACTGTGAGGGGGCCCATCAAACACCGGTACACATTGTCCACAGGTAGAGTAGAAATTCCACCCTTCAGGCTACTCAAAACTCAGAAGGCCCCGAGGAACTTTCTCTAGTTGGTGAGCAGAGGTTGAACTAATCATTCTTCAGAGATCTCTGTGATTCTGTGAGTTCTCTATAACCAGTATCAGGACATCATGTACTAGGCCTAGCTCTACTTACTGTTTTTTGGGGAGACTGAAGGAAAAATAAATTGAAGAACTATGAAACAAGACCTTGTTAATTGAAATAATATATTCTATGCATAATACTTCCAAAACAAAATCCTCAAACTTAGCTCATTTTGGCAAAACAAAGTTATATCTGGTCTTCATGCACGTACTAGTAGCACCTTCTGTTAGCTTTTTCAGAGACTTAAAAAGTAGCAAACTAAGTAAACACTGGGAAGACCAGCCTCTAAGTCACTCCGAATGCAATCTAGGTGTTGTAACACCCATACGCACTGCTGGTGATTGGGACAGAAAATGCAATAAAAACTGTGTAAAGTACTGTGAAATAATACCATTATAGCATTTCTCCATAGCATTGCATTCCAGAGTCTTACACTGTATACTTCATCCAAGCTGCAAAGCAAGCAAGCAAGCAAGCAAGAATGAACTACAATGGTGGATACTGCACATCTCTAGTACCCTTAGACTTTCCTTTTGAGGAACAGAATGGCAACTACTAGTGAAAGTATTTTCCAACTACTAATTACATGAGACAGCTTTAAGGATAAATGAGATTTTAGATATTTTCTAAATACTTCAACACTGCATTGCTGAAAAAAAAATGAAAAAAATGAAAACAAAACAAAGCCAAAGACTACATTATTGTTTGAGAGTGTTCAAGATGTGGCAGAATCAGACACCAAATTCATGCACTGAAAAATAAAAAAAGATGCATTGCAGAGAAAAGAATTTGTTCTCCTTTAGAAAAATCAAAGTTTCGACGTCCACTACCTAACTATAATACAAGAGAGAAATGTTCTATTGTAACACATCCACACTTTCTTTGAAAATAACTCCCTTGTTTGACAAAGCATGCCATCAGTCTTTAGTACAGCAACTCTGTTTCTTCCACTCAGATAGATGTTTTCTGAAAAGCTTCACGTGATTTTTGAGGCCAAAAGCATAATACTGGAGTCTTGTTGGCACATTGACTCTTTGGATAACACAAAACGTACAGAACAGCTCTACACTTATTTTCTAAAAAGGTTTCTATGTTTCTAAAAATACATTTCTAAAAATGTTGTTCTGAACGTCAATCTACTTCAAAGTAATGAAAAAAAGAGCCACCAGAGAGGAGTGTAAGTACCACTACTTCCCTGTCAACACCTAGGCTCTCCTAAAGTTTAAGCATGAAGACGGTGGGGTGCAAAGGATCTGATGCAGATTTATATGGACTATCGAATATACTAGGTAATGGAAACTTCTCCACAAATAGTTTTAAGAAAGAGTCAGCCAATATTTTTACAATCACTAATGGATTTGCCAAATGCTTGGTTTTGACTGGATCACATATATCTGTGAAATCGGGTTGACTGCCAAGTGCTCAGATAGGAAAAAGGTATTTTTACAAGCAGTGAAACCAATTTTCTTAGAGATTTGCATCCTTTGTGCAGTAAAAGTCCTGTCCTCGCTCCTGTCATCATTCTCAGCTTCCCACAGTTGTTCCCAAGTTCCCTCCAGCTCTGTGCCCAGGACTGGGCAGGCAGGCTGCCCACCAGCCAGTCTCTGCCAAGCAAAACACACCCACAATCTGGGCTGCCCACCTCTCTCTGGCCAGTACAATCATCCCAAGCTTCCCCTTGGCGGAATCCATAGGAATCTAATCAAATAAAAATTTGCGTTCTGCTCCTTGAGCAATCTTGGGTTAAACTGGGTACCAAATTCAAAATTTACTACAAAGGAACACAAAGCAGGGATGGAAGGAATGGGGCAGTGCATGAGATTGTGCACATCTCACATCCCTATGAAATTAAGTTTAAGAAAGAAGAAAGCCTAGTCACACTACTTGTGAGTTTCAATCATTGTGGCATTCAGCCAGGATTTTGAGACTGGAATTTAAATCCACATAGTTATTGTTAGTAGGAAGCCTTTTAATAATGATGCTGTTAGGTTTGTGACACAGGCTTATCTAATTATTTTTCCAGACATCTAACTGAAAAATCAATTATCTGCACACTGTGACAGAGAAATGCAATTATTTGTGAGATTTGTCACCTTTTCTTTTTTTTTTTTTTTTATTGTATCTCTCTGAAATATAGGACTGTACAGTCTTTCCCCAAAAGGAAAGAAAAAGGATATCCTGGGGGTTAACATGTGTCATTGCTACAGCAATTACAGCAGTTATAGAAATGACTGACATATGACATTGATACAATTCAGATTTTTAAAAGACCATTTTGTAGCTGCTAACTCCATTTAAACATTTTCAGCATGGAAGTTGATATTGCCAATGGTATAAAGGTTCAGCAGTATTTGATTAATGAATTGGTCATAAATTATTACAGACAGGTTTGGCTTTCTAATACATCTTTTCAGTCCATTATCTCAAGCATTTGCATATGCTTGATATTTGCATTGCAGAAATCTGGCCCAGTGACTAGACTACCACTGAAATCTATATGGATGACGTATGAGCTTTAATAGGACATATTCTTTTTTTTCCCTAGAATGACAACCCTACAAAGCACATTAAATTTATTTTTTTAAATTGCTTCTGAGATAAAACTGGAAATCAAGGACTCAAAAGTTAAGAAATAGGTACATTAAAGTCATTCATGATTGGTCCTTTTATGTTGACATATTATAATGCAGGCCTTAAAAATGGTACTGAAAAGGACGTGTCCGGTTTTTCCTATCTATTACAGTGCAACACTGCACCATTAAATAGGAGACATAGTATTTACTTCAGAAATCACCACACATAGAGTTTGTGGGAATAAGCAAAAATATCTGGTGGAGCATGGAAGGAAGGGGTTATATTCAGTTCTGAATATTGATTTCACTGATAAAGTTTTTACCACCTGATTTCAAAACAGCAAAGTTCTACAAGAGAACCACTGAAACATTTAGCTTGATTCCCAAGAAGAATGAATGATGATGCACATGCAGGAGACCACAGTGACCCTGAAGCCCAAGGACACTGCAATAGCAGGGTCAATTTTAGAAGGTTGTATACATATTTAAAACTCCTCTCCCATGAAAATCTGTAAAAAATTATTAACAGTGATTGATCAACTATAAGATGCCTGTGAAAATTTTGTCTAAGGGCCACTTTTATCAAACAACCCATTTTCTTGCTTCTAAGACATGTTTCTACTTTTCTACTCTATCTGCAATAAGCTGTATTTCAAATTATATGCTCTTCCTAAAGAATACCTTCATTTAGTTCAGGCTATAGCCATAAGATTATCTCAATGTTATGTAATTTTTAAAAATTCCAAACAAGGAGTAAATATGGAAGTAGTAATGCAAGATCACAACACAACTGTCACCACAACCATATACTATTGCCACAGAAGTGATACTGAACTAAAATCACTGCACTTGTCTTTCCAGTACTGATCATCTCCTTGATCAGAGAAATAGTTTCCAAAAAGCACAGTCCTTTTAAAACACAAACACACACACACACACACACACACACACACACACACACACAGAGTCACTAATCCGATAATGGGGATGAGTACAAAATTAAAATATCATAATCCAGTCTCTGCTAAGATTTACACTATAGGTATTTTTTCCTTCAAGCTCCAAAATGAAGCAAACCAACAGAACAATCACAATGCATAAAAGGGAGTTTGTGCTACACAGGATGCAGCTTCAGCCAAACACAGTTACTGTATTTTTAGTATCTATAAGCAGAAGAAACAGAGGCTGTGGGATTTTTTAGGTAACTGTGTCAAATTCACACTTTAGCAACAATGAACAAACTAGTAACACAAATCACAACATGTATTTGCAGTATTGTCATACCTACCGAGCCCCTTTATAAAGCCGATCACACTGGATTTTCTCCAACACGCTACTGTAATATCCATGAGCCTGTGAATACCTGAAATGTTCCACTCTTTCAGTTAGAGAAGTTCAAATCCTTTTCTAACTAAAATCGAAAAGGAAATGAGTTGTTTCATAATCCTGCTTCATACTTCCCTATACTTTTTTTGGCACCGAGGCACAGAGTTTTTAAACTTTTTTGGTTTTGGTTTCCAATAGACAAGTGCCGAAGACCTACAACGTGCGAGCTAGAGCAGGCCTCCGAATCAGATCAGCCTTTCCATAACCATAGGGTAATTTTTAGCTTCAGCATATGATGATGACCGCTCACAGAGTGGTTGCATGTCTATATTTATCCACAAGTACATACTATGCTGACAGATTAGTGAAACTACTTCAGGCACTCCAAGAACATGAGACAGGATAATGGAGTTTGACATAAACAAACCACGCATATCAAACACACACACTGCCATACAATCCAAGCTGAAAGCAATTAGCATAGAAATGTAAAGCACAGAGACAGTATAGGATGGGTTTTGTTTTGTAACTGACAGGACAAAAGTACACAGAGCTTAAACTCCTTGAGATAAAGAACCAACACAATATCTCTGCTTTTCACATGCCAAAAGTCAGTGAAAAACCACATGTATCTTTAATTATGCATCTGCTGAAGTAACTCTTAAGAAAATTCCTTTTGTTTTGAAACCACAATTATAATATTTAAAAAACCCCACATTATTTAACAACATGTGGAGAACTTAGTTTATCAGGATATGCTACACATGCCAAGGTTACCTAAAGGTGGCTTTTTCACCCTTTGAAGGTGAACATTCCCAATTAGTTTCAGCTTGATAGGCAAAGAAAATTAAATTCAAAGGAAAGTTTTGGTGAAAGAAACAAAAAGTCTAGTGGATTAATTTTTATCTTGGTGAAAGAAACTAAGATTCCTAAGGAAAATGTTATTACAGCATGTTAGTAAGACGTGGTTCTAGCATTATTTTAATAACTAATTTGCATATTTCAACAAAATAAAAAATCATAAATGAATACAGTTGACCAATAACACATAATATCAATAATTTGCAATATATATGATAGGCAATATATTTATTTAAAGTACAAGACTTTATGATGGCAAATTGATGTTGCTAATGTGTGACCTTTTTATGTTTCTGATCCTCTCTTAGAGGACTTGCAGTCAAAAATGAAAGACTAGGAAGCATTGAGTGCACATCTGAGTCCCACATCCAGATTATTTAGAAATGTCTCTTCCCATGGCAGGGTGGTGGGAATGATCTCTAACGCTCCTTCCAACCCAAACGATTCTATGAATCTATGAGATATCTGCAGTGATAAAGGAATTCCAGAACTTGCTCACAGATTTAACTGAGATATGACCAAAATTTTAAATAATTTCTATTTGAAGACTTAGTGAAAAAATGCTTTTGCCAGGTTTAGATGTATTTATTCCACTCTCTTCCGAATATTTGGTAACTACAGACTTGTCTGGGCAATCCTTCTCCAAACTTTCTTTTCATTCTTTGACAGTAAGTGTGCAAATTCAATGTGGACACAAAGAACAGCAAAGCCAGAAAAGAGGAGGTAAATTTAATTATTGCATCTACCAAGTGGCAAAGTTGCCAATAAAGTATAAGCTTCACCCAATGCAACTGCTCTATAGCCAAGGTAAAGGAGGCTTGAACTTCATGTGTGTGACTGCATGGGCACAAACAGGACATTCCTCAATTTATTTTCAGTATCTTCAGGGATGTTATAAAACAGCAGGCCTAAACCAGACCATGACCATATGGTATCCTCAGTGAGACTGAACATTTCAGGCCATAAGGCTAAATCCTTGTAGTAAACACATTCTGCCCTCCCCTGAAACCAGAGGTGGGACAATAATTTGCAGAACAGAGCCTCAGAATGAGTTTCAGATGTGGTCGTTTATTAACAATCAGATGCAGTCCTCTGCAGGATAGAAATAAAATGCAGCATCCATGAAAGTAAGTATATGGCCACTCAGCAGGCCTGATGGATGCTAAAATACCATTCATGAGGAATGTTCTTTGCATGTCTACAAAGCCTTTTAATGCTCATTCCACTCAGATGTTTACAAAGAAGCCATCTTCTAAGTTGAACCTCATGAGGAAATGAGCAGTTCAATACAGATGTTTTTGCCCAAGCTTAGGGAAACATTAGAAGCGTCCCTACACACACTGACAGGTTTTATATGATACAGATGTGGTAAAGCTCCTGTTACCTCTGAAGCTAAGGATCTTGTTCAGCCTGGTACCTTGGAAAGGTTAAAAACGTTTGTTTCGCTTTATTAGCCACCAGCAACCTTCCAGCCCTCACACTTCTGTTGCTAGCAGACAGGTAAGTGTAGGTGTTAGATCCTCAGATGTGCATTGTAATTCTATGCAAGAGAGGAGTAATTGATTAGAGACCCTGTAAAGGAAAGCAGCACATGGAACACATTTTCTCCTCTTGCAAAGAGACCGCGTCCCCATATGTAGGAGATTCAAGAACAATGACTGCCAAAACAAATAAACAAACAGGAAATCCTGTCATATATGTCTATCCATTTTCTAAAGTCCTCTTCACTGACTTGGCAAAGCTCCTAGTAGCTGTGGTCCTGTAACATGTAGATTTTCCATCTCTCTTTCTCCTAAGTGGCAGGTCAGGGGTTGAGCAGCTCAACAATGTTCCCGAGGTTCTTATCTCAGATCCTTGAAAGGCATCTGAACGAGGCAGGAACACAATTCTCCACCCTGTCCATTTTCTTTGCTTACTATTTAGTTTTATGGTCCTTTTCCTCTAGATACTTATTTATTTGCTTCCATATACCACCCTGCAGAAGATATGTGGGAATCTAGACATACAAAGATTTTTAGCTGCGCCTATTTTAGAAATGGCTTTGTTTATTATGAGATTAAAGACTGAAAAAACTAAATTATGTGGTGGGAAATCTTGCAGACAATCTCAAAACAATTTTCTACTGCCATTTGGGTGCTCCATTTTGGGAGTGCCTTCTTACTAAAGGAAATATCTCTGTTGTTTCTGATGGGATCCAAATCAAACTGAAATACTGCTCAGTTTCTGTGCTTTATATGATAATGACAAGCTGCCTCTTTGAAGACTGATTTGAGATTAAGACTATACTAGCAAAACATTGATACCTTATCTTGTTAACTTCAAAAGTTTTATTATTTTCCAGATATTCCAAAAGTAAAACCTCCAAGCAAGGGTGAAAAGATATATTCATGTCATAATTTTCTGATGAGTGGATTAACTATTTTTTTTAAAAAAAATAACAGAGTTTATTTCTGAAATTATGCCAGAATTTCAATGGACTCAAATGGAGCTTGAAAGATATTTTATTTTAAATAAAGATGTTTGTACTCTTCTTTTATAGTTCTTTATGTACTATGGGAAAAAGCTAGCCTCCACTTTGGTTTTGTTAGATCAGAAAATAGCTTCCTGTAAGATTTTTAGACAGACTTTTGTTGGGTTTGCTTTCCTTTTCAGAGACAGGGAGATGAAGATACTTGTTTTGTGGTTGATGGGTGTTAGCAGAAGAATTATTTTTAGGGAATTTGGAAGAGTGTTGAGGAAGCATAAGTCTAGAAGAGTCCAAAAAAGAAGGAGTATTTACTTCCAAAAGAGGGACCAGCAAACAGAGAGGATGTGACCTGCATCTTCCTTCACTATACATTTTCTTTCAGAGATAATATACTTTTCCTTTTCTCTTTAAATATTTTACAGTAAAACTGCCAAGATTCTGGATAAGACGGAATTAAAAAAATACATGATTAAATTCTTTTACTGCAGAAAAACATTGAATGTTTGCATCTGAGTCCTATACCAATTCCAATAGCTACCTCAGATGTTAGAACTGGAATCGTCCCTGAATTTTCATTGTCTGTTAGTCCACATTTGCCCTTCCAAACCACTGACAGGTGTTAGTTCATGCTGTTAAAAACTCACGTGTTTCCCTGGAACAAAAATGGCATATTGTATATGGATGATGCGCAACGGACACACATGAGTGAAAATCTAAGTGTGTTGTAATGCACTTGTACAAACATAAAAGCAGTATTTTATTAATGACACACAAAAGAAACAGATTGTCACTCAGTTCTCTCTGAAACTACGTGATCTACACAGTCCTACTGACCTAATTCTTTTAAATGTTCAACAGTTCATTTCCTAAAGATTTGCTAATTTCATGCCATAACAGAAATTATCTAGAAAAATCCAGAAAAAAACTGCAGTTCCTTCCTTGACCTCATCTACTCTATGGCTGCCTTTTAGGGAAAGATCCAAATTTAGCTATCAACAGGCCAAACATTTAATTTAATCTAGCCATTTAGGCTCCAAGTAGAGTAAATGAAGAGAGACTGACATTTCTAGGTGATTCATCATACCCTTCTTAGATTCTTAGCTTAAGAGAGAATAAATCACTTTCCAGACGTGCCTACCACTTGCCAGTGATTACCGAAGGAGAAATGACAACAAAGATATACATCCACGGTTATAAGAGATGACTCTCACTCTTAAATCTGTAAATTCTTCAGGAGCATCTTGTACAGACTTAACTGCATCATGGTGCATCTCAGCTGCTACTGGCTACATGGGTGGGAAATGGCACGATACCAGGAATAAACCAAGCCACAAGCTGGCACTATGAACTGGCAAGCTAAACCTTCAGAGACCAAGAAGACTTCACAAAATGTTGTGAATCTTTCTGTGAAACCACAGGAGAGACTTCTGTGAATAAAGACTAACAGGAGAATAAGTCAGACATCCATTCATCTTCCACCCTGCAGTGCCGCGTAGAAAGTAACACCAATACAAAGAAATGAGAGAAAAGTATTTGCAGCCAAAATCAGGATTAATAATTGTCATTATCTATCTCCTACTCTGTCTCATAGAATTATTATTGTCATTACTTAATAGTGGCTGCAGCAGTGCACTCACAACACTGTGTATCTTCTGTATTAAATTAAACATGATTTTGGCCTCTTTGCTTACAGAAAACCCAACGCACCATGGGTTATCTTTTATTAGCCACACATCATTATGATGCAGTAGTGTCTGATAACTCTCTATTAGCATTACATTAACGGCTCTGTCTTTGAAAGCGGAGTTCACTTTTTTCTTAGCCACGAAATTTAAATGCAAATGTAAACGTTTGCTGCTGTGGAAAACCTGGACTCTAGGACATAAATATTTCTCACAGGGACTCTGAAGTGCAAAAACATCAGGGACAAGATAATGACTTTTACTATTCACACGAACACAGTGAAGGTGTTGAAAGTTTGGCTTGAGCACAGCTGCCCACTGAAAAACCTTTGCTTGAATAGGTGAGTGAAGCATGTGGAATTTAACTGCTGTCTGAAGGACCTTCTGCATGACCAGACAGTTGCAAATAGCAAACACAACATGGACAGAACATTGCTCTCATGCTGATCAGTGGTCCATGACAGAAAACTCCTTCCATATATTGAAGTGTCTAAATATTTTGGAGTAAGTGACTGCCAGAAAGACTTGTTAAGTTTGGAGAGGAGCAGGCACCTATAGAGATGAACTCTGCAGCAGTTAGTTGTGAAAACAAAGGAAGAATCCTAAGGTTAACATTGGATTTTCCAAATAAACAGCTTAAACACTGAGAAAACAGAGTAATTCCTTAGAAAAACTGAAGAGCCTAATTACATCTGAAAATAATGAAGATATTCCTTTTATGGGATATTCAAAGCAGAATTCAGTATTCCTGAGGGCTGGGGCAAAACTAATATTCTATCAGATTTTCTTAAGAGTGTTAGCAAGGACAATCCAGGCAAGTACAACACAGTTGGCCTGATACTAATCCAGGAATGGCTGCATTTGATTAATAAAGAACCAATGCATAATAACATGCCATAAGCATAGGTTTATGAAAAGTAGATGTTACTAAACTAAATGTATCTTTTTAAGAGATTATAAATTTGATTAACAAGTTTAAAGATATAGTCTTATATTTTTGTTTGGCAGTTGAGTTGGTATCTTAACAAACTGTAAAATGAGAACTAAAAAGTCAACAAAAATAGATTAAGAGCTAGGTAACAGATACTTCTCAACACGGGTTAAGAAAAAAATCACACTCTAATGAATGTACTTCTAGTGGAGGTACAGAGACCAATTCTTGGTTCTGTAACATTTATTCTTACTGTTAGTAACACAAAAAAATTAAAACATTTCTAGAAAACTTACAGACAAAAGACAAATCAGTAGTGGTAGGTAGAAAAAAACAGTAAAGTATCCTATTTTGAACAGCATTTAAAAAACTAAATGCAAGCAAAGAATAAATGAGATGTTAATTCTAACCTATGGAGAATTGCATAGCTAGAGACAAAGAATGCATGCCCCGTGGACAGAATGAGGCTTTCTATTCCTGGGAAGCACTGGTTATGAAAAAGGCCTGAGACCAGGATGAGTAATGTGTTGAAAACTTGCCATTATTCTTGTGACCTGAAGAGCCAAGGAGAGCCTTTTCAAGCAGGATAAACAAAAGCAAAAGCAGGAAAGCTCTACTGCTTCACTGTCAGTCTTTCTGACAACCACTGCTGGGTACTAAGCCATGTTCTGGCATCTGCAGCTTGAGAATTACAGGACATTCAGGAAAGGCAACTATAACTAATGACTGGAAAACTTGCCTTAAAGCTCAGTTTAGTTTGAACACGAGAAAGTTACACAGCACTTATTTGCGAAACATATTTACATGAAGCCACTCAACCCAAAATGCCTTCTTAGACAACACAACCACCCAGGCATTTCCAAGGTGTGTTTCAATACCTCCTAGTAAGCATGTCTAAAGGAGCTCATCTTAACTGTACCCTCAAAGTGCACATTTCTCTCCACTGGCTATCAGGAAAACCAGGCTTGACTATGTCAGATGTAATATAAAACACCAAGGATGCCTGAAAATTAGGTGAAATGACTTCCATGCTTGCTAAGCATGAATATGTGAGGAACAGAAATTTGCTACCAGAGAGCTCTTCATTCAGTAACATCTAACGTCTGGAATTTTAAACTAGACGACTGCATTAAAATAAGTTAAACACAAATGGAAGGAAATTAAATGCCAGAATGCTATTAAGGATGGTGCTGATTCTTCCATTAGTAGAAATTTTAAATTAAGATTTTTTTTTTCAGCTGTGCTTTGGTTCAAACAGAAATTAATTCAGAAAGCCATAAAGCCTGCTCTATGAGAAAAACAGATTGGATGACACAATGGTTTTTCTGGTTGTATAATTTATGACTCGTTGAATACATTAGTAGAAAACATACTGCTGAGAACAATCTTTCATTGGTAAAAGTACAATACAGATGTTCTAAAATGGATTCTTCTATCTCTAATCTTGAAAACATCAAGAAGCCTAATTCGAATGCCTATCAGTACCTGATCCCTCTTTGTACATAGAGATACAAATATAACTTACCTGATCAGAGTACCAGTATGTAATCCGGCACGATGGTTTGGTGTCAAACATGCTTTGCCAAAACAGAGGCAGATTTTAAAGTTTTTCTATCTACAATACACCTCGGGGAACATGAAAGTGGAGGAAACTTACTGAGATGATTCAATTTTCAGAGAATATTTTAAAGAAAAAGTACATTGTCAGAATAATTTTTAAAATGCCTTATAAGTTATATCCGTAGAAAACAGTGGATTGCCTTAAGAGAATGTTTCTGTATAAAAGTGAAGCTTTCTGAAGGTGCAGTGATATGCTCCATAGAAGACATATTCCCTGCCTGAGTAAATGTGTGAGGTACACAAAAGAATCATGGCTGAAATGGTATTACATGCACAGGAAGGTGGACCGTTCTGAGAATCTGGAAAAGGTTAAAATCACACCTTAGTGGATGTTACAGTTTACCAACAAATGCCTGTTTATCTGTTACAGATCTAAACTGAATCTAGACAAAGATTCAAGGCCTGTTCTTTGTGTAGCTTAAAATAAAATTCAGTTTCATACTTGGGTATGTAAGAAAGGTTGTAGTAACGCTGTATGTGTTACAGAATTATGTATTCCAACTATTTGAAATAACTTCCTACATTCTTCTCTTGTGGCACCTAAGAAGTTCACTAAATCCAGCACATTGTTCCTCTTCTGTAGCAAAGGGAACCTTATAGCACAAAGCTGAGGCTCCAAGTGGGGCAGGAGAGCTCAGAAGACAAACACGTTTCTCACACTAAACAAACAGGCCAGAATTTCCTGAAACCCCCCTGATTCTCACTGTAGAACAATACTGACCTAAATATTGACTTTAAAAATGGATATATGGTTTTGTAAGTAGATTCCAAAAAGCTAATTCAATGAAAACAGGATAGGCAATGTTTGGCAGCACTGTTCAATAAACTGTGATCTTACCATAAAGTGCTTTTAGTTACAAGCATGAGTTGTTGTTATGGGACATCACGTCGCATCAAACACAATGACAAGTTATATTAGCATAATGGGTTATTATTCCCAGATCCCTGTGATCATTACTCCATAGCAACCCAATGATAATGAATGGCTTTGTCAGTAAGAAAGCACGTACAAAAATATATGAAGCACAAACCTCGAGTACCTTATGGTAGATAAGGCTGCTAAAAAAACTAAGAATTTGAAGATCAGTGCTTACATTTCCTTCCACATACAAACAGAAAAAGGCACCGAAATTTTCAGTACATTCTCAGCTGACCATCACCATTGTGGGCATTTGTTATTTCCAAGACACTTCCACTCAGGGCCCAAGTCAGTTGAGAAGTTGGGTACTTAAGCCTGGCCTGTGGAGCAGAAAACAAAAAAACTGATCTAAACAGTCAGGTGAGTCAGGCAGCAGCTCAGAACATGACCCACAACAGCCAGCCTGGGCCAAACATCGCCTTAGATACAGCCCCACAAGGACCTCACATTGTTGGGCCACTTCAAATATACAAAGCAGAGAAGAGAAGCAGCTCCTCTCCTTTTCAATTTGTAACTGCTTTTCATGTAACAGCTTAATGGCTGAAGAACTCATCCTGTGTGTGGCAGCTTTGGGTAAATGCTTAATTAAACTTTGGGATTTGATCTCTCATCTCCTATCTTCTTGGAGCGCACCCTCACTTTCTGGCTACCAGTCAGAATGGTGAGGATTATCCATGTCCTGTTTGAAGACTGACAAATTTGAAGAAATAATTCAATGTGCTTGGAATCAGAGATGAAATATAACAAGAAGCATGGCTCTAGACCAGTAGTTGCCATTTAGTTAACCTATGAGCAACAAACACTGAAAATGACATGACATTAAATTACACTAAAAGTAACATCAAACAATAAGGTATTCGGGCAAGGGAATGCCTGAGTTGGTAAATTACCTCCTGTTCAGGTATGCCCCCAAATCAGACCCTTTAGATATTTCTGCCTGCTTTCTGCCAAAATGTGAACCCTGATAAATAATTTCTGTCATGCTCATCTTTATCCTAGGCTTCTTTTTGAATCCTAGTTTATTGTCCCACAGAGTAGAGCAACAGGTAGAGCAAGAATCAGATTCCAAAACAAAAACTGTTCCAGATGCCTGTCCCTTCTAGTAAAGACATCCCTGGTTTGGCACAGTGTATCCTCATGATATTAAATGCCATTTAGTAACACCTGCACAAAAAAACATATAGGATCTTTTAAATGCTATAAAATGGATGTTATGTTTTTATGTACCCAGTCCAGACCAATTGGGACTAACCTACTAATCCAAAATTAATGAGTCTTTCATATGAGATAAAAAAGATGCCAGGATAATGATCAATGAAATTAATATCCATTTACACAGATTCATTTTCTTCTACTTCATTCCAACCATTTCTAGCAGTAATATTTGTTGGATTTTTTTTAACATCTTTAAATAACATAAATGAAGATGTGAAAGGATGACAGTTAATCAGATTATTTTAAAGACCCTAGGTATGTTAAATATGACCTGCACATGTACTAAGCCCTTAACCAAAATCACAGGTATAGATGCTCTCTCCTGCAGCTAGACCCACACCAATTGGCCTCTACTCTCTGCCTTTAGGAAGAGGCAGTGTGAAGAACCCAGGACTCCACGCTTTGTGCATAGACCCATTTCAGTGGATTTAACCTGCTGGGCTGATAGACACTTGAGCATCAAATCTGACACATGACAGAGAATGAAACACTCCTGAAGAAGTGAGAAAAGTCACAGTTTAAAGACACGTTTGCCTGGTTCATGTGTTTAGCCAAATCCCAGGAGCGTCTGTAAGGTACACACTCTGGCTTCTAATTCCTGATTTACATACTGACATCTGTATGCTCTTGGCCACCTTAGCTACTCAGTAGACACAAGTTATTCTGAATTACTTTGCCTTCACTGACAGAAGAGCACAGGCAGAACCAACCAAATGAGCAAGCCAGGGCAGCTAACCCTACCATAAATGTCACATAATTCATGAACTGGTTTAAAATATATCCATAAAGATAAAGCTGGGTAAGCATTCTGAAATGGTCAAATCTATAGAGTAATCTTTTATGCAGTACTTCAGAATACTGCATAAGAAGATGATGTCATAGTCGTGAGCTACAATAGAGGAAATTACATCAACCATAAGGACAGATGAAAAAATGTGTTATGTGCTGCTTTAAAAAACCTTTATATTGTATTTTGATTTTATGATTCTGTAAAAAAAAATAAAATCTTTTCCTAACAAAGTACAGCCTAAGACTTTATGTGGAATATATTAATACAGTAATTTTGAAATATAGTTTGTGGGTTTTTAAAAAACACACATGCAATCAGCCTAACTCCAATTCCACTCAAGTAAACAGTTAAATATTCCCTTGTTTTCAGTGAAAAAGCCTTAGGACAACACTCAGCTTTCTGAAAATGCTGCTCAGTACATATTACTAAAATTACCAGCACAGATATTTATCAGAACATCACGATGCTGTGCTGGTTCTTGTACAGTTTATGGAAAACCATAGCTGTAATTTGAATCCACAATGCATATGATGTGTATGATTCAAAACACACACAAAAAAGATATCAAAAAAGATTGCCATTAATCACATTGACCGTTTGTGTCATAAGAAGTTTAATGACTGAAGATAACTTTCCTTATTAAATAGCAAGATAAATTTTTTAATGAATTTACACACACAAACACACACAAATATATACAGCAGTCAACCTTCCAGCCAAGTATTTCCAGCTCTGCTTCTATAAAGTAGGTAAACATGACTGACACAATAAATGTAAATGATATCAAATTGAAATACCATTTCTGGATTTAATAATATAAAAATGAAAAACTTTAAAACAAGAAGTCATGCTATGATGATGCCGTCTTTAAAATGTATGACATAGCAGGCAGGCAGGCTTTTTTCATCAATGAAGTTGATGTTTGGTAGGCAAATGTGTGGAATATGTGCTATCTGTGTGAGAGGATCTGACTAGTACTATACAATCCTTTGTAATTAATCAAGAAAGATACTTGATTAAAATCAGTGGTAGCAACTTTGTAGAAACAATCTCATTTGTTTTACAGGAACAGAAACTTTTTTTGTACCAAGAAAATGATTGTAGAAAGTAATAACAGACTAGAAAGAATGGTATTAATATTAGGTAGAAAGCCATTCCAAGTGTCTATTAATATCATAAACATATGACAAATTCAGACAAATCTCTAAGTTGCCAGTATTGTGATGCTTCCGTGTTACTCCTTGAAGGACTACTATTTATCATCAAACAAATGACAAATGCTTACTTTTAACTGCCATTCTCAGAGCTCTGCTGTAGCAGACTGATTTGTGGGATCCCCACCTTGGGCAAAATAGAGCAGTGAGCTGTCCCAGATGTATCTATGCATGTCCATGGACCTTCTCTCTCTGCAGGTGCAGAAGACAAGTCAACTCTGTGCTACCCCTTCCAGTGAAGTGCTGGCCATTACACTACAGTTAAAAAAAGTAGCCAGCCTTGTTTTTCATGTCCCAGAAATAAACTCTAACGCAAAAGACATTTACAGATTCCCATAGTAGTATATTTTCTGGTTTTTACTCTAAATAAACCCCTATTTCACTTGATTATTCTTTTCCCCCTACTTTTTCTTTGCCAATACTTACATATTCTAATGTAATGACCACAAATGCCATTACCATGCTATTTACTTTCCTCCAAATCCCTAATGAGGATATGAAATAAAATAAAACCTAGAATCCCTCCCTGCAGTACCCAACTGCTTATCTCAATCTAGTGTGACAACAAACCATCAGCAAGGATACTTTATTCGCAGTGCCTCATAAAACTATTATGCTTGAAAGTATGCTGACTGACACTTAAATATTCACTGACACTCAAATATGTGGTCTGTTTCTTCATTCAGCTGAGAATTCTGTGAAAACCCCCAGATCTGTCTGACATCCTCTCCTAGGAGATCCTAGGATAAACAAGCTTTTATTATTAGCCTATACACTAACTGCTGCACTGGAGGAGAAATGTGTTAGGAAGTTATCTGCTACTGCATTACAAGTATTAATAAATAAATAATAATCTCTTAAGAGTATTTTGGTAGATCTGTGTGCTTTCCATTACATGCAGCATTACCTCACTGGATTCAGGCTTTCAGAAGTGAAAATGGTGAGGTAATACAGCAGACATACGATAAATCTGATGCCACAGGAACCAACTGTTGACCCACTTACCTTAACAGCACCCACAAGTCACTTGCTGCTCTCCTCACCTGATAACTTTTAACACTTTCTGTCACCTAACCCAAGCATTAAGGCAATGCAAGGGTCCTCCTTGCTGGAGGGATCTGCTATAAAGCAAGGATGCAGGATGGCAGTCAGGACTCCTGCAGGCAAACATTGCTCATCCTGTCCTTCCACCCTTCTCATCCTTGTGCTATCCCTCCTCCTGCCCCTGCCCCTTCACCGACCCTTTTGCAGTCCCTGCCATGCTCCCACCTCCCACCAGTCACTCTTCATTTCCACTCCTACTGTCCAGGAAGTATCAGTCCCTCCATTTCTGATTCCTCCCCCACAATGACTCCCTCACCTCTTCCCCCTTCATTCCTGCTGGCTCTTCGCTGGGCTTTGATTCTGAATTAACTATCTGTCCTCGCTTTTCCCACCCAGGTCCAACGTCCTCTTCAGGAGAATTTTTAACACTAACAAACAACAATGCTTTTGCACTTTCTTATCTTAGAGAGGGCAGAACCATTTCTGCAGAAAATTGCAAAATACACCTTCAGGGACGTTAAGTTTAGAACTGCTTTAGCCAAACTGTGGAACTCAGGAAAAATTGTTGGCAACAGTAAAGAGGGGTTTTACACAAAGAAGTAGGCACAGCATGATATACAAACATATTCATTAACAAATATCCTTTTTTTTTCTTTTCTCCTGTAATTCTATAAAATTCAACCAGTCTATACTAAGAATTTAGTTTTTAAAAGCTCAGCAAAATAATTTCAGTGATTTATTTCACTTGCCGTAAGAATCTGCAGCTCCCTGTAACACTCACTTTTACCTGCCCTGTCCCTTACTGCTTGAATACAAGACACACAAATGAGTAAAAACAATAAAAGTTTTAAATTTCACTTTCCCTTCAAAAATATTTCCATCTTCTATTTCATGACATCACAGTATCACAGCATATCAGAGGCCAGAAGGTACCGCAAAAGATCATTGGGTCCAACCCCCCTGCCAAAGCAGGATCACTTAGGGAAGTCCGCACAGGAATGTATCCAGGTGGGTTTTGAAAATCTCCAGAGAAGGAGACTCCACAACCTCCCTGGGCAGCCTGTTCCAGTGCTCTGTCACCCTCAGTGTAAGGAAGTTCCTCCTCATGTTGAGGTGAAATCTTCTATGTTCAAGTTTGAACCTGTTGTTCCTTGTCTTATTACTCTGAACCACCAAAAAGAGCCTGGCCCCATCCACTTGACACCCATCCCTCAGATATTTATACACACTGATGAGATCCACTTTCAGTCTTCTCTTCTCAAGACTAAATAGCTCCAAGAATCTCAGTCTCTCTTCATATGGGAGATTCTCAAGTCCCCCATTCATCGTGGCATAAATGTTAAAGATTCACTATGGACAGGCCAAGACGTTGCTTAATTTACTACGAACCCATGTTACTTTTTTTATTCCAAAAGCAGTACTTTCCAACTTTTGCTTCCTGAAGAGTACTTTTGATCAAGCACTCATCCCAGTGAAGAATACATGCATGGCTCTGCCACATTTTCCTGCTGATGAGTAACAGAACTAAAATCAAAGTAACCACCTAGCTTTGGTTCAGATACAGGGTCAGGGTGAGGCTATTTGTTCCAAACACATGCCTGCAAAGAAGGCATCAGTAGCAATAAAGATATACCCTGTAAAATTTAAAATAATCCAAGGACACTTCCATTTTAATGTTACTACTTACTGCCAATTAAAATTCTCATTAGAAATAATAACTAGTTGAGTCATGATTCACAATTTGTCCTTTGGCTACCAAGAATGTGAAGGAAGGAGGGTTCTTCCAGTAAAAGGATAGAACACAGGGTTTCGTGTCCAGCTCTAACAGAGGTTTCATGTGCAGTCTTGTGTTTCTTAAGTTAATATCTCTGTTCTAGTTTTCCCAGTAACAGCAATAAAAGAATATGACTTCCATAGTGCTAAAAGAATCTAAGTCTGTAAATCTCCCAGATGGGAAGCACTGTATGAATATTATCATTGTGTAGACGATTTGAAGCAAGATATTTCCAGCAACAGTCTGCCTGCATCTGAACTAATGAATGTCAATTTGCATACTGTAAACATACTTTAAAATAAGCAACACTATGAGTCTCCTGTGCAGTCCTCTTGAAGATGTGACTGAAGCTTGTTGCAGCTGGGGTATTTACAAAGGCTGTCAGAGGATGGATTTTCTTATGTCTAAGAACACAGGAAGCTTATGCTGCCATTTTTCATCAGGTGTATGTCCCTCTTCACTTCCTAATAGCCTTGTTCTACAAATTGTGTAGAAATTCTGGTATCTTTAAGAACTCTACCCTTCCCTGAATTGTTCTGAATTTAGTCAACATGTTCAAAATAGGCAGGCAGACGTAAGCTTTGCTTCCACTGGAAAGCAAACTAAAAATAATTCCAGTTACAAAGGGGCAACTTGCAAAACCTGATGTCAGGTACCTCAGACTACTTTCAACACTTGATAGTTCTGTTAATACATACAGAATAAACATAACTCTGAAAAGACACAACAAAATATTAGTGAGAGTATATGCAGAAACTCACTGTACAATTAAGGAAGATCTTTGGCTAGAACTCTACAAAGATATCCTTCTGATTTAACAGGCAAATTGATCCAGACATTTAAAGACATTCATAAACACCAGAAATGCAGTAAAAAAGACAATTGTCTATATTCTGTTCAACAAAAGTTATTCAAGGGACTCAATATAAAAACAAACACATTGGTACATTGCCATACTTTGAAGTTGAATTTTCTCCACATGCACCTTGAGACTCTTTGAAATTACAGAGAGGAGAAGAGCTAGATAGCTAAAGATTAGGGAAAAAATGTCTACCTTTGGTAGACTTTCCTGCTGAACCAGGTACTACTGGTTGCCATCTGCAACTTCACAATTATAAATAAAATCAAGAACAATAATAATTAAGATCTGTTACATTCTTTTGATTGGAAAACACAAATGCATCTAATATCTTCACATTTTGGCTGCATACAAACCATGATTCCTGGCCCCCTTCACTGACTAACCAAAACCACAGTAGTCTTTCCACTTGTATGCACTAGTGATACATTTGCTGACAGCGAATTTCTTGCAAGCACAGAAAATAGGCAGGGTAAAGATTGTACAGTGTGTCTCTTGAAGGGATCCCCCTTTTTTAACGTGTGAAACTGCTCTGCTAAGGCTCCAATCACCTAAAATAAACTTTTTTATCAGCAACACATTCCCCCGGAGATGAGTGATATGTGTCACTACAGTGAGCCCACAGTATTTACAAAACAAAACTCAGATTTCTCTTCAAAGCAATGGTCTGAAAAGCACCCCAAAATCTCCCTTCTGGGATGTTATAGAGTTGAATTTCTTGATAATACCAGTTGCATCAGTGACCTTGGTATTATGCACAAACATCACTACTCTTAGTGGTCTCTCTATATTGGTGATCTCTATTTCATGCAGAGGAAGAAGCAAGCAGCATTTGACAGCTCAGTGAAACCAATGCTACTTGTCTGAGTGCAAACTAGGAAGCCAGTGTTTCTCAGATGTGCTTCAGTCAGCCACTTGTTTTAGCAAGTTCAGCTGTCTGCTGTGGATAGCTCTGCCATCCCTCTGTTTTTAATGTGACTATAATTTGCAATATATAAAAGATCATAAATATGTATGGAATTGTCAGGCTTCTCAGTTCCTCTGTGAAGTTCCTGTGAGGAAGAGTGTGCTCCTGAACTCTGGACTTGCACAAGTTTTACCCTTCTTCCTTAAAGTGGCATATCGAGGAGCACTCCATCACCTGGCAGACAGAGGCCAGAAAGATGTTGCTGGTGAAGACTGAGTCAAAGATGGCACTCAGTATCTCAGTCTACTGTTGCTAAATCCCCTGCCCATTCCGCAATGGGTCCACATTCTCCTTGTTCAGCCTTTGACTGCTAATGAAGCAAGATACATGCTTCTTGTGACCTTTGATATTCCCTGTAATTCCCAACTTCGGCTGAGCCTTGGATTTCCAAGCACCATCTCTGCATGCCCAGGCAATGTTACTAAATTCATCCTTTGTGGTGTGCTTCGACCTCCAATATGCTCCCTCCTGCACTGAAGCTCTGCCATGAGGTCCCTGACAAGCCAAGCCAGTCTACTCATATGTCTGTCTCCCTGAGTATTGAGGTGTCCCATTCTTGTGTTTAGAAGATACTGACTGGCCCTCCCAGGCACAGCTACTATAATGCCATGTGTGCCCATTGTGGGTTTGACACACACAAGAATGCAGTCTCTAGGGCTACCAACTCAAGCAAGTGTCAGAGCACTTACTGACTGATCAGAAACTCAGGAATGAACGCAGAAAATAAACCTCGACGAGCACATGCAATCATAATTCCAGAGGTGTAGAGCCTGCTTCCTGCTGTTCACAAGTCAGTATAGAGAAGAGAGTTTAAACTATTAATGAAATGAGTCCATCAAAAGTAAATAAAATACAAAAGGAATGTTAAATAGCAATTTGGCTTCTATCCTCCATTACTAAACTTTGAACATTACTGTACATTTTCACATGAGAACCTATATATTGTAACCTACATATCTGGTATACTTATATGGTAACCTATATATTGTCACTTCCCTTACAGTTACATATATTCCTTTATGCATATTTGTAATTTTTATATTTGTACATACATATAAAAATGAAAGATACTACAGCTTATTCAATGGTATTTTACATGCATAGAGGAAACAACAAGAACTGCTAGTGCTTTCCCTGATCCTTTTGGAGATTAACTAGCTATACAGGAAAAAAAACCCCAAACTGACTATAATTTGATAAAACCAAAGATATTGCAAATTAATCACTAGAAGTGGTTAATAATAGTATAACAGAATTGGTTTAGTTTTACCACAAGTAAAATTATTGGAATCTTTATGGAATATCTACCAGTGATGCCCTATGCCTAATTTATGCCTAGTTTCCAGACTATCTTATATTTTGAGATTAGGATTGATGTTTTACCACAAAAATTTATGTACTAAGATTGCATTCACTCTATTTGTAGACTTTTACTACAATAATTCAAACTTCCTAACGACAAGCAAACTCATTCTGTAAACAAACTGAATTTCGGAATAAAGCATCTCTAAGTCTCTCATCCTTTTCTCCCTCCCGATATGGAAGAAACAGTTTGGAAGGTCATAAAAATAAACAAAAGTCCTTTTTAAAAAGAGTTCTGAGGTCCCTAAAGTCATAAAAATTCCACTTTCCCTTACTTTTAAGAAGAACCATATCAAAATACAAGTTCTAAAACGGGTACTGCTAGAGCACAAAGAGCTACAACACTCTGGTTTAAAACCCAGCTGTGTGGTGAAGAGGATCAGAACTGCAGACAAATATAAAGAAAATTGTACTGGAAGGTAAGTCACTGCTATCAAGCAAGTTACTTTTCTGATCACAATCACAGACTGCTTAAGAGCTGAAAAATACACTAAGCAGTCTAATTTCAGGCTCAATGGATAGAGCAACCAATTTCCTTCAAGTAGCAAGACCGTTTGAATTAATATCAATTAATTCAATTAATGTCAAGGGCAGAGTCACATGGGAGGCCTGAGCAGATACTAATCTTTGCCTCCAGGGCTCCATAAAGGTGGAGGCTGTGGAAGTGACCAGCTTTCTGCAGGTGTATTAGGGTAAGACCTCAGTAGCAAGCAAGAGGAGCAGGTCCAAGCACAGCCCCAGCCCAGGCTGTAGCTGCCCATCAGTGCCAGCCTGCTCTCCAGCTTCCTGCAGCCACATGTCCCTAACCATTCCACAGCTGCCAGCCACGCACTAGCTTCAGGCTAGTCAGTCCTTTCCCTGCAGGGTGAGTTTGCAGCACTTCAGCTTCCTGAATCAGGTTGCTTTGGGTCTGCAAGAATAGAAATGTCAGAGCAAGAGGCGTTCTTCTTGCTCAGTGAATCTGTTTAACTGAGCACTGAGAAATATGAAGGAGCTTCTCTCCATCATTGGTATCTTGCTACAGTCACATGGTGTGCTTTGTGTTTTCAGCTTAAACAGGTTTGTCTTTGCCTGTGACAGAGGATCAACTCACAATGTTTAGAAGGAAGCGGTGCTAGCATGGACTGTCTTGACCGGACATGCTGGGGACACTGCAGCACAGTCAAAATCCAGCAGAGGTGAGTTGGGGGCTCTTGAGGCAGTAGAAGCCAGCAAGGAAACTCCCATGAGATACCTCAAGGGAATCAAGGGGAGCTCCACTAAGAAAATGATGCAACCAACAGCCCAACTGAGGTGCCTCTAAACAAATGCATGCAGCATGGGCAATCAACAGGAGCTGGGGAGTACTGTGCAGCTGGAAAACGGTGACCTGGTAGCCATCACTTGAGACTTGGTGGGATCCTATGACTGGAGTGTGCCCCTCTGCAAAATGGCTGTTACCATCTGTCATCTTCCTGCAGAATAAAATCTGACTAGAATATCTTCCTAGTGCACCACAGAATTTAGACATAATGCAGACTTCTGCCTAAGAAACTGACTATGGCATTCCCTTTCTCTTGGTCATGGACACAGGCCTTCATGAATATCCTCTGTAAAAAGGATGAATTTCATTGTTAAATGTATTACCTTCATTTTCTGAAGGACTAAATGTCCTACATTAATTTCTATTCCTGACATTGTAGAAACATATCTTCAAAAGCAGAACAGAATATTGCTGACCACTTGGCAGCCAACTACCTGTCAGGCTTCACATTGGCCATTGAGAAGTTTTTCTGATGCTGAATGCTCTTCTGACAACTTAAGTTGTTTTGATGCTAGTACTGTGGTCAGGCCGGTACATGACCAGCAAGCTGTGGAGGAGCCAGAGGTCCTTCTGGGACTGCTGTGGAATGCTGCTGTATTTGAGCAATACAAGTAATAGCTGATGTGGGTGCCTGTGTGCTCCCAGGATTAAGATGTCGCTGATGCTATCACCACTAGTAAACACCAAGAGGCTTTCGCCAGCCACTGCTACAGGAGCAAAGACAAAGAAAAAGGTGTGTAGTAGCAGGGTTTATCAATGGGCTTTGTACAGCACAAAGGTGAAAAGGATGATGATGTGAGGATTTTGATGTGGATGGTGGCTACTGTGGAAGAAGACATAGAAGTATGAGCCATGTGAAAGAGATCTTAAGTCCTAATACTAAAAAAAGGCTTATTCCAAGTCTGAATTCAATGCAAGTCAGAAAAAACAACTTGTCATTCAGAGATAGTTAAACAAGTTTAGCAATCATTAAAATAAGGCCTTGAAGATAACTCCATTCTATGAGCAGTGCAAACAAAACGTGCACTATGCAAAATGCAGGCTCTCATTTCCTTGCACAAAAAGACCTTAAAATTCATCTCTAGAAACTGGGAGACAAGGAAATGCAATTTCTGCCAACCAACATAAGAAACGACTTGTGAGAGCACAAGTGAGCCATCTACCTGTGCCATTCACATTCTTTCCTCCTATAAACTGAATTGCTTGATCTGATCTATAAACTCCCCCCCCCAAAAAAAAAAGTGTTATAGAATTTCCTGCAGTTTATACTGATAGTACTCCAACCTACTGTAGCTTGTTTTTTAAGCTTCCATTCAGATGTAAAAAAAATACTAATTTGAAGAATAAATTTAAAAGAAATCTAATTATCTGATTAATTTAAAAGGTAAAAGTCTAAAGAGAGAAAGACCACATTAATATTCTTAACATTTGGATTTGTATGTTATTCTTTGAATAAATTACAAGTATTTCTTTACAAAAAGTATTTTGTAATATTCCTATAACATATCTGAGTAAAAGACCCTTTACCATCCTGCTTTTGGTGAGCCCTATTTTATTCTTGTCATCTTATTACCTTATAACCTCACTGGGCCAAGTGAGCACCACTCACCTTGAGTAAGCATGGCTCTTTAAAAATTAATTACTTTTTAAAACGTAATGCAAATTATTAATGCAGCTTGACTAATGCAGCGTTGATTTAAAAAAGTCCTGAATATTTAAGAAAACATCAGGACACAAAAAAGTTTAAAAAAAAGAAAAGAAGATTATTCTTATTTTCCAACCACAGAATCCCAATTCTGATCCTATCTCCTACATGTCACAGAAATATTTTCCAGAACTACATGACGTGCATGGTATCTTATTGACATATACAGAGCAAAAGTCTGTTTTGAGAGCTGTACAAAGGAGTATTTTGAGGTCTCACAGTTTGGTGGGATGATTCAAAGGCCAGACTGGCTTTTTTGTCCCCAAGGAACAAGAGTGCATGCTCACTGAAAATATACCACTGACTGTTTCATTGTGACTGCAGTAGTTAACAGATACCTAAAATGAATCCATTCCAGTGCCCATGAACTACCTGCCTCCTTAGCTGGCTGTAGAACATGAAAATCCAAACAGCATGCTAGGTGAATGTTTCTGCAAGTGCTGTGTGACAGTGAGCTGAAATCCTGCCTGGCATGTCAAGAATGCTAGTTTGCTGATAGCAAATTTAAAGAAAATTGTCATCCCAGGTAGAATAACTGAGTATATTTCATGGTGTGGGCAACAGACACAGTTGGAAATCTATTAGAAAACGTTAATGCTCTGTGTAAGCCAAGACACAAATCAATAGAAAGAAATGGTTTAGGTGGGACTATAAGGAAGGATAAATGTTATTTACAGCTACTGTTTTGAAGTGACAGTTTACAGAAACATACATGGACAGCACCTCTACACTATAACCATGCTGTAGGACCCAAACCTATTTTTCTTTTAAAATACCATGTTAGATCTCTTTCTACTAGGTGAATGCCCTGTCATAATTTATAGCTGACTTCTGCTCTTGGGTATGCAGACACAGCACCTATTTTCTGAAAAACATGTTCTTGTGCATGCATCTGCAGGCTTCCCAGTAGTTTCTCAAGCGGGGGAAGTATTTTCTTCTGCTCCACCCATCACATAGCAGAGCTAAAATCTTTTTGAACTCCCTACTGTCTTCTTATCAAATTGTTTTTCAGCTAGAAAGGTTATGTACAGATTATGAACACAGCTTTTCAGACTGAAAGCCAAAAAAAAGTAAATAAATGGCAGCAAGTTTAAAGCAACCTGGATATCTGGATATATATTACTGTTTATTGAAATACAGCTGAAAGTGTGTCAGTCAGCTAAAAGAATATCAGAATTACCAATTATTTATATACTATTCCATTTAAGGTCTTCTAATTGCAGACTAGAAACATCCTAGTTGTTTTGAAATACTTTCAACACAGTTCTATGCAGAGGAAGAAGAAGGGGGGGAAAGTGTTATACTTAATTGCATAAGGTTGTAATTTTTGTATTCTTAAGTGCTAGTTTTACTTAGTCTTAAAGTTATATATCACAAATATATCACAGTCTTACTGTAATATATCACAAAACCAATGTCAGAATTGATTGGATTTCTGCACCATAAATTGAGTTGCTTTTCTTCTGCCATAAACTGTGATATTCTATGATTCTGTGAATTCAGACTGTCATAAAAAATGTGTTGTCACAATACAGACTTATGTTCTTGGTATTTGATTAGCATTAGCCCAAAAACATAACCAAATCATAACATTCTCTTTCAGTTCCTGTGGGATCACTGATTTGAAAGAATATGCACTAAGTATTTTGGAAGGAGGGCAGATAAGCAGTGCTGTTTAGGTCACAGTATTATTCCATGGTGGCCTCACACTTGTGGAAGATAAACAGATTCAAACTACAGTGTTACTGAGGTTACAAATCACCTGGAAAAATACAGTTTCTATGGATATCTTCTAATGAAGATAAGTCTTGCATGTCACACATCTAATACAGTGTTACTTTTACTTCTTTGCAGGTATACAGATATATGCCTTGTATTAAGCAGATTTTGCAACATTTTATACCATAGAATTTTAAAATATTAGTATTTTATGCAGGAATGATTAAATTGGATAGTGAGATGACCAGAATCTTACTAACAATGTAGCCAAGTTGGATTTTTCCAGAGATATTGTATCCTATCTCATAAAAAACAGTTAATTATGGGTATTCAGCACTATTAATAAAAGGTTCTATAGAAAAGGAATATCCTGTTCACGTATTTTAAATTTAAAAAGCAAATTTCTGCCAAAGTTATATCATGGCCTTACCTAGTCTGAATATATTTGCAAACACTAAATTTTATTCAGAAGTCTTAATTATGGAATATTGGTAAAAATCTGAAGATCACCTGATTTAAAGAGCAATGAAAATCAGGAACAGCAATTATGAAAGACCTTGCAAGACTGAAATGCTGTTTGTTTACATTCTGCAAAACCCAGCCTAGATGAGATAAACAGATGGATTCTTTCTAGATGGAAATATTGCATAAGATTCTGAAATTAAGCACAGAGGGTGGGAAGTGCAGCTATAAGCAACTACTGTTTTGCTTTTCATCACATTAAAATAACGACTTTCAGACCTGAAGTATAATCTTATATTTTTGTCCTCAGTGCACAATCAATAAAAAGCAACTTTAGAGCAATGCCACACCCTTGTTATTAAACAGCGTTTTCAAAAATATTTAGATAAAGCCTGAACAAATCAAATAAATATCTAGGCAGGAAATGCTGTTTGGAATGCACTTCTTGCAATGTACTGTTAGAGACAGCCAGAAAGCAGACTAATTTCAGAATTCAATCAAGCAAATCTAGTATAATCTCATTACAGCTTTTGCAGTTAATGAAACCTATTTAAATCTCTGACATTTTGATTTTTAGAGCTGATAAAAGCAAAAATTATTTGGTTCATATAACACAAACATACAGAAATATAAGATTTTATCCTTTAGGTTAGCCTACTTATTTACCAAGCAATGCGTAATATGAAAAGATTACTCTTCTGCTACTCACTATTGCTCCAGGATTTCAGTAAATATTTGATACTGATTTCAAAGAAGCCTGAATCCTGCTGGCTAGCCATGTCTGCTGCATACAAAGAGGCTTCTATAATTCTGAGCAGCTGAAGTGGCAGGTACTATGTATGTAGATGTGACTGTCACCAGTTAGTGATGTAAACGAGGGGTCAGAGGAGGAAATGAAGTCTCCGCAGATCCACTTCTTCCGTTCATGGTAGGTAAGCTCATTAAAAAAAAAAAAAAGCTCAACAACAACAAAAACACAGCATGAGATTTTTGTCCTTTGCTCTTCCTCTGGGGCTCGCACTTAATTCTATCTGCAGGGTATTTTATTCCCTCACCCCCTCAGCATGTATTTTCATTTATTCCATTCCACAACTGGGTAAATTTCTTCCGGTCAGTTAAAGGATATGCAGTACCACAGCACTTGTTCCATAAGCACACTTAAGAGTGTCTTCCCGAAGGGTGTCTGAGCTGTGCTTTTAATAACGTGCAGTCTGCCTGTCTGAAGCTTTTTTTTCCATCAGTAGCTGACAGCCCGAGCATATGCACCTCCTCTTGCGAACCGCGTATCAACTTGAAGCCCCACGGAAACGGTCTCTCCTGCAGCTGGAGGAATTTCACACGTACTGTTTAGCTTTAGGGAAAAAACCCATCCTCTAATGAATATCCTCTGCATGCTCTGGTCAGCTGCTCTCCTTCCGCCTGTTTCCAAGAAGAGCACGCTGAACTATACACAACTGCATCATGCTGCGGTAAAGCAGAGCTGCACCCATATATCTGATTGCAGTGACGCTGGGAAAAAAAAAAAAAAAAGAAAAGAAAAAGAAAAGGCTCTCCCTCAGCCCAGTTGCACAAGAGAAGCACTTCCAGAGCACTAAAAACGTGGCATTCAGACTGGCTGCTTCTGCTTTTCTTTCACTGCTACAGAAGAACGTGTTGTCGTATTTTTCTTGATGACTTTTTGTTTTCCCCCCCTTAACAAAGATGAAGGATAGCAAGCTGAATTTATAATGGTAAATAAAGCAGAGAGCTCACTGCTCCCTGAAAGAGACACAGAAAAAACTTGTTTTGATGTAATTTTTACCTTGAATAATATTAAAAGGAAAAAAACAAACTCAAAACTGAATTCACATAAGGAATTCACATAAGAAAATGAGGCAGAAGCAACTTAGTGCTTGTTAATACTTTATTGCTAGCTACAATTTCCACATTCCTAAGGTTTTATTTCAAATAATCACTGTCCATTACTATGTATATTTTAATGGTAATGAAGAAAAGTAAGAAGAATCAGTTTCCCAAATATTTTTTGTTACATGCATTCTTGGTATCATCCTTCCAGATACTATTTCCTGGGAATAGCAGCACTTCTTTTCTCACTTACTGGAATAAATTTCCAGCAGCATCTCATAAATACAGCATCTGAGCCAAAATAGAGCTTGGCTGCTGCTTCTAAAAACTGCTGCTTTCTGCTGAAAACTCTGTCAGCAATTACATCTGGACATTATTTTTAGTTTCAGTATGCAGAATATTTGATGTCTGGATTGGAAACTGAGGAAAACAAAGGTCATTGAAACCAAACTTCTGTGATTCTCACTGAAAATATGCTAAATATCTTCTGTAAACATACCTTGTCTGAAGATAAGGGTTTGTGTCCTCGCTAATGGAAGACTGTTGGAGAAACTAATTTTATGAACTTTGAATTTCTAAATGAAGTTTACTCAAAAGCAGTTTACACCCTTTTATGAACACAGATTATCACAAATGTTGAAAGTATCTCAGGTTTGATCTCAACAGCTATCAGGGATCTGATCAGCTCTTCTCTTGAAATTGAAACTGGCCCCAAATTTATTTTCTGACACCCATTTATGCCTGTCCTCACTCTCCCCCCTGCTCCCAATGTACCATTCTCTTTTAAATCAACGCACTCCAACTTTTAGCAATTAAAGATAAATTTGATACCATATATGGCATGTCCCAAGACCTACAGATGATGACTTCCTACCACCCCACCAACTGATTTTTCAGCTGAGAGAATGCCAGGTAAGTTTGGAATTCCTTATTCCTCCTCAGAAATACTGCATTAATTTCTGTGTTTAAGAATTTAAGTAGTAATTTCCCCTCTGGTGCTGCATCAAATGCTTCTATGAAGATGATTGATATCTTAATTTTGTAACAACTCTCTTGATGGAAATGAAAATAAAACACTAATTTGAAAATAGTTGTCTTTCCTAAGTATGAATTGGATTTTATCCAATTTTCAATTAAATCCACACCCTTAAATGTAGTCTCCCACCAAATCTTGTTTCAAAACCTTGAGTGCATGAGGTCAAGTAGCCTCTCTGTTCATGTATTTTTTCACCATAAATTATGTGGTTTGTATTTACAAGGCAGAATCTCTTTTTTGACAGATTCAACAAAAATTTTATAACCTGAGCTGCAACTTAATGTTCCTGTTTCATAATTGTAAAGGATCAAGGATGTTTAACTATACAGTTTTAATTCCTTTGCATATTCTTACTCAGCTGAACTTCTGATTGACACTCCTTAATCTCCAAGCCACAACTGTCTTTGCTAATAGCAGAGTGAAGGCTATTCCAATTAACTCTGCAGTCCTTTTCCATATGAATGGTGGAGCATTCAATGAAATGACCTGGACGTCAATTTAAATCAAACAAAAGAAAGTGTTTCTTTTTTTCAGGAAGTTGTGAGCTTCTGGAACTTGTTTCTGCTGGAGGTTGTGGAGGTAGACAGCATTAACAGCTTCAAAATAATGTTAATAAAAACAAATTAAGGTCTATAAAGGATGCCAAAAGGACCAGGCAGGAAAATAATCCTCTCTGACATCCTTAATACTGCACTGGGGCATGCGAGAGGGATGAGCTGCAAGAAGTGGCTACTTTTGTGCTCTCTTCCCAAACAGCATCTTCTGCTGCTGCTGTCAGAAGAATACCAGGTGAGATGGGTGACTGGTGGGACCCCAACGGTCTCACATGTTTGATTTCTTCACTGTCACTAACCAATTCCTTTTACTTCTCACAGACTGTCTTTTGAAAACTGCAAGCCTATCCTTGCTTATCACGAATCAGCTTATCCAAACATGATCCAATAACGTTCTTGTCACTTGTCCTTCTTGATCTTTACCAGTTATCAAGTCTAAGCACAATTTCTTCTTGTCTTTGCAATCACTTGGCAAAGAAACAAGTGGGCTATCATATACAAGGATATCTGGATTTATCTACTGTAATCAGAGTTTGTGTCTGGGATGTTACAGTAACACCCAATGCCTACTTACACTTCCTGTGGACTATGGCTATAGCTACATTCAGCCTTCTGCCTAGGAGTGGCAGAATCCCTTAGCACTTTATTATTGACTTCCTCTGAAGAGATATTCCAGAGTAATTCCATTTCATGTAGAGTAGTCTTTTTTAACATTGCCTCATAACATTAATATACAATGCAGAATCTCACAGCTTTCACCATTTAGTATTCTTTCTGAAAAATAAGCTTGCCTATTGGGCACTTCCACTGACAATACACTGTTGTACTAAAATATTGAAAAACTTAATACAGGCATTTACAGTATTCAATACTGTTGTTAAAAAATGCTTCAGGGCTGGTACTCCTCTGTTATCAGTTCTGCTGTAGAAAGTCCCATGGAGAACATAAACATGCCCAAAGTTAACCTTCTGTGCTAATGGCTTCTTTAAAATTTAAAGTATGAACAAAGAAAATACGACCTTTTTTTTTTTCATTAAATAATCACAAAATGTCAAAAAAAATTTCAAATGCCCAACTGCATTTAAATATTTGCCAGTCTAAATTTGCTCAAATAGGACATCTTCCAGTGAATAAAATTATTTTCCTCACATTTTGGAAACACTCCTAAAACAGATATAACACACAAAAATGGCAAAACCAAGAAACCTTTTAATCTAGTGCCCTGAACTTACTTGAGGGAGGCTGACAAAACTAAGAATTTTTGAAGTTATACAGCTCCCATTTAAATTCTTATTGACTTTATGATATTTAGAATCTAATTATGTATTCCAGTTTGTGAAGGATAGGCATAAGTAATACAAAATCTGTCAGTATTAGTAAGCCTTCTGATGGTGGCTATTACAGTCTTACATTTGCAAATACAGTGAGCTTCTTTCTATGCTATTACATAGGAGTTTACAATAAATTAACGACAAATTTTTCATCATAAAATACATCGCAGATCCTTAATGTAGGATATTTCATAGGTCTACTGTGAAGAAACATCTGCTGACTACATGATAATAGACACATTGTTTCAATTACAAGCACTCGTGTGTAACTCATAACTTCACCTTCGTGACATGCAGTGCACCTTCTGGTCTTTCATCTCTTTTCTGAGATCATAGGTAGCACATATCCAGGAGCCCTGGGTACCTGGCTTATACTCTTCTCTGACTGAACAAATTCTGGGGAGTTTCCATGCCCCAAGTTTGGAAAAAACAGGTTGGGAAAAGCTGTTTCTCAGCAAGGTCAGAAGTGTTCATGTGAGTAAAACACTTCATGTACAGCTATTTTCATTGCAAATCATCTGGAAAATAAACTTCCAAAACTCAGTAAAAGAAAAAGAATAACAAAAAAATCATATCGCTGCAGGTATTCACAATATCAATCTTGAGGCATCCAGCTTAGATGCCAGTGGTGGGAGGTGAGTGCCTTCAGCATGACTCAAGAGTTCACAAGAGTTCCAATATAGAGCACAGTTATTTTTCAAAGCAACCTATTTCTCTTCACTGTCTACACATGATATTTTGGGTAACTACTTTTGTAAATTATGTACTTTATTTAGATACCTAATATTTAGGAGGATAGGTATACATTTTGTTCACATTTTTAGGGACTGCTATTTGTAAACATTCTTATAGGCAGTTTAGTCCTCTACATTCTAAGCATTGCTCCTGCAGGAATACTTAAAAAAGCACATGAAGATATGAATATCGCACAATCCTTGCACGGTCTTCCAGGGCTCATTTTAGCTTGGTATGAAAGGAACTATTTGCATTTTGCAATATAAACTCTCCAGAATCTGAGGCTAAATGCAAAGAGTACCTGAAGGCCCCTGAGGGATGAAACAGTAACAAAGCAAGCATAAACTATAGATTCAATTTTTGTACACATATTTTTCTTCCTAGTGCTTACACACTGACTATCTTCTAGTTGCAGAAACCACTAAGTAGGACAGTATGTTCCATCAGGTTGGATTTACACTGGTCCATTCTGTATATAAGTTGGCGGTCTGGAGTTTTTCCTCTAAGGAATAAGTAAGGGCTGCTTATTAGAGTCTCTGTAGTTTTGATATTACGTAGTCCTTTTGGGCAAAATAAAGCAGCCTCTCAAAAGAAGATTCCCAGATCAGTTTGATTCCAGTGCAGAACACACTTAACAGATTAAAACAGAAAGCTTCTATTATGTTATCATATCCTGGGATATATTACGTTGCATTCATGATTTCACACTCCCTTCTTTGATAAAACTACTCAGAACCTCTTTATGATGTACTCTTGAAAGACTGCACTACCTTTCAAATGGATACTGGTCATAGCCAAATGGTATTCAGGTGCTTAAATATAGGTGTCTAGTGTGATTATAGATACTCTAAAGTATATGAGATTTAGGTCATCTACGCTCACAGAGGCTGGCAGATATGACATAAAACCTACATTAGATCCACAACCTTCTGAAGCAGTTGGAGGCTTTTTTCCTAGAAAAGGTGGTATCTGATTCACTCTGTTTGGTTTCAGAAGTAAAAGAAAGAAGCAATTTTTAAAATGGCATGTCTTTGTATTATTTGTGAGGCAACAAGGCCATGTGTAAGTCATCAATAAAAACAGGAATACTTTTACGTTTAAGCAAAAACCCCCCATGTTATTTATATGTAGAGAGTTTATTTTCTTCAGCTTAGCATTTGTTGAGTTTATGCACTTCTTTGCTTATATTAAGGTATTTCCAAGGCATTTTCTCTTTTCATATTACAACTTGCATACCGCAATACAATTCAAGCCAAAGATTAACAAAATAGCTTGGACACATGCTATACTGATGTCCTCCCTTAAAATGAAAATCAAAACTGTTATCTAAATCAACTACTTTATGTACCTGTAAGGTTGCATGATTTAACAAGGTAAAATAAACAACTTGCTATGTTCCAAATTAACAGTAGAGAGTGACAGAAAGCACTGCACAGAATAAGATTTCATTAAGCAAACTTAATTTAATGTGATAAGATCTACAGAAAGCAACAGAAATCCTTCTCAGTTTATGTCTCACTGGTTTTGCTGCACCATTTTGTTTTGCCTTGTGTTTGTAACTGCCTGTTTAGATATTGCCACCTAGCGATTCAAAGCAAAACACGTAGCAGCAGCAGAGTGAGAGTACACGTTCCCGTTGTAAATCGTGTCAGAACGGAACACAGTAACACAGAAATGAGGTACGTCTGTATGTCTGGAGAAAGAATATCACGAAATCTGGGTACAATTATTTAAAAGTATTGTAACAGGAACCTATTAAATATAATTTGATAGAATGAAATTATGTTAATAGATACATGATAGATTAGTGTATCAGTCGGCTCCCATCCTCAGCATGTTCAGTGAATTCGTAAGAGTAACTGTGTAGGTTGAAGGGGTTTGTTACTTATCTGTAAATAACAACACCTATTAGGCATTTTGCAGAGGATTCATGGCTTAATGTTGGAATTACGCCTTCAATATTCAGAGCACTATTTTTCTCCTGACTTTACTTTGGAGCTGTCAAACTGACACATCCTTTCAATTTTCACTGTTCACCTCTGAGTTTCATCCAAGCTAAAATGTCTCTGGCAGCACCAGCCACCCAGGAGCAAATTTCATTTGCTCAGAACTAGCGTACACATACTGAAAATACACCACCCTGTAAGCCAGTTTCAAATCTGTGCTGCTACTCCTGGGGCTCAGGCAACAGATGCAAGAAATACTGCTGTGCAAGTCAAAATGCAGCCTGCATCTTGCAAGCACAGCCTACAAGCAGCAGCAGGCATGAAGAATGTTTTCTTTCTGCTCATCAGCTTACTTTCCAGGCACTATTCCTAAACAAGCTATTTTCCATTACTGCAACCCAATAACCTTATTTCCTTCTCACTTTTGTTACAAACCCTTAGCTATATTTCAGAGCCAAGATTACAAAGCATACTCTCCCAAGTTCCCATCATGATGTGTCAGAGCTTCCTCACAGCAGGAAATTTCCAAACAGCCACTGATGGAGCCTCTAATTCTGGGTGCTTGTTTCAAAGACTAGATTCAGCAACTGAACCCCACCCACTCAAAGTATAATTTACATTAGGTAATTCATGCCTAAGAGATTGGTACCAGGTCACACTGAGCCTAGGACAGAGGGAGTGCAGGGGTTGTGGCTGTCCCTTTTTTCCTCAAGTTATGAAGTTTCATTATGCAATGCACAAACTGAACCCTCAAACACTCAAAACTTTAGAGCCATAATTAGGTCATAATCAGGGCCTCTTCCACTTCTATTCTTTGATATAGTTGTATCTCTTCTGCCCTATTTGCAGCAAGCTCTATAGGAGGGGCAGCAAAGTGGAAGCCAAGAGAGGCTGGATCATGCCCATCACTAGAAACTCATAGAATCGGGTAACGGTTTTGGTTGGAAAGGATCTTTGAGGATCTGCTAATCCAGTCCCCTGCCATTGGCAGAGATAGCTTTCACTAGATCAGGTTGCTCAAAGCAACCTGCTTGTTTCTACAGGGTCTCTAAGGATGGCTAACAATTGCTGCATGTTACTACAGAGATGAAAAGTCTTCTCATCTTTTCTTCTCATTCTTGTCTGAGGTTCAGGCACAGATCTCCTTTTTGCCCAGGACCATGGAGCCAGGGCAAACTCCCCTCTCCCCTCCTTCCTCAGGTATGCATGAGGCAGCAAGCTGGGAACCTGCCTTGGAAAAGCAAAAGCTCCTGACTCTTCAGAGAGGTGCCTGAGATGTGACAGGAAGCAGAGTGGGGCAGACAAGGAAGGAGTTGTACCCACTCAGGAGTGGCAAGTTGATGCCAAACCCAAGGCATTCCTGACCCAAACACAAGCTACATCACACACTTTTGTTTTCCTGATTTTATCTCCCTTGTAGAATGACGTATTCAAAATACTGATTTTCCACAAGATACTTCCCTGCGACATGCTTCAAAGGTATGACACTTTCACTGATTATCTATTATGAGGAAGAGTTTTCAATGCAGTAGCTCAAATTTGCTCTCAAACACTAATCCACCTCTCAGATAGTTCCTATCCCAATGTATGCACTTCTTGCAGTGTGTTTTTTAATACATATATTTTCCTGAATCTTAAATACATTTACAGATATATTGCCTTTCTCTTAATTCTGCCACAGCAGTTCTTGAAGCTTTCCCTGACTTTAAATAAGATGCTCTTGTGATAAGCTACTTGCTTACTTGTTCTTTTTTTAAACTTTACTTTCCATTCTCTAGTTTTATCTTTAATTATTAACAATTCTTCCTTTCTGGGTGACCTATTTGGATACTCACACTTCAATGTTTTCATTACTCTGTAGAAAGGTATCCTTCTGCTTATGTCCTTTTGCTCCACTAGCAATGTCAACCTTAGAAAAGAAGTTAATTTTTCACTTCTCTCATAAAATGAGAAAAAACGTGTTGGAAAGGTGTCGGCCACCTCCCATCTACTACAGCTCAAGATGAGATGGACATAGGATCAGACATTTGCTGCCTCCTACACCTTCCTATCAGGTATCATGCTCTGCCTGGTCTCAGAGAGGCCATCAGACCAGCCAGGCATCAGGCATTACACATGTGCCCTTGTAACGTAAACACCTCCACAGTTCCCTCAGATGGTTCTTACGCATTCAGCAGTCACTCTGAATTATTCAGAAAAACGTTACCTCTTGCAACACCTGTGTAAGGACTACCCAGCTGAAACAAAGAAACTGAGCTCTGTCAGGATTAGCTGACCTTAGATAACCAACAACAGTTTTTACCATTCTTTGAGATGATGAAGTACAAAATTGTGTTTATCACTGCACCTTCTTTCCTCACTTCCCAGCCACATACCATCTCAAACAAGGCTGTATACCCTTCAGAGGAGGAGTCAAGCCCTTGCTCTGAGTGAAGTGCTTGGCAGACTAGAGCCCAAGGTCATTATGGTATAAGTAGCTTTTTTCTCACTTTACTCACAAGTGCTAACAGAAAGAGCCAAAGTTCAGGTTCAGGTAGCTCAGACTAGTACTACCTCTAGTTAGATCAGGGACTTTTTTGAATAACATCTACAACTTTAAAAACTTTTTTGTTTCAAGTTGGGAAAAAATAATGCTTCAAATATTAGGATTACCTAAGAAGTGATGCCAAGTAGCAGGCCCTCCAATTTCTTTTTTCTTCTCCAGACTGTTGTTTATAAACAGGGCATGTACATGAACATACATTCCCTAGTTCACTTGATACCTTTAATAGCTAGGATGTCAATCACCATGCCATTCACCTTTTTGAATGTATTTCTGTATATCCAAAATAAGCATAAATAGCTATCAGAAAAAAATATTCATGACTTGCATCATTGGTTGTTTCAGAAATTTTATATGGATGACTCCAGAAAAAAATTAGGCCATATGATTTTACAGCGAAATTTGTTTCCCATGGTTGATTTTTCCTCACATTCCTGCTCATTATGTGCAGACAACCTTTTGGTTACAGTCTTTAGTGCTCTCCTGTTCCTATTCAAAACGACTTTCTCTGTTCCTCGAAGAACTGATGCCAGTAAACCATCTCAATCCTAATCAGCTGTTGAAAGGAAAGTGTCTTGTTTTATGTAGTTTTGAAATCCTATATAGCCCTCCTAGGCAAATGCTGGTGAGACACAGCATAAGAGGTTTACTATGTAATACCCTTGCTTGCACAATGGTGTGCTCAGATGTTGGCTAGATAGGAAATGACAGGTTAAAAAAGAATAATCTCATGAGTCTTACATAAGAACACTTGCTCTGACTTGCAAAGTATTTTCTATGTTTTATTAAGTACAGGGAAGCAAAACTTAAAAAAAACCCCAAACATCCAAAATCATGTATTGTGTTACCTCTGAAGCAATCTGTGGCAGGAGAGATTTCAATTTCAGAGACAGAGCTTTTTGGTGCTGTTTGGGTGGGGCTTTTTATTGTTTATTTTCCCCTCAACACAGTACTTTTTAACTGATCAGCACTTGTGCCAAGGGCTCTCCCTTGCTGTGGAAAAGCTTTTGCAACAGCAACTCTCCTATCTGAGCACAGGCAACAGATCAATAGAGCTCCAGCATCCTCTGACTTGCTGCTTCTCTGTAGAAGCACCAGTGTCCTCAAAGTGGCCAAGTTAAATATATGTGCAGCCTTTGTAATTGGGTCTTTTATATCCTTCAGAGTCTTTTCACTCCCTGCTAACCTAAAAAACATCTTGGTTTTCTGAGAGCTATGAGGTCTAACACAGCTCTCTGCTTATGCTGGAAAATGGCAAATGATTTTCTTCCTATTTAAGAGGGTAATGTTACTCGATGGGTCCTTCATGCTACACGTGAATGGAAATTGCAATTTAGTGAAAAAAATGTTAAACAAAAACTACAATTTGCTTTTTATTAACTAAGCAAAAAATACTATTTTGAGCTTAGAGCCCAAGGAAGAAAGCACAAAAAGATAAGTCACATTTAAAATGGAATGATTTCTTAGTAAAGACAATAGTCATTATAGTTACTTCAACTACATTTAAAGTGATTAATGATTTTGAGTCACCATTGCCTAGATTTTCAAAGGTATTTAGCTCCTGAAGTATCTAACAGTTGCTTTGCAAATTATTAAGTGCCTAGTCTGGTTAAGAATCAAAGTCCTAGTGCTTGTTTGTCCACTGCATCATTAAAGGCATTGAAAATCTAAACAAATTTGTTCTAAAGTTATTACAGTTAGTAGGTGTCATCCTCTCCCATGTTTTTTGCTTTCACCAGATCAGAAGAGGAAGAGTTTCTTTCTTTTTCATTTCATTCAGCCGTGAAATGAAAACCAAAACAAAGGATACATAACTGAAATCAATCCACTAAGACAGAATACTTTTTATTCAAGTATTTGAATATGATGCATAGATCTGAAGAAAATCCAGTTAACTTTTACAACAGCTGCAAGCGGTGCTGGGCTGCGGTTCTGGGTGCGGAACTTGAGCTCATGCTCAGTCAGGTAGTGCTCGGTGACACTGTATCCTCCTGACTCACACAGGGCAGCAATGCACAAACCTTGCCTGAACTCTTCCACAGATCAAGGGAGGTCATCGCTAGCTACTGCCTAATTCAGTGAACTAACACCATGGCATCAGCACAATCGGAATCCTTTATAAAAGACAAGCTTATCCAAGCATATAAGGATACTTCTTCCTCTTTTGATAATAGGGCAGATTTGGCCCAAGGTGTGTTTTTCTGTTTCACTTAAGCTGATCTTAGATTGTGCTACTGCTGGAAAAGCTGTGAAGCTAGCCCATCCCCTCCCTTTCCCCCATAACTTCCATCAGGTCTCCTTACAGTGGCATTAGTTAGGAGTAGAAATTTCCTTTGTGTGGTGTATTTGGTGAATACAGTGTTACCTTCAGTTCATAAATGACTTTTTCACAGAATCACACAGAATCACTAAGGTTGGAAAAGACCTCAAGGATCATCAAAGTCCAACCTGTCACCCAAGACCTCATGACCACTAAACCATGTCACCAAGTGCCATGTCCAATCCCCTCTTGAACACCTTCAGGGATGGTGACTCCACCACCTCCCTGGGCAGCACATTCCAAAGTCTAACAACTCTTTTGAGTCTCCCCACAGGCACATGATCATTACAGTCAATACAAGGGAGGCTGCAAGGGTACTTATGTGAGGAAATGAGGCAACAGAAAATAATGTTTCTAAGTTGAAAAGAAAGTTTTGAAAATCAAAGATATACTTTTCATAGGTATTATGTGGTTAAATAGCTTTCCTAAGTGCTCACATGCATGCACAAATACCTGTATTAGACACTGCATTTTAGAGTATGAACATTCTTCCAGACACTTTTCTGGCTGAACCATTAGTAAACTTTGGCTGTTGCAGGAACAGATACATTCTGAACCTAATTGTGAGAAGCATGACCAGAGCATGAGCTTGAGGATTTTCAAAGCATGAATGGACAGTGATAATCAGTCTGATCTCCTGCACAGGTCAGGCCAGAGATCATCTTTATTTCTCATCCATGTACAGTAATTCAGAGTAGCCAGACAAAAGAGAAAAACCTTCAGGCAGAGTTATTACAGGTAAGGCTAGATCCAGGTTAAACTATTTGCAAATGCTAAAAGAGGTACTTATGGAGTCAGCTCTAGTCCATGAGACATGAGCATGACATTTCTCATATACTTACATACACAACACTATTAATTCTCAGTAATATACAATCCAATGAAAAGAATAAATCTAAAGATATCATCTATGTGAACAACAGGCTGTGCACTATTATTAAAAAGCAACTACTGCAACTCACGTTCATTTCTGTAAGGTTTCATCAGCAGATTACAATATTGAGATGATACAGAACCCTATACTGTGTATTCCATATATGACACAAGGAAACACAGACTGTGTCCAGCTCTGGTGTCCCCATCATAATGACACAGCTGTTTGGGCAAGTCCAAAGGATGCTCACAAAGATGATCCAAGGGCTGGAACACCCCTGCTATGAAGATAGGCTGAGGGAGCTGGGATTGCTCTGCCTAGAGAAGAGAAGGCTCTGAAGGGACCTTCTAGCTGCCTTCCAATAACTGAAGGGATCCTATAGGAAGGCTGGAGAGGGACTCTTCATAAGGATGTCTAGCAATAGGACAAGGAGGAATGATTTTAAGCTGAGGGAGCGTAGGCTTAGACTCGATCTTAAGAAGAAGTTCTTCAATACAAGGGTGATGAGATTCTGAATAGATTGCCCAGGAGGCTGTGAATGCCTCCTCCCTGGGGTTGTTCAAGGCCAGGTTGGACAAGGCCTTGAGTAGCAAAGTCTAGTTGAGAGGTGTCCTTGCCCATGGCAGGAAGGTTGGAGTAGATGATCTCCGAGGCCCCTTCCAACCTAAGCCATTCTATGATAAAGAGAAAAATAAAGACATTCGATTCACATAATACAGAGAATTTGGAAACAAAATCCATTCATTCAGTTCTGGGGTATGAGAATATAAATGCAAATTTACAGGGTGAATTTGGACTGCTAAATAGAAGATGTGGTGATGAAAAACGCCCAATGAAACACACACACACACACACAAAGAACCGTGAATTGAGTCCTATAGATATTTTTACTTAGCATATATGCAGTTACCTATTAATCCCCTTTTAATGTGTTTCTCTGGTGATAGGGAAAGGAGCTTCATGTAGCAACCTTCTTTCAAGTTTATCTTAAATATTGAACAATCCAAAGGTCTTTAAAAAGAAGTGTACTTGTAATACATGAAGTGGAAAGAATGTGCGTTCAGCACCTGACTGATGCAAAGAAATAGCACTGAGAATGCTAAAGAATATTAATTTGAAGTCAAGATGGTTAAATGAACATGTATCATTCATTTTATCAATACACATAAGAAATTTATTTCCCTTTTAACAATCATTTGTTTGCATCAAGATCATCTACAGAAATTCTGAAAGAAATTTTATTTTGCCCTTCACAAAACAATAAAGCCTTCAAATAGACAAAATCCCCATCTCTTTGAAAGGTTGTCTAGACCATGATGTCTTGATGTCTCTCAAAACTTAAGAGATTAACTTCATAACAGGGATATATTGTGCTGTTGTATATTTATTCATATGATACACAGATTCACTACAGTCAAACGCAAAACACATTCTAGGACATTCATTTCTTCCAGAGTTGCTCTAAATAGGAGCAAAAAGTGAAAAGAGACAGTACCATCCCTTCAGTTGTGGGGGAAACATCTCTAGATCCCATCTGGTGATGCAATATTGCACCAAAACTGTTAGAGAGCTCATTTCTCATCAAGAAGTGACTGTGTCATTTAAACTACCGAGCAAAAACTGTAATATATTCTGTACTTTAATGTTTTTCCAACATTCCGTTAGGCCATGAGTGAATGGGGCTATAAGGTAGGGAAGTGGTTTGGGCTGTTAATTTTTTAACAATATGTGGAAGTAAAGATGTCACGCTGTATAATTCATAAGCCAGAATATCCATAAGAAGGTACTTAATGCAGTTGTTGCTCACAGAGCAGAAAACAGGAAATGGCAACTGGCATCAATGCTAGTGACATTCTGTATCTTCTGCAGGTGAGCCACCTCAGAATGCCAGCCTGGTTGGCAGTGAAGCACAGGATAAATTTCACAGCACTGATGGAATACCAAAAAGCCTGTTGAGTATATAGAAGTACTTTACGTTCAAGGTGTTTCAATTTTGTGTTCATAAACATGATGTTGGAATTTTTAGAAGAATCAATAACATTCTCTTAAAAATAAAGTGAAATAAATGTTTGTGAATGTGGACAAAAAAAGCCTGTTGAGTATACAGAAGCACTTTATGTTCAAGGTGTTTCAATTTTGTGTTAATAAACATAACATTGGAGTTTTTAGAAGAATCAATAACACTCTCTTAAAAATAAAGTGAAATAAGTGTTTGTGAATATGGACAAATATCGTAACTAATAAATCTTTAAAAAGACAACAGAAATTTATGACTGAGAAGCACATAAGCCCCAGGCTTTATAATTTTAAAACCTGATGTTTCAGAAATTATTATGTAATAATTTTAAGATTTTGGCTTATAAATCACCCATGTGAGGGCAGGCAACATTGCTGACACAGAAGAAACACTTAGTCATATCAGTCTACAAAAGAATGGAAGCAATTCACCCCTTCACTGTTTCTGTATATCTGCACGAGGCCCCTTGCTTGGATAGAAGGCAGAAGTTAAAGGTAGAATATAGAAGTGGGACTTAATCACAGAATCATTCAGGTCGGAAAGACCCCTGGCATCACCACGTTCAACCATTAAGCCTGCTCTACAAAGTTCATCCCTAAACCATATCCCCAAGCACCACATCCAAATGACCTTTGAACACATCCAGGGTTGGTGATTCAACCACCTCCATGGGCAGCACATTCCAGTGTCTGACTACTCTTTCTGTGAATTTTTTTTTCCCTAATGTCCAGTCTAAACCTACCCTGTTGCAGTTTGAGACTATGCATATAACCCTATTTCAGCTACCTAGCTTGTATGTCTTCTAGTTAACGTAAAGAAATAAGAGCTGATTCATCCCATTTTAATACTGATATCTACATTACATGACATGGATTAAACTAATACCTATTTCTCTCCAATAATGCTCCAGTCTCTTCAAAGGAGCTTGAAGTAACTAGCTTATTCAGCAAATATCTGAGTTTGGAAAGTTGGCCACATCAGAAAACATTCCTACTTAAAAACCCTCAAAATAGTGACACTGGCTTTCTCCATAGGCTGTTTCTCTTTTGACATTAGCAAGACTTTTAAGATGCAAAGCCATTAGGAAAGCACAAAGCCATTTCTTACCATCTTCACCTTGAAGCACTATCTATTTATCTCCATTGATAGACTATTTGTTTTCCTAAAAACTGTTTTAAGCACTAAATTCAGTCAACCTGTACCTAAAATAGGGATCAAAGTGAAAATCTAAACCCACTTAATAAAAAGGACAATAAATCTGCTGAATGAACCGCACCTGTTCCTTGGAGACTACCACCTCCCTGGGCAGCCCATTCCAATGGGCAATCACCCTCTCTGTGAAGAACTTCCTCCTAATATCCAGCCTATACCTCCCCTGGCACAACTTGAGACTGTGTCCCCTCGTTCTGCTGCTGGTTGCCTGGGAGAAGAGACATACTCCCACCTGGCTACAACCTCCCTTCAGGTAGTTGTAGACAGCAATGAGGTCACCCCTGAGCCTCCTCTTCTCCAGGCTAAACAACCCCAGCTCCCTCAGCCTCTCAAGGTGTCTTGCTTTAGAAGAATAATGCAAGATCTCCCAGTTATCTAGTTCTCTTGTGCTTGGAAATACGTTATACAATTATTTGCTCCATCATTTTCCCAGGGATTATGTTGAGAGTGGCTGGCCAGTAGTTCCATGCATCGTTTCTTGTCCTTCTTGAAGAAAGGAGTCACATTTGCTTTATACAAATCCTCAGGAACCAATCCCAAGTGCCATAAGCTTTCAAAATTATCACGACTGGCCTGAAAGTAATGTTACCCAACTTCCTCAGCACTTGTGGTTGCATCCTATCAGGTTTCATGGACTCGTGTATGCCCAGTTTGTTTAAAGTGTTCCCTAATCTGTTATCCCCGTACCAAGGCAAATCTGCCTTAGTTCAGGCCTTCCTACCGGTATGTTGGTCATGGGATTCCTGAATCCCTCCTGAAGGTACAGAGAGGCAAAGAATGCATTGATTACCTCAGCCTTCTCCGTCTCCATCACCATTATTCTTCTTGCTTCTGAGTTTGCACAGTCCCTGAGACCTATTTGAGGACAGTCTTTCAAGTTGAAGGACTCAAAATATAACAATAGATTACGCAAAAGTATTCTTAACCCTGTAATCATATAGAAGACAAACTGTAATACCACTCTTACTTAAGAGTCCCGTAACATTTAGTATGGCAAATCTAAACTTGAATTATATTATTACTAGCTTCTAAAGAGAGAACTGCTGATTTTCTAGTACCAGAATGGATTTAGAATTGGACTTGTACACATTCTTTGTTTATCCTCACTTTGCTTGCCAGAAAACAAAATACACTTCAGACCCAGAAATTCCATGCAGTGAGCTTAGTTTACCTCCTTGTATTCTGCTTTTCTTCTCATCTTTCTTTGGCCCTTGCACCTTTATGTGGTAGTAAAACCTCCTAGGCTTTTTACTTCAGAGTAGAGCCTCAGCATCTAGTGGAAATCTAACGCTTGAACAATTCTCCATACAGGAGTCAATAACTGTCCATAATAAATCTAAACAAATCCTCTCAGAAGTACTCTAAGGTGACTCTTTGAACAATCTGGTACTGAGCTTTAATGACCTTTACAATCATTAAAGTTATATCTTGCTAGACAGACTGATGATTCAACTACATTAGACCATGAATGACACCCCCATATTACACCTGGTGCTGTCCCTGGACGTGAGGCTGGGTGGCACAAAACAGCCTACAAGCATATAGTAAAACATCAAAAAGTTGGTGGTACCATCCAATTCTATCTCAGTTCCTCAGCTCTTTTCAGCTTCTGAACTGTGCCTGATAATTAAGGGAGGCTGAAGGTTGGTCCAGGTAAAATGGGGAAGAAATGGAGCAGCTTTGCTGAAGAGGGGTTTCTCTGACTTGCGTACAAGCAACAGAAGAGAACAGACAGGCTGACAAGAGACTAATTTAAAGATGCTAAACAAAGTAGGAAATACAGGACAAAGATGTTATAATGAGAAAGATCATGCCTACCATCCCTCTCTTTACTGATATGCAGACTAAACAAAAATAAAAATTATTTTGCCAACCCTTTATTGTTTGTATCACAAATTACTGCAGAAAAGATTTATTAGGAAGAGCAGATAATTAACAACCAAGTGAGCACAAGGATGCAAAGTAACATGTTCTGCAACTAAAGCACATTGCCACTACAGCCATAGGGACAGTGCACACAGAGCACAATCCCACAGAAAATCACAGCAATACCCTGAGGTAGTTCTAAACCAAACAAATAAACAAAAACCCCACCGCACAGCCAGGTCCTGGAAGAGGAGTCACAAGATTTTGTCATATACAATATACATTACAGAAAAACAAATTTCCAGTAATGTCTTCCAGTAACAGATTGGAAAGATTCCTCGATTTAATAAATTTTAAATTTAAATGCAACTTAAGTATATGACTAAAAAGCATGAACAGATATTTGTGGGGTCTTCCAAATGTATCCGATTTATACCACATTCCAACACTGCGTAGCAGCATATCCTGTGCAGGAAGAATTTAAATTAACCTTATCTTGTGTAGCACTGTGCAATGTCAACTTTCCAGAAACCCCAAATACAATAGTATCCTGAGCTCCTCAAATCAAGTTCCTAGTTTAAGATCCAATCCCCCAAATTCATAAAAATCACATTCCAAATTAACCACTCTTAATTTAGAGCAATAAAGAAAATTATTATGAGAGACGGAATTGATTAAATTTGTTCTTTATGAAAACCTAAATAAATGAACTTAGTATCTCTCTGCTCACAGCAGAGAAGTGCCAGAAGTGTTTTATTTCACTACCAGGGCATTTTCCTCATGAAAAGCAGCAAACAAACCCACCACCAACCAACCTTCCAGCAAATACCAGTCATGTTCAAAGACTTTACATTAGGTAGTCTTTTGTAATTAAAAGGGATTTTATTACACATCCATCTTCAGGCAAAATAGTCTCTGAACCTAAACAGATTAATAAAATACTGATTTTTAAAATTATCATTGAAATTTAGTACATATTTTCAGAAACTCCTAAACTTTTTGTTGTTGCTATTTGAATTCAAGTACAGTAAGACAGTAAAGAAATAAAAAGTAAGAAAACATTGTGTATTTTTATTTCAGAGATTTCAAGATTATCAGGTGAATTGCTCAGAAGGCAAATCACATCCTGGGCTGCATCAAAAGATGTGTGGCCAGCAGGTCAAGAGAAGTGATTCTGCCACTTTGCTCTGGTGAGACCTCACCTGGAGTACTGTGTCCAACTATGGGACCTCCAACACAAGAGAGACATGGACCTGTGCAGCAGTTCCAGAGGAAGGCCACAAAGATGATCAGAAGGCTGGAGCACCTCTCCTATGAGAAGCGGTTGAAAGAATTGGAGTTGTTCAGCCTGGAGAACAGAAAGATCCTGGGAGACCTTAAAGCTACATTTCAGTTTCTGAAAGGGACTTACAGGAAGGCTCGGGAAGGACTTTTTAGAAGGCTGTGTAGTGATAGAGGAGGGGTGATGGTTTTAATCTGGAGCAGGGTAGATTTAAATTAGACATAAGGAGGAAGTTCTTTACATTGAGAGTGATAAAATACTGAAACAGGTTGCTTAGGGATATTGTTTAGGCCCTGTCCCTGGAGACATTCAAGATCAGACTTGATGCAGCTCTGGGAAGCCTGAGCTTCCTTAAGCTTCCACCTTAGCTTGAGGTGTGCCTGCTCACTGCAGGGATGGACAAGATGACCTTTGAGGGTCCCTTCCAACCCAATGCAATCTGAATCTGGGAATTTAACTGAGGTACAGTATGCTCCTGTTAAATATATAGGGATAGGTAGAGTATAAAAAGCTGAAAACAAAATAGTTACCTACCAAACGCACTCAAGTCTACAGATGCATCTACAGGTAAACAAGCACACAAGAAGAAATATATTTTCAGTGATTTAAATGCAGTCCACAGAGCAATCTGACTGTCAAGAGAACACACTTCAACATTGCTAACTACATTAGCTTTTGTGAAGATTGCGCTTGAGAAGAGGAACAAAATCTACATCAGGAAGAAGGTTAAATCAAAACCATTATGATAACCTTTAACTCTAATTCTTATACACCATTTCACTTGGCTGATAAGACTTTGATTACAGCAGATGCAGTACTGTAAGAATTTAAAAGTAATGTCTGTCTTTCATGTAATGAAATTATCTGCATTTCTGAATTATCTAAAAAAAAAAATAATTGCAGACAATCTTTCCAATCTGTCAGAACAAATGCAATTCTAAAGAATTACAGATGGGCCTATTTTTCATACAGTCTGCTCTTTAAGGTGTATCTCAAATGATGGAGAGAATAAAAGATTCCATTGTCTCAAGACGGCCAAAGAAAGATCTAATAACACATCCTGTCAACAAACCCTTATGGATTTACTTCACATGAAATATAGTTAACTATATTTGATGTAAAGAGTAACTGGCTTGATCTTACATATTTTAAAACATTTTGGTATGTTTCCTATTTTGGTAACGTTCCCTAGGATTTTGATTTTCTATTTGAAAATTCAATGCATATTCTATTAACATACTTTTCCTGAGATAGTACTACTGTTGAATATTAATTCAGTGCTCCTTCTGGGAAATTATATAATTGTACAAAAGAAAAATTCTGTTGTATTTCCCAGAGGGCGAGAATTCGGCACAGGTTTTAAGATTTCACTCTAGACTTTGATCGTTATACTCTGGATAAGACATAGCAGAGAGCCAAAGGGTCAATTTGGCAAACCATGTTACTAAACCAGATTCCTTTTCACATCCTGTTTCTATGGCAGCATGCACAGAAACTTGTGCTGAAACCAGGAAGCAAATGCTGTGATTGCTTCACGAGGTCTTTCAGCATAGTGGTCTATAAACGCTTAGTCATCATAAGACTTGAGGTATGTTACTGTGTGTAAGACAAGGTTTGCTCACTTGAGCCCTGGAGTCTTTGCTTTAAAACAGAATCTTAACATCTATCACAACTGATGTTGGCAATCTAAACCTAGGAGTCAACTAAAAAGTTTTTTAAAAAAACAACAAATGAGAAACAAAAAATCCAACTCATGATAGCATAAAAGAGCTTTTCCTTTCTTAATCTCACATTCCTCCCTGTTTTCCCCTCATCTCCACACTCAAGTCACTCTTTGATAGACATAGAGAGCTTCCTTTATGTCTCTGTCCTGGTTTAAGGCCAGACAGATCGTCTCTTGCCCCGAGAGGAGCAAAAGAATGACACTCACACAAACGGATTGGAGAGTGATGGAAAGTTTAAATGGAAAAGCAATTGGTGAAACTACAAAAGACTACAAAGCATAGTGGCAAAGAACATCCCAAAGCATACAGAGCGCCTCACATAATACCCAAAGGCTTCCCAATCCTTCCCTTCTCCCACCTGAGGGTATACCCAAACCCCCAGGGCTCGCTCTTCTGAGACTGCTAGGCTAGTCTCAGGCTGGCCAGGTCTGACACTGGCCCCCCCTTTCTCCTTCTGGCATTTGGGCCTAGACAGGCCTAAGAGGCCTTGAGATACTCCCCCACCATTACCTGATAGGGAAGCATCTCCCACAGGAGCAGAGAAGGAAGAAAGAGAAAGAGGATGACTGTGCAGATGGATTGATAGGGTGCAGGATTTCTGGGTAGAAATACGCCGTTTCCTGTGCCCACCTTATTGGGTTGGACACTCGGGACACCGGAGGTGTAGCTTATGTGGCAGTAGCGTTAGGCACCCAGCCTCAACTGCTACAGTCTCAAATACAACTTAAAAGTCAGGCAGCATCTTCATCACTTGTCTGTAAGAACATTAGGAAATTAATCTCCACAATCTATAAAATACCAATGAACTCAAGAAGAAACCAAGCTTGACAGCATGCACATTACAAATCCAGAGGCTTCCTCTGAATCACTGACCAATCCTTTCTAAAGGAAGTAACACTATATAAATTTAAAGACTTGAAAGGAGAAAGAGTGTATTAAGTAGTACACATAGAAATATGCAAGTGAGAATAAAAATATGGGAGGTTGAGAGAAAAGCAACACATTATCAGTTCGACAATTTCTATTAATAAAGCAGTGGTCACTAATCCAGGTCAATGGGTGGACACACACTCCATCAGCAATACACCAATATTATAGCATGGCAGCATATCCTAACATAAAGCTCCATAAAATACAGTATCATAAAACACAGGTCAATTTCCAATACAAACAGAAAATTAAAAAATGTGACAGCCCTCTCCTGTGGCATTTTCAATAGGCAGAAGGTCTTGCTAACAGTTTTAAGAGGAAACCAAGTCTACTATTTCAAATCAGGAAGGGAAGAGAAGAACTTTGGGCCAAGTCAGTCTTGCCTTCCCTTCTGCTGTTAGTGGATGACACTTGTAAAATGCAGCACCAACAGAAGCCATTCTACCAAATTTCAGTGTGCAGGGTTACTACAAGAGAACAGCAATTATCCTATGCAGATTACAAGCATACATTATCACCATGGAGTAAAATTTATTCAGAGAGGCGGTAAGATATTCAAATCTTCACTAAATTAAAATACTGAACACAGATCATTAGAACTTATTTAAATCAAGACACATAATGTACCCGCGATTTTAAGCATCTTTATTAGAAGTAATTAGATTTTGGCAAGCCTTTCCCAATTAACATAGCCAGTCAAAAGACAAAAAAAAAATCATACACACTGGCTGTTTTATCTCCATGTCTCATGAAAAATTAAATAATTTATTTGTATTACTATTGAATAGCTTTCAATTTTTTCTTATACAAAAACTTTTAAAGTCATGTTCAGTATTTTAATTTACATGCAAATATACTGTCAAATCAACTTACTTATTTTAGAAAGTGACTTTGCTAGACTGTATGCTGGTCTGAACTCCAGAAATGCTTTGAGAGAGTGCCTCAAGACTTCTAACTGTGACAATATTTTCACTGGAAAAAAAAAATAAAAAGCAATGAATTTGTTACAGAATACTAGCTATTCTATTGTAAAATCAAAGACCAGCAACCTACATTCTTATTTTGCATAGGTATATAAAGTACTGCTAAGCACTGGCCTTTGTTAGATTAACTCACAGCAAAACCACAATGCTTTTACAGAAGAGGTAACGTGTTGTCCCTCAGTATACACAGAGCTTATTTTGGTTGTGAGGACAATGCTTGAGTCACAGGCATAGGCCACAAAATAGAGGTGTGCCTTATCCTGGAAGAGGCAGACAATTCAAATAATTTTCCTCATCTGTCCTTCAAAACTGACATATCAGTTCACAAATGTGACTCAACAATAATGCAGGCTACAGGCTATCTGCATATGAAATTGAAAAAGGAGAAGAAAAAAAGCCCCCAAGATACTGACAGCAGTACTAGAAGTGGATTTTCAATGTTATTTACTTAAGCAGACATCCCCAGCTCACATGGCAAATGGCTTTCAAGTAGAGCTTAACCTTTTATTTTAAGTATTTTGACTTTTGTAATTTCTCTATTTGTTTATTCTGCTGTCTTCAGAAGATTAACAATCCCAATCAAAACATGGAATCATAGAATTGTTTTGATTGGAGAAGATCTCTAAGTTCATTGAGTCCAACTGTCAACCTAACACCACCATTAAATCATGCCCCGAAGTGCCATGTCCACACATTCCTTTAACATCTCCAGGGATAGTGACTCCACCACCTCCCTGGGCAGCCCATTCCAATGCCTGACCACTCTTTCCTTAAACAAATTCTTCCTAATATCCAGTTTAAATCTCCCCTGGCACAGTTTCAGGCCATTTCCTCTTGTTCTATCACCAGATGTTGGGGAGAAGAGATCAACCTCCACATCACTACAGCCTTCTTTCAGGTAGTTGAACAGAGCAATGAGGTTTCCTCTCATCCTCCTCTTCTCCAGACTAAACAATCCCAGTTCCCTCAGCTGCTCCTCATAAGACTTGCCCTTTACAACCTTCAACAGCTGGAAATGCTCCAGAGAAGAATCTCACATGTCTTTGCTGTGTATAAAAGAGGAAACTTAAACATCAGATGCCTTCTTCCAAAAAGAAGCAAGTAAAAGCTCAGTCTACATTTCCCTAGATTAAAATTAGTAAATTTGGACTAATTTCCTCCAGGCTGTTGTGCTTATGAACATGAATCAGTATATGAGGTTTAGCTAATAGTTTCTAATTTTATATGCCTTCAGTTAGTTTAATGCACCTTTCCTAGGTACCTCTGTAAAGACATGGCATCACTCTGTCTTACAATTCTTTCTTTTCTCAATAAGAAGTCACAAATTTATCATCAGGTTCAGACATGAAACCATTCATTTCTGTATGGCCCTGACAGGTTAAGATTCAGTCATGGCTACGATATAATGCTGAGCTGAGGGCATGTCAGCAGATCTGTACAAACTGAACTAATTAAGGCGAAGAACACCTCTATCGACAGTAAATGGCCCTATAATGTTGATTATGAGAACTTCTGCCTGTGTCATTTTTTGGAAAAAAACCCAGAACCAACCACCCCACCAAAAATGTAGGTATTGGCAGTTCATGCTAACCAAGCCTGAAGTACTGAGCAGCCCTAAACATTTCAAATTTAAAGAACAGGAAGAAACTAAGTGCTTTGTTGAAAAAAGCAAAAGGTATCTCTGGGCAGTGTATCCCTTCAGCAATGCCACGGTTTCTCCTCACAGTCATAGTTTCTGCCCTCCCCTTGCCATGTGGGAATGAACACAACAACCCGGTGACACCATTGTTTGGATAGCCCTGCCTAGGCATATGTGAATTACTGATTTCATGATGACAGGATAGACAGACATGTCACTCTTCTCAGGTTTCAGCTTTCATTTTTAAGGGGTGAGGTTCTACATGACTTCAGACTAGAATACATGCATGTTCTGTAACTAGGATAGGTTCATGGTGATAGACTATGCAGAGATGCATGGATTAGAAGAAAATGGAGAGTCAAAATCGTATAGATTTAAAATATTTCTTATTTAAAATAATAGATGACTAGGCTGAAATAAAGATGTATGAAGTATCACATTCTTCAGAGGTCTTCAGCCCTGATCCAAAAGACTGCAGAGCAATCTCCATGTATATTTAATATCTATCTATCCATCTAAAGTGCTCAATGTCAGGTTGGACAGGGCTTTCCACAACCACATCTAGTGGAAGACATCCTATGCCCCTGCCCACAGCTGGGGGGTTGGAACTAGGTGATCTTTGAATGTCTCTTCCAACCCAAATCATTCCATGATTTTATGATGCAGATCTGTTTCCATTCTAACCTACATTTACAGCATGAGAGACAACAGTCTAGAGGGCTTCAAGCTCACTTCGTTAACCTGTTTTCAAAAGCAAATCAAGTAAAGCTTCTCCATGCTGCTGACCTACCAAATGAAAGACTACACCCGTCTTTCCATCATGCTCCATCAATTGCTTATAGCAAGCAATTTGCATTACCTCTGAGTTAAGTGCCCTTGAGTGTACAGTAACACAGCTGCAGTGGATTTCCTAAGTGTAATGGCAGTGTTCCAGACACACAAACTGCATTAAAGTACTCATATCTGACGCAGCACAACCGATGGAGTAGTACCACTCGTGTGCTAATTTGGGAGAGTGAAAAAAAGGACACAGAGAGAAAGAAGAATTGTATTAAAAAGAAAAGAACAATCACAGAATAAAGATATCTGAGTGGACACAACAGAGTATGGGTGCTGGAGACCAAATACAAGGCTATTTAATATGGTTTGTCTAATAAAAATATTGTTGTACCAAAAAAAAAAAAAAGTGAAAAGTTATGGGAGGAAAAAAAAGCCAAACAGAGAAGTAATTAAGGAAGAAATGCTAACTAGAAGACAAAAAGCAGCAACTGAAAAAGAATAAGATACTGAGGTCTATCCTGTCCAAAATAATGTGCTTTGACAGTCACCAACAGACCACATCACCTCAGGAAGATCTTATTCAGGCACTGGGAGCCTTGGGCATGTATGAGTCACCTGACTTAAGATCCCACAAAGCTTTTTGTATTATTTTAAGCTGGGGAAGTACAATAGGAAGGAGGAAAAAAGCTTTACTTCCTAAGGTGTTGAAATACTTCAAATACCTTAACACTGGTACAATGGAGGCTCTAAATCCCACAAAAAGCATGCTGCTCTGTGTCATCTCTTAACACAGTAGTGTTTCAGCTCATGAGAAAGTACCCCTGTAAATTTAGCTTTCATTAAAAATGTAATATTAATATTTAAATAATCAAACCCTTTTTTAGATATTTCACAGCCCCCTAGACATTTAAAAGTCCTCAGTTTAACCTGAAATGGAGATATCTAAATTAAAGAAACAGTATGGATTTGTTTCTACAAAGGATCTAATTTCCTCTGGTCACCTCACAGAAACACATCTTCGGTTTCAGCAGGGATGAGCTGATACTAAGTTTTTCCCCATTAAAACTTTTTAGGTAAGTAAAGATGACCTGATTGTTTTGCAACAAATCCTTTGTTCTCACTCTAATCTGTTTCGTATTTTTGGGCATATTTCAAATAATTAAAAACTCCCAAAATAAATCAGACTCGCCATTAGCTTGACTGAGATCCACTCTTACACCTTTCCCTACTTCTTAACAACTAAAGTTAAACTGAACTATTAACTACAGACATTACAGGCTTCAGTGCACACCAGAAATTCAAAGCATGCATTTGACTATTTAGTCATGTTAATTCTGGCTACACAAAAAACTCCAGCCAGACTGAAAGAAGTTTGTGTATCCCAAAACCATTCTCCTCCAGAAAAGCAATGAGATACAGTATTAAAGGAGCAAGAGAGATACTTACGCTGCAGTTACTGGCTGTATTATAAGTGGGATTGAGCAAAATGCAGTTTAAAGCTCTAGAAAAATAACTGATTTTCTTTAAATGTTAAATAGTAGTAATAATTTAAAAATTCCCCACAAGCAAGCACCCTGAAACAAAAGGTATGAAGAAAGTCTCTCTTTTTGGTTCCATCACTTAAAATCTAATGGCTGAAATAATTAACATAAATGGGGCTCCATTAAATCCACCTGTGAAGACTGTCTTAGGTTTTAAGACTGAATAAATTCTGACGGGAATCAGCTACTGAATCCTTCAAATATCACCAAAAAGGTTTAAAGGACATCACATCAACATATTATTAGCATGGCACTTCCTACCTGAAAATACAGAAGGTCTTTTCTTAGCGCGCCTTGGATGTATAGGCTCTATATTCCTAATATTTCTTTGAAACTTTCCTTTAAAATCATTTTCTAGCAGGATGTCTGGTGGTAGGCTTCTCCGTCTTGCTGATCTATAACGAGTCTGACAGGAATTCAGTTTACTCTTAGTTCTAGTGCAGAAGTTGCTGTCATCGACTGCCATTACAGAGCACTAACTGTTAAAGCCACCCCAGCACAAAGCCAATCCAAACATCCAGAAGTATTTGGACTAGTGGTTACAGATCCAAGCAATCTCGGATGTTCTCATGCTCAACTCAGGCACTCGTTGGGAAAGTTGAGCAAGTTGATAGGCATGTGCTGGAACAGGTGTAGAGTTACTGCATCGCCCCTCCTTGCATCAGTGAAACAGCACAGGGAGGAGACAAGCTAGAATAATTCATCTCAAAGTTTAAAGGTAATTAGGAAGTTCAACAAACCTGAGCTCAGCAGCAGAATCTGTGCAAATGGACAAGTACTATTTAATATGAGGCACTGTCTAGGGCTAGTATGGTTTATGTAATACCAAGAGCATTACTCAGATAATTTTATTAATAGTTCATTAACTTGGCAAGGTAAACAAGTGTTGCTAAACCTTAAAGAAAAAAGAAAGCAGAGTGAAATAGATAAAACAAAACAAAAAAACAAACAAACAAACCCCCCAAACCCAAAAACTCACTAGCCCAGTCCCCAGACTAGGAACCTGTCTGGGGAAAGGTAAACCTGTAAACAGATATTCAGGTTTTTAAGTCCTGTCCTTTCACAATGTTACTTTTAAAACACTGTTAAACAGTCCAGAGCACAAAGGTTTTTATGACCTTAGCTATGAGTTTGGGGTTTCTCTCCTAGAGAGGCAATAATGTTTCTTTCTACTGGAGTCAGAATCAAAGATACCCCACTGTGATTGATTTTCTCTCTATGTAACTGCTGACCAATAAAAATAAGTAATTTAAATGTGAGTATGCCAAAGACAGCCCCTAAATTGTCTATGTAACTAAAAGTCAAGGTTTTGCTCCACTTACTGAAATACATTTTTTTAATCCCCTGAGGATATGATCTCCCTTTCTCAAACATTCAGAAAGAAGAAACAACAAAGTCTAACATTTTCTGTGAACCTGCCAATTTTCTTAACTTGAATTTTATCATAAATGAGACAAAATAAATTAGTAAATTAAATCTAACATATTTTCTAACTACATACATTTTGCTGTTAATAACTTCTAATATGGCAAAGTGAGTAAGTAGAGTGGCAATTCAAACTGAGAATAACTAATATTTCAGCCATGAATACCTAGGGCAAACTGATTTTAATACCCTAATATCTTAATAAATCAAGATAGAGCTTGACTTATCTGAATCACTTAAAACACTGAAACCATTAAAGCCTTAATTACTTTCTTAAAGATAGGGTGCAGTGTATTACTGGTGTAATGACCAAGAGGTTTGCTGCTCCAAGTAGAGGGGAACTTACATATCTTAATATATATCTGTGTAGCTTTAAAAATATTTTATTGTGTAGACATGCAAATAGAGTTCTAGAATTTGTTTTCCTCCTCTGGAAATTAAATAGCATTTGGCTGGAAGTTGAAATTATGAATGTAAAACTCCAATCATAACTATACTGGACTCAGAAATAATATTTTGCTTTCAGAACAAACTGATTATTAAACCCAAAGTGATTTAAACAAGTGAGAATAAACTAGACAGCAAACAAATGATTTCTGGTCTTGAATATAGGATCATAAGCTCTGTTTATATGCAGAAGTAAGCTTCTGAAAATGCCAGTGGACTCCAAAATAGCTTAGGTAGTGGGAGTTGGGTTGTAACCAAAGGGAATTGTGTCTTAATTGCTTAGGTACTTTTAGAACTTTTTTCTAGGCACTGGTCTTCATAGCTAGAAGCCAAAATACTTATTTCAGGTCCTTCAGATATGTAGAATCTGTGGCTCTCATCCTCTTTTTTTCCCAGTTCATTAAAAAAAAAAACCTCCAAAACTAAACCAGGTCAGAAAAGCTTTCCTTGCTTCCCCTTGTCTTCCAAATCCACTTGCTATTTCAGCTCTGACTGAATCAACATAAAAATATTCCATCCACTCCTGATAGTCCAACTAAATCAGAGTAACTGAATCAAAAACTTACGTAACAGCCAAAAATGCTTAAATCCAAGCAAATATGTTTGAATCGTGTGAAGACTGAGAAATAATAAATATCAAACACAAGAACTGACAGTTGAGGAGCTTCAAACAAATTTGATGGAAGCTTTAAATAACGTGTCAACATGTTCCTTAAGCAGCATAACCACTGGGCTACAAGATATGCTCGAAGCAGCTCTTAATGTTTCCTGAAGAACCTACACCAACATGTTTAAATAATTAAATATTCATTAGAAGGGTGACTTGAAAAGTGACTGTCCCATATTCCAGCCAAGTGATACAATTCCTGCACTATACAATCTTACCCTCTCCAGCCCAATGAATATTCATGTCAAGTGGAACATTTCCAACAGGAGAAATTGCCATCAGGATACTCAAAGGTGTGATAGTGATCCTACTCTTTCAGATGAGGGGACACCTGTCAAGGGTGCAAGCCCTTGATACAGCGGCAGTGCACAGGAACCTAAGAATAGTTTACACTTGAGTGGTCTTCAGGTGGAAATCCAGAAAAGTACTGATGGAAATTCCAAAAATCTCATTATTAAAATGCCTTTTGAAGGATCTGCTCTAGAACATACTTCAAAAATTAATTCAGACCTAAAATTCAAAACAGGCAAATATTTGTTCTGAAAACTGAACATCCTAAGCAGCTAAAAGAATATGCAATAGTAGACACAGAAGCTGAGGGTCCCAGTGCTGTCTGAAAGTTGTTGGAGAGGGGTGCCTAAGTGCCATTTTAGTAGCCTAATTCTTTTAATGATTTAGTTTATTTATCTCCTGTTGCTAATTTTCTCATCTCTGAGACATATGGGTAAAAAATAGACAGTCCACTCTCAAGTGCAACCAGTACAGAGTAAGTTACAGCACAATACAAGGTACTAAACTGGGAATCTGGGAGGAAAAGGGACTTGGAAGACCTGATTATTAATTACAAGACCGAAGAAATAAAGCAGATACACTGCACATGCAAAAAAAAGATGATAATGTTCAGAACAGGAAGAAAGGAAAAGAGCACTCCTGGTAAAATTTCAGATTCTTCTCCGTCAACGCTGCAGTGACAGCATCCCTTTCGGACCTCTTACTTTATACTTGGAGATGGAAATTTCGTACCATTGTAGATGGAAATAAGAACAGGAAAACAAATAAACAAAATCCCCAAAACACCAAACAAGGCAAGCATGAAGTGTGAAAATTAATTTCTTAACTTATACACAATTAATAACGAAGTTCCTCTCATATACATTCTGGAATCCAGGAGAAAATTAAGAATCAAATGGTTGAAGTATTTTGCAAAAAAATAAGTAACCACTGACAATTACAATAGAGATTGGAGAAAGAAATACTGGGTTTTTTTTTCTTCTTTTAGAAAGATAGAGCATAGCTTAAGAAATTGCATTTCATCAAGTCTTTTATCTGAAAATGTGATTAAAATGAGAATGAAGAATTGAGTAAAACATGAAAAATTACAACGGAATAAGATTAATCAACGTGGTTGCTAAAAAAATCGTGTCATTCATTTATTACATTTCTTTGAGCACAGAAGATAAAAGAAGACTGATTATTTATTTACCCCATCAAAGGTTTACATGAGATCCTTCAGAAAAGGTTACTACAAGAAAGCAATCAGTGAGCTGCATTCAAAACTGAATCAGGAAAGCCCTCAAATGACGAGAAACAAAGCACAGGATTACGATTTGGCTATATTTTCAGGCCTGCAAACGTTTAAAAGGCCACAGGCTCCTCTAGTAGGTTCTGCATATTTCAGTACTTCCTTACAATTTTGAAAGGTCAGCAAAAATAACCATTAGGCTTATCCATTGTGGGTAAATCAGAGCAAAAGAAGCATGGCCAGCAGATACAGAGAAGTGATGCTGCCACTCTGGTCAGACCTCACCGGGAGTACTGTGTGCAGCTCTGTGGCCTTCATGAGAAGGACATGGAGAGGGTGCAGAGGAGGGCCACAAAAATGATGAGAGGGCTGGAGCACCTCTTCTACAACAACAGGTTGTTCAGCCTGGAGAAGAGGCGGCTCTGGAAAGACCTTGTAGTGGCCTTCCAATACCTGAAGGGGGCTTACAAGAAAGCTGAGGAGGGACTGTTTACAAAGGCCTGTAACAATAGGACAAGGGGCGATGGTTTTAAACTACAGAGCAGTAGATTGAGATTGGACATTAGGATACAGTTCTTTACTGTGTGGGTGGTGGCACAAGTTGACAGTGGAGGACCCCTTCCTAGAGATATTCAAAGTTCAGGCTTAATGGGCTTGATCAGGAGCAACCTGACCTAGTTGGGGATGTCCCTGCCTACTGCAGGGGGGTTTGACTAGATGACCTTTAAAGCTCCCTTCCAACTCAATGCATTCTAAGATTCTATGATTATACCCCTCGTGCCCACCAGACTACCCAGCTGTAGTGTCTACAGGTTTCTATTACTATTTATTTTGATTCAATTTTGGTAAACAAAAGCTAAAGGAAATGGATGTTTGATAACTGATTTGTGTTTGGACAATACTCTGTGCTGCAGAAATACAGCAATAAGGCTGTAAAATTAGGTCACAGGAGGAATTATCATTAGCTTTTCATTTTAATAATATGGCAGTAAATCTTATTACAGTTCGTGTGCAGTAAGCCACATGTTACGATGACTCAGTGCTGTCATCCTCATTTTCAGCTGAGGAAGTATTTGAGTTTATCAACAGCAGAACTAAGAAAAAAGTTTCTTGAAAAGTGTTCTCAATGTGTCAACCAGTGCAGGCTGACTTAGAAAATCTGTATTATGGAAGGAAAAAACCCAAACCACCACAATTAGTTCTTGTTTGATTTACTAAAGTAACTTCGATATCAGTATAAACAAATTCGTGGATCTTCCAATTGTGCTGTATGTAGTAGAGTAGCATGGTTCATAAATAACTCCAAGGGAGGATGAGGCTTCTTTGCCATGCCTGTTAGAGGAACTGTAATGGTAGAAAAATTTGAGCTTTACTAACATTTTAAATTAGCACAATTCAGTCAGTCAGTCAATCAATCAATCAATAAAGCCTCATCCATCTTCTTGCCTGTGATCCACAGAGCCTCTCTTCTTGCTGCATGAGCACCCATTTTGTGAGGCTGCACAGCAAACCATGGCACAAACCTAGGTTACCTTTCATTTATGTATTTATTTATAGCTATGCTGCCACAAGGGACAAAGAGACAGGAGTAAGCACCCAGGACAGGGATTATAAATAATTTCTTTTAGTGACTATATCAGCTCACCCCTAGTTAAAATGTCTGTAAAACTAAAATTTCAAAGGCAATGGTCAGCTACTTAACATATTTTAGGTGGGTTTTACAGATGCCAGAAGTGTTTAAAGAAATTAAGCGAATAACAACCAAGTTGAGTATTCTTGAGTACCTGCTGCTTACTCAGAGGAGATCTTTAACAGTACAAACCCATTCAGAAAACAGAAAACTTTTTCTTCTTTTTTCTCCACATGCACTTACTACTTAGGTCTTATCTCCTATACAGAGCAGAACAGTCACAGATCTGCAAACAGATCTGTGCTATGAAGTCTCTAACCCTTTTTTGTTCTGTGTTTGAAACAGGAAAGTTAAACAACGCAAGAGAAAACAGGGAATCAAAAAATGAGGAAAATATACATCTGTTCAAACCCTCCAACTGTTACTCAAAAAATTATTTGTTTAATTTTCTGGAATAACCTGGTTGTCTTAATCCATAGGATATGAACATCTGACGCATTCTCTGCTTGAATTAACCCATTTATTCCAGTCTAATGCTGTTAGAAGCAAGGAGCTTAATTTAATACAGCCATCCAAAAAAATCTCTCCTTAGTCAAGCATAGTTTTTCAGAAGTGGGTATAAGGCAAAAAGGTCAACAAATGACCACTCATGGTCACACTCCCAAAGACAACAAAGGGATCATTTTAGGTTCACATTAATCTCCACCCCTGTAGCAAACGCTTGACTCCTGGATTAGTGAAATTAGGACTTGGTTGCCAGGCTACACCTGACCTTAAAGCAAACTAAATCAAAGTATTACATGCTAGTCATATCATGCACTATATTTACAGTTTTAATTTGCAATCTAAAACTTAATATTGAATTACAATTGCACAAAAGATAAAAAAGCTTTCAGCCCAGACAGTTCCTCGCCTCCCTCAAATACAAACAGCTAAAACCTGAAAAGAATACAGCTTTTCCAGAGTACTTTCCATGCTGGTATATGGATTTTAATAGATGAGATTTGGCTGAGTGTTTCTACTGCACTGTCTTTCAGCTGAAAGTGGGTAAGGACTTTTAATTTGTAGTCATATTCTTGTTTGCTAACAACAAACAAAATACATGGTTCAAGCTGTAATCTGCTTCTAAGATAATATTAGTCCCTTACTGTTTGATCCGTAATGCACACTTCTCATATTAAGAGTGGAACCTGACTCATGTCACAGCATTTCGTAAGAAGAACAATTCATATGCTAATGTACATTTGTAACAATTTTGCTTCATGCTGATGTTCCCACTACATGAGAGCTGTTGCAGCATTATATCCATGAGGATTTGAGAGTTGTTCGTTCTCAAGCAGAAAGGCAGCACATCCCCTGAAAACAGGTGTTTTCTGGTTGGACAGAGTGTAGAGGCACTGCACAGGAACCCAGGCACCCAATGGTGCTCCTCGCAGATGGCCTCAGATCTGTCAGGACATGTGGCTTGGCCTGAGTGGCAGCCCAGAGGATGGGCATTTTCCAAGATCAAAGATTGAGGGTGGAACTTGCCAGAATCCATGCAACGGTAACACTTGCAATCACAATATCATGTTTGCTATTAGTCCACTGTAATCTGTGGCATTAGGCCAATGCTTTAGGTACAGCAATAAGAGAAAAAACTAGAGGAAATTCAGGAATTTTATTTAGTAGGATGTAGTATTGGTCCTGAAAAAAACATGGCTGATGTCCCTGTTTTTCCACTTGTGTTCTGTACAGAAAGTGAACAAGATATGCATATGAAGGTTACAAGCTTCAGAGACACGTTTCTATTAAACCCACTTCTTAGTGTTCAACATTTTACATAAATTAAATTGTTAGCACATATCTTTGAGATAACAACAAAGCATTTCAGCTTCTGCAGAAAAAAGCTATAGAGGAAAAAATTTCAAAAGGACTTTTTGGAGAGGATCGTTTTAACCAAAGTTTCCATCAATTACAAAGGGTTTATTCTACACTTGCTCTTAAGAAAGGCCACTGTCCAAAGTGATCACAGAAATTTATGAAATCCAGTCTCATTCCTTTCCTTGTAATAAAATCTAAAGAATAATGAAAACTCTGATTTTGATGGACAGGCCTATTAATAACATTCCAAGATACTAAAGTTGCATTGATCCAGGCTGGATGAGATGCAATATAGGTAGACAGGGCTGCCCTTTGGCAGAAATAGTCTCTTGCTCAAGACTCCGGATTGCTTATGCTATATGAGATTCTGTTAATAAAGAGAAAACAAGAGGCAGCCAAATCTTACCTCACCCTTCAGTAAACCTGTCTCATGCAATGTAATGGAACAGACCTAAATTAGGTTTCACATGTCTTTCCTATGCTGAAAAAAAACAAAAAACAAAAAAACTAGGAACAGTGTATCATAAAACACTAAAATAAGTAACAGACTGAAAAGGAAGGAGGAGAGAAAATTTAGCTATGCAATCCTCTTGAGTATTTATGAAGATCTCATTGCTCATCTTCCATGCTCCACATTTTTCTATAATGATAGACTCAATGCGTGGTCACTTCCATCACATCTTTCCTGAATATCCGTGCCTTAGCTGTACACAGGCTGTCTGTTACAACCCAATGTAGGGATGTCATCTCAAACCCCTGGGCTAGTACCTGGTGATTGTTATATCATTACCCACACATACAAAAAGAAGGTAAGAATTATCACCAGTCTTGGAATCCAGTAATAATATTTAAGCTCTTCATAAGTGTTTTCTGCATTGAGTCAGATAATACTTCTGCATCCACATAATGAAATACATTTTGTATCATGCATTGCTAATTACGGGTGAGATTCAGATCATTCAACATTCATTTCAGTTTGGATCTGAGTGAAATCTATGTGCCCAAATCATAGAGATCAAGACTCCCTCCTCTCTGGCACCATTGAAGTTCTGGATCAAGGTTGTCACGATCCCACACATCATCAAGGCCAGGAGCTCTAACCTGCTTGTGGTTTTGGGATTAATTAAAAAAAAAAAAAAAAAGAAAAGGTCTTCAGAGCCTCACAGTGTGTATGATCTTCTTTTCTTGAATGTTCAGTGCTGCCTCTAGTGGGATTGAGTTCCAGAACAGCATAAAGCTCTACTGCCCATGCTCCCATTGCTGTACTCGATCTGCACCCTCATGTCAGGGCAAACTGTTCACCACATCCTAAAAAAAGACACCTGTTCATTTTTTGAATTGTCACCATCTGAACAGCCAGGTATAGCTTATATCTTAGTTTATCATTAGAGACAAATATGTAAAGCACCTATATTTTGCCTGAGTCCCCAGACAGATGGATCTCACGTGTATACTCAGGCTACACCTAAATTCAGATGCACAAATCATATTGTTTTCAGAAATAAGTGTATTTGCAACTACTATTAGAGGAACTGAAGCACAGAAATTTTCATTGTTTTGTATGAGCTCAGAGTATGCCTGATTCTATGCTGAGCCTGTTGCTTTCCAGCTTCTCAATGTTCTCCACAAAAACCCACTTCATTTTCATGCATGACACGTTGCACTGAATAGGAAAGCCACATTTAGCTACAATAATTTTAGGGTTTTAGTAACAATACAATACACGTAGATGGATGCATAACAGTCACAGAAACATAAACTGGCTTTATTCAACTGAATCTCTAAATTAGTGCTCTCAGTTTTATCTAGCAATGATAAAGGTACCTATTAAAGCAACAGTACTGGCCAAAGGAGCACAGGAACTGCAGCGTTTGAGCCTATCCTTCATTTTTTCCCCAGAGACAAAAGCAGTCTTTACAAAAGTCTCTTAAATCTTTGTTGAAGGTGACAAATGGATTCTGTCTTCATCAATCAGCAAACCATCCTCCTTCCTAGCTGTCACACTCACAGGGAATGATCTAGATGGGGGAATTGAGCGCACCCTCAGTAAATTTGCAGATGACACCAAGCTGGGTGGCTGTGTCGATCTGCTAGAGGGTAGGGAGGCTTTGCAGTGGGACCTGGGCAGGTTAGACGAATGGGCCAAGGCTAACTGTATGGCATTTAACAAGGCCTAGTGCCAGGTCCTCCACATGGGTCACAACAATGTCATGGCAAGCTACAGACTTGGGTACATGTGGTTGGAAAGCTGCAACTCGGGGAGGGACCTGAGAGTTCTGGTTTATAGTTGATTAAATATGAGTCATCAGTGTGCCCGGGTGGCCAAGAAAGCCAGTGGTATCCTGGCTTGTATTGTAACACTGTGGCTAGCAGAAACAGAGAGGTGATTATCCCCCTGTACTCAGCACTGGTGAGGCCATACCTCGAGTATTGTGTTCAGTTCTGGGCCCTCCTCACAATAGGAAGGACATTGATGTTCTGGAGTGTGTTCAGAGAAGGGCAAAAAGGCTTGTGAAGGGCCTGGAGCACATGGCATACAAAGAGCATCTGAGGCAGCTGGGAGTGTTTAGACTAGAGCAGAGGAGGCTGAGGGGAGACCTCATTTCCCTCTACAACTACCTGAAGGGAGGTTAGAGCGAGGAGAGGGCCAGCCTCTTCTCCTTGGTGGCAAGTGACAGGATTAGAGGAGATGGTTTCAAGCTGCACCAGGGGAAGTTCAGGCTGGATGCTAGGAAGTACTTCTTCACAGGGAGGGTTATCAAACATTGGAACGGTCTGCCCTGGGCAGTGGTGGAGTCACCATCCCTGGAGGTGTTTAAGTAGTGTGTGGACCTGCATCTAGGGACATGGTTTAGTATTAACGATTCAGTGCTGGATTGAAGGTTGGACTGGATGATCTTTGACATCTCTTCCAACTGGATGTTTTCTGTGATCCTGTGATATATTCTTGATGTTTGGTACACAGAAATGGGTTTAAAGTTATCTGACATGCTGTCAGCACATCCCCTTTCATGGCAAGTGTAACATACGAATTTATAAACACTTTGACTTAATTGTATTCTCTCCCTAATATTAGGGAAATACTTAATTTGCTCTCTGTCCTTGGCTGTATTTCAGTTTCCTCAGAACTACTTATAAAACTGTTCGAAGTGCGAGATCAATCAACAGGCAAGTTGAGGTTTTACACCTGAGGCCAGAGCTCTAGAAACACCAGAGCATATCCTTATCAGCAACTTTGAATGCCTGATTGAGGCAGAACCCTGAGGACATGAGTTTCAGCTTCTGCTACAGAAGTCAGTTGTATACAAGAACTGACATGACATTGCTACAGTATCATAAAGCACAGATGTGTAAATTATCGCTGAGATTTCCAGATACAGACACAGATACCCCACACCTGATTTGTACATATTTAACTGTACAATATTAAACATCTGTAGCTTTAGTATAAATACTTATTTTGTATTTGAAGAGTTTTAATAAGACCCACTTATTCCATCTAAAACTGCAAGACAAGAGGTTACTGCTTTCATAAAATAAGCATGTTTCTTTGTACAGACAAATCCAGAGATCTGTCACCTCTTTTACCAACTGCACCTGAATTAGATGGTTACTCATACCAGTGCTCTCAAATTCGAACTCCATATTGCAAAATGAGTCTCCCTCTCTGCATCTTCCTTTTCTCTCCCTCTCCCTTCTGCAGTAAGCAGAGCATTGCCTGGGTAAAACGACAGTGGCTGAGGAAAAGTTTATCTATACAAGTTCATAAATGTGGATTTTTACAAGCAATCTGGAGCTCCTCTTTACATTGTAATGGAAAGAAAAACAGAAACCAAGGAAAGGAACAGCTATTTGCATATTAAATATACATTTTTCTTCCCTCCCCATATTCACAGATAAAAGATGAGAGTGAGTACATGTGAAAAAAATAAACCAAACACAATAAAACAGGGAAAAGGAAAGGATGTGAGGCAACTCCAATCTCTAAACCACAGGAAGCAGTGGCCAACAGCAAGCAGCTGACACACAGTGCTGCCTCAAGCAACAGCAAGCACTGCTTGGCAAGCACAAGCAGGGGCTTAACCCTAAAGCAAATTTTAAGGTAAGTGAAAAATTCCAAGCACTTAAAGATTGGGAAAACGGGGGGAAATCCCACAAAACATAAAAAAGAAGGATAAGATTCCCTGTACAGACTAACTTGAAGTCAGAGATATCTTTGGGTTCTTTTCCTTTCACCTTGTTTCCTGAAGATGTCTGAGAACCTAACTGGTTAAAACACACCATGTTTTTAAACAATGACATTCAAAGCTCTCAATTTTACTGATTATTTTCCTCCAACTTTAGAAAGCATCAGCTGCACAATGAGATCCATGTGCATCAGCTGTCCAATGACATCCAAATCATGCCTGAAACACTGTTATTGGACAGTACTGGAAAAACATCATAGTATAATGTATTGCTACAAACCTGACACAATTTATACAGCCTGCATACTGATGGTAGATTTAAGGGAGCGTGCCTGTGCATGTTTTATTTTGGGTTTTTTGTTTGTTTCTTTTTTTTTAATGTGTCTAATAAAACTGATTATTCAATTTCCTTATGATTATTCAGATTAGGACCCTCAAGGGTCACAGCTATCATTAACACAGGAAGAACAAGAGCAATATAGAAAAACATTTTGGATGACCCTTTGTGCCTGCCCTAACTAAAATTTAGACTAATTTCACAATAGTTAATTTGCAAAAATGACAGTAGATGCATTCAAAACAGTATTAGCAGAAGAGAGTAGTTGCACCCCCAATGCGAGTGCAAAACTGGCAAAATGACAGAAGAAATCCTGTGTTTAACAGATGCTCCCTTTTGGGGATTGTGCTGATGCAAGTGTGTCCCTCCACACAGCTACAGGGACCCCAGGTTCATTAGATAAGCACCAAATATATATATATAATATGTATCTACATGCCTACACACTATTACACACAATGAAAATAAGAAATAAAGATTCCTCTTGCAACAACAGAACAGGAAAGAAGAGTTACTTTTCTGAAGGTCAGCTGTGCAACTGCTAAATTTTAAACTGACACAACCTTATTCTGACTAGTAACACGTATGAAAACCACTGTGAAAACCACTGTGTTAGTGTTAAATGAAACTCTGCAATAACCTAGTTTAAGTCAGGCACTCACTGTAGCAAGTAAATATTTTAAGACACCTGTTTTCCCACTGACTGTGAACATGAATCCACACATATATCAGGTCTCTCAAGAAAAGGAAGCACCCTTCCACTTCTTACTGTCTCCTACTGTTATCGCTGTACAGGGCCTCAGAACTGGGAAATTTATTTCACTCAAAGTCAATTAAGAGCTTAGTTAGAGAGAAAAAAGCTTGCCAAGAGAGATAAATCCTGCAACACTCTCAAGACATAGTGAGACTCCCACTGAATTCTTCCAGTAACTCATTCCACAGTCCCGGGAGGTGCATGAACACCACTGTCATCCTGCTTCTTTCAAGTTCAGCTCCTGCCTTAGTAACTAACAAATTAAGATGGCTGGCAAAATACCCAAGGAACGGTAAGTTTTTCAGATGGACTGTAGACCACTTGGGACTCTGGAGATTTGGGATGATAATCCTGAGACTAATCTAGATTCAAAGATACTCCAGCAAAGACCTTACAACCCTATTGCAGTATCCTCACATAGCTCAGATAATTTCAAATTAGTTTCAAGAGGAATGTGAAGAACTAATGTCTGTGATAGCACAGAATACCACAATCTGGCTTATCTCTGGGAAGTCAAGTTGCTACCAGTCTCTGAGACAGGCAAAAATGAAAAATGCATTCCTGAGCACTTCCGTAGTTATGCAAACACCCAAGAAAAAGTGGTAATGCTATAGAAACTAATTATTTTCAGGGAGACGTGTATCAGTAAGATAAGTCCTTCAATCAATTTGTGTTAGGAATCACTACCCTTACTCTTTTTGTAGTTAAGCACTGCTGTCATGTTAGCACTATAATATTTAGCTGATAAAGCCACTCTGCATCTGAGAACAGGTTTCAGCCATGGAAGTAGAAAAGTAAGACAGCAAGGATCAGACTTACTCATGCTGCTTTACACTACTGGTCCTATCAATTTGACCTTTCTGAGGTGAAAAAAATATTTGTGGCTATCCTTCCAAGTTTTGAGTCCAAACAGAAGAGTACAATGGAAACAGCTTTTTCAGCATTGTGTGCAAACGTAGTAAATTTTTTTTGCAAGGATGGAAACTAATAGAGGGGTCCCAATGGGACATAAATAACCTGAGATCCCCTTGGACCCAACACAGATTGGAAGCACATGGAGAATGGGTGAAGTTCAGATCACATTTCAGCAGAAATGAGATTCCCAGATATGTTTCTCAAGTATAACATGCAGGACACATCTGCTTACATGGGAGAGAATGCAGCACAAGAACAAAAAATCCCCAGAGATAAGTGCAAGTGAGGGTCATCTGGGCCAACCAGATACAGAAGGCTGCAGAATTTTTCCTGCTAACTAAAGAAATGCTTTGGAAAGTATTGGAGATTCACAGGAATTAAATCACAAAACCTAATTGCATCCTGGAAGCCTAGACTTCCATACCTTTTTCACAGCAAGCTGGCAGAGCCATTGATTCAAGGCTGGAAACAATCTCTGCCTCCCCACTAACTGTGCTTCCCACTAACCAAAGGTGCTGAGCGAGCTGGCAGAGGTCACTGACAGACCACTCTCCGTCATCTTTGGTAAGTCATGGCAGACAGGAGAGGTGCCTGGAGACTGGAGGAGGGAAAATATCACTCCAGTCTTCTAAAAGGGTAAGAAGGAGGACCCAGGTAACTATAGACAGGTCAGCCTCACCTCCATCCCCGGAGAGGTGATGGAGCAACTTATCCTCGGCACTGTCCTTAGGCATATCAAGAACAAGAGGGTCATTAGGAGCAGTCAACATGGTTTTACCAAGGGGAAGTCATGTCTGACCAACCTGATAGCCTTTTATGAGGAGATAACCAGGTGGACAGATGATCGTAGAGCAGTGGATGTGGTTTATTTTGATTTCAGTAAAGCATTTGACACTCTCCCATAGCATCCTTGCAGCTAAGCTGAGGCAGTGTGGTCTGGATGATCAGGTAGTGAGGTGGATTCAGAACTGGTTGAAGGGAAGAAGTCAGAGTTGTGGTCAATGGGACAGAATCTAGTTGTAGGCCTGTAACTAGTGGAGTCCCTAAGGGGTCACTACTGGAACCAGTGCTGTTCAATATATTCATCAATGACCTGGCTGAGGGAACAGAGAGCACTGTCAGCAAGTTTGCTGATGACACCAAACTAGGTGGAGTGGCTGACACACCAGAGGATGGTGCTGCCATTCAGTGAGACTTGGACAGGCTGGAGAGCTGGGCAGGGAGAATAATTAAGTTCAACAAAGGCAAGTGTAGAGTTTTGCACCTGGGAAAAAACAACCCCATGTACCAGCATAGATTGAAGACTGAGCTGCTGGAGAGCAATGTGCTCTTGTGGACAAGAAGGCCAATGCCATTCTGGGGTGGATTAGAAGGGTGTGATCAGTATCTTGAGAGAGGTTCTCCTCCCTCTCTACTCTGCCCTGGTGAGGCCACATCTGGAATATTGTGTCCAGTTCTGGGCCCTTCAGTTCAAGAAGGACCTGAGGGAACTGCTTGAAAGAGTCCAGCACAGAGCCACAAAAATGATTAAGGGAGTGGAACATCTTCCTTACAAGCAGAAACTGAGGGAGCTGGGGCTCTTCAGCTTGGAGAAGAGGAGACTGAGGGGCAGCCTCATTAATATTTGTAAATATGTAAAGGGTGAGTGCCAAGAGGATGGAGTCAGGCTCTTCTCAGTGATGCCCAATGACAGAACAAGGGGCAATAGGTGGAAGTTGAGGCATAGGAAGTTCCATGGGAACAGGAGAAAGAATTATTTCACTGTGAGGGTGCTGGAAGACTGGAACAGGCTGCCCAGGGGGGTTGTGGAGTCTCCCTTTCTGGAGATATTCAAGACCCACCTGAATGAGTTCCTGTGTGATCTGGTATAGGTGATCCTGCTCAGACAGCAGGGTTGGACTAGATGATCTCTTGAGGTCCCTTCTAGCCCCTGACATTCTGTGATTCTGTGAATAGTGGCAAGGTTAAAGTTAGCTTTTGGGAATACCTCTTCCACAATGATAGGAACGTACCTTCTTCCTTGGTAGGAGATGCTACAACTCATCTATTTCAACGTTAGTATTGCCTTTTTGTGAGAAAAATCTGGATTTGGATGGAGCTACTTCAGCTTCAGCTTCCAGGAGGAAGCCCTTGGAGGGTTTTTTTTAAAAGACAAGGATTTGTAGAAGATGATCAAGAATTTATAGATGATGATCAACTCATCTTGCAAATTTATGTTCTATAAATTTACATGACTGCACTCTTGAGGCCTCACAGTGTAAAGGTTTTGTTAGTTCTGCCCCTCTTCAGACCCTGAAAAATTCCATAGGCTTCTTTTTTGAACTTTATTTATACTTCATCGTTAAGCGGGAATATCAAGGCACTGGATACAGTATTTGAATACCAAAATATTTCAGTATCACACTGACAGCCAAGCTGAACAAGCTTCTTAAATTGCCCTTTGGCTTTTTTCAAGTTACTGCAGTGAAGAATTTTGCATTTATAACCCTGCAATCTGTGCTCATATCACCTTCCATGTAGCAGCATTAAAAACATGTTTTATTAGAAACAATATACATAAAACATATCCACTATCCACAGGTTAGCTTAAGTAGGTCATAATACTTCCCAGAGAAGTAGGAATATGTCTGTCAGTCACAGGAGTATTCAGACCTGCCATCCATGATATTTTGAGGACTCATTTACAATTTCCAGCCTTTACTGGTAGAACTACATCATTACTGATAAATCAATGAAACTCCCACTCTACCTATTGTATATACAAAGAAAAGGGACTAGATTTCTCTCACCTAGGCACACACATTCACAGATTAAGTTCCCAAAGTCTAAACTCCATCTATAGTTAACAGAAAGACAGAATTCTGAAGTGCAAAATTTGTCTCACCTGATGATAAGTGAAATTGTCTTTGAAGGCTTATACAGGTTAGATGAATGCCATACCAAGACCTTCTGCACTATGGTAATTGTGAGTGAAGCACAATAAGCTAAAAATTATTTTCTTCCAGCTTGGCTGGAAAGAGCCCACATGTGAGCTCAGAGTTGCCTGGGCTGATGATTTTTTTCTTCCCTAAGCAGAGGGCAGGCACAGGTCTTCATCTCTCATCATTTGTTCTCTCATAATTTGTTCATACATTCCCAAGCTCTATTTATCATTATTTTAATTGAGAACAGTAAACTAATGGGCTGAACATTCTTTGATGATCAGAATGCTGAATAAAGAGACGCATAGTCAAATAAATGTTGCAAAGGGTTTTTATCTTCCAGTCTCTAAGACAATGCTGAAGAAACTGGGGAAAAAAATAGAGTAATGAGATTCTTACTGCAATTTTGAATGTTTATATCTAGGTATCAATTTTTTTTCAAAATTGGGAACCAAAAGCTTTCTGCCTTATCATGTAACTTTGAGTAATGGCACCACTAGATTGGAAATGTCTTCCTGTCAAATCCTGTAAGGACAGGTGTCTAGCAGCAGACCTCTCCTGCTATTATTGTTGAAATTGTACCAAAATTGGCAATCTTGAATTGCTACTGTACATCAACTCCCACATTAGCCTATGTGTTTGTGTGTGCATATCTATGTGAAAGGGTATACAGAAATCCACTGAAAAACAAATCCAAATCTTTCTGCAACCCCAGCTACATTTTTACAGCTTGCTTTCTGGAAACAGAAAGTAGGTCAGCACATATCCCAAAATAGCACATCAGCTCTAAGAGAAAAAGTAGTATATCAGTATCTTTGGACTTTTTAGCACATTTCTCTATATGGGGGACAAGAGAATTAAATCTTTTCCCTTATTCTACTACATGGACGAATACGTATGAGAAAAAATTGCATATACTTGAAAAAGTCCCCTACATGGGGAAAATGTTATCTGTTTTAATCAAAGCAAAATATCATTGAGTGGAACCATTTAATCTTTATCTAACTATATCCAAGGGAAGAGCCAGGAACTTTAAAATGTGTTTAAACTGTTGTACTCGACATGTATCACATCCTGTTCCTTGTACATCTTCCTCCTTGTATCAAAAACCTATTTGGTAAAATATTTACTTTGCAAATAACAGCATACTTTCTGTGATTTTGTAGTTCATCTTGTGTTTTGGGTTTTTTTTTTTTTAATTATTTGCTGTTTCTAAGAACTGCTGCCTATTTCGTGATATCTTTCATGCTATGAACACTTCTAAACAAAAAATATTTTCTTTAATACTAGGTGCAGGTCTCCCACTTATTATTATTTTTATTCCCCCATCCTTTCTTTTTTTAATATTGACAAACTCCTTGCACAAAATATTATAGTACCTTAACATGGAAAGAAAACCAAAAAACACTCTTAGGCAGTATTAAACGATGCTTATCAGCCCTCAAATGTTATTACCTTTTTCTAGTCAATATCGTACTGTTGGCTACAACACAATAAAAGATGCTGATCTGTTTCTCAAAACAGATTTCAAGCTAGGACACTGATATTTTTAATCAGGAGAAAATTATGTTGCCTCCCCCGAATTCCAAGTGTCAGCCTTCATTTGGGTCTCTGCAAGATTAAAATGAATGTTTGAAAGGTACTCAGCACTGGTAGCATGACCTTTTAAGTTCAGTGATTTTTATGCAACAAGCAGGAATCTCTAAGAATAACAAAAACAAACCTATTTTTAGTTCTTCCTTGTCTGTTTGGTTGGGGTTTTTCCCCCTCTTGTTTTATATTTTAAATTACTGGTCTATTTATGCCCCATCTCAATTCTAGGACACATAGTTCTCATTTATTCCTCCATATACATCCAACCTGTTTAAATAGCCACTAGCTTGTGAAGTACTATAATCCATGTATGCATATACATAGCTCAGGCAATTAGAGAACTGGACTCCTCCACAGAGTCAGGCTTAAGTCTCTGCAAAAAAGGAGATGGAAATGGAGAACAACTTTCTGAATCTATGGCTGCTGGGATCTGTCCTTTTCTTTGACAGTCAATAAACCAATGCTTGCTATCAGAACTTAAATAAAAATTAGGATCTTCATAGGTAACTGAGTCTTCACAATTAGAACTGAGTGAAGAAATGATGGAGTTTCTCAAACTTTGAAAAATGAAGTTGAAGCATTAAATAAAATTGAATGGTTGAGTTTTTATGTCCCATGAGGCTCACAACTTGCAAAACTTTAACACTCCAACCTAGTAAACAAGGTACATAATTAAACACATTTAACTGCATTCCTAGATTACTGTCAGATAGCATGTTGCCTTGGTGGATATAAATAGTTTTAATTCAGTAGCTCCAAAAGCTAAAGACACAGAACTGACTGGGTTTAATTTAAAGCTGGGAAAATATATATATATATATATATAATCATAAGATTATATATCATCAGATAAATAAATTAAAAAAGCACAAAATTTCAGTGCAGCATTGAAACAAACGAGAGGAAATAAGGCAGTTTTGCGTAGCAACAGATACAATCTCCCCTCGCACTCTCTTGCTGATGCCAGCAACATCATCCTCCAAAACCTGGGAGAACCTAAGAAAACGTAATAGGTATCACATTTATCAGACTTTAGCACTGCTAATTTTTATGATATGCCACCAGTGTAATTTAAAACCCACACCGTTCTAGCTAAATGGAACTACATCATTCTCTCCATTCCCTGGGATTTTTTTCTAAAGTGTAAAAGATAAAAGACTTCACAAGAGCACATTACATCAGTTGGTCTCATCTCCCTGTTACAAAATAAAAGCTGATGAATATGTTTGCATATTCATATAATTCCAACTCTGAGTTCAAGGACATTTACAAGACACTTGCTAATACACCAAATTTGTATTCATTGGAGTGAGTATCCTGCTGCTACGAGATACCATTTTCACTCAGAAGCCTTTAGCTTAACTGCTGAAGGGTTGTGTCTTCTTAAACGACTTTTGAAGGAGAAGCATTAGTATAATTAGTTGTTTCAAGGCACAGCAAAACAGGTAAAAGTCAAATCTAGTGTTTTCTGAGTTTGCTTAACTAGGACAGGGAAGGTCCTAGAATTAGAGTTGCAAGGTAGACTAGGAAACAGTGCTCTCATTTTCCAGCTTAGAGCCTGTAATTACATACAGTTGTACTTTTCCAGACCAGAGTCATCACACATTCCCTCCTGGCTCACATGGTGCAACAATACGTGCTCAATCTTGTGTCTAAAGCACTGGTCACTGTGCTCTAGACTCTTCTGGCTACATTATTTTATATAGGTTAGATTTCTCCATTACACCCTTTAGTGTCTGACATCAGAAGTTCAGCATGTTCCAGTGGTACAGCAGGTTGAAATCACACGTGCTGCTGCAGAGCTGTGTCCTACAGCTTATCTCTAGGCAAGGAAAATCACCATCTTCATAATGGTCATATAGGTCTAGAATATAAATCACACCTTTACATAACCCTGTTTTCAATAGCATTAATATGTCCTTCTACTTGTTTTGATCTGCATTATTTTGAACAAAAAAGAGAACACTGACATAAAATAGGCACTAAATAATAAATGGTATTACAATAACCGCCCCAGTGTACTGAAAACCATCATCCAAAAATCTAGAAAAGCTGAAAATGTGTATTTAAGCAATTAACAAAGAACATAAAAATGAACAAACAAACACGGAAAAATCAGTGGCCCTGTCAAGGGCCTTTATTGTAGTGCTCTTTAAAAACAAAAGAAAATATTTCCCTCTTCAGTGGAGTAGAATTGAGAGCACTATGGCAGTGAGTATTACAGGAGAAATACTGCTAACAATATAAATTTGCTGTAACTTAGAGATGATTACAGAGCAAAATTTAATTGAGTCTAAGAAAACTTACTTCTATATGACAGAAGGGCTAACTACAGATTAACAAGGACAGGTTTAAACCTATCCAACCTTTTCTAATAGGAAAAAAAGATTTTGTTTTGCTCAAGAGAAGGACACTGATGAATTTCTACTCACATTGCTATTTTCCCCTGGCTCCTTCAGAAATAAATGCATGGTAGCAATTGCAGCTACTTCAGATGCTTATTTAGTACACGTGCAAAATGCTTACTCATCTGTTTTCAAACATGTATCAGCATGTACAAAACCAAATATAGCTAGCTGGTTTGTGTGAGGAATTTCAGTCCCAGAAAAGCTTTAACAAAACGTTTCTACTCTATCAGATTTATTAAAACCCACAGATTTCTTCAGCTCTTGGTAATGGTTTGTCAGCTTTCACTAATATTTAAGACAAAGAGCCCATAAATACTTGTAGTAAAGCATTTGCACAATCTCATACCACATGTGATGGCCTTATCATAGCTTTGTAGTTCATATTTAAAGTGAGGTAATAAGAAACAAAAATCTGTCATTGCCAAATATTTAAATGCTTGCACACGATCCTTTTGAAGTAAGAACTACACACATTTGAGCATCCAAATCCCAACACGCATGTTCTGTATTTTTCACCTATGTATTTAATTTTTAACTATTTGCTAAGAATAGGATAATAGTTGCCACATCTATTCATACATAAAATTATGCATTCATACATAACATTTTTAAAGAATTCTAAGGGAAAAATCTCCTGTAAATCCATAAGGACTAGATGATTAATGCAAAGTCTTACCTTTCCCTGGAGCAACAGTTTCCAGCAGTGATTTCTCTTAATACTTTAGTTTTGCAATGTAATTTTCATAAGGGGTTTTCTACTTCAGGCAGAGATGGGTTAACTGCAAGCAGTCTGGATGTTATCTCGCTTGTCTCCTGGAGATCACTGTTTTGCATTGTGAACCATCACAACTACCTAGGGAAAAAAACCAGTCATCTTAACCTTTAGTCACCTGGACAACGTGATATGTTACTGCCTCCAGATTAAACAAAAGATTAAACAAAATCAAAGTCTTAAAACATGACCTTAAAAATTGTATTTATCTACCAAACACTTCATAATAGATGCTGTTAAAAGAACTACAGCATTTCTTACCAGGAATTGATGCTCCTGGATTGAGACATAAAACAAGTGGGAAAATTTTATATATAAATGTAATTTTTTTTAATTACAACTTGACTCTACACTGACAATATGAACTTTTTTTTTTGTTAAGATTTATGGTCAGAAACTATAAGCAAGAGTGGAAACCAAGTTATGCCTCAATTCTTTAAGCAGAAGTAAACAGAGTGGTGCCTCGGGAAAATAATGTTGAGAGTAGGAATCTGCTTTTACTATTTTGGTATAACTGCAAGGTCCTTATTACAACAGGAAATATTATATTTCTTTTTACTGCAACTACAGGCATCTGGCAGTCAATTTTTAAATTCAGTCCAATAACAGCTCAGTAGGCTCAGTAACAAAAATTATTCCCCCAGAACCATTCTTTGAGACAGGCTAGGCACATTTCCTCTTATGTTATGTGGAAGCAACACAAAGCCAGCATTGCAACATTTCCTCACCTAGACTGTCTGAAATCTTCTCAACTCCCCAAAATCCTGACACAGACAGGGCTTTTGGAATGTAGGACTGTTTTCACTATCCTGGATTCCCTGGTCATGGTAGCAAAGGCGTATGAAGTTGTCTCTAGCGCTCCTTCTCTGAACAACACGCTCACCATATGATGCCACGTTACTGTCATTTTTTTGTCCTAGGTTTCAATGCCATTTCGAAAGATGGTGATGGAAAAGAAGCTGAGAGATCTGAGCAGATCTCATCATGCACAAAGGGTCTGAAGTCAAGACTGACACCTGCACTGTAACTATGTTCAAAACCACTGGCAGCAGATGTGGGTACCATACTTCGGAGGAAGAGTGCTGTCCCATGATAGATATACCCAGCAGCCCATAAATTGTAGATTATCAAATCCAAATTGAATTTTTCTACTATGAGGAAAATTTGAAAGTTCTCTGTGAGCTCAAGGAGTGATGATGCTACATAGATCTGTAACATGAGCAAGACATCTGGTTTGCTAACTTGCATATGAAACAGTTGCTGATGGCCTTATCCAACCAAAGCACTGAATACCTCCAAGACAGAGGTCAACCACAGTGCTGTCAGAGCAGCCTCTTGAACTGCAAATCTTGGTGTGAATACTGCAGACCCAGACTCAGCAACAAACAGGACAGTCTATGTCCAACAACTTACTTGACCTATTTATCCCCATGAAATGTTTGATAGGGCACTTAGAAGATCTACTGAATCAATACTAGCAAAGAATTAAATACTGCTGTCTCATAAGGCAGTATTTTACAGCCCTGCCTTCTCCCCTCACCCTTCTCTTAACAACAGGAATTACTCTCACCACTTCACCATTTATATGTTTTTATTTCTTTATCTTCAGCGCCTTTTTTCATTCTGCATAAACTTTCCATAAAAACACAATAGTAATCTGGTCACACTTTAAGAAGCACTCGTGTAAGTCTGGGTAATTCTCTTCTTGCACATTCACGCAAGGGCTCAAGTTTCATGAGTGTTAAGAGATCTAGCAAACTATGGTGTCTGAGTCAAAAGTCACTGAGATAGACATGGCAGCCATGGCTCAGATCCACTCCTTCAAACCTCCTTCTGCACATTTGACTATCTTTTTGTATGTTCTACTCAAGATGCATTTTAAACATAAGGTCCCATTGTTCAGACTCTTTTTGCTTTTGGAAAATACGAAGTGACAAACAGTAGATCTCACAGGTTCCTGTACTCTAGTTCCTCGTCTCCCTAACGAGAAGCTGTTCATGGCTGCAAGATGCTGTCAGAGACATACAAGACAGATTTTCAAGTTTTTAAGAAAATGCCAGTAATATAGAATAGTTGAAGTTATCACCAATACAACAGAGTGGATTTAGTCCATCATACATCACATCTGCATCTTAAAAACACTCTTCTGGTTTTGCATATCCTTGTGATAGATTGCAATTTCCAATCTTTGGTAACCTGAAGTCATTACCCTTTGCTTTGAGGGGAGAAGGAGGGTCAGGAGGAGAGGAAGTGAGTGCTTCACATAACAGACTCTCCAGCAACACTGTAAATACCGACTTTGATACTTTACATTAGAGGGGCAAGCTGAATCAAGCAGTTTCCAGCCAAACGTTACAACCATGTGCAGACACACCACCTTTTCAGTCCCATATACAAAGGGTACAGTCTCCTCTACAACTAGAGCAGAAAACAAACCCTGAACAAATATAAAGACGAGGAACCAGAAATGAAGTACAGCATGGATATAATTAGTTAAACTACAAGTGTTGCACAATGATTTGTCATATGCTATATAACTTTATACTCATGCTTCTTGAGACATTTCTTGGCAAGTATGTTATTTCTACATAGGTATTACTTACACTAAACCAGGACTTTCACAGATCAGTGCTTTGTTACATCAGCCTCAAAAATATGTGCAGCATGTGTATCACAGGGATCACTGGCACTTCCACTGTGCTCAACCTTTTCTTCTGAAAAAGCAGGATTTTTCACTTGTATCTATTTTTAGAGGCAAAGAAAAATAATAAATTCCCTAAATAGGCACATATTTTCTGGAACATAATATTGCTTAATGGGCATTTCTGAAATAATCTTTGTAATACAAAGTATTTTAAAGCATGAAAATTATGGCATTAAATGCACAAACAATGCAGTAATTCCACAGCAAGACATCCCGAAATCAGATTTGTCAAAATACACATTGTTCTCTAGAAAACAAAATAACTAGAGAAGGCAAGAGCTGCATCACTCCAGCACCCTCTGTTGGCCTTCATGCAGTACGTTCCTTTGTTCTCGTTTTCATCCTTAAGCTATGACAAAGATTCATTTATACAAAACCACACAAGAAGAGCAGAAAAAAAAACCCCAGATCCAAACCACTCCACAATCAGCTCGATAGAAAACTGAGCTATTGTGCTACAGCACAGCATAGCTTTATAACTGAATACTCTGTGCAGCTGGACCTGCCAGGCATTAGCCCATCTTTGCGGAGGGTCAGCATTGATCTAACTACAGGGGCAAAACGTTCTTTACCAGCCCTGTGTGTCTGGTATTTCTAGTAGACAACAGTAATAAACGGTATCTCATGTGCAACTCCCCCCAGCAGAAATGACAGCTCTACAGAAAAAAAAAATACTTTCTGGAACATCTGAGAACTGACACTTCCAGTATCATCCACAGAAGAAAGTGCTCAAACCATGTCTTTTCAAGCATGCAGATAAATAAAGTCCAGATGCCAGATACAAGGTGATCTAAATATAAACTCCATATACTGTGTCCTGGTGCATGGCCAGATGGTGTAATTTCCAGAAGCAAAGGCCCTTAGCCCAATGAGCCTGGCAGCTGCTTCGCAAAGCCGGCTCACAGCTTTGCAACTGCAGATGCGAAGCTGCAGTGAGGAGTGGAGAGGAAGAAGGAGGGGGAAGCAGCAGGGTGAGATAGAGAAGCAGGTGTGCCCTCATGGCACCGGGGGAGGCAAGGGTGGTGTGGTGAAGGCTGCTTCCGAAAAAAAGCCACCTAGGGGGTTAACAGGGCTGAGTCGTGCTATGTGACCCCTTCATGGGTGAGAACTACGGAAAACTGCCTATGCCTGACTGCAGTAGGAGACAAAGGGCTGCTGCCTGGCCATCTTGCAGTTCTTGAACCATCACTCAAGAAAAGCCCCAGGCGAAGGGAAGCAGGACCAAAGCAGGTCTTACTGAGCTGTCTGGCTGCTTCCACCAGCCAAATGGTTGAGTAAGTGCCTACTTTATCTGCCTAAAGCTACACCCTAAAGCCAACACTGCCCAGAATCCAAAGAACCAGCAAAAGAGCCTTAAGCTTAATGACAGGGAAAAAAAATCTATTTTCAGAAATGTCACCAGCTATTGCAAACCTGCTCCTAACACTGCCTCTTAATTTTGTAACTTTAAGTTTTGTTGCCTGCTTAGTTTTGGTCTTACAGCATCCTGTGTGCTCGTCTGAAATTCACACTTACGATCTCGTCGCCCTTCCACGCTCTGCTATCTGCTTCTCTTCTTTCCCTTCACGATTCTTTATAGCTTCATGTGATTCTCTCCTAGTATTTCTGTGTAAGACTGGACTTATAAAAACTGAAGGTCTGATAATAACCTCCAGAACATGCTGAAATGCACACAAACTTTTGTCAGCCACATCTGTAGCACTATTTGTCAGAAAGAATTACTATATTATTTTAAATATTTACACACATGCTTCTACTTTGGGTAATTTCTATTTTTACCACTTAAGAGGGATGGAGAAATCAGAACGATTTGGAATGTCAAGATCTGAATTGTTAAATGTCAAATATTTACTACACAGAACAAACCATCTCACAAAATCTGTGCAGTTCATTTGAGGTTACTCACAAACCAGTCCAGAAGCCAAAGCTGGACTCAAACTGAATCCACATCCCTAAGCCTTAAAACGGAAAACCAAAACAATCAAGCATTTACAATGCATGATGTTATCATCCATTTTCAGGAGTTACTATGCTGACAGTTCTTTTCAGGCATTTAGATTTTCGTTTTATAATAGTTCTGCTGGCAAAGATTTCTTTCTTTTTGCCTCTTTTGTTATTTTAAAACAGATTCAGTGCTTCATTTTTCCCATGTTTAAAAGGTCTGGTTCCAAACAGTGAACGGTAGAAGTTACTTCCTTTAAGACTTCATTAGAAGGCTGGTTAGGGCTGCAGTAGCCTGTTCAGTAACAGGTTACTTACGCAATGAAGTTCCTCTGCCTAGCAACCCTGAGGGTGGGGTTCAAAACAGCTGCACCAGTCACATTTTGCAGCTAAAAGTGAGGGAAAAAAGAAAGAGAGATGCCGGAATGGGGGAATGCAAGGGAAAATACCGTTTTTCTTCATGAGAAATGTAATTTACTAAGAAAAGGAGGTAACAAAACAACATAAGAGAATGAATCAAAGGCAGCCAAAATATTTCCCACTCAAAGCTGTAATTAATTCTGAGATCATAATATGATAACAATTACTAAGAGAAATAATTCATGCAGAGAACACGTTAATCCTTGCAGAGGATCATGTAAATACTTTGCTATTCTGGCACTCATCTTCTCTTTCCATTGAATACGGAAACAATTTTCACTCATAAAAAAATCTTGTTGAAAAAGAAGTCGCTGGTATAATCTTACAGAGAAAGGTTCAGCATTATTATCTTTCTGTTGAGATGTTAAATTGAAAAACTGAAGGCAAACACTGAAATTACCATTGCCTGAGTTTTAGGAACAAAATTCACTTTCCTAATTTCATTTACTAAGTTTGTGCTAGTTAAAAGGCAAAATTACATGATAAAATACATTATTTTGGAAATTTAAAAATAAATGCTCTGCATTTACTTCATCAGCCAATCAAAAAAAAAAAACCCTGCAAAACTATTTGTCCATATATCCCTTTATTGTTCATAAAAATTATTCCATTTAATGATTTCCCCACCCCAGTCTAAAAACATTTCCCTTCCTATGCTTGCCTACAAACTAATTAATACTACAGTGAGAGTAAGTCTGGCTGGGAAAGTTCTCCATTTATATTTATACGGAACTTGTCTTTTTATTTTTTAAAGCATTTAATGTGGAGGGAAGTAAACTATCTCCCAGACAGCATGGAGGCACTCAGTCAGTCCTTGGAGTGCAATGCCATACTAGGAACATCTGGGCTTGCTTCAGAGCAGCTACTGCTGTGCAGCAGAACATAAAGCTTTTGGTTTGGGTGCTGGAAGGGGCAGAGCTCTATCAGCTGCCTGCATTCTACGCAACTAGCCATACCTCTCATTTGGTTTTGCCTGGCCAGGCCTGAGCAGTCATCAGCTCTGCACTGGTGCAAACAGCTCAGAAAGGCAATGTTGACACTTCTGCACAACAATACAGCTCACACTCTACCTACACTTCCAGTTCTCGTGCTTTCTTCTCATGCTCTCAAAGACAACGATTTTTTTTTTAGTCTTTACTTATACTTGGACTCTTATCCCAACATACTGGTTTTATACAGGAGCCTTTTCTGCTACCTATGTAGTGTCTCACAGTAAGTACATGCACGAAATGTACTAAATGAAGAGTCTGAGACACATCTTTCACACCCTGAAATAGACTGGTAAGAAGTTTAGAGTGGATATTAGGAAGAATTTCTTTGCTGAAAGGGTTATCAGGCATTGGAACAATTTGCCCAGGGAGGTGAAGAAGCCCCTGTCCCTGGAGGTATTTAAGAGCCACAGAGATGTAGTGCTTAGGGATATGGTTTAGTCAAGGACTTGTCAGTCTTAGGCTAATGATTGGACTAACGATCTAAAAGGTTCCTCCAATCTAGACAATTCTGCAACCCTGTGACATACCAGCACTCAGAAGGCACTGTTCTCTGATGTGTTTTATGCAATCCCTAGAGCTCAACTTGGCAGGCCATTTCTTACAAAGCACACTTAAGGTCACAAGTTTCTCTTACATTTATCTAATTTGTGACAAAATGTTCACTCCATTAATTGACTGCTTACCAACACGACCTGACTACTGTTAACTGCCTACTATAGGTGACTGAAGAGGAAGGTAAATGGTGGTAGGATGCTGCACATGCCACCAGCTGGATGGCACTGCACTCTCAGAAGAGTTCTGTGCTTTGCTGTCCTGCTGCAAGCAGCTCTAACGGGGCATCAAGTGTTCATTCGGTCACTACCACAGGAGTGGAGATCTGTTTGAGCAAAAATATGAAAAATATTCATTTTATGAAAAAAAAACTCAGATTTTTAATTGGGGTCAAAAATTTTATATTTATTTTAGTGTCTGACTGCAATTGTTTTGCTACTTTTAATTACATTTGATCTCTAAAGTGGCATTTCATTAAATACTTTTTTCTGATCTCCCTCCGTAATCTGTTTTAATTAATCAGATATGCAAGCAACTTCAGTGATCCAGGCACGGCAGTTTTCAGTAAATAAACTCTGGACTAAACTCTTATGCAATCTGTACAATGTGTCTTGAACAAGATTTACACCAGAACTTTCCCAAATTTTCTTACAGGTGTGAACTGGAAGAACAATGTGAAAGTTATGTATCAAAACCAGTAGAACAGAAATCTATTCTACCCTTTATATATCATGACCTGCATACATTTTTTCCTAGCTCAGTGGCTTAATCAAAAAAACACCCACTGTCAGTACCTTCTCTTCATGTTATAAAATTAGCCATCTCTTTAATTCAGTTTAAATTTCCTTTGTCTAATTAATAGGCAAATTCTGTAGTACAGCACTACTTTTTCCTTTTTTCCATCTCAAGTAAATCTTTATTTTAGATAAGGAAGAGCAGAAATTCAATAATCTATATAACAACCAAGTAAGGCCTCTCCATGACTTACAGTTAACTTGCCCATCTGTTATGTCCTCTATACATAAAGGCTTTCTGAGTAAATAATTAAGAAGAAAGACTAACAGAAGTACTATGCAAGTAATGTTTTTAGTTTGGAATACCAATCAGTTTGCTGCAACACAAATGCCAAAAAAAAAAACAACCCAACAAAAAACCCCACAACCAACCAACCAAAAAAACCAAAAAACCAACCTCCCCACCCCCACCCCTCGCACACACACAAAAGCCAAAGGAAAAAAAACCACCAATCCCAATGTGAAAAGTTTGAACCATCAAGAGCTCAACTTTATGGGCTGAATATGAATATTCATATATGAGTAATCTGCCAAGAAAATACAAAACCAAACTCCAGGTGCCCAAACTTGATAATAATAGTCTTCTGAATAACACCTTCAGTAATTGCACTGTCTAGCTGTCATGTATATGACAATCTCAAACCCAAGATCAGAATCATGAAGACTTCCAAAACAATAAATAAATTAAAAGGTTGTGGGTTGCAAAATACTTTAAAAGATTACTTCATTCAGGAAAACTGAACAATTCAGAAGCATCTGTAAGGACGCCTTTATGCTTCAATCAATATTGCTTTCATTGGTCACACAATAAACCACTGTTAATCATGCTGCCAGTAAACTGCTTCAGAATTAAGCAGAGAACACTTTATTCAAAACTTAGGCTAATAAAAAAAAGATTAACATCTATCTTGATTAAACGTCCTTTTCTCAAAAGTACTAATACTGAGCCCTTGATGTGTTCTTCTCCAGTGTGCTTGAGAGGACAATACAGATCTCTTTGTCTCTGACACTGAAACCTCTGACAATCTATCACTCCATTAAAAAATACATAGTCCAGTTTTAGATTTGGGGAGAGAAACTTGAAGATATCTGTGCTTTGCAGTACTCAGCACTATCAGCTTTTCTGGGAAAAAAAACAACCAAACAAAAAAACCCCCAACCACTCCACAATAATGTAAACAAATACTAACAAATACATGCAGCTTCAATGTTAACGTTCTCCTGTATGCAAACCATAGATAGTAACATATACAGAATACATTTACTGATGCGTAGCAACCTGCATGGGAAAAAGGCATAAAAACCCCCAAACGAACCCCCCCCCAACTAAATTCCATGGAAATAAAACTCAAAACCCAGCATATATCAGGTAGCTGAAATACAGGCTTATCTCTTCACTTATCTATTACAAACGACATACCTCCTTTGCCTTTGTTGGAGGCATGTACACATGAAAAGGCTGTGTTGATGCCATTTTTTTCAACATGTTAGTTCAAAAATTCTGAAAAGCTAATTAAGGAAAACACTTGTATCTGCAGTGTTTATGCAATAACACTGCTTTCCTTTGCTGTGTGTAATACTGTAACAAAATTTTAACTGAATAATCTTGAAAACTCAGCCCATGTTGACTCCACTCAGCAGAGCTTCACAGCGTAGTGTAGGACCAGTCACAGAAAGTAACTGATGCTGCCAGCAGTGTGACCTTGACTCAGTGCAGCAAGGAAGGAACTGCTTAATCCAGTATCCAGAGGGAAACTTTTGCAGCTCTCTAACTTGGATTTCAAAGGGATGAGTAGGAAGGCAAAATTTGAGTTTAATTATGATTATTAGCTTTTGATCTGTATCTTTTTCACTTTAACTCTCCAGCCAGAAACCTCCTCTCCCAAAAATAAACTTCGCAAATCTTTCCTTCATGGTACGTTTATCAAGTTCACATTCCCCAGTCACTTTCAATATAGTTTTCCCAATTAATAAGGCTGGTTTCTCATATTTAATGTGATCTTGACTAAAGAATGCAGGAAGAAATGCAACCATTCCACCAAACAACTACATCAAGTTATTTTGGAAGAGGACACCACAAAGTATTACTATTATATATACAGGGATTGTTGACTTCTGATCTAATGCCTCTTTCCTCATCAGTATGAATCCATTGTGAAAGCATTGTGTATATAATAGAAATATGAAGAAATATAGGTTCTGAACACTGTTTCTTCTGCACAGACCATGGTTGGCCAATATAAAATGATCAATGTATAAAACACAAATGCAAGTTTTAGTTCTGGGACAGACAACAAAAACCAAGTCTGAAAACCCAATCTTTATGTCTTTCTGTGAGAAATAGGAATAATTAGGCATCCTGCCAGACAGCTGACAAAAATGCTTAGCACTTTTACATGTACCTAGTACCTCTATGGTCCTCTATCTCTAGTATGTTTAAGAAAGACAAGCCCTCTCCTTTTCCGATCAGCTTGCATGTCTTGATTCATTTATAATCACTAGTGGCAGTTTGCCTGTTTTTAAGCAGAAAAATGTGAGGGAAGCCTGTGCAGCTTTAGAAGTTAATGAAGGAAATCATGCTATATCCTACTCCCTACTTATTCTAGGTAGTAAATTAACTAAAAATTAACCTGATGTTGATATTTGTGACCCTTCTTTAAGGCATTGAACTTGTCCTTTCTTAAAAGTTCTAACTATATGGTCATATCTAGTTATAATTCAACTTAACCCTGAAGAACATGAAGAGATGTTGGCTTCAATGGGGCATTAACTATAAGATAGCTTGCAAATCTGAGACGTTAAAGGAGTGACAAATAAATATTTGAAATTAAGCATACAGTATTTATAGATTAATTCACATCAGCACATTTTTTCCAATAAATAATTTTGTTCAGCTTGAAAGCAGAGAAAACACCCCCCCCAACCTCAGGATTGTTGTTTGCAAGCCAACTGCACGTATTTTATTTATTTTCATGGGGCTAATTAATAATGAAAAACAGCTCCTGCTACTGGGATTGCTTAAAAGCAATTTATGACAAGTAAAGTTTGTTACAGAGCAGCTGGACTGTTGAGAAATATTGTGTATATTCACTGATTTCCATCATAAATTTATAAAAATAAATGACACATTTATTTAGCAAAACTGTTTATAAAGGCACGACGCCTGCAGTTCTTTGTTCCAGCAGATCTACAACATTTGTCCCAGAAAACAGCTTTCCATTCCTTTACTGAGAGATACCTTTGCAATAGCAGTCAGATTCTTACTCATTTTGAAAAACCATTTCTTTAAGCCTTATCAGGACACATGTAAGCGCTGTTCCTTATCAAGATGGCCTAGGATCCCTTAGTAAATTACTCTGACCGAAAGCTTTAATAAATAAATTGAGAGCTATTTTATATGAGTAAAACCAAAGGCAGAAAAGTATTTGGGCACAAAGTTACAACTTGTCCTACTGAATCTTATGGCATACATTCTTTCTTATTTCTGCTATACTTTTATGAAATTCAGTAGTGCATCCAGCCTAGTCAAATACGTCCCATGCTAAAAGCTTTCAAGTGCTGAACATTTTGGCTTATGCCTGAATTCTCCATTTTAGCATTGCAGTAACTGTGTATTTGTGTGTTCTCGCACACATAAACCATTGGCACTTTGCTTAAAAGTTTATGCAAAAACCTGTCACAGTCTATGCAAATGTGCTTCTCTGAGGTTTTTTAAAGTAAAAGGCATGCATAAACATCAAAGAGCACACTATAAATGATCATTTCTAATCTTAGACATGTATCAATTATTCACTAGCTTGCTCTTCTTGTGCTTTATCATATAGACTTCACCATGGCAACACTATTCTTCACTTCCTAGCCTTAATCAGTGAATCTGTAAACTAATATTAGATTTAGCTGTTGGATTACTTGATATTCTTATTACTATTATGGATTACTTATTACACAATGAACACAGACATGTCTTTCTTATTACACTATATTAAACTATACAGAGTTTCAGGATATCAATAAACTTTCATTTGCTTAGTAATTCCGAGTCAGTAAATTTTCTAAGACCTAGCTAGTTCCTCTTTTACTGGCAAGTATAAATATGTAGCCTTGAATTACCACCAGCAAAACTCAGAATGAGTTCAGATTGTTCAGATGCAATACCTGTCCTTATACAAACTGGGAAATGGACTATCTTTCAAAATTGTAAATTTTTAAATCACTATTAAGCTGTAGAACTAAATCGCTTGTTTTCAGGCAAGTAACTTAATTAAAGACATATCTGACAATCTTCTTGGCACTATACAATTTGCAGCATTGTTAGACATATCATTTTCCATAACTGCAAAATAAATGACATCTTTTTCTTGCAGGTTTCGTACCCACTGTTTGTCCTTTCCAGTGAGTTTCTTCTGTCTAATTCACTTTTTCTTTACCCCTTTTTCCTATATTTCTCCAATACTCTTGATCATATTAATTCTCACCTTCTTTTTGCAGTTCCATTGCACAATCATACTTCCTTTTCCTCCTGTTGTGTGAGGAATGTTTATACATCTTGTTAATCCAAAAGAGACATCTTTAACACCTCAGTGCTGCACTGTTCCTTACCTCAACTTGTAAAGCAGAACAGCAAACACCTCCTGTTAGCCCCACTCTTACACTTGCTTTTATCACAAAAGCGTTCAGCTTGTGATATCTCTGCTGGGGTCGGGTCTCTAAGGAGCACTGATTCAAGTCATGTTTTTCAGCATATCATTAATTATCTTTCTGGCAGCAATTTCTAAGATTTCTTTAATGTGTAAAAGTCTAACCATAGTATTACCAGCACAGAAGCAGTGACATACACAGAGCTTGCAGCCCTTCCCTAAAAATGCTCAATATTGTTCCCTCATCACCCTTTGTTAAAATGACAAACCATGTGACATTTCCCCTAGACATTAATTACCTTCCCCACAGTAAAAAGGCAAAGAGGCAGAACTCACCTTTCTGAAGGAGCTATCATACCACAAAAAATAAAAATCAGACAATTCAGAGTCTTGCAGTAGTATGGATATTACCTAGACTGAAAAACTTTTGAGTGGCTGATGGCTGGCCGAGGCCCTACTGTCATTTACAGACTGCAAGCTTTAGTGGGCATTTCCTCCAGGTCTGATGTGATCATCAGTGGACTTCTACTGTCTCTTGAAAATAGAAATTATCAGCCATGCACTGAGTAGGTGTCAGTTTTCCTGTGACAGAGCTGAGCAAGTCACAATGGTTTCCCTATGATGCTCTTTCCTCCAAAATCTTCATTTGTAGAGTCCCACTGAGCTCCACCTTCTTCCAACCCAGGTCAATATACATAAGGATAATAGGGTGAACTGTGAAGCAAGCTGGATCAGAAGTTTATTAATATCTTCACAGCCTCACAGCTGTCAATTAAATATGTCAAGAACAGAAGAAAAAAAAAGTATGGCTGTCTAAAGCTACCTCCTCCAGGCAAAGAGACAATACTCAAAAGTCAGCATCAAGGCCCTGTGTACTATCTCTTCACCCCTTCCTAGGGGTCACCAGGCTCTGTTTAAGGAGAGCTCCACTGTGGTGCTGTCAGAGAGCTGTGAGAAGAGCCATGTGGAAAAGACCTATGAAAAACTGTGTAGGGGTTTCCCCTTTTGCTTGGGAGCTAGGCTGAACCTGAGTCTTTCCCTTGGTCTCTCCATCTGAGCTACAGGTATACCTGGGCCTGACCACATGCCCAGAGCAGCTGACATGACCCTGGACTTGCTTCATGACTACAGGCCTGTCTGGAAAGCAGAGAGTTGTTGAGCGTTCCTGGACATCGTCACAATACTGCTCCAGTTCTCTTGTTTGGGTAGTGTGGGGCTATGCTCTTTCTTGCTACCCTTGGCTGCTGGCAGTCCCTCTTGCCGGGCAACCTTGTCCTGCTGCTCCCTGAAAATTTGGCTCAAACATAGAAAAGTGTTAAACTCCCAGTAAGGGACAATGTTAATGTCCTGTCTAAGAAAGCTTCAGCCTCAAATACCACTTCAAAAATGCACATAGTCAGCACTTTTAAAAATATTTTTCCCATCCATCAGTGACAAGGTCATCACACCTCCATATTGTATTTTGAGTCTGCTCAAGGAATGCACATGCTCACAAGACAAACAGTTAACCATAATATTCCATGTGTAGGTATAAAACTTCAGTAGCCTTCAGTACAGTGCATTTCCTTTAGGCAACAGAAGCTGCTCCACTAGCAACAGAGGGCACTAGGATTACACTTTTCAGTTCAGCTGAACACACTGCAACTCCTCCTGCTTCAGCTTCTTTGCTCCTGCACAAACACTGGCTAAAGCCACTGATTATCAGAGCTTCCCGAGGAACTGCATGATTCCAAACACCTTCCACACACAAGGCAAAACTTAAGCTATTGATTCAGTTTCTTCATTAATATGCTAGATACCACATACATCAAATTACCTCAAGAGTCTATTCTTACCCCTCACCTGTAAACCACACAATTTGCGCTGGGCAGAAACACAGATTACAATCCCAGTAGAGAAGTGTACAACTATTCGATCACAGGACAGTTTGCAATAAGGAAAAAAGAACAGTCCTTTGCAGTGACTACAATAGTTTGAAGATATGGTCTCACAGCCAGATAAGTGCACCTGGCAAACAGATCACAAAAAGGTCATCACAGCAACAGGGGAGTACTGCAGCCTGCTGTAGAGGCTACTATTCCAAGCCCAATGCCTTGCAGCCATTCTAGTGCCCAGAGAGGTGTCACAAGTGATACCAAAGCAGAAAAAGCATTGTTATAGTAATGTGAGAATGCCTCCTATGATACTTTTGTAGAAACACCTCTAGAAGTTGACCAATAGAACTAAATTAAAACCTATGTGCACGGTGTCCTCTTTGCAGGAATATCATGGGCAACCCCTGTGCTCACATGCGCTCTCAACATTTGTTACCAACTGTTAAGATAGATACCAGAGAAGAAAGTTTTCTTCCTCAAACTTCAGCCACTTTCCCAAATAAAAGCTACTAACAACTCCATAAATAGGGTGTGACTAAAATACACCTTGCATCAATAGACTTAGTATGGCATAAAATTAAAACAATAAGGTTTCACAGCTTCAACTTGCAGTTATTTAGACTTTGCTTCTAATTTTGATCCACAAGGAGAACAGCATAAGCCTGCCTACACAAATTACCCTTCCTAATTAAATCAGAATAGTAATTATTCAAGCAAATAAGCAGGGATTTTTTTATAAAAGCCTAAGCACAGGAACTAATAATACTAACAAATTTCTGCTGGAAGTACTGAAAACTATCAGCATCCTGCAATGAGACCTTATTGTTAAGCCCTGTCACAGAACTTAGGTCAAGGTCATTAAAAACATATAGAAAATACTTCTTTAGAAAAGAAAATGTTTATTTAAGTAATAGCAAATTTAAAAAATCTGCTACTTAAAAATCTTCCCTCAAACAAACTTGGATATTTTAACATCATTATGTTAAAAATGCTATGTTTGTTACCTTTGACTACCATGTAAGTCTCAACAATCTTTAAGTGGTCAAATTCTGATGATGAATATTAAACAATAAAGACTATGCTGGAAAGGGTTATTTTCTCATCTAAAAATATTTTTCCATCTGACCAGCAACAAAATCCATATATATTTCTGAATCATATGCAGCATGATGAAGATTCACTGTTGGTATTCTTTTGTTCCAATTGCAGAGCAATATTCTACACCTGATATTCAGAAGTATGAGGTCAAATAAAGCAAGAGTGGATTTATTTTCAGAAGTCTAGATTAACAACCTACCCATGTTTCTGTCCTGCTTCAATCTGCACTATACACATTAATGGACAAATGGTTTTCAAATCTTTTAAAGTGAAACAAAACAAAAAAAAAAGGCCAGACGGTTACCGGATGCAGTACCTCCTAACTTCAACTGCTAAGGCTAAATGGAAGTTAAATTAAAATAAAATAGTTCAAATTTAACTTAAATAAAACAACACTATTTAAAGATAGATGTGAATACACTCCAAATGTTAAGGTGTTTCTGATCTAAAATATTACTTATCATGGTAGACTAGATCCAACCCATATTGCTATTAAATCTTAATGCACTCAGTGCTGTTCCAGCAACAGCGAGAACACAGACACATTTAAAAGAATTATATAGTATAGGAACCTGCATATTAAAAGTTCATTTAATGATGAACCTGGTCTCATTAAAAGCATCTAATGCAATACAATTTCTGATCTCGGTAGTTTTCCTCGAGATATTTCTGAGGACTTATTTCAGAAATCAATAGGATTTTGTATCTCTGAGATACTGGAACAGTTTTACAGCCTCTAACATGGCAGTAGGGGCTCTATCAGTTGCCCACACACAAGCACCTAGTGGTACCTGAGATATTGCAGCAAAATCCTGGGCCCCAGGTGACGACTGAAGGGGTACAGGTCTCACAAGAGTAACTATGGTTAACCTTTATGTGGTCTTTCCTGGGACAGAAAACCTACTTAAGATTCTTAAGTCTGTTCCTCTACCCCTATATTCAGAAGAAATTTGGACATGCTTCAGGAAACTCAAAAGTTTTTAAAGCATCTGAGCTGGTAAATAGCAAGAGAGAGAGAGGGGAAAAAAAAGATAAATTTCCACAGATTAGTCTTAGATAATTTAGTTATATTTTGTGTAAAAATTAGAGAGTCCCTACAGAATAGCATTACACAGTATCACACATTTGCTAGTCACCTGAACATCTATGATTTGCAGCTTTAGCTTCTGGGTTTAATAGATGTCCCTACAAATAAAAGAATAAAAATAAGTATTTACAGAGAGATCACACAGCCCTTTCAGTTCTGAAATGGTGATCATAACCCAGTAATATTAAGTTCAGGAAGCCCCCAAATCTACTCTTAATTTCCATGAATTTATGTACAGCTATGGGAGATGAGACAACAGCTCTTGCCCTCTTTGAGAGTTGTGTAAACTAAGTTGGTCAGTTTACTGAAAGTAGGCACATTGAAAACATGCAGTCACTCAAGTTCTGCTATGACAGAAAACATGGACTGAAATAGGTTGCTGTATTGGTAACACCCATAACTCCTTTTTCAGTTTGTGCACTATCTACATACAACTTGCTGTATTAGGAAAGTTCATTAAACACATTAAAAGATAACAGGCTGAATATCAGATTGTACAAGAAAATTAATTAGTCCCAAAGTCTGGTAATTAATGCAATGCACATGGGCACAAACATGGCCATAACAGGTTTTGACTGTGGATATTATCATGGTGACATAATTGACAGGTCATAGTTGATGTAGCAAAACATTTAAGCATCAGAATCACTGCTAGCAAAGAAGCACAGTTTATCTGCAGTGTTGAGGAACACCTGAGCATGCTCACTCTCCAACCCTTTAAAAAAAAATCAACAGTCAAACTAAAGAAAATAACTGCATTGTTGATCTGCATGAAAAATGCCAGTAACAATGAGCCAAATATTATTGCCTAAAAGGCAGGAAATATAGTTTAACAAGAGTCCACCAAGGACTCATACTTCAACAGGAATCACAGGAATCACTAAACAGTGACCAAATGGCATCAGGAACCTTTTTTAATCCTGACATAGTCAAGAATAATTAAGTTACAAAGTATAATTGAATCCCTCACAAATACTCCTATGAAGCATAATTAAGAATACTTCAAAAGGGCATAACACTGGGATTAAATACTTTGCCAGTCTGTATACAGCTTAAAACATAACATTTGCATCTGCCACCAGCAGACAAAAATGGTTTTGTGGTATCATGTCCACAGTCATAGCAGGAAGAAATTCTAAGGGGTGATGGTGGTACCTCTTCAGAGACAGATCTCAGGTACATCCCAAAATGAAGCTGGTATTTGTTCTAGCTAGGCTGATTTGTTCTAGCACTGATACCTACTTTGTACTAGAGACTGATGTATGATGTCTGGAATTATGCAGATCCCCACATCCCAGAATGGGCACAACTCTGCCCTCCTCTCAATTCAGTCATTACTTATAGGCACATGACAGAGGTTACTGAGATGTTCTACTGCTAAATGAAGGCTTATAAGAAAACACTGAAACATGATTCAAAAACAGTGATGCAAGTTCATCACCGCTCTCTGTCAACAGCATCCTGCAGCGTGGAAGCTCATAACTAGAGCACTTTGCCCACCCCCATACTCAAAAATTTAACTCTAAGCCTCATTAATCACAGAGTTCCCACTGAAAGGAACACAGGAGCTATCAAAATAGCTCATATGAGTGCTTCATCTAATCCAGCATGCTATCTGTTCATTAGCCTGTAGCAGATGGCTTGACAGAAGGTGCAAGAAATTTGTCAGTGGACAGTTCTGGATTGGGAAAGTGTCTTTTTAGTTGTTCCATCTAGTTTGCTTATATTCTGAAGCACAAGAATTTACAGCAGAAAGGACTTAAAAATACTGAATTTATATATTGCATGCTTATATTACATTTAAACATCTAATCTTTTGTTGAAGAAGTATCAGCATCTTCTTGTTGCTCACATAAAGACACACCATCTAAAAAGAACTTGCATACTTGAGGTTTTTTGACTTTGTTACAGTCTTTACTCTTCTCTCAAAATGGGTACACAGAGCACACAATACCCTTTCCTCATAAAGTCTACTACTCTGCGTCTAGTTCTATGTGGAAAAAGTTGAAAAGTAGCAACCTTCTCCATCTTGCTTTATATTGAAGGTTTTCCAAAGTCTATTTGTCATTGTTGCCAGTCTCTGATTTCTATTTCTGCTCTCTCTCTGGACAGCAAATGGCTGTACATAAACAGAGTTCTTCATGAACTCAACATGAGCCACCAGTGTGCACTTGCAGCCCAGAAAGCCAATCACATCCTGGGCTGCATCAAGAGAAGCATAGCCAGCAGGTCGAGGGAGGCGATTCTCCTCCTCTACTCCGCTCTAGTGAGACCCCACCTGGAGTACAGCATCCAGTTCTGGAACCTCTATTATAGCAAGGATCTGGACATGCTGGAGCATGTCCAGAGAAGGGCCACAAGGATGATTAGAGGGCTGGAGCACTGCTCCTATGAGGACAGACTGAAAAAGTTGGGACTATTCAGTCTGGAGAAGAGAAGGCTCCAAGGAGATCTTATTGTGGCCTTCCAGTATCTAAAGGGGGCCTACAAGAAAGCTGGGGAGGGATCTTTTGGGGTGTCAGGTAACGATAGGACTAGGGGAATGGAACAAAAATAGAAACGTGTAAATTCAGATTGGATGTTAGGAAGAAGTTCTTCACTATGAGGGTGGTGAGACACTGGAACAGGTTGCCCAGGGAAGTGGTGGAAGTCCCAACCCTGAAGGTTTTTAAGGCCAGGCTGGATGTGGCTCTGAGCAACCTGATCTAGTATGAGGCGTCCCTGCCCATGGCAGGGGGGTTGGAACTAGATGATCCCTGAGGTCCCTTCCAACCCTAACAGTTCTATGATTCTATGTCTTTACTGACAACTAATTCATATGGCTGGGTCGGGAAAAAAAGTAATTTTGGGGTCTAAACTGTTTAGCCATTAACACAGAGGAATATTTATTCTGATGTCTCAATGTATATGTATTTTATTTTACTCCTTTTGTTGAGGAAGTAGATCCTAACACATGCCAACACTGACTTTCACATCACACAAACTTATTCAGAATCTTCTGTCATTTCCAGTAAGCAAAGGAACCTCGCATCCAAAGACCTTTGCAAACAGCCCTTTTCCAGCCTTCTTGTAGGCCCCCTTCAGGTACTGGAAGGCCACTATTAGACCTACCTGGAGTATTCTCCAGGCTGAACAACCCCACGTCCCTCATTCTTCCCTCACAGCAGAGGTTTTCCATCCCCCTGATCATTTTTGTGGCCCTGCTCTGGACCCCCCCATTAGATCCACATCCTTCTTGTGTTGAGGGCACCTGAACTGAACGCAGTACTCCAGGTAAGGTCTCATCAGAGCAGAATACAGTGGCAGAATCACCTCTCTTGACCTGCTGGCCACACATCTTTTGATGCAGCCTAGGATGCAATTGGCCTTCTGGGCTGCCAGCGCATACTGTTGGCTCATGTCCAGCTTCTCATCTACCAGAACTCCCAAATCCTTTTCCGCAGGGCTGCTTTTTATCACCTCATTCCCCAGTCTGTATTGATAATAAAATGCTAATCTATAATTTTAACTTACTAAAATTGCTACTGCAATAATTCCACAGCCCTGCACACTGTATATAAAGAACTATCTGCCACAGCAATGCTCAAATATGGCTTACACGGCATATTAGGGATCTATCTATTCTTCCCCATCTCCCGGGGGCAGAAAAAAACAACTGATCTATGCAATTTATTTAAATCTTTGGAAACAACAAAAAACAGCTCAGCCACTTCCTCTTTTCCTTCACCTTTTAATAGTAGCATAAATGAGAAGTGGAGTCATAATACTATAGATCACTTCAGACATCATTTGAATACTGCTGTTTCTCAGATGGATTCAGTGGCCTAAGTACCGTCAGACTTTCATCACTCACAAATTGTTCTAGAGTCCTGGAGGCAGCATTTGGATCCCCCCAAGGGATGGAGAAGATAATCAGATTGTTCAAAGAATGGAGACTCATTTGTGAATAGCAGGACCTTTGATACTGCTACCATATACTTCCAAGCTAGGTATTAGCATGTGAATTGCTAAGCCAGAATTATTAAGGGGAAAAAGACTCCACAGCAATGCTTACAAGGCAGAAGAAAAAGGTATTGACAGGAAAAAGACAGCACAGATCTTAAAGACAATGAAAAAGGCAGCTAGACCAGCAACCTTCCCTTGCCTTACTGTGCTTCCTTCCACTAGTAACTTTGATCACAGAAACAGTGAATTTTAGTCTTTCCCATCTTTATAATTAACAATGCATTAAAAAAGAAAACCAATAAAACAAGCAACTTCTTTAAATATGCTTGTAAATTTAAATTGCAAATTTATTTAAAAGCAAAGCTAGTAAACGCCAATCATGTCATCATACAAAATACTTGTATTTACACAGATCTTTGCAGCCTGTTCAAGCTGTCAGAAGTAATAACATGGTTTTGACTGTTCCTTTGGCCTTCTATTTGTGTAAATTGCAATTGTGCAATGAAATGTAAAAAAAAAAAAGTATTCAAAAAGTCATGAAATAAAGTAACAGAGACTCTTTTGAAGAATGTATTTAAATCATTAGATGCAAAGTTATATGCTGTACTTCAGCTAGGACACTGCTGATATTCAAAGGGCTCCATCTGCCCTCATTTCTCCCATAAATGGCAATTTCTCCCCCTTCAGCCATTAGGCACTTCATTCACCCCATGTGTATCCAAATCTTCCCCCCTCCAATGCTTCACATTGAGCTATCAATTTTCCTTAATTTAGAAATTTTCTTTAATTTTTGCAATCTTTCCTTTTTCTTTTATATCTTTGGGGTGTATCTCCTCACCATCTTATACATCAAGACTAAACTGTTGAGAACATACAGCATGTCAATACCTGTAACACACTTCTGAGTGCTGCAAGGTTTAATTATGATTAATCATTATTAAAAGAAAATAGTTTTCTGTTCTTTCTGCAATGAAAAGGAACAGAATATTGATTTGCATTTGTTATGGGACAATTCCCTACTTGCATGGTATGGACTAATTTCAAGATGACTTCTGTAATAGGACTTCCAGACAAGATTGCTAAATGGCACTGCAACAGGCCAGAATTGAAATAATATATCATGAAAACCACCCCCCCTTCATCTGAGACAAACTTTGTGTTGGAGTATGTGACTCCACAGGTATTTTTAATAGGAGGAGCAGGAGCTTTATATTTGCAGTGTATGTTATAGGTATTATTTCTGACAGCTGTCCCAGTCCCACATGGGACTCTGCACATCTTGTACAAACTCTTGCAAAGACATTCAGGATGTTAAGCTGTAGCTATTACTGCTTTCAAAAGATCCATGAATTAGAAAAACAAAAACAAAAACACACCAAAACCAACCAAACAAAAAACCCCAACAAACCAAACCAAAACAGTGTTTTTAGGACTCTCCTGTCAACACTAGGAATATTATCTGGGTTTTCATGTACGTTTCACTTATGTTTTAAACTTGCCATTCACAAACAATTTTCTTTTTTGAGATGTATCTCTTTAAGGCAAGCATCAGAATCCCAAATGCTGCAGAATAATTAAAATACAGATTTCAGGTCTGCTTTGCTAAAGCTAAGAAGCTTATGTGATCATGAGGTCTGTGACTATCACTCTCCTCCTCTAGCAATAGTTTTCAACTGTTTGGCAGATATTACTGATTTTTGACAGGATAGCCACTTCAAAGGTAGTCAAATTGCGACATGCTTTATGGAAACAGATGGCCAAGTGAAGAATAAGCTTCTGATGAACATCTCCAATAAAAGCCCTGAATGATATAAGGGCTGGAGTATGGCGTCACGTCATATAATATGTTAGCAGGGCACACATGGAGAGAAACTTTACCACGCCTTCAACATCGTAAAACCATCAATCATTATCATCACAGGAACTGTATGATAATAATTTGTAAGGAAATGAGCTTCCCTAGCGTCAGACTTCACAGGAGGGCAGGTTTGCTTTTAATGATGACCACAGTTAATCAGGAAACAGAAAAAAATAGGCAAATATAATATGAGAAAAAGTTATTTTAATTTAAAACCTTCTATGAAAGATTGTCTAATGAAAATTTTAGTAGCCAAAATAACCTCTCCCTCAGAGTATGCATTGCTACAAAAACCTCAAATGAGCAATACATACAACTTTCTATATATTCAAAACTTAGACTTTTAAGGTACTGAAAATGCTAAATTAATAATAACCAAAATCAAAGTGCATCTATATACTAATCAGGTTGCATAAAAAATTCCAGAACAAATTCTGATTAAGCTAATGCATACAGCTTTCCTTCTAACTCATTTCAAAACCCATCACACTGAAGGGAAATAAAGAAGAGATGGATGAATTCTGCAAAGTGTGCTAAAATTACCTGTTAAACAGCAGTGTATAAAATTACCCAGTTAAGCACAGCCTACACTGCTATAGTACAACTAAAAACAGTTATGTCACAGGTTGTCTGTCATCTCACCCTCTGTGCCAACAACAACTGCAGGATCATTTGGTGTATATTAGCACATGCTGATGTTCTTGCCCAGCAGCAGTAAGGTTACCACTCTCAAAAAGTAAGCCTGCTTCTACTGTAAGAGAAAATCAGCTTGCTTTCTGGAAGTATCCGTTTGTATTTTGTTTATATTAAGTACAAAAGTACATTGCATTATTTCCCAAAGAACAACAGCACCTATTAAAATTATTTTTTGTCTTGCATATAATTATATCAGTAAAGAAATCTGAAAGAAAATATCCAGAAATAAAAATGATGTAGTAGTCAATTTCATCCTAAAAAAACCCCGAGACATCAAAACTCAATTGTGTTGTTCTCATACAACTTGTCAGGAACACATATAACAATGAAAGTCCTGCAGTGAATGAATATAGGCACTCTGTTCCTAGAAAAAGCGTTTTTCAAGTTGAGATGAAGATTCTTTTCCAGAGATTATTGTGCAAAGAGCCCATCTTTGACAAACAATTTCTATCTAAATAAGAATACACCTAGTATTCAGTTCAGAAGACAGCAGTGTCCCATAGCACTGCTGAACATTTTCTGTTCCCTTACACATGTAGCATACAGAAAAGTTCCCATCTCACTCCAGAGCAGAAGTGCTCTGGCATGGAATCCTATAGCATGTTTGCATGCCCTGTCACAACCTGGTCTGGAGGCCTTGCAATTTCTGCTCCAAGACAAACTGTGTGCTATGATGCAAAGAATAAGATAAATCCACATCTTTCCAATCACTCATTTAGAATGGTGACTAACGCTTGTATTTAAACTCCTTTCAAAGAACTCTAATTTCTGTGGTCTTATGTAACTGAAATGAAACAAAATGCTCTACCATGAAGTATGGGCTCATACTTTATAGACATCAGTATGTCAATTTGTATTACCCCATGCTTTGTTCCAGCTCATTTGAAATAATGATGAGGGATTTATGAGAATCTTTTTTTTTTATTTATTTATTAAAGAACCCAGTTTTCAAGAAGTGAGTCACAAGTATGACAGTGAACACGTACTCTGTGTTTATGCTTTTAGACATTCGCCTAAAATAGCTGTATTTCCTAGTTGACATAGATAGTATAGCAAAAAGCCAATAAAGGCCATGATTTTTACAGAGGCAATATTGGAAAAGAAAACTTCAATTACCAGGGACAGAAACCCAGGTTTTAAATTTAGTTCTCACCTCCTTTGTCTGCAGTTGGCAAAAATTCTTGTGTTTCTCCAGCGTGACACTGCCATCTATAGCAGTCTCCTGCTACAGAGGCTTGCAGCAACAATGCTGCCAGCAGAGAAGTGATCTGTTGTGAACAGAAAGCATTCCGTTTGGAATGGGTTTGGATGATACATCACCCCAAATATTAGCAACCAACTTAAACTTGTGGAGCTGTCATGGGATTAGCACAGTAACCTACAGTATTTCTAGTCTAGGAGAGCTAACCCTCAAGCAGGAGCCATGGCACTCCTTTCAGGGCCAGTCTGTTACACAGATTAAGTCATGGATTTCTTTCTAGAATAAAGAAACATGAAGCCATCCACCTCACACAGAAGTTGAAGGAACACTGATTTGGAACAGCACTCTATGCAATTTCTAACAAAGTTCAAACATGCAAACCTTCCAGTGTAGTATGGAGCTTGTCGGGAAGGTTCTGCAATGGAAATTAACCAGCCAACTAAACCTCTCAAAACTCTCCACAATGCTGCATGTAAAATGACTATAGTATTTAGAAAAGCCAGCAAAAATTCCTATGCAATTCCATAATAAAATCTATGCCTAGGTTCACAGGTTATTCACTGAATTATATTGATTGGTATCATTCTACCATGCACTATTTTGACATGTTCATAAGCACATATTCACACCACACACACACACTTATTTTTGCCAGAAGCCAGTGAAAGCCAGGACACTGACAGTATTCAGAAACAGACTAAGGATAAATGTGAGATAAGCTTAGAGGGTCATTTCAGGCTGCTTTGTTGTTTGTTGATGTTCTCTATATATAAAACACTTGAACAGTCACTAGGACAGTTAGGGGAACATAAACTTCACAAGCTTCCAATGTAAAAATACCTAACTAGCAACCATGGGCATGGTCTCTATTTTAGTTCCACAAGAGAAGCTGAGATACACATCGTAGACCATCCTACAAAATGGTGATGATAGCACTGAGAAGCAGTTTCTGTTCCAGTCCTTGCTCCAACACAAACAGAAAAGGAATCTGCAACTCAGTAGGTTTCATACTGAGATGAGTGTGGTCACCACTGCAGTTCAAAGTATAAGGATGTAGGCAGAAGCATCTCTTTTTCCTGAATATCACATTAGCCCTAATAATTCAATTTAGTGGAAAATATTCAGTGAACTTGGCCTGAGTCTGTAAACAGTCTGGCATTAAGCAAGCTAACAAAACCCCTGGATGAACTAGGAACCCTCTCAAATGAGCCACAGATCAAGAATGGCTACTTATACCAGCAACAAGTATGTCCAAAATTATCATAATTATACATAATGACATCTCAAAAGGCTATTAAACATTAGTTGAGTTTTAAGCCCATTCCAAACAACAAAGCATTGGATTCAACTTGACCATGGGATGCAAATTATCTCATATTTGTTCTTGCAATTCACCCTGAAGCATCTGGTATTAGTCATTGTTACGGACCCCAGGTTTAAGATTGCACAGCCATTCCAACATTTAGACCTCCAGGCCATAAAACTGAGAGTGTATGAGCTGCATTATGAAATTCTGTCCTGTAAAAATAATATTAAAGCTAGCGACAGCCTTTCTGTACACACCACGATAAACAAACCATTCACGAGTCTAACAAACACATTCTGAGTTTTGTATTCTTGTCCAAATTCAAGCTGAAATTTATTATATGAATCACTGCTATCCTAGTCTGCTTGCAGGCACATAATGATCTCCCCTTCCAAGATTTTGATCTTAACAGTCCAAGATAAACTGTTTTAGCAACTCTGCAAATTATTCTTAAGTACTCTCAAATCAAATAAAGCCTTTACAGCACAAAACCCCTTTTATTTTATGAAGATGTAATGTGTCATTAGCTTATTTATTCTCAAAATGATGTGGTAAGAGGAGATTAATACAGACTGTGAAAAGCATAAACAAAGCAGTCCACTTCTAAAGCAGAAAGTATAATTTTAAAAGCCCTAAAATCTTAGCAGTGGTAAAATATAAAATCTCAAATATATAATTTAGAGCTCAGTGACCCTGCAGAAGAGGTTTTTCCAGGTCAAGGATATCTAGGCATTATGGGACTAAAAATAATTAAAACAAAAAAAACACCAACAAAACCACCCAAAACCACTATATATTTGATTTCTTAACGAGTGGAAACTCACTACAATTAAGACAAGGTAATGCTCTTAACAGCCAGGTGTTTCCATCATTATAAAATGGCAGATACTATCTGAAAAAGTAAGTTAAATTATTTATCAAACAATTCCAAATATCAACAGATTGAGTGTGGACAGCAATTTAAATGGCATCTAATAAATTAGATATGGCTCTAATGGAAAGCAGTTCAGAATTCAGAAGCGTTTGCTATTAAGCAGCACAATACAAATGTTTTGAAATTCTACCCAGACAACATCCAGAAGTGACATACCATGAACCACATTGCCGATGCATTCTTCTGCTTTTGAAACGCTACCAGAAACATCCAAGAATTTACACAAATTAAGAAACAAGAAATTTTGGCAGCTGTGTGTCACAATGGAAAACAGGGTAGATTTTTATTCTGCATATCCTAAAACTATTTTTAATTCCTGCTGAACAAAAAAGGTGCCCACAAAATTTACCACATCACCAGCATCATAAATAAAAGCCAAGATGTCTCCAGAGCATTAAATAATGCCTATTTAGTGCAAAGGCAACTTCCCAGTAATAACAAGTTGTATTGTATTGATTGTTCAAGGCACATCCCAAGAAAAATCTGTTTCAAGATTAAAGCCAAAAAGCTTTCCTTCTATTAAAATGAGTAGGCTTCTTGCCATTCAGAGACTATATGACACTGCTAACAGTGAAAGGACTCTAGCAAAAGTTGAGAGCAATCTGTCTCAAATTCAGCTTAAGCAACACAAGGCCAGTGGTCAGAGATGGGTAGATGATTTGATTTATAAAAGAAAACATCAAGTAGTCTTTGTAAGATGTTTATGCATTTAAGTTAATATGTTAATCTATTAAGCACATTCAAATAAATATGAAGTGTTAAGCAAAATTCTTGGAAAGAATAATTTACCAATAGAAAGTCTAGCAATTATACTTACAATTATGTCATGAAACAACCAGTGCTTTGGTCCAAAACATTGACAAGGTTTCTACTAGCTTCTAGAACTACAGATGCACGTGACTATGATTAGTCACGGCTGGTCGTGAGGTGCACAGTGGCAGGAAATAAGAAACACAAACAAATTTCAACACAGGAAATTGCCATTTGATTAAGAAAACAAAACAAATTTACCACAAAGGTGGTCAGACACTGGCATTGCCACAGCCACAGACTGTGGTATTTCTATCCTTTGGAGATGCTGAAAATTCACCCGGACCAGGTCTGAGCAACCTTACCTGAATGGACCTACTTTGAGCATAAGGGCAGGACTAGATGACATACAGAGGGGTCTTTTTGAAGTTAAAATACTTGATGAAATGACACTTTTTTCTTAAAGCTGCTTTCCCTGGTGGAGATAGACTTTTTCATTTACACAAGAGCCCCACATATTTGTACTGGTTTTAAAATAAAAATCAGAACTCTCCTTTGTGAGCAGTTATGACAAGATCATTGATATAAATGACATAATATTACACACTTGGCACAGTAAGACCTGTTTATTTTATGGTCATTCTGTCATCAGAATCAGCTGAAATACAATAGCTAAAACAAAAGCTGAAGACTATTTCTTCAAAACTGTAAGCAGTACTGATCCTTACAGCCCATTATCACTCCTTCAGCCTGCATCACCTACATGTTGCAGGCGTTACAGAGACAAGGGATGGGACAGAAAACAAAGAAAACGCCAGATCAAAACAGCTCGAGTCACTCTATAAAAAGTATTGCATGAATCGAGTGTGCATGAACATTAAACCTTGAATCTCACACTAACACACCGCAGAGGACAAAGCCATGAGTATCTCTGCCCACATGCTTAAGGGGTGACCTTAATGAAGATAAAGTAAAAACATCCTGTGTGTACCTGTGGATATTAATCGTCCCACAGTTGCCTATAGCACGGAAATAATTGTTTTCCTCTAAAAAATGGCCTTTTTTTTTTTTTAAAGACACCACGAGGCCTCCTGAAACACTTTTCTTCCCCACTCCTTAAATAAGAACTGTGCTATTTTTAAGATGCATTGAGATGGGAGGCACATCTAAAAATAAGTTTGCTGGCCCTCTGCGGGCCGCTGCCTCTACGCCCGCCCGTCCCTGAGAAGACAGCCGGCTCCGGTCCCCGCCGGGGGGCCGCCTCAGGCGGCGGGAAGAGGGGCCGGGACGGCAGGTGTGGCGGCGGCTTTGTCTCCGATTGGGCGCTGAGCGAAGGCGACGGCAGGGTGGGCGACCGCCGGCTGGCGACCAGGTTCTGGGGAGGAGGCGAAGGTGCGCAGGCGGGTGGCTAAGCGAAAAGAGGAGCCCCCACCTCACCGGCATCCCCGAAACTTTGCTCCGGGCCGCGAGGGAAGAGACGCAGCCGCAAGCCCCCGGAGCGGAGCCGGGGATCGCCCGGTGTCCCCGCCTCTCCTCGTTAACCGGGGCGCGGCCGAGCGCCGCCTCCCCGCTCCAGCTGCCCGCCATCCGCCGGGGACGCGCCGCGCCTCAGCAGCCCGCTCCCCTCCCCACGCCGGCCGCCGCCCGGTCGCTCACTCACCCGCGCCCGGCGAGCGCAGCCACCGGCGCCTCCTTCCCTCGCTCCCTCCCTCCTGTCAAGTTGAGCCCAGCCTCCCTCCGCCCGACCCCTCCCTCGTGGTCCGAAGCCGCCGCCGCAACCGGCCAGGCCCGCCCTCAGGGGCGCCTGGCACCGCCCCGCTCTCACCTGGGTCCTGCCGCCGCCGTCGGGGTAGCGAAGGAGGGGGAGAGCGGAGGCTGTTGCGGGCAGTCCCAGACAGCGGCGAAACCGCGCCGTGCCGCCCGGAGGTCCCTGCGTGGGGCGGGGTGGGCGGCTCCTCCCCGCCGGGACGCTCCGAGAGGCGAAGGGGGCGGTAGGCTGGGCTGTGCCGTGTTGTGCCGTGCCGGGCGTGAGGCAGGCATGGCGGGAGCGGCTGCTTTCTGCTCCTGAGCGAAAGACGGAGCGACCTTAGCGTCGCGGCCCGAAAGCGAGGCAGCCCCGGGAGAGCCCGCTGAGACCACGGCGCTCTGTGGGGTGGCGACGGTAGGGGAAATTAGCGCTGTAGGGCGGGGATGCTGCCAACGAGGCAGGCCCGGGTTGTAGGGCTGCGGCCAGAGAGGCTTCCCCATGCGACGCCAATGCTTGGAAACGGCCTGGGCGCTGTGTTACACGAGCTCTGCGCTCTCCTTCTGGGGAACAGACAGCAAGTGGCCGGGATCAGATAACCTCGCCCGGGAGGGGAGGTGCTCAGTGTGCTAAAGAAAATTGGAGAGTATCAAAGGGTGTAAGCTGGAGATTTTCCTGGAAACGTGCAGTATCGATAGTACCTGACAGCAAGGAGGTCTTAAACGGAAATCCTAGTCGGGGTGCGGGTCCAAAATGAGTCAGAAGGGTTAAATGAAAGCAGAAAAAAGAGAAGGTGCAGTGAGTGTTCTGCTCTGTGTTCGGAAAGGAGCAGTAAAGTGTTTCTGCTCCTGAGAGGCGTCCCGAAGATACTGCACTGTTGGCTGCTCGTTTGACGATCCAGCGAGGAACTGGTAGAAGATGAGGGCTTGAATCTACAGTGTCAGCTGACTTGCAAGGTGACAACGTATGTATGAAAGGGAGTCAGCCAGGAAAGAAATGCGTTAATGTAGATTTAGATTTTTTTTTTTTTTTTAAATACCGGGAAATACTGCTAGGTGTGAGAAGGTTGCTCTTGTCAGGGTGAATGAGTTGGCTTGGGCAATAAAGTTTTTCCTCGTGTGTATGCTGGGCTGGCATCCATGTGCAGAGACACCAGTGAAGCGATGTGTCATAATCTTTCCAAATTAATAACATGTGCAAGTGCAATTGTGAAATTAGTGGCAACATTAATTTGTGGAGAGCCTGATTGGAGTGTCTTTTCTACTTGTCTGAATTCTCAGGAAATTTAGAAGAGTATAGTATCTCTCAGACTTGTAGTCCAGTTCTTCACTCGGCCTGTCAAACTGGCAAAGGCTTTAAAATTTGTCAGCGACATGAACTGACAGACAAAAGGACAGAGTAACAAAGTAATCACATAAGCCCCATACCTTTTAGGACTGATTCCATGCTAAAACCAGACTATGTATGCCCTACGTTAGTTTGTCATCCATTATAAACCCTATGCTATTTTACAGTTAGAAACCTCTGTGGCAAGTAAATTATTACATGATGTAAAGCATACATTCATATAACTCTTAGCAAACTCTGGTATGTCAGAGTAATTACAGATGGGAATTCTTTATCCAACAAGGATGTATCTAACAGAGTCTCACAGGCTGATGAAAAAGTAGGTATTGTTTGTCTGTACATCATCCATCCATACACCATCTGTGCTGCACATTACTGCCAGGCAGCACAAACCCATTAGGAGAGAATGGGGTAATAGAGCTCTGCCTGCCTTTCAGTGCTGCTCGGGATGCTGCAATGCAGACTTAAATATTTGGGTCAAGAGCAGAGTGTTCAGAGTGAGAACGTAAGAAACTGTTTTCTATACCATCAGGTAATTCAGTGCTTCAGCCATTCCTAAAGTCTTTGGCATTTGGTAAAAGAACTGCATGATAAATACTTACACCAGAGAACCAGTATCCACTGTGACTTTGTATTTTCTGTTTGTGTTTTTCCCAATTAACCAACTTTGTGGTATTCCTCATTGCATCTCTCTACCACGCACAGGAAATCAACTGTTTTGGTCCGGAGCCATCTTATCTCCCCAGACCTGTGTGGATCTAGTGGATTATTTTATCAGAAAAATCAGCAGCTTCATTTTAGACTTTGACCTTTGTAACAATTAATGAATGAAGATAAACTCTAATTAGCAGAAATGGAAGGATATTCTAAGGAGACACAGGAAAAGCTTTCTTATTAACTCTAGCCCATAGGATGTCTTTGCAATCTATGACATCTTGTAGGTTCAAACTAAGCTCTTGGAAAGTATCTTAGAATTTTGTAGAGGTATAAGGTTGCATGCGAACTCCAATTAAATTTCTATACATACAACTTTCAAAAGCCACTGGGATCCAAGAATTTAAAGGTTATATGCACAGTATTAATCTCTAAGAGTGAGCAGTGTGGGCAAAAGGCTAAATCTTGGCTGATTCTCTAGGGTTCAGTAACCAACGCATCTGGGCCACTACAGGGCTGATTGTGGTTGTGCATGTGTATTTCTACCCCTGGGAGAAAAAATAGAGGAGCAGAGGGGAAATTGTGACTTAGAAACGATTGGGTGAGCCCCTTTGTCCTCAGGACAGCTAGAATTGTGATTACATTGAACTAGCCACTGGTTAGGCTAACTCTGTGTTAATACTGTTTGTAGAAATCAGTTTTGAAAACCAGTGGTTTCCTGAAGAAGGCAACTCTATCCTGCCTATCTTTTAGGTGTGGAAGGAGGGAGTGATGCTAATGTAATGCTTTATTTACCTACTACTCTTTGAAATACTTCATTAAAAAGAGACTGGCATCCATTTTGTCCTGTGTCCCATATTTGACAAATACTGGAATGAGACACAAACAGAGTTGATTATGAGGATGCAATGTGTGAGTGAATGGAAAAGGGCAAGTGTTAATTGTGTGTCACTCTAGATTCCCCCCTCCCTCCAAAAAGATTTCACAACAAAAACGTTTAAAAATATTTCAGAAGGATGTAGCTGGATGTTCATGAGTTTAGCTCTTTTTTTTTCTTTTTTTTTTGTCTGTGCTATAGTGATTTCACATGGGGTTATGAAGATCTTATTTCAGATATTGATGTTTTCATTGTTCACTTAATTAAGAAATCTCATTCCTCATATGCAGATGGGCATCACCCAGGGTTGGGGGCTTTTTTGCAATCCCGCAATAAAACATGTTGCAATTAAAGAGCGAGAGGTGATTATTTTAGCATTTCAGCTATCAAGTAATGTATTCAGTAATTTGTTAAGCTACCGATCAAAGCCCTGGTAAAACTGTTAGGAGACAAGAGCAATCTAAGCTGAAGGAGAAAAAGTGTGCTAACAGAAACATGATGTTGAACAAGTGCGTAGTGATGAAGTGCTGTAGGGTGCTGGTGTATGCACTTTAAAAAAGAAAGTTATTAAGGGAAACAACTCTTGAAGAGCATGAAGAGTCTGCTAGAAGTGAGGCACTGGAACAAACTGATGGGAACAGGAGACTGGTTTGGAAAGAGACTGCAATGATAGGGAGGATGAAGGCAGGCAGGTGGACTGAGAAGGAGTATGGGGGAAGAAAAGGAATGAAAATATGTTGAAGAAGAAACAGTGAAGGAAGATAAACAAGGTATTATGGGGGGCTACTGGGGAAAAGTATTGAGTGGCTGAACGTGGAGACCAGGACAAAAGGGTATGAAGTGGAGAGCTGAAGGACATTGTAAAGGAGACAAGATGATGTGGAGGAAATACTGAACTGAAATCTGTGGAAGAAAGGTCACTGCATGCAAGAAGGGAATGAAGTATCTGACACTTTTGACCTTATTTTCTATTATTTAACTAATGACAGTGGCAGCACTTCATAGTAGTAAGTAATGATACTTAAGTCCCTTGCAAGCAAATTAGAACACCTGTGTACTTACAAGGATACTGAAGGTTGAATTTCCAGTTTGAAATGATTACTCACATGGTGTGCTTGCTGGCTGAAGGGCTGGGAGCAGGGCTGTTGTTTAATAAAGTGGCCTGCACAGTTTTAAAGATCACAGTTTGTCTGGAAGCTTTCTGTAAAACTGATTATCTTTTAGAGTAGGATGTTGGGGGGGGGAGGTTAACATTTTATTGGTTTTGGCATTAAAAATGACTGAACAGATATTCAGAAGCCACAGATAATAGAAATTTCATAGCACAAGTTTTAATGGGAAGGAATTTTGTACAAAAAAAGTGTGACATGCTATGGCAGTTTGGGTTCCTTTAGTTTCTTCATTTCTCAGTTTCCAAGGAAACGAGGAAACATGCTTGAAAAGAATATCTGAAAAAATCATTCACAGTTGCTACTGGTAATTTATCAGTTTGATAACAAATAATTTTCCTAGTTTGAGCATTTTGGTACACTATGGTGAGCTTGACCCTGACTTGGACAAAAGATGCCCACTAAAGCCACTCGGTCACTCCCCCTCCTCAAATGGACAGGGAGAGGGAAAACACAACAAAAAGCTTGTGGGTTGAGATAGAGACAGGGAGAGATCATTTGTCAATTACTGTCATGGGTAAAATGGACTCAGCTCAGGGAAATTAATTTTTTACCAATCAGATCAGAGTGGGAAAATGAAAACTGAACCCTAATCTTCAAACACTTTCCCATCACCCCTCCCGTCTTTTCAAACTCAATTTCACTCTTGATTTCTCTACCTACTCCCTCCTAATGTTGAAGGGGGATGGGGAATGGGGACTGCAGTCAGTTCATCAGGCATTATCTCTCATGCTCCTTCCTTCTCAGATCATGCACTCATCCTCTGCTCCAGTGTGGAGTCTCTCCTGCAGGAGACAGTCCTCCATGAACCTCTATGACCCGAGTCCTTTCCACAAGCTGCAGTTTGTTAGAAACTGCTCCAGCATTAGTCTCCTCTGTGGGATGGTGTCCTCCAGGAATAGACCACTCCACCCTGAATACCTCACAAGGTCACAAGTCCTGACAGCAGACCTGCTCCCATGTGACCTCCTTTCTCCACAGGTCCACAGGTTCTGCCAAGTGCCTGCTCCAGTGCAAGGTTTCCACAGGATCACAGCCTCATTTAGGCATCCACCTGCTCTGGTGTCATGTCCTCCACAGACTGCAGGTTAATACCTGCTCTACTATGAACCTCTATGGGCTGCAGGGTGACAGCCTACATCAGCATGGTCTTCACCACAGTCTACAGGGGAATCTCTGCTCCAGTGCCTGGAGCAGCTATTCCACTTCCTTCTTCACTGACCTTAGTGTCTGCAGAGTTGTTTCTCTTATGTATTCTCACTTCTCTCTTTGCTTGCAATTGCTGTCCCACAACAACTTTTCCGTCTTGAGTCTTGAGTACCCTATCCCAGAGGTGCTGCCACCATCTCTGTTGGGTTTCGCCTTGGGTCTGGCTAGCGTTGGCTCTTTTGGATGTAGGGGAAGCTTCTAGGAGTTTCTTGCACAAGTCAACCCTGTAGCCCCCTGCTACAAAAACCTTGCCCACAAACCCAGTCTAAGAGCAGAATATTGTTAGTGTCTTTTGGAAGACAGAACAACCCTTGCAGCAGCTGACAACTTTCCTGCTTCACATTTCTTCAGTTTATGGCCTACAATAATGAAGGACAAGGGAAACCTTCAGAGAGTCAGTTAAAATTACCGACTTTAAATTATTTGATATGATGACAGGAAGAAGGCATTAAGCACCTTTCTGCTTGGCTCTTCTCTGCTTTTTCCAAGCGTACAGATACAAATGCTCTTCAGCTGTTGCATTTCATTTACTTATGCTTTGGCAACACTCAAAGGTCGACTCTTTTTGCTCAGTTGTGACAAGTTATGTCAGATATGTGATTCTGAAAACACCTTTTTCTATGCTAACAAATGCTGCATTAGCAGAGAGATAAAAGAGGAAGTTGTTACTGCTAAGAGCTGACGCTTCTATTCTCCCCTGTCATTGAGAACTGTTTTTTAAGTACAGTGTAAGTATCAAAAAATGCATCATTTTATATAAGGAATAGCCTGTTCATTTCTTTTAATTTAAGGTGATCTAAGAAAATTCTGTATCCATCCACTAATGCCCAGGAGCAGGGGAACGCATGGATATGACATTCTTAAATACAGTCTCATCTTACCTTTTAAAAAATTGTATTTCCTTTGCAGACTCTTTAGCCCAAAAGTTTCCTATTCTAGCAATGACATTTCAGGTAGGACTTTGACAACTATTAACTCACTGGGTTTGTGAACCGACATCTGCCAGTTTCTGTTAGTTGGGCTAAGTGTGGACAGATTGAATGGGAGGTGATGGTGGAGCTGACTTCAGCATCTGTCAGAAGTGAGGAGGAGGGGGTGTGTTTGATGACTTCAGAACACCACCTGCAAAACATGCCACATGGAGATTCGTCTTTGGGGAATAGTGGAGGAAATACATTTTGGTAACGGCCTTCATCAGTTAGTGATGGGAGATACTGCCTTGAGGTTCTTGCCTTCATCATCCTTTGCCTGTGTGCCCTTTAGATGCCTTCCACAAACTCTGCTTGCTATGCACTTGCATCTAACTATACTGATTTTTCTGGTAAGGGAACAAAAAGGTAGACATTGGTTGCCAAAGTCTAAATAAACTAAACTAATTGTTTGTCTGCTATGAAGGATTCAAGCATGCAGTGCAGTTCTCTGAGGTATTTTGCCTTTTTCATTTTTACCAGTGCAAAGCAGGTGCAGAAAGGTGATGTTTTATGACACTTTGCGCAAACAACTTCTCTAATAGCATGGTTTGATTCAGAGCAATTTTGAATAGGGTCATAGCTGATTGGGAAATAAGACTTAATGAAGTAATTATAGTTGTTTAGCAGGAACTACAATACTAGATCAAGCACTGAAATTATATTCTCCATGTTAGAACATTACACAAAGCATAAGGAAGAAGATGTTACTAAATATGTACTACACCGCCTTCATCTGTATGCTGCTTCCCTGATCTGCACTGGTGAATGACTTTGCTGTGCTTTGAACAAGACTTATGGGAATCTGACTTTAGTCTACTTGGTTGGATTCCTGTGTAGCAGCATGGCCAAGACAACGACACAGAAACATAGCATGTTTTTACTTGTTAAGATTCTGGAGATAACAGGAATCCTAATTTTAAAACTAAGACTTCTCATGCTCAGCTGGAGACTCTGTCAAGAGTAGTAATAAGCTTAGCGTGTGTTAATACATGGGCACTTTGGAACTCCTAGAAACAGTCACTGTCTCTGTCTCTTACTGTGTCTCCTGCCAAATGTTGTGGAAGGGTTGACTGGATATTAGTGTCAGTCAAATAGCAAATAAAGAGACCTTTCTCACATTTCACAGCATATATTGCTTGGTTTTCAAAGGTTTTGCATCTGTGCAAACTGAGTTTCTCCAAACTGCAAGGTGAGACCTCTTTTAATGAATTAGTGATTTTAGTAGAAAATGTCTGAGGTGATATGCTGAAGTATGAAGGGTGGCCAAGAAGGTGTGTGTGCATGCTGCTCATGTAAAACTAGTTCCCTTTCTGTCTGAAACATTAACACATTTCTAGAAAGAAAATAGATACAATTAGACCCTGCCTTTATGTCTGTACTAAGAGTCCAGGTGACTTCACCAACTGTCCCTTTGCTATTTTTCTATTTATTATGAATGATGAAACTGTCTTGCCAACATACTAAATAATGAAGCAATAAGCAGGAGAGGCTTTTCACCTCAGGGCAAAACAAATATCCCAATAAATCAGTTGAATCAAGAGGTGAAAGTTGGAAAAGTAGCATGAAACAGGCGTTTAATTCTATACCTGAAGTCACCATATGGTGCACTGAGCTGTAATAATCTCATGCTCACTGTCGGTTATGCTCATTTCACATAAATATTTAGTATGTCACCATCCTACTCTGGAACTTCTTATTATTGAAGGCTCTATTTTCTTGAGCAATATGATTGAAAGCGGTCTGGAGAAGAAGGGCTTCTTCTGGAGGTGGCAGCTGATGACAAACCCACCATGAGCCAGCAATGGTCGCTGGCAGCCCAGAAGGCAGCTGTGTGCTGGGCTGCATAAAAAGCAGTGAGCAGCAGGACACGGAGGGGATTCTGTCCCTCTGCTCTGGTGAGACCTCACCTGGAGTACTGCATCCAGTTCTGGTGCCCCCGGCACAAGAAGGATGTGGAATTACTGGAGCAGGTCTAAAGGAGGCCATGAAGATGATCAGAGGGCTGGAGAACCTCTCTGGGGACAGGCTGAGAGAGTTGGGGGCTGTTTAGCTTGGAGAAGAGAAGGCTCCAGGGAGACCTTAGAGCAGCCTTCTGGTACCTGAAGGGGGCTACAGGAGAGCTGGCAAGGGACTTTTTACAAGGGCTTGTAGTGGTAGGACAAGAGGGAATAGATTGAAGCTGGAAGACAGCAGATTTAGACTGGTGATTAGGAAGAAATTCCTGACAGTGAGGATGGCGAGACACTGGAACAGGTTACACAGGGGGGTTGTAGATGCCCCCTCCCTGGAGGTGTTCAAGGCCAGGTTGGATGGGGCCTTGAGCAACCTGGTCTAGTGGAAGGTGTCCCTTCCCATTGCAGGAGGGTTGGAAGGGATGGTCTTCAAGGTCCCTGCCGACCAAACCATTCTGTGAATCTATGAATCTTTGTTATAGAAGTCATAATTTCTAGGGCTGTTGACAGAAAATACAAACCTAAAAACTCATGAGTGTGTTTAGTTAGATTAAAAGTGAGGTTTGGGGTTTTGGGGGTTTTTTTTGGTTTTTTTTGTTGTTGTTGTTTTAAAAAAAAAGGAGGTAAGGCAACTTCCTTTAAATGTTTTGTTTAAGGAATAAAATTTATACTTAACAATAGTTACCTTTTTCATTCCAGAGCCTCCTTAAAGAAGAATTTTAAGTTGTTCTTAATTGCACAGTAGACACTCTGGGTGGGATTCACCTGCCTCAGCATAGATGTGCGGTGGCCTCTGAAAAGCCCTGGGGCAGATAAGACAAAGGCTTTAAAATGGGTGAGGTTGGCAGATGTTGGTGGGGACCTGAGAAGACACCTGCTCTTGCAGAAACCATACCTAGACTTCTGAAATAGCACTAAACACCTATGTTTAGGCAGCTGAATTTCCGACTTTCTGGCAAGAACGTGCTTGGAAGTATTCCACTGGAACACATTTCCAGGCATTAGAAGTCCTGATGCTCATTTTGATTTCTAGTGGGTGCTTGCTCAGCAGCTGTTTGCTATCATCCATTTTTCAAGTTTTCAAGACTACTAGCTTAATGTCTGTCTGTGGCTGAAAATTCAGAGTAATTTCATCAGTTTCAGAAGCATCATTTCAGATATTCAGCAATATGAGCGAACGCAGAATTAACACATAAATTTATACAGTACTTAAGGTACAGTAATCTTCCTATGTAAACATCTAATTTAATCTCCAATTTATACCCTCTGTCTTAGTGATGATAAGGCCAAGTGCTTCTGCTCTCAGAAGTAATGATATTATTACAATTTTTGATCCATTGGTTTTGCATTATTGTATGCTTTCAAGAACTGGCTATTTTTATACCTCCCTGTATTCAGATTCATTGGACAACATAGTTATCACTGCATTATCAATATAATTTGCCATTTCTAGGAGAAATTTGGAGCCAGTTTTGGGCTATCCTGAGGTGCCTGATTGCAGTAGAGCCGTTATAGGTGTTTGCAAGTGCATCTAGACCCGGTCTCAAAGAATTGAGAAGCAGAATTCACTGAAGACTGACACCTGGTTTTATATTCAAGGTGAACTGATCTAATAGTTTGCTGCTGCCAAAAGGACAAATTCTCTCTCTTGTCCCCTATTTTTCTCTTTTCCAAGGTCCTGGTTTCTCACTTCTGTTGCCTAACTTTATGCCAGCTCTTGTACTCAATGCATTCTGTACAAGCTCATTTAATTCACCAACCTGATAGAAAACTAGTCCCTCATTCAAAAATGAGTCATTTTCTGTTAGGTTAACAATTTGAATTGGCTCCTAAAAAGGTTGGGCAAATGCCAGAGCTAATATAAAGAAGAGTGGAGAGGTAATGAGAGCAAAACATTCCACTTTGGTAAATCATTATAAAGTCAGCTGCTTGTATAATCACAACCAGTGCTATGTATCCTGAGAGCAAGGTTTGGGTCTAGAAGATCCAAACAAATATGTTCAATTTAGCCCTCTCAAAGATGAGTCAGTTCTAAAGAGAATTCAGTTAGTGGTGCCAAAAGATCTAGATAGTTCAAGGCTGAACCATAGATAACTAAGTTTACCGTTGTGAGGTTTTTTTATATCCCAGAGTACTAAGGCTAAAAGTCCTCTTATAGAATCATAGAATGGTCTGGGTTGGAAGGGACTTCTGAAGGTCATGTAGTCCAACCCCCTCTGCAGTTAGCTGGGGCATACTCAACTAGATCTGGTTGGCCAGAGCCCTGTCGAGCCTCACCTTGAATAGCTCCAGGGATGGGGCCCCAACCACCTTCCTGGGCAACCTGTTCCGGTGTTCCACCATGCTCATAGCAAAGAACCTGTTCCTAATACCCAATCTAAACCTACTCTTCTCTAGTTTGAAGCCGTTGCCCCTCATCCTATCACTACAGGCCTTTGTAAACAGTCTCTCTCCATCCTTCTTGTAGGTCCCCTTAAGGTACTGGAAAGCCACTATTAGGCCCAACTGATAACCCTACTCGACAAAGTTCACCCCTAAACCATATCCCCAAGCACCACATCCAAATCACCTTTAAACACATCCAGGGTTGGTGACTCAACCACCTCCCTGGGCAGCACATTCCAATGCCTGACCACTCTTCCTGTGAAAATTTTTTTCCTATTGTCCAATCTAAACCTACCCAGTCATAGCTTGAGGTCATTCCATCTTGTTTTATCACTAATTACCTGTGAGAAGAGACCAGCACCAGCCTCTCATCTTTTCAGGTAGCTGTAGAGAGCAATGAGGTCTCCCCTCAGCCTCCTCTTTTCCAAACTAAACAGCCCCAGCTCCTTCAGTTGTTCTTCAAAAGACTTATTCTCCAGGCCCTTCCCCAGCTTCGTTGCCCTCCTCTGCACTCACTCTACCTCCACATCTCTCTTGTATTGAGGTGCCCAAAACTGGACACAATACTCAAGGTGTGGCCTCACCAGTGCTGAGTACAAGGGGACAATCACCTCCCTACTACTGCTGGACAAAGTATTTTTAATACAAGCCAGGATGCCATTGGCTTTCTTGGCCACCTGAGCACACTGCTTGCTCCTATTCAGTTGCTTGTCAATTAGAACCCCCAGGTCCCTTTCTGCCAGACAGCTTTCCAGCCACACTTCCCCAAGCCTGTAGCATTGCTTGGGATTGTTGCGACCCAAGTGCAGGACCTGGTGTTGGCCTTGCTGAAGCTTATCCCATTAACATTGGCCCATCAATCCAATCTATCCAAGTCCCTCTGTAGAGCCTCCCCACCCTGGTGCAGATCAACACTCTCACCTAACTTAGTGTTATCTGCAGACTTAACTGATGACATACTCTGTATTCGTCAAGGTCATCAATAAGGATGTTAAACAGAAGTTGTCCCCACACTGAGCCCTGAGGAACACCGCTTGTGACTGGTTGCCAGTTGGATTTAACTCCATTGACCACCACTCTCTGGGTCTGTTCGCCCAGCCAGTGCTTTATCTCAACTCATTTAAAGGAGGGAAAATGCTAGCAAAAGTACTACAGATATTTGAGTTAAAATACTTCTGCTTTGTGTCATCAAGAACCACAATTTTGGGTCTGTATCCTTTTTGGATTTCTTATCGACTCTTAAAGGTGAAGAGTCCTTGTCCCACTTCATTCTACTTTTCTGGGAAACTGTATCTTACCAAGGATCACCCAGCATCCAAAAGTGATGCTGAGGGACTCCTTCCCTTTGAATAAGCATTCTGTAATGGCAAGAAGTGTCAGAAAACATTTGCATGATCTGGCAAAAAGCACTTACCCAGACATAATCCCCTCAGTAGCTGTTAGGGTGAAAAGACAGTTGGATCCTGAATGATCATGTGTGGGTGATTTATAAGATTTATGGCATTCATGCTTTTTGCCATCACAACAGGTGCTGATAAATGCACTTACATTGTATAATGATCCATCTATTTATGATATTTTTAAAATCACTACCTGCATACAATTTAGTTTCATCTTGTCTCTTGATATTGTTCATAATCCAAATCTTCCAAAGGTTTAATACTGCCTGTGATGAAAAGCAACACAGCTTGGGTAGCTTGATTTTCTCTGGCTAGCACAGTCCTCTGGGTAGAGGTCAGATGTAGCAAAACTACCTTGAATACCAGAGGCCCTTAGGGATGTCCTGCTGTGGTCACAGCACTGCTACCCTTTAAGTAAGTACAGTCTGAGCTCTCCTTGCTGTGTGACCAACTGCTCCTGATTGATGCAAGGATATTAAAGCCCTACAGACTGTGTCTGTGGTCTTGTTATACTGCTTCGGCCACTTCCCTAAAGAATAAATTCCTTGCCTCTCCCATTTCCTTAGTAGTCCTCAGAAAACCCTTGGCCATGCTCCCACAGCATTCAGAAGCGCCTGACCCTAAAATTGTGACTAGTGGCATGACTTCTCGGTTATTTTATGCATCTGGTGTTGCAGAATGACAGATGGTACTTTGTCCAGTGCCTGGAGCTGCTTGAAGCACCCAGCTCTCCAAGCTCTCTTTTTGTAGTTTCATGAATGTGTCACATATGGACCACTGGAATCAATGCGATGCTCAGAGACTGCAGCAGGAGTGTCCTGGTGGCATCCTAGGATGTGATGAGGGAAGTGTGAGTTAGGGCCAAGGTCAGCAGGGACTTGTTATGGATGTCACAAAACCTGGCAGCACATCTTTTGTGCCAGAGGGCCTCTCAAGGAGTATGTGGTAAATTTGCTTAGAGCAGTCAGCATGGAGATCCTTAAAACAGCTTTAGAGGTGTGGTCTGTAGGAGTGTAAGAGACATTAATTGCTAAGTGGAAATTCAATCCAAGGACTGTTATTTTTAATAATGGTATCATGAAGGCAAAGAACATCTCTAGTAAAAGTGGACTCCTTTCTTCAGATACCTTTTCCCTTGCAGTGAAAGTCTCCCACATTACAGAAGTGATTAAAGAGCTAAAGAGCTGCCATGAACATCTTGTTAATTTCTTTGTGCTGTGCTGCTTGGTGAACCTTTACAAATGAGATTATTTACTCTCCAATTCCTCCATTGTCATTCTCTTTCCCCTTTCTATATGTGGTAGCAGAAGCAAGACAAAAGTAACTAAAATAACAGCTTCTGGAAAGCAGCATTTCATTAAATTATGCAGTATTATTATCGGTGCACAGAAACCAGCTGAAAAATAAGATCAGAATAAACTGAGGGTGGAGAAAAGGCATCAAACATTAAAATTAATTAAAAAAGAAGGATAAACCCCCTTGAAATAGGAGAGAATCTTCCTTCTTCACAGTAAAACCTTTAACTTGTTTTCTGGCTTGCCTTGCAAAAACTTGATGAAAATATAGTGTCACTATAAGCCTTACAATTAGGCCATGGCCCAAGAAGTGCAGGACTGGTTGCAATCCCTGAAATTCTGGTTTCAGGTGCAGGTAGAATTCCCAGAAATTTCAGGGGCTTTACTAGCCTTTTTGAGGAAGGAGGGGTGTCATGTAGGAGACACTTGCACTACTTGCGCTTTTGCTTTTATTAGTTAGAGTCAAATTATAAACAAATACATTAGATTAAAAATTAATTTTCAACTAGTCTGCACAATCAGCATTGCAACATTTTACCTTGTATGAGATGGGAGTCTCTGTGCTTTGTTTTCCTTACATTTATAGGCTGCAGAACAGATAGCATCGAAATACTACTCATACCAATGAACACATCGTCTTGTTTGACCTTTCAGAAACTATTGATATTATTGATTTCGAAACAGTAGAATAATAGGAGAAGGCCCAGGCCATGAATGTGTTTTGGTGCAGGCTTTTTTTTAGCATTAAGAGGCTTTCTTTTGATACATAATTTATTTAAAGCATCTCTGTGCTTGAATGCAGAGATGTAGTTCAACATTCAGTCCACCATCATCTATCATACTGAAGTACTTTTTATAGATTTATGCAGACAGGAAAGTAACTAACTTTACTTTCTGTTTCATTATGATGCCTTGTCCTGAGGGGACCCTTGTTGATACTACAGTGTGCCTTCTGAACAACCTTTGTTCAGAGTAGGAAAACTAAGTATTTTTATCCTGGACAAACAATGAATAATGCACAGTATTTTAGAACTATCCTAAGGGCACATACTTGTTGTAAAACACTAATCACTGAAAATGCTAAATCAAATGGGTTTCTGCAAGAAAGTACACCATCCTCTGAACATGTTTTAGTGTCACTGCAACCAACTCTGTCTGATCCATTTTATCTTTTCTTTTGAGTTGGGAGATAATATAGAAGATTGCCATTTAAAATATCTAACTGAGTATGAGTGTCTCCTGTCAGAATTTCTGAGTCCTTCACTGATAAAAAGTACAGGGGAATGTTCTCTGCTGCCATCAGGCTCCTAATAACCTTGTAAAAACTTCTCTGCATTGCAGACAATTGAACTGCACTTAGGATTTTCACTGTTTACCTTCACTTCCTACTCCTGTGTAGGGCAACAAAGCTGGTGAAGGGCCTGGAGAAGGAATCTTAAGAGGAGTGACTGAGGGAGCTGGGGCTGTTTAGTTTGGAAAAGAGGAGGCTGAGGGGAGACCTCATTGGTCTCTACAACTACCTGAAAGGACATCGTAGAGAGGCTGGTGCTGGTCTCTCTTATAGGCAATTAGTGATAGAACAAGAGGGAATACCTTAAGCTACAACTGGGTAGGTTTAGACTGGACATTAGGAAAAAATCTTTCACAGCAAGGGTGGTCAGGCATTGGAATGTGCTGCCCAGGGAGGTGGTTGAGTCACCAACCTTGGATGTGTTTAAAGGTGTTTTGGATGTGGTGCTTGGGGTTATGATTTAGGGGTGAACTTTGTTGAGCAGGGTTATCAGTTGGACTTGGTGATCCTAAGGGTCTTTTCCAACCTGAATGTTTCTGTGGTTCAGTGATTTCCCCTTGATCACATGCTATCTCTGAGGGAGAAGAAATTATTTTATTCATCACAGTGTTCTGCCAAAGAGTTACGTTGTAAGGCCAACTGAAAGGTTTTTCCTATTTGCTTGTTAAACAGACCACAGTAACAACAGAAGAGAAATGGGGTTTAGTTCTTCATGGTTAGTGATTATATGAACAATATTTGTTCTGGGACAGCTCATTGTTCTGATCCTCTTTTTTTTTTCTTAAAAAAAAAAAAAAAAGAAAATAGCCATCAGAATGTTTATAAAGGAGAGGGGGGGAAAAATCTCACTTCTCTTTTTGCCTGCAGTTGCTGTCACACAACAACATTTTCCCCTTAAATGTTATCCCAGAGGTGCTACAACCATCACTAATGGATTTGCAGCAGGTCTACATCAGAGTTGGCTAGCATTGGCTCTGTTTGATATAGGGGAAGCTTCTAGCAGCTTCTCACAGAACCCACCTCTGTAGCACCTCTGCTACCAAAATCTTGATGTGAAAACCCAAAATACTCCTATATTCAGGAAGGTCAAGAAAGAGGATCCAGGGAACCACAGGTCATTCAGCTTCACCTTGATCCTTGGGGGTATGATGGAGCGAATAATCCTGGAAACCATTTCCAAACAGATATGAAGGAGAAGCAAATGACCAGAGGCAAGTCATCATGTTTGTATGAAAGGGAAATCGTACCTGATGAACTTGATAGCCTTCTACAATGAGATAACTGCCTTGGTGGGTGAAGGGAGAGCAGTGGATACTGTTTATCTCAACTTTCATGGGTTTTGGATACTGCTTGCCATGACCTCCCATAGACAAACTGATGAAATGCAAACTAGATAAATGGGCAGTAAGGTGGGTTGAAAACTGGGCAGCCAGACTGAAAAGCACATAGTCCAGTTGGAGGCCAGTCACTAGTAAAATGGGTCAATACTCTGGCCAACACTGCTTAACATCTTCATTAATGACCTGGACAATGGGACAGAGCTTGCAGATGGTACAAAACAGGGAGGAGAGGTTGGTGTAACAGCTGGTTGTGCAGCATTCAGAGGGACCTCAACAGGCTGGATAGTCTGACAAGGATTTCACAAGGTTTAACAATGGGAAAAACCAATACTTGCCCCTGGAGAGAAATCATTCCGTGTGTAAGGACACACTGGGGACACACCAGCTGGAAGACAGCTCTGAAGGACTGGTGGAAAACAAGCAGATCATGAGCTAACAATGTTGCTTTTGTAGTAAAAACCACCAAAGCCTCCTGGGCTGCATGAGGAAATGTTTTTCCAGTGGGTCAGTGGAGGCGATCATTCCTTTCTGCTCAACTTTGGTGAAGCATCTGGTGGGCTGGACTCCCTAGCAGAGGGGGGACATGTACCTACTGAACTGTGACCGAGACAGATGTCCATCCGGGGACTGGAGCATGTGAGATACAAGGAGAGGCTGAAAGAACTGGGACTGTTCAGCCTGGAGAAGCGAAGGCTCATGGAAGATCTTACGTGTAGGTGTCTGTTGGGGCAGAGTAAAGAAGACGTGGCCAGACTTTTCTATGTGGTGTCTGATGACAGGACAGGAGACCATGGGCAGAAATGTAAATACAGGAAACTTGGTTTCATTGGAAGAAAAAAAAATCTTTACTGTGCAATGATCAAACACTAGAAAGGACAACTCAGAGATGTTATGGAGTCTGCATCCTTTGGAAATATTCAACACCAAGATGGACATGATCCTGCAAAAGGTATGCTCTAGCTGATCCAGCTTGATCTCAGATGTTAGACTAGATCTCCAGACGTGTCTTCCAACCTTGGTTTTTTTTGGTGGTTGTGCAGTTCTGTAATATCTGATTCTGTGTATAATTCCTCCTTTTTTTGCTTTTAATGATTTGTCTTTTGTTGTTTTACATCATATCAGAAGAGGACAAGGCCATCAAAGGTTGCAATTTCTAGAAAAAGGAGTAGCAGTGTTGCAAAAAGTAAAAATAATTAAAAAAAGCTTTTAAGGATTAACAATGAATCTTAAATGTTTGAGACATTTTAGTCAGAAAAAAGGAAACTTTCTTTCATATTCATAGAGAATTCAGTTACTTCAAATGGAAGCCCAGAAAAGACAAATTTGAATTAATTTGTTCATTTTAGTAAATTACACACTTCAAAAAAATAATTTGTTGAAACAAATTAGCAATGAATGTGGAAAACTACCCTTCTGTCTTTTTAAAATCAGATTTGGATGGACAGTCAAGTTCTAGTTTATCCTAAAGTTCAAGAGAAAGAACCACTTTAAGTGAACATTTTATCAAGGAGAAGAAAATATGGCAAATTATGTCTACATTACCCTAGGGAGGTGACCAGAGAGGTGTATTCAAGACCAATTTTCCTTCCCATCCCCACTTTTATTTAGCTGATGCAATGCACATGGGTTGCTACGGAGGTGCACCAGTTGGTATATCAGGAGAGAGTGCATGGGAGAAAATTGCTTCTCCAGTGCAGCCACATGAAATCTGGCTGGGGAGTTGGCAGCACTCTGTTTGCAGAGGTAACATGAATTTTAGGTGGCCAAGCAGCCTCACTGAGGTTCTGCCCTCTGACCGGCTGCAGCATGCAACCACTGCTTCCACAGTACCAGCAGTGAGGCTGCTTTGCGCTTTCCCTGGCATCCCTGTCCATCATAACAGCCTGGGTGTATCCAAAGTCCTGCTGTGTCTGAGGAAGGGCACTTCCTATACCACCTACAACATCCAGAACCTACTTCACCTTTACAGCTATGAGCAGAGAAACCACTGATACGAACCAGCAACCTACGACACCTACTCTACCCCTGGACTCCTTTCTTGCCATCACCAGGCACATGCTGAACCCAGGAGGCTCCAGAGACTTGTTCAGGCCAAGCATTACAGGGTCTGTCAAGTTAGGGCATCCAATCAGTTGGTCAGTACTGGAGAGCAGGTTGACTAGGCGCTAGCCGAGAGCATCTTCTGATACCTTAATGGAAATGTCGATTTCTTGTGACAGAATTGCACGCTGAAGTGTATGTTCTGTGAGTACTTGGGTCAAAACCTCACTGTTGGTCTCGTTGCCACAGTACAATGACCTTATTATTGGGCCTGACTTCCTGCCTTCATGGTAGTTCAAATATATCTGTCGTATTTCACAGACTGGGTGGGCCAGAAGCACATACTCAGTCTAGTCATCTCAGCTGAGAAACGTTAACTCTTCAGGCTCCTCCTTATATTCTTGATGTTCCCATATAGGTGGGTTTTTTTCCTCCCTTCATGGGTCCTCCTCATTGTTCCTAACTCCTTTTGTTTGATGACACTTTAGAATTATTTAAGAAGTAGAACTTCTAAAACATTTCCTGAGGCTTTCTTTATTAAACATTTTAAAAAGTAAAAGTTTGCCTAAACTTTTGCTTTACTCTTTGAGTTTGATTCTTCTGTTTATAAGAGCTAGGCAGCTCATATGCAATAAAATCAAAATACAGCTATTTATATATTAGGTGGCTTATATAAGATGGTTATGAAAACACAGCTAATAATGAGGACTTGTTCTTCCTTGCAAGTGCCTCAGTTCCATAAATGCTCCCCCAAGCACGTGCTTGCCCATGCTGCCTGGATGCCTATGCTTCATAAAATCTGATGCAATGAAAACTGAATTGACTGCTTTCAAGAGTTGTTCTGAGAGCTTCATTATTTAATTTTTATTTTGGTCTGGGCTCTGTTGCTTACAAAGGAAGTTTCACTTCACTTTTAGTACCTTAAAAATGTAATAGCACTGCTTGGGTCTTGCAGTCCTGAGTAGTGACTTTATGTGCACAAAGAGACATTCACCAGCCTACAGAGCTCACATATTACTTAAATCTTACAAGATTAATAAAAATTAACATGTTGCATAGAATGTTCTGGCCTTCTCCCACCAAGGACCTCACCCCTGGAAGAAACACCTCTCCACAAGGACGTATCTTGAAATTGTTAATACAGACCAAATGAAACACAGGTCCCTTCCCTTAATCTGTGCTATATGAAGACTATAGCTAACAAGTACAGATACACTGACTCTCTGGGGAAGGGGCATGAATATTTTACATATTGCCTCTTTTATCCTTGGTGCACAGTCTGCCTGTATTTCAATCTGCAATACAAATCTCCCCTGAGGAGTGCAAGAGTTGTGATTTCATTTTCCAGGAAAATGAATACAGAGGCGGTAATGGCAAAAAAACAGTCTACATGTGAATCTCAAAAAGATTAATGCAGCTGTAAGGCAGTTAGGTCCTATTTCTGTTATCTTACTGAGGAACAGCCACTTGTAGACTGGTAAATAAAAGCTAGTGTTATCCTTAGGAGTTATATATTTTTTCCCCCAAAATCCAAGCATAAATTAAGAGCTGTGAGTAAAGAAATTGTCTGTTTGCATGACTCGAGTGGCATTTTTGAAAATTGCCTCAAATGACTGTCCAGTGACTGCTTCAACTTCTCCTTAAAAGAAACTGGTTGTGAGTAAAGAGAATGGGCTTCATTGCACTGTGTATTGGCAGAACAAATATCACTCTCTGAGAAGGGACTGTTTCTAGGAGAAAAAGGTAAGATACTTCATATGCTCTGTTGTAGGAACGCTAAAGAAGCAACTATATCTTTCTGTCATTTTTACTTTATGTCCTTTATTTTACTTTATGTCACTTTATATTATTTTTATGTAGAACTCTACCATATTATTATTTTTGCAAGAAAGGGGGTTGACTTCAGCATTGCTTGTCCTGGTTTTCACTGAGTTAACCATGGGTTTTCTTATGAAGGGTTAAAAACTCTCCGCTTTTCATTGGAGAGTGTCTTTCTCTGTATCTACTGGAATTTAATTGAAGTACTAAATAGGAATCCACCTCTCTTTAGGATAATATTTAATATAAATTCAAATATCATACCTCTTTTTGCATGCAGTGTTCATCAGTAGGTTTCAAAACGCCTTACAAAATACATTGTTGTTATCTTTTTTGGGAGGGGAAGCTGGAGTGTGGAGCGGTGAAGTGATTTGCACAGAGGGCCACGAACTGGGCTGCGTGTCGAGCCTCACCATTGTGAAGCCCACACCAGCCAGTTGTACATATTTTGAACACCCCATGATAGCCCTTGTGGGTTTTTTTAACAACCTACATATAATCACTTTTCTCCTGACTATGCAAATGCAATTCAGGGCTCCCATGAGACTAAATACATTTTGTGAGAAAACCGTTGACAATTTAAATTTCTTTAATGCATTTCATAATGTGAAGCATCATTTATCCAACTTTCTACAAACATCGGGTGTCAGTTTTCTAGAATTATAATGGGAAAGCAGGATGCCTTTGTTACCATGATGTCTGGTAGCAGCTGCAGTTTTTCAGGGCTGTATAGAACCTTTGCAGTGAGGGAGAGCTGTGACATTGTGCAGCTCTGCTGTGGGCTGGCAGGGCAGGCTGTGTGCTGCCCTGCAGGCGATGGGCAGGGGAGGGGGTGGGGGGGGCAGGGTGAGGGCTGCAGCCTCCTCAGGAACCCCTGGAAAGCATTGCCTGCACTTAGAGATGTGGTGCCTGGGTTGCTTAAACAACCTCCTGCTGTAGTTTGGTTTTCCTGATCTTCAAACAAATGGACATACTCCTACGTATTACCATGGAATTTTGCAGCTGTAGCAGAGGAGACCCTCTTCACTGGATAGACCGTTCTGGTTCTCACCTACATGCATGGATTGAAGATTTTATGCAGGTACTATAAAGCTCGATTTCTGAATGTAGAAAAAGTGAAATATTTTGGACAATACTTACTCTTCAACAATGGTTAACTAGAATTTCTCTGACAGAGCATTACCTGAGAGGATTTTAATGAAGACAAGACTCCAGCAGATGGCATCAGTGAATACTAGTAAAAGAAATAGTGATTTGCAACAGTAGCATCCTTGTGTGTGTGACTCCTTACCTCTGGTGTCTGAGGGCAGTTTTTTTGAATGGAGCAAAACATGCTGACCATGAAAACACAACGATGATGGAAGCTATCAGGTCCAAACATGTGGAGAAACAATATTCAAAATAAATTGCACTGAAGTGCTTTTCCTTCTGGCCCTTTCTCCTAACCATTTATCTGTTTCATTCACTTCCATTCTTTCTTTCTTTTTTTTTTTTTAATTAAAGTATCTGTAGTACAGAGATACCAATTTCATGTTAGATATAGTTCCTCAATATTGTCTACTGTCACACAGCCTGCTCACATATCACATGTTCCTGTCACATATCACCTCTTACATGGCAAGATGTGAATAAGTTGTACGAAGTTACTATGGAAACACAGTTAATGCACAGTATGGGTGGGGTTGTGATTCCACAAAGATCTGGTCTCCTGACTAGAAATGATGCAGTAAATTTGAAGTAGTGGAAAGAATGACATATTCTCCAGCTAAGTGGGGAACCAAACTGAGACACGTGTTCATGTCAGACTGGATTCTTCAGTTCTGTGTAAATATCAATTCTTAATTGCTAATGGAAGAGCATGTGCAGAGCAAGCTGTGCCACTTGGATTTGAATTGCACTGTGCTGTGTTGCAGACCAAAGCTTTTAACAGTTCATTAGCTGGCAACTCCATGGACTGGGCTACTCTGCTCAATAGCTGAGAGCTGTTGCAGAAGCCATGTGTGGCAAGCACTTGTGCATTTATTTGGTTTACATTGCAGAGTTTTGGTAGGTGGGGAAGCTACACTGATGGTTTATGTGAGAAGCTTCTAGAAGCTTCCCCTGTGTCTAACAAAAACAATGCCAAGGCTGAGCCCATCAGAGAGAGTGATAGCACCTCTGCAAGAATATATTTAAGAAGGAAAAAAATCAATACACAAAAGCAGAAGCAGTCAGAAGAGAGGAGTAAGAACATGTGGGAGCAACAACTCTGTAGACACCAAGGTCAGTGAAGAAAGAGGGGGAGGAGGTGCTCCAGATGCCAGAGCAGAGATTCCCCAGCAGCTTATGTAAAAAGTTTATGCTGAGGAAGGCTGTCCTGTGCATCCACAGAGAGAGAGGTTGAGAGAGTTTTCAGCCTGGAGAAGAAAAAGCTCTAGGAAGACCTTATTGCAGCATTTCAATACTTGAAGAACCTTGTAAGAAAGATGGATACAGACTTTTTAGCTTGATTTGTTGCAACAGGGCAAGGAATAATGGTTTGAAACTAGAAGAAGGTGGGTTTAAACTAGATATAAGGAAGAAATTTTTTACAATGAGAGCAATGAAATACTGGAGCAGGTTGCCCAGGGAGGTGCTAGAAACCCCTCTCTGGAACTGTTCAGTGTCAGGTTGGGTGAGGCTTTGAGCAACCTGCTCTAGTTGAAGATAGCCTTTCTCACTGCAGGGAGGATTGATAGATTCATAGGATACCAGGTTGGAAGGGACCTCAAGGATGATCTAGTCCAACCTTTCAGGGTAAGACTAGGATTGAACTAGATGATTTTTAAAGGTCCCTTCTACACCTCAAATTTTATGATAAGTGTTCAGCTAGCACAGAGCACAGGAGGCTCAGGTCCTTTTGTGGGCCTTTGGGAAGTATTACAATATGAACATTAATAGTGTAATGAGAAGTGCATCTATTAGTGAATATTCTGCAGACTGTCAGTTTTTCTACTAAAGAAATATTAATCAGCAATTGTAACAAAGTAACAATTAAACTTACCAAGAGATCTATCAATAGAATGCATCTTGTCCCTAATTTCTTCTATTCAATCAGAATTCAATGGGAAACAAATTCCATTTTCCCTGTAATAATTTACAAAATCCCTCATCCCAGAGTGAGATTATTGCTTTGGCAAATCCAGCAATCCATGCAGATACAGGAATCACTACTGTCTGCTGCTTTCCAGGATGGATAGTGCTGAAGAGGAAGCCAATTACTAAATACTTTTCCATGGTCAGATATGTCAACAATAGGACTGACACGTCTGTAGAGGAACCCATGATAGGGTATGGTAAACTGTCAATTCACAGCACAGCATATTTTAATATTGTCCACAGTATTTAATATCAAAAACTCCAACAAAGAACAAATACACCCCCATTAGATAGTCAGCATCTATTTAGGAAATAGATTTTACAGTTTACAGAAAAACAGCAATGAAATGTTTATTTTTAGTATAGTTATACATTTACCTGCAAAACCTTGGCTGGCATTAAAAAAATAATTGAACCCTGTACTTCCAGCACCAGAATTTTTATCCTATGGGTCACAAATAGGGGAGTGGAAGTTAGTGTCAGGATTTAAGAGTGGAAGAGTTGATGAACAAGGCTCCTGTGAGCACGCAGCAATGTGGGATGAAGTTCCCTGGCTGCATCCAGCACTGTGGCTTTTGCAGACAGCAGAATATTGAATTGCTAAACTATGTGGCACACAGGCAGCCAGCTCTGGAGAGAGGCTACAGCAGTGCCTGGGCACTGCTCAGGATACAGATACTGTGGTGGTGGAGTTTCAGCAAAGAGCAAGCTGAAAGAATCTCAGGCAGAGTATGTGAGACCTGGCAGGCCTATGGAACTATGGATCATGGACATGATACTTTTGGGACATGATTCATTAGGCCTACTTTGGATGTCCTTTTTAGAATTAGGTAATTTGTACAATCCATTGACTATAGAGTGCAAAGTGATTAGTTCATAGGCATCTACATCTGAAGTCATGCAAGATAGAATCTCTCCTGTGTGACATTAACATAAAATCTGAAAGCAGTGTTTGTAGGCTTGGCTGACTTGAATGAAGAGAGGGAATGTAATAACAGGTCACAAGTGTTCCGAAAGGGTTGCTCACCTGAAAACAGTATCACACTGTTGCACCATAGGCTTACAATGAAGTAAGATTTGGACACAGCCAAATATGAATTTGGGCTCATATTTCTATTGGTTTGAGGATTCTTGACTTGGGAATAACTGCTGAACAGGATATAGTGTGAACAGTTGGAAGCACTCACATTTTGAAATGCACAGTTCAAAAACAACAGAAACACTTCCTAGCTTCTGTGCTGAAAAAGATTTTGGAATGGAATAGAATAGAAATGGAAATAAATAGAAATAAAAATAAATACAAATAGAAATAATAGAAATAGAAATAATAGAAATAGAAATAGAAATAGAAATAGAAATAGAAATAGAAATAGAAATAGAAATAGAAATAGAAATAGAAATAGAAATAGAAATAGAAATAGAAATAGAAATAGAAATAGATAGAATAGTTTATTTGGAAAGGACCTACAATCATCTAGTCCAACTGCCTGATAATTTTGGACAATGATTTGACATATCACAGAAGAAATGCACACTGCAAGTAGACTAACACTAGCTATCTTGTCCATAATCTTTAATGCTGAATTAATAGTAGTAATTAATAAAGTAAAATATTTACGTTTCATCTTGATTACACATCTTGATTACCTAAAGAAATTTATGTACCATGGGGATTTTTTTGACAGTCACTTGCATTTAGAATATCAGAAAATTGTGCAAAATTAGATAGTGTTATGGTATTTTAAAGTGTTTTCAAACTAGCATGTGTCTAGAATGTAAGCTGAGATTATTGGAACATATATAATATGTATTAAATATAATGTCTAAATGTAGTATACAAGACTATATTAATATATTAATTCTATTAATATATTAATCCAATCAGCACACCATTATTATCTCTTAATACATCCTCACAAAATTTTGATAGACATAATGGCAGCTTGTTTTCTGGTTTGATAAATTATCTCATTTTGATGGCAAGATTTCCAAAACTTGTAGCAGAAGCTATGACTCAAACAGACATTCTCAGAACATTGTTAGCTGAGATATCTTGAAATTATGAAATGCCATCTGTTAATGATGTGGATATTTACACATGGTGTGCATAGAGGCAACAAGTGAAACTTTTGGAGGTAGCTGAAAAGTAAAGCAATGACTGTGTAATGCTACTGGTTGAACGGTTGGGTACCAGTTATGCAGTGAGGTGCACGTAGCTGGAAGAGAAGAAATCTTAACAGAATAGTTCCTAGTGCATATAAATTGCATGTAATGTACTAAATCAAGGGAGGGTTTACTGAGGAGAGGCTGGTAGCAGCTCATATCCTTTTGATCCCCAGTAACAATACTGGTGGTAGTGGCAGCAATCACTTGTGATTTCCTTCAGTTTTGAATTGTAATATGCAATTAGGCAATGACTTTTTTCATGTACAACTTGAGAGGAATGGTCAGAGCTGGTATATATTTCATTTTCACAGACCTTGTAAGGACTTTGCTTTGTTACTCTTTTTTTTTTTTTTTTTTTTTGGTCAGATGGTAATGCTAATGTTCTTCAAAAGCAGATCTTTTACTGTCCTTGGCAGGAAGATTTTGCCTGCCTCAACAGATTGCAGAATGCCTGTAGAATAACTTAAATTTGGTAAAGAATATGATCACATCTTAAATGTTTCAATTCCTTGACCATTATTTAAATAAATAGTTCTCTGCTTCAGTGGCAGTACTCACAGAGAAAGCTTGTGGGACAGGACATGACTCTAATACAGTAAAGCCTGCAGAAGCAGAGCTGTTTTGAAATGCATTCTCACATCCCATTGATTTCTATGAGATTTTAAAAATATGTTCTGGCATTTAAAAAAAAACAAACAAAAATGAAGGATAGATCATCAAATGAAATTCTGATGTGATATAATTATAGCTGTGAAAGATATGAACAATACTATATCATATTTGCCATGTTGATGTGATCCTATTAATCATGCCTACCATATCCATAGCTGGTTAGAGTTGTATTTTTCAAGAAGTAGTAAAGAGTGGGGGAAAGAGTATAATATGAGCTTTTAAGAAATAGAAAGAATGCTGCACATTTGATGATGCTGGCATTCATGGCATAAAATAAGCAAATATAAATATTTGAGAGTGACAGACCAAAATTAGGAAGGAAAAATAAGTGTGAAGCTTTTTCATCAAGAGCGACGTTTTAATTATTAAGAGAGGCAAGAGACATTTACGTGTATATTCTGGCTGGCATTAAGTGTGAAAGTGTGACACTCCTAAAGGCCTTTGCCTCAGCTTGGGAACTGTAGTCCAGAGGCACCTGGTGCTCTTGGCACGTAGCTGTGACACACTGGGAAGGAAAAAGGCATGCTTTATGGCAGTGCATTAAGATGTCTACACCCATTCTATCTTCTTTATGAACATAGTTGGCTTTTATTCATGCCTGTTTTAGAATCACATTTCTGTTTCTTAATTCACTTCTCAGTTTTGGTGTCCATGAATGAGGTATCCTGATTGAGTAAGGGCCAGATCCTTCTACCTCTGCCTGCCAAGCTTAAAGATTTCTCTTTTAAAGAGTGCAACATTTCATCTGTTTTTGCAGAGATTGGGCTACCAGTTTAATTAATATGGAAAAACACGACCCTGGAATGGTTTTTGATGCTTTCGTATGGACCTCTCACCCCCATACTTAGCTGTTCTTTTATTTGGCATACACATGGGGCAGGTTCCTCATATGTGGAAACATTCGTCCATATATATTTAGAATCTCAGCCATTTCCAGGTAGCTGTAAAGGACATAAAAGTTATGATCTGTAAACAAATTCTATAAGGTAGGGTTTTCGGTAGTTATCAAATTTTTAATTACACAAACAAGCCTTTTCTGTGATCATGGGTCTTAAAGAAACTACGTTACGGGAAAAAAATCCTGGCTATATGCTGTAGGAATGATCCTGCAACTGTTAATCACGTTGAGCTTTTTCCTGAAGGCCTCTATTGTAAGGATGTGCATTTAGCCTGAACTCCCTTTGTAGTCAGGCCATTTGACAAGCAATGCAACATCCATTGTGATCGCACAGGTTTTTATTTCTTCCGCTGGGTGCTAACCTCAGCTACTCACAGCAGTGTGATTTAAAATCTGATTACTGTAAACGTTGGCCAGAGGGCCTTCTGACTAACAAAGGAGTCACAGAACTGAAAGCACTAATAAGCCCAGAACAGGCAGAGATAAAAGACAGCTTTTGCTTTGAGAATCAGAAGATGAGCAGAATAAGTAAGACAAGAAGACAAAATATATAACTCTCTCAGCTTTTCCTTAGGGAAGTGGCAATTCCCTTCCATTATTCAAGGTAAGATTGACCTGCAATCTTTTGATATTAAATCCAAAGTACTGGGAGGTAACTTTGGCTCAGCTGAAGACAGACAAGGATGCTGAAGACCTTTTGGTTTTGAATTACTGGAAGCAGCTGTGGTAGACAATACAGGCAGACCTTCCTATAAAAGGACAGGCCAGCATATAGACAGTCTATTAGGCTGAGGGAAGCTGAATAGTCTGTCATATTTCTGGAGTCTTCACAAACCATAAGTACTACATTCCCAGCAGTTATTGATTAAGCAGTGGTGTCTACAACTAGAAGTACAAACCACTGAAGAGTGTGTGTCTGCAGGTGAGCACCTGGCCTTACTCCAATACCCAGCCAAAGCACTAAGGTTATTATTTCACAGAATCACAGAATCAACCATATTGAAAGAGACCTCCAAGAGCATCACCTAACCCTAACTAATCAACTAGGCCATGGCACTAAGTCTTTTCTTAAACACTTCCAGGGACATCGACCCCACCACCTCCCTGGACAGCTCATTCCAATGGGCAATTACTCTTTCTATGAAGAACTTCTTTCTAAGATCAACCCTAAACTTTCCCCTACACAGCTTGAAACTGCGTCCTCTTGTTCTGTTACTGATTGCCTGGAAGAAGAGACTAACCCCCACCTGGCTACAACCTCCCTTCAGGCAGTTGTAGATGGCAATAAGGTCTCCCCTGAGCCTCCTCTTCTCCAGGCTAAACAACCCCAGCTCCCTCAGCTGCTCCTCACAGGGCTTGTGCTCCAGACCCCCCACCAGCTTTGCTGCCCTTTACTGGACATGTTTGAGCAACTCAACATCTTTCTTGAACAATTTAATTTAATTTAATTTAATTTAAAATTTTGTAGATTCAGGCATCTGGGTTGGATTTTGTTTCATCTGATATCAGATCTCCTCACTGTGGATGAGTTTCCTTTCTAGCCAATGGAGAGAAGCATCTCCTGGAACACAGCTAGGTCACATGACTCCTGTCCTGCAAGGTTTCTTGTCTGCTGATTGTAAAACAAGCTTCACAGAGAAGAAATCTTTAGAAAAATAGACTAAATATATCAGAAAATTTAACTTTAGAAAGTATTACTTTGAATAACCAGACCACATAAAACATTCAGGTTGTATCTGCATTAGTAAAACGAAGAGGGCCTTGATGTGGACATAAGCAGCTATCCATGCTACTTCATTGTTTTGTCCCTTGAGCTAGTTAGGCCAGACAGTTGTATTTACTAGCATAAATGGAACCTAGGCACCAAAGACACTTACAAGAACCAGTCATAATGTACACATGATGAGACAGAGGGATGTTTAGCATGCAGATAGGTCCCTCCCACTCCAAGAATGGCAGAAGTGCACAGAGCTGAAGGAGAAGAACATAGTCAAGGGCAGATGTGGTGTGCTTGCAGCAGGTGTAGGCTGCCTTATGTGAGGCAGGAGAGATGTAGACCATTTAACAATGTTCATATGGAGTACTGGGGTGCAAGCAGCTTTGCTCACATCATGTACCAAGAGGAAAGCATTGGGGTGTAGAGGTATGAGGCAGGCAACTGGGGACACCTGTAAGCCAAAACGTTATACAAAATTATGACTTCTATTCTGCTGCAATGCAAACCACTACAGGACAACAGTGAGTGTATGTGGCTATCCAAACAGCTCCTGAGGAAAGACCAATAACACTTAAAATTAACCCTAAAAACAAAGTAATGGAGAAATGTAGCCCTTCCCTGGCTGTGACATGGTATGATTCCTTTGGACATGCTGACTGGGCAGGACATACGCTCCATACGTTTGGGAAATGCTATATTAAATATCAGCAAAAGAAAAAGGGTTGCATAATATTACATGCACTCATGCAAAGTACTGGCACTGAGAGCCTTTAAAGCATTTGATTTCATAAAATCCTAATGGTGACAGAGCCATGAAAGGATGCTTTGTGTACTGAGTATATTCAGTAAGCATTTCCTGAAGTGTCTGAAGGCAGAGCTTCATTCTGCAGCATCCCAATAGACCTTCAGTCTACAAATTCAGTGTCAGGAATGCATGTGCTGAACCAAATAAGGCCAGAAATAGTGACATAATTTCATTATTTTGCACATTTGGCCATAATGGAAAGGAGAAGAAGCTACAGGAATAAGGTTAATTGATTAGCTATGATCCAAACAGGAGGAGAAACTCCAGGCATAATCAAAGCCAGCTGTAGCCACCTAATAGAGGCAACAACACTAACAGAAACCTGCAATATTGAGACAGTCCATTACAGTAGACACTCAGAGGAGGTACTGGCACACCTGGACTGCTGTGTATCATTTTCACCTCACCTGCTGGCCAATAGCATTTCAAGGGATTTGATACAATATCTGCACAGATGATATATTACAGAAAGGTACTTCAAATATTGGAAAAATAATAGGAAGTGAAATCTTGTCAATGATGCTCTAGTAACATGAGAAACAGACCTGATTCTATTCATATAATGCAACTGGCATAACCTGAAAAAGGTTCGCAGCAGTAGCAAGACAGTGTACAAACACACATATTTTGGTCATGTTTTAGAAAAAGGAAACATCTCAACCAAACCAAAAAGAAAAATGAAATGACCAAGTCAAGCAGTCTGTTTAGATAGAAGGCACTTGGCTTGCTGTATCCCTTTGAAATAATTTTGATGAAAGCAGAAAAAGAACTAATCCTAAGGATTCTGAATATGGTTTAGGAAAAACATATTAATCTGGTAAAATGGAAAAAGAAAATCCTGATATAAGAGGTGAGTGATGGCTTCTGCATTTGTGAAGAGTACCAGAAGCAGAACTGCAGGAAACCTCTGCTGAATGTGACAACATGTGTGCAGCTTCTACCCAGGCCTTATGACCAACACAAACAGTGTTATCACTATGGCTGTGTAAAAGTTTCCCAAAGAGGTGGTATGACAGTATCACAGTATCACAGTATATCAGAGGTTGGAAGGGACCTCAAGAGATCATCAGGTCCAACCCCCCTGCCAGAGCAGGATCTCTTAGGGTAGTCTGCACAGGAATGCATCCAGGTGGGTTTTCAAAGTCTCCAGAGGAGATTCCACAACCTCCCTGGGCAGGCTGTTCCAGGGCTCTGTCACCCTCACTATAAAGAAGTTTCTCCTCATCTTGAGGTGAAATCTTCTATGTTCTGCTTTGAACCCATTGTTCCTTGTCTTATCACTGTGAACCACCAAAAAGAGCCTGGCCCTCTCCACTTGACACCCACCCCTCAGATATTTATAGACATTGATCAGATCCCCTCTCAGTGTTCTCTTCTCCAGACTAAACAGCCCCAGGGATCTCAGTCTCTCTTCACAGGGGAGATGCTCAAGTCCCCTAATCATCCTCATGGCTCTCCGTTGGATTCTCTCCATCAGGTCTCTGTCTGTCTTGAACTGGGGAGCCCAAAACTGGACATATTACCAAAACTGGTAAATGCCTCATCTCTGGAAACATTCAAGATCAGGCTGGCTGGGGCTCTGAGCAACCTAATCTAGGTAAAGACATCCCTGCTCACTGCATGGGGCTTGGACTAGGTGACCTTCACAGGTCCTTTCTGACCCAAAGTATTCTAGGCCTCTATGACTCACCAATAAGACTATGAGAGTGCTCATGTTCCTTGTAGGAAAAAAATAAATCCCAAGTTGTAAACTCCAGACCTTTGGTCCTAGGGCAGGCATATCTTTGCTACCTGGTCTGGGATCAGGGATTTCTGTGTTTTCAAAGAATCCAGTAGATGTTCCTGCCTCAGCTAATCCCAATTGTATTATCTATTTCACTTCTAGGAAGACACAGGAGAGATTGCTTTTGACAATTTCAAATTTTATTTGAGGATTTGGTTTGACTCTTGTACTGGGCCAAGCCAAGAGCCATTTTTCCTCCTGACGTTTTTAACTTCAAAAACTCTTTGGATTTCATACTGTCTATCCCATGTAATAAGAGACCTGTCATCCTGTCAGCAAGGCTTCTGGAAAAATGAATGATTACTGAAATCACTTTGTTCTGGTCAATTCTAACCCACTTGGATTTTGGGAGAAGTGACATTGTCTGTCTTACCTGCCTTTGTTCCTGGACTGCATGTTCCCAGTTGGAAGTGTAGATCAAAGAATCATTTTGACAGGCAGGCAGGTGGTACTATTACATTGGCAGCACCATATCTGTCACAGTTAATGTCCTCTCAGATTGAAATAACTATACTTTCCCTCACTGGTCAAGGTTTATACAGCAGCACAGCATGTCTCCATCCATATTTCTGATCAATGTCCTGTCTTATGATTGCTGTCTTGTTCCTGTGGTGGCTTATGGGTAGAATATTGATACTTGCTGCATTTAATTCTGTGAAAAATAATGAAACAACGAGCTGTAATGCAACTTCAAAAAGAATCTAGAAAGAAGTTATTCTGACACAGCTCCCTCTTGTCAGGTATCTTTCTGTCCCTCTAATTGAGCCGAGGCCTCCTGCCTCATCTTTGGCAGGAAAGGTGCACTACACTCATAGGTTACAAGCGTGGGATAACTCACTCTCAAAAAATATTGTAGAAAGCTCACAGTTCCCCAAAATCTTTTAATGAGGAAAAGGCATTTGCAGGCAGCAAATAAATCTGTTTTCCACGAAGAAACCTGTAAAGTAAAATATATATTAGAATAAGCACTTAGTGATTCAATTTAATATAGAGTGTTAATTTCATGTTTCAGTATGACTACTTAGCTTTTTATTTTTCCAGTTGTGTTAGAAGTTACACAGGACTCTGCTTAATTTTTCCAAGCCATAATAATTTGTGTTCTTGTAGTGCAAAACCTACACTAGACTAATTAGCTAGTTAAGTAAAACTTTCCTTTGTTTTAATTAAAAACAAGAAAACTACAAAGTAAAAGGGAAATTCAGAATTTTGTTTGATTAAAGCCTCTGAGATTTGCTATCCAGACAGAAATTTTATGTGTTCAAAGTTAGCCTTTTTTGCCTTTGCTCTCACTTCAGTTGGTAGCCCCGCTGCAGGGAATTCCTGTTCCACACTGGTAAGACGCCACATAACTGACACCAGTAGAATTTTTATTCATGTAACCTGTAGATTTTTTAATTCTACATTATTAGCATATGAACATAATCCTCCTTCAGACTCATGGACTTTTGGTTTTTTGATCTTGTGTATTATAGGAGATAATGGTTGAATTGGAAAAAAAAAATTAGGAATGTGAGCTATCACTTTATACCAATATACTTTAGCAGCAACAAAATGTTTTGCTCAGATCTCCTGTGAAGGGAAAACCCAGTCTGAAGGAGGAATGGATTCACCAAAAAAAAAAAAATATCTGCAGGTTAAAATGCAGGCATACTGTATTATTTCTGCTTTGTGATCAGATGGCAAGTCCCAGGATGTAGCAGAGCACCCTAGTGCTCATGATCTGATCACAAGGTGGAAATAATACAGTATGCCTCTTTCTTGTTCTCTTTGCTGAAACAAGTGCTCGTGACATGTGCCAAAACGTGCCATGTGACTGCACATACAATAATTCAGTTAATTGTAAAGAATACCTCCTTGACAATAGCACAACTGTCCCAGTCAGGCTTTATGTATTGAGACAATTCTTGTGCTGGGGACTGCGAGTCACACATATTCAAAAGGGTTTTGTTGCCTTATTATCATGCTTCTTTTACTTACAATGCAGTGAGAGCATCTGTCATGTTATGGGTAAGATCCCAGTGTCTGCCTGTCTCAGAGCCAAGGACTCTTACTGGAACTATTTGGCAAAATCAACGTTTGCCTCGTCCAAGTGCCCCAGTAAGGACTTGGTATGACACAAGTTCAGAAAGTTAAAACAACCAAATGGTTTAATTTGTTAAAGTGACAGATACAACAGTTTTGTGATTGCCAGTGATAAATGCACTAACTGCAGGTTAACAAATCCCAGGTAACATCTGACACAGTCAGAGATGCAAACCTTTGCAATAGTTCTAATATAAAATAGAAATGCAGCAGAAGTTAAGACATATATTGAAAGTGAAATTCTCACCAAGAAAGATGTCCCTGTCTTGGGTGGAAGAAAAGGAGCACAGCCTGTCAGCTGTCCTTATCTTTGTCTTTTCCCCTCATCTGCTGCTGGTGGTGTTGGTGCTGGTGCTGGCCACACTGTACCTCTGCTGCTGGCCCATGCTGCCCCCAACCGCTGCTGGTACCGGTGCCCCTACACACCAAGATGTTCCTCTTGTGGGTTTTATACCCTAGCCCCAGCTGTCCCTGTCTTCTAGGTGATGATTAGTGTGGTTTAGCATATACTCCATTTTGCTCATTAGCACACTGAGAGGAGTCATTTTTAATATTAAAATTGCAGTTAATTAGGGAAAGCTCTTTGTTCAGGCACCCTGGCTCTCACAATCTGTTTTGAAGTTGAGTGTTTATGCTATTTCAGCCTTGCCCCATCAGTTTCAGCCAAAACAGGGCTATATTATCTTCATAAGACTCCCCCCTTCAGCTCTTTGGCAAGCCAGCTGTACAGATCTTCATTTAGCACAAACACCTGCTGATTGTAAATGACCTTGGTCTTGAAGAAGGCTAAATCAACTTGCCTCGCTGTCCCACAGTAAGCCAGGCAGTTATCACACAGCATTGCATTCCAGGAAGGTGGCATTATTTAAGGCCTTAATATGACTGCCTTCGAAATCCCTGTACGACAATAGGGAAAGTGGTTTTATTCATGTGTTGTGTAATAATTTTGCAAGAGGGAGTTTGAGCTCTGGGCCAGCCTTGGATTTTTTATCTTCCTTTATGTATTTCTTACAAAATTAGTACAAATTTATTACCTAGTTTTGAACGTGAATGTAAATACCAAATAAAGCAAATTATACCTTTCTCTTTGTTGTCTGTTTTGTCTCTGTCTCTGTCCAGCTCACCAATTATTTCAGCAATAACACTGGCATTTCTTACATGTAATCTGTAGACCAGAAATAATAAAGACAACTAGGTGGAGATTTTTCATTTAACTGTGTATTTCTGTATTCAGAGTTATGCTTAGGATAAACCTGCACCCACAAGAATCAATTTGATTTGCATTGGAAAACTAAAGCGAAAGACAGAATTTTGCTAAGCTCATAAAAGTCATGAGAACAAGAAGCAGTTCTAAAGATTTGTGTTGACAGAGGACTATGGCATTTTTTAGGCAGTCATTTGAAACACTGTGAGGTTCAGATTTGGCAAGGTTAGAATTTCTCTAGCATGTCACACTTTAAAAAAAATTGCTTTGTCTAGCAGAGTAAAATAAATGATGAAGTTCCATCTTCACAGAAAAATACATATTTATTTATCAAATTAAACTTTTGTCTAATTTACTTACATCCAGTTAATAAGAGGCATTTGAGTACAGATTCTCTTGGGAAGAGTCTCAAGTGAATTGTGTATCATCGATCTTCATAAACTAAAACATAGTTAGAAAACAAGATGTTTTATCATACTTTGTAACAAAATAAGTAAGTGTAAGAAAGATATGCAAATGTAAACTTTTGAAGGAAGATTCCAGGATTAGGTTTACTTAAATTGCTTTGAAATTTAAAGTAAATTTAGATTTTTTACAAAAAAATACTAGACAAGAAGAAATGAAGTTGCCAGTAGCACAAATAATTACTTTTAATAGTAGCTTAATAATGTATTTTATTAAGAACCAATGGATTCATTAACTGAGACATAAACTAAACTGAAGAACTCAAAAAAACCCCAAACAACAAAATAAACATATAAAACCAAACAACAACAACAATAAAAAACCCAAACAAAATCCAAAAAACCCAAACCCCGTTTGTTAAATAGTTTGTGAGCGCAGTTATTGCAGGTTTTCCACACACTTCCTCAAACTCTACCATGAGAAGAGGTGTTTCAGCTCCATCCATTTCCCCAGTTCTGACTTTGTGCAGCTTGGTCCAAAGGCTAATCTGATGCCAGAAGCTGCCTGCCATGAGCTTGGCTGAAACAGCTGAGTCAATGAATCATTAAAGACACCGAGTTCTTTACTTTCTCTGCTCTAAGCCAAGTGACTAGCAGACAAAACTTTATTTCATACTAGCAAACTCAACTATTTTATTTTCCTGGATGCTATTAAACCCATCCTCTGGCTTTTCTAAGAGACCAGTAGGATACTTTTAAGGTGCTGGTTTACTTGATGAGAGTAGTGGAAAATGCTTGTTGGGTTTCATGCCTCCCTCCTGCATACTGTAAACTCTGCCTTGTATATAGTAATCACAATGATATCTGTGTGGGAAATTGCCCAAGTACCTAAATGCTGTTTCAGTTCTCTAAAAGGAGATGCTAGGTGTCTGCTGGTTGAATTCAAGGATTTCCAGTTTAGTTTGTGAGGTCCCAGTATGCATTCTGAGAAAAGAGATAGGATTTCCTAAACAGTTTTACAACATCAGGAATATACTTTAATTTTAACAAAAACATAATAAAGGTAGTCTTAGCATGAAAGATTCCTACGTGAAATACAAACCCAAATTCAAATTCAGAGGAGGTAAGCATGGAGAACTGACAAGCATGATTCCTTCATGGAGAAGGTGTTTGAAAGTATTAAAAAAAGAAAAGAACATGGAGGATAAACAAAAAGATAGAAAGGAAAACTACTTGTGCATTGAACAATACCAATGTGAAAATGTTTGAGGGCAAATCTTAACCAACTTTAGCCCAGTAAATAACTGCTGTGAAATTATTGGGTTATAATCAAGAATTCTGGAAAGAAATAATAGTCGACTACATCACCAATCCTTGTGGGGAAAGAATGAAAAGAATGGTTGAGATGAGCAAATCACAAGGGAGCTTTTCCTCTGTAAATCCCACATAAATAGACCTAGAGATTATGTCCAGAAATTGAAACATAAACTATGTGATAAGGAGTTGCAAGCTCCAGCAGTTGTTCTGGTTTTTGGTTGGGGTTTTTTTGTGTGCGGGCAGAATGTCATTTGAAAACACAGCTTTAGTGCCTTGTTCCTTTCTTTTTGGTTCAGTACCATAAACACACACAGCGCCAAGTGAGGAACGAGGCTTTTACAGACAGGCAGAAAATGGACTCTCAGTGCCACATCAGTATGTGGAGACCTCTGCTACCCCAGGTTTCAAACTAACAATACAGTTGTGATTGAGATACCTGTTGACAAAGACATGTAACATGGAAACCAAAAGAATACTATCTAAAAACTGGTAGACTACTTTTAAAGAGAGGAAACATTAAAATTCCAACCAATTAATGAGAACAACCAAAAGAAAGAACTGTGACAAGCAATACTTGATTTTAAAATTCTGGGTGATAATACTTCAAGGTTTCTGTCTCATAAAAGGCAGAGGGTTACTGTGAGGGTAGTAGCATTTGACTTAATGCTTTTGAACATTGCATAGCTGGAATGATGCTGTATTGCACCCCTCTCTTGGGGTGCTGAGGTAGTGGTAGTAGTCCCTGATAATGGGGCCCCATTTGACATGACGAATGAGGTACAAACCGCGTCGCATAACGGAATTCCAGAAATGCAGAGGACAGAGAATCTCTGAAGTCTTCTCAGTAGTCCTTTATTACAGTGTTGTAGAATTCCCAGCATTACATAGTCTTAGTCACATTTACAGAAGTAGTCCCAGAAGCCCTTAACAGAAGAAGCAGCTAACAGAAGTAGAAGTCCCAAGAGAAGCCTTAGCAGTATCCCTAAACCAAAGCCCTAGCCAAATCCCTAGCCAAAATCCCTAACTGAATATCTCTTGCCTGAAGTACCTGATTTTTATATACTTTCTTTATCTCTCACATCGACCCATCTAACCAGTAGGATCCAGCCATGTGTGTAAACTAAAACATGCTCCAATCACAGGTGCCAACATGTAAGGATGTTGCTCTTGGCACACATGGAATGTTATTGTTGTGGCCTTTGCAACGTGCAATTGGTCAGATAGGGAATCATGCACTCTGCACGTGTCCAGCAGCTGCCCTCAGAAGAGTGGCTGTAACACTGCTGGATAAATCATTCAAAAATATGCTTTTCACTCCCCACTGTGGTGGATACATCTCACTATGATGGAATGGACAACTTTTGCCTAGGTCATATCCATATCTTTTTTGACCAAGACAGACATAGTAACATTGTTTTGCAGTTATATACACTCATCTATTAAAATGTCAATACCTGTAGCTCGTTATTCAAAACTTAATAAGGAATTGGAAAGATTGGCCTGATTTTCAAAGGCTTGTGTCAGCTGTTGGAAGTGGAAGGGGTAGCTGAGTGCCTAGTAATGCTATAAATACTGACATTTGAAAAAAAATGGCCCATATGGTTTGTGAGCATCAACTAACAAGGCAGTGTCAGGTACACATAGTAAATTAAGTTTTTAACGGGTGGATGATGATTCAAAAAGAAGTTCAGTGACTTGTCTTTGCCCCAGTGTGCAATTAGAATCACAGCAGGAGTTAAAATTCATGAAGTGCTCGTATCTTTCTTGATCTGTTCCAATATGTGGAATAGTGGTTGGATGAGACTTGGAAGGGCTGAAGCTTAGATGTCATATCCTGTATTGTGGAATGCTAGTTGCTTTGTGATGCCCAAGCAGTGATCAGTTATTTAAAAAGCCAAAATAGGGCAATAAGGTACTCATAATTTGTGAAGTTTGCATAGTACACAGAATGCTTTCCTTGATATTATCTGAATGCAACTGTGTTGCAGAAAGCCAGTAGTATTCACTAACTTCTTAGAAATGCAAATATTTTATAATCCCATCTTTATCCCTCTCTGCTGTTTTAAGCATACTACTAAATTGATGCCTGGAGTAACACCAATGAAGTCACATTCAATGTTTTCTATCAGAACAGAACTTTCTAATTACTTCCTTGTGGCTATTCTGTATGTTTCTGTTTCCAGGGTGTGCTATGTCCCATTTCTTTATATTACTTTTGGAGTAGAAGATCATAAAGGGGCAAAAAGGGGCAAAATAGAAAGCACTGGAGAGTGAGGAGCCGATACTGTTTCAGGCTACACAGTATTAGTTTTTAATTTTATTAAATGTGAACCATCACTAGACATCCTTCTTGGCATGCTCATCTTAACATATATTACACCTGCTAATATGGACTGTTCGGTGGATAAGGAATTGGCTGGTTGGTCACATCCAGAGGGTGGTGCTCAATGGCTTGAAGTCCAGATAGAGAGCAGTGACAAGTGGTGTCACTCAGAGGTCTGTCCTGGGACCTGTGCTGTTTAACATTTTTATCGATGATAAAGATGGTGGAATCAAGGGCACCATCAGCAAGTTTGCAGATGATACCAAGCTGAGTGGTGCCAGAGGGACAGGATGTCATCCAGAGGGACCTGGACAAGCTGGAGAGGTGGGCCTAGGTGAACCTCATGAAGTTCAACAAGAGCAAGTGCAGGGTCCTGCACCTGGGCCGGAACAATCCTCACTATCAATACAGACTGGGGGAGGAGGTGAGAGAAAGCAGCCCTGAGGAAAAGGACTTGGAGGTGCTGATGAATAACAAGCTGGACATGAGCAGGCAGTGTGCACTTGCAGCCCGGAAGGCAAATCACATCCTGGGCTGCATCAAAAGATGTGTTGCCAGCAGATCAAGAGAGGTGATTCTGACACTTTACTCTACTCTGGTGAGACCTCACCTGGAGTATTGTGTGCAAGTCTGGAGCCCTCAATACAGGAAGGACATGGACCTGATGGAGTGAATCCAGAGGAGGGCCACGAGAACGATCAGGGAGTTGGAGCGCCTCTGCTACAAGGACAGGCTGAGAGAGCTGAGGTTGTTCAGCCTGGACAGGAGAAGAGGAGGCTCGGGGGAGACCTGATAGTGGCCTTCCAGTACCTGAAGGGGGCCTTCAAGAAGGATGGAGAGAGACTGTTTACAAAGGCTTGTAGTAATAGGATGAGGGGCAATGGCTTCAAACTAGAGTAGAGTAGATTTAGATTGGATGTTAGGAACAAGTTTGTTACTATGAGGGTGATAGAACACTGGAACAGGTTGCCCAGGGGGGTGGTTGGGGCCCCATCCCTGGAGATATTCAAGGTGAGGCTCGACAGGGCTCTGGGTGACCTGATCTAGTTGAGGATGCCCCTGCTTACTGCAGAGGGGGTTGGGCTACATGACCTTTGGAGGTCCCTTCCAACCTGGACTATTGAATGATTCTTTGTTAAGTCATCTGAAAATCAGTAGCATGTATATTTTGTTCATATAAAATTGATTCTAGGATTCTGCTCACTCTTGAAATGATACTGTCCTTTCACATGACCTTTGCTCTTGCAGGCTGTTAACTGCTTTTGGATGAAAGGCAGTTTGAGCTGTTGGATAAAAGGCATACACCCTCCAGTCAGAAGCAAGAGCTAAACTCAAATACAGTATACACAGGGCTTTTATAAGGATTTGTTTTAAGTCTGGTATATGAATTCTTACCCTTGGAGCTATCTCTAATTTTTATGTAGACTACATATATGCTAATATTGTATCTAAGCATTAGTCCCAGAAGAATTTATCTGAGGTATAAGGCTGATTTTTTTGTTGTTTTGTTTGCTTTTGGATTATTTTGTTGTTAATAACAGCCATATTTAAGAAGGACACAGGTCATTCTACCTGACAATGTAATATATATGAATGTCTTCCTTCTTCATGACTCAATGAAGGTTACACTAGGTTTAATGGGAACTTGATGAATATGTATTAAAAGCTCTCCAAGTCAAATTCCAATTAAAAAGCCATCTACTATATAAATAACAAAGAAGACACCACCAAGCTTGAAAAGAAAATGAGGGGACTGACTACACAGGAGCACTTGTCATATGTACAGCTACTTGCATAATTTTGTGATTGGTTTTCATGGTACCTTCACATCAAAAAAGAAAGACAAAAATCGGAAAAATATATACTTTATCTGACCTTTAAAAATGGTAAGGTACAGTGTCATGACAGAATGGTGCTGTTTCTTATTAGACAGGCTTATTTTCTGCTTGCTTACTTTCCTGCAGCAGGGAGCACGACTAGATCTCTGTATACTGCATACAAAACTGCTTGCATCTGTGCACATCTGGCTACACTGGAAGTCCAACACGATCAAAACATGCATTTCAAACGCAAATAACATGTTAAAAACGAGGGCACACAGGTGACTTTGTATATTGACTTTGTTCATTCTATATAATCCAGGACTCATGTAATAACTTAATGAACTGTCAAGATACTCACATTTCCTTTACTTTCGTACAGTTGCTGACAACATAATCCAGGACTCATGTAATAATTTATGGAACTGTCAAGATACTCACATTTCCTTCACTTTTGTACACTTGCTGAAAACTTCATCTGGAAAAGAACACATCTGGTTGTGACTGACCTAAAAATAATTGGTAACTGATGTTTAAATTAGGTCTTAACTGGTCAGTGTTGCAACGGTCAAGAATCAAACCTTAACAGGGTGGGGCCTGGAAAGGACTTTGGGAGCGTTGTTTTAGTGAGTCCTTTTCGATGAGGAATTAATGACATACATACCACAGGTGCCGATAGGTACGTCTTTATTTATTATAAAGGCAGACAAGGTTGTGCCGGAGTGCTGTGTATCAGTGTGAGATACCAAACCATCACACGCTGTAAGGCACGAAATCCAAAAGCAAGGCACAACCCCGCGAGTTACCCTCAACACAAAAGCAGAGCCCAATCCCAAGCAAAGCCCAGCTAACTTACCCTAAACATGAAATAAATAAGAAACACGGCGGTACCGAAGATCACGCAATGGCGGAGCTGACCGTCTCCCACCCAGGCAGGCATCCCTGCGAGACCAAATCTTGTCTTGTTGGATTGGAGAAAACGGCAGAACCTGGCCAGTAGTGATCTTCAGGTTTTTAAGGCTCCTGTGTCCTGTGATGTTGGACCACGACAGTCACAGGAGGCTGGGTCTTGGAGCCAAAACCCCACCCATATTTCACAATTGTGTTACGTGACTCCTCACCCTATTGCTCATGCATGCAGCCCGCTCCGGGCGTTGTATGCCACCTGCCCAGCAATAGCCTTCCTCATCTTCATCTTCCTCAAGTCCGTTAGCAGTCAAAGGAGGGCTTGAAGGTTTTTTGCGGTTTGCTCAGGATGTCAACACATTCAATACATTCCCATCCCTGCTTAGTTTTATAAACAGAGGAAACCTACAGATACCTGTTATCTGTTACTCTCATCATGCACCTGGGAGCTTCTGGTCAAACACCAAGCATTCCCAGACACCCATGGCAGCTGGGCACAAACACCAAGTATTCCCAGGCAGCCCTCTGCAGCTGGGTACTTCTAATCAAATGCCAATTAACTCTTCCCTGTTACACACATTCCATTCCATTACCCAGGGTGCAGTATGCTGGGTGCATTACCTTTCCTGTGAAGCACCCTGGCTAACCTCAACTTCTTTGTCATCTGTTCTTAGTGTTTAAATCCCAAGATGAAGCTTGAGTACCCTCCTGTGATAAGCTGGGAGAAGACAGGCCTCCATTTGCTCTGTTTGGAAAGTAAATGCACTTGACTGCTTGAACAAGCTAGCTGAAGGCCAGCAAACTTCATTGCTGATTTTTTAAGACTGACTTCTTTTATAAATTTTCCTTCAGTGATCCAGACAGGTATTTGAAAATTTGTTGTATTAAGAAGTATTCAGCCTTATATAAATGTTGACAACCTATAGGACTGGAGCTGGTAAAAAGAAATAGCAAGCTGTCAGTCATCATTAAGAACTAATAATCCTGAAATTCCTGCTTTGTAACTTTAACAATATTTGTAAATATTCATTATCCCAGTGTTGTCTGCCCAACCAGTGATCTTTAGTAGGTGGCTTTGGGCTGAAAGGCTTTAAGCAATAGGAGCAACAAATCCAAATAGTATTCAACCCACCTAATTGTTGACATCTACAGTACAAATGCACATCTCAGATAACTCCTCAAGCTCTCGTTAGAGGAGAGAGTAAACACAATCTGTGTGCAGTTCATATGACCTGCATTAGGTGATTGGCTTACGGCGTTGACATGTGTTGTGTGAGATGAATATCACACTGAAATGTGCCTTGCAGTAAAATTCTCACAGCGTTCACTACATACTGGTAAACCACCTGGTAAATATCTATAGTGAGTCAGCCTTTTCTGCAGTCTCTGAGGGCAGAGGGCTCATGCATGGTGGTACGGACTTATGCAGGGTGTGTTTAGGCATCTCTTTGTAAAACAGCTTTATGTTGTTTGCTGGAGAGCAAAGAGAACTGTGCTTAAAGGAGGGCTATGTTTCTTCATACAAGTGGAACAGACTTTGAAGAAAAGAAAATCTTCAGTTACATTGAAAACCCCCTTCATCTGCTGGCTGAAGATGGATAAGGAAGTGGTATTCTTTTGTTCATGGCTTGGAGAAATGGAAGTCATAGAATCATAGACTCATAAAATTGTTAGGGCAGGGACACCTCACTCTAGATCAGGTCTCATATGAAGAGACAACTTCCATCTGGAGCACATGGAAAGCCTTTTACCATGTCAGAGGCAGCTGGGCAACAGGGAAGTTTCCATTTACGCATCAAAAGAGGTACAGCACTAAGAAGACTTACTGCATGCAATTACAGTCAAATCTTTGTGCAGTTGGCAAGTCAGATCTTGGTCCAAATCTGCAAAGTTGGTCTCAGATTTATGGCTTTTCTTTGGGGATTTTTTTTTCAATAATGCAATTACATTTATAGTCTTGTACATCGCTCATTTAGACAAGATATTCAAAGCATAAAAATAGTTTTTATTTCCTCTGTTGGCAGGCATCCCACATGACTATCTTTCTGCTGAGCATTTGAAGGAAATCTGCTCTACTGTTTCATTACAGGTATGGAGCACAGGACCGTTTGCAAAGCCACTCTTTCCCTTTTGCAAAATTTACAGGAGCTTTTATGGCCAAGAAAAACTAAGGAAAGAATCCTAAAACTGCAAAAAAGCAAGCCAAGCAAATCAGCTGATTCTGCTTTTACCATCTTGTAGCAACATCTTTGAAAAGTGTAGTTCAAATTTGACAGAGCAAATCTGATAATAATCCTAGTTGAAGAGGTAGAAATATCTATGGACCCACCTTGCAAAGGCAGACATGCTGACTGTAGACACATGAGACTCCTATGGGACTATGAACAAGATTAAAATGAAGCATAGGATAAAATTATAAGCAGGTAATGTCAGAAACAAAATGAAGTAAACCACTTCCTATGACACCAATAGACAATTAGGGGCTATATAGTACCAACAAAGAAGGAAAGAGCAGAAATGCAGCTGAAGTGTACATTTAAAAGCTGAGTATACTTTAGTCTTACCTAACACTGTCTTAATAATACTGCTTTTTGCATGATGCAAAGAGTTGAGGTTGAGTCAAGATGATAGATAAATACATAGCTGATTCCAAACTCATGCCTGAGATCCAAATTCAATTAGTTTTGAAAATCTTGTCAAGATACACCTTGCCTTTTACCTCTAACATTCTCCTGCTACAAAACTTCAAAGATGGGCGAAGGCTTTTATTAGAATCCACAATGTGGATAAAAATAGGCCCTTTATACTACTAGTCAAACTATAGATCTTTGTATATTGGAATTTTGAATGATGTTACAATTAGACTCTGAGAGTTTTCTAATTTCGTCAAGGTCCTTAATGGTAGTGCCAGCATTTTCAGGTTTATCTCATTTCTTTTTCATGTGTCAGATATTGCACAAAGGTTGGACTGGGAAAAGCTTTTTCCCTGTATTCATTCAAGGGCAGTAAAAGCATTTTTTCAAAGTAAATATATCTGTCCTGTATGGCCTGACAGTACTTTTTAAAGAACTGAGTGTATCCATGACCTCTCAAGAGAAGCAAAGCGACAGCAGGATGCATGTGGGGTAGCAGAGCTTAAAATGAATACTGAGTCTCTCTTTGCTCTCAGCATTCAGTTAATTGCCCTTGCAGACAAGAAACCAGCTATTATCCAAACAGAAAGGGCTCACTCTTTTAATTTTCTCATTGAGTCTCTTAATTTGCTCTTTTATCAAGCAATGTATTTATTGCTCCAATGGCTGCAGTTGTCCCTGACACACTTTCTGCTAAAGCTGACACACAAACAACGGTGTCGTCTGCCGGGTATCCACATCCATTCTTGCCAAAATCTGCAATATTATGGTGCAGGTCCATGAGACTCATGATTTACTACCCCATAAACAGTGCTTTGGCTGATAAATAGATACAGGTAAAAGTGGAAGTTTCTCTTTCAAAGTAATAATGCTATAAAAGCAGGGTTTCCCCCCCCCCGTATATTAAAATTCCATCTTCAAATTTCTACCTATGATGGAGCTGCTCATTCTCTACGTACTACTAAATTTCTCCTTTTTCTCACCATAAATTTCTGAGTGGCAAAAATCAACAAAACCATATCACATATTGCTGAGAATCAGCTAGGTTCATGTAACATGGACACTTCTCAAACATGTCACTGTTCTTCAGTGTGCTTTAATAAAACAATTCTATAAATTGATTGCAAACTTGATAGTGCAAGCAAAGAATGTTGCCTCTTTCAGTGACTGTGTGAGCACAGTTTTGTTTAAAGCAGAAAAACAAAAACATTCTCTGCAAATGTCCAAGCTGTGCAAAAGCTTTTCTTTTGTAATAAGACAGATTTCAGCGCTGCTTAAACCTGATTTAGTGAAAGCCTTTTGCTGAATCAGTACTGCTTGAAACTGTTGTAACACATGTAACAAAGGCACATTTCAGGTGATAACAGAATTTATTTTTTTGATCCTATTGTGACTGGTCCCAGGTCACTTTGAAATCAGGCAGACCAGTTTGCTTTACTTAGCTTCAAAAATAACTGCAGTATTATTGAATGTGAAATGAGTGGGAGCACACCAGTTGGTAAGTTTACATATCACTTAAGCAAGAGATGAAAAGAAAGGAAACAACCAAATCAAATGAATCATGAACACTTAGTAAAAATTTTTGGGAAATTGAAAGAGAAGTCTTTACATTTCTGGATCCTGTTTCAATGAAGACACACACTGTGGTAGTTTTAGGCTATGACTTTAAAATTTTTCACAGATCTTGAGAAAGTAGTAAAATGTAAATAAATCACTATTGGGTGTAAAAAGGAAAATAAAGATAATTCTAAACAATCCCATTGGAAAAATATCTACCAAAAAAATCTCTCTCCTCGCTGCTTCACTCTGGGTGAGACTAACTTGCCTCTGTTTGGCCTTGGCTGCATTGTTTTAGTCTAATATCTCTGCTTCTGTCTCTTGTCCCTTTTGTACAGGGGGTAAGGGGGAGACAGGGAGAGAGAAGCTATTAGCTCCCCTGGTCTTTGGTCAGGGGGGGTTCTTGTGCTGTTTGTTAATTGTAAATACCTATAAATACTGTAAATACTGTATATTTTGTACATATTCATTGCATTCCATTGTAGTTTTGCTTGTAAATACAGCTTCCATTTTGCTTCCAACTGAGCTGTCTGGCAAAGTTAATGTTGGAAGAGGGGAATTTTCAACCCACCACACACACCAAAACACACACACAATTATTTTCTTTTGCAGAGATCTAAGTTTTCATAAACATTCTTTTCCATCAGTGTTTCTTTCTATCTGGGAAAAGAAAGACTTGGTTTTATATCAGATGTTCCCTGGAAAAAAAACCCAGCTTGATAGATTCAAGCTATAGGTTGAAGAGACATTTGATGAACTGCATTAATTGTTGCCATAAAATTTTGGAACCATGAGTTCCAAAACTCTTATCTAGACTATAGCAGTTGCTCTATCACCTGATGAACCTTTCCCTGTGGAGAAGGGGAATCAGGAAGAGGACCCACAAATTGGAATGAAAACAGATTCCATGAAACAAAAATCCTGGTACCAATATGAAGTATACAAAGCTATGCTCAGCACAGCAAAGGTATAGCAGTCACACTAAATGGGAAACAATTCCTCAAGAGCAGAATCAGGAGGAGCCCAAGGAAAAGGAGGAACTCAAGCAGAAAGCTCCCTCTTATCAAACTCCCCCCCTTATACTGAGCATGGTATTTATGGTACAGGATACACCTGTGAGCTGACTTAGATCAACTGCCCTGGCTGACTCAAAACTGCTAATGGCCTGCAGCCCATGCTTAACCTGTGATTCTGTCCCAGCAAAACCAGGGCACTGTGGATTGTCCATGTGAAACACCCATGTAATGGCCTCAGTGGTGAGCAAGCTTAAAGCAACAATGCAAATTAGATACTGTTTGTTTGTGAAATTTATAAAATCTGCCAAAAAAAAAAAAAGGCACTAGTTATTAGGTTTATAGATAAATCTAAAATGTGCTTGATTTAGAGTTACTACATTGACTATGGTGACAGATTCTTCATCCATGATACTCCACAGGAAAACACCATCTCTGAACTCTTTGAAATGAATGGATCCATTAGGAGGTTATTCTATTCCCTGGCTGAAAAGTGAGTCATGCTATAATTTATGCCTAATAGTTGTATGACACAAATATGATTGATGGTCACATTTATAATGTCTGAGGCTTTTATTGTCAGAAGTGAACAACTCAACTAAGCACTACCCTGCACTGGTACTATTCGGGTCTGGACTATAAATCTCTTCCTGACAACGAGAAGTAGTTACTCACTGAAGAAGTCTTATAGCTCCTGTGAACAGTAGTTTATCACAAAAATACTTTTAAAAAAGGCTTAAAAGCCTGGATTTAAATATTTTTCCTTAAATTTGTCATGGATAGAATGTTTATGCAGTTACATAAAATGTTTGGAACTGCTGTTAAAGTTACCTATTCTCTCAGCTACATCAGAAGATCCTTCTGCGCTTATCAATTCAGACTGATGAGACTTACTGAAGTACTGACATTTCAGTCACTAATATTTCAGCCACAGTTTGGCGAACTAGCAACAATTACAGTTGCATCTCTGGTTTGAATAACTTTATTTCCACCCAGCAGTATGCCAGTTCTGTTTCTTCAACACGCCCAGGATGCTGTATAATTACTTTCCACAGCTCTTGGCATGCGAGGATAGTTGTGTGAGGTTCCTTTCTGTCTGGAAGACTCAGGGCGGCCTGCTGGGGAGAGGTTTTTGGGGAGGAAAGGGAAGCAAAGGGAGCTGTTTGTCTGCAGCCATTAGAGGGCACTAAAACACCACCTTTTCATACAGCGGCAGCCCCCTTCGCTCTCAGTACCGAGGGCACTTTCTGAAGGTTAACCAAGCCTTCAGCTTGCAACCGTATTTATAATCGAGTGATGTTTTCCACTCTTTTGGAGTGGACGCATATATATCTGTTCTAGGAATTGTAGAGTACAGACCTAGAATTAAACGGCCTGTAAGTGATGCTCATTTTGCACTACAGATGTTTTCCCCAGAAACATGCCACAGATGTGGGTCTCCCAGACACAACTGTGTCCTACAACATTCCCGAGGCTGCTATACTGAACATGTACATTTGTGGACACGTTCAAGGGGACAGGGCAAGACGGCAACTGATCAGTCTTTTCTGTACCACTTGGAATGCAGCTTTGTGAGGGATGTGAGGATTTGCCCTCACAGGAAAGATCTCTCTTGTACCTCTCCTTCCCCACGATTTTTGCTTTTATCTGTGTTGATCCAAGGCTGCTTAGTATGGAGGCTGCACTGCCTTGGAGTGCCCATTCAGCTTAGGTTCTGTCACTCTCTGGAGTGTTCTGAGCTTGTCTGGTTTGGCTAAAGGGAACAAAAACTTTGCTGTTAAACCACGATAATTCATGACAAAATTTGTTCAACCCTTATTCCCTGGTATTGATGGGGAATATATAGAAAAAGCAATCTGAAATATTGGTAAGGTGGATATGCATATTTTTTCCTAACAGATCAAAGTAAATAAAGATACATTTCATGGTGTGTAAATAAGAAACATAGTAAGGCTTTCTTTGGAAAGAAACTATTTCCAACTCTTGTATCTGATAATCAAATTTGTGACAAAGCAAGCAATATATTAATCCATGAAATAAAAAGGTGAGTTGTGGTTTCTATTAACCACATTTCTTGAACCAAATGTTGGAAACATTATAGAGTAAATTTTATGTTTAAAAATTTACATGAAAAACATTTCCTTCAGTGATAACAAAGCATAGTGATATAAAAGTATTTATAGTTATGATAAGTATAGTACTAGTTACTATAAGTTTTTTTAAATAGACTATTTAGTAAAATTCAATACATTGAAATCCTGCATGTTAAACTCCTTTGTAACAGGGTAGCTACAGAACAAATAATATATTCTCTGATACTTATTTTCTATCTCTAACAGGCTGGCAATTAAAAAAAAAACTTTACATTGCAGTAATATATCTTCTGTTTCAGTTTCTTATTTTGATTACACTGCAACCTGCCATTTATGAATTATTAGGGGAAAAAAAATTGTTTTGTTAAATAACTTTCCAAAGGCTGAGAAATTACCATTCATGAGCTAATTATAGGGAAAATAATTTAATTGCTTTTCTGTAGTGCTTCAGGAATAACTAATCATAAGAAATTGTGCAGGAACAGAAAAGTCCCAATTTTGGAAAACTTCTCTAAATACCGTACTGTATCTTCTACCTGTGTATTGTTATATACAGTGTTTCTATGAGGCAGAACTTTTCTTCATAGAAGCAGTCTTTTACCCAATCATTTCTGAGACACAGAGTGCTCTGTGAAATGTATAATTCTTATTTTAATGTGCTGATATTGAAAAGATACTCAAATTTTGTTTTGATAGGGAAAGTTATAAAAACTCAGTTGCTAAGTTAAGTGCTTTTGCATCCCCCGTTTTTTTTTCTCCCACCTACTATGTCAAAAATGTGTAGTGATGATATTGGTGTGAAGTGTACTGTTTACAACAATGCTTTACTATATTAAGTACTTTTCCAAAAAGCATGAGTTTATTCTTTAGTCTTGCATTCTATACATTTAATTTCATCAAAATTTAGAGTAATCTGGTTGGACAACTCTGTCATTTTATTAAATCCTCCTGTGTTGTAAGCAGGTTTGTGGTTTGTTTGTTTGCTTGCTTGCTTTTTTGTTTGTTTTATTCCCTAAAAATACATATTTTGAAATCTTATAAATTAAAATTCCTTAAAGATTCTTTACCTCACATGAATTTCGTTGTTAATCCCTAAATGTAAATGAGAAGTCCTTACTATGTCCCAAAGGGCAATCGGATTTTTAAAGAATTAAGAAAAAAGGAGTCTTACCTTGGATTTCTAACAGAGGAACAAAATGGAGCAGAAATTGCATTGCTGACAGCCTGAAATCAGTAAGATTAAGAGAAGGGCAATAGTATCTCTGTGGCCATCAAGCAATACTTATGCTCTGGACACACTCTGAGAGCACCCTGCTTTCATAAAGAAATCTCCACTTCAGCTGCATGTGGCACTGAGCATGCTCACAGCCTGCTGCTTCCCAGCTCCGAAGAGAAATGTCTTGTCACCCCTCAGGTTGTTAGCAATTATTCAAAGCATAGTACCAGTTTTGCCTGTCTGCTGGATGACTGCTGCTTTCACCTGAGTATGGGCGTAAGGGACTTTAATTCTACTAGATTCAGCAGTGATTACTGACAAGGTAATTTTGGGTTATAGGAGAGGTTTCTCTTCTAAAATAATATTAAGTTGATTTTATAAAGGGTATTAAAGTCACAGCCATTTGCTGTTATTATGTTGCAACTGGGATCACGAGGATGTCAGTTTGAGTTTTTAGTTACAATGCCATCTGAGTAGGAAGGTCCATTCAGTTAAGTACTGAGCAGAGCTGACCCGCAGAGCTCAGTTGCTTATTTGTCTCCGAGAGTGACTTCTGAAATGACAGTTTCTCAAAGAAAGAACATTGCCCATTTACTCTAATTATTAATCTGCAAAGTTATTTTTCTGCACTATGTGATGGCAGCCTCATAGGTACCCCTCACTTAATGAAATCTTTGTTTCCCTCAGAAGAGGATACCAGACGTGGTGTGCCACTGTCTGCATCTAAAATTGGTCAGGACAGACACATTGCTCTAACATTAATACATCATTTGGTGTAAGTTTTCAGTGCATTTAACTGATGTGTGTGACTTGGGGTATCATAGTGCATTGGAGGTTGGAAGGGACCTCAAGAGATCATCGAGTCCAACCCACTGACAAAGCAGGATCACCTAGGGTAGTCTGCACAGGAATGCATCCAGGTGGGTTTTGAAAGTCTCCAGAGAAGGAGACTCCACAACCTCTCTGGGCCGTATGGTATTGTCTTCCATGGTATATTTTGATTTAAATGGGGAAACCAAAAGACCACTATAAAATCTCAACAGAAATTATTGATAACCTTTGTCTAGAATACTTACAAATAGATGGACTAACAGAAGAAATGCAAAAATCACTAGAAATAAGGACTACAAAACACAATGTATATGGGTGACCCATTCCTTGAGCTACATAAAAGGTCTGTCAGGAATTGCCCAGACTGGAGTTTGGCCAATGTGATGCCCATCCACAAGAAGGGCCGGAAGGAGGATCCAGAAAACTATAGACCTGTCAGCCTGACCTCAGTACCTGGCAAGGTTATGGAGCAGGTTCATCCCGAGTGCCATCGAGCAGCATGTACTAGAGAAATAGGGAATCAGGCCCAGCCAGCATGGGTTTAGGAAAGGAAGGTCCTGCCTAACCAATCTGATCTCAGTCTACAACTGAGTGACCTGCCTGGTAGATGAGGGGAAGGCTGTGGATGTGGTCTACCCAGACTTCAGCAAAGCCTTTGACACAGTCTCCCACAGCATCCTTCTGGCAAAGCTGGCTGCCCATGGCTTGGACAGGTGCACCCTTCACTGGGTTAAAAACTGGCTGGATGACCAAGCACAGATTGTGGTTGTGAATGGTGTCACATCCAGTTGGTATCCGGTGACCAGTGGTGTCCCCCAGGGATCAGTACTGGGCCTGGTTCTATTCGACATCTTTACTGATGACCTGGATGAGGGGATTGAGTCTACCATGAGTAAACTTGTGGACAACACCAAGTTGTGAGGGAGTGTGGATCTCCTGGAGGGTGGGAGGATACTGCAGCAGGACCTGGACAGGCTGGGTCAATGGGCTGAGGCCAGTGGTATGAGATTCAACAAGACCAAGTGCAGGGTCCTGCACTTTGGCCACAATAACCCCATGCCGGCTACAGACTGGGGGATGAGTGGCTGGAGAGCAGCCTGGCTGAGAGGGACCTGGGAGTGCTGGCTGACAGCAGCTGAACGTGAGCCAGCAGTGTGCCCAGGTGACACAGAAGGCCAGTGACATCTTGGATTGTATCAGGAATAGTGTGGCCAGCAGGACTAGGGATGTAATCCTGCCCCTGTCCTTGGCACTGCTGAGGCCTCACCTCGAGTACTGTGTGCAGCTCTGGGCCCCTCACTTCAGGAAGGATATTGAGGTGCTGGAGCAGGTCCAGAGGAGAGGGATGAGACTGGTGAGGGGGCTGGAGGGAAAGTCTTACGAGGAAAGGCTGAGGGAGCTGGGGGTGTTCAGCCTGGAGGAGAGGAGATTTAGAGGGGACCTTATCGCTAGCTACAACTATCTGAATGGAAGTTGTAGTCAGGTGAGGGCCAGGCTCTTCTCCCAGGCAACTAGTGACAGGACAAGAGGGCATGGTATGAAGCTGTGCTGGGGAGGTTCAGGTTGGATGTTAGGAAGCAGTTCCTCACAGAAAGGCTGATTAGCACTAGAATGGACTGCCCAGGGAGGTGGTGGAGTCACCATCACTGGAGGTCTTTAAGAAAAGATTGGATGTGGCACCTGGTGGCATGGTTTAGCTGATGTCATGGTGTTAGGTCATAGGCTGGACTTGGTGATCTCAGAGGTGTTTTCCAGCCTCAATAATTCTGTGATTCTGTTTAAAGGACAAACTGCTGTTCGTATCTCTTCAAGGCAATAAACAATTAAAATGAAGAGGAATATTAATACCAGAAAGTATTTGGCTTCAGCAATCAGTAATATCTGGGCAACATTTCCCATCTCAGCCACTGGTGCTCTTTATACTGAGTCTGGGAGACAAATGTGGGAGAGGGACATGTTACACCTGTACTTCTTACTTCTGAGTAGGACTGCAGATTTTCTGCACTTCCTGAAACAGGGGCAATTTACCAGCAATGCAACATGGAAGATGATTGAAGTTAAAGTTGGTGGAAAGATCTAGAGGCTCTTGGCTACCAAAGTAAAATTACATCTATGTCTTGCACTGTTTGATTCTGTTTCTGTTTTCCACATAGTGTCCTCACAGGCACTTGAAGAGATCCTAGCCCAAGAGGAGGGAGGGATAACACCTAGGTTCAACACATGCAAATGACAATTACAACTGAGAAGAAAAATTACACAGAATTATGTGGTGATCTCAGAAAAAAAAGTGAAATAACATTGGTTAATGTCCTTGTAGTTTCTTGGCATCCTGTTCCCAGTATGTACTCAGCAAGCTGTCTGCTCAGAGGACTGAGACGCAATCAGCTGCAGATCACTAGCTGCAAAAGAGCAGAGTAGAGAGGGAGAATCACCTCCTTCAAGCTGCTTGCTATGCTTCTTTGATGCAGCCCAGGATACAGTTATCTTTCTGGGGTGCAAGTGCACATTGCTGGCTCATATTGAGCTTTTAATCAGTCAATTAGCACCCTTGAAGTCCTGCCCTTCAGGACTGATCTCTATACATTTTCCACCCGGCTTGTGTTTGGGTTTGCCATTGCCCCAAGCCAGGTGCTGGACCTTGCACTTGGCTTTGTTGAACTTCATGATGTTGGCATCGGGCCACGTCTCCAGCCTGTCAAGTTCTTTCTGCATGGCATCCCTTCCCTCCAGCATGTTGGCTGCACCACACATCATTGACATCATTGACAACTTGCTGAAGGTGCACTCACTCCCACTGTCCATGTTGCCCACAAAGATGCTAGTTATCACCAGTCCCAGTCCTCACACCTGAGGAACACCACTCATCACTTGTCTCCACTTAGCCATTGAGCCGCTGGCCATCACTGTTGAGTGTGACCATCAAGCCAATTCCTTGTATACTGAGTAGTCCTCCCTTCAAATCTATGCTTTTCCAATGTAAATAACAGGATGGAGGGGAGGAGGAAGCAGGGGGGAGGGGGCCGTGTCAAATTCTTTCCACAAGTCCAGGCAGAGGGCATTAATTGCACTTGTCCAGCAGTGCTGTTACCTCATCGTAGAAGACCACCAAATTTGTTTGTCAGAATTTCCCTTGGTAAAGCCCTGTTGGCTGCCATTAATCACTTCCTCATTTTTCATGTTGCTGGATTGGGCCAGTGCTATTTCTCACGAGTCTGTGAGGAACAGCCATATATTTCTAGTAATATTCTATGTGTTGGCTAATTAAAACTGGCATCAGGAATGTAGCTGAACTGTCACAGGGGGAAATTGTTCCTATTCCTGTTTCAGTCTTTCAAAAATAGAAAACAGATGTTTCCTTCATTCTCCATTGCCAAGCTGTAGAGAACCCCAAACAAGAGAAGCATCCATGATACAGGCAGCACTGCAGAGCCCATAACTGTGGCAGCAATAGCAACGTGAACAGGGTAGTTTCTTATGCAGGGTTTCTAGGTTACCAGAGCCAGTTGATTTTGGTCTCTTTTTTTTCTTATTTAACTCCTTTTTCTCGGGGTATTTTCTCATACAGTGTTGTTTGTCATATTCTTGTGATTTGACTAGAACTTATAGATTTTAAAGAGAAAGTATCAAAATGTTGGTTTGCAGATGGTGACTTTTTTCTCAAATTCATATCAGGTACACATTAATTCAACTTAACTCCCTCCAACAATTTCAATATGCTAGCAGACTTGAGGGCAATGCCTCATGATTATTTTCCCAGAGAACTGTAACCTTTCACAAGAAATGATGTTTTACCTGTAGTTAAAATCCTACCTGGCAGCATCCACACTATGGAGTTCTCTGAGATAATGAGTACATTATCAGGTTAGTACTTCTTGCAAAGGAGATGTTCCAGAGTGTTGTCATAAGGTACTTTTCTTGCTCAGATACTGTGAGGCTGGCCTAAGGCATGCTATAACATTATTCCACCTGCAGTGTCATGCTTTACTTTTTAATAATTCTTTCCATGTGCAAGGAGAATTACTTGTTTCCATGCTTCACTATAACCTAAGTAATGTCCCCTTAAAACTATGTTGGTTTGCTCCATTCAGTAGTATTTGCATGTATCTATGATATCCACATGTGAAACCCCAAATGTACCACTGCTTTAAGTAAATGGGAAAGTAGAATAAAACAGTGCTGAAAATGACAGGTATATGAGTGATTTCTGAGGAAGAAAAATTGAATTCCCATTAACTGTTTTCAGAAGTTTCTTGTGGGGAACAATTTTTTCTTCCCCGAGATGTCAAGAGTACCCTCAAATGCTCACCAGGCCGCAGAAGACTAGATTACCAAGTCACCATTTCCATGAAAGCCAATACAAAGTTCTAAATAAAGCCTTTATAACTTCAGGCAAGGAAACAAGTGATTCCCCTGAGTGCTGAGGTGGCTAACCTCCTTAATTGTCCTGCCAAAGGAATTTTAAACCTCAATTAATGGAAATAAGGGGGGGGGGGGGAAGAAATCCAACAACTCCTAATCTGGTTTTGCCTTCAGCTAAAAGATGTAAAAGTTAGTTCATTGCATGTCCAAGATGCATATTTACTTTTGCTATATCCAAGAAAACTCTAAGAGACACAATGAAATAGAGACTTCTGTGATATCCTTTATAGCTGACAATGAGTACGGTCAGAGAAAACTGAAGTCTCTGTTGAGATTGTTATGTGCTGCATTTTTTTTCTTATAACAGATATGGCATTGATTCACAGCCTGAGTCATTCCAGGTTGAATTGCTACTTGACCACTTAACTAGAATTTCTGTGTGCAACTGACTCTTTAGCTACAACTCCTATATGCAATTCCTGCAATTCCAAATATCACCATCAGTATTTGAAGCTGCGTTTTAGTGTATCACTGTTTCAAGAATAATGTTGAGAAGTGTTCCTCTTGTCTTATTCCGTAGCTTATTCCCTTCTTTGTTTCATTATGCAACTGGAGCAGCTGTCTGGAGGTCACACTGCACAACACACTGTGGCGGAGGCCCCCATCACTGTAGCAATGGTAAGCTCCAAAGCTTCACACTTGAACCCATTAGGTGATGCACAAAGTGGCATACACTCAACACAGAGGGAAAGCTCTAGAATTCATATTCCTGACTAGGCAAGACCACAGCTTATAGTGCCACAGCAAATTGGACAGAAGTGCTCATCACAAAACAGTTAACCTGATCCACAGTTCAACCTTGTTCTTACAGTTGACTGAAAAAATAGCATATAAGATAATATGGTCATATTGTATCATATCATAATATCTTTGTCAGTGACATGGACAGTGGCATCAAGTGCATCCTCAGCATGTTTGCTGACAATGACAAGCTGGGTAGTGTGATGAACTCACTTGAGGGAAGGGATGCCATCCAGAAGGATCTTGACAGGCTTCAGAAATGGGCTAGTGCCAACTGCATGAGGTTCAACAAAGACAAGGTGCAAGGTCTTGATCTAGGTTGGGTCAATTCCAGGCACAAATCCAGGCTGAGTGCAGAGTGGGTTGAGAGTAGCTCTGAAGAAAGAGTCTTGGGTATACTGGCTGGTGAGAAGCTCAACGTGAGCTGGCAGTGTGCTCGTGCAGCCCAGAAGGCAAATCATATCCTGGGCTGCATCAAGAGGAGTGTGGCCAGCAGGTCAAGAGAGGAGATTCTTCCCCTTTACACTGATCTTGTGAGACCCCACCTCAAATACGGTGTCCAGCTCTGGTGTCTCCAGCATAAGAAGGAGAAAGCTGTTGGAGTGAGTCCAGAGGAAGGCCACAAACATGATCCAAGGGCTGGAACACCTCTGTTGTGAGGACAGGCTGAGGGAGCTGTGGTTGTTCAGCCTGGAGAAGAGAGTACTCCAAGGTGATGTTACAGTTGCCTTCCAGTATCTGAAGGGATCCTAGAGGAGGGCTGGAGATGGACTTTTCATAAGGGGGTCTAGCAATAAGAGAAGAAAGAACAGTTTTAAGCTGAGGAAGGGTAGGTTTAGACTGGATCTTAAGAAGAAGTTCTGCAGTATGAAGGTGATGAGACTCTGGAATAGGTTGCCCGGGGAGGTCGTGGATGCTTCCTCCCTGGGGGTGTTTAAGGCCAGGTTGGATGAGGCCATGAGCAGCTGAGTCTAGTTGAGAGGCATCCCTGCTCAGGGCAGGGAGGTTGGAGAAGATGATCTCTGAGGTCCCTTCCAACCTAAGTCATTCTATGATTCTGTGATAATATAACATACTGGATATGCTCCACTGCTGAGATACAGAGGGCTGGGACGGCAGGGCTGCTTGCTGCCCCGCGCGGGTTTGTCCAGGCTCTCTTGGGGCCTGCTGGTGTCCATTGGCTCCATGCCCTTCCCGTGTGACTGAAACAAATGTAGTGATGGGGGAAAGAAAATGCTGCTATTTAAAAACAACATTTCATGCAAGAAAATATTCAGTACTCCAATCTCCCTTCCCTACCAGTCTCCTTCAGGACAGGCTTTCTGCTACTCTCTTCCCAAATGGTGCCTCACACCTATCAAAAGCCTCACCTATCTGACCTGAGGCTTTCAGACCTGCCACATCTGTGGGACATGGACAGGCAGAGCCATCCAGCTGCTGCTAGATGCCTGAGCTTTTCCTCAGGGCCACCTCCTCAGGATGGGCTCCCAGATGTCAGGTGGGACACCTGGCAGCAGCCTCCTTGGTGGGCTGCAAAGTGCTCAACTGGAGAGCACAGCTTGTTACCATTAGTGAAACACGAATCCAAAGAATCTCCTTTTAAACTTCTGGTTAATCTATTCAAACAAATTTTGAACTTGTTAAAGAGATTAATTACCTAGTGTTCATGAACCTGCATACCTACCATCCCTGTCAAGAATGAGAGACAGAGCCACGTTCAGAGCCAACTTGAATTTTCAATATCAAATATCAATCTTTGCAGTATTGTTTGTGGCAGCCATATGCATTAAAAAAATCAGCAAAACTGTGAAAGAGCTTGAGGAATTGGAGCTGTCACCTGGCCTGAATGGAGGAATGAAAACAGCATTTGTGCTTTTTTGTGGTGAATGATTCACACAGCTGTTGTCAACCTTTTTTCTCACCCCCACTGGTGAATATTTCAAAGCTGCTGCCTAGCAGAAGCGCAGTGAGCTACAGGCACTGCCCACAAAGGCAGTGGAAGTGGTGGAAGTTGCATTTATGAAGGGCTGGAGACCGTTCCCGCTGTCTGTGAGAGACTCTCAACTGGCATGGTCCAGGCTGGTAATGTTGCCTGCTCGAGACAACAAGGGTCAGATTATTAACTGCTGCAATGGCAATTGAAAATTATATTCATAGCCAGATTTCACGGCCAGTAGCAAGGTGAGCTGGGCTGGGATCCTCCTCTGGGTGAGACATGTGGACAAACTCACAAGAGTTTTTCAGTGCAGAAGATACAGAATCATGGAATCACAGAAATGTTCATGTTGGAAAAGACCCTCAGGATCACCAAGTCCAACCAATAACCCTACTCTTCAAGGTTCACCCCTAAAGCATATCCCCAAGTGCCACCTCCAAATGACCTTTAAACACATCCAGGGTTGGTGACTCAACCACCTCCCTGGGCAGCACATTCCAATGCCTGGCCACTTTGTGAAAATTTTTTTGCTAACATCCAGTCTAAACCTACCCAGTCACAGCTTGAGGCCATTCCCTCTTGTTCTGTCACTATACACGCAGAAATCAGTCAGTATTCATGAGCCTTCCTATGCCTTGCTGAAAGAAGGCATTTATCATGTATTTTCAGTGGGATGAAGCACTAACTGCATGGAAGGAAACATCTTGCTGTGAAAGGCAGCTGCAAGGAGATGCTGTGCTTGTAAGACACCTTGGTTTCCTTGAACACAGAGGGTCAGCATTTTCTTGTTTTGCCATTCTGGTGCTTTCATAGTTCTGTAGGGCATGTGCTAGCTAATTTATAAATTCTCCTTTTGCTCTGCTCTTATTTATGAGTGTTATCTGCACACCTTATTGCTTTGGACCATACCTAGTTTCTGAGGTGCTTCTTAGGGATATCAGCTATGCATCCATGTGCTCATCAATTAAAAGAAAAAGTGATTCACCTGATTCAGGGTGTGTTTTAAACTAAGCACTCTCATAATGTTTGATGTGATTTTTAATCCCTGTAGCATTGCAAGCTCTCTGTTCTCCTTTATGGATTTACAGGAGATGGCAGTCTCTCTCCAGTGTTCCTCTGCTTCACTGTGAGATGGGCTAGAACTGGAGTGCAAATGGACCTCAGAATGACATTGGCCTCAGACCTCCAGCTGACCTGCTTTGTCTGAGGATAGCCTGCAGCAGCTGACCTGCCTGGGAGCTCAGTGCTTTAAAGTGGCAACTTGTAACCCAGACTCTGACAGGGACGTCTGTGAAGCACCGAGTTGTGAGGAAAAATCAAGAGAAGTCCTAAAAGAATTAGCGAAATATATTTTAAAAATAGATTAGTGAATGCACTGTCATTCCAGTGCCAATTTTCTCTGCAATTTTTCCTATTTATTTCGTTGTCTAGACTTTTGTTACCCTGCCTTTCAGCAGTTCCCTCATCTTTCTAGCGCTTCCCCCCCAGACCGTGTATATCCCTTAGTAAAAAGCAAGGCAAAAAACCTTGTCTCTAGCTGTCTTTGAACTCCTTTTTTACATCCTTTTTCTGGTAGCAGAGGACAGTCTGAAACACCTTCCAGATTATCAATTTTTATGCCTTCAGTTCTTAACTCATCATGTATCTACTGGACCAATCTCACTTAGTCATCTTAATGCCTATATTTTATCTCTGTGCCAGTTCACTCTACCTAGATTTTGAAAATAACTCTTTTTCTCTCTCTCTCTTTTTTTAAGACAAAGGCAGAGATTATTTGGATATTGTTCTTGATTTGATTTTTGTTGAGTGCGTCCAAGCACTTCATGGAGAACTGGAATCTCAGGGAAACTGGGGGTTCATTTGCAGACTAACAGGGCTCCATTGAAGAGTGACATCTGAAATGCTTTCTGTTGGTTATTTTCAAGGAAAAAGGGTTCTACAGTGTGTGATCCTGAAAATAGTTTCCTGTCCTTCATATTTTTTCCCAAGTTTTCTATAGATAAATGCTCTGTAGTTTGTCACAGGAATGAAATTTGCTTGCATATAGCATTGTGTGCTGTAAAATGATTGTCTTGAACATGACACGTCTACCAAACTGGAGCAATGCTGTATATCCCTTTAGGAGATTTTTTCCAGGTAGTGATTCTTGAAGATTGAAGAGTTGTTCTTCAGTTTGCTGTACTCAAATGTGAAGCTTAGGCAGAGAGGTGGACAGCTAAAGCCCATCCCTCAGTAGGAATCATGAGCAGGTTGTAGGACATGTGCTAGGATTATTTCTAAAACAACTGAGGGATCCAGAGCCTTGAGAAATCAATGGAGATGTACAGATTCTGCTGACCCTTATTTCAAAGTTGTTAAGTAGATGGTGATTCCCAGTGTCCAAGACTGGATTTCCTTAATTTTTCTTTTTATTTTACATTATATATAAACAAGTAAAGCTGAAGCTCTATCAATCCCATGATGAGTTCTTTGCTCCTAGTCAGAGCTGATTGGGTAGATGTTTGTAAAAATGTTTGGTGGGTTTTTTTGTGGTTGGTTTTTGTTTGTCTGTTTGTTTGTTTGGTTGGTTTTTAGCAGAGATTTTTTGTTTGTGAGGGTTTGGTTTGGTTTTTTGTTTTGTTTTTGTGTGGGGTGGTTTTGGGTTTGTTTGTGGTGGTTTTTTGTTTGTTTGGGTTTTTTTTGTTTGTTTGTTTGTTTTGCTTTGCTTTGCTTTGCTTTGTTTTTTTCACAAGGAATCAGATGCTTCCTTTGCTCACTTGATGCTGTGGCTGTAAACCAGCCAGGCTTGCAGTACCTCTTCCAGTACATTACACAGCACACAAAGCTCACTCCACTGTGCTGAACCAGAGGACGTCAGCTTTTGAGCAGGCTTTAGGTCCTGCCACAGGTGGTGCTGCAGCTCCAGTTTGGGGATTTTCTTCTGGACCTGCTTTGTCTGGAAGTACCTATAAACCTGATTCCAGGTTGACTGCTTCAACGTATGTAAGCACAGGTTTACTGACAGAGAGCCAGCAGGTCAGAAGCAGGGTTACTTGCTGGATAATGCAAAATGTAGAAATATTCGAGACACATTGGTATTATGATGTTTGTTTGAAAGGCAGTCTGTGACTGTGTTATAAGTTGGATTGGATCCCCCTAATAACTTTTGTTTAGAATCTGCCCCCCTGAGCAAATTCAGCTAAACATACAACTAAATTTCAATTCCAAACTGTTACAGACTGTTAAGGAAGAAAGATGCCCTCCTTGGTACTTGATGTGGAGCAAAATGTTCTGTGCCTTATTCAGCGCACGTGCAAATGGCACGGAGGAAGCCGGAAGAAAACCACAGACCCAGAAAAGGGTGAACACAGAGCTACAGTACTTACTGTAAGTTAAAAGAGACTTTTAAACTACTGGGCTAAGATTAGGTACAGTGAATTTCAAACCAAATGTAAGGAAAACGGTGTTTATTACACAGGGAAAAAAATGAACTTTTACCTCTATCTGAAGTGCTTCAACAAAAATTTGGTTGTTTGGTTTTTGTTGTTGTTGGTTTTGTTTGTTTGTTTGTTTTTTAATAATTGCTGTGTTCAGGTTAAAAACATGTGATATGAATTACAGTAATGCTTCTCCAAATATTGTATAAGCTCCAAATATTGTATAAATTGTATAATTCTGTGATTCTCCAAATATTGTTTAAGGAGTTTATGGTTTACTGCCAAGAAGGCAAGAAATGAAAATTAAAAATAGATGTATTATTGAAAAAGAGAAAGAAATCTGCATGCACTGCTGCTGACATTTGTTGAAATAAGAAGGGACACGATAAATTACATGTAGGTTTTGTGAGTTAGAACAGGCAGTTAAATACAATTGAAATGGGGGGAGGGGATGTTTTTATGGAATATGGTAATAAGTGAAAACATTTGTGATGTTAACTCGAAGTTAAGAAATACTGAAATAATTATTGAAAGATTTAACACAATAGAACCATATGCTTAGATTTAAAATATAATTGTCTACCAATGTAACACATTTAAATGTTTTTAAAATATATTCATCTGAAAACAGCCAAAGCTGCTGAGAAATTGTAAAACAATAACGAAAATTTACTGTGCCTATGGTAATAAGAGTAGTTTGTTTTCAATAACTACAAAGAAATTCTTGGGAATTTACATTTTTCTTGGGAACAGAACCTAGTGGCAGCAATTTATTTATCAGAGGTAACATTATCTGTGTCTTGAGAGTTTATTATCCATGTTGTGACTTTACTAAAGCAACATAAACTGGGTTAACTTAGTTTTTTCATGGATTTTAACACAAAGAGTGAGCAAACACCTCAAAGAATGCAGGACCTAACAGTGCAAGGAGCAGACTGAGTTTAGAGTTAAAATTTAATCAATAGGCTAAATTCATTATCAGATTAAGACAACAGCTAATCAACACAAACTTTGTGGAAGTATATATATATATATATATATATATATATATATATAAGGGCCTTAAATGACACTGCTTTAACACTTAGGGCCAGAAATTATGTAGTATGACACTTAACGTGTAAGTCCTGTCCCTCCACACTGTAGTGAGATATAGACACCTAGAATTAATGTATTCTATTGATTTTACAGAAATTTGAACTTCTTCAGGTGACAATTCCTTCCTCCTAAGTGTGGTAGTTTTAGGCTGTCCCTAGGAAAATTTTCCACAGATCTTGAGTAGAAAAGTAGTAGAATGTAAATAAATTACCATTGGATGGAAAAGGGAAAACAATGATAAGGTCTAAATAATCCCGTTGGACTGATAACACACCACATCTTGATCTCCAAACTGGTGAAACATGGGTTTGATGGGTGGACCACCAGATGGATAAAGAACTGGCTTGATGGCTGCACCCAAAGAGTGGCTGGCAATGACTCCATGTCCCAGTGGAGGCCAGTGACAAGCTGAGTCCCTCAGGGATCAGTCCTGGGACCAGTCTTGTTCAACATCTTTGTTGGTGTCATGGACAGTGGCATTGAGTGCACCCTCAGCAAGTTTGCTGATGACACCAAGCTGTGTGGTACAGCAGAGACGCTGGAGGGAAGGGATGGCATCCAGAGGGACCTTGACAGGCTGGAGAGGTGGGCACAAGCCAACCTCATGAGGTTCAACAAGACCAAGTGCTGGGTCCTGCATCTGGGTTGAGGCAATCCCAAGCACAAATACAAGCTGGGCAGTGACTGGCTGGAAAGCAGCCCTGAGGAGAAGGACTTGGGGGTGCTGGTGGATGAGAAGCTCAACATGAGCTGTCAGGGTGCACTTGCAGCCCAGAAAGCCAACCAGGTCCTGGGCTGCATCAAGAGAAGTGTGGCCAGCAGGACAAGGGAGGTGATTCTCCCCCTCTACTCTCCTCTGGTGAGACACCACCTGGAGTGCTGCATCCAGTTCTGGAGTCCCTATCACAAGAGGGATCTGGACGTGCTGGAACGTGTCCAGAGAAGGGCCACCAGGATGATCAGAGGGCTGGAGCACCTCTGCTATGAGGACAGACTGAAAGAGTTGGGGCTGTTCAGTCTGGAGAAGAGAAGGCTCCGAGGTGACCTTCTTGTGGCCTTCCAGTATCTGAAGGGGGCCTACAAGAAAGCTGGGGAGGGACTTTTTAGGCTATCAGGTAGTGATAGGACTAGGGGGAATGGAACAAAGCTGGAAGTGGGGAGATTCATACTGGACGTGAGGAAGAAGTCTATGTCCTTGTCTAAGCCTGCCTGTCCCTGCCTGTCCCTGTCTGTCCCTGCCTAGGCCTGCCTGTCCCTGCCTAAGCCTGCCTGTCCCTGTTTGTCCCTGCCTGTCCCTGCCTAAGTCTGCCTGTCCCTGTCTGTCCCTGCCTGTCCCTGCCTAAGCCTGCCTGTCCCTGCCTGTCCCTGCCTAAGCCTTCCTGTCCCTGCCTGTCCCTGCCTGTCCCTGCCTAAGCCTGCCTGTCCCTGTCTGTCCCTGCCTGTCCCTGCCTAAGCCTGCCTGTCCCTGCCTGTCCCTTCCTAGGCCTTCCTGTCCCTGCCTGTCCCTTCCTGTCCCTGCCTAGGCCTGCTCATCACTGCCATAGTTTTCCCCACAGCAGCCTGAATGGTCGTGCCCCCAGAGATTAGAAGGCTCAACACAAATTTCCTCCAGTTACTCTGACACTTTGATCACAGAATCCAACACAGTTTCATATGAAGAATCTCAATTTTTTCACATGCAAAGAATCTTTTCTATTACATATTCCTATTCTGTAACAAAGCATGTCTCTCTATAGTGCATACAGATTTGTGCACCAAAACTGGCAGTAGGTTACAAGGGTTTCCTACCTACGTGTTGGATTTAAGTCAAGTGCATTACAGACCTTTCTCCCCCTTCATTTTGCTTGTTCTTATCTTCCAGTAAAACCTCCTTAAGTTTAGCTTGGAGGCTCCTCAGGACTTCAGCTTTTACATTTTTTTATTGTTGTTGTTGTGTTTGGGGTTTTTTTTTAGGGCTCAAAGCCAATTGCTTTTGAACAACGTTGGATTAAAGGGTGATATTGCAATACAGTTAACACCTAGTAGGTGTTTCATCGTTCCAGAATACCTGTCTGGCCAAAGAGGGGGACACTCACAGCTTGCATGTGATGTGTAGCTCCACATACACCTTCTTTCCTCATGGAGTAAGATGGGCACAAAGGACCAGCATTTCAATAGTGATATATGGCCACATTCATACACTTGGATCTTAATGCAGTACAGAAATCATATTAGTCTTTGCTATTAGTTTTCCCCACCCTGAAGGAAATAATTTCATATGGATGCAGTCCAGTTTACTACCAACGCGCTCACAGGCAGTTCTTGAAAATAATTAGGTGCCTTTTACAGCATGTATTACTGGTTCAGTGATGGGAGTCTTTTTCATGAAGGTCACACTCTTGGTAGAGACAGCACTATGGGCTTTGAAATAAACCAGGTGTGGTCACCTGGCAGCCTGGGAAAAGGAGACTTTGCAGAGTGTCCCTGATGTGGTTGCTGTAATTCTTGCCAGTGATGCTGAGCCTGAGTACAGTATCACCTCTTCTTCCCACTTGCTGGATCTCAAGCCACTTGGTCAGCAGCTCAAAAGTGCTATGTGGCTCTAAAGTAATTTTCATGTCAAATGAGAAAGGAGTATTCAGAGAAAGTCAGAATAGGTAATGACCGCTTTTGAAAGGATGTACACAAGATCTCTTAGGTCACCTCTACCAATATACTGAGAGGGTTCTCAAAGACTGGAACAGGCTGCCCAGGGAACTGATTGAATTGCCATCCCCTAAATATATTTAAAATCTGTCTAGATATGGTGCTCACAGGTATGGTTGTAGTAGTGTAGAGTTAGATCATGGTTGGACTTGATGATCTTAGAGGTCTTTTCCAACCTTAGTGATTCTGTGTGCAGTTCTGTGAATACTTGTTAGAAGAGTAACTTGTTCACATGGACTTGTTTCTAAGCTTTTGGGGGAAGGCATCTCAGCTTCCTCCGGAGTGTGCATTTACATACTGCTTCAAAGGAATCCCAGAGTCTCTTCATGTTGCTATAACATAATTACTTGGAATGAGATACATGTGCAACGTTAACACACGTCGCTGCTCCTGGTTAGTTCAGTATCGCAGACAAGGACCTTACCTGTTACACAGCTCTTTGCTATTTCTCTGATGAAAAGTTTTGTAAGTGGTCTTTAACTAATCTTTTAGTGTTTTTAATGCTCCCTATCTAAAGGAATAAATCACATTGCTCTGCATCCAGTCATGAGAAAACAAAGCAGACAACAAAGTCCCTGTATCTAGGGAGTTTCATCACTGTAGCTTACTTCAAAGACTGTCTTACATAACTCATCCATTTCAGTGTTTAGTGGAGCAGGGTGCCTTTTAGAAAATTGAACAAAAATAGATTTTTTTTTCTGTCACTGATTTAGAAAGCTAGGAGCTTTAGTTGTGGGAAGTTGTACTTACCCAAGAGAATAAAAAAAATTTCTGTCCTGTAAAAGTATTTCATCTTTAGAATGTTTTGCAAAATGCTATAAGATCTCAGAGAAAAAGTCTTATGTAGGAACTGAACCCTAAAAGATGATGAAAATACTCTGGCCTTGACCCAGTAGAGCACTTAAACAGATATTTAACTTAAAATGTGTAAGAATACCCTGGGGCATAAACACATGCTTAAAGCTAAGAACATACTTCTGTGCTTTGCTGGATCAAAATCAAAGCACTCAAATCCTTGAAGGACTGAGCCCTCATGATTTTTGTTTTTATAGAGTATTTGTTTACTGAATTTCATAAATCTGAGTAGATCATTCAGCTCCATGGCAATACTACAGAATGCTTTCAAGTCTTTAGCACCTGATCCTGTTCTGTCTGTAGTAAGCTTTACTGGTTTGGTGGATTGATGTGCTAATCCTGCTCATTTATCAGGCAGATAATGCATGTACTGAATGGTGAATGTTCACAGTCTGTATCGTAAATTTATACACAAACAGAAATATTTATTGCTTATCAAAAACATCCAGAAATGTTCTATGCGTTTTGCAAAGAAAGACAGATGGAAGCACCTTCCCTAAGACATTTCCCATCTGTATGTAGAGCAGTCCAGCAGAGGAGCATCACATAAGCAAAGCTGATGAGAAGGAAAGGGGAATATACCCATACCTTAGGAGCAAAGCATCAGCTCTGCAGAAGCACTTATGCAGATGTGCTGTAGAGTCAGCCTTACTGCAAAAAAAGAATGGGTTAACAGTCTGACACTTTGGACCAGGGGGAATAGGCCACTACTTCTCAAAGATGAGAAGGTAGGAAATAATCATAAAACACAACTGCCACAGGAGGTAATTAAAACGAGCAAACCAACCAACCAACCAACCCACAAAAGCCCCAGAGGAAGGCAGACTTACGGGACAGAACAGAGCCAGGCTTTAGATTTCTCACTCATCTTTGAAAAGCAAAAGTAAGAAAACCAAGAAAGTACTCAACCACTGGACTTTGACCAGAGTTCCATGTTATGCCTGTATTTACCCCACACAGAATGCCAGAGATGCATGTGCTGTCTGGGTAAATCAGATCTGCAGTTCTCCTGGTTGAGACCTCCAGGAGGTCCAGAGCATCCAGCCCAGTGGGTGGACACAGGAAGTTATGTTATTTCATTCCCATAATGCTCTGAATCTCCAATATAAAACTGACTGCAGAGTCAGTCTCTGCTAGCTTCGCTGCCCTTCTCTTTCCTCTTTTTTCCCCTTTTCGCTTTTCCCCTCTTCTCTCCCCCTCCGCTTCCCAATGCTGCTCCCTTATCTTTGTGTGGGAGTGAGGATGAGAGCATCCTTGGAAGGGGCCTGAAGCTGGCAAGCCAAATTTTTATTGCATCATGAGGGTTGGGTAATGGGGGTGCAGAGAGACTTAATTGGGGGGGGGAAAGAGGGAGTGACATTTGAGGCCTGAATTTTTGGCCTGGTTGGTGGAGGTTGGTGGAGCTTTAGCTTAATGGGCTTCTGTGTTAAGCCCAGGCTATGTTATTTGTGTATTTTACATGCTTTGCACTGTAGCATTGTAGTATATGAATAGCACCTCCATTTAATCTTCCAATATATTCTGTATTTCTATCCAAACCACGTGTGGAGTCTAACTAGTCTGAGAGTAGTTTTAGAGTCTGTCTTCCTCCACTGCTTAAGCAAAGACAGCAATGTTACAGTGAAGTTAAAGGACACATTTTTAACACAAAGATAACTATTGCAATCACCTGGATATACTGTGAGAAACTGCCAATGAACTTCTCAGTCACATCATCAGTACTTAGGCAGTAGTAGTGTCGTATATTGTTCATGAACTTTAATGCAAATATTTTGCTTCTTGGTTTTTTAAAAAGAATTCTTTTCTCTGGGGCTCTATGTGTAGAAACCTACTGATCTTTTCTCCTAGTAATGGTTGTTTCTGCCTTACAAATAAAAACTGCAGGTCAGAAATCATGAAACCCAAATAGCTGAGAAGAAATGGCATCAAAAGAGTAGAAAAAAAAAAAGACGGGGCACAAGATATGTATATTTGGATAAAGAAAAAAGCAACAAAAAGCTAAGCATATATTTAATATTAAGAAAAACTCAAAGGAACAACTTTCAAGTATGCAGAAGTCTCATGGGATCCATGCTTTTGCTAAACCCTAAAAATGCTTACCTCAAACAAATATAACAACCCTGCAGTAAGCAGGGAATCTTTAACTAGACCAGGCTGCCTCAGAGCCCCATCCAAACTGGCCTTGAATGTTTCCATGGATGGGAACCACCTCTCTGGGAAACCTGTGCCAGTGTTTCACTGCCCTGACTGTAAAAAATGTCTTTGTAACATCTAGTCCAAATCTCCCCTTTTAGTGTAAAACCATTACCACTTGTCCTGTTGCAATTGGACTTGCTAAAAAGCCTGTCCCAATCTTTCTTATAGGCCCCTTTTAGGTACTGAAAAATAAAATCTGTCAGCACCTTTTCTGTATATAAGGAGCCACAAGGATGATTAGGGGACTTGAGCAACTCCCCTATGAAGAGACACTGAGAGACCTGGGATGATTTAGTCTGGAGAAGACTGAGAGGGGATCTGATCAATTGTGTATAAATATCTGAGGGGTGGGTGTCAAGTGGAGAGGACCAATCTCTTTTCAGTGGTGCGCAGTAATAATACAAGGAACAACAGGTACAAGCTTGAACATAGATTTTACCCCAACATAAGGAGAAACTTCTTTACAGTGAGGGTGACAGAGCGCTGGAACAGGCTGTGGAACAGGTTGTGGAGTCATCTCGTCTGGAGACTTTCAATGCCTGCCTGGATGCATTCCTGTGTGGACTACCCAAGTTGATCCTGCTTTCGGCAGGGGGTGTGGACTTGATCTCTGGAGGTCCCTTCCAACCTCTAACACTCTGTGATTCTGTGATGTTTTTTGCTCTCTTATTCTGAGTTTGTTTCTACAATTGAGTGATTTTTTTTTCTCTTAAATGACTACAAGAAAATTGCACAGAAACTTCCTCTACTGCATATGAGAGAAAGAAATCATTTTATTCTGCTTCTGCTTTTTCTGTTTTTCGTGTCTTTGAACATAAGGTGTGATGCGTTTTATACCAATTAGGTTTTCTGCAAATTTCTATGATAATGAGTGAACAATATTCTGATTTTGCTAACAGAGTACATCAGTGAGCAAATGCTGGAACCATGACAAGCATGAAAAATTACAGCAGCAGTCAATACCAGTATGATTCATTGCACAAAATCCCCATATTGCCACTTCTGTTTCATTATTCTGCAAAGCATTTTCTGTGTGCTCTGGACCAGATCCTAATGACCATTACATCATTAGTTTGCCAATTCAGGGGATTTTACATCCTCTTTTTAATGGGATTAATATGGATTATTGCAGATTAATTGAAAAAGCAGCAACATATATTTAAAAAAAAAACTTCCACTAGCTTGTTTCTGCCCCGTTTCCACCACCTTCTTGCTGGCTTGACAGCCCTTTTTCCCCATCAAGACTCATGGTCAGGGACTCATAGGCATCAAATTCACATATCCAATACTCTCTGACCAAGTTCTCTAAAATATTCCATGCACGGAGGGAGAAATGTTTAATACCAAACTAATTTATTTTAAGATATTTGATGTTTCGCTGGATTTCCAACTTAGCAGAGCAACAGAAAATATACTGAATTCATACCACCAATGCAATTGCAATATACAGTTGCCTCACAACACCAGCATGGTCCCCATTGCTGGTCTCTATAATATTGTCACTGACAGGATGCTCAGTGACCCCAGTTACTGAGGAGTACATGGCTTGAGGACAACTCAAAGCCACTGCTCTCTTCAAGTTGTTTTGTTGTTTAGGTTTTATAGGCTGTGTGCATTGAGAAGGAGACATTCACACCAGGAGGTGATCCACTCAACTGCAATAAATTCAACTGATCCAGTCAACTGACATTAGCGTCTATTTACAGCTGATCTTTTTTGTGCAAAGAAGTCAGCTTCTTTGCAACAGCTGTGGTCAGTCACACATTACATTATTCTCCATGCTTCCTGGGCACATCATCCTTGCCCATCTCTGCCAAGACTTCTTCCATTGTAGATCTTTAATGGACAGTCAGAGTCTGTTAAAAAGTCCAACTTGTGTGTCTCTCTATGTGACCATAAAGGTTTTTCCTCCTGCTCTTCACAGCTTCCTGAGAAGGGGAAATAGAGAGGGAGGTATTGATCTCTTCTCCCTGGTATACTATGGCAGGACATATAGGAATGATTCAAAGCTATGCCAGGGAGGTTTAAACTTGATGTTAGAAAACATTTCTTTACCAAGAGGGTGGTCAAGCACTAGAATAGGCTTCCTACAAAATTGGCTGATTCCCCAAGCTTGTCAGTTTTAAAGAGGTATTTGGACAATGCCCTTAATAATATGTTTTAACTTTTGGGCAGTCGTGAAATGATCAGGCAGTTGGACTAGATTGAAGCTCTCTGCCCTCCCTGCAATATATATGGGGGGTCACTGTCTTGAACTCAAAAGCTGCAGCTGTTGACTGTGTTTTCTTTCTGTAATGGCCAAAGAAATGGAATGACTGCCTGTTGGTGACACAATGCTTATCACTTGAAATATCTCTGAATATTCCTTTCTGTTATTTTCATCTGCTTTCATTGGAAAGAGATGCAGAACAGCTGAAAAACAGCCTGAAACTTAGAAACAAGGAAACACAGAAGTTTTTACATGAGAAAAACCAACCAAGAAACCAAAACTCACAAACACACTCCCACACACCTTAAAATAAAAAGTATTTGGATTAAGTAATGTCTTATCTTGGTCTGTGTTTCTGAAAAACTGAACTATCTACTCTTAACAATCTTTTCTGTAAGATTTGTGTGCCTAGCACAAGAGCCTTGCAGTGAAGAGGATGAGATGGTAGTAAATAACAATGCTGCACCCACTTGTGGGATCACAGAATTTCTGCAGTGTTATTATACAATAAGACTACAACATGCAAGTGAGAGTACAAAGTGAGAAAAAGAAGGTATAGTAAAATGAGGTTATTTATGTATACATCATATATTCCAATGGAAAATGACTGACCTATTCAGTAAAAGAATCTGAACTTTTCAGCTCAGCTTCTTCCAAGAGTAAATCTTTGCTCTTTACCATCAACCTCAGATAACTGTGGAAGTAAACCCATGACTATGTGGATATGTTATACAGATTTATAACAGTATATGGATTTTTTTTTGCTTAAAATACAGATTCATTCTCTCTTTTATTTATGTGAAATAAAACACAACCTCCCCTTACGCTGTTAATACACTTCTGTGAACAGAATGAATTTTCTGAGATTTTAGAACCCAATCTGCTAGATAGCTTAAGAATAAAAATTAAAGAACACGGATCCTTCTAACAAATTTAGCATCTGTGAGTGACTCTATTCCCACCCTAAATGAGCTAAGTAATGAAATAACACAGATGCAGCAAACTCCCCATATGGTTAAGCCTATTGAGAAATGGTGCATATGCCAAATATGAAGAAATGTCATAATTATTTACAGAGAATGGATCTATATACCACTCCCTCACCTCCTGGTGAGACTCCACCTGGAGTACTGCATCCAGTTCTGGAGCCCCTATTACAAGAAGGATCTGAAGGTGCTGGAATGTGTCCAGAGAAGGGCCATGAGGATGATCAGAGGGCTGGAGCACCTCTCCTATGAGGACAGACTGAAAGAGTTGGGGCTGTTCCGTCTGGAGAAGAGAAGGCTCCAAGGAGACCTTCTTGTGGCCTTCCAGTATCTGAAGGGGACCTACAAGAAAGCTGGGGAGGGACTTTTTAGGCTATCAGGTAGTGATAGGACTAGGGGGAATAGAGCAAAACTGGAAGTGGGGAGATTCAGATTGGATGTTAGGAAGAAGTTTTACCCCATGAGGGTGGTGAGACACTGGAACAGGTTGCCCAGGGAGGTGGTAGAAGCCTTGTCCCTGGAAGTTTTTAAGGCCAGGCTGGATGTGGCTGTGAGCAACCTGATGTAGTGTAAGGTGTCCCTGCATATGACAGGGTGGTTGGAACTAAACGATCCTTGTGATCCCTTCCAACCCTAACAATTCTATGATTCTCCCAACTTTATTAGTTTCATGTGCTGTGCCCCACAGGTGCTGCGTCATTGGAGTTGTGCCTCTGACACACTGCCTTGTCCACACTGCAGATGACCTTAGTCCTTACCACAATGGCTCCACCTATGTTTCTGTGCAGACTTCTTTAGCAGAGTTCCTTCCTTGCCCCAGTACTTCCTATGGCATGGATTCTTTCTAATGGAAAGTTTCAATCAGCTTCCACTTTCCTACATGAATTTCTCTTATATAGAATTTTTACTACCTTGAGATTATTTAGCATTACAGCTAATCAATTATACAAAAAGAACAAGAAAGTAGGGTATGAAATGCCTTCTTCTGCAGTTGCATGGCTCTATGGTGAATTTTGCAGTTCAGGTAGGATAGCTAAATAAATACAGGCACAATTAGTCTCTGCTTAGCAGCACTTGGTTACACAGTAAAGCAATACTATTTTCATAATCGTAAGACATGATAAATATTCTACTACAATTTAGTCAAAATCTACTTTTTGGAGGCAGAATCCTAGATTCTATAAATACTCAGAGGGCTAATGAAGCCCAGAGATAAAGGGATTCAATTTTAAGACGTGCAAAATTGGATGCTGGGATATTGGTTCAAGCCCAAATCTGAATTAAATTAAAACGCTTGTGGTTAAAATGCTGATTTAGAAGTCTTTTAAACATTCCTTTTAAAACCCTTTAACGTGTACTGTGACCCAAAAAGCACTTCAGTCTCAAAAGCACTACATCTTAAATACGCATTTATGATCTATTGATATCAAATTGGCACATTTTGCAACCATTCATGTGCTTTTCAAACATCAAATCATTTTAGTGTTCTTGTCACTTCAGTAATGTAAATCCATTGCACTAATGTTCTGGCCACTCTCCATTGCATGCCTGAGGAACAAAGAAAACAGATCACTCAAAATTGTCTAAGGTCCCAACTTCTTGGCATATTGGCAGCAAGTGCAGCCTAGTAAGCCTGGGTAGACTGGGCAGCAATGTTAATGGGGAAGGGTGGGGAGGAGGGAACAAGTATCACAGGTTGAGAAGGTAGATAAATTATTTCTTTGCCAGAAGCAGCTAATACCTGCCCTGCTGGTCTCAGCTGCCTGCTCCCCTTAGCTCCAGTTGCCCTGCAGATTTTACATTAGTAGAACATCACTTTAAAACTATTTTCTGAGCTTCATTTCATTTCATTGTTACTCCTTGCTGTGGTATTTTACAAAATACCTATTGTCCTTATTATGCATTATTCTATAAAAGGCTTTCTATAGATTTATAGTAATGCAGATAAGAAAGTAGCAAGCTGCTGGGAAAGTGTAAAGGAAATATTTTTCATGTCTATTCTCCAAACAAGCTTAGAATTACTCCCCAAATAAATGGACCGTAGCACACTTGGATGCTGACTCATACATGATAGCACCTTCCTGTTACTCTTGTGTGCTCATGGCAAAGATATAAATAAGATCAAGAAGCACTGTGATATGTCAGGGTCCCAGGTAGAAGCCTGGGAGTGACTACTGTAACACATGGAGGTTAGGTCAGGTAATGAAATGTGCATGTGTGCATGGCTGGTCATCCCTGGCTCCCTTTATAGCCAGTGAAAAGAAATAGGCACATCAGAGCACAGTTCCTCTTGGCCTTAACAGAGGCTAAATTGTGGCAAAACTGTGCTTGTTTTCCACTGATGACCATTCAGGGTAGTGACTTAAATATAAATTTCAATGCTGTAAGAAAATGAAATTACACATATGACACAGCTGGTCAGGAGAATGAAAACTAACTTCTCTTTGTTTACCAGCAGTTTCCAGATGTTTTTGCAGCCATATCCCAATTTATGACTAATCCTTAATTTGTTTTCCAAAAGATACCACAAAGGACATTTTTTGAAGAACTGAGGTGGTGTAATACCCCTTTACTGGAAACAAGAAGTTGTAAAAAACTGGCTAGATGAGGAACTTGAGGCTTCCAGGTGTCTAGGCCATCCAGACTCCTTGGTTGTCCAACTACTGTCAAAAGGACTGGGGTTTGGGAGTTATAATGTCTCGAGCCTTTGGGCACACTATAGGACAGGACTAACCTTGAAAGAGAGGTCTGTGGCTGACTGTCCTGGTTTAAAGAGTGAGACAGGCTCTCTAACACTTCTCAAAGGTGTTAAAGAAAATTCTCCACACAAGGATTGGATAGAATTGGAAAGTTTAAATGGAAGTGCTATTCATAAACTACATGCTAGATTGCAAAGCATATAAAATGCACAAAATCCATAGTCTGGGCTTAACACAGAAGACCACTAAGCCAAAGTTTCCCCAACCTTCACCAAACCAGGTCTCAAATGCTGAAATTATCCTCCCCTCCCCATCCCCCAAATACCAAACCCTTGTGATGCAGATAAAATTCAGCTCACCAGCTTCAGGCTCCAGCGAGGCTACTTCAGACCCAGCTCCCATGCAAAGATAAGGAAGCCAGCCAGGAAGGAGAGAGAGAACTGGGAAAGGGTGGGGGATAAAAAGGGGAAGAGGCAGCTTGTGTGGTTCATTTTTATAGAGATGCAGGGCTTAAGGGAATGAAATAACAAAAAATTACACTTTCCACCTCCTGAAGATATCTGGAGGTCTGTAAGTTTATGGTTCTTAAAGGCACCCAGCCTCAAAGAAGTCTGGTATATGGACACAAGCATCAATTTTCTGAAGAGTGCTGGTCATCTTTCAAACTCTAAAATCAGCCGAGAGGAGACAAGACTATGTTAGGATGAGCACAATATGTCTGGCAGCAAAGCGCAGTGCTGGTTTATGAGTCTGGCTCTGCAAAAGGCACAATAGTAATGAGCAAAAATTTGCAGTGGGGAAAAAACCACCACCACCACCAGAACCACAGAAGAATGTGTGAATTTTAAGGCACAAGTACTGCGGTGTTGCTGAGCTAGCACACATATCTGCAAGTTACATCAAACTAAGGAATGCAGCAAACCCACAGAAATAAATAAAAATTACAGACCAAAGTGGCAATGTGCTTGGTCTGAATGCGTTATATACTTTTGCTTTTTCAAATTACATATGGATCTCATGCATTCCCTTACACTGAGAGTCAGAGCATAGTCAAAAAAGGAAAAGCAAGCTACCTATAAAGACTTCAACTTTCTTGGATTGCTGGTGAAATGGCAAATTTTCAAAGACTTCCAGGAACTGCAGCTTTTAGTGTGCAATGTCCAGTGAAGTGCCAGTACTTCAGAAACCACATACGATGCTCTTTTGCTGTTCTGGGTGACAGTAGCTGGAAAATCTGGGTATCGCTTAACCATGATTAGGCAACAGTCATGCAGGGAGCTCTTCAGTGCAGAATTCTGTGCTTTAGGTTGCTGAGGTTAACACTTCATATGGGTTCAAAGAGATGATTTCATTGAAGGAAAATTAGAGGATTCCAGACTACACAGAAACCACCTCAGCTTAAGGAGGTCTCTATAGCTGAAAGCAATTGGAAGCTCTGAGCGGATTAGGGGAAAAAATACTGTATTATGTATCTTGTTCTCATCGTATGCTCAGATACCTGCTAAAAATCCTGTTTGAATACATAGATGTCTGTAACATGTTCCCTACATTGTTCTTCTCTTTCATATAGCAGCTTTTGTAACAGCAGGGGGTTTTGTGATAAAGTCACAACTACAGTAAAATTCACATTAAAACAATGAGTTTTCCCAGCTGCTGCCAGAATCCTAGAAGACACTGCATGAATTATTATTGCTAAACAAAGGGATATTGCCTAAATGATAGTTCAAAGTAATGGCAATCAAATGAAAATCACAGAATCACAGAATTGTCAGGGTTGGAAGGGACCTCAAGGATCATCTAGTTCCAACTCCCATGCCATGGGCACGGGCACACTCCACTAGATCAGGTTGCTCAGAGCCACATCCAGCCTGGCCTTAAAACTTCCAGGGATGAAGCTTCCACTACCTCCCTGGGCAACCTGTTCCAGTGTCTCACCACCCTTATGGTGAAGAACTTCTTCCTAATATCCAATCTGAATCTACCCATATCTAGATTTGCTCCATTATCCCTACCCTATTAGTCCTATCACTACCCAACAACATTAAAAAGTCCCTCCCCAGCTTCCTTGTAGGCCCCCTCCAGATACTGGCAGGCCACAATGAAGTCTCCTCAGAGCCTTCTCTTCTGCAGACTGAACAACCCCAACTCTCTCTGCCTGTCCTTATAGGAGAGGTGCTCCAGCCCTCTGATCATCCTTGTGGCCCTTCTCTGGACACATTCCAGAGAAAATCTATGCAGGTCCTTATTTTTTACTTCTAGGTCTGAAAAATATTAATATTATTCACAAAGATAATTATGGCAATGTGGTGGTTTGAGCTCTGACTGGAGTTTAGGAGCTCGAATGATAATAGATTGAAATTACTCCCCCTGCCCCTCTCCCTTTCTCTCGGCATGGTGGAGAGAGAGAAGAAAGAAAAAAAAGGCTAGGGGAGAGGGGAAGTAAATTCATGAAAGAAATAGTCTGAAGTCGGTTTCGAAGTAGGAGAAGTAAATTTTTCTTTTTTTTTTACAAAAGGGAAAGAAAGAATAATTTTGTGTATATACATATATATATATATGTATATATAGTAGTAACAGGGGGGTTCACAGAGGTGAGGGATGAGGGTAAGTGGGAAAAATATACAAAACCAAGCCTGGATGGCCTTGTGTTCCCTTGGATGTCAGTGGATTCAGCTGGGAGAAAGGAAGGCCCAGCCACTTGGTCAAGTGCAGGAGGCAGTGGCAGCAGCAAGTGATCTTTCTGAGCAGACAAGGCAGGAAAGAGAGCGAGCAGCGAGATGTCTACCCTTTTTATAGGCTTGCAGGACAGGAAGGGGGAGTGGAATAGACCACTTTCGAGTCAGGGGACCCCCTTCTCCCAGCAGGGGGGGGGGGGGGGCCAAGTACCCCCCTGGATTAAGTTTCTTTTGTCCACCTGGGGGCTGGGTTCTTTCCAACTCCATCCAGGATGGGTGTAACCCAGCATAGGCAATCACAGTCTAGATTGACAAGATGATATAATTACAAACGAGTTATGGTGTAGATAGCTCATACCGGTGAAAACTTTCTATGATACAGCCTAAAAGTGTAATGTGTTACAGGAAGTGATGACTATCTTCCCTGCACTTTTGAAAACAACTTCAGATATACAAAGCCTTAGAACCAACATGATAAGAAGATATTTATACCTGTCAGGAAATGAAAGCAAGTTCAATCTCAAAATGGCAAAAATGTCCTGGCAAATGGAGATAATAACAGTGTATTATCAGGGGGGAGAACAGCAGCCATATCACAAATTAGTGCCCTGGGTTTGTGTGTAGTGTGTGTTTTTGCTGCATCTGTGAATTCACTCAGTTTAATAAAAAAAAAAAAATCCAAAAGAAAAGATTAATTATTCTCTCTAGCTGGCATATCGAGAAGCTGAATGCACTTTGGTTTTAAAAAGACTTTTCAGATTACTTTGAACATTGCATGAAAATGTTCTGGTGGTCCTGGGGAATGTAAAGCATTCAATTCTGATGATGAGTTACAAGCAGAATATGTAATTTTACAGCCATTTACTGAACTTACAGATTTCTTGGAATATCAAAATCTACATCAAGTGATAATGAAAATTTTACTTCTTTTGCAGACTCCAAAGTGAAGTTATAAATAGGTAGACATGAAGGTGTTATGTTCAAAAGTGTGAGTATCTAATTATTATTTAAAATCTGTCCTCAGTATGGTATGTTTAAATATAGTTTTAGCATATGAACTTTTGTAGACTAATGAAATTAAATGAGTTGTCCTCCAACACTGCCTTTGATTACAGAGGCTCTCTGGATTCATGTTTGTTGCTTTAATATCAAATTGATGAAAAATTATCATGCATATTAAACATTCATAAACTACAGAAGCATCAGGCTCTATTAAAGGAAGCCTCAGTATTTGCTGAATGAATATTAAACAGAAAATCTTAAACTGCTTTCCAGTTTTATTTTAATTCACAGAATCACAGAATGTTAGGGGCTGGAAAGGACCTCAAAAGATCATCTAGTCCAACCCCCCTGCCAGAGCAGGATCACCTGTACCAGGTCACACAGAAACACATCCAGGTGGGTTTTGAATATCTCCAGAGAGGGAGACTCTCCACAACACCCCTGGGCAGCCTGTTCCAGTGTTCCAGAACCCTCACAGTGAAATAATTCTTCCTTCTGTTCCCATGGAACTTCCTATGCCTCAACTCCACCCACTGTCCCTTGTCCTGTCTTTGGGCATCACTGAGAAGAGCCTGGATCTATCCTCTTGGCATTCACTCTTTACATATTTACAAACATTAATGAGGTCACCCCTCAGTCTCCTCTTCTCCAAGCTGAAGAGCCCCAGCTCCCTAAGTCTCTGCTTGTAAGGAAGATGTTCCACTCCCTTAATAATTTTTGTGGCTCTGTGCAGGACTCTTTCAAACAATTCTCTGTCCATCTTGAACTGAGTGGCCCAGTACTGGACACAATATTCTAGATGTGGCCTCATCAGGGCAGAATCGAGGGGGAGGAGAACTTCTCTCGACCTCCTAACCACTCATTACTAACCTACTAACCACTCATACTAACTATTCATTAAGAGCACAGACGACACGTGCATTCTTCACTAATACTATATAAAATTTCTATGATGGTGGATCCTTTGGGACACCTAATACGTGTCAACAACTTATAAAACATTGCAGAACAAATACCCAATCAATCCCAGTTGCTGTAGATACACTGACAAATCAGGAATGGTAAGCCATGCATTCAGCTCAGGACTCATAAACATAACCTCTTGTGCATTCATTGGGGTCTGTCTCTTCTCCCTAGTGTGATGTGACAGAACAAGAGGAAACGGCATGAAATTGAGCTAGGGGAGATTCAGATTGGATATTAGGAAAAAATTCTTTGCTGAAAGTGTGATAAGGCATTGGAATAGATTGCCCAGGAAGGTGGTGGAATCACACAATGCTCAAGAAACACATAGACACTTTGGAACGTGGTTTAATGGCCATGGTGGTGTTAGGTCAACAGTTGGACTCCATCTCAGAGGCATTTCAAACCAAAACAAATCTGTGATTCTGTGATTTGTGTTTCCATGCCTGAGATCTACTGATGAAATATCAGGTCTGCAGATCTTCAATAATTGTGAACCATATGTGAATCATTGCATGACCAATGAGTTCCACCAAACCCCTAGAGCTTTGCAGTGATCACACAAGACCAGGTCCTCATCTTGAGTACATTTACAGCTTGTCTCACAACAGGACAGTGACCAAGGCCACAGTCTAGCTGCAGGGAAGGAGGCAAGAGGTTTGCTTGGATGTTTCTAGAACTGATGGCTGGAGAAGAAATATTTGGGAGGTCTCTGTCCCTCATCTATATTTTTTATTGTCTCTGTGCCAGTAACACAGCTACAGCCAGGAACAGCTTTGCAGCCAGACCTTTGACCACCAGTGTACAGATTTGCAGCGGGTTTGCCTCAGAAGCATTCCCAGGGAAGCCAGAGAGGCCTGGCATAAGCAACATGTCACCAATTGGGACAAAGCAAAGAGTGATCTACAAAAGGGGCCCAAAAGCATTCTTAAGAAGTTTGCTGATGTCACCAAACTGAGTGGTGAGGTGGACATGTCAGAAGAGAGAGCAGTCTTATAGTGACTTGAACAGGCTAGAAGAAAGAGCTGGAGGCAATTGTATGAAGTTTAGCAATGACAAGTGCAAGAATTTGCACCTTAGACAACAAAAACCAAAGAGCCCACTACAGGCTAGCATCTGTGTGGCTGGGAAGCACCTTGCTGAAAGCAATCTGGTGGTTCTGTTGAACAACAACCTGAACATGAGTCAGCAGTGCACCACTGCAGCAGGGAAGGCAAACTAGTTCCTGGGCTGCATCAGCAGGGCCATTACTAGCAGGACATCCCATTTTAATCAGCTTCTCAGGCTGTTCCAGGAGTACTGTGTACAGTTCTAGTCCCCACAATTCAAGAAAGACAGAGACAGAGTGGACAGAGTCCAAAAGAGGTCCGTGAAGATGACCAAAGGGCTGGAGAACTATGAAGGGAAAGCAAAGGCTCAAGGGAGACATCACAGTATTCCCATTCTTAAAGGAAAGCTACAAAGGCAATGGAGACTCTCTCTTCACAGGGAGCCGTATGGAGAAGACAAGGCATAACATGTACAAGTTACACTGGGGAAGGTTTCATCTCAACAGAAGAAATATATTTTTTACAGTGAGAAAATCATTGGAACAACCTCCCTAGGGATTTGGTAGAGCCCTCATCACCAGAGATTTTCAAGATGTGATTGGATGGAGTCCTAGACAGTCTCCTCCAGTCAGCCTTTTACCATGAAAGGCTGGATCAGATGATCTTTTCTGGTCCTTTCCAACTTGGACTGTGCTGTGATTCTACAATCTGTACATAGCAGGCAGGGGTGTAAATCCCACAGTCACTGAAGCTATTGCCACTAAAATGTGGATGAAGAGTGGTTTGTGAACCAATGAATCATCAAGTGATGACAATAAGAAATGAGGAGTGAAAACTTAAAAAGTAATTGGAATTAGCTGTAAAGGAGAGGGAAATGCAGGAATAAAAATTAGATAAGGAAAAATTGAGAGAGAGATTAATTGATATCTTGGATTTTGCTGATCAGCTAACCATTATCCAAAATTAATTATGGTAAACTGCTAGACAGTTGAGAATGCAGAATCTGTAATTCTGTTCTGAGCTGATATAAATTTATGACAAGTAGGACTACAGTGAAAATTACAGTCACACAAAGATGCACAGACACACACACACACGAGGAACAGCTTCAGCTGATAAAGCAGGAATCAACATCAGTCAAGGATAATTTAGCCTTTACCACTACAAACAACACTCTCCTGACTACAGATATCCATGTTGTTCCCATGTGGTGGGACTAGCAAGCCATACACAAACAGAATAAAAAGCATTATCAATCAGGTGATTAACTTCATGACATCATAAGATGTTAGGAAAGTCTTTCAGAAAAGGAAGAAAACATAAACTAACCTTTTTTTTTTCCTCTTTCCCAAGCCAAGAATTTGAGAAATCTCAGTTGTACTTAGCAGATTCATTTAGTGAGGACTGCTAATGCCTTTGATGTCACTCTTTCCGTTACAGCTCCTTTCAAGCTTCAGAAATATTTAATGCATGAATACCACAGAATCTTTTCAGGACATGTTTTTTATTAAATAAAAATGATTTCACTGAGTTCACAGCCTTTTTAAATTCACTTTCTGTAGATATATAAAAAAATAAGGGCAAAAGTAATTTTGAGTCACTTGAACATCAGTTCACAAATCCACACAAAGCACCGGATTTAAATAGTAAGAGTGTGCCCAGGAAAACTGGTCAAATCATTCTATGCACCAAATAGTGCCACAGAAAAATAAAAACAACCTATATTATTTACCATATAGTGCACAGACATGTCTTCACATGGATTCAGTCCACTCCCACCTTGTAAAAGTACCGGGCAGAAAGTCCTATATTCATATCCAGACAGAAGAGGGGAACACCTCTCTCTAAAGTTAATCTCCACCACCAGCATCACATACAAACACCTATGACCAGTGCTAGCAGCAAGTTGGACACTCTCTAACAGTATGCTCTGGATTGCAGTCCAAGAATTTCTTTGTCATATTTGGGAGAAAGCCTTGATGTATCTAAAGCAGCATGGTCTATCAGGCAGTCCTAGAGATGCTGCTGGCAGAATGAGCTCCATTTTCTGGAAGGTGGGATCTGCCTGAATGAGTCCCCTGCCCTTGCCTACCTGCAGCAGCAAGTGTGGAGAGGTCACTATGATGGGAGAAGGTGATGACATTGACACAGCAGGGATGAAGGAAAAGGCAGGCTTGCCAGGGTGGCTGTGGTACCAAGAAAGCTGTCCACCAGCAGGACTTGTGAGGTGTGATCTGCTCCTCACTGCTGTCCAGATTCGGTCACCAACAGGTATCCATTCTCCACAAAGTCCCTGAAAGTCTAAATTATGGTGTGGAATGGGGAGTTAATTTCTCCAGTTCAAATACAAATATACATACAGACACCCAAAGGCCTGTTGTGCAGCAGAGAAAGTGATTTTACTAGGACTGATGTAAAATGGTGCTAATGTACAGCAAAGGTGGACGTTTCTATTTGGAGACATCATTGTAAAAGTGGTGGAGATCAGACTTAGCACAATCAAGACTTATCCCAGTAGGAAAACACACCATAGAGTGATTATCAGAAGACAGACATCAAATGAGAAGGTAGCTGAGGTATCTGCGATTACGAGAAAATGCCTGTTCCCAGTGGCCGCGTTGAAGCTAAACCTAAGATACATCCCTTGTGATAGCCAGTTTGTGCATGGGTGATTCTCTAGCACAGATCAGGCCAGGTGTGTTATTCACACCTTTAACAAACAAATTTCAATGATAAATGGAAGCAGACATTTGATTTACCCCAGTCATGTTTAGATTTTCTATAGGTACTCAAATCTTACTTTGACAGCTGTTTCTACACATGCCTGATTTGAAGGAAAGGAAGTGACAGGTGGCGACTGCAGTAATTCCTGCTTCCATGAAGCTTCCTGCAACTCTTGTTAGTTTTGATTAATGCCTGTGCTTATCACTTTCTATCCAAGATCACTCATATGTCAGAGCTATCTGACTGTTAGGGTAAACAACCAACCATTCCCTTCCCCATCTGGTTCATGTGTAGACATGTCTCATTTCTCGAACAGCTGAAGTAAGTTGTTTTATAGGCAAGGACATTAGGTTCTTGTCACTGAGTTTTATGTATGCTGCTAGTCTCAAAATTTGGTGTTTAGTCTTCCTGAGGGGCGACTCCCTGGAGCTGGATCTTCAAAAGAGGATATTCTGTGATAAAAATTCTGAAAATAATCTCATTTCCCCCTCCTCTCCAGGTCTCACATCCTCATTACAGAATGTACCACTGATAGTATTATTCTTTCATCTGCAAGGCTGCTGTAATTGGAAGCAGGCTATAGGGCCCTTAAGTAAGGTGCCTCGATTGAAAAGCGTGTTAGCATACGGCATGCTCAGGAAGAGACAGAAAAACCTATCAACATTTGTTGCATAACTGTTTGGACCTCTTAATTGTAAAACTGTTCTTTTTAGCAAAGAATACATTTTTCCCCGGTTGTACACTTCATGTCCTCTGTTTCTTAGATTTATTTATCATAAGATTTTGACAACGTGTTTGGAGACTCTAATGCATTCAAAGCTCTTCAGTGGTAGAATTTCATAACTAGAAAGCTTTCTATCAGACAATAATTCCTGTTATGTTCTGAAGACTCCCATGGTTTGCTCCAACATCTGCCTCCAGAAATAACAATTGTCTGGCAACCCATGCAGTGGGAGTAACTGGTACCCATTTAGATAGGACTCACGGCTTGGAAACTAAGTTTCCTCTGCAGTCCATCAGTTCAGTTCATAAATCCGTAGCACTGATTTTTCTACAATGGGATTAGCAGCTCTCTGGAGATACTAATCCCTCTCTTTCTGTCCTCTCCCTGACTTGAGGAGAGGTAGTCCTAATACCTGTCTTAAAGCCCTCTTAATTAGCTAAGGTTAGACAATGTCTGCATGCACAAAGTTTCACTTTTTTCAGTCATCCTTCAAGAAACCCACAGTTTCCATAAACTGAGAGCTACCTTTGACTCTATCAACTTCTACTGCCAGTCTTAGACCAAGTTGGCATCTCACTGATTCCTGTCTTTCCTTAAACCAGTTGGTCTGGGACTCACCAGTTGGTGTGGGACTCAGCTGTTGTCTATGCCACCAAAATTTTTGTGTCTGCAAAGACTTTTCATGTGACCAGGGAGCCTAACACTGCTTTCACGGTCAGCACTGGAATATAATTTAGATAAATCAAAAACAACAACAAAAAAAAAGCCCCATATGTGTGTGTACAGATAGATATATATAAAAAACATATGCATACACATATATATATATGTGTGTGTGTGTGTGTGTATATATATATGCACACACACACAAATGTATCAGCCAGCATAACAGACTAAATACAATTCTCCTCTTGGGAATGGGATGAATATAACCAAACTTTGTGATATATACAAGTGATTGTCTGAAAAATACAAGCAAAACATTGCATTTTCATTAATAACTGAAGAACCATATCGCAGGTTGCCTGAAATCTCATTAAAATGAAATTTGACGTCTCAGTACCCTACACAGACTCAGCAGTGATCAATCTTCTTTGACCCTAAAATCAATAGTTACTCCTACAAACAACATGAAAGGTCTCATGGCAGCTGGAGTTTGGCTGCAGACATGCTCATTGATCATGAAAAACCGAGCAGGAGGAAGACAGACAAAGAAGATCAGCAGTGGGGTGTGTGGTCTGAATCTTGCTCTAGTAATTAATTCCTTATGGTCAAACAGACTGTACTATTATTCCTATTTCCTGTATGTCATACTAATGTCAGTTAAACAAAGCATTGCTAGGGTAATGTTGGTCTCCCTGAATTATAATATGTGGTCATAAATTGAAAACACAATACTGGTCTATGACCAAACACAAAAAGTGGGATTCCTGAATCCAGCTGAGCAGCTGAAAAGATGACATTTTAATACCGATGGTAGAACCAATTTAGAATTGGATGTGGAAGTAAACACAGAGCTGTAAATAGAAAATGTACTTAGAAGATGCCCTAAATTAGGAATCAAAGTTACTCACTGTCATAAACAGAGATTACTTTAATCACATACTTATAAACTCCAACCATCTGCTCTTGTATGGGGATGGGAATGCTCTGCCATTAACAAGAGAGTTATTCATGGGAGCAAATGGGCTGAAACAGAGTCTGAGGTGGGGAGGAAGGTTTCCACTTGGGTTATGGATTACTAAAAAGAGTTTGCAGAGGGCATGTGCATCTAGTGCAAAGAGAAGGGATGAGCACACTTAGGAGAGCACAAACTGAACATATACTATTTTTCACCTTTAGGGCATGGATGTGCAAGCCAGAAAATTCCCTTTGCAACTGAGTTGACAAGAAGGAAGAAGGAGGAGCATTTTAGCTTGGGTGAATAACTGGCACAGTTTGATGCATAAACAGGATTTTTCTGATCTATTTGTGAGTAAATCAGACAGACATCAGACTGGATTTATGTGTGTAAATAAAATGATACAGATGTGCAGGGATTTATTCCTAGTCCCAGACATCCTACAGACTGGGCTGAGGGTCTGTCAGGAAATTCTGCCATCAGTTACTCACTGGCATGAAGAGATTTGCAGATTGCAGCATGACAAGCTTCAGCAGGAAGTATATCGTGTACCACACTGAGTGCATTATACAAATAAATTGATATTTGATGTTTTTGCAATAGAATTGTAAAAACTTACAGAGTGGAATATTAACAGCATAAAAGACATTTATAGGTGTACTTTTCTGTGTTGAACCTAGTAAGCAGATTCAGCAGATGTCCTCCTCTCCTCCTCATTGCGTTTTTCTCTAGCAGCAAATTCACTCTGCTCTGTGTCACCACAGCTGCCATATGCTCTGTGGCCTATCCCTTCATGCCACTGTGTCCTGTGATGCAAGAGCAGGGCTCCCATGGGGACCCTGTGACTCAGGACACCCCATGCCCTCAACAGCCTTTCTCTGAGTGGGTGCAAAGTGAAGGGTGCGTGTGACAGACACTCTGCCTTGCCTTTAGCACAGCTGAGCAAGGCAAACTAGCAGTCTGCAAATAAATAATGTCTGCAGGCACTTAAAAATTAACATGGCTATTCAGCTGTGTTTTCAAATGCCTTGCTCAGTTTCTCAATCACCTCTCCCAGCTCAAGAGATTTATTTGAAGTTCTTGCTATCAAATTACATTTTCAAAGCCAGTTCATTCTGTGAGCTGGAATTACGACCCTCCTCATCAAGCTGATTTTTATTCTTTCCTCAGATTTCTTTTTCTGTGTCCTGCTTCTGACTACTCACCTTGTCTTTGCCATCATAATCCAAAACTATCCCACTAAAACCAAAGTCACCTTAAGATTTAGAACAGGATCATTCCTAGAATGTTTTCAAACTGCCCCTCTCTTCCCTTGCTAGTGATACAGAATCTTTTATTTTTGCCTTTCAATTCATATGACTTGAGAAGTGCTTTCTATTTAGTGTAATGGAAAGAAAATGTGAGGTAATTGCAGGGTGTAATTTATCTTGCCTTTTGGCAGTTTTCACCTTATCCTGGTGCTTCCTGACCTCTGAGGCCTAAGAGGATTTGAGTTAATTTGCTGCTATTTTGCTGTGAAGGAGCCTGGAGTGCCCACACAATCACTTGTCATGTTTTCAGCACTGGAGGAAATGGCCTCCAGGTGACAATAACCATTTTAACCACTTTTGGTAGAGCAATGTGGGCATGATTTCTAACACTAGCCAGACCTGGTAAATCAAAGAGGAATACCATTAGACTGTCACGCTGCAAAAACAGATAGGGAGCAGTACGTTATCTGAATAAAGTGCCCACTATTTTAGAGTCTAAAAGCCCAAGCAATAAAAATTAGAACTCAAACTACCTTGCAACACTTGTAAATACCTGCATTTTGTAAATACCTGCATTTCTGAAGTGTAATGAATTTTTCTATAATTTTTAATTTTATAATTTTTCTATGTTAGGGGCTGGAAGGGACCCCCCTGCCAGAGCAGGATCACCTACACCAGATCACACAGGAACACATCCAGGTGGGTTTTGAATATCTCCAGATAGAGAGACTCCACAACCCCCCTGGGCAATCTGTTCCAGTCTTCCAGCACCTTCACAGTGAAATAATACTTCCTCTTGTTTCCATGGAACTTCCCATGCCTCAACTTCCACCCATTGTCCCTTGTTCTGTCATTGGGCATCACTGAGAAGAGCCTGGCTCCATCTTCTTGGCACTCATCCTTCACATATTTATAAACATTAATGAGGTCACCCCTTAGTCTCCTCCAAGCTAAAGAGCCCCAGCTTCCTCAGTCTCTGCTCATAAGGGAGATGTTCCACCCCCTTAATCATTTTTGTGGCTCTGATGAAAATGGTAAAAAGTGAAAAGATAGCTGGTATCTTCTGATAATAATCCTGTATTTCTACCACAAAATTGTTTTTTTTCTTCTATTATCATTCAGTGAATGCTGGAGGAAGTTGCAGCAATAAAGAAGACAGAAAGACACACAGTGCTGATTTAAATGAAACCCAATTTTTAAAAAAGAATGTTATAGCAATGTCAATACAAACACAGTATCTCCTGGAGGAAAAATCCTGTATTTGTCATTTATCAAGATATACAAGTCAAAAACGTGTGTTAAATTATAGTCAAGAATTTTAAAAGTGGGTAGCTGGCCTTACTTTAAATTAAAAAGTGATGTTAAATTCCAGGTTTTATTTCTAAAGCTCTCTGAGCAGCTGAATTATTTATATGTTGTACTACTGCAGAATGTTATCCAGCCATTTTGCACAGATGAAAATAAAAGTCATACTATGCTGTCATATCCAAAATCTGAACACTATGACATCTGTTTTAGAGTGATAGCAAAATTTTTGGCATGTTCACACAACAAAGAACATTTCTTGCAACTAGAGCTAGAAAAATATCTGCTCCCATAAGAAAATTTTCTCCCAAAGATTTCTCATCTGTGTTCCTTGTCAGTGCTTCTTCAGGCAAGACATCTCGTTTGTGATGTTTCAGTTGCATTATTACTCCCCAGGTTGTGAACTGCCATAAAACTGCATTATCCAACCAGCCTTAGAGGCCACAATGAAGGAGCAGAGTGTGTCTGCCACTGCCTTTCACTGTGGAGAAAAATCTGGACTTGGAAAAACATCTGTAAATTTACAGCTATGAGCTTTCAGTATGTCACATAGCAGCATGGTGAGATACAGTTCCCCGTTGAGGTATATAAGGCATGCCAGCCTCTGCCCCAGGGAATCATAGACTCATAGAATGGTCCAGGGCAGAAGGGACTTCCAAAGGTCCTCTAGTCTGACCTCCCCACACTCAGCAGGGGCATCCCCAACTAGATCAGGCTGCCCAGGGCCTTGTTGAAACTTACCTTGAATGTCTCCAGGGAAGTGGCCTCAACCACCTGCCTGGGCAACTGTAATAAAAATATGTATTTTTGTATATTTTACTACTTAATATCTTGGGTGGTGGTGTCTTCAAGCACCACCGTAACTTATTTACAAAATAAGTATTCACAGGTTCAGTTATTCGGTTGTGGAGTTTACACTGCACATACAGAGACAGTTACACGATTTAAGCACAGATCTAACGTTTCCAATACAGAAATACAAGCTGTACATACAGGTGCTGTGATCTGTGGTTTTCCCACAAATGGGATTCCATGGCACATTGGCTGGGTACCCACGACTTGCTCCTCTGTCTGGTATCTTCCCAGATGCTGTGGCTATGATTCGAGCTGTCCTTGGCTCAGAGAGGGTTAAGAGGCCTCTCTCTTGTTGTGCCCAGTTCACAGTCTGGAGTTTGCCCTCGGTTCAAAGAGGGCTAGGGGGCTCTCTTTTGCGCTCAGTTGTTGGGCTGCATCCTCTTCTGGGATTCAATTCCCTTGGAGCTTTTCCGCTCTCTGCCCTGGTCCAGGTGCAAGGTCTGGGTGAAGTTGCTGGTCTGCTAGAGCAGGTCCTTCAGCAGCTACTCAGGCAGCACTTGGCTCTTGTCTCTTTGTGGCAAGCAGGCCCTCAACTGCTACTCGGGCAGCATTTGGCTCTTGTTGCTGTCTGGGTGAGAACAAGGCAAGTTGCCTGACTTCTTGGCTGGTTTAAATACTGTCCAAAGACAATTAATGCCCTTTGGTAACACAGGACCCTGATAACTGGACCTCTAGGATGGGGCATATCCAAACATAGCCAGGGCAAACACAGTTCCCAGCTGTGTTACAGAGTTAACGTGGACCCCAGGAAGTGTCCAGGGTTGCACATTCACAGGTGCTTACAGTGTTAACCACACCTGCTATACATTAGACTTGGCCTTCTGGACCCCAGGAACTGTCCAGGTTAGCACATTTGCATTGTCTGGGCTAGGGCATGTTTGGGAGTTTGACTCTTCAGGAAAGCAACCTGTTCCAGTGTTTCACCACCCTCATAGTGAAGAACTTCTTCCTTATATTCAATCTAAATCTGCCCTTCTCTAGTTTGAAGCCATTGCCCGGTGACAGGAGTCACCGCAGGCCTCTGAAAACAGTCTCTCCTCCTCCTTCCTGTAGGCTCCCTTCAGGTACTGGAAGGCTGCTATTAGGTCTTCCTAGAGCCTCCTCCTCTCCAGGCTGAACAACCCCAGCTCCCTCAGCCTGTCCTCATAGCAGAGGTGTTCTAGCCCCCTGACCATTTTCATGGCCCTCCTCTAGACCCTCTCCATCAGGTGCACGTCCTTCCTGTATTGAGGGCTCCAAGATCTGGATGCAGTACTCCAGGTGAGGTCTCACTAGAGCAAAATGTCAGAATCACCTCTCTGGATCTGCTGGCAACACTTCTTTTGGTGCAGCCCAGGATGTGATTTGCCTTCTGGGCTGCAAGTGCACACGGCTTGTTCATGTCCAGCTTCTCACCCCCAAGTCCTTTTCCAGAGGGCTGCTTTTGTCTGTATCGATAGCAAGGATTGTTCCGGCCCAGGTGCAGAATAACCCAGGGCTGTAAACAAGCCTCCATTCTCAGAAGGAATCAAGCAGACACACATGGACCTAGCCACTGTCCTCTAGCCTCCCAGCAGTACACATAGACTGGGGGTAGCTTGTGGTCTTCTCCCTCCCCTCTCCAAGGGTATTCTTAATATCATGAGAGAAACAGAAGTTGCTCCCCCACAATTGCAGTTCTGCAAAGCATCTGTTGATGCGTATTTTGAGGGAGATGGATTACCCATGAACTTAAACAGGGCCTGGGACAACAAGCACATCAATGACAGCACAGCCAGAAGTATGTTCTGGGCAAACAATCTACTAAGAGCTCCTGGACACTCCTGCCCCTGGGGCTAGTTGTGGCTCTGATAGAGTACTTGGTGTTCTTCCATTAACTGATCAGAAGGCTTCCTTCAGCATGACAGTTATAAGCCCCCTAACTTCCATCCTCACCCTGCTTCAGTCAGTGATCTAAGCAGTGCATTCATCATGGTCTTGTTGCAGGAAACTGCACTTGGGTCTTCTGGATGAGGATGGACAACACCCTTCCAGAAGGATGTTAAGAGAAAGTTCAGAGAAAGACTACTAGGCAAGTACTCATATATCTGACTGAGCATGCAATAATTTCTTAAAAGAGAAATTGCAGCAGTAGTTTCAGAGAAGCTTTTTTTTAATTATTATTTTGCCTTTTTTTAAAAATTAGAGTAGAACCTTCTATACATATTTTTCTGCCTTATGTTCAGTGCTTAAAATTTAACATATCAGACAGTGACTATACTCCATTCATGGCTGAATGTCAAAGGTAAATTTGGGTGTATAATGAAGTCCATTGTACAGAAAGGCCACGTAGAAGTCTTGATATGTAAGGTCCTGATACTGCAGTATTTCATGCACATGTGCAATGTGCAACAGGAAACACCAAGTTCCCAGGGTGGCTGGAAACCACCAGACTGGGGCAGACAGGTAATCTTTGCAAGAGGCATTTTACTTCAAAAGCAGGTTTTATTCAGCCAGCCCTGAGAGATGAAGATAGTGGGGACAGAATGAGGAACTCTCTCAGCTCAAGAGAATTTTGGATGAACATCTGAACTCAGTGTCCCTCATTCTTCCTTTCTGTGGATGGGAAGGTGAGAAACTTGTTCCAGCTCATTCATAGTCATAGAACCATAGAATCATAGAATTGTCAGGGCTGGAAGGGACCTCAAGGATCATCTAGTTCCAACCCCCCTGCCATGGGTAGGGACACCTCACACTAGATCAGGTTGCTCAGAGCCACACCCAGTCTGACCTTAAAAAATTCCAGGGATGGGGCTTCCACCACCTCCCTGGGCAACCTGTTCCAGTGTCTCACCAACTTCATGCAGATGTCCTGGACAATTTTTCCTGTATCAATCTCTAGTATAGATCTCTCGATTTATTGAATTTCCAGCTGTTCTGGAAGGCTCATTTAATTTGTCGTATCTACTCTCTTGCCTAGGAAAACTACTGTGTTAAGAAGTTTCTGTGATCTGCTTGGTTAACACAGGCATGCCTTTGACAGTCCCTCACATCCTACTGTCTATATTCTGCTTCAGATGAAGTAACCTAATCCATGGAGATGAAGCTGCAAAGAAACAAAGAACAACTCCTGTGCTGCCCCTGTTCTTCCCTACCCTCCTCCTTTGCTACTCACACATTCAGAGGCAGACTGAATACTGAGCTCTTCCATGTCCGTAATTGAGTAACCTGACATGTTGTAAATGCCTCTTGCCTTTCAAGACTGGCCCAGAAGACAATGTCCTGAATTACAGAATCACAGAATCATTACAGAATCACAGAATCATCACAGATCCACAGAATCATCACAGAATGTTAGGGGTTGGAAGGAACCTCTAAAGATCACCTGGTTCCAACCCCCCTGCCAGATCAGGATCACCTATATCAGATCACACTGGTAGAGCTCAGAACTGGGGAGCCCAGATCTGGACACAATATTTCACCAGGGCAGAGTACAGGAGGAAAAGAACCTCCCTTGACCTGCTGCCCATATTCGTCTTAACACATCCTAAGATCCCATTGGCCTTCCTGTCCACAGGGCACATTGCTGGTTCATGGTGATCTTGTCCACCAGCACTCCACAGAGCTGCTTTCCAGCAGGTCACCTGTACTGGTCCTCCCCAGGGGCAGGACCAGACACGTGCCCGTTTTCCTGAGAAAATGAAAGGACCTGTTTAGTTCAGACAAGTGTGCAAATGGGCTCAAGGTCTTGAATGTGGAGAAAACTTGACATTTCTTCTGGTCAAAAGTGTAAATGACATTTGGAACATACAATTCAAGGAAGGAATAAATTCTGGTAAGAACAGAGCTACAGTTGTTGACTGCAGGTGAATAGTACAGAATCAGATGAATATTCATTTCAAAAAGAATAGAACACAAAGTAAGCCTGTGAAGAACAAGAACTGCACCTCAGAATTCAAAAAGTATCAGCATAAGGTAAAAAATACTAAAAATGGAGTCAAATCAGGCTGTGCAACGGGTATTTAAATAAAATGTGAGCATTTTTTGACCATGTAAATGGAAGAAGAAATTTGTGGGCTCTGTAGTGAAGTAAGGATTATAAGAAATCTTGGACTGCCCCAGGACAAAGCGAGTGCCCTGTCCCAGCTGGATTCTCAGGAAGCTGAAGCAGCCATTCTGAAACAGAATCTTCCAGCTTAATAGCTGTTACAGATAACTGCAGTCCTGAGTTACTGAAACTGTGTCTATTTTCCAGGTAAAAATCAAATGTGAGTGTTATTTGTTTCAAACTGATTTGGATCCATAACCTTCTCAGCTGCCATCAGGCAGGTTTGATGGACAAATTCATTGATCCACATTTCTGTTCTGCTAGTTGGGGAGACATCTGCTTCAGTCTGGGGGAGATGCTGCCTTTTCTTGGAGCCATGTCCATTCTGCTCCAGGAGAGAAGTTTTCAAAGACCTTCCGGACAACATGAGAGCAGATTGCAGCATAAGGCTGAGGAACTCTGGCTTGTGCAGAGAGCACAAGCTGGAGCACATCCAGAGAAATGCAGCAGGGCCTGAAGCACACAACCTATGAGGAGCATCTGAGAGAGCTGGGGTTGTTTAGGCTGGAGGAGGCTGAGGGGAGACCTCATTGCTCTCTACTGCTGCCTGAAGGGAGGTTGGAGTGAGGAGGGGGCAGCCCTTTATGGCAAGTGGCAGGACTAGAGGAAATGATTTCAAGCTGCACCAGGGGAGTTTGAGGCTGGGTATTAGGAAATATTTCTTCGCTGACAGGGTTATCAAACATTGGAATGGTCTGCCCAGGGCAGTGGTGAAGTCAGTCTCTGGAAGTGTTCAAGCAGCATGTGGACCTGGAACTTAGAGACATGGTTTGGTGTTGACCCTTACAGCACTGGCTTGAGCTTTGGACTGGACAATCTTTGAGGTCTCTTCCAACCAAATGCATTCTGTGATTCTGTGTGAGAGGCCAAAAGATCTGAGGACCAGATAAAGGCTTCCCAGGGAGAGAAGACTTGCCATGAGATCAGAGAAAATCAGGCAGAGCATGCTGCCTATCAGACACAGAGTTCACTGGAAACAAGGACTTGCCCTTGAACACACCTTTGAGGACAGCAAGGTAGAAATCACATATTACGTGCACGTACACACACACAAAAAAGAAAAAAAGAAAGAAAAAAAAAAGGTATTTTTTTATCAGTCTATCTGGCCTAGCCATGGATTTTTATTTTAAAAGATTCAGCTTTTAATTTGAAGCATACTTGCCTTGTCAGAGTTAAAAACATTTAGTCTTTTGAGGGGACCTTATTGTATGAGGCAGTCAAAACAAAATCACCATGTAGTGCACAAGTAAGGTGAAGCATAAATAAATCAGTAATACCCAGTGCTGCTCTAGACTTCACATTTTTGTAGGAAAGTATAACACTTTCAGCTGGTAGAATTGAAAGAAGAAGATGATTTTGGAGCACAAACTCTGGTTTACGTTCTGAGGTGGTTCTTCTCCCTGTTCCTTCACAGTTTCAGGAGCTAGCCAACCTGAAAACTTGTTTTGATTTTTGCAGTAATATTTACTGGACCTCATGCATATAAGCAGGGCTTTGTTCTGTGACTCAGAATTGTATATTATGCAAGATAGAAGCAGGAGCTTGCACTTGAATGAAGTTGTGTGGCTTTTTATACAATTGCCACACTCCTACCAATGGGTTGCTGCTGCTGTTTCAGTGAATCCTGTCTAACACAACAATGTGACATATATCTTGGGGGGAGAGCAGTCCTGGCCAGCAGCCATGCTAAGCTCTTTTTCCAGCTCGAGTTTTCGTCAGCTGGCTGAGCCCTCAAAGCTGTTGAAAGACCCTGTTGAAAGGATGGGAATTCAATCAAAGCTGTGACATATACCTACTGAAAGGGGCTTTTCCTCTGAATGCTCAGTTATCCTGCTTTGAGATAAAAGGTTTCTGCTTCCTGAAGGCAGATGCAGAACAACTCTTAACAGAAGTAAAATCCTGTATGAGCTGAACCCTTGCCTCAAGCCTGCTAATGGGAAGGAAAGAAAGAAAGGAGCAAAATGTGCTGAGCCTGCTTGTTGCCTGACAAACCCAGCCAGGTGCAGCAAAGCATGAAAGGCAAAGAATAGGCTGAGAGTACAGATGCTGAGAAGCCAGGGAGGAGCATGGTCACTCCGTGTATCACCACCAAACCCTTCCACATCTCCCCTGGGGTGGTGGCCCCAATGTTTGGCAGCTGTCACAATGGTAACACCAAAGTGGATGTGAGAGACAGCCTGTAGCCAGTGGGGAAAAAGATGCTTTCTAGAGAATTAAAAAAACCTAATGGGAGAAAGCACTGCCATTGTTTCTTTAAAGGATATTATATTTATTTACTACATTGCTTAACAAACACACCCCCATTAATAGAATTATTTTAGTTGATGGTTTTGCTTAAAAAAAGGAGTAATGGACACTAATGGTGAATGCTAAATGGCAGGGAGTTTATTTGGGGGCTAATAGTGATTTCTAAGAGCTGGGGGCAGGTTTATGTTTCTTCTAATTCACGTATAGAAATAGGGAGTCAACTTCAACACTGGTGTATGTCACAATGTGGTTGAAACGCAATTATCATACTCAAGGATTGCCCAGCTCTTAAAACAGAATAATTTAGACTAAAGCTAAGGGTGACTCAAACAAAGGGCTTTGCAGGCTTTGACAGGATCAGAAAATTTAATTGGATAAAGCAAAAGATTGAGCTAACGGATTATAAAAAAATCCCTTAGTGGTGCTATATTTCAAATTTCCTGACTGTTTACACAAAACAGGAGATGCATCGATTAGCAGAGGATGTCAGCTTCTCCTCTCAGCTAACGGAGCATGTCAGGGTGGGTGTAGAAGGGTTGGGGGAATGCCTTTTTTTTTTCCTGTGATGTATTTTAAGATCTCTACTGGAAAACATTGCTAAATACAACCAGTGATTTTTAAAGCAAAGAGAGGGTGAAAGTAGAGGGAAGGAAAGATCCCAAATGCCTTACCTGCAGTAAGGAAGTTTAAGAAAACAAGCTCAGAGCCCATATTCCTTGCAGTGACTGAGACTGCACTGATGGGGGGCTTCTGCTGGGTGGCTTCCCCAGTCTTTGGGGGATGGGTGTTTGCAGCTCTGTGAGACACTTATAGACAAGCCAGCACTAGACTAACAATATTATTAGCAACCATTGTTCTATATTAAATTGATTTTCATTGAACTTTCATTATAATTTGATCTACATGAAATTGGGCAACTGAGCTGCTGGGAAAGAGTTTGGAGGAGTCTTATACTTTGGCCGAGCTTTGTCTCAGACAAAACAAATGGAAGGGATAATCATGCCTTGCCTGTTCTTACACTTAATAACAAAGGCAGGAATCCATAACAGAACAACAGCCTCAATATACCACTGATTATGTCTACCTGCAAGACTTTTGTGTAGTCCTGTAGCAGGATTTGATGGCTTATGATTGTGTGGTCTCAACTGTTAGAATGGTTTTTACACTAGACAGTTTGAAAGGCTAGGTATAATTGTGCCTTTATGCAAAGCCAGAAGTAGCTGGTGAGGAAAACCAAACCATTTTAGCAAGTTGCCCACACAGACTGAAATATTGCTCTGCAGCAATTTTAGCAAAACTGAGTCAAGTGCAGGTGATGGTAGAAGATGTAACTAATTATACATAATGATGGGATCTGTGGGGTGCTTCTTGTAACTCTTGGGTCTGTTTTACCTGGCACTGTGCCTTTACAGCAAGGCTGCTGGAAGTATTTCAAGAGAGAATGCTTAAAAAGAATGTGAGTGACCTTTCCCCTTTGCCTAATTATCGGTGAGTGTTAATTCTTTTCCTAGTACCTAGTCAAGCTATTCTGGGAAAGTGTGATGATTTTGGTCCTATTTAATATCAAACATTCTTTATCTGAACTCTAGTTTAAGAACCCCAGGCCAAGTTCTCATTTATGGCAGCTTAAGGAAAAAAAATAAAGAAAAACCCAGTGAAGAACCAATTATATAGAATTGTAGGAACATTTTTGATCTGATATTATTAAAGATCTGATCTTCAAAGATGTCAAGTACATGCAGCTTCCACTGGCATCCTGAAAGATGCAAGTGACTTCTTGCTTTGCCATGGGACCGTTTGAGTTGGTAAGACTCAGCAACTGCTCTTTCTTGCAGGACATAGAAGTTTTCCTTATGTTTGAATTCTTGATTTCAAGCATTGACTCATGGTTGCATTTATCTGTGAATAGATTTCTTGTGAGATCACATTCCTATGGTCAAAGTCCCATAAATCTCGCACCTGTTAAATGAGATCTGCTCATATATTTAGAGAAGAGTTGAAAAACAAACAGAAAAATGACTTGGTGATCCCACCAATTAAATTTTGCACATAGGAGACAAAGCTGCTGGATTGTATGTGGGGCTCTAATATTCCCAGGGCACCAAAATTACAGTGTCTTCACTCCTGGCTCCCTACCTCAGCTACTTCTCCATCTCATTCATTACACCCACTTCAAAACAAGCAGGTTCCCTTTCACTGCCACACCAACTGCATCTGTGTCTTTACCTTTTATAACAACCTTGATCCAACATAACTTTTCCACTCGTTTTTTCTCCCTCATCTTCTTCTCCTATCTTGTCTCGGCATGTTTCTGTATTTCATGTTGCTAAGGAAACTCTGCCTTTCTCCTCAGAAAAAGGGAAAACACATCCAAGGCTCTTTTCCTGATCTTTCCGACTTGCATCACTCAACTTCTTTTCCCTTTTTCTGAATGCTGTTTCAGGATTAGGAAGGAATGATGATAAACGAGATTAAACCATGAGACAATAATATGAAGGGGAGCACAAGACCTTTGAAAAGATCAATGTGTCCCTCACGGTTTTCCCAGACTGATGGTACCATCAGTCCCTTTGTCATCCTCTGGTAAGGGAGAGAAGCCAGCCTCACTCCTTTCATCACAAGGCAGGAAAAGTGCTAATGACTTTGAAACAGCATCAAATTCACCCTGTCAAAGCCTAAATTTTAGCTATATGCTGTTATCTGTATGTGAATAAGACCACAGATTTAGACAAACAAGCATCTTTTCCTTGATACAGCTTATCTACTTTGATCAAATCATAGGATCCTAATTAGAGTCACTGAGGAGGAGGATAATTAGCAATCATGGCAGTGATAGGACATTTATTCAAATTAAGTCAAATGTGACTAATCTTTGGAATTTAAAAATATTTTTTTAGCCAGCACAGATAAGAATCAACTAGCAGCCAATTTTAGACTTCCCTAAAAGAAAACAACAAATTCTAGAGGCTATTCCTGCTTGTTAAGAAGGCTCTGGGCTTCTGTGAATAACCTTTTAACACAATTCAGGAAATCAGTTTCCTCCTTTTGCTGCTCAGAAAAGGTTTTGATCCACTTGCCTTCTTACCTTCTTTTCTTCTCCACTCATCCTGTACCTTTGGGTGAGATGTCTGACCCTCATCCCAGAGGTGAAGAGTCATAGCACAGTTTGTTGCAGACACTGTTAATTTTACAGCCATTTGGCTCACTGGACATGGAAGTTTCTTGTGTTGATTTATAGCCCCTGCTCTTGCACACAAACTTGTATGAGATACTTCCAAGTAATTTCACTCTACATATTTACTGCTCCTCTGCCAAAGGGGTGAGGGGAATGTGGGCCAAGAGGAACCACAGCTGGTTGATGGGACAGCACAACTAGATGCTAGATGGTGATTGATGTATGAACTCCATGCAGGGTCCTGTTTGCAGCAGGACTGTGCAGTGGTGATGTGTCTCTTCTCAGATGAGACCTTTGTACCTGGCTTTTGTACTGCTCATCTCCATTCAGGCATATAGCCTGCTTGCCCTGGGTTTGCTGTGCTGGCCCATGGTGTCTGCATGGAGCAATAGCCTTGTACTGGGGGCTACATAGCATGGTTTGGAGGGATCTTTCAGAGCATCACCTGACACTTTCCAGGACTCACATGTGACAAGAAACCCTGGTCTCTGGGTGTACCTCCCAAGGGAGGGTGCATGCAGTAGTCAGTGCCAACATTGTGCACTAGTCTGCTCTCTGCTGAAGGTCTCCTATATTCTTTCTTGATATCTTCACTGTCAGCTCCATCTCTTTCAGGTCTTTGGAGGGACAGTGCTTCCCAGGGGTCTGGCCAGGCTGTATCTGCATGCTTAGGGGGGGCAAGACACAAGACCAAATTGCTTTGTGTGACTTGAGCACATCAAGGACTAAAGACACACTTTTACCCTCCCATCAGCCCCCTAATTCTGACCTCTGCCCTGAAGGTCACCTTCCCCCCCCACAGGAATCCTTCCTGAGACACCAGAAAGAAGTTATTCTAATAAATTAAACACATTAAACAATTCTCTTTCAGGCAGTGTTTCTAAGAAGATATTTTAAAGACAGTTCTCCCCACCCAGTCTTTGATGAAAACCCACATGTGCCAGTGGTGCTGACACCAGGAAAGCGAGGATTTAAGTTGAGGCCGGTGTTTGGTATCGCTCTGATTCAGATGAAAGACAGCATACCTCCTGCATCAGGATTGTCTCTGCCTGGGGTTCCCTTGATATGCTCAGCTCACCTCAAGGGAGCAAACACTGGCTTTGCAGGTCTCAAAGAGTTTTAAGGTCTTTGCCTTGATTTTTCCTAGAGGCAGAGTCAAAAAGTTCTATATACCTCTGTTAACTACTTTGAGATCCACATCTTCAGAAGAAACTTAAAAAGTGTGCAAATGAGCATGCATTATTGAAAAGCAGCTGTTGCTATAATGATTATGTGCAAAGAACAACAGAGTCACAAATGCTAAGCAGCATATCCTGCACAGAAGCCCATGCAGATGTAACCCTAAGACCTCATTAGCTTAATGTTCCAAAGTACAGCTAAGCATCATGCTGACACAGGCCAATAGCTTTAACATTTTGCAGTACAAAACTGTTTTCCCTGTTACTTACATCTGTTTCATCCAGCCCTGGGAATTTTGCCACTGAGAGCCATTCTGGCTCATAATAGTTGGATCAGCTCAATTTTATGGATGCTTGAAAAAAGTGTTGTGTTGAGTTGATCTTAGCTGGATGCCAAATGACCACCAAAGCCATTCTATCATTCCCCTCCTCAGCTTGACAGGGGAGAGAAAACATGACAAAAGGCACATGGGTTGAGATAAAGGCAGGAAAATCACTCACCATTTACCATCATGGGCAAAACAGACTCAACTTGGGGAAATTAGTTTAATTAACTACCAATCTGATCACAGCAGGAAAAGGAGAAATAAACCCAAATCTTACAACATCTTCCCTCCACTCCTTCATTCTTCCAAGACTCAGCTTCATCCCCAGTTTCTCTACCTCCTCCCCTCCAGTGGCATAGGGGGGTGGTGAATGGGGACTTGTAATTAATTTATGAATTTATGAAATTAATATATGGCAAACATGGATATTAATAAAAAATATTAATAACTTTTTCTCAAAATGAAAAATTGCCCAAAACTTATTAAATATGTTCATTGTTTGGTTGGAATATATATTTACAATGGGGATGTATAATATTTAGGCAAGTATAACAATTATAACAATTTTAAGCAAACCAGGAGGGATAACAGGGAAAGAGAGAATTTCCTGGAGCCAGGCTCTTTGAGGTGATTCACAGTGATAAGACAAGGAACAATGGGTTCAAACTTGAACATAGAAGATTTCACCACAACATGAGGAGAAACTTCTTTACAGTGAAGGTGACAGAGCACTGGAACAGGCTACCCAGGGGGGTTGTGGAGTCTCCAGGGAGACTTTCAAAACCCACCTGGATGTGTTCCTGTGCAGACTACCCTCAGTGATCCTGCTCTGGCAGTGGGGTTAGACCAGATGATCTCTTGAGGTCCCTTCCAACCTCTGATACACTGTGATACTGTGAAAATGGGGCTTGACCATGGGGTGGGGGAGACTCAACAAGACCCCTAAATACAGGAGGCAAGTGAATTAATTACTCACTAAAGGTTCTACCCCAAATAGGGAGGTGCTGCTGCTGTATTAGCCGTTGCGGCTTTTTGGGGCACTCTGGTGTGCCCATCATGGCTGGTTGCTGGCAGGACTGCCATGTGGTTTCTCGATGGCTGGTCAGGCTCCAGCAGGACAGCAGGCGATACGACACGTTTTCCATGAAGGGCTCTTGGCTTCCCTGGGTAAACTGAGGCACAGCAAAATTCTATTGCAAGGGGAAGCGAGGCTTGGATCCTAAAGCTCGTGGCTTCCCTAGCTTGCAGTGCGGAGGGCTCATGGCTTCTATCCCAGGTATTGGACCAGGCAACTCCAGGCAAGGCAAATTAAAGCAAGGCAGGTCCAAGCAGGCAAGGCAAAATGACTACAACTCAGCCTATGCATATATCTTGCCCAAGATTCAGTTGGGCCAATAGGGCAACTGAAGCCAGCAAATAGTTACCCAATGGAAAGGGACTCTGCCAGGCTGTGGCCATAAAAGGCAGAAACATAGTCCTGGTCTGGGAGAAGCAGTGGCCAGTACAGGTGCTCTTACCCCAGAAGGAGACTTGTTTACCAGACACGTTAGGTCCTGTCCCTTTGTCCCTTTTCCCATGTTACCCTGACTCCTGCAGGAGGGAGGGGAGAGAGAGAGACCATGTCTAGACACATCAGGGCCTGTTTGGGTTTGTGCTGTGCCAATTTGGCCCTAACACCACAGGACTGTGGTCAGTTTATCACATGTTGCCTCTGCCTCTCCTTCCTCTGCAGGGGGGGGACTCACAGTCTTGCACTCCTCCAGCACAGGCTTCCTACAGGTCACAGGCTCCTTCAGGCACCCACCTGCTCCAAAATGGGGTTGTCCACAGCCTGCAGGTGGATATCAGCTTTGCCATGAACTGCCATGGGCTGCAGAGAGACAGCCTGCCTCATTGTGGTCCTCACCATGGGCTACAGGGGAATCTCTGCTCTGGTGCCTGGAGCACTTCCTCCCCTTCTTCGGTGACCTTGGTGTCTGCAGAGTTGCTGCACCCACATATTCTCACTCTTTGGCTGCAGTTGTGCAGTTTTTAAAACACTTTCTTAAGTATGCTATCATGAAGGATTTCTCACCATCACTGATGGGCTCAGCCTTGGTGGTGGTGGGTCTGCCTAACAGCCTTCTGCCTTTGGCTCTATTGGACACAGGGGAGGCTTCTATCAGCACCTCACAGAAGCCACCCCTGTAGCACCACACCCCTAACCAAAACCTTACTACACAAACCCAATACAACTGTTAGCACATGCACTCAATCCCAGTCAGCAGATAGTGACAATTTTGGATGTGTTTAGCTTAACAGGTGAGAACTGCAGTACCAGTGATGGCTTGTACCAACTGATTTTCCTCCCTAGAATTAGGCCATCTGTGACATTGGTGCATTCAGTCACGGGGTTTCCCACTGCGGCTGTAATGGTTATACAGAGGCAGCAAGCTGAGTGGCTCTCAGCAGCGTATCAGAGTAAAATACACAGCAGATACACATCACCAAGAGACAGAAAACAGCAGAAAACCACTAAGCAAAGCTCTAGAAGTGCCACTTACACAATTTTGATGAAAGCTGCAGAAGGGGAGGCTTTGGGTGCTGTTTTAAAAAAGGAAAGGCTCAAATCTGTGCAGTTTTCCATGCCCAAGGCACTTCAATTTGGGTACGGGCTCACTGAAAAGCAGTTAACTGTTTCTGTTGCATTTTCTGGGTGAACACTGGGGCCAAATAGTCACTCAGGTGAGCAGGAGAAGTGTTGGTCCCAGAAGAGGTTTTGGTAGAGACAATTTCTTACACAAGCTGAACTATAGTGCCAGTGCCCCCAGGAATAGACATTTACCACCCTGCCAGGCGCAGGGGCATCCTTACCTCACTTCTTACTATGAATCACAGAAACAGAATGGTAGGGGTTGGAAGGGACCTCCAGAGATCACTGAGTCCAACCACCCTGCCAAAGCAGAATCATGTAGGGCAGGTCACACAGGAACACATCCAGATGGGTCTTGAAAAATCGCTAGAGGAGGAGGCTCCACAACCTCCCTGGGCAGCCTCTTCCAGTGTTCCTTCACCCTTGCAGTGAAGTTTTTCCTCATATTGAAGTGGAACTTCCTGTGTTCCAGTTGTTATCCATTGTCCCTTGTCCTATCACTGGACACCTCTGAAAAGAGCCCTTCTTCTTTACATCCACCCTTCAGATATTTATAAACATTAATAAGATCTCCTCTCAGTCTTCTCTTTTCCAGACTAAACAGCCCCAGGTCCCTCAGCCTTTCTTCATAAAACAGATGTTCCAGTTCCTTCATCATCTTTGTAGTCCTCTGCTGGACACTCTCTAACACATACCTGGCCCTCATGAACTGGGGAGCCCAGAACTGGACACACTACTCCAGATGTGGTCTCACCAGGGCAGAGTAGAAGGGGAGGAGAACCTCCCTTGACCTGCTGGTCACACTTTTCTTAATGCACCCCAGGATACCATTTGCCTTCTTGGCCACAAGAGCACATTGGTGTCCCAATGATAACTTATTGTTCACCAGGTCTCCAAAGTCCTTCTCCAAGGAGCTGCTTTTCAGCAGGTCATCCAGTAATCTGTACTGGTGCATGGTGTTGTTTTTCCCCAGGTGCAGGACACTACACTTATCCTTGTTGGTTCCCCTTTGGAACCAGCTCTCCAGTCTGTCCAGATCTTGCTGAATGGCTACACAGCCTTCCAGGATATCAGCAACTCCTCCCAGTTTCGTATCATCAGCAGACTTGCTGAGGGTACACTCTATGAAACCAAGGAAGTTACAGGTTGTTTGATAACTGAGCACTGAGAAAAACTCAGTGGCCTTTCAAAGGTTGGATTCACAGCTCAGAGACCTTTCGAGGTTTGGATGCACTCCAGTCTGCACTGCAGAGGTGAGGGAAGGCATTGCAGCAACACTCCCTCATGCACTGCTTCTCCAAGTGGAGCTGAGCTGAGCCCATATGATCCTGACTGCAGCAAATGCTGGCCTTAAACCCTTGCTTTGCATTCCATGCCAGGGTAAAAGTTGAGACCTGCCATTTTGAGTTGTATCAAAAGAGATCACTTCAGCATTTGTAGAATCAGGGTGCTTTGTTTTCATACACTGAACTGATCTTGTCACATTTGATATTTGCCACTTCTTCACAGGAACTGCAGCTCAGGGTTGATAGTTACCTGATTGATCTCTGCTAGCAAGAGTTTGGAGCAAATTCCTACTGACATGAACTTCACAGCACACTGTACAACACATCCAGAAGGAAGCTTGTGTTGTCTGATAGGACATTCCACTTTCTACATTCCCGCTCCCATGAAAGGAAAGAGAAAAGTAGCCAGGACTTCTTGAACCCTGCAGACTCAAGGCAATTCATGACAGTCCACAGAACACTGGGAATCACTTTGGACTCTTGGGAAAAAGAAAATTTCCCCAGGAAAATACTGTGGGGTTTGTTTGTTTGGTGTTGTTTGTGGTTTGTTTGGGTTTTTAAAATTCCCTTATATGCCTTTCAAAAACAAACAAACAAACAATCCTAAGTTTAATATTTTAAGAGATCTTTGTAGCCTTACCTGCTTGGACTTTAAAATAAGGTAGGAAATTTTCCCTAGCAACAGGACTTCAGCAAAAATCTCTTGCTCTTTTTCAGATTTGTTGAAACAAGCACAAAACCCGAGGAACTGTATTGAGAGTCACTTCATTCCCAGGATGCTAAACATAAGAGGGACAGCATAACAAACTCCTTCAGAGAAAAAAGGACTCCAAATCCAACAGGTCGTAAGTATTCTGTTCTCCATTACTTGATAAAAGGGACTTTTAAAAATAACTCCAAGAGGTTTAAATAAAACTGTCTTGCAGGGCTACCCATTGGCACAGAGGAGGTTTCTCAGGAGGCTTCCTCAAGGAGTTCTGACGCAGTACTTGCTCCCACCACCTCAGTACAGGTGAAGAAGGTTATTCAAACACGACATTCACAGGAATTTCTGTTTGGGTGAAAGCTTAGTTTGCGTGGCCTCTAAGAGATGAACCAAACAGACGGTACCTCCTCTCTTTGATTGAAAACACAAGCCTTGGGAACGGGTTTGAGCTTGTTACATTTGTGATGGGACCCTACCCACCACCTCCCGAAAGCAAAACCAGCCTCCAACTCCGCTTTTACTTTGCTATCAGCTGCAAGGCAGTTACAGTGCTTACAGTGGCAAACAGCTTTGCATTTATCATGTGAGATAAGACCATGGGCAGCCCATGCTGAACCTTCCATTCATCTTCCTTTCTCCTTGGAAGGTGAACAGTTCACCTTGGCTATGAGTCTTGAGTTTAAATCAAGAGAAATATTTGGCTTTGCTTAGCCTTTTAAAATATTTTAATCTGTTCCTTTCTGACAGCCTGATATAGCTAGAATTGCCACTAATGGGTTTCAATAAATAAAATGTTATGCCTTGGTGGCTGACACTGTTTATATCATGTAAGTTTTCATTTATGAACATTCTGTTGGTCTTGATTCCCAAGCCTCAAATTTATTAGTAAAGAAGAGCTGACAGAGGTGACGTAAGGAGCAGTATTTAAAACAGAGCTGTCAGCCAAAATGAATCTGTGCTATAAAGTGCCTCACTGTGGGGTTCATTTAAAAAAAAAAAAAGCTTTATTGAAACAAATACTGAGGGCTCATCTGCCCCTCTACTCTGCTCTGGTGATGTGACCTCACCTGGAGTATTGTGTCCAGCTATGGGCTACAACACAAGAGAGGCATTGTCCTGCTAGAGCAGGGCCAGAACAGGGCCACAAAGATGATCAGAGGGCTGGAGCACCTCTCCTACAAAGACAGGCTCAAAGAATTGGGGCTGTTCAGCTTGGAGAGGAGTAGGCTCCAGGCAGACCTTAAAATTACATTTCAATACCTGAAAGGGACCTACAGGAAGGCTGGGGAAGGGCTGTTTAGAAGGGCTTCTAGTGGTAGGATGAGGGGTGATGGTTTTAAACTGGAGCAGGATAGATTTAGGTTGGACATAAGGAGGAAGTTCTTTACAATGACAGTGGTAAAATACAGGAACCTGTTGCCCAATTCCATTCCCTGGAGACATTCAAGATCAGAGTTGATGTGGCCCTGGGCAGGCTGATCTAGTTGGAGGTATCCCTGCTCACTGCAGGGACAAGACAACCTTTGAGGGTCCCTTCCAATCCAATGCGATCTCAATCTATCATGTCTGTGATATGGGTGGAAATAAAAAGATACCTTAATCAAATGTGTCATTTTCCCAAAGCTCCAGATTATTCCAATGTCTAGAAAGCTAAGGCAAAATAAAATGGGGACCTACATTTCATTAGCTTTTTTTGGTATCACATGCCTAGCGTTAGCTATCTAAGGTTTTACTTTCAGTTGTGCTGCAGCCCATAAATTTCTATAGACTTATCCATATTGAACAGCCATGAAACTGTAGAACTGGCTGATATCTGAATCTATTGCCTCTCACCCAGCACAAAGTAACTTGTCTGAGGTCATGCAAAGCTTTTGCAAAAAACAAACAAACAAACAAACAAAAAAACCCCAACCAAAACTCAATCTTTTCCTGTCCTGCCTTGACCACTTCAACCAGTATGTGTCCTACAACCATTGTCTTGCTGTAGACTTCTACCACTTCTGCAGCACTGCTGCTCCAGCTTCTTCTTCATCACAGAATCACAGAATGTTAGGGGCTGGAAGAGACCTCGAAAGATCATCTAGTCCAACCCCCCTGCCTAAGCAGGATCACCTATGCCATATCACACAGGAACACATCCAGGTGGATCTTGAATATCTCCAGAGAGAGAGACTCCACAACCCTCCTGGGCAGCCTGTTCCAGGCATGTACACAACGGATGCTGCTCTCCATGGAGGAATGTTCCAGGAGCTGGCAGGGGGAGATTACTTTTCTAGCAGTCCTATAGAGGCTCCACACAGAAATCATGTCCCCATAGTGACCCCTGGGGGCATTCATTTGTGTTCTCTTAGTCCCCTTTGAAGATTCATCACTTTTGGGAGGACTGTAACAGAGAGCCGTGCTCTGGAAAGAGGAGATGAAATATCCATGAGCAATAGGTACATGCAGAAAAAATTGCTACAGGCCTTGAAAATCAACTGGGAATTACCCAAAGTGTATAAGGAGATAGAGACTGTCTGAAAATCCTCAAGTGGGAAGGAAAAGAAACTTCTATGGGACCTTAACATCAGGCAAGGGACTGGCTGTTAAAAATACCTAAAGCAGATTTGCAAAGGTGCTGCCAGTGCTTGTGGTGGCTGAGTGCTGCTGATCAAGAAAATACCAGGTTTTGGTTTTTTCAGAGTATTCCTTGCAGTAGGGACTGGTGGAACTGCTGACACTCAGCAGACCTGGGGTGCTTGTTTGCATCATCCCTGTCAGCTGATGGCAAACTGTCCCTTCTCTGGGAGCAAAACATAGTAAAAGACACTGGTATGTGAATGCATAGAAAGAAGTGGCAGAAATGGCAAGCAGGAGGACAGGGAGAATAAATCTGAGCTGCTCTGGGCATTTTCTACTTCACAGGTAGATTGGTTTAAAGATGACAGCTGTGTTGATGTCAAGGGCACACCAGCCTACTTAGGGTGGGGGGATGGCCAAGGACCCCTCAGCCTCCCTGCTTAATCTCTGGTTTATTAGGCTTAAAAAGAACCAAGATGTGGGGGGATGAAAGACACTGAGAAAGGAAAGAGGAAATAGAGAAGTGCAGGGAAGTAAAATGTAAGACTGCATGAAAAAGAGCCTTATATGCCATGAGATTTCTTAAGCAGTATCAGCCCTTAAGAGCCAAGTGGTGTGAAAGTTTAAGGTATTTTAGTAGGAACCAACTGCCTTGCAATTATTCCTGCAGGACTGATGAAATGTCTGGAGCTTTGCAGTGCACCTCTGAAGAAGCCCCACCAGGTTAATCCACCTCTCATTTTTACAGAGTATTTCCCTGTGCCTGTCTGACAGAGCTGATCTACAACCCTTGACAAATAATTACAGAAATAAAAAACATGTATGTTCTTCAGCCTGTGAGTAAATCTCCTTTTTTATCTCCCTTGCTCATAAACTACTTGAGACACTTGCCTAGTGAAGATGATAATATTTGTTATTCAATAGCTTATTGTTTAGTATTCCTGCTCCCTGCTGCTAGGAAAAAACAAACTATTTTAATTTTATATCCAATAAGCACTTCTCCTAAGAGATATAAACTTGGCTTTATGCTGGTTTTGTCTGAAATCAAGCCATGGTTTTAGATCAGACTAGTGCTGCCTGCAAAGAATGCTGCTGCTGCTGCTCAGAAACGGAGGTGGAGCAGAGAGGTCTGAGGCATGAGTCTGGGTCTAGAAAGGGGTACTGTGGACAAGGAGTGAAGATCACAGAATCACAGAATGTTAAGGGATGGGTGGGACCTCGAAAGATCATCTAGTCCAACCCCCCTGCCAGAGCAGGATCACCTGTACCAGATCACAAAGGAACACATCCAAGCAGGTTTTGAATATCTCCAGAGAGGGAGACTCCACAACCCCCCTGGGCAGCCTGTTCCAGTGTTCCAGCACCCCCACGGTGAAAAAACTTTTCCTCCTGTTCCCATGGAACTTCCTATGCCTCAACTTCCACCCATTGCCCCTTGTCCTGTCTTTGGGCACTGCCGAGCAGAGCCTGACTCCATCCTCTTGGCACTCACCCTTTACATATTTATAAACATTAATGAGGTCACCCCTCAGGCTCCTTTTCTCCAAGCTGAAGAGCCCCAGCTCCCTTGGTCTCTGCTTGTAAGGAAGATGTTCCCCTCCATTAATCATTTTTGTGGCTCTGTGCTAGACTCTCTCAAGCAGTTCCCTGAGGTCCTTCTTAAACTGAGAGGCCCAGAACTGGACACAATATTCCAGAAGTGGCCTCACCAGGGCAGAGTAGAGGGGGAGGAGAAGCTCTCTCGACTTGCTAACCACACCCCTTCTAATAGAGCCCAGAATGGCATTGGCCTTCTTGGCCACAAGAGCACATTGCTGGCTCATGGTCAACAATACCATCCACTTAGACCCCTATGTCTTGCTGTGACCAACAGTGATCTCAGGGGCAGTTCTCCCCTCAGAGTAGTCAGCAATATGAGCTCACTGGTTGCTGTTAGGGCAGCAATAAAGGATTCAGGGATTATGATATGATTTTGGGGAGCTCTACATGCCTGTGAGCACACAGCATGTAGAAGCATGCTGAGTTATGTATGGATGTTTTGTACTGGCTCTGAACCTAGCTTGGAAATAATTAGAAGCTCACAAAGGTATTTTAAGCTATTTTTTTTCCTCCTCAATACATTTTTAAATGTACTTGATAATTTCAGTAGGAAGAGAGCTCTTATGCAACATTTGGATGTGTACTTCTTGGATAATTAATTATACCCCGAGGGAGATGACTCAGCCAACTCAAAAGTGATTTGTGTTTGTCTGATGCTGGTGATTTCTGTTTGTGCAAGAGTTATTCCATGAGCCATATTACGAAGAATACATTTAAAAACAAATTCTAAAAAGACAGGATTAAGATAGTCTTCCCAAATTACTCAGAGTGCCTGAGATGTGAGAGCCCAATATGCCCTAATGAACATCACATGTATTTTTGTAACTTTGGTCTCACAGCTGCTGTAACAGAGGACATAAATGAGCCTCTGCTGCAAAGAGCTTTTCTCTCTGCCCAAAATGATACAGCCAGAACCTTGCTAAACATTTCTGAGACGCAATATGGGCAACTGCAGCTGTGACATCTGTGTGAGGGCCTCTTATACTTGTCTCAATATATCCAGCAGCTACTTAGCCAGTAGAGAGTCTGACCTGGGATCTACATACTGCTCCTCTGGGTGTATAAGTACTTCACGTAAAATGAAACATCTTCAACAGCTGACTGAAAAACACAGTTCTACTGCCTTTTCAAATGATGCCAATGAAAAACTTTGCTCTGCTCAGCCCAGCCCAGCCCTTGCACCCAGCAATCAATAATTCCTCTGAATGTTGACACACAGGCACAGGATGCCAACGCAAGCAAGCAGATCCTTGCGAGAGGGCATCAACTGAGAGCTTGCTTGCTGGTCCTGGTATTCTCCACACTTAGCAGTGGGGCTGCCACTGATTGACCTGGCAGCTCCTGAATTGCTTTGAAGATACAAACTGGTTCTACTGGGGCACTGATGAATGCCTCACTCTTCCCATAGGCCCCACCTTCCTGTAGGTTCCCTTCAGATATTTCAACCTATAGGAAGGCTGGGAAAGGACTGTTTAGAAGGGCTTGTAGTGACAGGATGAGGGGCAATGGTTTTACACTGGAGCAGATTAGATTTAGGTTGGACATAAGGAGGAAGTTCTTTACAGAGTGGTAAAATACCGGAACAGAATGCCCTGGGATGCAGATGGGGCCCTTTCCCTGCAGGCATTCAAGATGTGGCCCTGGGCAGCCTGACCTAGTTGGGGGTGTCCCTGCTCACTGCAGGATGGTTGGACAAGGTGACTTTTGAGGGTCTCTTCCAACTTGACACAATCTGTGCATCTGTAAATATATTAATTTTTTTGCACCATGGAAACAATTTCATGTGAACATGAAGGGAGGGAGCTGCCTGCACCAATCCCTTAGATGCTCTGAACCCTCTGTTCACTTTTCTTCCACTCTTTATACTGGTTAGAGAGGATTTGGTGTGAAGATGCCTCAGCCTGAGGGATAAATAACTGATACAATGAAGCATGCACTTTTACAAGCAGATCACCTCTGTGCCCAGGAAGGGGACACTTCCACATTGGAGAGCAGGGAAGCCACACAGCAGGCGAGGAGTTGGAGGAAATCACCAATCCCTTCCTCATCAGTGCCTCCAGCATTACATCTTTGCCATCCAAGCAATGCAGTCCCTAGGATGGCTTTAATAAAAACCCTTGAGCTAGGTACTGGTAATGAGCCTTGCAAGGGGCCCAAGTGTTAATAGAAAACACTCTCCTTCACAAGCAATAGATACAAAACCTACAGCTCACAGTGGTAACTGCCCAATTAATTTCCAATTGGGGTGAGGGCAGCAGGAGGAATGTGCTGCGTAACTCAGCACTCATATTGGAGGACTGATGTGCTGGAGAGCTAGGTAGGGTGACAGGGTGGCTGGAGGCAAAACCAAGCAGCAAAACGAGGCAATAGGAGAGACAGGCTAAGCAGTGATGAAAGTGATGCAGGCAGCCAGAGCAGCTTCCCATGGAGGTGTGAGCTGCAGATGACCCATCCTGCAGAAAGCTGCCAAGTGCAGGATGCTGGGACACTGTGGAGCTCATGTGGCTCTCCAGCTCCCAGTGCCAGTGCCAGCCTTGCAGGGAAGTGAAATGGGGCTGTGGGTGGAGGACTTGCTCTGAGTAACTGTGTAGGTGGTTGAACCCCAGAGGCTGGAGACTTACAAAGGTTTTGTGCTGCCACCGACAGAAAAAAAAAAGGCAGCAGCATTTTGTGTTACGCTTGAATCTCTCTGACATTTTCCCCCAGTGCTAATTGCTCCCAGCAGCTTCTCACCATGCAGCAACTGCCTGGCACTTGTGACAGTCATTAAAAACTTGTAAACAGCCTCTAGAGGAAAAGTGCCTGGAGTTACCTTGCCAGATTAAAGAGAACCTGATAAATAAGTAAAAACAGAATCATAGAATGGTTTGGGTCAGAAGGGACCTCCAAAGGTTATATAGTCCTACCCTGCTGCAATAAGCAGGGGCATCCTCCATTAGATCAGGATGCTCAGAGCCCTCTTCAGCTTGACCTTGAATATCTCCAAGGATGGGGCCTCAACTACCTCCCTGGGCAACCTATTCCATTACCTTCATGTTAAAGAACTTTCTCCTAATGTCCAACCTCAGTCTACTCTTCTCTCATTTAAAACCATTGCCCCTCATCCTACCACTACAGACCTTTGAAAACAGTCCCTTTCCAGCCTTCTTGTAGGCCCCCTTCAGGTACTGGAAGGCTGCTATTAGAATGGATCTGAACCTCTGGTAGGCCACTTTAGGGACTGCTCAGAGGCAGAGACTCAGGAAAGATGTTATCATTAAGTACCTGTTGGGAAGGTGTAGATTAGATGGAGCTAAAGTCTTCTCGCAACGGGCACAATGTGACACAAAAGGAAGTCAAACATAAAGAAACCCTTTTTATGCTGTGAGGATGGTCCAACACCAGTACAGGACAACTAGAGAGGTGGTGAGGTCTCCATCCTTGAAGATATTCCAAAGTCATGTGGGTATAGGCACCCAGCTCTAGGTTGTCCTGCTTGAACAGGGGCTTTGGACCAGATGAGCTCCAAAGGCACCTGGGTTATTCTGTAATTCTGAGCTTCTGTGTGAATGTGCTGTTGAGAAACAGCTCTGGCAGGTAGTCCCCAAGGGAAGTCAAGTAGGAGGGATCTGCTCACCCAGAAGTACAGCACTGGCTCCAAACCTCTCAGCAACTGTGAGTCGATGAAATACTCCCCTGGAATATTTCAGTGCACCTGGAGCTGGGTTCCTCTGAAACACATGATTTGGAAAGAACACAGGTTCAGCTCCTCTGACTATCTGGCTTCTCCAGTCAGACTCTGTGGAGCAGATCAACCTATCCTTAATTCCCATTTGTAATGCAGGGCTTAAAAGCAGTTAAGACCATTTCCCAAAGTGATCAGTCCTCTTGATGAGGAGACTATTAACAGATACGTCAATCAGAACTATCATCTCAGAAGCTGCTTCGCTTTCTCATCCAAAAAAATGCTGTTTCTCTGGGGTCTTAAAACCATATTCAGCAAAGAGAGCTTGGCTAGCTGTCCTGCCCTGCAGAGCCCAAGTGTTGGGGTCTTTGGGATGTTTCTGGGCCCAGAAGTTGTGATAAACCAGCACTTGAGCAAGCGTGGCCCATCCTCCAAGCCTTGACAACCACCTTCCTGTCTGGGGTCCTCATGTATTTATCACAGCAGAGCAACGCAGGGATTTCACAGATCCACTGTGTTGAGCCATTGTCTCTGAGGTGGTTTTGGACTTGAACAATCACAGGATACTCTCATACTCTATAGGCACAGGAATTGGAGCACTACCAATAACCACTAACAGATGTTCCTACAAAGATACAGCTGTTTTAAATACATACGAGAGAAGTAGGCAGGAACTAGTTGATGATGCACAATAATTTTCCCAGCAGAAAATTTTCTTTATTGGCTTCTTACTATGACAATTAAGAAACTGCCCACACTGAAGACTATTTTTCTTTTCCTTCCTTTTTTTTTTTTTTGAGTCAAGTTTGTACGATATTAACCTCCTGCTTTTTACTTTTTTGGACTTGTTCTGTGTAGAAGCTAGACTCTTTTCAGACTCAGAAAAACATTGCTTTAAAAATGTATTCCTCACAAAAATATCTTAGCATTATTTTTAATATTTTTTTTAGCTTACAAAACCAACATGCCTATAGATTTCTCACGATCATGATATTGATGTAATTTCCTGCCACCCCTCTCTACTGCCTGCTTTCCAAACCAGTTCTTCTGTCTTGGTTTAAGGAGCGAGACAGAGCTCTTCACCTACTCACTTTGCAAAAGGAGTAAAGAAAACCACTCCACACTGGATTGGAAAGAATCTGGAGTTCAAATGAAAGCACTATTGGTAAACTGCATACAACAATACCAAAGCATATAAAACAACACAAATCCCAGGTCTGCCCAGGTTCTCTAACAAACCTCCTTCACACAACCTCCCTCCAAATCAGTCCAAAAACCCAGGCCTCCATGTCCCCTGCTTCCCCCATGCTAGGCCTGAGTTGGCAGCTTTGCCAAGGCCACAAACCTCCCTCGCATCGCGAAAGATAGCAGTCCCTGCTGCGTTCCTGAGAGAAGAGAGGGAGGAAAAGGGAAAGAGTTGGCCCTCCAGCCAGCTTACAAAGAGATAGCAGAATTATGGGATAGAGTAACAATTTACACTTCCTTTCTGGTCCTCTTGGATGTCCTCAACTCTGTGATTCTTAAAGGCATCCTGCCTCGCACCATAAAGGATTGACTGTGAATCCTTTTGGCCTCCGTTGGCAGAATGTCTGCTTACCTTTTCACATTTAAATACTTCTATTGTGGTGTTCAGAATTAACCAGTGTGCAGACAGACACTCTGCCAAAGCTGTTTCGTTCTTGCCATCCAAATGTAGGCCCTAGTGAATCTCATGAGATTTCTCCTGCTGATTCCAGCAGAGGCAGTGCAGAGGGGTACAAATAAATGAGTCCAGAATACCCTCCTCAATGTGACTGGGGAGGGAAACTTGTTCTGTACTGACAAGTGAGGTATGTGCACCTGGGCAGTGAGAAGGGTGAAGCAACCATGCTGCTGTGACCTAGGAACTGAGAAGCAGAAGCTGCACCAGGCAGCTTTAAGGGCAGAGATTCAAGTGCTCTTATTTTACTCAGTAGATATGATGAGGTGGCATCATCAGGGAGTATTTCACTCATCATTTGACATTTCTCCTTTAGCTTTATATCAACAATGAGTAGAAGCAATTCCATTATAGTAAACTCAAATTTATTTATTATCACAGAGTCCAATGAACAAAGCCTTCAGGGTTTTACAGTGCTCTAAAAAACAGACCTCCTGTTACTTTTTCCACTTTTTTGATACTCAAGTGGCATCACTGGCTTTGGAGGCACTTCACAGGTTTCTATTAGTAGTCCTTACCCAGTGTTGATCTTAGTTTCTAGCAATCAAATGGAACGGTGTCTTGGGCCTCTGCCTGAGACATATTCTAGTTCCAGCCACAGTAAAAATCCTAAGTCATGAGAAATTGGGGAACTGAAAATAAATTCATTTAGACTTCTCCTTCCAGTCAGTAGTCATTAGACCTAGTGTTAGGGCAAAGTTTTCCTGGACAAAAAGAAAGTTACCCAACTGGCAAGCTGCCTCAGACCCTTGCCCTTTTTTCTTCTCTGAGAGAAGAGACAAAGGTCAATTTCTTTTGGGTCTCTCCATGCCTGGGCCACCTGCAGATGTAGAGAAATAACAACAGATTCACAGTCCTCATTTGCACGTGTGGTCAAATGTGGGATTCAAGTATTTCATCACTCATCGTTTCCATATCCTGCTATAGTGAAGGCACCACTCTTTCAAGACTTTCTGGCTCATGAAAGCTGACTGAACAACCAAGCAAATTATCTAGACAATTCCAGAAAGACTTACCTTAATACACAGCAATTTTCTATGCAATGAACATTAAAAAGAACTGTCAGTAATGATTCCCAGATTATTTTGTTCACACCACGATTCTGGAACATGCCAGAAAAGGGGATTTCAAGCAGTCTAGCAGCTTTGCAGTCCTGTTTCATCTGACTGTTACAAAACTGAGATGTGAAGTCTCCTTCTTTTGCTTTGCTTTAACATGACACCATTTAGAAATTGATCACACTTATTAACATGCAATTTTGTCTTTATGTTTCAGATAGTAATGGTCTTGCTAAGTCTCCTAAAACTAAATTCAACATAGAAGGCTTCACATCTTGTTTTCAAAGACTTTCTGGGATTCTCTGTTTGGAAAAAAAAAAATCTTTAACTTCTCAGTTTATAGAAGGTCACTTCTGTCATGCTGCTGCTAGGGTTGCATATCTTTAGTTATGTCTCAAAAATCAGAGTTTTGGGGGCAGAATACTTGCATAAATTACTGCTTCACTGCTTTCAAAACTATGAAGATGGGAACCAGAATTTTAATGCTTACTAATACCACTAATACCTTCAGAATCCTTGCAGTAAAATTCAGGGCTATTGGCAAGAGAAAATATGGGCTTTAAGACAGTTATCATTACACCTGTCAGACTGGAAGCAAAAGTCTGAGTATGCAATGAATGGAACAAATTGATGGTTCCAAATCTCTAAACAAGGCAGAAGCTACAAATACAGCACAGTGTGAACCCAAAACACCTTGTCTTTGCCTGGCCTATTCTGCCTCCACAGGAGCAGTCTGAAGCTGGAAGTGATTGGACTATGTTGCAAGACCTTTGGAGAATTTGATAATGACATATTTTTTTTGATAGCATCAAGAATCCCAGTGACATCCCAAAGCACTTTTCATTTGGACAAAACTAGAGACCTGAAAATTAGCCTACTCTGGAAAAGCATGTCAGGACAGAATATGAATAAATAATTTAAAAAACGTTTGAGCTGTCTTTCAGTACAGCTGACCACAGAGTACTATTCAGGTCACAAAATTATGACACAGGTGTTTAAGTAATCTTGTTCTCGGTTTACAAAAAGGAAGAAGATACAAAAGGCTAAAGAAAAAAATGCTTTTATTCAGCTTTCAGATCTCACAGTTCTAAACAGTAAACATAACTAACAATTTGTCCATGGTACTTAAGAACACAGTCCTGGTATCAGTAAAATGTCTACTGCTTAAGGCACTGATAGTGGGAAGTAAAAAGACATTAACACAGATTACTCCTACTTAATCAGAATTTCCATCTCTCATGAATATGTGCTTGCTGTTCAAATGCTTAAAATTCCACAAGCTACATTCACAAACAAATGTTTATACACAACTTCAGTAATTACTGAAACAGGAATCAGTGGTTCCCCTACTTTGACTTAAGAATAAGTATTGCATTACCGTGGAGTGGAATCAATTTTTAACCTACCAAAAGAAAACAAAACATAAATTATTTCAGCAGTATGGCTTTAAGAACCTGTATTTGGTTACAATGGAGCAAGCAGAGTTAAATAACAGCATACAAGAGGCATATACTGTCACCTTAAAAGGAGCAGTTTTACAATATAAAATTAGTTTAGAACATACTAAAGCCAGGTTTTGTACAAACATTTTTACAAAACTGAATTACTCAAAAAACCCCAAACCCAACCAAACAAAAACTAAGAACATTTAAATACGAATCATTCTTCACATACAATTACTTGATGATATAAATTAGGAATACTACTAGCTTTTTAAAGCTGGCATTGATGTACTATTGAAATGCACTCATCAGAAACGCTGAAATGTTAGTTCTGCAAAAATCCTTAAGAGCTGAATTTATACTTGCCAAAGAGAGACACAGTAACTCAGGTTTCTAAAGGAGCCACAGTGACCTCCCGTGGTCACTTCAGAAATCCTTGTCCTAAACCTCTTTTTTTTTTCCTATTTTGAACATGATATTCCTTACATAAAAGGTACAACAGTGGTTCATGCTTGGTCCATCTGCCTTAAGAAATGACAATATTTCTATTTTAAATTGGTGTAAAGGACTTTATATCTATTTTAAATGACTATAAAGCCTTTATTAGCTGCTGGTCGGAGAAACAAATTCATGTCTGCTCTCTGATTTATCGAGAATCTATTCTGGAACAGTTTAGAGAGCTGTTTTCTGTCAGTGAGAGATAGATGTTCAATAGATGTTCAACACAAGGTCAATATTAGGTTCCCAAAAACATGAGTTTAGCTTTGGGAAGAACAAAGGAAGGAAATGTAAATTGATGCTAATTCGAAGTTCAAATGAGAACACAGATAAAGTTGTATGAGACATTTTAAAAGTGTCAAATACATTGGTATACAAAGCACCAAAACATTTTAGAAGGAAACCAAATGTAAGAAAAGAATCCAAAGCTCAATTGGGCAACTTCTTCCATTGCTCTGAAGCAATGCAACAAAGAGGAACGAAACACCACCACAAAAATCACAGTAGTGACTGTCCCTCATCTGCAGCACATTAATCCACACTTACATTCTTCTATTGCTTATAAATCCTCTCTGTTATGTCCAACTTTCTTTGCTTTCTCTGGCTCTTCTGTGTTTGGTGCCAGCCATGTGAAATACACCTTCACTGGATCAATATTCCAATGCTTGTGAAAAGAGACTGGAATTTGGTGAGCGAGGTAGTCTTTTGGGTAGTCCACTGGCCTTGCCTAAGAAAGAATAAACCACCTTAGCACTGAGAAAATACACAAGATGGTAACAAAAGGGTTTTGACATCATTCTATTGAATTAATTGATAGGAATTAATTTAGATCTGCAGTCATCACGCACATGTTAAACATACCCTACTTCTCAGGACGAAATGGTCATAACCTATGAAAGGAAGTGAAAGATGGACAGTGTAGAGTTTGTATTGCATCTTTTAAAACATGGAGGTTTGGTTCAATAAAGATAAAATGAATTTTATCTTTTAGTGATACTCTCTTGCTCCTCCTTTTCACCAGAGTTGCCAGCACTGCCAGTGTGATTGTAGGATCCTACTAAGGCCAGAAGTAGCTGATGGAGAAAGATTACCAAATTTAGGAAGTATTGTGGCGCCAGGGAACTGCATTGTTATTCTTTATCAAGTTATATAAAAAAAAAAGAGACAGAATTACAACAGAGCTATACAACACAGCTGAGTTAATGCACCAGGCATGCTTCATTTCCTCTGACAGTTTAATGGCATGTAAGTGCATCATTATATAAAAAGCTGTAGTGGTATTTCCATTGTAAATAGAGTCTTCGTAAAGAGAAATGGATGGAAGACACACACTGGGGTTTTCTTCTACATGTAAAACACAAGAAGAAAACTGAGTGATTTGGACACTGAATCACTGATTTGATGCCTAAACTGGTAACTGATTTACTTTATGCTTCACTTACTCATTGTGGTATTAATCAATTCTGCATGCTGATTTCTTCACACATTTCTGTACACACTCCTGATTGTATAATCAGGCAGCACAATTTGATATTAAGAACTTTGAATATGTGTTGTTGGGTTTTTTTGTTTGATATTTAAACAAAGAGTGTTTATTTTTTAAATTCCACTGGAGAAATCAAGAGGGAGCCTATCTCCCTCAAGGTTGCTTTTGTGCAGATTTTGTATTTTTGAGACTACAAACCTGTCTGCCACTTAACATGGGAAGGTTCCTGTTCTCTTTAAGAGTCTCATTATATCAAAAGTCAGGTAGAACAGGTTACAGAACATGTAACCTAGTGAGGCCACATCTGGAATACTGTATCCAGTTCTGGGCCCCTCAGTTCAAGGAGAGGGAACTATTTGAAAGAGTCCAGTGCAGAGCCACAAAGATGATTAAAGGAGTGGAAAACCTCCCTTATGAGAAAAGGCTGAGTGAGCTGGGTTTCTTTAGCTTGGAGAAGAGGAGACTGAGGGGTGACCTCATTAATGTTTATAAAGGTGAAAGGTGAGTGTTGGGTGGGCAAAGCCAGGCTCTTCTCAGTGAGGTCCAATGACAGGACAAGGGGCAACAGATGTAAGCTGGTGCACAGAAGGTTCCATGTGAACATAAGGAAAAACTTTTTCACTGTGAGAGTGGCAGAACACTGGAGCAAGTTGCCCAGAGAGATTGTGGAGTCTCCTTCTCTGGATACATTAAAAAACTGCCTGGATGTATTCCTGTGTAACCTATTCTAGGAGATCCTGTTCTGGCAGGGGAGTTGGACTAGGTGATCTTTCAAGGTCCACCCAACCCCTAACACTGTGATTCTGTGACATACCTGGCATGTAAGCAAATAGGAAAGCAGTGAAAGAGTCAGCAAGCACTGTTACATCACAGACATTCTAAGGATAAAGAAACATTTCCTTCTGTTTCAGAATACAAATCAGAAATTGTACTAAGTATATGTACGTCAAGGAAGGTCGTCTCTCATAACATTTCAGCCAAGTCTTTAAAAAATAATTTTCTGGTTAACAGAAAATGTGGGTTTTTTTTGTTTCTCTCATTTGTAAAACTGTTTGCTGCATAGCAGTGGAATCTGTGGGATAAGCACAGACAAATTTGCCCCCTAGGGTCAATTTTTGTTCAAGGTAAGTCAAATTAGAATTCGTTACAAGCAATAGTGGAGATGAATTACAATTCAAGTGTAACCTTCTGTGTGCAAAATCGAACTACTATGCTTTCATTTTGTCTGCCCTGGTGAGACCACATCTGGAATATTGTGTCCAGTTCTGGGCCCCTCAGTTCAAGAAGGAGAGGGAACTGCTTGAAAGAGTCCAGGGAGGGGAACATCTTCCTTATGAGGAGAGACTGAGGGAGCTGGGGCTCTCCAGATTGCAGAAGAGGAGACTGAGAGGTGACCTCATTAATGCTTATAAATATATGAAGGGTGAGTGCCAAGAGGATGGAGCCAGGCTCTTCTCAGTGATGCCCAATGACAGGACAAGGGGCAATGGGTGGAAGTTGAGGCATAGGAAGTTCCATGGGAACAGGAGGAAAAGTTTTTTCACCGTGGGGGTGCCAGAACACTGGAACAGGCCGCCCAGGGGGGTTGTGGAGTTTTCCTCTCTGGAGATATTCAAAACCTGCCTGGATGTGTTCCTGTGTGATCTGGCATAGGTGATCCTGCTCTGGCAGGGGGGTTGGACTACATGATCTTTTGAGGTCCCTTCCAGCCCCTGACATTCTGTGATTCTGTGAAAATGATCCAGTATCAAATGCACACTCTTAAAGGCTACAAGGAAGGCTGTTCTACAAATTTGTACAATGAGTTCTGTTCTTCTTGAGTCTCCTTTAATTAGGTGGGTTATGGTTTTTTTAAAACATTTGTGCAAGTACAAATTATTCAATAACTCTGTTGAATTTAGAGGATGCCTTACTTGCTTTCTGTACTGAAAGGAGTTAGTGATGATTAACAAACCAGGAAACACACATGTTTTTTTTATACAGACAAGGAATTAAAATATTGAATAATGCATTCTCATTATGCCCATTTCTCTAAATAGTAAATCTAATCAGACAGAGAATTTTAATATAGGCGAAGCTGGTAACTTAAACATCAAACTTTACCCCTCGCTCCCTCCGGCAGCTGCTTTTGAATGCCATGGCAATTTACTGATTTTCAAGCAGTCTGCTATCTTAATCTCAGTTCACATTCAGATGCACAGGCCTCACAGCTTTTAAACTATGATAGCACCTGAAAAACATTGAACATTATTAAAAAAAAAAAAAAAATATGTGCAATGTTTGGGAAAAATCCTAAGTGGTGCTTCTCTTTAATGCCATGGGAGGAAGTTAAAAATATTTATTTAGTTTATGAAGCGGCAAATCTCTCTGGGACCCAATACATCACATTTTCCACCGTGACACTACAGTTATATCATTAAATAGTCTGGAAGACAGAAAAAAGATTCAAATCTATTCCCACTCACCTCTCCCAAACTAGAGAATATACTTACAAGAACATCATGGTTTGTGACCTTTTTTTCCCTTTGTGCTAGCACAGAATGGTTTAGGTTGGAAGGGACCTCCAAAGATCAGCAGAGGGTCATTTCTATCATATTTACACTATTCTTCAGAATCCCCTACAAAAGCAACAGTTCTGGAAAGAATTTCACATGTTTTGTCCTCACCGATGAGGTATTTCAGAAGAGTAAACACTGAATCAGTAGAAAAAATGGGTAAGTAGAGTAAACATACTGAAAAATTTCAGCCTCCATTATCTAAAGAAAAAAAATATTGTGGTGTGGTTGGTTTTAGGTTTTTTTGTTTGTTTTGTTGTGGTTTTGGGGTTTTTATTCTTTTCTTAGAGGACATACCACAAATATCCAAAGCATGTGGCTCTTAATTCTATTTGTTTTTTAAAGTTCCCATCTCTGACTGCAATATAGAACGTAGTCATACGGTAACTGAAATATCTTACAATCTATTAAAGCATTGTAGTAATCCAACGTTTGGGAATATTCTTATTTGCTTGATCGAACTTGTTCTGGAGAGGAATAGGTACAACAGCAGCATCTTGGTTATTGCTATTAGATATTGATCGAGTCTGCAATATTGATGAGTTTGCAATATTTATGAGTCTTGCTTTATGTCTGTACTTAAAAGAATGAAACATATTTTAAATACTAGTAAAAATAACTGTCTGACCTGATGGAAAAGTGGACTATGTGTTATGGGGATTCCTAAGCCACTGAAACACATCCCAAGGACCATATCATCAGGTGCGTCCATGCTGTAACATCGGCATTTACTAGCAAGCAGCTTCTGAACAGCTCTTCTGCTGAAAACCATCCTGAATGAAAAAAGAGCAAATGAAATACATAAGACAACAGCTACTAGAGAAGACAAATGACAGGAATTAATATATATTACTAAACTATATAAAAATAGACAAAATGTAGCCCTCTGATACAAAAATATCTGAAATGTCAAACTTTCAGTACTGAGGAGTAAAGCAAGAAGTGCTTTCTGTAAGGTAATTACTTTATACAATGAAAATTAATTACACCAATTACATCAAATCCTAATAAATCAGTGGCTGTTAGCCTCCTGTTTTGTGTGTGTCTCCTTTGCAACACTCATATTCAAAATATTTGCACTCAAAGCAGGGACTGATGTAGATCTCAGCAGGAGTTTAAATAAATTACCCTCCTCCACCAGTGATGTAACTGTATCCTCCTGTTCCCAAGCCGTAGCCATAACGTTCTCCAAGAAACACTGCTTCATTTGGGTCATAGCAGCTGAGTAATTTTCGGAGTCTGAAGATACTACAGTATGAAAATCCATTAAAAAAAGTAGTTTAAAAAAAATAAAAATCACATAGGCATTCCTTTTGAAACTGTCAGTGCTAGCTTAAGTGGCATTCTAGTAAATGGCACAAAAATTATCTATGAAATTCTACAAAAAACAGATACACAAACTGTTGGAACAGAAATTTACAATGGGTTATTTCCTGTGAGAGATGACTGATACATTAGGACAAACGATGAATCCGCTTAAAATATTTTTCTGAAGCAGGTGAGTTTCTCAGCAAAACTCTGTCACATCTCAGAGAAAACAGGAAATTATTTTTTCTGAGCAATGGTAAAGTCTTTGTAAATTATCTTTTTTTCCCCTAGGAATTGAAAACCAAACATGAAGATTCAGTTGTACAAATATTGCTTCACCTAGAATTACAGCCTCTTCCAAATTCTTCTTCTTCAATGTATTGCCCTGAACTACCTCTTCTATTCACGACTTGCTGGTTATCCACTGTGCCTTATTTTGCTCATACTGCACACTTAGTGTTCATGTGAATGGGAACTTCTTTTCTAACAAAGGCAAGTCCTTGGACAACTGTCCTAGGTGTCTCTGACAACTAAGCTTATGGAATCTTTCTTATGACATGTTTATGTGAGGACTACATCTTGGAAAGCGTATTAGCAAATGCCTATAACCAATAGGATCAGACATACTTACGCTGAAGAATCACAACAGGGGATCACATTCAGAATATGTTTACACAAGAACACTAACATGCCTAGCTTTTATCAAGTTACAAGATTACATTGTTTTTAATATCAGTAAAGAAATGCCAAAAGTAACTATTTTTTTTCCTTACAGGAATATAAAGCTACATAAATAATAAAACATCTATATCTCTTAAATACAAAAGAGATGAATACTGCTAAAACTCCTGCTGACATGAATTGTGGTAATTCCTGAAGTGCTGCAATGTATACCTGATCAGTGTGTCATCATCCACTATGACTAGCCAAGGAATTCTGGGAGAGCTATGATTCAAAAACCTTTCCAAAATGGCAAAAGTTTTCCCGCAGTGACCTAAATGAGGAGAAATAACAGAATATACCTGTAAATAAAATGAGATTTTGTAATAAGCAATTATTCATTAAGTAAATATTTTACTGCACTACACAAAACATTTTGGAAATGACTGGCAAAATACTTGAATAACTCTCTGCTTGAGAAATGAAGGAAGTCCTGGTTTGCTGATTTTGTGAAACCGTGAACCTTCATGAAAACTGACATATGATCATTTACAAAAATAATACTGAGGTTTCTCTATTATATTCCATTATGAAAGATGGACAAAAATATTATTAGAGCACACTCAGCACAACTTGTTTAGTTTAGAATGTCAGTAGCCCACTGGTCCCACTGCTCTCCACAGCAATGCTCAAAGGCCAAACACAGAAGCTTCCTTCCCCCTGGTGTGACTAGTACTTGCTGCAGATGATGCACATGCACCTAGAAGGTCTGTTGCCTCCTGTAAATGTTCACTGGTTGCACATGTGAAAATACTCACAATGCACCTGTGCAAATGCAAATCTTTGTCTATTTTTTCTCTGCCTCTAACAGACCCTGTAGAGGACCAAAAAAATTTAAAGGCAGCTGGAAGTAATCCAGACAGCAGAACAACTGACCTAGAAGGTGAGATAAAGCTAGCAGGCCACAGCATATGGCCTTCTAATTCAGAAGGTAAGAGCTTGCAGCAAAGACTATGAGCCTAGAAGCAACAGATGAAATAAAAGAAAAAAATTCTAAAACGAATAAACTTATGGAAGCCACCATATCCACAGCTTTTTCCTATTCAAACACAAATTAATTTGAAACCATGTTATTTGACATAAAAAGATCTTCCAATCTTAACATTTGGATATTGTGCTTAAATCAAGACATACTAGGCACAATCATATAATTTTCGAGTACCATGTGGCAAGCTTATGCTCTGTAACTAGTTGCTACCATTTGAAGAAGTCTTTTGAAATAAATATATGACTTCTGCAGCTATTGATATTCTTACTCATGATCCTACCCCGTGTAATAACATCAATTCTTGTCTTTGGGAGTGTATCAGTCTACCATGCTTTCATACTCAAGAGTCTTTGTATTCCTCCTGAAAAGAATATTCTGCCTACACAGCAAACTGCACTCTCCATCTCTTTCCTGTGTGGCAAAAGAATTCCTTTAGTTTAGGCTGCACAAATGTGCCACTGAAATATAGAATTTCTATGTTATGTACTACATATGAAATACACATGCCATCCACAAAATTTACCAACTTTATACAGTTATTTGCACAAAACTGACAACAGCAGTCACTAGCTCACCTCTGTCAGTATTAGGTATGCCTAAATCTATAGTAGGGATGGAAATGTCTGCATAGTCACTGTAGTATTCAATAAGGGCAGCTTCTCTTTCCCAGGTCTGCTTTACAACTGGTACTGCAAAACAATAGTTGACATTGAAACAAATAACTTTGTTAAAATAAATACGTGATCAAAACATTTATACTTCTTGTCAGCTGACATATTCCTTTGCATGGTAGTGAAAAGGCTGTTTCAAACACAACATCACCGCTCTAAATGTTCATTCTTTTCCCTTTTCTACAGTATTTGGAGAGACACAATTTTACATTCTTATGAAAGCCAGTAAATGCAGCTTTATTTATAGAATTACTTTTTTTTTTTTAATATGACTATAGTTTCGTTCATATTACATTTAAAGCTCTGATGTTTACATTTATGCTAACCAAAGTATGGAATCCTTTACTTTTACAGTTGCTACAGTAGACATCATAGCACATCAGCATGAACAATATTAGAGATCAATCACTCTTCCAGTATTAGAACTATTGCACAGCACATCCAACTGCAGAGAGGATAAAATATTCTTAATCAGACAATGACCAAATGCACCTTTCAAAATACTACAGGTGAGTAATGTACATCTTATGTGACAGCAAGGATGTGTCAATGCTCAAAAGTGTCTGTCACTGGAGGCACACTCAAAGAAGGACGTTTATAAATATCATACAACCAGTTCTGATCCCATGAAGATTCTGTTCAAAGGAAGGCTGCTTAATGCTTCTCTACAGAAGCAACACCATTTTTATTAGTTTGCCATTCATTTAAAATTGATCATAAAAAAATCCTAATAATGATGCTATGAATGTTTAAACTGTATCCAAAAGCGAATAATCTATGGGTGACACAAAAACAAGCCAAATGCTTGCAAGGTTTTTGGAATGAAACTATCAGATTAAAATAATGATTTTTTTCCCATTTTAAAAATTAAGTAGCCAGGTCTTAGATAAGCATCTATTCAAAAACACACCATTCTGCTGTCATTGTTTTACATCCTTTGACACCATCCAATGGATCTCACTGGTAGCAGTTAGTTCTTTAAATGGAGGAAATAGTTATGTAAGTTTCCTTTGCTGCTATATAACTCTGATGCTTGTGAATAGCTCATTTTGCCCTTTGCTGCTGTATTGGGTTTGCATGGCAAGGTTTTGGTAGTGAGTGGGCTACAGGAGGGGCTTTTCTAAGAAACTGGTAGAAGCTTCCCCTATGTCCAAAAGAGTGAATGTGCCAGCCAACTCCAAGACGAACCTGCTGCTGGCCCAGGGCAAACCCATCAGTGACTGTGGTAGTGCATCTGGGCTAACATATCTCAGAAGAGGAAAAAGTTGCTAGCAACTGCAATGGTAGCCAGAGAAAGGAGTAAAAATATCTAAGAGAAACAACTCTGCAGACACCAAGGTTGGATGAAGAAATAGGGGTAGGAGGTGCTCCAGGTGCTGGAGTAGAGATTTCCCTGCACCCATGGTGAAGACCACAGTGAGGCTGGCAGTCCCCCTGCAATCCATGGAGGACTTGATGTCAGAGCAGGTGGGTGCCCAAAGGAGACATTGTGGGAAGTCTGCACAGGAGCAGGCTTCTGGTAAGATCTGTGGAATGCTGAAGAGAGGAGTCCACACTGAAGCAAGTTTTCCTAGCAGAATTTCTGACTCCAGGGGCGACCAGCACTGGAGCAGTCTGTTCCTGAAGGACTGCTTCCCATGAAAGGGACCTGATGATGGAGTAGGGGAAGAGTGTCCCCCTGCAGAGGAAGAAGCAGCCAAGACAACATGTGACGACCTGACTGCAACCCCCATTCCCCATCCCCCTGTGCTGCTGCAGGGGAGGAGGTAGAGAAATTGGGAGTAAAGTTAAGGCTAAGAAGAAGGGAGGGGTGGGGGGAAGACAGCTTAAGATCTGGGTGGGGTTTATTTCTCATTACCCTACTCTGATTTGATTAGTCATAAATTAAACTAATTTCCCTGAGTCGAGTCTGTTTTGCTGAAAGATAGCCCTGGCCCTTATCTCAAACCATGAGCCTTTTGTTAGATTTTCTCTCCCCTGTTCATTTGAGAAGAGGAATAACAGGGTGGCTTGCACTCTGCATCCAGCTAGACTCAACCCATCTATTCTTTAAATGGAAGAAATATTTACATAACTTCCCTTTGTTGCTATATAAAATTCTGATGCTTTCTCATTCCCTTGCTGGAATCACTCATCACCTAATTTGATGTTTGATGCCTACCTACTTGTTCACTTCTTTTTGCTCTGATCACAGAGGGACTTGAAGGATTTATTATTCTTGATTGACCAATAGCCTGTTTGATAACACTAAAATGAACTGAAAAGTAACTGTTAACACAGAGTGGTAAGAACTCAATGCACTAATGGTAAGAGTATGGTAAAGTATCTGAAATAAATTTAATTTCACTTCTGCAGTATTGTGCAATGGCCAATGCTGCTTCTAAAAGGTTTTAAAGGAATGTAAAACTGCTTTCAATTTTTGCATAGAACATCCAAAGGGAATTATGTTAAAAAAATGTATTCATATAACATTATGGTGCAGTTTTGAAATGCAAAGCCAGGAATTTCATAGTGCATTAACTCTATCTCCAGTGTAATAAAAAGTCACATTACATCATATAACATTGCATAATCAGGCATTAACTGGCAGAGAATGCCATGTAAACATTAGTTTTTTTCCCAAGTAGAATAAGAAAACAAATAGGCAGGGAATTATTTTCTCATTTTGTCACAATGTTCTACTTAATAAAATGTTTCTCAAAAGACCAAAACCAGAAAGTTGTCAGAAAGTGAGGCCCCAGTACAGCAGCATCACAGATACAAAAACGCAGAAGAGATGCACCTGTAAAAGGCTGTTTTACCTTTCTCCAGTCAAGGACCTCAATAGGGTGCTTCAGCATACAAAGAACTATTTGCTATTACAGAATAAGCCTCTCAGTTGCTCTGGTGGAGTCTCCATTTGCATAAACAAAAAACAAAAGTTCACTGAAGCAAGGACCTGAGTCTCACCTCACCAAAATGGTCTGTAAAGGGGGCTACTAGCAAAGAGTCTCTCTCTTTTCCTTGATTGTTTTGATTGAAATGCCTCCATCCAGACTGATGTCTATTGTAAACTGAATCCCACAGTATTTTATAATTCCTAACACATCATATGTTCCAAAAAAAGAACATCTGCATGAAATTGTGGACCAAGACTTGATGCAGGTATTTATTAAAGTATTAATACCTATGATCACATGGAAGTTTTAATACCATACCACAGAGATACTTACAGAAGGTCAGCTCTAAGCTCTTAATTATATTCCATTTGTGCTACATCTAGAACTTTGATGCATGTTTGCAGTCTTTAAATTTTCTTATATGATCACATATGGTATGTAAAGAAGAATTGTATCTGAAGTCAATCCTGAAGTAAAATTTAGCTGCTTTTACACACTGAATGCTAAGCCTTAATGTTGCACATACGTAGTTTTTGGCATACAATAAAAAATGACTTACCAGGTAAAAAGAGCTCTCTGAAGCTGGTATCCATTAATCTTTCAAAATCTTGAGTAAGATTTTCCTCTATTGCATAACACTGGAAGCTGTGAGGAAAGTTCAAGAATTTTCCTCAGTCTTCAACAGGTGTTTCTTGAAGGATGTTTATGCTACCTTTTTGAAGCCATATAATTCTTCTCTGACTATGTTTGGATTTTTTTTTTTGTTTTAATTTTGACGGAAAAAATTAACATGGATCCAGAAAGGAGAACTCTTCAGTGAACTCCAATTACAGGACAGTCAATTTTGTTTTGTCAAAAGCTACTTTAAAGACACCCTAATGATAAAGTGATTATAAAAAAGTGCAGTAACATTAAGAAAAAAAATAATCCATAAATCCTATTTTGAAGAAAAAAAACCCCAGCAACTAGAAAATAATCTAAATTCAGAAATGACAGAACCTACAGTTTTGGATGCCTCAGTAAACAGATACTTAGTTAAGAAAACAGCTGTTAGCTACATCCTGTCTTCTGACAATAGCTGTGGCAAAACTGCAAAATTTTGTACAACTATTAGCCATTAATTAAGTTTTAATTTTTTTTTTGCCAATAATCATCACTTTAAATTATGTTTACAAACAAACTAAGCCTAATGGTGGCAAAATTATGTACCTGGAGTATTCAAGGGCACGCAAAACTCAAGTAAATTCCTGGAAACAAATGCATTCCTGAATTTCCTTATTGACAGAGCATCTAGAAGTAAACTCTACTGGACTGGTAGGTGGCATCAAGTAGGTAGAGGATCTTCCCCTAAATCAGTGAATTTGGAATTCTTCCTTCCAAGTTTTATACACATTGGATCACCTTCAAGTCAGCTGAGCCTTACAGTGTAGTAGCTGATGCTGAATATTTCTCTGTCTTTATTTTCTGTGCCTCTGAGAAGGAAGTTAATACTCACTGGATGTACCTTGTTGCGCTATGCTAGGTCTTTTTGTTTGTGATTTTTTTTGCCATGGGCATCACAATAATTTTCATGGTGACTACCACTATTTATGTAACACTACAATTCCCAGATGAAACACACAAGAGTGCTGCACATGTGGGAAACTCTTGGGCTGTGGCTTGGATCAAATTTTTCCGAGAGACAAAATTTCCCATTTCAAGCATTATAAAACACATGTGTACGGGGTAATGACAAAACCAGAATGACAACACAAACTGCTCAGTCTTTCACTGGAGGAGAGGGCAGGATAAAAGGTAGGAGGAGGGAAGAGACCCCTCATCTTGTTCAGATTTCTCAATCAGCCACAGCTCCACAACTGCCACTGCTAGTACAAGGAACAGAAGTGAACCAATTAGCAGAGGGAAACACACTGAAGGATATTATAACAGCTGCTGTATTACTTAACACTGCAATAGCTCCAACTGATAACAATATAAGTTAACTTCATTTTAAATTTAGGTATTCAAGATTTTTGCCAGCCAGTCACTAATGATGAAACAATCAAGCAGAGTTTTTCATCTTAAACCCTTCACCAATAGCAAAAAAATACTACCTGAAGAATAAGCTGTTTACAGTTCTGAAGTTTTCGTGTTTCACAGTGGATTTTGCACATATTTAGACCCAAGAGCTACACAGAGGGAATGCATCAGCTTGTCTTTTAAATATTTATTTCATAAACTATATTGCATAGCACTACCTTGACCAACCAACAACTTACTTCTGTCACCATGGAATTTCCGACATGTTTTTACAGCAACAAAAACATCTTCCTTTTTCACTGGCTCACCCTACATGAACAGAACAAAAAATAATTTTTAAATTACAGGCTCTGCCTGTCAACACTTATTAGGCTGCGTATGTCCCTATATCTAGTGAAACAGGTATTTAAAGTATGGTACTTACACAAAGTGGTAGAAAATTATTGAATGTTGTTGCACAGTGATCAGTCTTGTACGAGTTTACATCATCTGTGCAGAACTCAGGCACTGGAGTAAGATGTGGTCCTTCTCCTTTCTGCCAAATATACAGGGCAATCTATCAAAACAGAAAAACGTTCCATCAGTAGTGAAGTCTCAGGGCATACACGGAAATCATATCACAGGACAAACTTAACAGGAAAATTGAAAAATACAAGATGCTGTAAAAGATTTGTCTCTTACTTGATTAACTTGCTGCATACCTTACTTCTTGCTCACATTTCTAGAGTAAAGATGAAAATTTTTTTGCTACAAAACAAATTCTATGGACAGACAAATTTTAATATTTGATTCACAGAATTACAATAAGTTTCAAGTATTTACACCCATCAAAACAACTCATCTTTAATATGAAATGGTAAATGATTACTCAAATCTTCTTTTAAAGTAAAAAATCCTTACTGTGTTCTCTTTTTGAATTTTTTTGGTAATTTGGAATAGCTAGGCCTGCTTTGTTCTATGTGGAATTTTTCAGCTTTTCAAAATAGACATTCTCTGGTGTCAATTTGAAATGCTCAAAATCAGTAATGAAACTCTGAGAAGGTGTAAAACAAATTGAAGAATAATATAACAGATACAGTACATTATAGTAAAGTCTTATTTTAAATTCAACAGCAAAAAACCAATCCAGCCAAAACGCACAAAGAAAAACAAAGAAGCAAAATGGTGCTGTCTGGAAAAAAAACCAAATACCCCATCCCTTTGTAGAATAATATTTCATTCTTTACTTCATGACATATCAAGAACACAGACTCGCCCAACGTTTCTATTGCAATACTTTTACAATGCTTATAATTTTGCCAGATTAAGTATTCAGGACATTATGCTGGGTTCCTACCTCAGAACAACTAAAAGATTAACTTCATTTCACAGAAAACTATTTGGAAACTTGTGGAAACAAAATTCTTTAATAAAAAAAGAAGAAAATAATATCTCAGTAAGTATGTGGATTCAGATCTTCCCAGCTGCCCGACAATGTGTTTCTAATTCCAAATGCTCATTAGTTTCTCTTGAGAATAGGCCTAAGATGTGAAAGCATCTTTGGACAAAAACTGTTTGAGCATATACTCATGATGTAGGAGATCTCAGTTCTAGGTTTCCTTCTGCCTAACTCAGAAGTTACAGCTTCTAGTTTTCAAAAGAGTGCCTACATCAACAAACCATAGCTATACTGGGAGAGAGACACTCCATGCCACCTCATGAAACTGAGTTGTCTGTGCAAAAAGTAAGATTCATGGAACCAACAAAGCGGATGGAAGGGGGACCTAGTTACTGCACAAGGGCAAATAGACTCCTCCATGGGAGGAAAACAAGCCTTGGGTTCTAGTTGCTGTTTACCATGTTATTCATACATATTCCAGTAACTTGTGCATGGAAAAGGCAAGTTAAGTGCTTGGAATATGGGACGAGACCGAACGAAAGTTTGCCTTTTTCTCATTTTTTACACCTACTTAGGAACTGTCAGCATTAAAACCTCCCAGGCCCAGAATTCAGCTCCTCTGTTAGCAAATAATGTGATCGTTAAGCTGTTAAGAGGACACAATAGGTCCTTTTCCCTAGTGTTCAGGAAGAACTCAGCACAAACCCAGAGCATTAAGCATGGTGTGGACAAGCCCGAGTCACCAAACCAGTTACAGACTTCTAAGTTAATTATTTTCCTGCTCATCTCACTTAGGATTCAACACCCTCAGAAAATCCCAACGACCTGCAGACAACCACTTCTGAACCTCAGAGGGAATAAAATATAAAGTGTCAGTTTGTTACAGGCCCTGGGGGCAGGCTTAAGAATACAATCAGATTTTTGAAACCTAAGCTTCCAGATTCGAAAGATTTTCAATGAGGGTACAGTCACATATCAGAACACAATTAACTGATGACTTTTAATCAAGTTATTGGTTGTAACTGGGATGTCCTAACTACACATGCACTCCCAGACTGCCTCCAACTGCAAAGTAAAAACATTTAGTTTGCACTGACAAGTTTGAATTACTGTACTTTTCCTTGTAATTGAGTAGATGTATACAACTGGGAGCTGTGAGTACCAACACGCTCACTACTACTGTTCAGCTGACGGTGACTTGCTAAAACAATGTACTTCAGGCTGCAGGTTCTTCCTATACATGGAGTTTTGTAGCTTACAAGTTCTACTTTCTCTTAGCCTCTTCATTATTAAATGGCCAATTTTCTTGCTGGTTTAGCAATGCTCCTTGTCCTGGTTTCAGCTGGGATGGAGTTAATTTTCCTCCTAGTAGCTGGTAGAGTGCTGTGTTTGGGATTTATTATGAGAATAATGTTGATAACACATTGATGTTTTAGTTGTTGATAAGCAGTGCTTATTCTAAGTCAAGGACTTTTCATTTTCCCATGCTCTGCCAGCAAGCAGGTGCACAAGAAGTTTGGTGGCAGCATAGCTGGGACAGTTGACCTTAACTAGCCAAACACCACAGAACATCATGCTCAGTATATAAACTGAGGAAAGTTGGCTGGGAGGGGCAGGTTGCTGCTCAGGGATCAGTCAGCCAGTTGTGAGCAACTGCGCTATACAACTGTTGTGAAAATGCAGATGATTTTTGCATTACAGATGAGTTCAACAAGGTACCAAATGGAAGGACCACTCTATAGGGAAGAAAATATGTGTGACATTTAAGACCAATATGCTTGTGATAAGGAGCAGCAAACAAACACACACTGATCTCCAATGTTAGCTTTTTGCCTTGTCACCAAATTCACGTTACAGCACGTAAGTGGTTCTTAACCCTGCCTTGTAGCACAACAGAAAGGGATGGTATTTCTAAAGAGATTTCAATACATTTTAATAAGATTGTATTGTTTTACAATTCAGTTATTCTGAATGAATGTCTGCCACATGAATCAACAAAGCAGCAATGCTCCTGCAGCAGAAGGAGTATTTAACAATTGTAACTTAACATGAATTATTTATGAAAGTTCATAATTTGCCACTGGATAATGAAATCTTCAACAGAAAGCCTTAGAATGGTGTGAAGCTAACATATTTCAGAAGTGAGGTCAGAATGTCATTTTGGGTTGATCAGATGACAGACTGTTTTTAAAACAATGGAAATGGGTTTACAATAAAAAGACAGAAAATGGTCTTAGGTTCTAGTTTGAATCTAATGTTAGATATACAAAACCACACTTCCAGTTGTGAATATAAGTATCAAGGACTATGCTATACATTGTTTTTAAGACTTCTGTAATTGAACAATCTACAAATGAGCAACAACGTGATGAAAACCTTTTACCATATTGGTACAGCTAAGACAGGCCTTCCAGATGGAAAGGGGTGTAAATGTTACAGATATAAGAAATAGAGAATTGGAAGTGTTAAGGTGAAAACAAACTGATAAAGAGCATAGTAAAATACCAAATACTAGAGGCATGTTTTAGTAGGACTCTATAAAACTAAACCATTTGTTAAAAATTTTAGCATACTTCATGAATTTAGACATTGCACACAATCATTAAAGACCACAGACAACAGATTATATCCCTTGATTTGTTTTTAATCTTGATTCACACAAGAGGGATGTAGAGATAGAAATGACTTAAGACGAAGATGGTGATTCATAAAATAAATGTGGGGGAATGGAACTTTCTCTAGAGAGACATGAGACAGTGGAGAAAGAACAACTACAGGGCTGAAGTAGGTTATCAGTGGCAATCAATCTGAAATGAAGCATATGCAAAGCACTGCTAACAGAATAAGAAGTGGATGGAAGTCATTTTGCCAGTCAAGTGATCAATTGTTTTTCATTAAGTAATCTGTGGCACATAAAAGAAATGTCTGCTAAATGATTTATTATTATTTTTATGACACCGCATTTAGAGGCTCTGTCAGTGCCGAGCTAGACCTGAATACTTGGATTTAGAAAAATTAACAAGAGGAAAGGAATAGCAGTCGGCTTGCTTCATGTAGCAACAGGGAAAGCTGAAAGGGGTCCAATTGCACTTGAGAAATAACAGGAAACTATGTGAAAGAACAGTGTTGGCACAAACCCAGATTCATTTATATATGCTACCAATTTATACTCTGGAAATATCCTGTAGATTTATATCAGAAATGAGGAGGCTTATAACCATTACAGAATAAAGATCTGGAACAGCAGCAGGTCAGTTGGAGTTTTCTTTGGTTGGTTTTGTTGGCTTTTTTTCTGGGCCAGTACTACAATTTATAGCTGACTTTCTGCAGTTAAAAAAAAACCGAAAACAAATTCAGCATTACTCAATTCCAGCCCTAAATCAGCAATCTTATTCCAGATTAGTCCTCCCCTTCCAGCTTGGTTCAGGAGTTTCATTTGGTGACAATACAAATATTTTGAAGGCAGGAAAAAAGCTTCAGAAAGCGTAGTATCAATATTCTTTCAGATCATCACATTCCTTTTATCTCATGTTCCTTTCACAGACTACTCATACACTGACAGAACTAGTGACTACCTTCTAAAACTGTTGCAAACTAGATGTAAAAATAAAAATCCAGACTTCCATGTTGCAAGTTGCATGGTTGATCCTTTACACAACAGTCAGATTCCTCAGACTATTTAATCCCAAATCCATCACACTTAGCGGTTAAGGTTCTGACTTCAGAAAGTACCTGAGCTACTAGTTGTGTCAGCTTGTGCTTCACAAATCGGCAGTCTCTCACCTTCTTTAAAAAGCAAGCCTTAGAAGACACCTCAACGTACACAACCATGTATGTATTGAACACACAATTTTATTAATGAATTCTATGTTTGAAATATAAAGTAGTATAATACTCTAAACAAAGAGAAAGAAATCAAACATGCCATTAGAGTCAAACTTTTTAGCAATGTCTGTGAAAAATCTACTTCCATTATCATTTATTACCATTCAAAAAAACCAGACTTGAGACAATTTTCTCTTTCATATATCACTGCTTACCTCATGCTTTAAATCTATTGTAAAGTCTGACTTGAGTGGTTCACTTTTCAACTTCTTTGCAAGCCTATATAATCAAAGATGAAGAAATTTACTCAAAAAAGCCCATGACTTAAAACCAAAAATCAGTCACTAGTATCTCCAGCAAAGTGTGGCTGGCATTACTGAGCATCTCAAAAGGGGGAGAAAAAATAAGTAAATCACACTTCTGTATTTATTGCCACAAGAAGAAACTTATATTCCTTTATCATAGCCTTTTTTCTTCCTTCAACTGAGCAGTGTGATGACGTTAGTATTACTTTTCAGTACATTCTTCCAGAAAATTCTCATCTGAAGTAGATGGAGTCTGTCATAATATTTTCTACAGATTAAAAGCATCAGCTTGAAGCTTAATATCGATCAGCATCTCAAACAGATGCTTCAGACAATGTTCCCTTTTTGTGTATTCCACTTTCAATTTTTTGTGTATATACACTTTCAATTTATGAAAATATCAACCCTTGCTACAACAAGCTGCCTTCAACTTCTGAAATTAATAACTTTTCAAATCTCATTTAAAAATTAAGCCTCTAATCAGAAATAAGTATTTCTATAAGACAAGTAACACTTACACTTTAAGATGCAGGAATAAAATTGCTGTATAGGGGATAATACATTTTTTAAATTCAGCTCTGCTAGTTGAATGACTAGTACTGGACAACTATTAACTATCTGACGTGACATTAGATTTTACATAGGGAAAGCAAAGGAAAATAAATCACATGCACAGCAATGGTAAAGAAGTCTCTTTCTATGCCCTCGCCTAATAATGAATTCTTCTGTGTCTGCTTATAATGACTGGAATGTGTAGAACAAGGAATAAATGTAATTTCATCGAAGCAGTATTTTCTGGGTTAGCTTATAGTGGGAGCACAAGTCTGTGTAGGAATACCCAGAGCTAGCTGTGCCTGGTTGAGTGTCTTGCTAATCATTTTAGATTCTCAAAGCATCAGCATGAATGCATCCTTGAAGAGAGGGACTTGGGGGTGCTGGTGGACGAGAAGCTCAACATGAGCTGTCAGTGTGCACTTGCAGCCCAGAAAGCCAACCAGATCCTGGGCTTCATCAAGAGAAGTGTGGCCAGCAGGTCAAGGGAGGTGATTCTCCTCCTCTACTCAGCTCTGGTGAGACCCCACCTGGAGTACTGCATCCAGTTCTGGAGCCCCTATTACAAGAAGGATCTGAAGGTGCTGGAATGTGTCCAGAGAAGGGCCATGAGGATGATCAGAGGGCTGGAGCACCTCTCCTATGAGGACAGACTGAAAGAGTTTGGGCTGTTCAGTCTTTAGAAAAGAAGGCTCCCAGGTGGCCTTACTGTGGCCTTCCAGTATCTGAAGGGGGCCTACAAGAAAGCTGGGGAGGGACTTTTTAGGCTATCAGGTAGTGATAGGACTAGGGGGAATGGAATAAAGCTGGAAGTGGGAAGATTCAGGCTGGAAGTGAGGAAGAAGTTCTTCCCCATGAGAGTGGTGAGAGCCTGGAATGGGTTGTCCAGGGAGGTGGTTGGGGCCCTATCCCTGGAGGTGTTTAAGGTCAGGCTGGATGAGGCTCTGGCCATCCTGATGTAGTGTGAGGTGTCCCTGGCCATGGCAGAGGGGTTGGAACTAGATGATCCTTGTGGTCCCTTCCAACCCTGACTGATTCTATGATTCTAATGCTGGTAAGTGGCAGCAGCAAAAGCTCAGTATAGGCTCTGCAGTCAAATCCATCAGTACATTCTAAGAGTTTGCCATAGCTAAGCTGCCATCAGCAGCTTCCATTCAAACAGTTCAAAATCAGAATTTGAGTTTATGTATCCACAGGATGTGCAACAAGACCTTCAACTGAACTGCAGGAACACCTTCCTCCTTTATAGAAAATAAAACCATATGAAAAGCACAACTAGTTAAAATAATACTGATTAGCATCTAGAAAAATGGTATAAATGAAACACGCTTAATTACTACCAATAAACTAGAGTGATTAAAAATTAATTTCTTACTTGTTAACAAGTGGAATGCTGAGTGCCCAGCCAGCAGCAAAATCTGGAAATTTAAAGACTGTAGGATTTTCAGCAAAGGCATAATGGTGGATTATTGTAGATTCTTCATCATATAATGCTTTACCTAAAAACCACTCCTGTAAAGGAATATAGGAAACAATTTTGTTCATCTACAGCATCCTTTTAGTGAAGATGATGACTGCGTTCATGATGCATAAAGCAAACCTGGAAACAAAAACAAGGGAAGTGTATTGTTCACACTAATCCAGACAAAAATGGTATTCTCTAAGAAATCAAACTAGAGGCAGTCCTCTGGTTTCAAATATACACTGTATTTTTAAACTCCAGCATAGGCACCTGGATTCTTTGGGGCTGCAGTCTATCATCCTCTTACAATGACAGGAAGAGAAGGGGTGCCCACCATTTGGTTTAACCTTGCTTCTGTCTTCCATTATGAAAGCACAGGTTGAATGAATCTGCTGTTGAAACACAGAATCACAGAGGGGTTGAGGTTGGAAGGGACCTTTTGGGATGATCTGGTCTAAATTCCCCTGTTCAAACAGGGCCACCTGTACAGTAGATTGGCATGGACCATGTTTAGACAGCTTTTGAGTTACCTACAAGGATGGAGACTTTACCACCTCTTTGGGCAACCTGTACCAATGCTCAGTCACCCTCACAGTAAAAAGGGATGCATTTCTTGATCTTCAGATAAAACTCACATCCAAGTGCTTGCTTTGAAGTCTTTTATAGAAATCAGATAGTCCTCACTGGTTTTGAGTTTTACTGCAGCCAATGTTCCAAGTTACCAGTGAAGGCCATTCTCTTAAATGTTCTCCACAGTCCCCTAGGATGCTTTCACACATCTGTTCTCACTCAACATTACATTCACATCAATCTCAATACTTCTGTTAGTAATCTCTACATATCCAGTTTAAAAAGATGCAGATTCATCAACCATTCACATGCCCTTGCAGACCTTTTATGATGATTAATGTATACTGGCTTCTCAATATGCAAACAGCTGGCATTTTAAAATGAATAATTAATGAGCTCATTCTGGGCTAACGCAAATTTTGTGCCTGATGTACTACTACTGTATATAAAGGAATTGGTTATGGACTCTTACACTAAGAAGGTGAGTACTATATAGAAAAGCAAAACATATTTTGCTTTTAATGGAGATTGGAAGATAATTTGTTACTGTAATACACTTTACATGTAATGCAAAGGAGAGGTTAAAACTGGCCTAAGAGCAGCATCTAGAACAAAAATTTTTATGTCTCTATTCTGAGAACATCAGTTAGGAGTAGGTGTTTCTGAAACAGAAATAAATGGATATTCCAAAAGCCTGAATATATTCACTCAGTCATTTTGAAGGCTGAGTGTTTAAAAATGTAAGTTCTTTGAATTATCTTTATTACCATTTCAGAAAAGAGCTGTGAGAAAACATTACAAGGCCATGTGCTTGCAAAAGAAGTAAATATACTATAGTGAGACCTGAAGCAGAGTTCAATGCTTGGCCAAGGTAACAATAAAGTGACAAAACATATTTCACACAGGAGATTTTGGCTTCTTTTATTCCAGACAAAGGAAGGACAACAAGCTGGACTTTTTTCTGAACACTGAAAATTCAAAATATTAACCCATTTTATGCCAGTTGCATTGCCAAATTTATTTTGTTCCTTGGTGACTTTTCTCTTTTGTCCTGCAAATCTTTTGGTGGTGTTTCTTTTCCAGCAGATAAGAAAACTGACTTATCTCTAAGACAGTGTAGAAACAGAATGCAAATAAAATATCCTCCTGTATTAGATCAGAGACAGCTAGTCAAACTAATATCAGTCCTTCTGTCTGATGATAATAAAAACTGATTACAGTCAGGAAAATGGGGAGAAGGGACCACATAGCAAAACTAATGTTTTTACTAATGTTACATCATTTTCAGGCTGTCCACAGGAGGAATCTTTCCCCTGCTCAATTCTACCAGTTCTTCAGCAGCTAGAGAGGCACTCATAATGCTTCATGTTAAATACTTGCTCACACTGAGCCTCAGCAACAGGAATCTAGCCCTCTATTTTAAGCTATGTGGATACACCTTTTCCAGTGTTTGGAGCTCTAAGCAATCCAGGCAGTGTTATAAAACTAAATTTTAGACTGCAGAAACTGTTCTGTAGCTAGGAATTCTAAAATTCTGTGTATATAATTTTGTACTTAAAATGATCCCACGTGTCATCTAAAAACCTATTCAAGGACATTCAACAGAGTGTTAAATATCTAAATTTTTATTTCACCTTAGACACGTCAAATCTTCTGAGTGTTTCTAGAAGCTTTACAACTTGTATTCTTGTATCTTCTTCACAGAAGAAAATCCATGAGGAGTTCCTACCATAGGTAACAGAGAAGCTAACAAAAGAAATTTACATTTTACTAATAAACTGGCTTATGAGAATGATAAATACAATCCACATTTGCCAAATATACATATTTCGCAATCCATTATTCATTTACACAAAACCAGAGACTTTTACTAATACCTTAGAATTATATATCAAAGGTTTACAGCAGATGGATAAAGATACTGCCTCTGCTATCTATAGAGCAACAGTTATTCCAGAATGAAGGGAATAGAGATACATAAATATAATAGTCACTCAGAATTGCTGAGGTACTACAGGTCTAATAGCCACCTATGAATTCAGCAGTTTATAGAGAACAGTTACCTTCCCCTCTGTATCTTAACTTTCTTCCAACAAGCCCCATTGTGGGGCATCTAGCACCACTGCAACAACCATGACAATGCCTAATGACAGGTTTTCTCACAGCTGTTTGACACTGATCATCCCCAACCTATTCCAGTACTGTGGAACTACACAAAGCAAAGGGACTCCCTTACCTTCCTTAAAGCTGACACTAATCTCAATGCAAGATTCCTTACTTCTTTACTATTCCCAGCTTGAATATTTCACTACTTAACAAAACAAAGCCATATTAATTCATGACATCCTAATGGAAAAAAGCCCCAATCTTCACTTGTTCAGTTTCCTTTGCATAATTTTTACATTAATTTAATTAAGTCATCTGAGGAGAGGGATAAAAAAATTAGCATCTACTAACATCACAGATTTCTTCCTCTACAGCATTGTCTACTGATAAAATTACCAATGAAAATCAACAACACAAAAGGGTAGTAAGATCATTTATGTTTTCGGGAACTGCATTTGCCTAACAAAAGGAAAAACAATGAAAAAGCAAAACAGAGCTAAACAAAACCTAAAGAATAACATTAAAAAACAATGTAAAACATACAAAATAAAAAAACAATCCCCAACAAACAAAAAAATCTGAAACCAACCAAACCAAAAAAATCAAACCCACTATCTGACAAATACTTATGCTAGAACCTATGATACCTGTCTCTGCAGGTCTTTTAATCAGATGCTAGAAGCATCAGGTGGTTGCTAAAGCAGTTCAGTCTTTTCCCAATTGGCACAAGTCATTGTGCTGGTTTTGGCTGGGATAGAGTTAATTTTTTTTAGTGTAGCTGGTATGGGGCTACCTTTTGGATTTGTGCTGGAAACTGTGTTGATAACACACAGGGATGTTTTCATTACTACTGAACAGGGCTTATGCAGAGTAAAGGCCTTTTCTGCTTCTCACTCTACCCTACCGATGAGTGGCCCGGGGGTACACAAGGAGGTGGGAGGGGACACAGCTGGGACAGCTGATCCCAGCTGACCAAAGGGGTATTTCATACTATACAACATCATGCTTAGCATATAAAGTGGGGGGAAGAAGGAAGAAGGGGAGATGTTCCACGTGATGGTGTTTGTCTTCCCAAGTAACCACCATGTATGCTAAAGCCCTGCTTTCCTGGAGATGGCAGAACTCACTTGCCTGCCAGTGGGGACTGGTGAATGAATTTCTTGTTTTGCTTTGCTTGTGGCTTTTGCTTTATCTATTAAACTGACTTTATCTCAACTAACCATTTTTCTCGTTTATCCTTCTGATTCTCTTCCCTAGGCCACCAGCAGGAAGTCAGCAAGTGGGGCTGAGCTGCTGGCTGGGGTTGAACCACAACAGTCATCCTCCTATAAAGCTACCTTCCCTCTGCATCTTGCAGTGGTATCTGATTATCCAGTGCTTCCTATGATATTTAATCTGCTAAATTATAACAACCAGAAGAACTCACAATTCATTAATTCTTTCATTTCATAAACATATGTACTTGTTGGCTACTCAAATCTGGGCACATCTTTGCCATTTGGGTAAGCAAAAAAGATACCATCATCTGTTTCTTCTAAAACTTGCCAAACAAGAGTATTGGATATCCTCGCATTTTTAAGTCTGTAGGGTATTCAATGTCGTGTGAAAACCAAAGGCTTTTCTCCTATGCTTTAGTGCTTAGCTAGAACTTTAGGGGACAAATACCTGGATTTACACAAAAGCAGGTGGGTGAAGGGCAGGAAGAAGATGAATCACAGAATTAACCAGGTTGGACAAGACGTTCAAGATCAAGTCCAACTTATCACCCAACACCATCTAATCAACTAAACCATGGCACTAAGTGCCTCATCCAGTCTTATTTTAAACACCTCCAGGGAAGGTGATTCCACCACCCCCCTGGGCAGCCCATTCCAATGACCAATCTCTCTTTCTGGGAAGAATTTCTTCCTAACATCCAGCCTGAACCTCCCCTAGTGCAGCTTGAGACTGTGTCCTCTTGTTCTGTTCCTGGTTGCCTGAGGGAAGAGATCAACTCCCACCTGGCTACAACCTCCCTTCAGGTAGTTGTAGATGGCAATAAGGTCTCCCCTGAGCCTTCTCTTCTCCAGGCTAAACAACCCCAGCTCCCTCAGCTGCTCCTCATAGGGCTTGTGCTCCAGACCCCTCCCCAGCTTTGTTGCCCTTCTCTGGACACGTTTGAGCAACTCAACATCTTTCTTAAACTGAGAGACCCAGAACTGGACACAGTACTCAAGGTGTGGCCTAACCAGTGCTGAGCACAGGGGCAGAATGACTTCCCTGCTGCTGCTGGCCACACTATTCCTGCTACAGGCCAGGATGCCATTGGCCTTCTTGGCCACCTGGGCACACTGCTGGCTCACGTTCAGTCTACTGTCAACAAGTACCCCCAGGTCCCTTTCTGCCTGGCTGCTCTCCAGCCACTCTGTCCCCAGCCTGTTGTGCTGCATGGGGTTGTTGTGGCCATTGTGTAGAAGCCAGCACTTAGATTGTGTTAAATCTCATGCCATTGGACTCTGCCCATCTGATGAGCCTGTCCATGTCCCTCTGCAGAGCCCTCCTACCCTCTAACAGATCAACACCTGCCCCCAGCTTCGTGTCGTCTGCAAACTTACTGATGATGGACTCAATCCCCTCAACCAGACCATCAATAAAGATATTGAATAGGATCAGGCCCAACACTGATCCCTGGGGAACACCACTAGTGACTGGCTGCCAGCTGGCAGTGGCACCATTCACTGCCACAAAAAGAATTAGAGTGTCTTGTGAATACAGCACATGCAAGTTCACAAAAAGAATGATCTGTTCATCTAGTTTTTGATGGGCAAACAGAATGAATTTTTGAGTCTAAGTATTTAAGGCCTGCGGAGAGTCTTACGTAGATGCTAATAGCACACACCTTTGGAGTTCAGATTGCACAGAGCCATTGGAGATACTCAGATAACATCCATTTTCGGTCTAATAATTTAAAAAAGAGAATTAATCTCTATTTATTTAACATGGTTACTACGAAGAAATGTAGTGGGCCTTCTGGAGACAGTAAAGTTACTGTCATAAGTGATCCATTGATGTCTTATGATTACATCTTCTGAAAGGAAGTATTTTTGTCCAAGGTAACCTTTGCCCGAGAACTAAAAATTTAGAATTGTCATTACAGTTTAGAGGCCTCATTAAAAATGCAGACAACCACAGAATGAAGGAAAGCAGTTTTCAAACAAGAATACATCTTTTATTACTATGCCAGGCACCATCAGCTGCTGCAGAATTGGCTGCTCTCCCTTCCTCCTCTTCTGTCCATTCAGAAAACTGAACAGTACAAGCCTTGCAACATCAACATACTTCTAATCTACTCTGTCTTCGTTCTGCCAAAAGTGATAAGTGAAACAGAAGACACAAGGAAATCCATATTCCAGAATTCTCAAGATGGAAATCCTCTACTTAAGATCCTCTCTCAGATTTCTGAAGAATTTTCTTCTGCTTTATCACACAAATGAGCACTTGTAGTTTGGCTTCTGAGCTTTGCTATCTTGTAAGAGCTGTATCTGTAAACCCTGTCACTGAGACACAAATAATTCAGAAGAGGAACCAGTAGGTCATTGAAACAAGAGCCAAGAAGTAAAATGAAAGCTGACTGATAGTTGGAACATCATCTTCCAGTTTTTCAATTTACTTTACTTCTCCTTTTGCTTCTTTTCACAGTCCGCATGCATCTCAAAGCTAGCTCCTGTACAAGCACTGTTTTCCTGTTTCTACACACAGGAAAAGCAATAGAAAGCAGCAAGAAAAGCAGCCTCTCCTGCAGCCACTCTGACACAAAAACTTAACCAAACCCAAAACCTCCTTCTGACCAACCTTAATAAATCATATTCATTAAATTAGACCTCAAGAGGCTGAAGAGGCATCAATTTCAAATGCAAGATTTAGGCATAGGAAAGCCTTCAGCACCACTGAGCCGTAGCACTTTTTGAAACAAGAATCATTGCTTCCTGACTGTTTGCAACAAACTGTTATGTGTATGTGGCATGTCTTCCTTGGAGCCACCTGCATAAGCCAAGAAGAGAAGATATTTGAGATGACCTGTCTTCTCTAACCACACCAAGATGAAAACTGGCCATATGAACTTCTAAAAAGATGCTGAAACTTACACCTTTTCATTACAGAGGCATACTACCTCTTATAAACACTGTAAACAACTGACAGGAGCCTCAAATGGATATTACCTCTTTTTGAAATATTATTTATGCACTTCATTCAGCCAAGTAATTTGAAAGGTTAGAAGTTCTAAAATACCCTACATCTTACACTGTGAGAAGTGGGGACTTAATAGGAAAATATAAATTTTAAAATGGGTTGTTGGGTTTTTTTTGTTTGTTTTTTTTAACTAATATACTTCACTAAAAATTTTTAAACCCGTAACAATCTGAAGAATTTCCTTGTTCAGCTGCATTATATTATTGTTTCTCTTCTGTTTAAAATAACTTTCTCTGATTTAATGAAATTTAACAGAAAATTACTTAGTAACACTCCCCCATCTCCCCTCCCCCCCAAAAAAGGTAGACTGAGAAAGTAAAAAAGTTGCAACTTTCATTTAAAATCTTTGCTTCTCAAAAAAGCAGTCTGAGTAACTATGATTTACATTCCTGGTTAAAAAATTCTAAAAATAACTAGCATTCATTACACTTACTCTCTCATTAATGGTAATATTGTCCATGCACCTTCCTGCACATCCATCTGATGAGTAAGTAGAACTGTAGGTAATTCCTTTAAAAAAAAAAAAATTCCCATTAAACTTGAAGTATATGCAATTTTTCTTCCTAAACACCAAAGAAATCTTGAAAAATTTACACTGGAAATGACTACTTAGCTCTTCACTGCTTTTTACCTGCAAGTAGCCCTGCAGAATTGATTGGTGATACAAACCAAGGTGACCTGCAAATTAGGGAAATGTGCTTCTTCCAACTCATGCTTTCTTAATTCTCTATTAGATATAAAGCTAATACACTTCAAGTTAAATGCTTTTTATCGATCCTATGTAATCAATTAAGCAATAAATCATACTAATTTCTTTACCGTATCATAAAATCCCATGCTGTAAATAAAGACTTATAAATAATGTAGGGTAATCTAAGGAGTTTTCCATCAGACAACCGTATTACACAGATCTTATGTGAGAATTCTAACAGCCTTTACTCTGACCCATCACAGTAGCGTCATGTCAAAACCCCATGGGTTTACACAAAAATCAAAACGAGGAGCTATCATTTTTCTTCTTGAAAAATCAAAGAAGCTTCCTACAAAGGAAAATATTTTCATATTATATATATATTTGCCCTTTTGCTACTCTTACTAGTTAGTAAAGATAGACCTTTGTGAAATTGCTTTGTTCAAATCCTATTAGGTATGCAGAGATTAATGCAAAAGTGGCTAAGAGAGGCATCTTTGCCTAAGACACTTTAAACTTCCTAAGTTCTTGCATATATTTTGCCCTGACATTGAGAAGTCAACTCTGTGAGGTGACAGGTCTCATTTTCCACATAAAAAAGCCACTGCCGTTACCACACATTTGACTGAGAAAAGCAGCCATATTAAAAGCAGTACCTGATATGCAAGACAAGGCTCCAGAGGAGCCCATTCAACACTACTAAAACATTTAAAAGACCTCATTAGTGCGTAATTATCCAACTTCTACAAATCTACAGGATATCTATTATTGGAAGACAATCACATTCACTTTCTTGCATTACAGTGTAGGTAACTTCTATAGTTTCAATAGTTAATGGGATGAAATCAATTTTTCTGATAATAAAGCCTAATTTATAATCCAAAAGGATTCTGGTACCTTTGCAGAATGAGAAGCATATCAGACAGTCAGAGATCAAACAGTTAAACTAAAAAGGCAAGAGAAAAGCTGGAGGAAAGCTAAGATAAAACAGAAGTCAGTTACATCTGTAAAGTCCTTCAAGATGACCTTGATTTGATTCAAGGCAACCCTGAAATGTTTTCAAAACTATACAGTTATTTTCCACACTTTTCCTGAAACACTTTCAAAAGGTTTGATTTTTAGAACTGAGAGGCACTTAACCTTTCAACAAATTAGAATTGTTGCAGGTTAAGGATTAATTGTACAACCACAGAGATAAAAAAAGTCCAGTCCTCCAGAGATCTAGAGAGTCCCAAGAGGGAGGCACATGATATTGTAATGTTATTCTGTTCCCTTTTCCTGTATCTCCTTATATCCGGTCATCTCTCCTGCCTCTCTGCTCCGGACGTAAGACTCCTGCTGCCATGTTTGGCTGTGGGAGCGAGGCTTAGTGGGTGGGACTCCATTTCTTGCTGTGTAGCTAATGCCTGCTCTGGGCTTATCCTAGCAGGTGGGTGGGCAGTGAAGCATAGGGTGGGGGAGAGGCTTGGCTGGTTGGGAGTATATTTTCTGATGCATCATTGAGGCCTAGAAAAAGCATGGTTTGGAGCTTAGCCGGGGGCAGGGCTAAGCCAGGGCTGATTCTGAATGTTTCACCTTGGTGTCTTTTGTACTTTTGTTTGGTTTTGTAAATAGTATTACTATTTAACCTCCAATTCTGTGGAGTGTGTTATTCACTGCTTTGGGGTATATTCATTCTGTCCTCATTCCAGAGCTGTTTCAGCTCTGTCAACATGACAAGAGTTCAGAAGCTTTTCACCTGAAAGGACATTGTACAGAGGCTGGTGCTGGTCTCTTCTCACAGATAATCAGTGATAGAAAAAGAGGGAATGGCCTCAAGCTACAACTGGGTAGGTTTAGACTGGACATTATGAAAAATTCTTTTCACAGAAAGAGTGGTCAGGCACTGGAAGGGGCTGCCTGGGGAGGTGGCTGAGTCACCAACCCTGGATGTGTTTAGAGGTGTGGTTTAGGGGTGAACCTTGTAGAGTAGGGTTATCAGTTGGACTTGGTGATCCTGAGGGTCTTTTCCAACTTGAATGTTTCTGTGATTCTGTGAAGCTGAGCACCCAAATACTGAGGCCCCAAAATGATCATTTTAAATTTGCATTTTAAAATGCAAATGCTAAATTAAACATTATGAAGGCAAATGGACTCAACAGGAAACCAAATGACCAAGAATACACTGATATCAAACAATTTATGTAAGCAGAGAAAGTAGTAAATCAGAAAACAAGCAAGTGCAGATGTTAATATCAGTAAGGAAGGGGAAATATGGACTTCATACATTGACCACTTAAATGCACACACTACAAGTTCTACTCACACAAGAGAGAGAAAGTTTCATTGACAGTCATGGAATGTAAGTATAAGCATGACATACTACAAAAATAGAAGCCAAGCAAAACAAAAACAAAGGGGGAGATAAGAATGGTTAGATAAAATGAAGGTCCAAATAACCTTTATAGAGGAATCTGAAAATGAGTTCAAGTCTGAAATATCAAAGCAATCCATCAGTTTGGTTTGTGTCTTTTAAATAAGAAACCTAAATTATGCACAGTAACAGTATGCAAATTTAGGAGAAAATTCAACTAGTATTGTAATATTTAGGTGTTTGTTCTCTAAAATGCAAAATACTGTTTAAAATGTGGGCAAGGGGAAGAAAAGAACAAAGAAATCCTGTATCAAACATTTTCTATTCATAAACCAGGGACACTGCATGGCTTTTAGAACTTACTGGTATTACCAACTGACTGAAGTAATACAGACAGAAAAAAACATCAAGAGCAACACATATCGGGAGCTACAATATTCAAAACTTTTCGCTAAGGATTACTGTGGTTTCAGGAGGCCACTGAAAATGGCTGGAATGTCTTCTCCTCTTTCACTGCAGAACCATGTTCCCTAATTACTCTAATTTTTTTGAGTCCCCCAGCAGGGATGTAATTACTTCAGAGAATGTGCCAGATGTTGCAGTTACCTCATCAGCATCTCTGTCCTCACCACAGAGAAGCGCAGACTTGTCATCTCAGCAAGATAGCTTCACACAGTCCACTGCCAGTCATGTGCCAAATTTATCATTTTGCTGTGGAAAGAGCCCTGCTGATCAAAGACTAGCAAGACATTGGCCAAGTAGCGTGGCACACAAAATTAATACCACAGATGACATGAAAATATCTTCCCCAACAGCTCTGGTACAGACTAGCATCTGATCTTTGTTCTACAAAAAGGAAAACTGATGGAAAGCTAATGAAGAAGTTATGCCAAAGAGCTTTGTTTTTCATAAACAAAGTCAAGAAAAACTGTGCACTACACAGCAAAAAAAAAATTCTACATCTTAAGGAATAAGCATTTAAAGAGCTAAGCTGATAAGCACATTTCATGAGGCTACAGGATTTATTTGACATGAATAAATCCTTGCAGAAGAAAAAAAACGTTGTTGCTAGGAAGGAAACAGATTGCACAGTAAAATTTTACACATACAGAAAAAGGACACGAGATCTAATAACACGAGGAAATAATAGGAAGTTATGCATGGAACACACATTTTCTAACTAAAAAACCAGGCTTGATCTTGATACTGTGGCAAAACCTTGCCATAAAGGTGAACTGTTATAGACATGTAAACAGAAGGGCATGAGAGAATGTAGCCCAACACTTCACTTAATCAGTTAAACCTTGTTAAAATGGCAATATCAAAAAATGAGTCATCTGATCAGTCCCAACTGGAAAGCAGCTTCCATGGTACAGAAACCATGACAGGAGAAAGAGGAGGAAACAGGGTTTTGAGATTAGAATCTAGAATTAGAGCAAGTAACCTGAAAGTTGAAGCAACAGATACATTATGGATTGCACTGCATTTATGGTATTCATTTTGAAAGACCTGAAGCAAATTAAGTCCTATGAGTATTCCACCTGAACACACATGAGTTTAAAAACCACTCAGTTGCAGTGAATAAGCAATCCTTCCACTATAACTTGTACAACATTATTAATACATCTAACAGGGAATAAAACAAGAGAGAAGTACTATACAGCCCAAGGAAAACCTAGACACATTTTCAGAGGTGTTTCCACGCTAGCCTGATAGTATTTAAAAATCTCTTTAAAGTGAGATATGGATGTCAGAATTCATTATGGGAAATAGTTTCAAACAGTAACAGAGAAATATTTAAAGAGGCTTTTGGACAGTAAAACTTCAGCTAGCTTCGCTCCAGCATCTGAAATCAGATGTGGAAGTAGAAAGTTAGGAAGAACTTCAGAGGATATTAATTCACCCAGAAAAGAAATGCATGTACCACTGGCAAAGAAAAGAAAGATATGGTTTACAAATTCCCTGAAAGCAGTCTCTCACAGATGGCCAAAACATGAGCAGGAACATTTGAGAACAGATCATTTCAGATAGGAATATGGTGATGGCTTAACATACATACATTAAAATTCAAGCAATCTAACTATACTTTTTTTTCCCCCCTCTCCAACGCTTTAACAAAGAAGTCTTCCATCTTACTGAAACAGCAAAATGCTGCCTTCAGTACAGCCTAGGTAATTAAAAAGAACAGTTTTAGTTAATACTCAACACATTGCTATGGAATATGCTTTTAAGCATGAACACAATCCTGACATCTACTGGTGACCAGAATTACAGATTAGTTTCACATGAAATAAATGTTTTAAGTACACAAAGAAAATAAATAGACAAATTACTTCTAAAGATTAATGTAAACATGAATGAGTGACTTAAACCATTTTAAAGCAATGTAGATATTCCATATGAAATAAAACCTACTCAAGGGAGAAGTACTCAGAGGTAGAACTCTCTGATTACAAAAGATTTTATCCCTCTCCCATAAACATGCCTATGTTCCTGCCTCACTGTGACTACTTTATATTTCCACTTACTGATCTTTTCATCATTCATATTCTGTAAATGTTACAGAAGTCAATTTTTTTTTTAACAACTGAAGCCATAATCCTCTCTGCACACATTTTATCTGAACGCTTGCTTCAATCCCAAAAAGGACTCTGAAAGAGCAGAACAAAGGCTGTTCACATGACTGATTTCATTAAAGGATTTAAAATTGCATTTAGAATGGCTTTGATTACAACAGGTTTGATAAGTTTGGATAAATGAAGTCTAAAACAGCCAGGAATCTGGTTTAGGCACTCCAAGGCCAAGACTTCTTTTTTTTTTTTTTTTTTTGCTTTACAACAAAGAACCTGGAAATGAAAAATAGGTCAAATAACCTCACAGCAAACTATTTCATATCATGGGATGTACGCCCCTCTTATTTTTATTAAATACAAAGAAAGTCAAGTTATGTACACTTTCAATTCAAATCTCTTGAAAAAAAAATCATCTCTCTAGGCTAACGCTTTGCAAGTAAAATTTTGTATTAGAGTTTTAAGTCAAAACCAGAGCTGTACAACATGCAGCTCCCAGGTGAGTATGGCCCACCAGGAGGTAAAAGGCAGAGTGCTCAGTGTGCAGGCCAGTGGCAGAACAAGGAGTAGTTAGGAAGGGTACTGCACCAGGGAGGAAATTAATACTGATGTGGGCGAGAGGAGTGTGGAAAAATTATTGCTGTAGGAAGTAGGGAATCCCATTAGGATTTTCATGCCCACACATATTTCTGCTCTACTGCCACATTGCTACAATTGTGCAATGGAATTCTGACAAAAATCAAGATTACAGCACCCTCATCAGCTCCAATAAAATACTCACCTAAAATCATTCTATTACTGAAATTATTGTATCTTTATGTTATAAAGTATCTTACTTTCTTTTTCAAAAAAAGCCACCACTACCATGCTGCATTCTTCAAAACCTTCCTCGTTGTCATGTTTGCATCAAATACCATCTAAACATAACCAGCTGTTGCACAGAAAAGGCATATAGTCCAAATTAAAATTATTTAGTGATAAATCACAGCATACAATCAGTAAATAAGTATTACAAGAATTTCAATGGGTATAAGCACACAGAAAGCAATTAGCAAAAGGAATAAAATGGATTTGAAAAAAAGACACAATAGGAAACCAACATTTTTAGTGGAATGCAGTAGAAGTATACACAACAATGTGCAATCTGTATTATCTAAACATACCTTTCCAAGATCTGCAGCCTGTTTTAAAATATCTCTTTTTAGATCTTCTGCTCTCTTGGAATGAAAAGAATTACTTTGGCTCTGGATGATAAATACAATTTCTTTTAATTCTGTGAACCAGAAAATAAGAAGATTTAAAGACAAAAGCAGTGATTTTCAGTTTTGCCTCAAAGTCACTGAGAAGCCACGTGTGTGGGAGGGGACACAGCAAGTTATTTCTTCAGTTACACAAACATTTCATGAAATAGTAAAAAAGCATAATCTAATACACACAAGAAATCCTAAACAGTCCTTTTAAGGATTAACATATAAAAATCACAACATGACTAGGAGATTTGCAGCAGCCAAGAAAATTACACTTGCAGTTAGCAGTAGCCACATTCATGAAGTTGCTTCTTCTCAAATACACCAGCACTTCTTGTTACCAGACTTACAAGGCCTTAGTCATCAACCAGCATCTCCCCCTCACTAGTCAATGCATGAACTCACTCAATAAAGATGGAGAGAGATACAGGTGAGACCAGTGAGGCAATACTTTCTTATCTAATAGGATAGCATCAACATCTCACGAGTGTCTTCAGTGTTTAAGGGCACCATAGTTAACTTCGAAAAGGAGAGGAGACTGATAATTATTTCTTTTAAAAATATTTAGTATTTTCTTTTAAAAGAAAATAACAAAGCAGCTTTGCAAACATTTATGACTAAAAGGAAATACTAAAAAACATAAGTAGGTGATAAGCAATACTTTAAAACACTCTGAAAACTAAGAAAAACAGGCAGATTTGACCCCATTCAGAAGCAGAACACAGCAGAGGATGAGAAGATGATTGGAAGAGGATAGATGTCCTTTTGAAAATTCTTTTAAGGTTTGACCTATGCTGTAAAACCCACCCAAGACCATAACTAAGTATCAGTCGAGGTATAAGATGAGGAGAACTACACAGCAGTGCAGCTTCTGCCAGAAAAGACTGAATTTTATGGACACTATAGAGAAAGTCTGCAGATGAGGAAACTTAGAATGTAACAGTTTAAGAGGTCCAAGTCAGTGATCAATGACTTACTGCATAGGAACAAAAGAAGTTAGTAGTGATGTTGTCCAGTGTTCAAGGAGATAAGAGGACTTGTGAGGATGGAGGGGGTTGAGAATTGGGTTTAAAATCCATCACTTGAGATGACAATCAGATCAAGCATAAGAAATAGCAGGTTCTAGTTACTTAAATCACGAGGGAACGTAGAAAAGGCTGCTGAATTAATGTCTACAGATGGCATCACTCCAAGACGAGACAGTATGAAAAGGAAAGAAATTTAAATCCCATGGGAGCTATACACAATATCAAAAAATGTGGAGAAGGAACAAAGTGCACACCAAAAAAATTATGCAGACAACAAAAAAACATAGGAGTCAGACCTCAGAAAAGCAGAACCTTTAAGACCACCATCATTAGCAACATATGAAAGCTGATAGAGAAAATAAAGTTCGAAAACCTCTATGAGAGCTTTCTGAGAATACCTTCTGGCATTGCACTGAAGTGAAGTTTTTTGAGATATAACAGGTATCAAACTGAACACAGGATGGAGGTTCATTGACTGAAAGCTGCCAGATTTTAGTACAAGCATTTATCTGTGAAGACAAGTATCCCAAAGACTGAGCACCTTAGAGAAAGCATTTGAAGCTTCTTGTCAGACAGCAGAGTATTTCAACACTTTTCATACTGCAGTTTCAATGCAGTATAAATCAAAGTTTTAAATCATGCAGTATCTATTTTTATAGTGTATTTCTTGCACAGCAGATCTAGATCAGTTAACCTAAAAGATCCTAGTGTCACATCAAGACCATGACCACCAGGTTAAAAATGCCGAATTGGCAAATAGAGTTGAATGAGTAAAGAACAGTGGAACAAGGATGGAGAATAAATGCCCAAAGAAGAGAAGTAGTCTCAAGGAAAGAGTAAAATTGAGTACATGAAGGAGGATGACAAGAAAATCAGTGGCAACAACAAAAAAAAAGCATTAATTTCAAACATCTTCTCTAAGATTATGAGATTACCACTACCAGGATCTGAGGATTAATTGCATTTGTTCCTCTGGATAAGTACTTGCAAATTCAGACCCATGACAGCTCAAAGCTGCAGTTAAATGTTTCTCTACTTTTCCCCTGATATACTTTTCCCTCCACTTCTTATCTTGTTCACTAAGACAGACTCTGAAAATGTCAAATTTTGTGAAGTTCCTAGTGGAGTATTGCTGTAAATACCAGTTTTGGCTTCACATTTTCCTGGTGTTCTAAATAAACTGTTTCAAACAAGTATGCACAGTAAAAAAAACTTCTGAAGAGCAGTTACTTGCTGTCTAGCAGAGTATCTACTAGATTTCCTGTGCAAAAATTAAACAGTGAAAAATTAAGATGACGCTTCATTGATGCTAATGAGATCAAAGGACTAAATCTACATATACAACACTGAAAATATCTCCAGAGATAAAAAGCAAAAACTACATTGCTTGATATAATCACTGATTTAGTATCAGTACATTTACAGATACACACATATCTGATTACACTCAATTTCATTTATGGTACATTCAACAACAACTGCAGTATCCTGCAACAGAGTATTTTCCACCTACATGGGTGTTGCTTCATTAATTCAATGGAAATAATTTTCTCTGCTACAGATAGGCACTTCAAAATAGTTCATAAGAACAAATATTCACTGGATTAAAATGTCAACAGAAAATAAGTATAATTTTAAACACCTAAACTGTTTTTCCAGTTGAGAAACAGTCAGCCAAGCACAACAAAGAATGGACTCTTTTGGAAGATTTAATATCCAAAGCAGTTACTGATATGCAGATACTTTGTATTTGTCTTGTTGTTTTCTTTTTTATTTCTTCAATAATCTCAAATGCTCATTGACTGGAAAGATACTGCAAGTTCATATTTAAAAATAATAATTGACGAACAGGAATTCTGAAACTTCCTGAGTCTTACCACAGCCATCACTAAACAGAATGGAACCTTAATTGACTTTTAATTAAGTTAATTAACAGTAACAAATATTTTAACAAGTAAGTATATATTGACCCTACCCAGAATACTCCTCCTTAGGAACTACCACCAAATCAGTTCAAAAGATGGCAATAGGGAAATCCCTATTAGCATTGCAGTATAATTAACGACCAGCACAAATGAACTACCTGTATAATTTTTTTATTATTTTTTGTGAAGCTTATTTCTCACAGAAGGCTTACTTCGTCAACTGAAAACAACTGAAAATTTTAAAACAAGCATTTCAGGAAACCCTCCCCATCCCACCAAACAAGGAAAAACGCTCCTAGGACACGATGATGACATTGCCTGTTAGCCTTTCTCTGCTACTCGGTAACGCATTCACCGAATGCAAGAAACCCAAATTCTCATCTCTGAGACAGTTTGGGTCTGAATGTAAGTCTTTGGCATTCCAAGTCACTCTTTTAATTTCCAGACTGCAAGTATATTCTGAAATGCATTTTCCCCATTCTCTTCTCTTGTTCTAGAAATAGGGAAGAATGAAAATTACTCCTGAGCTTCCACCTAAGTCTTCTGAAACAGTGGGTATCTAAAAACACATCTCTGACTCACTGATTGCTTAAACGCGTCATCAAAATGTAGAACAGGCATCAACAGAACAGACAGAATACCATTATGACTTGTATACTGCCCTGCAGTATGTATGACATTGTCCAAACCATTTCCACATGAACTATAGCTATGACTTTAAAACAACCAGGATGCAGTTTGAGTGTCTAACAGGTAGAAGAATGCCACTGACATCTTCTGTCAATGGCACTTGAACCTGGTTCCTCTTTTCTTTGAGTTTTTCTTTCATAAGAGTGTTTAAGGCTAAATGGAGTATTTTCATAATGAAACTCCAGGGAGAGAGTACAAAAGGTCTCATTATTTATTCTGACAATAATTAAACTGCAGAAGCACTGGTGCTTTAACTCACAACACAGAGACTCTACTGAGTAGGTAAGAAAGCAGCTTCCAACTTGAGTTTTAAAACAATTACACCACTTGTATATTTTGTAGGCCTTCCTCTCTTTTTATGCCAACTCTAAAATCAACCTGAAACTCCAGATTAGAATTTTTTAGTTCTTATATTTTGAGCAGATTATTGCAGCCTACTATAAAGCTTCCATGGTTAAAACTTGAGGCAAGTCTTTTCTCATGCTAAGAACAATAATTTGCAAATGTGGTTATATAGCTTCTGAGGTCTTTCTGAATTAAAGGCAGTGCATACATATTGAATCATAGAATTGTTCAGGCTGGAAAGGACCTTCATGATCATTGAGCCCAACCATTAATTTAACACTACAAATTCCACTGCTAAACCATGTACCTAACCACCGTGTCTACAAGTCTTTTAAACACCTCCAGGGATGATGATCCAACTGCTTCCTTGGGAAGCCTTTTCCAGTACTTGACAGCCCTATCAGTGAAGAAATTTTTCCTCATGTCCAACCTAAACCTCCTCTGGCACAACTTGAGGCATTCCTCAATAAATATATATATCTCCTTAGACAAGACAGATAGCTAGCCAGCCAGACACACAATCTCATCTGTGTGTACATGCTTATTTATTTATCATATATGCCATAAGCATTGGAATGACTTACTTATCTACAGCCTGCAGCTTGCTAACTTAAAGTCATCCTAACTTCAAACACTCTCTCAGCACAGTTTGAGCACTTTCAATATTTGTTTTCCAAATTTTACCAAACTTGCTAATATTTAAAATAAAAAAATTTAAAATCCATTCCAAACGTGCAACATTTTTACTACTTCTTGAAATTAGAATGGTATCAAGTTGAAAGTATCCAGTTATTCCTCAAACTGCACACTTTCATAGCTTTTCAATAAAGTATGTTGCTTACGTCTTCAGAACTGAGGATGTGTCTTAAAGCTTACTTAAAAAGAAAAATAAATTCAACTACACATTTACTCTCAATCTAATGAAAAAATTTATTTAAACCTTTCATATTATTCTCACCTTTCCACCCAAATTTCCCTCATTAATTCCTAAAGAGCCTAGTTAAAGTGCAGAACTAGGCCAGACAGGATATTAAAAGGATATAACTGCAAAAAATTCTTTTGATCCTTTGAGAATATTGCAAGTATCTGCAGATAAGAGGAAGTATAACATCACTATATTTGCAAGAATCAAATCAAAGGAAAAAAACCCTCAAGACTACTTTGTTCTTCTTTTCTCATTTAACATACACGCTAAAAAAAAAAAAAGAAAAAAAAAAGGAAGAAAAACCTCAAACGTCTCACACCACAGCTAGTAGATACTCTTGTGGTGAAGGAATGACACAGCATACCTTGGATCTCAAGTCACCCTCTAGGCATGCTCCTCTCCAGAAACTGCAGAAGAACCTAGAGAACTCATGCTCCCAAGCTCAATGTTTCCTTGAGTTCATAAAGAAGGCAAAATCATTGTACACTAGGCCTGAAATTGCCAGTGCCTTGCTTCAAGAGATTTGTTATTGTTATTTAAAAATTCTAAAGACTGAAAAAACTGCTGGTCAGCACTGTAGCCTAGCATTTGGGGACAAATACATCCACTAATAGAGCATCTCTGCATCCACCTGAAAAGCAAATGTTTTGCCATGGAGGGGCAATGATGACCCCAGCACTGGAAGGTTTCATCACTGACCTTCTGGCTGGGCTATAACATATTCATGCATGGAACACTTTACACATCAGCAAATCCAGAAAGCTACATCACGTTCTGGGTAGACAAAGCAAGCTTGGAAACATTAAGTTCAGTCTTCTATCACACTTGTTTTCCCAGTGACTAGGATATCAAGATGTTGACATCTATCTTCAAAGGCTTGACTAAGGACAATTAGAAAGATCTCAGAAATGAAAACTACAGATGGTTACTTTACTTCCTTGGTATAAAGGTGCTGTTTAATTATAAAAGACAAAGAACTTTCTTATATAACAGTTTGAAAAAGAAGAATGAAAAATTACAATAGCTTTATTCTATCTTTCAAGTTATTCCTCGATTTTACCCACAGAAATGAATTAAAAGAGACTTTAAAAAAATCCTAAAACTCTTTAGGGAGAGACAGAATGTCATTTAAAAAAAAATAAAAGAACAGAAGAAATGACATATTACGTGAGACCACTGGTCCATCTAGTGTAGTATACTGTCTTTAACAGCAGCAATAGGAAACACTATTTAGAGACATCACAAGACCACTTTCTCCAGTACCCCTCGTACTCTAGAACAGCACTGACAACTATTGTATTAGAAAAAGCCAGAAGATACATTGCTATCTATAGTCCATACATATATATCTATAGTCCCTACATTTATGGACTTGTCCCCACTTGAAACTGTTGGTATGGTCTGCTTCTACAGCCTCCTGTGGCATCGAGTTTCTAAATTTTGCTGCCTGCTGCATAAAATACACTGTAACATCCCCAAATACAGCTTTCCTAAGTACTAAGATTATATTAAAACTTGTGAAAACTGAGCACTTGCAAAAGGGGGGGAAAAAAGGACTGTCAATACCTCCCTGGGCGCTTTATGAAGTGAGACACAGCAGGTCTGCTGGGAGTGATAAAAGCAGCATCCAGCACCTGGCTGTGCTATGATATTCCACAGGAAGAGATGAAAGGACACAAAGAAGAAGTGGACTTTGTTTCACACCAGGTAAGGAAGGGTAAACATGGAAACAGAGTAATAAAGCTTCTGCAGAATAGTTCTGACCTTTCAGTGGTAAAATAGAAGATAATGGGACAAAGGCCTTAATTATTTTCCACAAGTGGTTATCTGTTTTAAGGATACGGCCTGCAGCTACATCCAAATGAAAAAGTCAATAAACAAGCAAAACCCAGATCTTCTCAGCACTATTCTAAGTTCTGTTAGCAACTCCACTAAAAGCATGTTAAGTTTCCCAGTGTTGATCATTGATGTCAGAATGAACTCACAACTACTCAGAAACAGCTACAACAGAGACATGGTTAGGCTGGTTCTGCAGAGGAAGCAGACCCAGGAGCACAAGGTTTAGGAAAGTACTGAAACAGTCCAAGCTACTTTAAGAATTGAACTGCTGTAGTATAGCATAGGCAGTGCAGAGATTGCAAGTCCTTATCTCAGGTCTGCAAACGATTTGCTGGAAGGACATCAGACTTATTTTCGGAAAAGTCAGTAGCCTGCAGAATTTTATTCTCATAATTTATTTCATGTGTCCAATAAAAAATTATTTTACCAGTCAGTGTCCTATTAATGTTTCTTAAATGCTTGCTTCTAGATATTACAAAGTTACTACAAGCTGTTACAAGTAATTTACAATAATAAATTCAATAATAATGTATTAAGAATACCATGAGAGTGGTAAAATTCAGTTTCATGTTCAATTTTTACTGCAGCAACTACAAAGTATCATGAAATTTGATTTCATAGTGTACTACAAAAAGTGATGCATTACTTTCATAATGCAAGTGCACATTTTCAGGAAAATGCTTAGCTACAGGAATTGCAAATACAAAGATCAAGAAACTTCTGCTTGGTAAGACAAAGCAGTTGAGAATCAGCAATTCCCTAACAATGCTGTTGAGCACTTCAGCACTGTTCAGTCACTCCTCAAAGCATAACTGTATTTTATTTATACTAAAAAGGCAGCCAAAATGAAAACAAAAAGAGACTACACAGTACTCACCTCCACTTATTTTACTAATTGTTCCACTTTTTTTTGACTTCTAGAATAAAGGAGAAAAAACAAAATAAGGATACACACAAAAACTCAAATACTTCTATAATGAGACACAGGAAGTCAAAGCTTTCATCAGATTCTAAGTTCATACATAAACGTTTTAACTTGAGAACTAGTAAGAAAACTAAAGTAAACAGGTTCTCATCATCAAGAATTGAACATAGTCTACATGAGTGTATATTATTAATTAGACAATACTGTAAAAGTATAAAAATGAAAAATAAAAAAATGAGAGACAATGCTTTTCCATCACTCAGTTTATACCAGAGATCTTTAACTGCTAACAATGTTTGTTGTGTCTTCTTTTTCTCTTTTTTAAATGGAATATGGAAGTCTATAATACAAACACACCTGCTGAACATGTAAAAAAAAAAACCCAACCACACTCTCACTCACTTGATCCACTATCAAGCATCTAAGGAAACAATTCTTAAAGAAAGACTCAAAGGTAATTATATCAAGACAAATAAAACTGAACAGATTATTGTACATAACATGACTACACTAGGATTTACTCCTGTATCACAGACAGTTGTGATGGAATTTTAACAGATTGATGAGGAACAGACAATGGTGACATTGAATCTGCATCCTTAATCAGGAACCAGGACAAACAAAAGTATCTTAGAAGCATATTCAGTTGTTTCTAAAGAATAGGGGCTGGGTGAAAAGGTGTTTAAGAACTGCTGATTTGTAGAGAAATAGGGATGGGGAAACAGTACTGTGCTTCCTACAAAAATTGTAGGAAAGAAAAATGGAGCCTTCATTTATCACGCAATTTCTCCCTGGTAGTAGCACCTCATTGCTTTGGTTTCTCCACATGTAAAATCAAGATCATCTTTAATAATCGTGTAAGACTGTTGTAGGATTTATCTTGGTTCAAATGTTTAAGACCTTCAGATGGAAATGCCATATAAGGCACTCCTCAGCTTGCATATAATTTTCACAGCCTTGTGACATAATTCCTATTTATAAAATCGTCCTTTTTTTTTCTCTCCCATTTGAAAAAAAAAATAAAAATTATCATTTCCATCTAATCCTTTTAGTCCTACTTGCATCAGATGATCTCTCCCTCTGTCCAGGTCTGACTTTCACCCTGAAATGCATAAGCTGCAACATTCTTGGTAGCCATCTGTAAAACCTTTTCAGGAATGACTGCATTGCATCCATGCTTATGAACCTTTCTTGATGACTGGGTGAATAAAGTTTTAAAAAATTATATAAGACTAGGTAATTTTGATGACTATATACAGTACTGCCTTCTTACAGCATTAAAGTCAGCACGTTCTAAGTAAAACTGTATCATAAACAATATAGGAAGATTAATTTCTAGGCAAACAAAAAAGGATGTGTTTTAACAAGTCAAGGTTTACAATTACCTTTATTAAAACACAACACAATTGTTGCCTGTTGCATTCCTGTTAACATAAAGGGAAAAAAAATAGTATTCTGGCCTGAAGAGTTCTAGGAGGCACCTCTTGACTTCATATGAGGGAAGGTTTTGAAACTCTGAAGCAGTAGGAAAACCTCACAAATTATGGCTTTGGTTGGAAGGGACCTTAGAGATCATTTACTCCAACCTCCCTGCCTCAGGCAGGAACACCTCTCAAATGAGAATGATAACATTAAACAGATAGATTGAGAGAATAATGGAATTTGACTAACAGCAACTTATGACTAATGAAAACAGAATGACATTACATAGTCTCCCAGATACACTGCATCAGATCAGCATTTTGCTGGGATCTTTATTTGTGAAAATTACTGTAGACATAGCAATCATCATCATACCCAAAAATTATTTAGAAACACGTTATCTCTGACCATACTTCTATTGCATTTGATATGAGATCACTAGATCCAAGTGGCAGTTATAGGTTCTAACTCTTGATTCAGCCAGTACTTTTGCTTGATTTCCTTCCCTGAATCTCTTTTATACATACACAAATGTGTTATAAAAATATAGATGTAAATAAATTGCTAGACAGAAGTCTGTTAAAGGACATACATATTTTCTCACTTAGCTATTATGCTGTTTAACAGTAAAGCTAGCTCTGACCAATTTCTGTTAATTTGAAATTTCATATGCAAGCTTTACTTGAGCAGTGACTTGGGTAGTAGTATCTAATTACACTAATATAGCAGACAGTAGCAGCCATTTCCCTCTCAGTGTATTATATATTTAACAAAACCAAGAAAAAAGGAAAACCTGTCTCTGAACTAATCAAAGTAAGCTACTTAGAAACTGTTTTCAAAAGCAGTAACACTATCAACTTGTGGGAGCTAAACAAAACTGCTCTTTTTTTTTAACTGCTTCTAATGCACTCTTCAGCTGATCTTGGAAAAAAAGAAAATAAATTGTTTCCCAAATTACAATTTTATTCCACAATGTGACCCCAAGACTTTAATTCTTTTAATAATAATGCCAATGTAAGTCAGAAAATCCAGTGTTAAGAAAGAAATAAAAAATTGTGTTTATTCTAAGACTACATAGATCCAGTTAAGATCTCAGTAACACTACAAGAGTAGTGCTACATATAACTTATGTCCTATTAAAGGTCTCTTATATGCCACACAGAACAGAAAGATATCATATAACATTTAGTACCATTAAAGTCAATGATCAAATATTCAATGTCACAGATGTCAAGCTTTCTGCTCAGTTCTCTTCTGGATGATTTTCTAATGTTTCTAAAATGTTCCGCTCCAACAATTAAAATTTACTACCTGCAGCACAGGGAGTTCAGTCTCATCTTCTGCACCTTCAGGAACTACACTTACAGCAAAAGCTGCAAGAAAAAAGGAGAGTTTTTTCATATTATAGGAGCCGATCTTCACACCTGACAAAGTTCTACGGCAAAAAAACAAAACCACACCACGTTTAGGCAGATTTTCACATTAAATGATAGTCTGTTACTAATAATCTTTATCAACATACAACAGTCTGTTCTTACAGAACTAATACATTCCCATATCTTAGTCTTACATATTCTTATATATTAGTCTTATATAATTTTTTAAAATATTCACCATATTAGCCTTGAGAAGAGAAGACTGAGAGGGGATCTGATCAATGTCTATAAATATCTGACAGGTGAGCGTCAAGTGGAGGGGGCCAGGCTCTTTTCGGTGGTTCATAGTGATAAGACAAAGAACAATGGGCTCAAACTTGAACATAGAAGATTTCACCTCAACATAAGGAGAAACTTCTTTACAGTGAGGGTGACGGATCACTGGAACAGGCTCCCCAAGGTGCTTGTAGAGGCTCCTTCTCTGGAGACTTTCAAAACCCACCTGAATGCATTCCTGTGCAGACTACCCTAAGAGATCCTGCTCCAGCAGGGGGGTTGGACCTGATGATCTCTTGAGGTCCCTTCCAACCTCTGATATACTGTGGTACTGTGATGTATCACTGACAAGATCACTCTTTGTTGTGAAGCTTATCTTGGCTTCAAGGTAAATAAATCCCATGTTTAAAAAAAAAAACAGTAATTCACTTGACAAGAACATAATGTGTTATATCATGTGGAAGACCTGCATTCCACTCTTTGGGTTAAAATGTGGATTAGCAAAGCTGCACTTGGAACAACAGGGACTGGCAGCAGCTGGTAGAAATTCGTATCAAACTTGAAGATGGCTGTCACACGCTCTGCACGCCATCTCTGAACAACACTTAAACTTGTTAATGTATAAAAGACCCAAACAAACACTCAGAAAAAGAAGAGAGATGCTAAAGAGCTAATGTGCACAGACCTATCATTATGTTAAATCTTTTACATCTTTTACACTGACACCATCCTATGCATACACTCCTCTTTGTAAGAAGCCTTTTTCATAAAGGTACAAAGAAGATGGAAATGAAAGTAAATTCTGGTAAGCTGGAGGAACTCAAGGTAGTACTCATCATGGTCAAATAGATGTGTTATTTTTTAACTAGGGCAGAAAAAAAAATCAACAGATTCAAGTGGAGTGTTTTATTGCAAATTTAAATTATTTACTGTTTGAAATTGATTTCAAACTGAATTGCGAACAACTCAATTCCTCTGGCACGCTAGAAACCTGGAATGTAGGAAAGCAGGGAGACGAGACTGTGCAAAGCCTGTGGTGCTCCATCTCTGATTTCCTATATCCCTATGCTCTTTCAGCTGGAGACTAAATTTCAAGTTTCACAATAACATCTCAGGTCCTGAGTAACTTTAATCTCAAAACACACCACTAAGATGTAGATATCCCAAAATCATTCTAAAACAGTTGACTCATGTTGACCACAGCCACACTTCAATATGGCACTTAGCCAAGAAGAAGAAATTTCCTAGTGTACAACTAGGAGCGTGCCTCCCTCAGCACTGTCCTCAAGTAAACATTTGTGATGGTTTTGAAGACTGTCAATTTTCCTCACAAAGTTTGATCAGAGAAAGTGAAAGGATGTAAATAAATCACTATTGGGTGTAAGAAAGCAAAATAATGATTATTCTAAACACTTCCACTGGAGAGAGAGAAATGTTTAAGAGCCAGTACTCAAAACAAGATATGGGACAGTGGGGCAGTCGGGCAGTCTCGCAGTCCGTCTTCTCTCAGTCTGCTTGCTTCTTCTTTTCTGGCTGAAGATAACACACCTACTGACCTTCACAAGCTCAGTCTAACGAACCTCTCTCTGCTTCTTGGCTTTCCTCCCTTTTGCCTGCTCGGGGGGTGGGGGCGTGGGGAGAGGGAGGAAAAAGAAAAACAGCCCCCTCCCTTTTGAGGGGCCCAAAGGGCTTGGTTTGTTTTCTTTTTTGTTGATTGTACATATTTGCAAATGTTATGAATAGTGTATATTTGTATATATTAATTGCATTTCATCATAGATTGTAGTTCTGTAAATAGAGTTTCATTTGCTTCCAGACTGAGCTAGCCTGGTTATTGTGGGTGTGGGAGGGGGATTTCAGCTCTCACACTGTGACAACGTTCTGTGGTTCTAGTTCCAAAATGGAGAGAATACTTCAATTGATCAATTATATTCCTTGCCAACAGCATGTTCTGATCATTTTCCTCCTCTTCCAACGTAACAATACTTAGAGCTCCTAATAAGGAATATCTTCCCCTATACAAATCAGATCCACATCTACTTGGCACAATCCTAATTACAAGATCAACGTGAAACACCCTTACTCCAGGAAATGTATTAATTACCCTGAAGAAGTACGACTTCATAAATTCAGCTTATTTGCACAATGGAATGTAAGTAAAATTTTCATGACTTTCAGTTTTAAACATGCAGCTGAGCAAGAGCGCACGAGACCTGAAACAGCCATCATCGACAAGACATGCTGCCTCTCTCACCATAACATTGAATAACCCCTATCACACTGCTTCTAAGGTTTATGAAATATTAATGCACATGATCCTTGAAACGCACAGATAACCTGGGGAAAAATAAAAAAACAAACCCAAAACTGTTCCATACTATGCCTGAGAGGACAGAAATCTCTTTGGGGAATTATTTTAACAATCTACTTCATCTTTGTGCTATATAACAATGGAATTGTTGAGGTTGGAAAGGGTCCCTGAAGATCATCTAGTTCAGCCCCCCTTAGAGCAGGATGCCCAGGACCTTGTCAAGTTTTGAGTATTTCCTAGGACAGAGACTTAAATTCTCCAAGCAGCCTCTTCCACTATCCAATCTCTCTTAGAGTAAAAAACCCACAATGCTACTTATATCTAAATGGAATTTCCTGTATTTCAGTTTGCGCCAGCTACCTCACGTCCTGTTAGGCACCACAGAGTCTGGCTCAGTCTTTTACACTGCCCCTCATCAGGTATTTACACATGTTGGTAATACAGTCCCCAGATGGCAACTTCTCCAAGCTGAACATCTCCAGCTCCTTCAGCTCCAACCAATAATAATCTTCATGGTCCTTTGCTGTACTCCCTCCAATACGTCCATGTCTCTCTTCTACTGGGGAGGCCCAGACCTGCACACAGCACAGCAGGCACGTCTCACCAGTGCTGAGCAAAGGGAAAAAGATCACCTGCCCTGACCTGCTGAAAACACTAATGCAACCCTGGAGGCTACTGGCAACCTTTGCCACATCAGCATACTGCTGGTTCATGGTCAGTTTGTTGCCCACCAGGACCTTCTCTACAAAGCTGTTTTCAGTGTGTCCCTGATGTGCACTGCTGTATGAGGTGACTCCTCACCAGGGGCAGGGCTTACCATTTCCCTTCATTGAACTTGGTTTTCCAAGTTACCTGTTTGCCAATTTCTTCAACCTTCTGAAGTTCCTCTGAACAGCAGCACAACCAGCTGGTGCACAAACTCTCCTGCCCATTTGGTATCCTCTGCAAACTTGCTGAGGGTACAGTTTATCCCATTGTCTAAGTCATTACTAAAGAGGCTAAACACCTCTTATCAATGCCTGGTGTGCTCCATGACACTGATCAGAGCCTGTGAACCCAACAAGTCAGACAGTTTTCTAACCACCTCACTGTCCAAACATCTAGCCCACACTCCATCAGTTTGTGTATGACATTATAGGAGACAGCACTGCCCTCCTTACTCAAGTTGAGATAACATCCACCACTTTGCCCACGTTCACAAAGGCTGTCACCTCATCACAGAAATCTTTTGGGTTTGCCAAGCATGACTTTTCCCAGTTACCTTCTTGTCCTTCCTCTTTGTCTTGTCCTTCCTTATTTGGTAACAGCATTCAAGACTGCTCCACCACTTTTCCAGGCACTGAGGTGACACTGACTAACCTATAGCTTCCCCAGAATCTCTTCCTTGCCCTCCTTGAAGACATGGGTGACATTTGATCTTTTCTAGTCTTCAGAAATCTCCCCCAGTCAACATGGCGCTTCCAAGATTACCAACAGTGGCACTGACATTGTTAAGCCCCAACACCCCTATCAGGGCCACTGGACTTCTGTTTATCTATTTGGTTTAAATACTCCCTAAACTGGTCTCCTCCAGTGAGAGTCACTCTTCTTTACTCCAGACTTTTACTTGAAATTCAGGGGCCTGAGATTATTGTAGGCAGGTCTTTCCTACCTGCATGTCTGCACTCTCAGTGGCTCCATCAGTGTCTCTTGAGATGACCTGGCCTCTTTCCATCTCCTGAGTGCTTCCTTTTTATGTCTGTTCCACCATGAGCTCCTTGTTCGTGTATATGGGCCTCCTGTGACCTTTGCTTGCCTTTCTGAATGTGGGGATGGACCACTTGAGCTTCTAAGTGGTGAACCTTGAAAATGACCACCTCCTTTATTGCCTTTCCATACTGTTGAGGGCAGTGGTAGATTGAATATGCTTGACTAAAAATTATTTTTGTTGTAACTGCCCTTTCACAGTGCACCTTCAACATTCATATAGATCACTTATGAAACAAACCAGTATCTGTGATGAACACTAAAGTCTCTATACCTTATTCCTAATTCCCACCAATTTCAGCCATGCAGCTTCCTCTTTTTTCCAATAAATAAATGTATTAAAATTACTCAGTATCTTTCACATTAAATATTCCAGGAAAACTTTACAGCTAATACATTTTAATGATAAGAACTGCTCACACTATTTTCAAACTACTGAAGAACCACTGACTGAACAGACTAGCAGACCCCTGAACACATCTCAAAAAAGACTCAAGAATCTTCACCCAATGCCTTTCAGTCAGACTGTGTGAATTTATTCTATCAACAAATATGCCACAGCCCCTCTAGCCCCTTATTAGCAAATCTATTATGCACACATAATTTGATACAAACAAAGCAGTCTTCAGAGGTAAATTGCAACGCATTTCTGGGGTAAATTCAAATCTAACTGACATATAGCCAAAGCTGTTCTGGCTCAGTAACCTGGTTTCTCAGTCTGGAAATAAATATCCTCTTCTGAGGATTTACTGTGAAAAGGGCAGCATGAGAACATGGCAAATCTAGCTGGCATAGACTTATCAGCAAAGGGGCCAAAGGGTAGGTAGGAAATACGGTGCCTGGGCACAAGAGGACATTTCTAAGATTAATTCATCCACCCACAATTCACTCTCAAGAAGTTTCTGAAAAAGGTGTGCCCAGGACTGGACCACAGGTGGAAAAATTCTAACTACAAACACAGCTCATGACCAGATCAGTTGTACAACGCAGGTAGAAACTGTAAACTGGCAAGGATATATTTTTCTTGTGTGTAAATTACACATGCACAAAGAGGGATGACTTGTGTCTGAGAACTATCACAGATGTTACTATCTCCACCACAGGAAATCAGAGGATCTCATCTCAACATGAGAAAAATTTTTTTTACTGTGAGGGTGATGGAGCACTGCCCAGAGAGACTGTGGAGTTTCCTTCTCTAGAGATCTTCAAAACCCACCTGGATGCCTTCCTGTGTGACCTGCCCTAAGTGGTTCTGCTTTGCAGGGCGGTTGGACTCAATGATCGCTGGAGGTCGCTTCCAACCGCTAGCATTCGATGATTCTACTATAACACAAAAGTAACTTTTCATGTTCAAACGTCAGTATTCAGAAAACTGCCAACACATTCCTTCCAGTATAGAACTGCCTAAGACACACATTGATCCCTGGAGCTAGAGGTACCTTTGCTAAATCCAGAATTTCCTCTAGCCCCTTTGAGATTTTTGATGCAGTGCAAGTATACGTCAGGTGGACCACTAACTTACCATGAAAAGCACAGAGAACTTACGTTGCAAGAAGAAAGAGATTAGCTGATAAAAATTCAAACTGTGTAGGCACCACAGTAAGCAAAAAGGCTAGGGCAGTTAACTGCATGATTTCTTGTAAACGAAGCTACTTATAGCAAAGGAAACCAGCAAGACATTGTCTTAGGTGCAACACGTAATTGTCTGTTTGTCACTTCATTATTTAAGGCTTTGTGTACTTTTAAGTTTGTTAAGCCAAGTAGCTATTTGCATAACTGACACAAGGAGACAGAAGTGGAATGATCAATTGCCAGTCCTCTCCTCCTTTTGCTAAATCCTCAAGATTTAGCAAAGGTAGGAAAAAAAGGAAAGACATTTAAGAAATACTTGAAAGCTCTTTATTTTTATTACTCTGGACCAAAATCCACTGGAAAAAAACTAGACAACATTGTAGATCTATTCAAAACCTGGAAATTTAACCAGAGAATGTAATATAAGCAGCTTCAATTCCTATTTATTTTTCTCAAGCGTTCCATTATTCTCACTAAAATTTAGGTGGGTAAACAGACTTGCTTATAACGCTAGAAAGTAAACCTCAGTAATTTATTTTTATTGTTCAGCAGCTGAACTGCAGGAATAGATGGCAACAATTTTTTAGGAAAATTGATGGAAATACTCTAGTATTAAAATACAATATACTGTATAAATATATGTAATGATATAGTACCACAATATAAACGCAGAACTAATCTTTGCTTAGTAGTAGGAGGTAGTACTTCCAAATGTTTACAATTGTATGTTCTTTAAGTTCCAAAGATGTTAAAAACTGACGAGTTAATTCTTCTGCTTTCACAGACAAAATCCATTTGGGGCAGAAAGGCAACACTGCTATTATCTTCCTCTTTTATGATCTGCTCCGAGGCTGACTGACCCCGAGAGTCATTTCAATCACCTTACCTGGCTGTGGGTCAGTTTAAAAGAGCTACCGAAAAAGTCATAATTCTATGACTTACATATAGCAAAACCAAGACTAAAAATAATCACTTCAAGTAATGAAAGCTACCGATTATGTTGTATGCAGTAAACAAAACATTTAAAATGGCATTTCTTTGTACTTGTAACTATAATGTAATGAAAGGCCTATTTTTTTCTTGGGGGTTGGCTGGGCTTTCTCCCACTCGGAAGTTTTCAAAGAACACGAGATCATATGGATTGACATGATTCCAGAGAAAATCTGCACTGATGCTGTCACTCAAAGAGACAGAACCTTTCATAATGAGACAGCCTTGGAGCAGTAGCAAGCAAAATAAATTACTTGCACCTGTTTGTGTGCAAGCTTTTATAGTATTTCTTCATTGTTGCTACCCTATCAGCACCATAACCCCTGGTCTAGCCAGGTAAGAATGAAGACTTACAGATTATCAGCCCAAAATGGGGAAAGAGCACAGGAGGGAGAAAGAGGATGGAGTGCTGCAAGCAGATTTCCAGTAGCTTTTCACAAAAGCAACTAATTTCATTTCTTCACTAAATTTCTTAAAGCTAATTGCACATATAGGAACAGGGCAGCTTAAACCACCCCTATGAGACACTGAAACGTCTGAGTGAGTGCTGCATACACCAGTATCTTTAGAAAAGGAAAACAAACAGTAGAAGAAAAAGCATCATCATTATTTCCTCTGATTGTCCAAACAAAATCATCTGAATAAATTTTCCCATTCTGCAAGCTGCCACCTGCAAGCTGCAATTTATGAAATGACTTAACTACCAACAGACAAGCTGTTTTCTTCTGTGAAATGCAATCCAAATTATTTCTGCTCTGCAAGAGCAAAGCTGATTTGCAAACTTACTATCTTGGCCATCTCAAAAGCATGGGGTATTTAAGAAAAAAAATGGGCTTTACTCTACAAGGATATTTTAAAAACTACAAGAAAGCCATGGCACTGCAGTAAGCTTCAGAGGAACAAATTCTATGCAAGCATTCATCAAGACCTACTAAACAAAATAGAATTGCAAGAAGCAAGAACTCAAGTTTCTCCATTTCTGCCTTTTATCTGAACATATGTACAAGAAATATGAAAAAAAAAGAGAAGGTGCTATTCTCTCTTATTACAATCTCTTCAAGGTTAGAAGTGCTACAGTACCTTGCTGAAGCACTGGAGCAAAACTCACTGTGGAAAGAATGAAATGTAGCTTTATGAGGTAATAGGACTCCTTCAAAACCCAAAGTGCATAGTGAAAAGTATTTTATAGAAGAAAAATCAAAATATCACAGCTCTAGTTTGCTGAAAACAGGATTTATTTCTACCAGGTTTCCCGTGCAGGATTTTGATCCACAAGCCATAGTGACAGAAGACAATGAAATCCAAAGCTTCAGAACTGACAAGCTTACCCTATAGAGATGGAAGCATTCAGGTACAAAAATGATGAGAACAGATCTGAACATTTATTTTTTTCTGTCACACTCAGAGCAACAGCTCCAAACTCCAAGAGCCTGTAGCTTTTCAACTGCTCCCACCTGACTAGACACATTAAAAACACCCCTGAAATACAGCATTATATTTGTTTTCCTCCATGCTGACGTTTTAATTAGGCGGTTTTACCTTTCCATCTCCTTGGGCATCACCCGGTCAGGAAGGCGCTATTTCGAACAAGAGTACAAGTGGCTTCCTGGTGGGTTTTAGCTAGTTTAAACAACATTGTCTTGACCTAGGCAGCTAGCCCCATCATGACCAGTTTTCACCGCCAGAGCCCTCCCCTGCCCTGCAGTGGCCCGAGGGTAAGGGCTGGCCTCTCGACCCCACGGACCGCCGCGGAGCCCAAAGGGCGCGAAACGGGTCCGGCGCCGGGGCCGGCCGTCAGCGGCACCTCCGAGTCGGGGCCGCTGAGGGGAGCCTGCACTGCCCAGATCGCGCTCCAGCTCAGCTCAGTAACAAACTTCGGGGGACGGGGCACCTCCCGCACGGTTCCTCTCACGGGGCGGGACAGAAGGGTGAGGAAGCGCCAGCGGCGGCTCCAGTGACCCCGAGCTCTCCAGCTCTGTCCTGTGCCCTCCTCCCTCTCATCACCTCCGCGGAGGGGCCGAACGTCCCGGGTCTCCTCCCTTCACCTCGCCATGGCGGCCCGGCCCAGCCCGGCTCCCGGCCACTCACCCGGGGTGCGGAGCGGCGGGAGAAGGAAGAAAAGGTGGGTGCACGCGGCGAAAAGGAGCCAGCGGCTGCAACCGGGCTCCCGAGACATCTTGGCAACGGCCGCCAAGCCCTACGGCAGGGGAAGGAGAACACGGGCACGGTGCGCCCGCCGTCCACTTCTGCCGCAGAAGCACGGCCGAGCGGCCTCCAGCTGGGTGGCGGTGCCGCCGCCGCCAGCCCGCCCTCCTCTCCTCCCCTCTCCTCCTCTTCCCTCCCCCCTGCCAGGGCCCGGCAAGACCGGACGCCAGTGCCGGGAAGAGGAGGTGGCGCGGGGCCTGCGGCGCCCTCTGGCGGACAGCAGCGGGAAAGGCGGCGCCCTGCAGCTCCGCGTCTTCCGGCAGGCTCTGGCTCGCTGCGGCCTGCAGGTGGCGCCCGACAGCCGCTCCGTGGGCTCCCAGCCCTCTTAGGCCGCACTCACGGACTGTCCGTTCCCCAGGAGTATCCGGAGCCTGCAGCCTTACATACGTCCGTGTTCGGTTTTGGCATCCTTACTACAGGAAAGACATTAAGATGCTGGAGCCAGAGAAGGGCAGCAAAGCTGGTGAGGGCTCTGGAGAACAGATCTTATGAGGAGTGGATGAAGGAGTTTAGTCTGGAAAAAAAGGCTCTCTACAACTACCTGAAACGAGGTTGTGTTGAAGTGGGTGTTGATCTCTTCTCCCTAGTAACAAAATGTTCTCAAGTTGCACCAGGAGAGGTTTAGATTGGATATTAGAAGAAACTTCTTCATGGACAGGGTTATCGAACACTAGATTATGCTCCCCAGGATGGTGATGGAGTCCTCATCCCTGGAGGTGTTTACAAGATACATAGATGTGGGTTAGCACCAAACTTGATAGATAGTGGTTGGACTCAATGAAGGTGTTTTCCAGATGAAGTGATTCTGTCATCTAAATGGCCAACCTAAAATAAATCCAAGTAAGCACAGCTCTCTGTAGTCATGGTTGATCATCCATCATGGTACCAAAACCAGTAATGTCACTAAGTCTTAACGCTAAATTATTAACTCCATGGAAAGTCCTAGGTTGTTCAGTTCAGACAAAAGAGAGTTGTTTGGTTATTAACTTAATCTTTCTCCTCTCACAAACAAATTTAAATATTGTCAGTCAAATAATTACCACCCCAACCTTTTGCTAAAAGCTAAGCAACATTTTGGTTTCTCACAAATAGAAATTTCACTGCAGCACCCTTCCTAGAAATATGGAACTCTATGTTCTGTAAACCCTGATGTTCTCCAACTGTTAACAAAAAACAACACTCAAGTGTTTTAAGTCTCATATTTGGGCCTTAAAGTCTTACATTTTCTCAAATTCTATTCAATGTATAAACTCAGATTGTATTTGTTATTCTAACTACTCCACTGAGAATTTCCATCTCAGGAAGGATGAAGATCATGACCTTTCTGGTAAGGGACATGGGCAGAACACCAGCAAGCTTTCCTTCCTTTTACAGTATTACATAAATCTTACATTCGTAAGTTTCACTTCTCAGTTGCTGTTTCACTTCTCAGACTACCCAGGGAGGCTATGAATACAAAGAAATTCTATCAGATGTATGTACATAATATTTATTTTATCCTGGTAGGACATCTTTTTAGATACTAAATAAAATTACAGAATCACAGATTGGTAGGGGTTGGAAGGGACCTTTGGAGATCATATAAGCAACCCCATCTGCTAATGCAGGTTTGCATAGATCAAATTGCACAGAAACACATCTAAGTGGGGTTTAAAAGTTGCCAAAGGAGACTCCACAGCCTCTCCAGACAGCCTGTTCCAGTGCTCCATCACCCTCAAAGTAAAGAAGCTTTTCTTTATGTTCAAATGAAATCTGTGTTGTAGCTTGTACCCACTTCCCTTTGTCCACCACTGAGAAAAGCCCAGCCCCATCCACCCTTTAGATTTATAAGATCCCCTCTTGGTCTTCTCTTTTCCAGGCTAAAGAGCCTCCCTTGTATGAGAGATGTTCCAGGGCCTAATCATGTTTGTGGCCTTCTATTGGACCCTCTCCAGTAGTTCTCCATCCCTCTTCAACTGGGGAGCCCAGAACTGAACACAATACACTAGGTGTGGCCTCACCAGGGCAGATGAGGGAGGAGAACCTCCCTCAACCTGCTCACCACACTTCTTAATGCATTACAGAATACCACTGGCTGTCTTGGCCGTGAGAGCACACTGCTGCACCACTTGTGCTAACGTGTTATTCACTCATCTCTTTACATAAACCAAGGGACAGCCAACCTTTCTGCCTCAGAACAAGATGTTCACATTGCCATGTCAGAAAAAAAGGGAACTGTGGGAGAAGTTCAAAGGCAGTTGACGATGTCTACTTGAGACAGGCCAGGCTGGCATGTGTTCCAAAGGTGGTTTGCCCTTGTGTGACACAGGACACTCTCATGGCTCTGTTGCAGAAGGACTATAATTTGGGAGAAGAAGAGAGAAATTATGAACCAGACACAAGGGCAGTTACTGAGTTACAGAACTTGCCTGGAACTACTTTGTTTTATATATATATATATATATAAATATATATATATACACACACACATAATTAGTTTAACTAATCTAGGAATGACAATTATTCATGGTTTCTTGCAATGGATGGGGTGGAAAGGACTTTTAAGCAGAGACAGGCCTGATAATTACATGAGTTAAGTTCTATTCTAACTCTTCTTCAGACTGCTGTGGTTTGATCTCTCTGTCCTACTCAGCACAAATTTAAGCTACGACTAATTCTGCAGAAATCAGCAAAACCAATCCAAATGAGTTCAGAATCACATAATTACTTTTTGAAACATAACATGCATCTGGAAACACAATTTCTCAGCTTTCAGCTACTCAAGACACTAATTCAACAATAATTCATTACATTAAGATCATGATGTGGTTGAGGTGTTTGAGGCCCCATCCCTGGAGGTGTTTAAGGCCAGGCTGGATGAGGCTCTGGCCAGCTTGATCTACTGTGAGGTGTCCCTGCCCATGGCAGGGGGGTTGGAACTAAATGATCCTTGTGGTCCTTTCCAACCCTGACTGATTCTATGATTCTATGATTCTATGATTCTATGTCCAGCTAACACCCTGGGAGTACATCTACATTTGTCAAATGCTAGGCAGAAAGCTTGAGCATGGGAGGGAGCCCTTAACTGCACTCCCTTGTCCAATTTGGACCACTTTAAATAGCTGTCTCCAGGAGAAATCTGCATTATTGGGGAAAGCCTCAAGTGACTTGGTCAGTGACACTTGGCCTGGGACTTGCCCCATCTTGTTCAGAAGAATTTATAAAGTTGCAGTATCTGAGCCTACACATGCTGTAAGCCAAACAACCAAACCACTGAGATCAGCATTCCAGTCAGTCCTGTGATAGCTCACAGTGTAGTCTGAATTTAGTCTCTCTCCTTCCTGGGAAGCACTTGCTTATAATTAAAATCTTGGGGTAAGTCTTAGGGTATTCAGTCAAAGCTTTATGGAGTACTTCCATGGGGCTATAGCAAAGAGTCTTGAGTACAGAGTTCAACGAAGAAATTTCTAATGATGGAGACTGCTGCTTTAGATTACAGACACTTTAGAAAGGACCTGGGAAAAAAATGGGCATGAAGTGATCAGTCAAAGATGCTTAGAAGACTGTTAAGATGGATCAAAACCAATTCCTCCCCTAGGGGGCAAATAATGTTTGCTTAACACCTTCTCTCTGGTCGCTGGCACAGAAAAACTGAAAATCCCTAATGTAGCATATTTTCTGGAGCTCATGACAGGATTGTCCAAGAGGCACTCAGGGGAGTGAGAAGGACACAGGATCTTTGAACTATTACAGACTAAGCCACAGATGAGAAAAAAGGTATCTATCAATCTGTGGAACTTGACACAGATCCCCAGAGTGCCTTAAAACAACCACTTAGACATCAGTGCCTCAAATCTTCCTTATAGACCACACCTTGAAATTTCTTACAAGATCTTACTCATAGGCATCACTGAAAACCTGTTGTCTCAGGACTGCCAGATTTCAGGGGTGGTTTACCTTCTGAAATGCATAATGTCAAAGAAACTGCACAAAGGAAAGCTAAAATGGCTAAGCTTATCATTCAGGTAGCATAGTGAATACAACCTAAAGCTGCAGCTTTGTCCAGGTTCTATTTCTTAAATTTATGGCTTTAAACACACAGCAGCAGTTACTCATCAGGTCTGTGGGAGGAATGCAAGCTTGAATCCTTTGGAAGATGAATCTAGAATTAAATTTTCTTGCATCCTCCCCTCTAAGCTACCCTACTTGAAAGCCTCCCCACTCCTTTTCCTGCACTTTAGTCAGTAACTCAGCTTTCCCTCCTTCACATAAGATCATAGTTTAGTTGCAGAATAGGATTCTTCTGCTTTCTTGCCATATTGGTTCAGATGTTAAATTTCACTGACGAGATTTTAGAACATTCTCAGATGTTCTCTACAGCTCTTTATTCACCCTGTAAAGACATCATGTTGGCTTTAGTCATTCTCCACTCCTAGACTTTAGCTTTGTTCTAACTACAGAATATCTAATCTGTTAAAAAAATGACAACATTATCCAGTTTAACTGAAAATTACTGTACTAACCTATCATAACAGAGAAGGAATTCAGAGTCCTGTGGAAAGGACTTAGGAATTATCCCTAAGTTAGTATTAATATTTTTTAACATTCAGCTATCTGAAATTACAGTTTTCATTTCTTCCTTTTAGAATCTCACTGTTGTCTCCAGTTTTACTTTATGAGGTTTGAAACTGACGGAAATTATTTAATCTCACATATGATATCGACAGGAGGATTTAGTTATATATTACTTTTAGTGCAACATTCCTGAAAAAATGACAGTATAAACTCTTTCAGACTCAGCAGACAAACAGCTGCCAGGTTAAAACTAGTGGGAAAATGCATTACTTTGATTTCTTGCAACTGTTGAGTGATGAGAGGAAGATGATTTATATTCTTGTCTTTGTACTTCACACAGTAAAGGAGAAGCAAGGGTAATACCTCTACAGATAGATGTAGAGGACTGAAGTTTTTCAGTCTGGATTATAAGGCATGGGCATATTGCCCACTCCTTTGGTCAAACCAACAGCTTGCCTAAAAGAACTGTCAGACTTGGTATTTTTTTCTGTTTTGTCTCCTGCTGCTTCCATCTGACACAGAACTGCCTCTACCAAGTGTAACTGAGCTCTTTACACCCTTCCTGCTGAACTGCAGCTATTTGAAAATACAAAACATTAGTCCTAAACTGCCTGATAGTGTCATTTTATCAATATATGAAAATATTACCTGGTCTGCTGAGAGTCAAAGTATAGATGAACAGCAAGGGATTTAAAAACCACATAGGAACAGAATGCTTCCGTATATTTTAAAGAGCTTAGTGTCTATATTAACTACATTCACCTGCTTCTATTCCTACAAGGATAGAAATATTGGTCTAAAGAATCACCTACCCTTCTCCACTGTATTAAATCACAGTGGGAATGGAAAAAACAAAGTGAACTGCTCAAGAAACACTAGAGTGGACGGGCAAATAACATCCTTTGTCTTTAACTTTTCTGCTGTTTCGATGGGCTGTAAGTAACATGATCACTCATTCACTGACTAACTTGCATTAGTTGTCAGGATTATTGCCTCCAGATGTCCCATGTCTCACAACTGGCTGCCAGGTATTTTGTTTTACCTTATTATAGCTGCACTGTAAACTATGACAGCTCAGGAACCAACTCAAAAGCTGTTATGATATCCCAATTTGGGAGGGGGTGTTAAAAAATTAAAATTCTCTGGGAGTAGAATAGACAAGTAGTCATAGTAACATCCAGAGATGTTCAGTGTACAGCATCTCTACTAGGTTTTAAATCCTGGAAGAATCCATCCAAACTCCAAAGAGTTTGGGATATGTCTGTTTTACAGTTTTTAATGCTAGCAATCTCAAGAAGTCCATGGGGGTTACACTTAGTTAAGAACACTCCAAGCAATAGCAAGAACATAAGAGCTAGTTTATTTAGCTGAAGTAGGTCTCTTGTGAACCAGCTTGGGTGTGCACAATAGTGACACCCCTGAACAAGTACAGCTGGAAAAATACCCCTAGCTGGTAGGTCTCTGTATTTTATTTTACTAGATTGATTAGACAGAGTTTTCTCATTTCGTCATCTCTGTCTCCATAAATCTTTGTAGCTATGTAGCATGTAGGGTATCAAAAAGCCAGTATATGTTGGTAAATCATTGCCTCATGGCCATCATCAGCCAGGAGCATTTTCTGGTGTGGAATAGGAAAACAAACCTCTCAGACCCCAGAAAAGCTTCTGACAGTGGTCTCATAGCGTTACATTCTGACCTGATATACGGAGCTACCTGATACAGAGTGACAAAATACAGCTGTCTCCTTCACACCAACAGCTCCTGATTACACAGGCAGCTGCTGGCCGCCTTTTATTGCTGCTCTGAACACTTCCTGGTGGCACACCTTCAGCAAGTTTTCAGACGACACCAAATGATGGGGGAACATACAAAACCCTACAGGGCAGAGTTAAAAACACCCCTAATGAGTTTTTTAAATGGACTGATAGAAACCTTATATTGTTCAATAAAAACAAATGTAAAATTCTGCACCTGGCTCAGAATAACCTCATCTAACACCAACAGGCTGTGGACTGCCTGGCTAGGACGCAGATTTGCTGGAAGAGGCCTGGTCAAGCCAAGTGTGATAAAACAGTGCCCTTTGGTGATAATTTAAGGCAAACTATACAACAGGCTTCATTAGTAATAGCAGAGTAAGGAGGACAAATGAAGTAATTAATACCCTCTACTTGTTATTTGGAGGTATCACCTGGACTACTCTGCAATTTTGGGCCCACCAGCACATGAGAGAAAATCTACTGGAGAGCCCTAAGTTGGTTAAGGACTGGTGTACCAGTCCGATCTGTGGTAATAGATTGTTCAAGATAGATAAAAAAAGAAGACTAACAGGGAACATAAATGCTGACAGATAGTACCTAGAAAGGGAAAGCTAGAGATTCTCCTTAGTAAGCCAACAGAAAAAGAATAAGCATTCACAAGTTGCAGTAAGGGAAATTCTAAATGAATGTAACAAAAAAGTCACAGAGCTTAGACACTGAGACAAGTTTGCCCAGAGAGGCTGAAGAATCTCCATTCCTTTCCTGAAGACATTCAGAATAGATGATTACTTAAAATTAAGCTTGGGGGAAAGAAAAAAAAAAAGGAAAAAAAAAAGGATACAAGTTCTGCTTTTTGACTTGCCTTATATAGTTATGCTAAAAGAAAAAAAGGGAGCTGAGTCAACACTGTAAAATAAACTAGAAGGCATCTATATGGTAGCTTACATGAGGCAATGGTGCCACCCAATGTCCAGAAGTTATACATAAACTTGTTTTTCTTATCAAAAAGCAAGGAAAAAAATCCCAACCAACCCCCAAACCAATAAACTGTATGTAAAGCTTATTAGTAGTCATATCTGTATGCCAAGGCTTGGCTCAGACATTAGATTAACAGATGGGGTAAATTTCAAAACAGGCAAATATTTCATATTTCTTTTGCTTCAGCATGAATTATCTATAGAATGGATACTAGCATAGCCCAGGTAAATCCAGACAAGCTGTCAAAACATATTTACCAGCATTTTCCTAAGGTACTCATTATTTTAGCTTTTCATTTTCTGGGCCCACCCAGTTGGAGCCAAGCAACACATGGACTTTACTATGACACTACTAAAATTCAATATCCTGCAAAATAATCCATTTTTTATCCACAGAGCCCTGAATCTTGCCTGTGTTCAAAGGACAATAACTTTTAGAAAAGCAATCACCCATGAACTATAAAGAATTACAAGAAACTTATCACATTGAAAAAGTTTACCAGATCATTAATGACAGTCACTGTGCAATGACTGTTAGATAAGTCTGTCTAAAATTAAGAAAAAATGTTCTGATAAGCATATACCTCTTTCTTGTATAAGTAATTCTAAGTCTATAAGCAAATCTAGACAATGGAGTATTTTTATCACTTTGCAGAACATGCTTTCTATACTATACAACACGAAAAATAGTCTTGTTTTATGGTTTGAATTCACCTCATGGAGAAGCTGGCTGCTCCTGGCTTGGATGGGTGGACGCTTTCCTGGGTGAAAAACCGGCTGGGTGGCTGGCACACAAAGCGCTGCTGAATGGAGTTAAATCTAGTAGGTGGCTGGTCACGAGTGGCATTTCCCAGGGCTCCACTTTCGGGCCAGTTTTCTCCAATATCTTTATCAATGATCTGGATGAGGGGATCGAGTGCACCCTCAGTAAGTTTGCAGATGACACTAAGTTGGGAGGGAGCATTGATCAGCTTGAGGGTAGAAAGGCTCCACAGAGGGGCCTAGACAGGCTGGATCCATGGGCTGAGGCCAACTGTTTGAGATGCAGCAGTGCCAAGTGTCAGTTTCACACTGTGGTCACAACATCCCCATGAAACACTACCATCTTGGTGAAGAATGGCTGGAAATCTGCCCAGTCGAGAACAACCTGGGGATGCTGGTTGACAGCCAGCTGAATACAAGTCAGCAGTGTGCTCAGATGGCCAAGGCAGCCAACAGCCTCCTGGCCTCTATCAGGAACAACGTAACAAGGAGCACCAGGGAAGTGCTCCCCTGCCCTCAGCACTGGCAAGGCTACACTAGAGTACTGTGTTCAGTTTTAGGACCCTCATTACTAGAGAGACACTGAGGTCCTGGAGTGCTCAGTGGACCACCTCCAGGTCTAGAGGTGGTCAGTGAAGCTGGTGAAGGGTCTGGAGAACAGATCTCATGAGGAATAGCTGAGGGGACTGGAGTTGTTAGTCCAGATAAAAAAGAGGCTGCGGGGAGACTTTATTGCTCTCCACAACTACTTGAAAAGAGGTTGTAGTGAGGTGGGTGTTGGTCTCATTTCCATAGTTATAAGCAATAGGACAAGACGAAGTGGCCTAAAATTGCACGAGGGGAGGTTTATATTGATATTAGAAGAAAATTATTCACTGAAAGGGTTATCCAACACTGGAATCTGCTCCCCAGGGAAGTTTGAATCCTCATCCCTGGAGGTGTTTAAAAGACGCATAGATGTAGGACATGGCTTAGCACATTATCTAACTTGGCAGAGTTAGATAATGGTTGGACTTGACCTTAAAGATCTTTTTCCAACTGAAAGAAATCTATGATTCTGTTCTATGATATCCCTCTAGTAAAATGTTCTAACAGTCTTCCAAGTATTACTTCTTTCTTCCCTCTTGTTAGTCCTTTATACAACTGCCTTATTTTCATCATATTCATAAGTGAATCTTATGGTCACCTAATAAATAAACAAGATCCCTTCACTTGCCCTTAATTTCCAGAATACACATAATATTTCTTAGTCAAGCACAGCCAATTATTTTTCTTCAAAACAATAATTTCCATACTTCTGTATATCACCTGTGAGATATTTCTTGAAGAGAAAGGAGCATTTTGACCTGTTAATTGCTCAGCCTGTTGATTTTTAAGTTTCAGTACTTTATATTCTATCCAACAATTTTTGTAGCTTTCATATGAAGATACTTCAAAGTTTTAAATTCACAAAATACGTTTTATTAACAGGATTCTGTGGAAGCATGTTTAAGATAGTAATATATTGATAACAGCAAATTTATTCCAAGGATAGCTATAAACATAAACATTTATAGTGCTCAGTTTCTGGCAGTTGTTGACTTTGTGACAATGCAGAAAAATAACACACCTATGTTTCTTTAAAAAAAAACAAAACAAACAAACAAAAACACACACACACACACAAAAAACACAAACAAAAAACCCCAACCAACACATAGAAATATTGGATTTGTATATGCATAGGCATAGTACCATGAATATGCACATGCACTTTTAAAAGACATTTTATTACATGCTCTTTCATAGAAGGTCTACTGTAACCTGTAGAGTGTGAGTTATCTTTTCAGAGTGCTCAAGCCTAACTGCTCAGTGAGTATTAAGTTAGTGAAAAAGATAAATTGCTTTCTGAGTGTCTGTGTAGTGTAGTATCAGAAGATATGGATACTACACATCAGAAGATATGGATACTACATTGGTTTCTGAGATTTTTGGTTGGGGTTTTCTTTTACATAAGTCAAAAGTTGAACGATCTTTGAGGTGTTTCGGATATTTTGTAGTGAAAAACTGGTTTGGATTACTGTCAGAAATTAATAACAAGTACATGTTATACTAATAATGCAAGTATTATTTTTAAAACATTCTACCGACGTTGAAAGCATAAGGAGTCTGCATAATCCGTGCACATCTGATTAGCATTGTTATATAAACGACACACAATGATTTGGCAGCTTCTCTACTTAAAAATGACATTCTGTTCCTTTGGTTTTATATACACAAACCAGTCAAACACCACTGATTTTTTTAATCCAGACTGCTTCTTTGTTTTGCAATCTTTTACAAATGCATTTATTGATTGCACATCAGAAAGTTTATGCAATCTAATTCCATATTTACTTTAAAAATGCTCAACTCTTCACTACTTTCAATGAGTGATGTGCATCTAATGTTTTGTGTCATAATCTTACTGTCTGATTTTCTTATTCAAAACACTTCTTGTGTTAAAGCAACAGGAAAAAACATTCTGAGGGAATTATAAACAGGTAATCATTGAATGGTTTCGTTTGCAAGGGACCCTTAAAGGTCACCTAGTCATACCCCCAACCACTCAAATTCAAGTATTTGAGATTCATGAACTCTTAAGGTTTAGCATTATTTGAATATTCCTGAATTCCGTAATTTTCTATTTTAAAACATTTATTGGACCTGGAGGGAAACATTGTAACTCAAGATGAGGAAAAGGCTGAGGTTCTAAATACCTTCTTTGCCTCAATTTTCAACAATAAGGCAGGAGGACATCAGGATAACTGGCCTCCTGAATTGGTAGATGGGGTCAGGGAGCAGTGTAGTAGTATCCCTGACTTCCATGAGGAATTAGTTCAGGACTTGCTGAGCCACTTGGATACTCACAAATCCATGGGACCGGATGGGATCTATCCTAGGGTACTGAGAGAGCTGGCAGATGAGCTGGCCAAGCTTCTCTCCATCATTTTCCACCAGTCCTGGCTCACTGGAGAGGTCCCAGATGACTGGAAGCTGGCCAATGTGATGCCCATCCACAAGAATAGCCTGATGGATGAACCTGGAAACTACAGGCCTGTCAGCCTGACCTCAGTGCCAGGGAAAATTATGGAACAGATTGTCTTGGGGGCAATCACTGTGCACCTGAAGGATGGCCAAGGGATCAGGTCCAGCCAACATGGATTTAGGAAGGGCAGGTCCTGGCTCACCAACCTGATCTCCTTCTATGATCAGGTGACCACCTGGTGGATATGGGAAAGCCTGTTGATGTAGTCTACCTGGACTTCAGCAAGGCCTTTGACACCATTCCCCACAGCAAGCTCCTAGCCAAGCTGTCAGCCTGTGGCTTGGACAGGAGCACTCTGTGCTGGGTTAGGAACTGGCTGGAGGGCCGAGCCCAGAGAGTGGTGGTGAATGGTGCCACATCCAGCTGGAGGCCAGTCACTAGTGGTGTCCCCCAGAGATCAGTGTTGAGCCCAATCCTGTTTAATGTCTTTATTGATGATCTGGATGAGGGGATTGAGTCAGTCATCAGTAAATTTGCAGATGACACCAAGTTGGGAGCAGATGTTGATCAGTTAGAGGGTAGAAGGACTCTGCAGAGGGACCTTGACAGGCTGGACAGATGGGCAGAGTCCAACATGATGGCATTCAACAAGTCCAAGTGCCAGGTGCTGCACTTTGGCCACAACAACCCCATGCAGTGCTACAGGCTGGGGTTGGAGTGGCTGGAGAGCAGCCAGACAGAAAGGGACCTGGGGGTACTGATAGACAGCAGCTGAACATGAGCCAGCAGTGTGCCCAGGTGGCCAAGAGAGCCAATGGCATCCTGGCCTGCATCAAGAATAGTGTGGCCAGCAGGAGCAGGGAAGTCATTGTGCCCCTGTACTCAGCTCAGGTTAGGCTGCACCTTGAGTACTGTGTCCAGTTCTGGGCCACTCAATTTAAGAAGGACATTGAGATACCAGAAACGGGCAACAAGGCTGGGGAGAGGTCTCAAGCACAAGCCCTGTGAAGGGAGGCTGAAGGAGCTGGCATTGTTTAGCCTAGAGAAGAGGAGGCTCAGGGGTGACCTCATTGCTGTCTACAACTACCTGAAGGGAGGCTGTAGCCAGGAGGGGGTTGGTCTCTTCTCCCAGGGAACCAGCACCAGAACAAGAGGACACAGTCTCAAGCTGCACCAGGGGAAGTGTAGGCTCGAGGTGAGGAGAAAGTTCTTCACAGAGAGAGTTGTTAGACATTGGAATGTGCTGCCCAGGGAGGTGGTGGAGTTACCATCCCTGGAGGTGCTCAAGAGGGGATGGGACGTGGCACTTGGTGACATGGTTTAGTAGTCATGAGGTCTTGGGTGACAGGTTGGATTTGATGATCCTTGAGGTCTTTTCCAATCTTATTGATTCTGTGATTTATGGTACACTTACCTTGCTGTACTAAGTTTGTTAAACACAACATAAATAAAGTGTAAGTGTTCTTTTTTCCTAAAATCTTCACATTTTCCAGTAGGAAAATCTAGTTAACTGAAAGGATAAAAACTGTACATCTAAGTGAACAGAACTAAACCTTGGCACTGTACCTTCTCCACCTTTCCATTATTTAGCTTCTGTCCTAGCTTTGTTTTTTCTAAATCCAAAGAACACTTTGATCAACACCAGACAGTAACAGTAATTCCCCAGCAATCAATGCAAACACTCACAATGTTCAAATTCATGTTAACCTCAGAAGCAAAGCCTTCTCCATTTAATTTGTATTTTTTATACATACAAATATATTAATAGATGTGAAAATAAAAAAGAAAAAATTTCAGAAAAAAGCACATCATTGAATTTCAATTAAAAGGTTACTTTTGGGTTATGAGTCTTATTCAGTGTTAGGAAGATAAAGCATCACCCCCTTGGTTACTCTGGGATTTGGATCCATGCTATGCTGTGTGTTTAAGTGTGCTGATACATGGCCAGAGAGACAAATAGTCACATTAGGATTTGCCAAGTGCTGAGGCTTTTATCAAGAAGCACGCAAAACTCTATTAAGTGAAGTTTATTTGCCTTACCCAAGAGGCTGTGTATTTTGTTTAAAGTGGATATTCCCCATAGTAGGGATTCTCTGAACAGTACAGCTCAGACATCAAACCTTTAGAAAGCAGTGCCCCTTGGTTGCTATGTTTCAGACTGCTTACACTACCACACTGGTGACATATCCCCTCCATTATTTCGTTCTCCAGAGAAGGCGGATTGAGGTATTAACAAAGATAATACTGTAAAACATTATCATTAACACTTCCTATACAGAAGGGACAAAAAACCAGGCCAAATGAAAATACTTGGTTATTTTACAAGCATAACAAATTACTTATTGCTACATAGAATTGAACAAACATTTGGCATTTAAAATTATGTTCCTTATTACTATCCTCTTTTTCACTTGATTTACAAAATGTTTATATACATGAAAAAACATGAAGTGGTAACATAGTGGTATGAAAGTCAGTGTACAAAAAAAAGAGCTGCACAAGATAATGAACAACGAATGCCACCCCTGCTGTCACAGCAGAGCTCCTGTACATCTCTGTTTGGGCCCCTGACAACACAGCAAAAATCCCAAGTACCCAATAGATTCCTGTGTTATGTTGTGATGCCTGGACTCCCACAGGGACATTTAGTCTACAGGGACATGCCAGTCCTCTTTAGTTCACTTAGGTCATGTTTTATAATGGTAACATTCCCTGTATACACATCATCATTCTGTCTCCACACCCCACGACAGTTTACCAACATTAGGGCTGGTTTAACTGGTAACTCCCATGTCAAATTCAGTTCATATTAATGCTCTAGTAGAAGCTACAACATAGAACATCCAGTAACAAATATGAAAATAAGTCTTTAAAAGGCTGACCAGCTACCATGGTAAAGTACTGCCCATGGTGACAAAGGTCACATTGCTTTTCAGATCAGCATGTCTACCCACACAGCCATCCAGTAAAGGTTGATATGACAACCAAAGGGAAGGGCAGCACACTGGTTATTCTCAGTTCCTAACCTCCCAAGCTTTCCAGTACAAGTAAACTGCAGTTGAAGTTAGTGTTTCCCATCCCAACCACTGCACCACACAACACTGTACTGCACCATCGGCAGGTGGTGCCAGTAGACCGACTTCCAAATTCACTGCTGAGCTTAACATTTTTCTCCCTTTAGAGACCAGCTGCAAATCTGGGCAAACAGTCAAGTTTTTCTTATTTCTATTCAGGGATAAACAATTTACAGCAAAGGAGAAAAAAACAAAGGAATGTTTGGTATCTACTTTTATCATCTACAGTGACACTTAAACTAGTGGGTATGCTGTGTATTCATCACATGCCACAACAGGATTTTCTTAACAATCACTGAAAATACCAGCACCCAGCTCCTTGTCAGATAGGGCAATAGCCGATATGCAGATGAACTGATAATAAAGGGAAGATTTTCATCTTCAAGCTCTAGTGGTATATTATTCAGGATGCAAGGACTTTGGATGCTCATGAAGGCAAAAAGCAGGATATTTAAGTACTTAAATACTTTGAAGTCTACCTCCTCATTTAAAATTGAAGTGCATTATCAAGAATATTTACCTTATCAAGTAAAGACAGGAAACCTCATCAACATACACATCAACCTTTGTGTTTGGCCAACCTGTCAGCTTATTATAAAGTTAAAAGCTGCATCCTCAGCTAGTCACACAACAGTCTCAATGGATTTTTCAGCAATGTGGCTCCGTTGAAACGGGCAAACATTATTTTAGGGGACCAATTCCTCCTTATATATACTCAGAAGAGGTCAAGGTCTGACACAGAGCTGCAAATGTTATTCAAATCTGAATCAAAGCTTTAGCAGAGATAGATTCCTGCAGCACAGCATATAGACAGGCAGTAGGGGCAAAATGCTGGTATTTTGCTTCTTCTACACTGGGATACTCAGGATTTCAAATACTACCATCTCTCCCCACCTTTGGTAGCAGCCAGGACCAGATGGGCAGCATCTAACAAATGTACCACTGACAACCAAAATCAGTATCTGTGTAACTGCACATGTCCATACGGAATTCAAAAGTTTAAGGGCATAGCAGGGGATGGGATCCTGAGCAAACAGTTAGGAGGCAACAGGGCATTTATATTATGCTAGATTAAGGCACTAGGCAGAAACAGAAGTCCTTTTAAGAGGAGCAAGTGATCAGTAGCATTAACATATTGAAGCTGTGCCATTTCTTTCTGATAGCCCTAGCAGCACGCCAAACAGCACAGCAGGCAGATACCTGTAGCAATGTGAGTCAACTCTACACAGGTTTCCCAGTGTATTAAAGGAGTAAGGGTACTTTCACAGATAGCTTATCTTCCATTCTCCCACACATGGGCTTCGCAAACTCTAAGTTCCTTGAGCCATTAGAGCTGAGTAACACACTCCGAGACCCGAGTACTGCTGCAGCTCATCTCTGTCCCAACCGCTTCCTCATACAGCCCCTGCTCCCCCCGTACCTCGCACGCCCTGCGGCTTCCGGCTCGCTTCACCCAGGCTGCCATGGCTAGACCCAGGCGCGTTCCGCCCCACCGCGGGCAAAGCAGCTGGACGCAGCTGGACGCAGCTGGCCACAACCGCACAGGGTCATTCGCAGCACCTGATCAAGGCCTCAGCGCCCACAATGTGTGTTCCCCGCCAACCGCTCCTCTTGTCACAGAGCAATGGAAAAGCTCTCCGTGCGGTCCCCGCTCCGCAGCACGCCCACGCCGCCCAACCCCGTGACCGCTCCCAGGCAACTCCTGGCCGGGAGCAAACCCCACTGCCTCTCAGGAGCGCTAAACCAAAGAGCAAAGGGAGAGCGACGAGGAGACCAGGAAAGCGCACTGCAGAGACAGTCTTAAGGACGCATAGAGAAGCCATTCATCAGCCACCACCAAGCGGGCGCCAGACGCGGCCCACGCGCGCTTCCCGCCCCTACAGCCGTCCCTGCTCGCCCCGTCCCTGCTCGGCCCCGCCCCGGCTCCGCCGGCTCCGACACCGCCAGCAGCTCCCGGCCCCGCCTCCGCCCCCAGCGGAGTCGGCGGCGTCCGCGGTCGCCATGAGAACGGGCCGCATCACCGAGCGCCGGCGCCGCTGATTGGCAGGAATTGTTCGAGAACGCCGCCGAAGGCGGAAGCGGAAGCCGCACGTGGAGCCGGTGAGTGGTTGCCGCAGCTTCTGGAAACTTCGTCTCATTGTCATATTTAAAGCGGCGGCGCCGGCTCTGCTCCCCTCCCCTTCTGCCTGCGCACTGAATCGCTGCGTGCGCGGTACTGGGGCCGGCGGCTACAGCGCCGGGATCGAGCGAGCCGAGTCGGGACAGGGCAGAGTAGGGGCCTCCCGTCAGCGGCGCGGCAATGGCCGTGGTTGGTTTTGACCTGGGCTTCCAGAGCTGCTACATTGCTGTGGCGCGGGCTGGCGGCATCGAGACTGTCGCCAACGAGTTCAGCGACCGGTGCACGCCGTGAGTGAGGAGCGCGGTGGAGTGGGGGGCGGTACGGTCCCTGGCGGGTGAGGGGAGCCGGCGCTGGAAACTTTCATGTGGGTGAGGTGTGGGGGAATGTGCCCTAAATGGGACCGGCGCGCTCCCGGTACTCGCCGCCTCCTCCTGGGCTCCGGAGAGGCTGCTGAGGCGCGGGGGTAGGTGTGCCGCGGCGGGGAGACCCAGGGCTGGGACAGAGGTCCGCTGCGAACTGCTGTGGCCGCCTCCACGAGACTGGTAGGAACGTGTTCTGTGGGCACTCACTGACTTGGAAATTGGGGCCAGCCCGCGGTGGGGAGGGAGGCTTCTTGGTTTATGGTGAGGCGGGTTTGAAAAGCCAGCAATTACAAAGTGAGTCCCTCTCGGGACAGCCTGGCTGAAATGGGACACGGGGACGAGGCGCGCACACACTCCGCGGTGCGATGGACTCAGACCTGTTCCAGAGCACTTCTGTTTTAGGCAAAGGTCAGGTACGGGATAACTCATGCTCAGAGCAGGAGTTAGATGTAAAGTTGCGAGCAGCCAAACGAGGATGTAGTCTGCATGTGAGCTCTTAATTGTGATCATTGTATTTAGCTGTTTGGATAAATCGTTGGGAAAAGCCCTGGATTCGAGCCACGGCTTTAAGATGGATAAGCGTCTTACTGTAGTGTTTTACCAAGAGCTGGAAGAGCACTTCAGCAGAAAGACTTTGGTATTTCATTTGCAGTTGTACAAAATGTATTCACGGCAGTCTTAAGTCGGGTTTATTATAAGTACCGAATTAATTAGCCTGTTGTTCTTTTCAGATCGGTAGTTTCGTTTGGATCCAAAAACAGAGCTATCGGTGTCTCGGCTAAAAACCAGGTAGGTCATTTCTTGGCATTCATGCGTAATACTAAATTGGTCAGTGCAAGCTGTTAAAAGTGCCAGTGGGTGTAAAAAGAGCTGACTTGCTGTAGTTACAACCAAATAACTTAATTTGCTTTATCAAGCCTCTTATTCTAGAAATGCTGCACTATGCTGCCATGCTTTCTTCAGAGAAATGCAGGATATTTTTGCTAGAATGCTACTGCCCTCTTCCATTAATGGTAATTTTTTGCAGTTGAACACCTTTCTTTTTTGGCTGTTTTAGGTCATCAAGCTTCTCTTCCTGGTGATTGTGTGTAGGCTTTTTCTTGTACTTGCAGGAATATATTTATAAATACTGTATCTGGTTTCTTAAAATTAGATGCAAAGGGAGATCTTGGCTCAGATTCATAAAGCTGTTCAGATACTTTACTATCTTCGGTTTCACTGAAGGGTATAAACACATTTTAGAAGGTGTAAGTCTTCAGTTTTGAGGATTTGGTTTGTTGGGGGGGTGTTGGTTTTGGTTGGGGTGTTTGTTTTTGTTTTTTTTTTAATTGAGGCGCTCTGAATTTTTTTTTTTTTCATTAAAGTAGTATTTTCAATCTCGAAGGAGAGCTTAATTCTAGAATCTTAGAATAGCTAAATGTAGTGGTTAAAGAAAACCTTAAGTATTACACTCTAGGATGTTACATAACATCTGCTGGTGGAGAGCAAGTGTGCAGCCTCCGCTGGCCTGTGCAGATCTCTCATGTGGTAGAGGGACTGCAGTGGGTTTCCATGGTGAGAGTACCAAAGGAGACTTTCTTTTGCTCTGTTACAGCTGTCCTCTTAATTTTGAATGGTCAAGGCAGTGCAAGTAGATAACATGTTCACAAGTGCACATATACTTTCAGTTACAGGTTAACGTTTGGAGCAATAAAACAAATGCATATGCTCATTTTTCCCTTAAATGCTATTTTAGCATGGCTTTTATTTCAAGTTGGAAACTAGTATGAGTAATCAGTGTGCAGAAGTGAGTTGGTACTCAAAACAGAGTGATCTGATCTGTGTACTCAAGTGTTTCAATGTTATTAGGTTATTCCAGAAAGTGCTTTTTCAAAACCTGAAGTAAGCAGAAAGTGAAGTAGATTCTGTTTCTCAGATTGCATGTCAAAGCATGTGTTTGCAGTGATGAACACCTGTGACTTCAGCTGCCTTCAGACAGATGTTACTATATTGAGTCTTTGATGCTTGGTTGTCCTAGCAGTTGAAACTAAGTATTTTTGCCAGAAGGAAAGGAAAAGTGGCACTTAAATGCTCTGAAATGTTTTAAAATTCACTTGCTGTAAGTGGTCCAGTTTGGCTGGCTACATGAGTTGTGTTTCATGTGTAAATATAAAAGTTTCTTGGTGTGGACAGTTGAGACGTATATTCAGTGTCCTAGGGTGCAGTAGATACTTAAATCAAGAAGTAAAACGAGGGTCTTAAAAATTGAAATGAGGGTCTTAAAAAAACAGCAACAACCAAACCAAAAACTCCCCACCAAATAACCCACAAAACAAGAGGGGGGGAAAAAAACCCAAGCCAAACAAAATCAAAACATTTTTTGACTGTTGACTTCAGCAACATGATTGTGTGTGAAGAGCTCATTATCTCTTTAATGCTTGAGGAGCTGTTGCTGGAGCAAGTTTTCTGAGAATTGTGTTTCCTTTAGGTAAGGCTGGTAGCACTGGAGATGAGAACAGTATGTTACTTGACACACCATAATTCTCAGCTTTCTTAATTGTGACTAAGCGGGAAGATATTAAAACATGCTGAAGACCTAATGGCATACAATTACTCTAAAAATATCTTAAGATCATTTTCATAGAAAAGGCTCTGAGGTTAATTCTAAATTAGGCTATAAATGCTACCAGAGTGCTTGTGCTTCTGTCCACTCCATGTAATCCATGTTCTTTAGCAATACAGCTGTGAATTACATAGCATTCAAATATTCTGTTGTTATGGCTATACAAATAAACAAAACCAGAGCGAGAAACAATCTTGGATCCAGGAACCTAAATACTCTATTGCATTGAAATATTGGAATAGTTTCTGGCATGATTTTTGGCCTGTATTGACCTGCGTTCTTGCTAATAATTGCTGAGCACTGTTTGGCAATTAGAATACGCTAGAGATGATTCCCAGCCCAGAATTTGGGTGTGGTGTCTTACCACACACAGTGCATTCTGAAAGTTACCATTTAATAGTATTAAATAAGTTATAGCCTGCTTCTTTCTCAGGGAGCTTTTCTGTTGCAGAACTGCCATAATTGCATAGTTGTCCAGTATAAGATGCAGCTCGAATTCTTAAATTCCATGATGAAAATTGCGTACAATGAAACTGATGCTTTTTCTTTTGAGGGTAATGAGTGCTAGAAATCTTCCTCAGTATGCTCATCATTTGAGTTAGTACTTTGCAATCTGTTGGTGCTTCCCCAGATCTATTCTGGAGAGAACCATGCACTTTCGTAGTTTCTCCTCAATAGAAAAGGATTCATTCTACTCTGAAATGCTTGCAGTGTCCTTCAGGCCAGCCTAGTTGCTGGTTTCTGTTCTTCATTGCATTCCTGCTAAAGATTGCTTCTGTAGGTGAGTTGGTTCTGTGGGCAGTTCATGCTGTTTAGTGTATCCTTGTTTGGTCTGGTGCAAGAATTTGAGTGGCTGCTAGGTGAACATAAACAGGGAAATTACATGTTTTTTAGAAATGGCTCAGCAGGAGGGGAAAAAGGTATTGAAATATATGGGAAGACGTACCAGCTTGAAACTTGGTAACTGCAAAAACAGTTGTTTGTGCTTAATGTCATGTGGTTTAAAGTGAACAGCTGGAGGTGAAGTGGCTAGGATTGCAGTGCCAGTTTACAATCATTACTACTACTTGTAAAGGTAGCTCCTTATCCTTTAACTATTTGCCTAAATTTGGTGTATAAAGTAGAAGGCACTGTAGATGCTGTTATTTCTTGTCTGATTGCTTCATGGCTTTAGAGATACTTTTATAATACTTAAAATACTTAACATAGTGGTCTGTAAGTACCTATGTCTCTGACTTATATAATCTTCTGTAGTGATGAGCTGATATAAAGTACCAGATAGTAATTACAGGTGTTACAGAAACAGATGTGACGAGTGAGCAGTTGTCTTAAAACTTACGGGCACACAGAACAGCACTGAACATTGCAGGTCAATTTGAGTGGCTTTCTAAATGTCTTGTATTTCTTCACAGCAAATTACTCATGCCCACAACACAGTATCTAACTTCAAGAGATTTCATGGCCGTGCATTTAATGATCCTTTCGTTCAGAAGGAAAAAGAAAAGTTGAGCTATGATCTGGTTCCTATGAAGAATGGTGGAGTTGGAGTAAAGGTAAATTTACTGTGTATCTTTTTGGTGATTATAGCTACATTCAGACATTTACATTTCCACTCCAAGTTATGAAAATACACGTTTCATTTAATTACCCCAAAGGTTTTCTTTAACCTTTCAGTTAAGGAAGAGGTTTTGTATATGAATAGGCATCTGCATCTTTCAGTAGTGGATGTTAACTCTCAAATTAAGGTTTGTTTGCCAGTAATTGCTGAAATGTGAGCTTCCCTGCTGGCAAATTGCACATCCACCTCAAACATTCCATCAGAAAAACTGCAAAGATAATTGCAGGGTCATATGGGTTTACTTCAAAGTGTATTAACCTTTTTGTCACTCTTAAGGGGAATGTACTGCAATAGTCTAATTATGTGGTTACAAATTCTGTATAAATTAGTAAGAACTCAGAATAATTGCTTTGAATGAATGACATGCTTGTCTTTAGTGGACCACTCTGTATAAATTACTTAAAATAGATGTTCAAAACCAGATTGTGCCAGGTTTGACTTGTATTTCAGGGAGTTTGCTGATACAGTGCCAGCTTTTTTTAGAATAGGTGCAGTTAATAACATTATATTCATTTACAGAAATACATAAAAATACTGACACTGAAGTCTTGTTGGCATAACAGACAGTGCTGCTTTACTGATGAAGACCCTAGCTTAGGGCTGTTTGCTGGTTTTCTTCATACGTTGTGCTGGTACCTCAAAACTTGAGTATAGATCAGGCCTAGGTAATGAATAGATTAGAAAAGATTGTACATTACAAGAGTTCTCACAATTCAAGCAAACCAGGAGATGCTTTTTCTGTTTGTAACTTGAGGTTAATGGACGAATTCAGGCAAATCAATGTTTTCCTCTAATTACAGTGTGCGTAGGAGTCTGTATGAGAAAGTGTAGTACTGGGAGAACAATGCTGCTTGGTGTTTCTTCTTTGTTCTCAGACTGCTTGGAACATAAATTAGTAGTTTTTCTATTCTGATTGAAAAAGTTTTAAAAATTGATTCAGCAAGTAATGTTTAGTAAGACAGATGTTTAGAGAAGAACTTTTCTATTAAAACTGAAATGCATAATTTTTCCCCTAGTTGAACCAATGTGAATAAAAACCAAGATGTTTCCTTGCTTCGTCATTGCCACTTACTCTATTACACAGAAAAACAGGTGAATAAGTGAACTGTTGTGCAGTTCTTCCTTCCAGAGACACTTGAGGCATTTGAACAAATGTGTAAAAATGTCAGGGGAAAACAGTCAGCAAGTAATTCTGGAGTTTTTGCTATTGGCAGCAGTTTGAAAATTGATGGCTTTTAAAACTTTTTTTTTAGCATAATGCTGTGTGACTCTGTCTAGTTTTAGTTGCATTTTAGGCTTGTGTCACTTTTAAATTGCTTTCTAGCCATCTGTAGAGCTGATAGTTTTTGATGTTTTCAGTTGTTGAAAATGGAATTACTGCTTCTGTAAACAGTCAGCTGGGAAATTGTAAAGTGAAGTTCTATAATGCCATAGTTAAGCATGTCATGATTGATAGTGTACTAGTCAGTAGTGTATAAAAAAAAATTAAATGTAAGTAATTTTTTCCTTCAGCTGAAATAATTGACTTATTTTACCTGTTTCTTCTTGTTCAGGTTATGTACATGGATGAGGAGCATATCTTCAGTGTGGAACAGATTTCAGCTATGTTATTGACTAAATTAAAGGAGACTGCAGAGAGTAACCTGAAAAAGCCAGTAACAGACTGTGTTATTTCTGTAAGTAATTGTAGTGCACAGGAACATTATGTCTTTTAACTTCAGCTATTGAGGGCATTTTGTTTCTATTCGTGTAGAGTGAAAAAGAACACGGTGTAAGCACATACAAAGGGATTAATACTAACTAGCTTTAGAGCTTTTTGACTTACAGAGATCCCAGGGCCACTTCCATATTCTAGACCCTGACCCACTTCATGAACTCTTTTTTCAAGAGATATCTGAACTTTCAGACCCAGAACATTTCTGGGATGCAGGTATATACCCTTCTGATGCAGCTTGTTTCCATGACTAAGCATACTAATTACTTATTAAAGACACCTTTGCTTATCAAAGTTTGCTCTCTGCCAGCCAAAAGACCTTAGTTTCTCTCCTGTTTATGTTCATCTCAGTGACTGATTGGGGTATTTTGTTTGGTGGTTTGTTTTTTCATTTTTTTTTTTTCAATTTATGACTCCAGAGAAAGTGACCTCAGATAAAGAACAATCATTCCATTGCAAAGCCTGTGTCTAAAATAACATCTGCCTCTGTGTTCTCAATGACTCTTTGAACAAGTCTGTCTCGTGTTGCATCTAGGAATATTTAGTTCTGTTATTATTAGAAGAGTTTGTTCTCCAGTCAATACCTGTGAAGTTACTGTCTTCTGACCTTGTAGTTTCTGTCCCTGAGGTCATCAGAGATCACTGTCCAGCACCAGTGCTAGAGATGTGTAGCAAATTTTCAACAGCATTCCTTCATAATCTCTTAAGACTACTTGCCTCAAATAATTTTGGGCCAAAACAGATTTTGTTTATTTAATGTCCCTTTGTATCCTCACATCTATAATATTGCTGTACTTTTTTTCCCCCTTCCCCCCCCTCTTTACTTTCTTGGGCAGGAGTACATCTACTAATTTTGATAAGATTATTTCATGTCTCTCTCTCAGTAGTACCCAGTTTTATATTTTGCACTAGTGATTAAAGGTCTTAGCATCTGTATACAAATAACTCATTTGTTTCTTGGTAGTGTGTGCTCATGTAAGCTAAGATGATCATTTAATTCCATCTCAGCTTGATTGAACAGAATGAAGTCTTGATACAGTACAATAGTTGCACGTTAAAAGATGTGTATTGAGCGAGTGTCTTCCCCAACGATGAGGATTAGATACAAGCTTTGCACGAATACTTTCAAGTAGACCGTGTGCTGTCTCCTTTTCTGGAATTAAATTCTCATTCTCACCTGCATTCTTCAGGTTCCGTCATTTTTCACAGATGCCGAAAGGAGGTCCCTTCTGGATGCAGCTCAGATTGTTGGATTAAATTGTCTTAGATTAATGAATGACATGACAGCAGGTAAGTAGGGTGAAGTAGCAGTTTCTGCAAAGGAAGGTTGTGGTAGTCTGCAATTACTTACTCTAAGGAACAGGGCTAACTTGAAAAATCAGGCATAAGACACAAATGTTCTAAAAAAAAATACTTCTCTTCTCGTGATGTGCTGTCACTCATTTTAACGTCTCCTGTCTGTAGGGGTAGAAGTGCCACATGCCACAAAGCTTCGGAGATAGTTAGCTGCCTAAGTACTTACTTAGGAGTCACCATGTATGTGAATTACTTGTCCATTTGGTTCACTGTCCAGATTTTGTGGAACACACCTAATGTACAGTTGCAGGATTTAGGTGCTCTTGAAGCATGTTTCTTGATTGTCAATACTTAATAATATCCAAAGCTTTTGTCAGTATAATTGTGGTTTCAAAACATGCACACATACACATACAGAAGGCAATTAATCTCTGCTAATCTGTTCATAACTAAAAACACATGGACAGAGCCTAGTGATCATTCAGGCTTTCTTAAAACAAGCATTCTAAACCCTGTCTTCCTGTATTTTCTATTTGCATTTGAGAGCATTTATTTCATATTTTTAAACGGCATAATAGCTAGCTGTTGTTTCCTGGGGGAAGGCGTCTGTACCAGAAGACTATTACTTGTCTGTTCCTACTGCCCACATGAGTTAGATCAGTAGGGAAGAGTTTACTTTGGGGGAATGCTTCTTGTGAGCATGTTTGGTACATAGCAACTGGATTCATTTTGAATTTTATATTTTATTTTATGAAGGAATAGTAGGGGAGAAAAGAAAAATGGGGACTTTTGGTTTGGCTTTTTTAACAAAAGGCAAATTCTGCTGTGATTTATCAAGTTCTGTTCATTCTTACTTTGAGCTTGGGAAAAAGGGTAATGTGTTCAGTCTGCTCAGAAATATAAATGTTATGTGAATGGACAGACCAATACACAATTCTAGTCAAATATGGATCCCAAGGATAGAGCAGATACATTTAATGAAATAGAATTTTCTATTTTTAATTAACCACCTCTTAATGACTGATTGTGAGAGATTGATGAGTGCTCCTGTTGGGTTGTTACAGACCCCAAAGAATCACCACAAATGAGAATAAGTGCACCAGCTGCAGGGGAACTTCATTAGACACCAGAATCCATAAATCTCAGGTCTCTGAACAGTGGGAAACTTGGCTGTCCTTGTTCCAGATGGGAGAGAGGGAGTTGTTGTCCCTTTCTCCTAAAGCGAGAGAAAGTCAGTGTGACTAAAATATTTCTCTTCAGAATCTGTATTCCTAGCCTTCACTGCTACCTTCTGTAATGATCTAATTCTCTTACCTGATAATTTCTTTGATACCCTGGTATCTTCATCTTGAGATTTTTGTTGTCATACGCAAATTCTATCTCATGCCAAAGCCTCAGCCTTTCCTGTGTAACCATGTAGCTGATGTCTAGTGTTTTATTTATCTTCAGTAACTGCATCACCCTTTTGCCTAGTTTTGGTACTGCTATCCACTCAGAGTGAATGCTGCTGAAGTGTGTTCTGCCTTTTGACAACTTTATCCTGTGTTTATATGCCCCACTGGCTTCCGGTTTACACTTTTGGTGCACTTTGCAAACTGTACTTGCCTGATAATCTGTATAAACTGAGATTCTTCCCTTTTGCAGCCTCTGCTGACCATTTGTGCCATTCTGAGGCAGAGACTTCATGCCTGGGTGATATTCCCTGTAATAGGTTTGGGGTTTATTGTAAGGGTAATCTGTATTTTGAGAACTAGGCAAAGGAAAAAGTAATGAGTTGTTAATAAACAGATCAAAGTAGAAAACCCTCGAAGTTGTTGCCTCTTAGTTTTGCATGCTTAGAGAGCATATATATGACTGAAGAGGGATGTAATGCGTCTCAGATCCTGCAACATACCTCAATGGAATCAAGCTTCCATATAGGTAAGACCTTGCATAAGTCTATGCCTGGATTTGTCTTTCTGCTCTTGATTATGCAGCTTAATATTCACAGGGAAGTGATGTCGTGCGATTGGACACTCACTAGAGATAGCATTGGTAATATCTGATACTTGTTTTGCAGTGGCTCTGAATTATGGAATTTATAAACAAGACCTTCCAGCTCCTGAAGAGAAGCCACGGATAGTTGTGTTTGTTGATATGGGACATTCTGCATTTCAAGTATCAGCCTGTGCATTCAACAAGAGTAAGCTAAAGGTAGTAAGATTAAATGAAAACAAAAGAGTTGATGAGACATTGGAATCAAATAGCCTATTGTAAACGTGCCTTCTTTTTAACATTCTGAAATAGTTTAATGCATAGGAAGTGGCAATGTGTCAAAAGGTGAAGATTTGTTTTTTTTTTTTATCACTGCCCTTCATTTTACAAGGGTGGTTTCAAGTAGAGGCTATAAATTCCTTGCAATACAGCAATCTAAGATACACAGTACAACTGCTATAGTTTATCTTGTTTTATTTAAATGAAAGTGTATGCAGGTTAAAATTGTGAATGCTTAAGATTGTCACCTTTTTACTTAGTCTTAACGTTCATGGCTGATGCATGGGAAGATGATGGCTTGAAGTGCAGATGGAGAGCACTGGCAAGTGCTGTCCCTCAAGGGTCTGTACTGGGACCTGTATTGTTTAGTATTTTTATCAATGTCATAGACAGTGAGATTGAATGCACCATCAGCAAGTTTGCAGGTGACACCAACCTGAGTGGTGCTGTCCATACACCAGAGGGACAGGATGTATCCAGAGGGATCTGGACAAGCTGGAGAGGTGAACCTCATGAGGCTCAAAAAGAGCAAGTGCAGGGTTCTGTACCTGGGGTAGAACAATCCCCACTGTCAGTACAGACTGGGGGAGGAGGTGATAGAAAGCAGCCCTATGGAAAAGGACTTAGGAGTGCTGATGAATGAGAAGCTGGACATGAGCAGGCAGTGTGCACTTGCAGCCTAGAAGGCCAATCACATCCTGGGCTGCATCAAAAGATGTGTGGCCAGCAGATCCAGAGAGGTGATTCTGACTCTTTGCTCTGGTGAGACCTCACCTGGAGTACTGTGTGCAGGTCTGGAGCCCTCAGTAGAGGAAGGACATGGACCTGATGGAGCAGGTCCAGAGGAGGGCCACAAAAATGATCAGGGGGTTGGAGCACCTCTGCTGTGAGGCCAGGCTGAGGGAGCTGGGGTTGTTCAGCCTGGAGAAGAGACGGTTCTTAGGGAGACCTAATAGCAGCCTTCCAGTAGCTGAAGGGGGCCTACAGGAAGGATGGAGAGAGACTGTTTACAAAGGCCTGTGAGGATAGGACATGGGGCAATGGCTTCAAACTAGAGAAGGGCACATTTAGATTTGGTATCAGGAAGAAGTTCTTTACTATGCAGGTGGTGGAACACTGGAACAGGTAGCCCAGGGAGGTGGTTTAGGCCCTTTCCCTGGAGATATTCAAGGTAAGGTTCGATGAAGCCTTGGGCAACCTGATCTATTTGAGGATGCCCCTGCTGACTGTGGGGAGGTCAGACTAGATGACCTTCAGAGGTCCCTTCTGGCCTGGACCACCATTCTATGATTCCATAAGCTAACTTGTCCCTAACCTGTTTTGAAGGAAAGGCTTGCTAATACTAGAAGACTACTGTTCCATTTTATTTTTACTGAGCATAAGACTGAATAGTTTTTTTTCAAACTAGGTACTGGGCATGGCATTTGACCCTTTCCTGGGCGGAAGAAACTTTGATGGGAAGCTAGTAGATTACTTTTGTGCAGAAATAAAATCAAAGTACAAACTGGATCCAAAAACAAAAGTTCGAGCTCTTCTTCGTCTATATCAGGAATGTGAGAAGCTGAAGAAACTAATGAGTTCAAATAGCACAGACATTCCCCTAAATATAGAGTGTTTCATGAATGATACTGATGTGTCTGGAAAAATGAACAGGTGAGCTCTGTACAAGACAGGTGGTTGCTTTGGTGGCTGTATTTCTTAAGCAAGTGTTTCTTTCCATGTTGGAAAAATTAAGTGCAAGTGCTGAATAGCTGTGGCATTTTTGTAATGCTAGAATAACTAAGGCTGTGAAATGTAGTGTTCAGCTACCTGAGCAATGTTTCAGTGTAATGATGCATGCATAAGAAACTTGAATTGTTTTCGTACAATGACGCTTCCTTAAAGCCATGAATTGATGCATGCAAAACAGATCTGGGGTGTGATAACGTATTTAGGCCTCCTGTATATTTTAGGTAACTTAAATTCCATACTGCTCTAAACATAGCAACAACTGAGGCTTTGTTCCTTTTTTTCTGTTCTTACTGTACTGTAGACAGTGGCAGAGAAATGGAGGGCAGAAATGGTGCTTAAGAGGAATCTGGGGTAAATGAAGCGTGTGTCACTGTCTCTCTTGCCACACTCACAGGCACAACTCAATTTGTAGCCACTGCTAGTACTGTAATTGCTGCCAAGAGAGTGGTGGGTTGTTGTTTTTCTTCCCTCTATTTAGGCAGCAGCTTTTCATAGTTAAGGAATTATCAATGGTTTCTATATAGTGATCTGTAACTTCTGCTGAGAGGCAGATATATAGCACCCACCCAAACAATAGCTTTATCTTACTTAACTATATTGATAGCAGTGTAGGAAAATCTGTACGCAGCGGTTTATATATTGTCTTAAACTATGGTTGCCACTTCAGCCTAGTCACAGGGGTGTAGCTTTAAGTCTCTTTGCAGTGTAGTTTACAAACTTGGCCATCATCAGTGTGGAGACAAGAATAACAGGAAACTTCAGTGGTGGCACAGGTATTCTTTGGTTAATTTTGTTTCTTTCCTTAGGTCACAATTTGAAGAATTGTGTGCTGACCTGCTGCAAAGGATAGAGATGCCTCTGCTTTCTTTGATGGAACAAACACAACTGAAAGTTGAAGACGTAACTGCTGTAGAGATTGTGGGAGGAGCAACCCGCATTCCTGCTGTCAAGGAGAGGATTGCTAAATTCTTTGGCAAGGATGTCAGTACAACACTGAATGCAGATGAAGCCATAGCTAGGGGCTGTGCTCTGCAGGTATAGTACTGACAATAATTGATGAAGGCTGCATTTCTTGAAAGCACTTCTCAGAAGAGTTAGCCAAGTAGTTAAATGTCAGAAGTGGTCCAAGAACACAAGGGAACATACATGTTCATTGGATCTTTTTATTGGACTATGCTTTTTAAAAAGTACAAAGTACTCCTCTGCAGTGCAGTACTTTACTGAAATGCTGATTCTGGGTGTATTCTGTAGGCAGTTCACTCTTCAAAAGAACAGAGTCTAGGAATCTATAATGAGAGAAATTTAAGACCTTGTCAAGCTGAGGGAAGAGATATTTTTAATCCATAAAGTGTATAAGTATCATCTATGGAGAGCCCAAAACACAGCAAGCATGGATTTTCCTGGTATTCAGTTTTCCATCAACATGATTTACTTCTATCTCACTCCACGTTTTTAGTTTTCACCTAATGAACTAAATTTTACAGCAAACTGCTCATTCTTCCTTCTTCCTTTTCCCTTTTACTTATTTCACCCTTTTTTTTTTTTTACTTGTTTCTTTATCCCATCTCACTAATTGTTTTCCATTAGTGTCAGTCAGTTGTCTCCAAGGAAAGGAGGAGGACCAGTAGGGTAAACACCGCTTTATTTATGACTAATGCAGCACTTCCTTTCTGTAGTCAATCTGCCAGGCTTCACCATACTTGTACTTGGACCATCGGTCACCGTACCACAAGGGCTTGATCCGCTTTGCCTGCTTAATAGCAGCACAAATGACATTTCCATGGATGCTATCACACAAGTCATCCATGACTGTGACATTTGGCCACGTTGGGTGCCAAAAATAAAAAGTGTGTCGGTGTGAGTTGAAATTCCCCCCCCACCAACAATAACCAGGCTAGCCCAGTCTGGAAGCAAATGAAAAGCTGTATTTACAAGCAGATGAAATGCAATGAATATGTACAAATATACAAAATTCACAACACTTACATATACAATCAATAGAAAAGCACAACCAAGCTCCCTTTGCTTCCCCCCAAGGGGACCCTCCCAAAGGGGGCCTCCCTCTCCCAGGAGCTCCCCCCCCCAGACCCCCCTGGACAGAGAAGCAGAGTTAGTTAAGCAGAAAGTTGTTAACTTAGCTGCCAAGGTCAGTACGTGTTATCTTCAGCCAGAAGAGAAGAAGAAACAGCAGCCAGACAGCCCAGCAACTGCCCCCACTGCAGAACACAGAATGTGCCGAATGCCTACTTTGTTTTGGGTAATAGTTCTTAAACATTTCTATCTATCCAATGGAAGTGTTTAGAACAATCGTTATTTTGCTTTCTTACACCCAATAGTGACTTATTTACATTCTTTCACTTTCTCTGTTCTGAACTTTGCAAGGAAAAATTAAAAAGACAGTTTCAAACCATCACACTTTCTTTACAATTACAGAATCATAGAACAATAGGGGTCGGAAGGGGCCTCTGGTGATTATCTAGTCCAACCCCCTGCCCCCCACACCTGCCATAGTTATCTTTGTAGTCTTTCTCTGTCGTTGAACTGGGGACCCCAGAACTGGTATTCATTTAGACTGTTACTTTTTTTGCAAGCTATGGTAAGCCTTAAGTCCAAAAGTCCTGCTAACCCAGAGAATATGAACGCTTCTGTGTGAGGTCTATGTTTTCTTATCATATGCTGTTGAAATCAAGTAAAAACACAGTTCTCTTACTTAAGATGCTTAGCTGTCTTGAGAGCAGGTGGAGTACAGCAGTTAGACAAAATTTAATGCATATCTGTTTTTTGTTTTAGTGTGCAATTCTTTCTCCAGCTTTTAAAGTGAGAGAGTTCTCTGTGGCAGATGCTACGCCATTCCCAATATCTCTGTTATGGAACACAGAAGGAGAGGACACTGAAGGGTAGGTAGCTCAAACTACAGTTCTATGGAGCTTTTAGCTTCAAGGATAATATTCTTGGTTGTATTTAAGTTAGGATCTTGGCATTCTGATGCAAAAAACCTGTATGCCATGTACCAGAGATGATTAACACTGGAGACTGTGAAGTCATGCATTCAAATTTTAACCACAGCTTGCTCATACACTTAAAAAAAAAGGCGACTGAATGAAGTACCAAGCACTATCTTGTTTTGCATTGCCCTTGTTTGGTTGCCAGGTTTTGGAATACAAAATGAACTAGAACAACTGCTGGATCCTCATCCCACTTTCCTTTCTGGCCTGTTCATACTCAAGGTGTTCCTAACACCTATCTGGATTATTGTTTTAGTAGGAACATTATGCAATACGTAAATATGAGTTTACGTGGATCCATTTGTCTGGCTGTAAACGGAAGCAAGGATTTAAATCTTGCAGTTTCGTAAGAGAAACTTCTTGCGATTGCAGCGTTCCAGGACTGAACTCCTTGCTGCTAACTGAACCATGCCTGTGGGAAATGCAGTTGCTGTTCAGGTTGTAAAGAGGTCTGATTTTAGCTTTTGGGAATTTTAGAGTTCTAGTTGGACCTGCTCTCATACCTTTCTGATTCTTTGTAATTCAGCCTTCTTTTTTGTCTGTCTTCTGTGAAGATGCAGAACCTAATTATTCTGTCGTATGCTTCTAAGCCAACTTATGGGTTCCCACTGTAGGTGAAGCCTTTATTTTATCACATTTCGATGAGATCCTCCCATAGTTAGGAGACATAACTCAGCTGGAAATGCGAATCAGGCTGGCATGGTAGCTGACAGGTCCCTACAGGAAGAACATAACATAAAACGGGTTTGTGTCATATCATGGAATGAGTAATAGCCTGGTGTCAGGGTTCTCAGCTGAGCTGCAGAAAGTAAGTGAGTAAGGAATTAACAGGGCTATAATTAGCATTTTGAGACTGACTGAGGAAGGGTGCAAATTATGATTTAAATTATGCTATTCCAAGCTCATAATAATATCTTTGCAGGAAACAAGTTTTGGAGGTCTGCCGATAGTCTGTCACTGAGTTGGCCATCTACATCTAAACTTCCTTGCTTCTGAAACTCAAAATTAGTGTAACAGGACAATTTCCCATGACAGTAACAAACAGTATTTTTTTTCTCCCTTCCCATACAGTAGTGGAGTATCTATTTTTGAAATTGCTCAGAAGAGTAAACATGGCAAAACATGGCAATGTTTCTCTGAAGAGTTCTGACCCTAGATCAAAGCCTTTCAGCTCAAATAGTCTGCTGAAAGTGATGTTTTTCTTTTAATTATAGGGTTCATGAGGTCTTCAGCAGAAATCATGCAGCACCATTCTCCAAGGTCCTTACATTTTATAGGAAAGGTCCATTTGAATTAGAAGCTTTTTATTCTGATCCTAATGGAGTCCCATATCCTGAGCCAAAAATTGGTAAGTAGTTATCCTGGAAATGGTGTTATCTTACGTTCTTTCATTTTAAATCAATTATGTAACTGTGTTGTGTTACAGTATGTTTATATGATGTATATATTTAGGGTTTGTGTCTGAAGAACTCAATTTTAAATTCTCCAGTTCCATAGGAAACTGAATTTTTGAAATATTTCCTAGCTTCTAAAGTTGCCACAGTCCAGTGAAGAAATAAGGGGAAACTGTAGCCCAATGCCCACAGCTAGAATGGGGCCATCACTGCAAAATATAACTTCAAAACTTTTTAAATCTTATTTTCTGCTTATCAATAAAGCACACTAGGAATAGTTGAAAAGTATGCCTGTGGATATAAAACTTAAACATGTTTTGAGTGAATAGTTGATGTTTTTCCTATATTTTCTGCATTTGTCATAATGCTCAGTAAGTTTTAATCAAGGCAGCCTGAAATAGTGGCAGCTACAGTATTGATTTGAATTGTCTAGGTAATATTTATAAGTAGGTCTTTCATCTTTTTTTACTAATCACAACATTGAGAGTGACACAAAGGGTTCACAGTGTGGTTAGTTAGAAAAAGATGATGGTAAAGACAGGCTAATTAAATAATTGCTCTTGAGCTCAAAGAATGCAATTAAATGTTGTATGTTTGCATGTGAAGTTAAGATAAAGCTATTACTAGCTGTCAAGTAATTGATTTGTTTTGTTAGAAAGCTCAGCTTTTTTTTTTTTCCAGAGTTGAAGAAATGACATATCTTGGTTAAGTATTTGACATACAGCTGTTCTGTTGGTTAACAATGCACTTAAAATACAGTATCCACCAGAACTGTAGCATTAAAGATAAGCTTTATAACCTTTTGAGTAGGTGGGAGTGTGTATATGTGTATATGTATGTGAGCGTATATATATATATGTGTAGGGCAAAAGCATCTCCCATTTGGTTTACCAGTATTTCAGCTAATACCTAATGCACTACAAAGTTATCAAAAACTATTAATCTAATAGGAAACATAAGCTACTTCAAAATAGGGAACATAACTGATATGGTTGTTTTGCTGAGAGGTTAGAATAGAGTGTCTTAGAAACCAGTGTAATATTTCATGGTCACAACAAATGCAGACTTCCTTTCATATTAACTCTTACCATAATGACTGGCAGTGGACTTTGTGTTCAATTCATATGACTCTAACAAATGAGGTATTTAAGTGCTGTTCTGCAAACTGGCAAGAACAGAACTAAAAATCAGACTGGTTTTGACTCACTTGCTGATTAACTCTGCTCAGAACAGAATTGTTCAGTAGTCCTAGAAGGTGAGTCAGTAGTTCTGATGAGGCTACCAAAAGGGAGGACAGATCATAACTGCAATATTCTTGGTTTTACAAGAGAGGATGATCATATTCTTTAGCCTATAAAGTAAGGAGGTTAAAGGTTGTATACTTGGGATTTAGATGGATCGATGAAGGAAATGGTGTGTGTGAGCATGTGTATGTCCAGTCTGTGATGAAACCACTGAATGTGTACTTCGTGCCTATTCAGACATCTCAGTCTCCAGGTCACTGTTTTGGTGATACACATACAGACATGTAGTATGCAGGAAAAATGCCTGCTCTTAATGTCAAGGAGATCTGGTTCTTTATTAACTGTTAAACTAGTTGTCTGTCTTAGTTTCACTATGCTCACTTACAGTGTTGTGTGAGTTACAAAATTACTACGTTCTGCCCTGGAGTAAAAGGTAATGAATGGCAGCCTTACATGGGTGTTAGCAGCTGATAAGAACACTTCCAGAAACGCTTCCTATGTTGGGTGGTAATTCCTATTAACAAGACATACCACTTACCATTGGCATTAATATTTGTCTATATTTTTCTTTTATCCCACAATAGCATCACAGATAGTAAGGGGGAATTAGCTTTTACTCTTTATATTTACTTTGTTGCTAGTGGTAGAGAACCTATCCAAGATGGTGAATGCAAATGTTCTCATTTTTTATTTTTTTTCAGGTAAGTTAGCTGAAAAGTAGCATATTTTTAGTTTTTTCTAGTGCTCATTTGATTTGTGGAGGACCATGAGATGAGCACAAAGCTTCATCAACTGCTTAGAAAATGTGTCCTCTGTGAAAAAGGGAGGTGTTTTCCTGGCTCTGTAATATTACCTATTTAATTCCACAATGTGAATATGGATTCTTTTGTTTTTAGGTAGGTATGTTATCCAGAATGTGGCCGCCCAGAAAGATGGAGAGAAATCTAAAGTCAAAGTGAAAGTCCGTGTCAATACTCATGGCATTTTCAGTGTGTCCACTGCATCCATGGTAGAACCAGTTAAAAATGAAGAGAGTGAAGATGTTGTAGTTGAGACTGAAGTTGAATCTCAGGACCAGAGGCCTATTGAAACCTTAAGTGATGTAAGTTGACTTTTCTTGTGGGTGAATGTCATTATTGATGTGTTCTGCTGTGGCATACTCTGGAAGGAAAATACCTTCTTCCACAGAACCAAAGTGAGGTTAATTTTGAGATGTTTGTAGCTTTTGGGAAATAAAATGTCATAATAACAGGAGAAAATTTGGAGAAAATTTGTATATCTTGAAAGTGTGAGGATTTCAAAATAAATTATTGGGCAAAGTGCCAAATAACAAGCAGGTGGGTTGCTTGAGGATGGGGTTATTTACAGCTGTTGCAGTTATCAGACTGTTCCAATAGCAAAACTTGGTTTGGATTATTAGTCATCCATCTGTTAAAAGGATTTGTGCTCAAGACTTCATACTACTAAAGGTTTTTTGACACTTTCTTTGACAGGGAAGTCTGGATTGTTTTCTACATCGTGGTAGGGGAGGGCAACACTGGGGAGTAGTGCAGCATCGTTATGGCATACTTGTTTTAATAGTTTTCTGAGGGGGGAAGAAAACACCTTAAAAGCTACGACTCAATAAATTAAAAGCCACTTCTTGCAAGGGAAAGTGGCAGCACACATACCACGTTACATGACTATTGTGCTGGCACTGGTAGCGTTTTCACTATGTCCTTCTGAACTTGGACCTAGTCTGTATCTCCGTTAGTTAAAAGCATGTGTGTTTCTGCCTGTGCACAGAATGCTCCGTAGGGCACTCGGTACAGTATGTGCGTTAGAAGTGAGGTGCCCTATAACTTACATCAAATACAAGTGCACATGCCTTCTACATCCTTTGTGCCTGGGCTTTCATTTCAGAAAAATAGCCAGCAAGAGAACAGTGAGGCTGGAACACAGTCCCAGGTACAAACTGATGGTCAGCAAACGTCACAGTCTCCCCCTTCATCAGAACCTCCCTCTGAAGAAAACAAAATTCCAGATGTCAAGAAAGTGAGTGACCCTTTAACTCTGTTGAAAGTATTATGTTCTATAATGGTAGCTTTCAAAATGGTAACACATTCCAGGAGAAAGTAAGGAACCTGGTACTTGGAAACTTTTACATTTTTATCTCTTCTATTGTGAAAAATAATGTATATATCTCATGGTAATTCTCATGCAGAGTTTGCAAAAGAGTTCCTGCAAGGAATCTTTCTATCACTTCCCTGTCTTCATGTGTATTGTACAGTTAATTTGGGTTGCAGACATTTCAATTTGTTTAACAGCTATTAAAGGCCAAGCTTAATAAGCCTGCTGAGGGAAGTGGGGATCAGGAAAACACATGCCCACATGATACTGCTAACAGTTTGCTCTGTCATCTGTATAAGACAAAAAATGTTTTGGATTAATCTTAGCACTGTCAGCATCACTAGTGAAGTGCTAAGCTACAGATGGGCACTTCTGGAAAACCTGCAAATACACTAGGTATCTGAGAAATGGCCTTTCTGTAGCTTGGTACTTCATGTCCATGAAATAGGCTGTAAGTGGACTAGGATAGGAGGTGAAATTCCCTGAAAGACCGTCACAAGTATATTTTGAAGATTCTGAAAGAGCATGGGAAATTCCTGCATGTTTTTCCTGTGAATGTTTCTTTAATCGTAATGCTACATCATCAGAAGAAAGTCAGGAAAATGATCTTATTTTTCTTCTCTCCAACTCAGACAAATGAGAAGAAGGGTGATCAGCCTCCAGAAGCTAAAAAACCCAAAATAAAAGTGAAGAATGTGGAACTACCTATTGAAGCTAACTTGGTTTGGCAGTTAGGAAAAGATCTCCTCAATATGTATATTGAAACAGAGGTGAGTTAGTGTGTCTTAGACTGCTTTCTTGATTGCGTTCTAACGGTTTTTCTACTTTTCAAGGCAATCTCTGGTCTTTTGCTGTAACCCTAGAGTGTGGATTCAAATAACTTACAGTGAGCTAATACACCATTCAGATTTAACACAGCTGACAAATACTAACCAGAAAGATTGTTGTTTATAGCAGTAGTATCAGAGCAGTGATGCAAGGAATGACATCACAGATTAGTTCAAGCCTTTAGAATCAGAAGTGCAGCCCATTTCTTCAGGTGAGTCCACTGCATAGCAGTAAGAATTCCAACAGTTACATGAACCAAGGCCTCTGAGCCATTACTGTCTTTACAGGAGCTGTGCTTCTAGAATGTCGTTTGAACATAATTATTTTTCATTAAAATTTTCTGTGGTTATACAGGGAAAGATGATTATGCAAGACAAACTGGAAAAAGAAAGAAATGATGCAAAGAACGCAGTAGAAGAATATGTGTATGAGTTCAGGGACAAGTTGTCTGGACCATATGAAAAGTTTGTTTGTGAAAAGGTAGGCTATGGCTTCAGGGGCTTCTCTGAAAACACCAAATACTACTTACGTGTTCCTTGGTCAAGTTTTCTTACAGCTGAAACACAATTTGAATGATGACTGGGACTGATCCAGAATTAGCTAATAGTAATATCCCTTAAAATAACTTTACTCAGTGTTATTGTAACCATACCAAAAAAGATGCAATAAAGCCACACCCCAAGCATTGGCCTAATCAAGGACAAGGCTACAGATGCTACCTATGTTGTAAATCTGTGGTTTAAATGACTTAATTAGGCAAAAACTGCAGTGGCAATGTAATTTTTATGTAGAAGGCTAAGAATTACTATGTATATTTACCAGTGTCCTGTTACTGCAAGACAAGCACAGTCAATTGGTGCATATTCTATTGTCTAACATGTCAAATTATATTGACACATAGGATCTGCAGGGGTTCTCTGCACTCCTAACAGAGACAGAAGGGTGGCTGTATGAAGAGGGTGAAGATGAAGCTAAGCAGGTGTATGTAGACAAATTGGAGGATTTAAAGGTAGGTTTGTTAGTATGCCCAAAATGTAAAATTTGTAAAACATAACAGAAAACAATGTTAATGAACATGCATGAATCATATAATGCATAGTAATTGCCTTTTCCAGAAATTAGGAACTCCAATTGAAATGCGCTATCAAGAAGCAGAAGAACGACCAAAGCTGTTAGAAGAATTGAGACACAGGCTCCAGTATTATATTGCAATAGCTGGGGAATTCAGGAATAAAGTAAGTGGCCTCAAAGTATACTTTTCTTTTTACTATGTAGTATTTCATTGAAGCTCACCAGCAGACAGAGGCTTCAAATACGTTCTCAGATGAGCTGCAGCCTACTGTAATAGGTTGCAAATTTTACACTGTGAATGTTTCCCAGTACTGGAAATAAATCTTAGTGTCATATATTGATATTCTGGATGTTTTCAGGTCAGAAAGGGAAAGGACATGCTCACAAAGAGTGAGCTTAGACTGGGGTTGATACTTAGAAAGCTAATGAGACTTTTTTTAGAAGTCTGCTCTTCCATTTCTTTTGGGAACGAGAATTGTACTGTGGTGAGAAGCATTAGTGTAAAAGCTGCTCAGGATAAACTAAACCGTCCAGCTTTATTATACATGGGTGTCTGGATTTGGGTGTCTTTTTTCCTATTGGTATTTGAAGATTACTTTCTTGATAAGCATTCCTGCTTTTGAAAATGTATTCCTTGGGTTTAAACTAAGGAATTTTAATAGGGGAGCTCACAGTGCTCTAGCTGAATCAGATTGAGATTCGCATCAGAAACAATTAGGTTCTCACAGCTACAGATCACAAAATTGTCAAGTGATTCAGTAGTGTTACAGTCTTGAAATGACTGGTATAATTGGAAATAGTACATTTAAGACTTGAATTCATATTTAGAATTCTTAACTGAAATTATAGGTTGCTGAGTAGGCCCTTCTCCCAATAACTAGTGCAGCAACTCTGATTCTTTCCTCTTCTGTCTAAACTACCTTGGGTTCATGTAAGACTCTCCAGCAGGGAGTGGATTCTTTTTCTTTTTTTTTCATCAGCCTTCTTAAGAATGTTGCATTTTATTGTGACCTGTTTGCAAAGCCTATGCTTCCTCTGTGAACTAGATTTCTTGTTGGATAATTGGGCAAAGGAGAGTTTTTTGTTTTTTTTTTTCACGTCTGAATTAGCTGTCTCTTGCTCTAACAAATCTGACTTGTTACCAACTTTATTTTGAAAATCAGTAAAAATTCTAAGTTATGAATTGGGATGAATTGTTGGCATGACTTGATGACAGTAAACTTGATATTATTAATTAATACTTTTGTATTTGGGCAGGATGAGAAATACATCCATATTGATGAAATGGAAATGATGAAAGTAGAGAAGTGTGTTAGTGAAGTGGTAGAGTGGATGAATAATGCTGTGAGTGCACAGGCTAAGAAGACCTTAGATCAGGATCCAGCTGTGCGTTCCAGTGAAATTAAGGCAAAGCTACAGGTAAGTACCATAAACTAATCTGAGAGGCTAGTGCTAAAGCTAGACTGATACCTGTACCCCTTCCTTTCCCTCAATTTCATCTTGCTGCTCCAGTGTTCTTAAAAGAAAGTACAGGCAGAAGGAGATCCCGTAGAAAGCAGTGGAGCTTATTGACATTTTGTCTTCCAGTCACTTTTAAAAACTCAGGTAGCTTTTCACTGTTACTGGTAGGCACAAAATAGTCCTGAAACACCCCCTTTCCCCCAGTGGGAAATCCAAAATACTAAGTTGATTTTTTCACACAAAACTCCTGAAAGTAAACCAGTTAACTTATTCCAAGCACTGTTTGGACTTGGGGAAACAAATACAGAAGCAAGTTTCAAGCAGTCATTTGGGCATAGATCTCTTCACACTAGTGAAGCTGGTGTCTCCTTAAATGTATTTAATCTGATCACATCTTCTCCTTTTCTTTTAGGAGTTAAACAATGTATGTGAGCCTGTTGTGACACAACCTAAACCAAAAGTTGACTCTCCTAAGGAGGAAAACCCTTTGAATGAACAGAGTGACTATAAAACTGAAGAGATGGGAGAAGATGAAAAAACTCCAGAAATGCCTCAGCAAAACGGTGAATGTCATCCAAATGATCAAAACACCATTAACATGGACTTGGACTAAACCACTGCACTTGCAGCAAATTGATTGATTCATCCCATGACAGAAGATATTTTTGCTGTTGTATGTGGTATGGGGATGGGAATGCATTGTTTTGGGAACTATTTATATTTTTGTTTTTCCAAGATTTGTCTGGGATATGTTGTGTTACGGGAGGAAGAACAGTAACAGTGTTGGTCATGACTATCCTAAAAGGAAAATTGCCTTGGTAACTTTCAGATTCCTGTGGAATTGTGAGTTCATACTAAGCTTCTGTGCAGTATTTAACCATTTGCATCACTAAAGATGAAAAGAAGCCCTTGCTCTGAAATATGCAGCTTCTTCAAAAGGTTGTAATCAAAACCTTTGTAGGCATTTGTAGATGCCAAGGTAGTTTTTCTTTCCTCTGGACATCTCTCTGGGTATGTCAGTAAAAAGCTGGTGTCCATCCTGTTCATAAGGACTTTCCAGAAGAAATCCTTCTGTTCTAAGGTTTTTGATTGTTGCAGTCCAAAGCACTTAGCAGGTAGTAAGATGGTGGAATGTGTTAGTAGCATGCAGAAACGCTTCTGTTTCATCTCTTGCTAAACAATACATTTTTTTCATGCGGGATACATAAAATGAAGGAAATGCTAATTCTGTTAGTGTTATTGTGAAGCTTTCTAATGAGCTTTAAAATAAAGTTCACTTTACTGGTTTCTCCTGACTCGTTGGGTTTAGCTGTTTTCAGTACCTCTGGTGTAAGAGTTGCCATTTTCATGGTTTGTGACAGGCTGTCGCTTTGTGTTCTCTCTGTGTGAGAATCAGAAAAAAGCTTAAAAGAAGTTGAAAATAACTCGGCTGCTTTCTTTTCTTTGCCCCAAAGGTTGTACACATCTGAAGGAACTTGGAAACTCCATAGGTGTTAAGGCATAGGACAAAATTTGCAGCACACCAGAACACTGTAGTTTAGAGACAATCTGCAGTTCAGAATGTTTTAAAACCTGGTTTAATACTTAGGCCAGGCTCTGCTGCCTTTTATTACAGGCTGAACTGAAACAGTAAGATGAGATTTTGGGCCTGTTTTGCTGAGCAGGTGGCTCTGCTTAGATCTTGGTAAAGTTCTTTACAATGAAGAGTTCCTCTCAAGTAGATCTGTGTAGTCTGATGAAGATTATTTTTAGGTACTTGGAGCAAGGGAGGATGCTAATAGAGATTGTATCCTCTGCTGTAGATGTGAATTTACAGCTAGGGATTTGGGCACCTGAAGAAGTACTGAGGGAAAGCTTTTTCTTGAAAGCCTATTCCAAAGGATGTTCTCTACTGATGCACTGGAGTACACAGACTCCATATAAAAGCATGTGAAACTAGATGCTGGAAGATCAGTGTCATTAAGTGCAAAGACTTTTGTGTTTGCTTTGGTTTGTGGGTTTGTTTGTTTTTGTGGTTGGTTGGGTTGGGGTTTTTTTGTGGGTTTGGGTTTGGTTTTGTGGGGTTTTTTGGGGGGGGTGTTTTTTTTGTGGTTTGTTTTTGTTTTGGAGGATTTTAGATGTTTTTTGTGTGTGCATGTGTGTGCATTGGTTTTTCCCTGTTTTTTTGTTTTGTTTTTAGTGGTGATGGTTTCTTTGGGTTTGGGGTTTTTGTTTTTTTAAATATTGTGAGTCCAGCAGTATTGTGTCTGTAGCAAAACCAAAAGAAGAAAAGATAAATTAGTCCCATTGGCACTACTGTAGAGGGGGGGAGTACAGGTGAGAGGTCTGCAGCTTTCTAGGGCCAACTGATGGCAAGTGGTTTTAGCAGCACCTTAAGTTTTCTTGCAGCCAGGGGCAGGAGAAATGCTACAGTACATAATGCAGCTTCCCATAGTAGTGCCTGATTTTTGGCACCACTATAAGCAGTTGGAGTATCAAAATGCAGATAGATCCCTCTTACTGGCTACTTTGAGCTGCCTGTTCTTGCCTTTGCTGATCCATTACACAGTTGTGTACATTAGGGTAGCACTAAAAGTACTTGGATTGTTCCCTTTTTCCTAGAGCTAAAGAATAGAAAATCAGACTGTATTTCAAAGCCATGTTTGGAGCCCAGATGGGTATTTCTGTGTTGGTACCAGCAGAGCAATAACATCAAGGGTCAAGTCCTTGTAACAGAGTAATGATTGCTTAGATAATTGCTGATATTGAAATTATGGTTCTAGCACCATAGAAGATACGAACTTAGTATTTTGCAAAATTAGTAGGGTGCTGTAGCAGGAAGGTTAGCCTGATCTGAGGAAAACTGTAAAGATGTTTCAAATAGACTTCTGCAAGGACATCTTGTCCTGATTCTACAAAAAGCAGCTTTGCTGGCCCAGGAGTAATGAATTGTCTTGTGTTCAGTTACCTCCACAGAAGGTACTGCTCTAATTTTCCTCTAATGAACCTCACAGAAGCGCACAGAAAACAGACAAATCTGGGATTTTCCAGATTTCTGGAACATTAACTATTTTGTAGCGACTGATGTGGTATGGTAAGTGTTTGCTGATGACACAAAGCTGGCTGGAGTGGCTGACACACCAGAGGATTTTGCAGCCATTCAATGAGACTTAGGCTGGAGAGCTGGGCAGGGAGAAATTTAATGAAATTCAACAAGGGCAAGTGTAGAGTCCTGCACCTGGGAAGGAACAACCCCATGGATCAGTATGGGTTAGGGACTGACCTGTTGGAGAACAGTGAAATGGAAAAGGACCTTGGGGTACTAGTGGGTGGTATTGTTGACCATGAGCCAGCAGTGTGCTCTTGTGGCCAACAGAGCCAATGTCATTCTGTGCTGTATTAGAAAGGGTGTGGTTAGTAGGTGGAGAAAGGTTCTCCTCCCCCTCTACCCTGCCCTGGTGAGGCCACATCTGGGATATTGTGTCCACTTCTGGGCCCTTCGGTTCAAGAAGGACCTTGGGGAACTCCTTGAGAGAGCCCAGGAGAGACATAGGGAGCTGGGGCTCTTCAGCTTGAAGAGGAGCCTGAGGGGTGACCTCATTAATGTTTATAAATATGTAAAGGGTGAGTGCCAAGAGGATGGAGCCAGGCTTTTCTCAGTGATGCCCAATGACAGGACTAGGGGCAATGGGTGGAAGTTGAGGCATAGGAAGTTCCATGGAAACATGAGGAAATTTTTTTTTCCCTGTGAGGGTGAGAGAACACTGGAACAGGCTGCCCAGGGTGGTTGTGGAGTCTCCCTCTCTGAAGATATTCAAAACCTGCCTGGATGAGTTCCTAGGTGATCCTGCTCTGGCAGGGGGGTTGGACTTAGATGATTGGAGGTCCCTTCCAGCCCCTTATATTCCGTAATCTCTCATACAGTCCTTGTGCTTTAACCTGAGGTGGGGGAAAGGAAAGCAGAAATAATTGGTTTAACATTTCCCTTCCCCCACAATGTAATTCTTGCTTTCTAATTTACTTTTTACCAGACACATATGAAAATCCTGTGTGTGTATGTTTCCAGTCTGATCTCAGCATCAGTCATAGGGACATAGGATGTTCAAGATGGCAACTTCCTTCATGCTACAACATACCAGAAGAAAACTCAGCCATGCAAGACGTTACTGGCCAGTTTAATCACCTTACTGTGTTTTACTGACTAAATACTGCACAAGGGTTTGAATTTTTTTCCTCTAAAAGAATCTCATTGCTCTAAAACAAGTTTTTAAAATTCTTGTGATAGAGCATTTTAGATAGTGTGTTAAGTCATTAGATTTACTTAAAATGTGCTTAACTTCTCAATTTTGCTTGTCTTTACAACTGTTTTGCTATAGAGATATTACTAATAGGGAGAATTTACGTCAGTATTCAATCTATTTTTTTACTTTGAGGTATTTTCTAAGTTGTGTTCTGAGACTATTTGGATTTCATTTCTTTCAATGCTCCTAGAGAAGTTTCAAATACAAGCATTTATTTCTTATTCAGAAATCTGTGTGAATTATACAATGGGGTCACATCCTCTTGCCTCCCTTCCCTACCACATCTTTCAACAGCTTGGATTTTGGTTTTTTGGCTGCTTCTGACTTGGCACATTTGGAGGCAAAGAGACAACAAGGCTAACTTGAGCAAGCAGAAGGATGGCTTTCTTCCCTCTGGCAACTGTCTTGAGCATCCCAGGAAGATGGGAAGTAGACAGTATATGTCTACAATCCTCTGGGCTGCACTCTTCTGGTGTTCTCTGCATCTTGGAGTTTCCTGATGATGCTTTAAAGGCTAGGGTCTAATGGAAAGTTCAAACTACCACCTTTTACCCAGATGCTGTGTGAAGAACAAAGTTGGTGTGGAAGTTGGTAGTTAAGGTAAAAATATAAAGATGGAAACTCCATCTCTGGACTCTGTTGCCAGAGTGCATTCTCTTTTGCCATGCACTGTAAGAGAGCTTTTCCACTTGGACTGCTGCTTTGGCTGGAGGAAATATGCCTTTCTCACCATCATGGCAGTGGCACCAGTAGATCTGCAGAAAGAGGATGAAACTAACTGCAGAGGATACTAGTATAAGCACAAAGCAGTCTGGGACATATCACAGAATTACAGAATCACAGAATGTTAGGGCTTGAAAGGTATCTCTGGAGATCATTGAGTCCATATCTGTGCATACTTGTGACCAGCAGCTTGGTAAGGCTGCTGGAAAGCAGCATGGCAGGAAAGACCCTGGGGTCCTGGTGGACATCAAGGTGACCAGGAGTTAGCAAGGTGCCCTTGCCCAAAGGCAGCAAGTGCTACCCTGAGCTGTTCTGGGCAAAGCATTGCCAGCAGCTGGAGGAAGATGATCCTTCTCTGTCCAGCCAGTACTAGTGAGGCCAGTAAAGACAGACATGGCTATAAGGGGGAGAGCCCTCCAGTGCCCTGTCCCCTGTGACCATCTGTGTCACAATTGCATTCTTTGTTGCCCTGGCACTGTCACTAGGGCCTGCACAAATGGCATTGTGCCAGCACTGAGCGACCATGGGAAAAGCCAAGCTCTTGCCCAGCAGCACTGCCTGGCACCAGGACCTCCTTGGCAGCCTCTCTCAGGCCAGCTGGGCAGTGTCTCTAGCCTCTCCAGTCACATGTGAGGCTTCTTTTTGGTTTGTACAGATGAGCCAGCTGAATTGTTGCCATGGATCCTGGTATGCTCTACCTGAGACTCAAGGACAGTACAGCAGGGTCCCATGGGCAGCAGCCACCTTTTCCATGACTGCTCTACAGGGGTGACCCTAACCCTGTGCAGCAGTGCTCACCTGTCCCAGCATCACCTGAGCCACTGCTCCACCAGCGTGTGGGGGGACCCAGGGCAGAATGATGAGGAAGAGGGACTTCCTTCCTTTCAGCAATGCCTTGGTCATCACCAGCCACAAAACTTGTAGAGCCTGGGCTGCACCAAAAGAAGTGTGTTCAGCAGAACAAGGGAGGTGGTTCTGGCATTCTACTCTGCTAGGGTGAGACCTCACCTGGAGTACTGTGTCTGGCTCTGTGGCCCCCACCACAAGAAGGGCATGAGCCTGCTGGAGTGGTTCCAGAAGAAGGCCACAAAGATGATCAGAGAACTGGAACACCTCTCCTTACAAAGAAACACTTAAGGAATTGGGTCTTTTCAGTGTGGAGAAGAGAAAGCTCTGGGGAGACCCTATAGCTACACTTCAGTATCTGAAGGGGACCTACAGGAAGGCTGTTTAGTGATAGGGCTGTTTAGAAGGGCTTGTAGTGATAGGATGAGGGGCAATGGTTTTAAAATGGAGCAGGGTAGACTTAGGTTGGACACATAGATGAATTTCTTTACATTGAGAGTGATAGAACACTGGAATAGGTTGCTCAGAGATGTGGTTGAAGCCTGAGCCCTGGAGACATTCGAGATCAGACTTGACGTGGCAGCCTGATTTCATTGGCGGTGTCCCTGCTGACTGCAGGGGTGTTGGACAAGATGGTCTTTGAGGAACCCTTCTGACCCAATGCAATCTGTGAATGTGAGCTGTGTTTCCTCCCAAGCCCTGACACCAAGGCTGGGACACCCAAGGAGCAGCCCCTTGTGTCCTAGTGCTGGATGCACACATGGCTGCTAAAGCAGGATCACTTAGTGTAAATCACACAGGGATATGTCCAGGTGGGTGCAGACTGCTTCCAGAGCTGGAGCCTCCACAGCCTCCCAGGCAGCCTCTTCCAGTGCTCTGCCACGCTCAAATGAAGAACTTTTTTGCTTATCACAGAATTGCCTAGATTGGAAAATACCTTTAAGATCATTGAGTACAATCATTAGCCTAACACTAACAAGTCCTTGACTAAAATGTATCCCTAAGCACTGTCTACATTACTCTTAAATGCTTCCAGGGAGGGGGGCTCCACCACACCCACAGGCAAGCCATTCCAATGCCTGATAACGCTTTCAGTTATCAGAAGAAATTCTTCCTAAACTTCACCAACCTAAATTGTCCTTGGCACAACTTGAGGCTATCTCCTCTGGTTCTGTCACTTGTTACGGAATCACAGAATCAACCACGTTGGAAAAGACCTCAGAGATCATCAAGTCCAACCTATTACCTAATGCCTAACACCTCCTGATGACTAAACCATGGCTCCAAGTGCCACATACAATCTTTTTTTGAACACCTCCAGGGATGGTGACTCCACCACCTCCCTGGGCAGCACATTCCAATGGGCAATTACTCTTTCCGTGAAGAACTTTCTCCTCACCTTGAGCCTAAACTTCCCCTGGAGCAGCTTGAGACTGTGTCCTCTCATTCTGCCACTGCTTGCCTGGGAGAAGAGACCAACTCCCACCAGTCTACAACCTCCTTTCAGGTAGTTGTAGAGAGCAATAAGGCCTCCCCTGAGCCTTCTCCAGGCTTTGGTTGTTATTTGGTTGAGTAGACTGACTCCCACCTGTCTACAACCTCCTTTCAGGTAGTTGTAGAGACTGATAAGGTCTTCTTCAAAGTTACATAAAGTGTATGAGACTTGCTAGAAATGTGTTTTCCTTTGTCACTCTTTCAAAAGATTTAGTGGAACTAAGAAATGTTAAATGATGCACAGTCTGAGAAATTAGGGTTTTTAAGTAAAACTTAGAAGCATTTTAAGCCTCTAAGAGCTTAGAACTGCAGAGGGACAAGGATGAAATAAATAATACATAGGTGAGTATCTCAAATGTCCTTTTGTTTACTGTATATCCTCTCATAAGGATTTGATTTGGAATGTTTTCATGGACTAATTGTGCACAGACTGACTACTATTAAATGTCAAATGGTACATCTTAACATTTGGTCAGACATCTTGCCTCTCAGAAAGTGTTCCTTTAATTATTTATCACTTCTGCAGCTTTTTGCAGTAGATTTTACCTTTTTTTCATGTGTGTATGTGATAAAAATGCTGGAGCCAAAATAAGGTAATCTCTCTGGAATACCAAATACCTTTGCTGCATATATAATGAATTTTTCATTTATCTGATGGTTGCCTAATACATCTAATGCTGAAATATGTTCCTTTTGCTCTTTAGTCTCTTGCAGTAAATGCAAAGACACACTCTAAGAGCACTATCTTTTTTTCATTGCGTGTTTCACTGGAGGAGGCAAAGTGCAGGCACTGGAGACCTTGCCTGTTGCCCAGAAAAGAGCTGTTGCCTGTAAACAAATCTCAGGCACAAGTTTCCCCCAAGCTGGTCTGAGTGAAGGACTTAGAAGACAGAAGATCCTCCTTTGAGCATTAGAATGAGCAGACTTTGCAGGTCATCAGTATTTCACGGGAAACACAGATGTGTTTCCAGGAGGCACATGTGGAAACCTTCCAAGGCTGACTGGCCAAAGCTCCCAGGTCCTGGAGCACAGGAGGAGGAAAATTAACTGTGTGAAGAGGTGCACAAGGAGGACTCATCTGAAAGTTCTGGGCTGTTATAAAGCTGGTAGTCTTTAGCTGACTTCTGAGGAGAGGAGGAGTGGAAAGTAGGATCACAAAAAACACGTAACAGAAAGCTCTAATGGAAAAAAGTGTCATTGTTTTAAACAAGCTGTAAAGGAAGGAGAGGCTTTGGAAGCTTTGCTATCACCTGTCTGGGCTCCTAACTCTTGGCTCCTTAGTCATGTGGATTAGAGCTATTGATCTCTTAATTCTGTAGACTGGAGTGTCAAGTGAGTTATTAAATCGAAGTGGAGGTTTTGACTTCTCTGTTACAGCTGAGCACCTGATTACTGCAGTATCCACTGCCCTGCTACAGATAATGTTTGTGTCCTATGCATGTATTTCTGTATTTTGTATCTCCCTGTGATTAAATAAGAGCACAGCTCTTTGAAAAATATTCCCCAAACCTATGTAATCTTTCAATTCATATGCTATTTATTCCATCAAGCTTGACTGATCCCCAAAACTGGTATTGATTTATGTGGATGTTAATTCAGATAGTTTTCAGCTGACTTTCAAAAGTGGTAAAGAATACAAAGGAAAATAGGATTTAAACATAAAATTTCAACAGCTATTTGGTAATTGTTATTAAAAAAAGATGACTGGTATAATAAAACCTCTTAACATCTGCATTTTCCAGTTTAGGCATGTCCTAGAAGCTGGCATTTAGTTCTTCTGGATGAAGGAACTAAATTTTAAGTATTGTTTGGCTGTGTTCCTCTTCAGAAAGTAGCATGCTTATAGGAAAATAGAAAAAGTCCAAAGGGTGCTTCCTGTGGAATGAAAAAACCTCATCCTGTCACTCAAATATAGTCATTAGTGATTTACAATGTAGATGAAGACTAAACCAGAAAATGCAAGTCAGAAAAGTAGAGGTCTGAACACTAGATGCAGTCCATATATCTGCACTGCAGGGGTTCAACCATCCTTGACTCCAACAGTAGAGTGATTAGGAAAGGCCGCATTGACTTCCTGCAGGTATTTTTCCTCTGTGCTCCCACTGCATTCCACTTGTGTGCTCAGTCATTAGCGTTACTCATCTACGTGCTCTCTAGCCAGACCCCAGAGACGAGTTGAGCCAGCTCTAGACAAGGAGAGCAGGACTTTGCCTCATCCATTACACAGTATCACAGTATATCAGAGGATGGAAGGGACCTCGAGAGATCATTGGGTCCAACCCCCCTGCCAGAGCAGGATCACTTAGGGTAGTCAGCACAGGAATGCATCCAGGTGGGTTTTGAAAGCCTCCAGAGAAGGAAACTCCACAACCCCCCTGGGCAGCTCTGTCACCCTCACTGTAAAGAAGTTTCTCCTCATGTTGAGGTGAAATCTTCTATGTTCAAGTTTGAACCCATTGTTCCTTGTCTTATCACTGTGAACCACCGAAAAGAGCCTGGCCCCCTCCACTTGACACCCACCCCTCATCTGGGCTATCATCAAGGCAGAGGCAGAATGTCACACAGGTGCGTGCATTGCTACCAGAAAACCTGTGCCAGTGTCACTAACTTACACTGCCTGTTGTTATACTCTGCTGTCATCAAGGGCAAGTAGCTCTAAAGACTGACTTCCAGAGAATGACAGAGTAGAAGAATCCCCCAGAGTGAGTGTGCTGGTTTGGGGCCAGACAGATCGTCTCTTGCCCCGAAAGGGACAAAAGAATGAGACTCACACAAACGGATTGGAGAGTGATGGAAAGTTTAAATGGAAAAGCAATTGGTGAAGCTACAGAGAACTACAAGCTACAAAGCATAGTGACAAAGAGTATCCCAAAGCGTACAGAACCCCTCACAGAATTCCCAAAGCTTCCCAATCCTTCCCTTCTTCCCACCTGAGGGTAAACCCAAACCCCCCAGGGCTCTTTCTTCTCCCTCCCGCTGCTAGGCAAGTCTCAGGCTGGCCAGGTCTGAGACTGCCCCCCCCCTCCATTCTCCTCCTGGCATTAGGCCTAGACAGGCCTAAGAGGCCTTGAGGATACTCCCCCGGCATTACCCGATAAGAGAGGACATCTCCCGTGGGAGCAGAGAGGGAAGAAAGAGGAAGAGAATGACTTTGCAGATGGCCTTATAGGGTGCAGGACTGGGCACCCAGGACACCAGAGGTGTATCTCATGCAGCAGTGGCAGGGGGCACCCAGCCTAAACTGCCACAGTGAGATTCAGAAAGAGAATTCAGACAGTGAACTACAGAAGGGCCAGGGCACCAGCCTTCTCTGACTGAGAAGCTCCGACTGCACATATGGTACCTGTGCCTGGTGCTAATGCTGTGACCCAGCTGCTTGCTCGGAGAACTGAGGCTCCAGGGAGGATCAGACACATCTAAATGATTCTGAAAGAGAAATGGCACCATGAAATGATGCTTCACATGATTTCAGAAGTGATCATGAAGAGGGCAGATATGAGGTTTCCTGTGGTGCTGAGGAGGATGGTAATTAAGTAACCTGGCCAGAATGGCATTGAAAAGCAACAGATTATAGACTTGTGTGCTTTGTGGATGTTTCTACAGCCTGAACAGAGCTGCTTAAGACCACACCTACAATACAGCTGTGCTTATGTGTGCTTTCCAAAGATACATATCTACAGCAAAATAAAGAATTAATTTGTGATATCCCATACAATTTGCAGTAATAAACAGATACAGGTCAGGAGAGAAGAACGTGGCACTGAACGATGTTGCAAAGAGGCCACAATTTGTGCAGGGCCAAGCACACAGTCTTACAAATGAATACTAAGTGAGTGCCTTGGTAATGCTGTTTCAGAGCAATAACACGTTAAAACAGTTTTCATGCAGAGCATGAAGCAGGCCCATGGGTAAACAGCTCCCACTAAACTGCAAGGATGTGAGTGTCACAGGATGCTATGCTGAAATTCTTGCTAAGATTTTGCTCAATCCTAACCTCCTACTGAATTCAAAGTAGGTTTGTCAGCATTTAGCCAATGGGCCATTAAATTGTTCTACTTGAAATGCTACACAGGGGGAAACTTAGCTGTGCTGAAAGCAAGCCACTGCAGTACCAAGGACAGATTTATGACAATGTACAAGAGGAGAAAAGAGAGTGGGGGAGGAGAAGGGATTTTGGTTTGTTTGTTGTTGATTTGGTTGTTTGCTTTGTTGTTTTTTTTTTTTTAATTGGTTGGGAGGTTTTTTTCTTTGTTTTGTTGTTGTTTTAAATAGGCAGGACTTTGCTCATTTATATCCTCATTTTCTCTTACCATGTTTGCTCAGAAGGACAAGCATGCATACAACCCCTCAAACAATTTATCCGTATCATGTACATTGTGGTGGCTCCCACTCTGGATTCTTAAGGGCATAATCCTTGGTACTGTCAGCATCTACACACCCATTACCACTGGTGCACAGAGAAGCTGCTCTTGTGGGGTGACAGCTGAGCTGAGCTGTCATTGTGCTCCAGACTGAGACAGACACTCAGGCTGGTTGTGTGATTAATCAGTAATTAACAGGATGTGCTAATACAGCATGAACCATTTCAGCAGACATACACTGTGTCATGCAGGGGCCCATAACACACCCAAAAAGCGGATGCATATCTGCAGTAGCTTGTCAGAGAGAACCTGCTTTTGTTCCCTCCTTTCATTCAGTTTGTCTGTAGCTGCACAGACAGTGCCAAGCTCAGCTCTGCATGGTGTGCATGTGTCGGTGGGCAAGCTTACAGGTGTGAAGGCAAGCAGCCTCTGGCGGTAGAAAAAAGTGTAGAAAACCAAATGGTGATGGCAAAACCATTTCTCAGCAATGATGGAAGATGAATCTGTTGTGAGAGGAATACACAGAGGATGGGAAGTTCTTCTACTTCTCTACTCTGCCCTGGTGAGACCACACCTGCAATACTGTGTCCAGTTTTGGGCTCCCCAGTTCAAGACAGACACAGAAGTGTTGGAGAGCCACGAGGATGATTATGGGACTTGAGCATCTCCCCTATGAAGAGAGACTGAGCTTCCTGGGGCTATTTAGTCTGGAGAAGAAAAGACTGAGAGGGGCTCTCATCAATGTCTATAAATATCTGAGGGGTGGGTGTTAAGTGGAGGGGGCCAGGCTCTTTTTGGTGGTACACAGTGATAAGACAAGGAACAATGGGTTCAAACTAGAACATAGAAGATTTCACCTCAACATGAGGAGAAACTTCTTTACAGTGAGGGTGACAGAGCACCTGGAACAGGCTGCCCAGGGAGGATGTGGAGTTTCCTTCTCTGGAGACTTTCAAAACCCACCTGGATGCATTCCATTGTGGACTATCCTAAGTGATCCTGCTCTGGCAGGGGGGTTGGACCTGATGATCTCTTGAGGTTCCTTCCATCCTCTGATATACTCTGATACTGTGAAATTAGAGTTAGAAGCAGCAATCCTAAACCCTCCTCCGCTGATCATTATTGTGATGGTTTTGAGGCTAGGTGCCTTTAAGAACCACAAAGAGCAGACCTCCAGAGGCTAGAGAGGTCCAGGAGGCGGACCAGAAAAGTGTGTTTCATTCCCATAAGTCCTGCATCCCTATAAAACTAAGCATTTCTGCTTGTTCTGCCTTTTTCCCCTCCCTCTCTCCTTTCAAGGGGACTGCTGTTATCTCTTGCAGGGGAGGCCTGGTGTTGGCCTTGGCAATGCTGTTAATTAGGGCTGGAGTGACCTAACTGGGTCCTGGAGCTGCCAAGCTGAATTTTAGCTGCATCACGTGGTGTGGTGAGGGGTAGAGAGGCATGGGGGTGGGGGGAAGGGGCAGGGGGCATGAAGGTATGGGTTTGTTGACCTGGTTTAAAGGGAGGTTTGTGTGAATTTTACCCTTAATGAGCTTCTGTGTTAAACCCAGACTATGGATTCTGTGTATTTTATCTGCTTTGTACTGTTGTATGTAGGTGTGAATAGCATTTCCATTTCAACTTTCCAATCCTATCCAATATTTTGTGTGAGAGCAATCTGTCTCGCTCTAAACTAAGACAATGGTGCATGCAAGGTGTTCATGTGCTAGTGGGCTGTAACATTCTGGCTTTGTCATTATTCACCTCAAGGGTGTTCTGGGTATTTGTCTTCTAAGCTAATGATTACTTTCCTTCAAAAATTTAACATCAAAAAAAGAGAGAGATCAATAAAATATCCACACTCAACGAAAAAGAAAAAAAAAACAGCCCCAAAACAGCTAAAAAATATTAAATAATAAAAAATAAATAAATATAAAAAATATTAGAGTGAGTCCTGCAGTCACTCTAAATCAGAGCTCTCCCACAGGGTGGATTATCACATCATGTCAGGGCCAGAGGTCCTGCATATTTTACCCCACAGGAGAGGTGTGTTGTGCCATCACCAGTTTAAGGGATTTGCCAAAAAAAATTGCTAATCTGCATCTACATGCTGATGGATTAAAAGCAGAGGGAGAGGGAAGATTAGTAATGACTGCAGAAAGAGAAATATCAAATTCACAATTTTCCAAGAACACATTAAGCATCATTTGGTTTAAAAACAGCAACAACAAAACCAAACAAACCCCCCCAAAACACAACATAGCACAAATCATTTCTGAAAAAATCTGTACAGCACATAGCTGTGCCCTGTGCTGGGACATGAGTGACACTCCAGTGTTGACTGCTGCCTTGAGACCCACTGGAAATGAGAACAGATGCTCCAAACCCCAGTCCAGCCATGTGAATCTCTGGAAACACCACTTGGGTACCACTTGTGGCTGCACCTTAGAAAGCAAAAGGAAGAAAAATATTTGTACATAGAATAGCTTAGGCTGGAAGGGATCTTAGAGGTCATCTACTCCAACCTCCCCACCAGGAGCAGGGATGCCTCTCAAGTAGACCCAGCTGCTCAAGGCCTCATCCAGCCTGGCCTTGAATACTCGCAGGGGGGAGGCATCCACGACCTCCCTGGGCAACCTATTCCAGAGTCTCAGCACCCTTGTACTGAAGAACTTCTTCCTAAGATCCAGTGTAACCCTGCTCTCCCTCAGTTTGAAACATTCCCTCTTGTCCTGTTGCTAGAAACCCTTACAAAAAATCCCTCTGCAGTCGTCCTGTAGGATCCCTTCAGTTATTGGAAGGCAGCCCTAAGGTCCTTCTGAAGTCTTCTCTAGGCTTAACAACCCCAGCTCCCTCAACCTATCCTCATAGCAAAGGTGTTACAGCCCTTGGCTCATATTTGTGGCCCTCCTCTGGACTCCTTCCAAGAGCTCTGTGTCCTTATGATGGAGACACCAGAACTGGATGCAATATTTGAGGTGGGGTCTCACAAGATCAGTGTAAAGGGGAGGAATCTCCTCTCTTGACCTGCTGGCCACACTCCTCTTGATGCAGCCCAGGATATGATTTGCCTTCTGGGCTGCACGAGCACACTGCCAGCTCACGTTGAGCTTCTCATCAGCCAGTATACCCAAGACTCTTTCTTCAGAGATACTCTCAACCCACTCTGCACTCAGCCTGGATTTGTGCTTGAGACTGGCCCAACCCAAATGCAGGACCTTGCATTTTGACAACTTGTACCTCATGCAGTTGGCACTAGCCCACTTCTCAAGCCTGTCAAGATGCTTCTGGACAACATCCGTCCCTCAAGTGAGTTCACCACACCACACAGCTTGGTGTCATCAGCAAACTTGCTGAGGGTGCACTCGATGCCACTGTCCATGTCACTGACAAAGATGTTAAACAGCACTGGACCCAGTACAGATCCCTGAGGAACTCCACTTGTCACTGGTCTCCACCTGGGCATCAAGCCTTTGATCACAGCTCTTTGAGTCCATCCAGCCAGACAGTTTCTTATCCACCAGGTGGTCCATCCATCAAGTCCACATCTCTCCATCTTAGACAAGGATGTCATGCATCAGTTGCTTTTTCCATACCTATGAGAGCTGTAACTCTGTTGTAGAAGACCACCAGATTCATCAGGCATGATTTTTCCTTTGGGAAGCCATCTTGGCTGTCACTGATCATGTTATTTTCCATGCTCCTTAGCACAATTTCCAGGAGGATCTGCTCCATGATCTTGCCTGGCACAGAGGTGACTGACTGGTCTGTAGCACCCCAGGTTTTCTTTACTCTTCTTTTTAAAAATGGGGATTGTGTTTCCCCTTTTCCAATCTGTGTGAATTTCACCAGACAGCCACAACTTCTCAAATATGATGGCTAGTGGCCTAGCAGCCTCACCCACCAGCTTCTTCAGGACCTGTGTATGTATCTTCTCAGGTTCCATGGACTTGTGCATCTCCAGCTTCTCTAGGTGTTTGTGCACTTGATCTGTACTTGCTGTGGGTGGTTCTCCACTTTTCCAGACCCAGCCATTGCCCTCTGTGACTTGAGCAGTGTGGCTCAAGTGGTTACCAGTGAAGACTGAAGCAAAGAAGTCATTGAGTACATCAACCTCTTCCACATCAACAGTAACCCGGTCACCCGATTCCCTCCGGAGGGGCCCTACATTCTCTCTTGTCTTCCTTTTCTCCCTGGCATACCTGAAAAATCTTTTTCTGTTCTCTTTAATATCCATGGCCAGACTTAATTCCATCAGGGCTTTAGCTTTCCTATCCTGGTTTCTGGTTTCCCAGACAATTTCCTTGTCCCCAGTTACCTGTCCTTACTTCCACTCTTTGTGGGCTCCCCTGTTACACCCCCCCTTAGTACATCCTCTTTTTTGGGGATGCATTGCCATTGAGCATGGAGGAAATTATTCTTGAAAATCAACCAGCTTTCCTTGGCTCTTGCTTCCTCCGGGGCTTCACCCCATGGTACTCTACCAAGGAGGTTCCTGAGGAGGCCAAAGTAGGCTTTTCAGGGAGTTTCAAGCCAGGGGTTTCAAGCCAGGGGTTTCAGGCCAAGGGTTTCAAGCTTGCTGAGAACCCTCTTCACTGTCATGAGGAGCTCAAACTCCACCATCTCATGGTCACTGCAGCCAAGGCAGTCTGTGATCTTCATATTCCTACCAGACCCTCTGCGTTGATGAGAACAAAGTCTAGCATGGCAACTCTCCTTGTTGGTTCTTCTATCACTTGGAGGAAGAAGTTATCATCAGTGCAATAACAAGACTGAATTCATGGCCTAACAGGAAAATCTCCTTTGACTGAATAAAACAAGACCAAGTATTTGTCTGTTGTGCCATAGTGACTCACACTATGCTGTAACTTACTGTTCTCAAATAATGTACCCGAAACAGACTAGGGACGGATCCTCACTATGCTGTCTTGACAAAGGGCTGAGGTTTCTGAATGTGATGGACTTTGTTCACCAAGCCCTAGACCAAAGACACAGACAAGGGAGAGGCTGGTTTGGCCACTGCCAGAAGAGATTTGTCCTCCTTGTCCCCAGATAGGTGCTTTCTGCTCAAGGGGCAGGAAGGCCAGCCCTAATGATAAAATGGGCTGGGCAGAAAGTGAGAAATCCACTTCAGTGATGGTAAAGAAGCTTCTGACTCCTCCCCCCCACTACCACCCTGTCATTTTGAATAACAATAACTACTTTTTCTTTTAAAGACAAAGAAGCAAGAGGAGTGTTTCAGTTTCTCTCCCTTTCAGTCCCATTCCCAATGTTGCCCAGTTTGTTGAAGCCATTTGGTTCCAACAAATCACAGAATCACAGAATGTTAGGTGTTGGAAGGGACTCCAGAGATCATTGAGTCCAACCCCACTGCCAAAGCAGAATCAGCCTGCCAGGGCAGGCAACACAGGAACATGGCCAGGCAACACAGGAATGTAGCCAGGCAGGTTTTGAAAGTCTGTCCCATCATCCTCACTGTAAAGAAGCATCTCCTCATGTTGAGGTGGAACCTCCTGTGTTCTAGCTTGTACCTGTTGCACTTTGTCCTATCTCTGGGCACCACTGAAAAGAGATTGGCCCTGTCCACTTGACACCCACCCCTCAGGTATTTATAGATATTGATAAGATCCCCTCAGCCTTCTCTTCTCAAGACTAAGCAGCCCCAAGTCTCTCAGCCTTTATTTATAGGAGAGATGTTCAAGTCCCACAGTCATCATTGTAGCTATCCATTGGACTCTCTCCAGCAAATCCCTGGCTCTCTTGAACTGGGGAACCCAAAACTGGACAAAGGTGTGATCTCATCAGGGCAGAGCAGAGCAGAGCGGGGGAGGAGAACCTCCCTAGATCTGCTGGACACTTATCTTAATGCACTCCAGGATGGTGGTGGCCCTCTTGGCCACAAGGGCTCATTGCTGTCCCATGGAGAGCTTACTGTCCACTATTACTCCGAGGTCTTTCTCCATGGAGCTGCTTTCCAGCAGGATGACCCTTAGTGTATACTGGTGCCTGGCATTATTCCTCCCCAGAAGCAGGATTTTGCACTTGTCCTTATTGAACTGCATGACCATTTTACGATGATGATGACAACCTCTTTTGTAGGAAGATGCCTGCTGGTGCCTGCCAAGTGTACAGAAGGGAGTCCTGGACTTTGTAAGGAAAAAGTAGAAAAGTAGACGCTTTGGGTCAGCAAAAGTAACAGACATACTTCCTCTTGTCATTTTAAATCCAACCTTGACCACTGCCACAAGTATTTGGCTACCCAACAAAAGGCATCTGGATGCCCCTGTGAGTGCTAGCAAATGCAGGTTTACACAGATTTGTTTGTTTGCCTTTTTCCCCCCTCCTAATAAATGGTCCAAGATTTTGTTCAGAGGACATGCAGAGACACACAGACATACCTGGGTGTCATCTGGGCTGATTAACCTCAGAACTCAAGGAAATTGCTTGACCAGCCGACAAGGTCAGCCCACAGTCAGGTTTTTCCTGGGTGTTTTTCCAGGGGGACAGAGAGGATAGGTAGCTAGTGTAACACCACTTCTTCTGTGAAAAGATCCCCCAAAATTTGTGTATCTTTGGGACAGTTTTGTTTTCAAGCCCAAACAGCAGGTTCTAGCAATGGCAAAGAGACTTTTGCCACTTTATTTTTTACCAAGATCTAAACACTCCACTTTGGATTTTCTTGTAAAAGTTTCCTATGATTTTATGCTAACAGACTATCTCTTTTAGATGCAATTTTTCTATTTACAAAGCACACATTTATCCTTCTGCCCCATCTGATGGCCACAGTATACCTAAAAGAGCATTCAGGACACTGCTTAGGATGCCTTCGCTTTATCAAGATACTTCTCCAAAATTAGAAGGAGATGTAGTATTTACATATGGTTAATTCAAGTATTGAAGTATGAGCACATTTAACCAGTGGTCTTCAAAAGGATGGAATAGTAATGATTTTCTACTCTAGAATTACTATTCCTCTTGCAAACTACAGAACCTTTCATGGATGTACTGGGTCCTGTGCCTAATGCCACAGCCTCTGACTTGGGTCCAATGCTGTATTACACTGTGTAGCACTGATGTTACCTATGGTGTCAAAGAGCAATAGCACAAATAATTGATTCTTTTAGCACAAATAATTGATTCTTGTAGAGCATCATCCACCTTGCACATGCTCTGCAGGTGTGCAGACCCAGCCATGGACAGTCTGAGCCTTCTTGGTTGGGCTGGGCAGCTCCATCTGTTTGCAGTCTGCTTGTGTTTATTTTCAGTCTTTTCTTTCCAGAAGCTGTAGCACACATTTCTTTTGGAGGCATATGAATCTGACTAATTCCTTGGGAATGTCTCAGGGGAGGAACTTCCCACAGAAAAGCACCCTCACTTGCAGCATAAACTCCCACCCAATGCATCTGGCCCTGGGACAAGGCTCATGCATGTCAGGGAAGACCTTACTTTGCTCTGGTTCACCTCCTCATACACACAGTCACAGATCTCACCACACTTCCCTTTTGTAGGAAAAAAAAAAAAAAAAAGCCCAACCTGTTCTCATTTCTGTCCTTTAAATGTTTTCCAGTCTTCCAGAAATTTGCAAACTACTTACCCCTCTTCAGAGAAAGCAGATAGTACCTGTTGTAACTTCCTATCTTCAGGCATCCATCTCTGCTTCCTGTAGCCAGCCTAGCACTGGAATCAAAGCCTTTGCTGTAGGCACCACAGATGTAACCAATATAAGAAGAAATGTAGCTTCTTCCAGTGCTCTCAAAAGTCAAACAGGTGATTGCTGCCTCTCCATGAGCACTGGTGACCTCGAATAACTGCTTTTCCATTTCAAAATCCCACACTTCGGTTATCACAGAATCACAAAATTGCAGAAAACATCCAGCTGGAAGAGACCTCAAAGATCATCCAGTCCAACCCTTGATCCAACACTGAAGGGTCAGTACTAAACCATGTCCCTAAGGACCAGGTCCATACACTGCTTAATCTCTTCCAGGGATGGTGACTCTGCCACTGCCCTGGGCAGACCATTCCAATGTTTGGTAACCCTCTCTGTGAAGAATTATCTCCTAGCATCCAGCCTGAACCTCCCCTGGTGCGTCTTGAAACCATTTCCTGTAGTCCTGTCGCTTGCCACCAAGGAGAAGAGACTGGCCCCTTCCTCACTCCAACCTCCCTTCAGGTAGTTGTAGAGAGCAATGTGGTCTCCCCTCAGCCTCCTCTTCTCCAGACTGATCACCCCCAGCTCCCTCAGATGTTCCTCATAGGCCATGTGCTCCAAGCCCTTCATGAGCCTTGTCACCTTTCTCTGAGCATGCTTCAGAATCTCCATATCTCTCTGAACACAATACTCAAGGTGTGGCCTCACCAGTGTTGAGTACAGGAGGATGATCACCTCCCTGCTCCTGCTGGCCACAGCATTTCTAACACAAGCCAGGATGCCACTGGCTTTCTTGGCCACCTGGGCACACTGCTGACTCACGGTCAGTTGACTGTCAACCAGAATGCCCAGGTCCCTCTCTGAGTCACAGCTTTCCAACCACACATCCCCAAGTCTGTATCTTACCATGGAGTTGTTATGACTCAGGTGGAGGACCTGGCACTTAGCCTTGTTAAACTTCATACAATTAGCCTTGGCCCATTGGTCTAACCTGTCCAGGTCCTGCTGCAAAGCCTCCCTACCCTCTAGCAGATCGACATAGCCACCTAATCTTGGTGTCATCTGCTTGTCTTTAAAGGAAAACACAAAAAAGACAAAGGAAGTTGAGACTCTGAAAAGTAGCTCAAACTTTACATTCAAATTCCCACTCCTTATCACCACCTTCATGCCTCAGCTTTCTTTTCTGTTGAACAGCATGACCTTAGCTTACCTTTACTGAGATCTCCGGTATCTCACCAGTAGTAAAATAACGAGCAAAGGATGAGTTTGGGTGGCCTTTAGTGCTTAATGTCTCTTTGAAAGGACTTGGATCTGGGTGTCTAGAGGCTGCATTTAGGCAGCCACTGCTGGTAGGGCACACAGGTGCCCATTTCCAGGCTGCATCAGCCTGCACGCTGGTGGAATTCACAGGAGAGGACAACCATGACCTTGTTTGCAGGACCTGCGCCATGACTATCCTCAGAGCACATCCTACCCTTTTCAAACGAGGGATAGAGACAAGCAGTTTGCTAGTCATATTTGAATGCAATATCCTATGGTTACCTACAGGCCCTCCTACAGAAGCTACTCCTGCTTGTGTGGGAGATGCTCAGATGCGTCAGAGGAAGGCTGGAAGTCAGGTGGTCTCAGGACAAGAGACAGGCCACTCTGAAGGATGTGACAGTCCAGTGAGCAGTGAGCCAAACCCTGGTACTGGTCTACCTGCCCTCTAGGATTAATCTAGTGGAAACTACTGGGGTAGTATTCACCATACCTTCTGGATCTTATTACCACAGGCTCTGGTTCCGTGCAGTGCAATGGCAGTGGGAGCAGATGAGTGAGCAGCATAACTAACAAAGTCATGTTCCTGAGGGCAGTTGCTGAGAAGATGCCTGGGAGGTTCATCTACATACTGTGTAGGGAGTGGGGTGTTAAGCATGCACAGCCCATGCCCTTGCACTCCCAAGGGAGGGAGGGAGAGAGAGATGAAAGGAGGAAGGGAGAGAGGAGAGAGGGAGGGAGGAACTGCCAAGAATGCTGAGCAAGCCCCAGGAAGGGACAGAAAATGTGGAACCACTCTTCATCAGTTTCCTGATACATCAGTCACACAGGGGAAGGAAAGATGCAGAGCTTAAGTGGCTTTGAAAACTGAGATAAGGAGGGTGAGGCTGCTAGTCCTTGCAAACAACATGCTTCTTATGTGCCCCCATAACAACACTCCTGTGGTCCTTACTGAGCTGTGCTCTCACGGGCTTCACACACAACCACAGGCTTCAGGAAGAAAGTTCCAATGCAAAGCACTTTCTCTGACCCCTTCTTCTAAAGCACCCCTTTCCTCAGCTTTAGGTAGAGAAGAGAGAGTGTGTCTGCTGTGACATAAAGGGGTTGTGTGCCAGGCACATAGAGGCAAGCAGAGAGCTCACTTCTGCTTGTCCATGGGCAAAGCAAAAATCAGTAGCTCTGGTCCTCAACACTGCAAATCCATATGGAAAAGAGAAGAAAGGGGAAAAAAAGGAAAAATAAGAGAAGGGAGAAGAGAAATTAAAAAAAGAGAAAGGAGAAAAGAGAAGAAAGGGGGAAAAAAGGAAAAATAAGAGAAGGGAGAAGAGAAATTAAAAAAAGAGAAAGGAGAAAAGAGAAGGCTCAGCCTGCCTGGGGGAGGTGTGGGAAGTCAAATAAGAGGTATTTTGCTTCTTCACAGTGTTTTACCTGAGAGAACCTGAAGTACAACTATAGAGGTAGCTTCAGCTCTGGCATTTCCCTGCTCCTGAGTATTTGACTTCAGATTTATAATGTACTTCTAATGTCACCAAAGGCCATGTGTTTATTTTGCACAGATTGTATGCGAGTTACACGTACAGAAATTAGACAATTTCAGTACATTTGTGTAGAAAGAATGAGAGTATTTTATCAGTGACTTCTACAGACCTCAGCAATGGACATAAATACTTCAGCATCTTCTTCAGATATGTGAAAGTAAAAGATTGGTGCCGTTTGGCTTCTGAGTATGATTGTGCTTTGGCTGAAATTTAGACAATGGCTTCTTGTTAAGTAGTTGCCATCTGTGAGTTTCTTATTATGCCAACTTAAATGTAATGGGCCCAAATCTATTAACACTTGTGTTTTGGAGAGCAAAGTTGTGTGAGTTTTCTCAGGGAAGTTTAGCCAACAACAGCAACCCTTCACTGAAAGGAAGCCAGAGGGACTGCAGGCATTTGCCTAAAGAAAGAAGCTTTTTCTTCTGGTTAATACTGCTCTGTGTCTTTCTTGTGCTCCATCTCTGCCTGCTGCCACCTCCTCTGCAAAGCTGGACTCCCTTCTCTGAGCAGTACCCATCAGGTTTGCAAAAGCCTCAGAAGCATGCAGGAATGCAGTAGGAGCTTGCACAGAGCCAAAAGCCTTGCTCATCTGGAGGGCAACTGTCTGGGCAGAAATCATTGTGGGATTGAAAATTTAGGGATGAGGAACATCTCCAGCCAAACTCCCATTGAAAGGAGTTTGTGTTTCACAAAGATGATACTAATAGAAGTGGTTTTTCTCTGAGAGTTGTATGAGCAAAAGAATTGCAGTATTAAGAGCCAGGAGTTGCAGTGGTGCACTCTGAGGTGTCTGGATGTACCCAAAGCAATGCAAATGAGCTGTGGTCCTAAGCTCATGGCTGGCAAAGACACCAGTGACTCACTTCCCACACTAGCAGCTGGGACACTGTCAGCTGATGGAAACTGCTTGCCCTCCACACACAGCTTTGCAGCAGCACACCACAGCAGGGGCTCCCTCACAGCCTTACCTGGGCAGGCCAGGGACCCCTCAGCCTGTCACAAGCAGATTGTGCTTCTTTCTTAGTATGAACACTTTCACTCCCCTGTGGGTTCTGAACACTGGTCCGCTCCCACTCACCTTGGAGGAGTTCCCATAACCAAATGTCCTCTCCTTCTCCTCAAGGCTTCCCTGTGCTCTCTTCCCTCCTTCACCTTTAGCTCAATGTGAGTAGCACCAATGATGCACCCTAGAAAAGCACAGAAAATTCTCTCAAGCATAGCTTGGGGTGGGGAGTGTGTCAAGCCCCTGCAGTACCAACCACCTTTTGTTAATTCGGCATCATGATCCTGAGTCACTATATTTTCCTCTCTTTTTTTTCTTTTTTATTTTTTTTTTTAGTTTTAGAAGTAGTTAACTCCTCTCCATTTCATCATCTTGATCTATTCCTCTTCCCATACCCATAAGATCTAGTAATCCTTGATGACAGTTACTGAGTTTCCCATTAACTGACAGAGAGCTCTTTTGCTCTTCCCTAATATGTGACAACAACCCTAAAACCTCTGTCTATTTTTCCACCTTTCCTTGAATTTCTTCAGTTTGTTAGGAACTTTTTTCCTAAGGAGAAATGTGGACTGACTGCAACTTTGCCAGCATCACTTAATGTGCCGCTCATCCCATCACACAAACACACTTTATGCCTGCACTTGTCAGCCTTGGGCAATGGGGAGTAAATGAAAACATCAGAGGGACCAAGGGTTTCCACGAAAAATTAAAAATTAAAAGGAAGGCAAATAATTATTTCATCTTGCTCCAAAACCAACTTCTTTTCTTAGTACAGAGGAAGAGGAGTAAGAAGAGTCCAGGACAGCTACAAACCAGCACCACAGATGGAGCTGTGGCACTCTCTTCCCCTTTCATAGTCCATCTACCTTTCCATGCAGCTTGGAAGTTGCACAGAGGTAGATCTGGTATGGTTGTGATCTGCTGCTACCAAGAGAACCCCAGAAAATGCTGCCCCAGAGTTTCAAAGCACAAGAATTTTCTATTCCTAACTTTCTAATCTTGAATTAAGCGCATTCTCTGTTTGTGATCTACTCAGGAAAAACATGCTTTGAGACTGAAAAGCAATGTGTGCTTATAGATCATGAAGTAAGAGTATAGCTGTGGTTGTGCCAGTGTCAGCTCTTTTAGATAACTTTCTATCTGTCTACTGTCTGGACAAAGGAAACCACAGACACTGTGATATCAGCCTTGTCTGCAGTTATCACATTTAGGCTGAAAAAGGAAAGAACCTTCTTGACATTTATTAGGTCTGCAGTGTAGATGGGCCATTAACCTTGTGCACATTCCTCCTACTACACTGATAATATTTGACTAACTCACACTGCTGCTGTTAAGTAATGACCGTACTTGGCACTGAGGTTACTGGAGGGAAGGTGCTGTTCTTGCATGTTATTACAAGAAATGAGGTAGGGTAACAGAACAGCACTGCTTGTTCTTCTAACTGCCTGGGTGCAGAATGACACAGGAGTCTGAACTGGGAAGGAAAAGACTGAACTCCAGAGGTTTCAGTTTTCAGTGCTCCTCATCAAAATGATGACTTTTAAAAGGCATTGCTCTTGTGGCTAGGCAGCAAAGAGGATCTCTAAGTAACTGAAACAAAAGGACAGTAGCCTCATCATAACTATTGTTCTGGATGACAGTAAAGGATAGATTAAGGGGAAAAAAATATAAGCAGCATAGCATCAGCAGCTAATTGGCACTATATCCAACAGTTCAGCTAAGCCTAGAGAAAACAAATATATGGGTTTAAAGATGGTTGCTATAGAAACCAGAAGAGATTTTATAGTTGCTTATGAGAGAAAAGGAGGCTCTGATTGATAAAGACAATCGCATTCATATAGTCACCATGGAAACCCAAGGTGACCTGGAGGAGACGTGACTCCTCTCAATCTGCTCCTGTGTGCAGATGAAGGCAGCCTGGCTGGGGGAAGGTCTGGGCTAGGTGATAAAGCACACTGCAGAAAAGCAGCACAGCACTCACCACAGTGCTAGAGGTGTTCAGTGTTTCACATTTCAAAGTGTTGATCTCTATATTGGCAAAAGACATTTATTCACTTACCCTTGAAAAGAGGTTTTCTCCCATTGAAATCAACGGGAGCTCTGAAATTGACTTCTTTGGGAGCAAAGCAGATTTCAGAGACCTTCCTATGTCTTCACTCTATCAAAGCAAGGAAGAAGATTTGCATGTCTCCTGTGGAGCTCAGATCTTGGCAGCTGCCTGTGCTTTGATGAAATGGGGCTGCAGACTTGCTGAGCAGTTTTTGCCTTCAGTTTTTGCCTTCCGTAACAAGACCTGTGCCTGCACCATGGTCCTGGAAATAGGACAGAAAGTGAACTGAATGCACAAGCCTTTTTCTTTTAGATTAGTTATTTAAGGGTGAAGTTAGTCAGCTTGCACATGACATAATCAACACTTTAAGTAGCTTGATAGTACTCGATAACCACTTAATATTTCAGTACCCACTTTTTAAGTTTTCATTAGAAAGTTACAGTGCACAGAATCATAGAATTGTTTCAGTTGGAAAAGATCTCTAAGATCATCAAGTTCAACTGTCAACCTAAGACCATCATGGCCATTAAACCATGTCCCAAAGTGCCATGTCCACACATTTCATGAACACCTCCAGAGGCACTGATTCCACCACCTACCTGGGCAACCTGTTCCAATGCCTGACCACTCTTTCTGTAAAGAATTTTTTCCTAACATCCAATCTAAACCTCCCCTGGCACAATTTCAGGCCATTTCCTCTCATTCTATCACCTGATACTAGGGAGAAGACACCAACACGCACACCACTACAAACTCCTTTCAGGTAGTTGTAGAGAGCCATGCAGTCTCCCCTCAGCCTCCTCTTCTTCAGACTAAACAATCACATGTCCCTCAGCTCCTCCTTACAGGACTTGTTCTCTAGACCCTTCATCAGCTTTGTTGCCCTGCTCTGCACCTGCTCCACCACCTCAATTTCTTTTCTGTGGTGAGGGGCCCAAAAGTGAGCACAGTATTCGAAGTGGAGCCTCACCAATGCTGAATACAGGGACACAATCACTCCCCTACACCTGCTGGCCACACTATGCTATTCCTGGCACAGGAAGTGTAGGTATTCAGCTGCCCTGAACACAAGTGAAAACTGGAGAATTATTCCATATGTCTACTTCTATCTTATTGTCTTGACTAATGCAAAGTGTTAATGCCATAGATATCAGTTCCAAGAATTTGAAATATATTAATTCTCCACTAAGTGTTCAGAGTGGACCAGACTCCTCAGAGCCAGATTCCTCTGGTTTCTCTGCCAATCCTAGACACATTCTTCTCCCATAGCATTTAGAAAAATCTTTGATTCACACCATCCCCCACACAATCAAATCATGCAGATATTAATCATCAGAGGTTTTTATCCTGCATTATTTCCAGTGAGAAGACAAGAACTAATTGTCAGTCTCAGGAAAGCATTGGTATTTGTGAGATTTCACCAAGTTTCCAGTGCAAACAGGCAGAATGAAGGAAGCCATTACCTGGAGAAAACCTGAGAACGCAAGTCTGGACTGCAGGAGCAGAGCACCCAGCACCACATGTTCCTTGGAGCTCTCACTCCTCTGGGTTAGCTTGCAAAGCTGGTAAGAGTAGCCAGGAAATTGGTCTGGCAGAGCTGCATGGCTGCTGCCTTTTCTAAACCAGCTTTGATGGGTTTAAAAATTACCCTCATTTGCAGAAAACCTAACTGTGCATGTACAACAGGCCATCCAAAAAACCTAATCAAACAAAAAAGAGAACCTTAAAAGAGAATGCTGCTTCTGCCATTAGCAGAGGAAAAGTTTAAACCTCAGGCTACACTAAAAATGCAGAGAGCACTGACACTGTGGTGGGGCTGGAAGCAGGAAGAGCTAGTCAGGCACATATTATCTTGAAAGGAATTCCTGCTGGTTTTATAGGTAAGCAAAATTCTTACCTATTGCTAAAGCTGTTGACTCACGACTGGAAGCAGAAATCACTGCTTTAGCGGAGTCATAATAATTCAGCTACACAGCACGAGAGAAAGAGAATAATATTTAATAGATGTGCCCACAGGAAGGAGCAGTCTGCTGAGCAAGTTTCTCTTCTGGTTTTGTGCCTGCAGAAAGAGGGCATTTATTTATGTAAGTAAATAAATAAGAACAAGGTAAGCTCTTTGCATGGGAGTGAATGGTGTAAATGTGTAGCTGAGCCTTTTATCCTCAGCACACTGCTGCTTGCACTCCCTTGCCAAATGACAGAGCAGCTCTTTCTCGTTTACTTCAATTTTTAACCTGTGTAACCCAGACTCCATGCACCTTCCAACAGCTGTAAGTCACACTGGGAGAGACAACAGCGCTGGTGAGGTGGATGCTTGTCAGATTTTTGGCTTCTGGTAGTTTTTCTGGAGGGTGTAAATCTAGGGAGAATGTCAGCATCCAACGTGGAGTGTGTGAAAGGCCCTTGAGAGGGATCACAATATGTTTTACCACAGGTGCTCAGTCTCCCAAAGCATGCATGGGAACCTGGCAACTTTTTCCCTTCAAGAGTGAAGTTGGATAGCACTCATTTACTAGTGCTGGCTTTACCAGCACTGGGAACAGCTTGGGAATTTGCATTTCTGAGAGCTTGTCACCCTTTTCCTCTGGGCTTAAGTGGTCTCAGAGCATCCCTTTCTTGAAGCCCACACTACTCAGTATTCCCTGCAAAATCACCCCTCCTCTCGCAGGCTCCCCTGGGCCTCAGCAAGCCTGTACCAGAGGCATAAACTGTCTCTGATAGACTGCTTCTGCAAGCTCTGCTTTGAAACCTGCCCAAGAAGATGGTACAACTTGCTGTCTTCCTCCTCCCATCTTCCAATTTTGAAGAAAAAAAAAGCTGAATTATTATGATGGCAGCAAAGCAGCATTTTGAGAAAACAGTTCATGAAAACAATCAAACTCGTAGGGGTTTGAAATCCTGAAGCTCTCAACACTGTGGGATGTGTTTTGCTTTCAGAGCCCAGTCCTTCATGTCTCTAAAAAGGGACAAGTAGCTGTGAGCCTTATAGCTGTTGCCTGGCAAATACCATGAATAAAATAGTGGTTAACGTAGGGTTTCTCTGAGAAGCATGTAAAGGCAGTAAGCCCCATCTGCTGGCTTCAACAGGCAAAAAGAAATGGAATTTTTCGTCTGGTTACATGTCTCTTCAGCTGTTCTGCCTCCACTTCGAGGGCAAACTCAAGCAAACTGGTGCAGCAACATGAAAATGGAGCAACTGGGATGGGAATTCCTAACCTGAGCTAGGCTGCCTAGGGAACATCAGTTATTCTGCAGACAGACCAAGATAATATAGGACAAAAAGAAGAAAGCTAAATGCAGTAAAAATCTACAATAAATTTTTTCAGCATTCAAACAGAGCATTGTTGAAGACCTTAATTTCTCACCTGACTTTACGCTATATTTGAAACATAAATGTTTTCTTTTGCAGAGGACATAAGCCAAATATTGGCACAACCTTAAACAAACAAAGAAACAAACAAAGGTCCATAAATGTTTTGCAAGAAAACTGTGTTCACAGACTCATTTCCCCCCCTCAATTCCTGATCTGAAATGAGGATGTGGGGATCTGGCACAGACATAGCAGAGCAGTGTTTTGCAGATGTCCAATTCATGTTGTAGGTATTGGTTACCACGAGACCAGCGATTAAGCCAACGAACACTAAAGGCCTTGACTTTGCAAATCTGCTCAACAATTTGCAAAAATTGATCCCTGAGCACCAATGGAAGTTAGGAACACGTGAGAACTGCCAGTTTACAAATGACCAGTAGAACCAGACTTAGCCTTTTGCCTTCAGAATGAAACAGAAAATGGTACATTAGTATTTAATTCATGGGAAGGCCTAATTCTGCAGTGCTGGATCCCAAGACTCTGACATATACCCAGCAGTGGGCATATGGTGCTCCCAAACCTTCCTTGACTTGACCCACATGGCAGTGGTGCCTCCCCAGTTCAAGGTGCCTTGTCCCTTTGCTGTAGGGTCTGCAGGGACTGGCCAGGCCAGCATGCAATGGATCAGGAAAGATGAAAGCCATCTGTATGTATCAGAAGGGAATTTCACACTCTGTGCCTCCTCAGGGAGCTCTGGGGTTTGCTGATAGAGAGAGGCTTAATCAGGTGTACCAGACTAGGCTTCCTCCTCCCTTGCTCCAGCCTCATCACTATACACCCTGCTTGCTCTTCCAGGCAGAGATATAAAGGACAGTTCTTCTTCAGAAGACACTTCTACCGTGCTACAGGAAAGATATGACAAATTGGCAATCATGGAAACTTGGTGGGATGAATCCTATGACCGGAGTGTAGCTATCAATGGTTACCAGCTGTTCAGAAGGGACAGGAGAGGAAGAAGGGGTGGAGGTGTTGCTCTCTATAAAAAGAAGTGGATAGAGTGTGAGGAGTGGTTGCTAAAGAATAGCCATGAGCAGGTTGAAAGCTTTTGGGTAGGTATCAGGGATCGGGACAACAAAGGGAGCCTTGCGGTAGGAGTCTACTACAGGCTGCCCCATCAAGCAGAGCCTATTGAGGAAGCCTTCTTACTCCAGCTTGAGGAGGTACCTCAATCACAGGCTCTCATCCTTCTGAGGGATTTTAACCACACCAACATCAGTTGGAAAAGTAGCACAGCTAGCTGTAGGCAATCCAGGAGGCTCCTGGAGTGCCTAGATGACAACTTCTTGAGACAAGAAATAACAGTTCTACCTGAGGGGATGTATTATGGGACCTGTTGGTCATAAATGCGAGTGAAGTCATCAGGGATGTCAAAGTTGAAGGCAGCCTGGGCTGCAGTGATCATTCACTAGTGCAGTTCAGTGTCCTAAGGGGTATGAAGCCGATGAGAAGCATAGTCAGGAAACCAAACTTCCAGCTCTTCAAGGAGTTAATAAGTAGGACCCCAAGGATCCTCTTTACTACAAGGGAACAGAATAGATCTGGCAGATCTTCAAGGATGTTTTCCATAGCCCAAGAGATCTCAATCCCCACATGTGAGAAATTGGGCAAGCAAGGCAAGAGACCACCACGGCTGAGGGAGGTGATTCAGGACAGCCAGCATGGCTTTACTAGGGCCAAATCCTGCCAGACCAACCTAGAGTCACTTTCTATGATAAAGTGATGATGTCAGTGGACAAGGGACGACCTATGGATGTGACCTATCTGGATATGGATTTGATGGGTGGACTGTTGAGTGGATAAGGAATTGGATTGCTTCCAGAGGATGGTGCTCAATGGCTTGAAGTCCAGATGGAGAGCAGTGACAAGTGGTGTCCCTCAGGGGTCTGTACTGGGACCTGTGCTGTTTAATGTTTTTATTAGTGATATAAACAGTGGGATCGAGTGCACTATCAGCAAGTTTGCAGATGACACCAAGCTGAATGGTGCTGTCCATACACCAGAGGGATGGGATGTCATCCACAGGGACCTGGACAAGCTGGAGAGGTAGGCCCAGGTGAACCTCATGAGGTTCAACAAGAGCAAGTGCAGGGTTCTGCACCTGGGCCAGAGCAATCCTCACTGTCAATACAGACTGGGGGAGGAGGTGGCAGAAAGCAGCCCTGAGGAAAAGGACTTGGAGGTGCTGCTGGATGAGAAGCTGGACATGAGCAGGCAGTGTGCACTTGCAGCCTAGAAGCCAAATCACATCCTGGGCTGCATCTAAATATGTGTTGCCAGCAGATTCAGAGAAGTGATTCTGACAATTTGCTCTGGTGAGACCTCACCTGGAGTATTGTGTCCAGGTCTGGAGCCCTCAATACAGGAGGGACATGGACCTGATGGAGCAAATCCAGAGGAGGGCCACGAAAATGATCAGGGGGTTGGAGCACCTCTGCTGTGAGGCCAGGCTGAGGGAGCTGGGGTTGTTCAGCCTGGAGAAGAGAAGGCTCCAAGGAGAACTAATAGTGGTCTTCCAGTACCTGAAGCGAGCCTAAAGAAGGATGGAGAGAGATTGTTTACAAAGGCCTGTGAGGATAGGACAAGGGACAATAGCTTCAAACTAGAGAAGAGCAGATTTAGATTGGATGTTAGGAACAGGTTTTTTACCATGAGGGTGGTAAAGCTGGAACAGGTTGCCCAGAGGTAGCTGAGGCCCCATCTCTGGACATACTCAAGGTGAGGCTTGACAGGGCTCTGGGCAACCTGATCTAGTTGAGGATGCCCGTGCTGACTGCAGAGAGGGTTGGACTAGGTGATCTTTGTAGGTCCCTTCCAAGTGAAACCATTCTATGATTCAAAAAGCCTTTGGAGCTGTCCCCTCGGATCACATTTGTAATATGAAACTGTTGACATTTAGTTGGTTTAAGCCTGCTCTTGCTTTTGACAGCAAGATGAATCCCACTGAATTACCCCATCCTGACTAGGTTTGCCCCACCAGACACCCAAAGGAAATAGTGATAGTGGCCTGTTCTACACTTCCATAGCAGAAACAAACAGGAGATGACTTAGCACTCTGCATTGCTGTCAAGTCAGTGAATTAAGAATGCAACATAGAATCAAAGAATCATAGAATTGTTAGGGTCAGAAAGGGACCTCAAGGATCATCCAGTTCCAACCCCCCTGCCAATGTCAGAGACACCTCACACTAGATCAGGTTGCCCAGAGCCACATCCAGCCTGGCCTTAAAAACCTCCAGGGATGGGACTGCCACCACCTCCCTGGGCAACCTGTTCCAGTGTCTCACCACCCTCATGGTGAAAAACTTCTTCCTAACATCCAATCTCAGTCTACCCATTTCTACTTTTTATTCCATTCCCCCTAGTCCTATCACTACCTGACACCCTAAAAAGTCCCTCCCCAGCTTTCTTGTAGGCCCCCTGCAGATACTGGAAGGCCACAAGAAGGTCACCTCGGAGCCTTCTCTTGTCCAGGCTGAACAGCCCCAACTCTCTCAGTCTGTCCTCATAGGAGAGGTGCTTCAGCCCTCCGATCATCTTTGTGGCCCTTCTCTGGACACATTCCAGCATGTCCAGATCCTTCCTGTAACAGGGCCTCCAGAACTGGATGCAGTACTCCAGGTGGGGTCTCACCAGAGTGGAGTAGAGGGGGAGAGTCACCCCCCTTGACCTGCTGATTATGCTTTTCTTGATGCAGCCCAGGATGTGATTGGCTTTTTGGGATGCAAGTGCACACTGCTGGCTCATGTTGAGCTTCTCATCCATCAGCAACCCCAAGTCCTTTTCTTCAGGGCTGCTCTCAAGCCAGTCCCTGCCCAGCCTGTATCAGTGCTTGGGATTGCCCTGCCCCAGATGCAGGACCTTGCATTTGGTCTTGTTGAACCTCATAAGATTGTCACAGGCCCACCTCTCCAGCCTGTCAAAGCCTGCCATATCTCTGCTCTCTGCTTAGATTAGAACAAATCTCCAAGAGTTCCTTATATCCACAACCTCTGTCTTGTTGACAACAATATGAATGGCAGGTGTAGGAGTTTTCACTTCAACATAAACCTCTCAAATGTATTCTTTTACTCTTTAATTTGCAAATTAGATAACTTAATGATAAAGGCTGGATATGTTCACACAACCATAATCCACTGAGAATTCCTAATTTAGATCACAAACTGTTATTTCAATGCTAGTGGCAGCATTCAGGTCATCTAATGCATCATTAAGTACAGCTTGACCCTACTAGTATCTTTAAACATTATCTGGCAGTAAAATCCAGCTTCATTAGAGTCTGTACTAAGACATGCCCATTATTCTATTACTGTAGCTCCACAATCACAGAATCACAGAAACATTCAGGTTGGGAAAGATCTTCAGGACCACCAAGTCCAACAGATAACTCTACTCTACAAGGTTCACCCCTAAACCATATCCCTGAACACCACAATCAAACCACCTTTAAACACACCCAGGGCTGGTGACTCAACCACCTCCCTGGGCAGCACATTCCAATGCCTGTCCACTCTTTCTGTGAAAAACTTCTTCCTAATGTCCAGTCTAAACCTACCCAGTCACAGCTTGAGGCTCTTCTCTCTTGTTCTATCACTAATTACTGTTGAGAAGAGACCAGCACCAGCCTCTCCACAATGTCCTTTCAGGTAGTTGTAGACAGCAATGAGGTCTCCCCTCAGCCTCCTCTTTTCCAAACTAAACAGCCCCAGCTCCCTCAGTCATTCCACGTAAGATTTATTCTCCAGGCCCTTCCCCAGCTTCGTTGCCCTCCTCTGCATTCGCTCCAACACCTCCACATCTCTCCTGCAGTGAGGTGCCCAAAACTGGACACAATACTCAAGGTGTGGCCTTACCAGAGCTGGGGACAATCACCTCCCTGCTCTTGCTGGACACAGCATTTCTGATACAAGCCAGGATGCCATGTACATTGTAAGGTTTATTGCTTCATCATCCCACTAACCCATCCTATTGTTTGACAAAGTTCCTACCCATACGCATGCTTACAAACAAATAATATTAAGCTTCTCAGGAGAACAATCACTTTTGTTTGCAATGCTACAGCTTAATATGGCAGTTGTAGGTACTTATTATGTATCCTGGTAATAAACTGTGAAACATCATGTGCAAAATTAACTGGAACATGGTTTGTTAATTATAAAAGGTGCTCTAAAGAACATGTTTCATTTAACAAAATGATTAGTTATAAATATTTTATTGCAGCAGCAGCCTGTTTGGTATGCTACACAGTAGTTAACAGGGACATTTTGTCACATTGGGCCCAACCCTGCTCTTTGTGGTTTGGAAGGGAGCAGATTTAAATCTGTTCACTTAGTACTTTCATCAGGCAAATGATCCCAAAATCTCTCAGCAGAAGGCAAAATGCCTTTCTCTGAGAGATGTGATACATTTCCCCCCCATTGCCCAGTGTAAAATAGGGAATAGATAGCTGTGGTAGTTTTAGGCTAATGCCTAGGAAATTTTCCACAGATTGAGTAGAAAGTGGTAGAATGTAAATAAATTACCAATGGATGCAGAAGAAAAATAATGATAAGGTCTAAATAATCCCATTGGTCTGATAACTAACATAAAGTTAGTTGTATAACTCACTGCTCTTTTCAGCTTCTTCACTCTAGCAGATACTGGCTGGTTGCTTCTGCTGGCTTGCTGACCTTGGCTGTGTTTTTTTGTTGTGGCTAATTACTAACAAGCTACTCTTCGCTCTTCTCTCTCTCTCTTTTCCCTTCTGTAGGGTGGAAGAAGGGAGCAGGGAGGGAGAAGCTGTTGGTAACCCCCTGGTTTTGTCCAGGGGGCTTCTTATGTTGTTTATAAATTGTAAATGCATGTAAATATTGTGTATTTGTACATATTCATTGCATTCCATATTTCTAGATTGTAGTCTGCTTGCAAGTATAGCTTCATTTGTTTTCCAGCTGAGCTGGTGTACTGGTTTTAGGGCTATGCTTTTAAAATTTTTCAGCAGAAAGTAGTAAGAATGTAAATAGATCACTATGGGGTGTAAGAAAGGAAAAGAATGATTATTCTACATAATTCCATTGGAGGGATAGCTCCTTTAAGATTTAGTTCTCAAAACAAAGTTCAGTTGTCTCTGTTGTGGCAGTCTAGCAAGGTTTTTCTGCATTTTCTCTTCTTCCTTCCTTTGTTGGAAGAGAAAACAGATGCTGTATACTGACCTTGGCAAGCTCTAAGATAATCTCTGTTTTTTTTCTCTTTTTTCTTCCCTTTGGATGGGGGGGGAGGGCAGGAAGTGTGGGGAGGGAAAGGCAGAGAGCCAGCTTTCCTGGTTTTGGCCAGGAAGGTTTTGTGCTGTTTTTGTTAATTGTAAATATCTGTAAATATTGTAAATACTGTATATTTGTATATATTCATTGCATTCTATTGTAGACTATAGTGTTGCTTGTAAAGTATAGCTCCATTTGCTTCCAAACTGAGCTAGTCTGGTGAAGTTAATGTTGGGAGGGGAAATTCAACCCACCACAGCTGGTCTGGCAAGTCTATTTTTGGGGTAATTTCAACCCACCACACTAGGTGTGAGGAAGAATTGGGGTCACTGGATAAGCTGATGACTGCATGGCATGGTCAATCCATATCATCTCCCATAAGTACTGGATATTTCTTATTGTGCAATATTTTAGAGGCAGGTCCTCAAGGGGCATTAGCTTCACTTCACGTTCCCTCACCATCAAGGTGAGTACCTTGGATACCCATGTACTACCATTTATGTCTGACTTCAAGGTGAATAAGCACCCAAACATATAGGGGGTAGTGGGTAGAGTAATAAAATCAAGGTTGTAATGAAGAGAGACAGAGCGACTTATTTAATGATATAGTTCTGTACATCTAATGGGACATTGTGGAGAAACATCACATGAGACTCTAGCTGCTGTCTCAACATGAGGAGGAATTTCTTTACAGTGAGGGTGACAGAGCACTGGAACAGGCTGCCCAGGGAGGTTGTGGAGTCTCCTTCTCTGGAGACTTTCAAAACCCACCTGGATGCATTCCTGTGCAGACTACCCTAAGTGATCCTGCTCTGGCAGGGGGGTTGGACCTGATGATCTCTTGAAGTCCCTTCCAACCTCTGATATACTGTGATACTGTGATATTCCTACCTTCTTGCTCAATTAGTACAAAACCCAAGAAGGAAGCTTGGATTCTGTACCAAGGAAACAGAACAAACCCAACCAACCACAACAACAAAAAGTGCATTTTACAGAAAAATTTTCATGTGAAAATTTTAACTTCATTTAATACTCCCTTTCTTTAATACACCATAAACCATGACTTAAATCCCATTGGTGAACCTCTGAGGCTGCAGTTTTTACACTCTTTTTTTTTTTTTTTTGGCTGAAAGATTTGTTCAGTGAGTGAGAAAAAAATAAATTGAAAGACCCTGAAGCTGTCCCCCCCACACACTCACCCACTGAATTCTGCCTGTAGCAATATAGACTTTTCTCATGAAAAGTTTTTCAGCTTGCCTGGGACTCTGAAAAGCGTGTGTGGTATGACTTTGAGACAAGCATGTTATGTGAAGAGTAACTGAATTAGCATGCTTTATTTTCATGATAGATTGTTACTCATCTGGAAATGACAGGGTTGTGTAGTCTTGGTTTCCATATTGGTTTCTCAGCAAGTAATAGAATTTCAGGAACAACTCTTTTCCAAATATGGGTCAGATTAATCCAGTTATGGCCTTATTTTACATAAAAAGGCCAAATCTCTTATGACTGTGTAAAAATTATCATGGCCCAAATACTGTTCAGTTTTGTTTGCAGTATTATCCTACAATCCTACAGTTTTTACTAAAGGCAAGCAACTCTCTCTCCCTCTTTCCATATACAAATAACTACTCTGGACACAGAGAGAAATATGTATGTTTAAAATACATCTTTTTCATAGTTTGCATTTTTTAACTTCTGTTATTCTGGGAAATTGAGTGGCTAAAACAGCAAAAGGCTGTTGATGAATTTCTTGACTGCAGGATTATGTCCACAGAGCAGAGATAAGCTTTAACCAAACATAGTCTTACTTTCCAAACTTTTGAAGATTGCATTTCATGTACTCTGACCTGTTCATGCTATTCCCCTTTCCTGCCTGCTGTCTGATTAGGGCTGCTTTTCTTCTTTCTGCATATCTTCTTTGGTCTCTTACACTTTCTCTTCCGCAGCTGCTTGGGTTTGCTCCTTTCCCTGATCCCTCTATTCCACTTTTTCCTTATTCAGGCCCTCCTTGCCCTCTCTTCTTTCTGAGTTCCAGCCTGTTGCAGAGTCCAGCCAAGAGAGCACTTCCTACAAAAAAAAGTGGAGATGGCTGGTGAGCTCTGCATCCCACAGCATTGCCTTCTGCCCAATCCCTCTGACCTCCTCACATAGATGGTGTTTTCTCCTTTCTTTGCTGTCCCTCTTGGCCAGCAGGGCAGTCTGGGCCATGACTCAGTGGGGCAGTTTCAGGAGGTGGTATTCATTTAGAAACCAGGGCTGTGTATTTAATATTTAAAAGGTCATAGCACTATTCCTAGGACTTGACTGCAGCAAGCCAGGAAGTTTTCCATTGACAGCAGGGTGTTTCACCTGCAGACCTCTCTTCCTTCTGCAGCTTGATCATTGAATCCATGGCAAATAATATGCCAATCTAAAAAACTTGCTTTCTTCATTACTGCCAAAATTCCCATGCTGGATCAGCATCCTGAGCTACAGCATTTCTAGGAGCACAAGAAGCAACCTCAATTGCCTCTGTGCCGTACCACCCCTAGCCAGGCTGAGCAGATCCTAGCACAACTCCAGCCTCTCATCTCATGAACAGCAGCAGGAGAAGGATTTATTTAGCTGCCTGACTACAAATATTTTGGAGTATAAGCCTCTTTCATTGTGTCACAGATCCCTTTTTGCAGGCTGCCCAATCTGCATCTGCCTTTCTAAGTGGGCACCAGATTTCCTCCTCCAGCAGAAAAGGTCTTTTCCATCTGACAGATCTTGGCTATGTTGCTTTTTCAAGATCCCAAAAGCAGCTGAAGACTAATCCTATTGCACAGCTCCTTTTTCTTTTCCTCTTCCTAAGATGATTCCTCCTCTAGTGCCAGACAGCAGACATTGGGCTGAAGGAAAGTAAATTTTTTCACTTGCAAAACTCATGCTGCCAGCAGCCACAGGCTGGACAACCACTCTGTGCTGAAGACACTTTCCTCCCTCCACCTGAACCTCATGCTGGTTAAGGCAGCCCCTCTGGATGAGAAGCTGTGTCTCTCTCAATCATTTGGCTCCATCCTTATGGCCTCGGCTGCTGGAAACATCACTCCTGGCCCACTCTGGCCATTTGTTCCCATGCTCATGTAGCGATGACAATTTTGCTGGCAAACCCATACCTGAAATATAGAATTCAGACTCTGAAGTTTTTCAGGAGTTTCCTGTTGTGAAGTCACAAAAGGAAGCAGACATTAGAGAAAAAAAGTCACCCACTGTGCTGCTAGTCAAGCTCACAGTAATGCTGCACAGTGAATTGCTGATGTGCCTGGAGCTCAAGCTTCTAAAAGGGGTAGATCTGAATTAAGAAGCAGACACTTCTCTTCTTCTCCTCTCAGATTATTTTCTTAAATAAACATAATGCCTCTATGGAAACTAGATCCCATTTATATATATTCCCTAAGCCGAATTCTTTCCTGTACCTACCAAAGACAACGAGGATTCAAGACTACCTTTGAAGGGAGCAGTTTATTTTTAATCCACTGGTGTCTCCCCATTGCAGGCTAAGTTTCTTCTCCTGATAGCTGCTGGGAACTCCTTATACTCCTTAATTTGTATATAGTTCCTAGTAAAATCAAACCTGATTATGGAAAAGAAAAATATTTTCTGTACATTTGCAGTCATCCAAAGAAAATGCTTCTCCCTATCTTCCCCTTTTTCTTCAGATCAGGGAGACAAGGTGTTTGCTGCAAGTGCTCCACGTACTGTTATTCATTCAGCCAAATGACAGGCAACAGTTTCACATTTTCACAGAGCTGAATTCATTAATAATTTACTGCATAAATGATGCTCCTTGAGCAGCAGTAATTAACAAGATGCTGAGATGGCAAGCAATGGGACTGAGCAGCACTTTGCTTCGATACCGATTCTCAGTATACAGTTCAGTTTACATACTCCTGATGACATCAGCCAGGGACCTGTTCAGAGCCATGTGACAAAATGTTGACACTGCACAAACAGCCTGGAGCCAGGATTTAATTGTTGAACTGCACTCTGCATAGATCCTACAAGAGGCGTAGTAGTGTGAGAGCAGTAAAGGAATCTGCTGCAGCAGACATGTTTGAACACAGGAAAGCATTGCAAAGGGACTTGAGGAGAGCAGGAGGTAACAGGGGAAACACTGGAAGTAATTTAAATCTACTCACCTGTCCCCACTTCCAGAGAAAGTCCCAGCAGCACTGTACAGCTATCTACAAGTGACCACAGAGCCCAGCCCCAGCAGCACCATCCCCTGCTCCTGTTAGGGAAGGATTTCTGGGTGGCTTCCATTTTTTTGTCCCCACCTCGACATGGCGCAGGAAGAGCAAGATTCAAGTTTCCCAGAGCAGGGAGAGGGTGAGGAATCTCCCCTGCATTGGGACATCTCAGCCAGAGCTGCCTTTATTCTAACCCAACGTTATAGCCATCAGTGGTAGGTTGAAAGTCCCTTCCCACATTAACACCACCCGACTAGCTCAGTTTGGAAGCAAACGAGGCTGTATTTTACAAGCAAAAACTACAGTCTACAATGGAATGCAATGAATATGTACAAATACACAGTATTTACGGTATTTACAATATTTACAAATATGATCAATTAACAGAAACAGCACAAAATCCTCCTGGCCAAAGCCAGGAAAGCTGGCCTGCTGCCTCCCCCTTCCCTGCCTTCTCCAGACAGCCCTGGCAAAAGGAAGAAAGACAAGAAGCAGAGGGATTGTTAGAACTTAGCCACGGTCAGTGTGCGGGTGTGTTTTCTCCGAAACAAAGCCAGAAGAGAAGAGCAGAAAAACCTATGCTAGAATGCTGCAGAGAGAACACTGAACTTTTGTTTTGAGAACTGAATCTTAAAGGTTTCTCTCTCTCCAATGGAAGTCTTTAGAATAATAATTATTTTACTTTCTTACATCCAACTGTGATTTATTTACATTCTTTTACTTTTCCGCTCAAACTCTGTGAAAAGAAATTAAAAGCATAGCCTTAAAACCACCACACCATCCCAGTCTTGGCTCATTCTCTTAATGATATCCTTAGATAGAGTCCCTGGCTGGCTTCCTTAGTGCTCTTCTTGCCTGCCCAGACTGTGGCAACACCAAAGGATGAGCAGGCAGACTCCCCACACCAGCAATGACAATGCATATTCATGCATCCATCATAATAAGAGTGTGCAATTCTTAGCATTTATATTGACAATTTTGCCTCCTGAGTGGCAGACATTAAAATTCTAACTCTGCTCTTGAATACCAATATCTGCTGCTAGTCTCTTTCTCTCCCCATCCTGCTTTCCTGAAAGTGAATAAATATTTGGCTGATGAAAGAGATGGCATTTCCTTATGCAGAACGATTGGGCTCGTGGCAATCTGTTGTTCACACCATGCACACTCGAGTCCTGCATGCAGCCCCAGCATTGGCATTGCCTGAGAAGCAGTTCATGTCACTATGTGCTCTCAGAGGCCCATCTCCACTCAGGAGACAAATCAGCCAATATTCATGAACAGAAATTTCCTCCAGTCAATCTTTTATCCCACACTTGTCTATCTGCATCTGCTGCCAGAGGTTTTGCATCCCATTAGCTTTTCTTTTCTTCAGGCGGTCCTAGAAGCTCCAGCATCTCAACTTCTCTTTCTCAGTCTTACCTCCTACCCATACATTCTTCTGTTTTCTCCTCCATCACTTGGTGGCTGAGTTCAGTGAAGAAAATGAGAATTTTATCTCAGCTCCACATTTGGTGAGGCTCACTGTCAGCTTATGGCCTGGCTGACTCAGGCAAGTGTCTGGAAATGGCTTTCCTGAGCAGCAAACTTTGGTTTGGGCAGCTCATGGTATTAAGATGAAAAGTTTAGTTTCTCTGCTGGATCAGAGGTGCCTCCTGCAGAGTCAGTAGCTAGGACTGTTTGAAGTTTGAATTGCACAGCCAATTGGATATGCTTTTGTCTGGCTCGTACTCTACCTTCCACCAGAACAGCTACCCATCTAACTCAGCATGCCATAAATAAGACTTTTTTTTCCACATTACTGTGTGATTAAGTTCTCCCAAACCACCAGTGACAGCTCTGTGTCTGGCTGCCTGACTCCTCTTTGCCAAATCATGTCCTCAGCAGAGACATTTAGAAGCTGAGTGATGCACACTGTTCATTTTACCTTTCCTTTCCAGAGGCTCTTTGCAGATCACTTGGACTCTCTGATATGTTCACTGTGAACCTGAGGGATTTACACTTTTGGTGCCCTTTCCATGCCTCCTTCATCAGCTTTTCAGGAAGGAGAGAGTCATCTTACTGGGCTGCTTCCTTGAAGCTGTTGGCAGGAGATGCAGCTTACAGCCTGAGGTGTGCTGTGACCAGTAGCCCATGGAGTTTGGTCAATACCCTGCCAGAACCACCTGCAGGAAAGTGTGATGGGTAGTGAGTAGTGAAGATGACTGGCTTACTACCTTTCATTTATTTAGCAGTAGAGAGAGAATCTGAGAGAAGAGAGCAAAAACCTAAACTTTTGGGAAGGGAATGATGAGGCAGGTCACACCCTACAGGAGCAGCAGGTGCTGCTGTACACTGATCATGTTTTACCAGCAAAGTTATATTGAGGATCTGGATGCAAGCAGAGCATGGCATCTAGGAACATACTGGCTGGAAGAGACCTCTGGAGGTCTCTGGTCCAGTCTTCTGCTCAAAGCCGTGCATCATCTAGAAAAAACTTGAAAATCTCCAGAGATGGGGATTTCACAGAGTCACAGAATTGTCAGGGCTGGAAGGGACTTCAAGGATCATCTAGTTACAACCCCCCTGCCAATGGCAGGGACAGTTTCCACTGGATGCCCAGAACCACATCCAGCCTGGCCTTAAAAACTTCCAGGGATGGGGCTTCCACCACCTCCCTGGGCAACCTATTCCAGTTTCTCACTACCCTCATGGTGAAGAATTTCTTCCTAAGGTCTAATCTAAATCTACCCTTCTCTAGCTTGGATCCCTTCCGCCCTTGTCCTATCACTACCCTAGAAACCCTAGAAAGTTCCTCACCAGCTTTCTCGTAGGTCCCCTTAAGATTCTAGAAGGCCACAAGGTCTCTTCGGAGCCTTCTCTTCTCCAGACTGAACAACCTCAATTCTCTCAGTCTGTCTCCATAGGGGAAGAGCTCCAGCCCTCTAGCTCCCATCCTCGTGTCCCTTCTCCAGACATATTCCAGCATGTCCAGATACTTCTTGTAATAGGGGCTCCAGAACTGGACATAATATTCCAGGTGGGGTCTCACTGGAGCGGAGTAGAGGGGGAGAATCACCTCCTTCGAACTTCTCTTGATGCAGCCCAGGATATGATTTGCCATCTGGGCTGCAAGTGCACACTGGTGACTCATGTTGAGCTTCTCATCCACCAGCAACCCCAAGTCCTCTTCTTCAGGGCTGCTCTCAAGCCAGTCAGTGCCCAGACTATATCAGTGCTTGGGATTGCCTCGACCCACATGCAGGACCTTGAATTTGGTTGAACCTCATGAGGTTGGCTTGTGCCCACCTCTCCAGCCTGTCAAGGTCCCTCTGGATGCCATCCCTTCCCTCCAGCGTGTCTGCTGCACCACACAGCTTGGTGTCATCAGCAAACTTGCTGAGGGTGCACTCAATGCCTCTGTCCATGTCACCAACAAAGATGTTGAACAAGACTGGTCCCAGGACTGAGCCCTGAGGGATTCTGCTTGTCACTGGCCTCCACTGGGACATGGAGCCATTGACAGCCACTCTTTGGGTGCGGCCATCAAGCCAATTCTTTATCCACTGAATGGTCCATCCATCAAACCCAGACTTTACCAGCTTGAAGACCAGGATGTCATGCAGGACAGTGTCAAAGAGTTTGCTCAGGTCCACATAAATGACATCAGCTGCTCTCCCCTTGTCTGTCAATATTGTGACCTTGTCATAGAAGGCCACCAGGTTTGTCAGGCATGACTTGCCCTTGGTGAAGCTGTGTTGATTATACCAAATCACCTCTTCACTATTCTTCTGCCTCAGTAATGCCTCCATCTCTGGGTAACTGTGCCAGTAAAAAGTTTACTCTTGTGATAAACATTTCATGTCCTACTTAAATCTCCCAGGCTGTTGTCCCTGCTGTTGAGTGGCTCTACTAGGAAGAGTTTGACTCCAAGGTTTCATAGCCTTTGATGCAGCTGTAGGCAGTATTAGGCAGCTGTTAAAACAGCCCTTAGCCTCCTGTTCTCCAGAGTAAACCAGCTCTTGTCCTTCGAGCTCTTCTTCTGGGTTGTGTGCTCTAGGGTCCCAGCAGTAGCCCTCTGATGGACCTTCTCCAAGCAAAGGGAGCTTGGCTGTGCTTTTCTGTTGATTGTACATATTTGTAAATGTTGTGAAGAGTGTATATTTGTACATATTCATTGCATTTCATCATAGATTGTAGATTTGCTTGTAAATACAGCTTTCATTTGCTTTCCAGACTGAGCTAGCCTGGTCATTGTCGGTGGGGGGAATTTCAGCTCTCACACTGATACATAGGTCTATAGCTCTTCTGAACTGGGAGACCCCAAACTGGATAATATTGAATATTATCCTACAACTACTACTCAGATTCCAGTTCTCTTCGTCTTTGCTGCCCTTCCCATGCAAGGAATGCTCCCTGTTGCCACCACACATAGAACTACTTCCATCCTCTTCTTTCCACTTGTTAGCAGCTCTGGCTACACAGCATAGGCACAGAAAAGGTCAGTATGTCCAAAGAGCTCCCATCCGTTTGCTCAGCTTTACAAGTGAGTATTACCTTCCCACTACAACCTTGCATCACTTAAAAAACCTTGACCAAACCCATTAGGTTACTCATGTGCCAAGGACACTGTCTGCCATATTCAGAAAGATAAGGTCATTTTATATTGCCTGCTGCAGTGCATTACATAGACTTCCTTGTGCTCATGTACTTCAGATGTACCTATTACATATGCTTCACCTGTAAACTCCCATGGTGTAGCTCATCACTTTCTGGGTTTATGGAGTCACTAGCTCAGTGGGAACCTGCTCCAGAGTCAGAGATCCTGCCTATCACTGCAGCTACTGTTAACAGGAGCTTGCTTAATACTGAAAGCAACAGAATGATGCCCTTGTTAGTACTTTCCAGCATGTGCTCTAGCTGCATCTGTGGAAAACACAGATGAAAGTTAATTTAAGGGAAGAAGAAGAAAACTGTGGTATAAAACACAATCCTTTTCAAGTGACAATGATGCTCATGCTGTGAGACTGCGGAAAAGAACAGGGTCTGCCAGAGGAGTCTGCAATTTCCAAAATGTTAGTAATCAAACACCCTGTGTAACTGAGAACAACATGCATGTAGCTCTCTATAATCAGAAAACAGCTTGCTTCTTCCAGGTTCCAGCATGTAGAAAAAACCCAAACATCACTGATACACACTTGAGCAGATATTACAACTGGCAGAATACTAACAATCCCTGCCCCCTGTAAATCGTGCCTCTGAACATCCTTATGAAATTGTGTGATGGAGCAGTAGTCCATATGGCAGATGGTGTTTCAGGTCACCTGTGAGACCATCCTGCAGCACAATGTCACAGCTTGTCAGCATAGCTGAGCTTGAAACAGTGAGGAGGTGCCAGATTCATACATTACTGAGATGGTTTTGTTATCTTTTGCAGCCACAGTCTGAGAATTATTTCTCCTAGCACACCAGGCGCAGGGGATGAGGTGTGGAAAGGCTGTACATGGCTGCCACATTGAGCTGTTAGCACGAAATGCATGCATAAAGCTAGAAGCAGGCCAAGAATTCTTGAGTCCTGAGCTCTTTTTACATCAGGCTGGAATTTGTCACATCCATGCAGAAGCCAGAGACTGCTGCAACCACAACTGACTGGTACCAGGTGTTTGTATTTTATCTTCAATAGTCTGTTTTACCCTATTGCCTTAGGTGATACAAAGAGCTTACAAGATAAGAACAAGAGAGAGGAGCAAGGGCCCTGCTCTGGGTGGGAAAGATAAATTTAAAATGAGAACAGGGGAAATATCTTCTGGCAGCAGCTAAGGACAATTTGGCCACACAATCCAGCCACTGTGGCTTGATAAGTTAGTCAAGCCAAAGAAACAGTTGGAAAGAACCAAGATCAGCTCCAGATTTGGCCACATTGTTTTTGTGGATATGCAATGTGAGCTGGGTGTCTGATGTCCTCCTTCAGCCTAGCCAATGCAGCCACGGTCTGCACCTGGTGCACCACTCCACTACTTGTAGGGATTATTCTGTGCCCAGCTAGAGGTTCCTAATGCCACCTGAGAACCTCTGGGGTATCCCAGACCTTTGTTTGGGAAGGTAGGTAAAAAAGTAGATCTGAGTCATGTCCCTGTCAATGCAGGCAGTCAAACCAAGGAGGGATTCAGCTCTTCCCAAAGCAAGTGCCCCTGCTGACCAACTGAGCACCCTCCAAATGGAGCTGGCCAGACCAAGTGGGTCTCCAAGGACTCAAAAGGGAGCTTCAATACCCAGCTTCCACAAAGTCACCTGCACTCAACTATTGGCTGGGTACTCACAACTTGCTCCTCTGTCTGGTATCTTCCCAGATGTTGTGGCTATAATTTGAGCAGTCCTTGACTCGGAGAGGGCTAAGAGGCCTCTCTCTTGTGCCCTCCCTTGCTGGGCTGCAGCCTCTTCTGGGATTCGATTCCCTTGGAGTGTTTCCCCTTTCTGCCTTGGTCCAGGTGCAAGGCCTGGGTGAAGTTGTTGGTCTGCTAGAGCAGGATCTCTGGCTGCTACTTGGGCAGCACTTGGCTCTTGTTGCTGTCTGGGTGAGAACAAGGCAAGTTGCCTGGCTTCTTGGCTGGTGAAATACTGTCCCAAGACAATTAATGCCCTTAGGTAACACAGGACCCTGATAACTGGGCCTCTAGGATGGGGCATATCCAAACACTCAAGGGGCAGACACAGTTCACAGCTGTGTTACGAAGTTAATTACACGTGGTACATGTTTATCTGGACCCCAGGAAGTGTCCAGGTTTGCACCTTCACAGGTGCTTACAATGTTAATCACATCTGCTATACATTTGCCTTGACCATCTGGACCCCAGGAACTGTCCAGGTCAGCACATTTGCAGGTGCTTAGCCCATCGTCTGGGCTAGGGTGTGTTTGGGGCTTTTGACCCTTCAGGACACCTACAAAGGACAAAAAACAAGAACAAAGAACTCTTCTTGTGAAGTTGATTTCTTCTTTATGGTTTCTCATCTCTAGTTTTGAACTCTTCATTAAAAGGTCAATATTTGATTAAAAGAAAAATAAATATCTCCACTGTAAAAGATTACATTAGCAACCATGCCTGTTCATAACTAGGCCTGCTCTCCCAGTGATGCATTACAAAAAGTTGGAGTCCCCTGATGGCCATGGTGTGGAAGAAGGTAGCACTTTATGCAAAAATACACACTGGCACCACCGTAACCAACCACCTCTGGCGACCGCCTGCGGCAGTTTGAGGCTAGTGCTTTTGAGAAAACCACAGAGTTCACAGTATTACACAGTATCACAGTATATCAGAGGTTGGAAAGGACCTAAAGAGATCATCAGGTCAAACCCCACTACTAGAGCAGGATCACTTAGGGGAGTCTGCACAGGAATGCATCCAGGTGGGTTTTGAAAGTCTCCAGAGGAGACTCCACAACCTCCCCGGGCAGCCTGTTCCAGTGCTCTGTCACCCTCACCGTAGTTTCTCCTCATGTTAAGGTGAAATCTTCTATGCTCAAGTTTGAACCCATTGTTCCTTGTCCTATCACTGTGTATCACTGAAAAGAGCCTGACCCCCTCCACTTGACACCCACCCCTCAGATATTTATAAACATTGATCAGATCCCCTCTCAGTCTTCTCTTCTTCAGACTAAACAGCCCCAGGGATCTCAGTCTCTCTTCACAGGGGAGATGCTCAAGTCCCCTAATCATCCTCGTGGCTCTCATCCTCGTTGCAGACCTCTAGAAGCTAGAGAGGTCCAGGAGGTGCACCAGAAAGTGCAATCTTTGTATTTCATACCCATAAGTCCTGCCTCCCTATAAAACTGGCTGCAAAATCAAATTTCTTCCCTTTTTCCCTCCCTTTCTCCTCCTGGGAAGGAGGACCAGGTTCTTCCTAGTGGTCAACCTTGGCAATGCTGCCAATTAAGCCTGGAGCTGCCTAACTGGGTCTGGAGTTGGCTAGCTGAATTTTGTGCTGTGTCACAAATGGAGTGGCATGAAAGGGAGGGAGGGGGGCATGGGAGCCTGGGTTTGTGTGGTGTGGTTTAAAGGCCTGGTTTATGTGAAGCTTTGGCTTAATGAGCTTGACTTAAGCCCAGACTATGGATTTCTTTGTGTTTTATATGATTTGCTATGCTTTGCACTATACCACTGTAGCATTGTAGTATATGAATTGTCCTTCCGTTTAAACTTTCCAGCTCTCCAGTCCTGGGTGTGAGTGGTTTTCTTTTGCCCCTTTTGGAAGAGGTAAACCAGCAATCTGTCCTGCTTTAAGACACACCACCTGACGTTACAAGAACACAGCACCTGGGTGACACAAGTTAAAATTTAGAGCACGGAGGCTGTCAGCTTGATTGATTGTCAGCTTGATTGATCCTGGACAAGCTTTGCTGAGCACAAGGCACTGGGGACACATGGCAGCACATTGCCCATGGATGAGGGTTTGGATGAGGATACAATGCTCCAAGTGCTTCTAATTATTATCAGTCAAGCACCATTCCCTTATTTGAATGCTGCTAGCATGAGTTATTCTAATATTTAGTAATTTTTCTGAGTCTGTCAAATTGGAAAAGCCTTCTACAAGAAACTGGTACTAGAGATGAGGAATGGGTCACAAGGGCAAATTCAAGCTCTGTAAAATACTTGCCCCTACTCATCCTTGCCAAGTCTTTAGTCCTTCCTTTAAAATCTGCTCCCTCAGCTTTTCAGTACTTCTTCTTAAATACCAGTAACAAACTTTCATGCCACAACGGATGCTCCAGGGAGAGACTAATTGCAAGAAAAGCAGCTCCAAAGTAACACATACTGAGCAAAGTCTCGGCTTATTCTTATGAGACACGTCCTGAAAAGTCTCTGTGCAACATTAAGACCTGAGCTGCCAGTCTCTGTCAATTCAAGGCACCAGTTGCTGCTTGCTGGATTCTCTCAGCTCTGGCAGGTTGAGACAAATGTTGAGGACAGGACTTTTCCACAGCTCCAACACTGTGCCTCCCAGCACCTCCCTTCTTTCTCAGTGTCATGCAGGAACGTGAGGATGCATGGGGTGCAGGGCAGCACCATCCACACCATGGCCATCTCTGTCACCAGCATGGTATTTAAACCCTGCTGTGGGGCTGAGCACTTATAATCCTGGGCCAGGGAATATGGTGCAAAGCAGTACAAAGCTCTTCTTCTAGTCCTGACCCCCTCAGCAAAATAGAATGAAAGCCATAACCCACAGATCTATGTTAGGGAAGACAAACTGTGGAAGTACAGCTTCCTTCCATGGAAATTAACAGGGTGGGGTTCTTTTGGGTGTTAAATTCATAGCCCTAAGAGGGAAATTCTGTTAAAAGAATACTCTGTGGCTACTTACTCACGTGTCTAGTATACATGGAGAAGCAGTGAGAGTTGCATGGGGTTTTCTACTGATATGTATCTCTCTATACATGTGTGTTTATTTCCATTAATTCTACATCTTTTAATAAAATCATTCTGAATTCAGAGACTTTTCATGCCTTGATAAACTAACAGCCTGAGTTTGCAAGTGTGTTGACTCCCTATGGTTAAAAAAATTCACCACAAATTAACTACAAGAATCTTCAGAACAGCTTCACTTCCTATTAGTTACCACTTCAGAATACAAGGATTAAATTCAAAGGCAAGAGGTGCAAAATTCTGGTAACCTTTTATTGGCATGTTAAAAAATATGTAACTCTGACCTTGGCACAGAAGTGTCATCTCAGTTACTAATCTGCATATATACAGAAGTACACATGGAATCACCTCAAACTAATATGAAAGTAAGAGAGCAAAGCTGATGTGTTGTTAAAATTTAGTGTCATTAAGTTAACCAAATAGCATAAAACCCCAGAAGAGTCTGCTATAAACTGTATTTGTTGCTTCAATTCTTTGGTGAAAGTAATAGCATGGCAGAGTGGGGAGAGTGCTTTCTTTAAAGCAAACAGCCTCAAAGCAATTTCTTCTCCTGTGGACAACAGAAGTGCCAGCAGATTTGGGATTTTGAGGGCTAGAGAAGGATGCTTACAAAGCCTCTTCTACACTTTCCTTCAGTCCCTGTGCACCACTCACCATTTCACAGCTCTTCAGTGGGATCACATGCAGCCTAATGTTTCCATCTGAATAATTTATAAGCCAAAAGCGCTCAAGAAGGCTATGACAACATTTACAAAGATATGGATGCAAAGATGGTATTCATTAGGCCATTGCAAGGTACTTCTTGGCTGAAGCTTATTTCTATAAGATAATACACCCTCCACTGAATGGCTACTTCAAATATAAATCAGTTTAGTGACATATATGTCTATTTTTATGCTTGTCTTGGATCTCCAAATCTGAGCTACTCTTTCTTAAATCTTAAGAATGTGGGGAAAATAGCTGTCAAAAAGTGTGTTAAATAACTTCAGGTTGAGCAGTCAGCGTTCACGACAACTACCAGCAAGTGGCAACAGCATTAAAGAGGAACACATTACTGCAGCCCAAATAGTCAACACAACACACTCTTACTGGGACAGTTTACAGCAACTGAGCTCTTTATTTTTAAATACAAGGAGAAAAAAATACAGACATAAAAATGCCACCTCCTTTCCACTAATAGAAGCTCCCTAATGAACTCTAAATAATTCTCTTCCTAACAGCATCTGTGGTTATGACAATATGGCCAAGAGGTTTGGGGGTTTGGCATTGAATGTGAAGAAGGATGGAATGAAAACACAGCAAGACATCAGAAATGTTGAGCAGTGGTCTCTCTGATGGACAAACTGTTGTGATTTTATTTCCTGAATCAAAATAGTAATACACTCAGTTCTTCCCTTGTCAAGACTTTTTTCTTTGATGCAGGTTTCCTGTGAGAAAAAAATCAAAGGGGAAGGAGAAGGGGAAGGGTCTCAAGATCTGATGTTATTCCCTTTTTTCCTGAAAAGAATTTAGGGATTTTTTTTTTTCTTTAAAACCGCTCTATTTTGAATAGTGCAGAACTCCAAGCAGCTGGGGGCCGCAACTGCCAAGTGTATCAAGTAAGCCTTTGTCCAAGAAGAAAAGATGGCATTGCCTCTGAAACAGTTCAGATGCCAGCTAGGAAAGCTGCACCTGAATTTCCATGCTCTGTCATCTTCTGTTCAGTCACTGCAAAACCTGCAGATGAGCCATGCAATTTCTTTCCTCTGTTGTGGTTGGGACTTTTATTGTGTAAGGAGCTCAACCCCATTAGACATCATACAGGGCTCAAGTAGCAAAACCATAGAGGCTATTTAATTATTTGGTGCTTTGGCAAAATCTGCTTTTATAACTCCAGCTATGACTGACAGAAAAGGGTGTGTTTGCACCAGTCCAGAAAGAGCTGATCTACAGGAAAACCAGCAAGAAAAGTCTGTTTTATGTAGCTGTTCTGAGGTTATTAGCCTAGTGGAAACTGCAAGCAACTCATGTTAGTGCAAGAATTAAAAAAAAAAAAAAAATGGGTGTTCTGCTGTGTGCTGCATACAAGAACTGGCACTGGCCAAAGAGCAGTAGTGGATGCTTCCTTTGTGTATTGAGCAAGTTGGTTCAGCATCTCCTCTGGCAAGAATAAATAGTCATAAATAAAATTGGAGAGGAGTAATTCAATGCTCCTGTCTGCTGCCTGTCTGCATTTTCTTTTAGAAATTATTTTCTCTTTATTTCCTGACCTTAACAGGCATGTAAGATGTATAGCTGTATTCCAAAAGCAGGCTAATACTGTTCTGGAGTCTATCTGAATTTTTTAAAGATGCAGTGCTCATTTCTGTACACACACAAACACACAAGCCTAATGTGGCTTTGCTGGCATTACCTGCCCTCTTGACACACATTTGTCTTTGGTTAAAAGGAGTTTAAGGAGTGGAGGAAGACAGGCTCTAAAAATTAGTCCCAAAGTAATTAAAGAAGACTCCACACAAGATTGGATTGGATAGAAATACAGAATATTATTGGAAGATTAAATGGAAGATGATATTAATGACTACAAATTTACAATGCAAAACAGTGCAAAACCATATGAAACACACAAAAATCCATAGTCTGAGTTTAACACAGAACCCATCAGGCCAAAGCCTTCTCCAGAACCTGCACCAAATTACACCAAAAGCCCAGTGCTCTTTCTTCCCCCCATTGCTAGGCTAGTTCAGGCTGGGCAGGCCCCAACTGCCCACCCCCCTCCTCTTTCTTCCATCTAGGCTGCACTACACCTCCAGGTCTGAGCCATGATTGCCAAGTAAAAATACCAGGAGATAAGAAAGGTGCCTCCCCTGGGAGAAGAGGGAAGAAAGAGCAAAAGCTGCCCTTGCTACACACACATTTGCATGAGCAGAAAATCTCACTGACCACATTGTTGCTCTCCAGCTGCCAGAGACAGAATCCATCACAGAAAAAAAAAGATTTTTTTTTTTCTTCAAAAGTTTATGGACTTACTGCTTTCAAGGAACTGCTGCTGTATTTCTACCATGCAAGACATAGGCATACTCCCTTTTTATCGAAGCTTGTAGACCACAGTTGCATCTATGAAAGAGGAAAAGAGTCAGAAGAGCAAGCAAAAATACCAGTTACAGGTTGCATAAATTAGTGTTCAGATAGTTGTTAACAGATTGAGGAAAACAAAACACCCTCCCCTCAGCAGCTGGCTGAACATGAGCCAGCAGTGTGCCCAAGTGGCCAAGAAGGCCAATCATAGAATCATAGAATCAGTCAGGGTTGGAAGGGACCACAAGGATCATCTAGTTCCAACCCCCCTGCCATGGCCAGGGACACCTCACACTACATCAGGCTGGCCAGAGCCTCATCCAGCCTGGCTGCAAACACCTCCAGGGATGGGGCCCCAACCACCTCCCTGGGCAACCCATTCCAGGCTCTCACCACTCTCATGGGGAAGAACTTCTTCCTCACTTCCAGCCTGAATCTCCCCACTTCCAGCTTTATTCCATTCCCCCTAGTCCTGTCACTACCTGATAGCCTAAAAAGTCCCTCCCTGGCTTTCTTGTAGGCCCCCTTCAGATACTGAAAAGCCATCCTGGCCTGCATCAAGAAGAGTGTGGCCAGCAGGAACAGGGAAGTCATTGTGCCCCTGTAACTCAGCATTGGTTAGGCTACACCTTGAGTGCTGTGTCCAGTTCTGGGACCCTCAATTTAAGGACTTTGAGATACTTGAATGTGTCCAGAGAAGGGCAACAAGGCTGGGGAGAGGTCTCGAGCACAAGCCCTATGAGGAGAGGCTGAAGGAGCTGGGGTTGTTTAGCCTGGAGAAGAGGAGGCTCAGGGGAGACCTCATTGCTATCTACAACTACCTGAAGGGAGGTAGTAGCCAGGAGGGGGTTGGTCTCTTCTCCCAGGCAACCAGCACCAGAACAAGAGGACACAGTCTCAAGCTGCACCAGGGGAAGTGTAGGCTCGAGGTGAGGAGAAAGTTCTTCATGGAGAGAGTTGTTAGACGTTGGAATGTGCTTCCCAGGGAGGTGGTGGAGTCACCATCCCTGGAGGTGTTCAAGAGGGGATTGGACGTGGCACTTGGTGACATGGTTTAGTAGTCACGAGGTCTTGGGTGACAGGTTGGACTTTGATGATCCTTGAGGTCTTTTTCCAACCTTATTGATTCTGTGATTCTGTGGTTCAAATCTCTGTCCCTCTAACCAGGATCCTAACGCCAAACACAAGTGCTGAATAACATCTTTAGGGGCCAGATTTTCAGAAGTGCTAAGACACAAGATCCATTAAGTCTGAGCTATGTAGCAGTTTTGAAGATTAAACTACTTGTATTTAAATGCTTTAATGGAGATTCAGCAACCTAACTTCATAAAATCAACTTTGAGAGTTTCATTTACATACCAAGGGCAAGCGTTATCCCATTTTCAGGAAAAGCCAAGAGAGCAAGGTGCTGAAGGTATTGATCATTCCCTGAGCTGAGCAAATGGGGTGGCCCATGAAGGGCCCTCTCCTGCTCCCAGACTGACAGCATGTTAGTGTACAGCACTGGGAAGTCAGGGAGCAACCCAATGGTTCATCAGGAAACAAGGCAGGAGCAGAGTTCATCATTTAAGAAAAGAGACACTCAAGATGTGACTGGGAACCCTGCATCTCTGAGCGGGCTGCAGCCAAGGTGCTCTGTTTCCCTCTACTGGTAAAATTTCAAGTGATTTTAAAAAACCTGTTTGTTTTCTACTGAAGGCCACCGTGTGCTGCTTTGCTTCGGAGCCCTGCTCAGACCTCTGTCATTCTTCCCTAATATCCCCCCTCAGCTGAGTCCTTTGCTGAGCTCTGTCATACAGCCACACCTATTTAATGCTGTTGACTTCGGCAAGGCTTGAGCAGGAATTTAAGTTATTAAGGAATGCTTCAAGGCAATTTATGGCTATTTGGAAAGGATTCATTGATTTCTCAGCGTGAACACAATACCACAACACCGAAGCTATTCTAAGCGACTTAACAAGTTTTTTAATGAATTGCTGCTATTTGGTTGTGTTCGAAAGCCAGAACAGAAGTTCTGTTGTTGGAAAGTCTCAAGATTATGAGCTGGTAAGGAGATGTGGTAATTGTACACATTGCACTGTCTAGGTATTTTAATTGCTCAGCTAGACCACATGGCCTGCAGCTGGCTCCAGTAAGACTTTGTTCATGATCCTCTATTGGCAGTTGCCAGAGAAAACAACAGTGCTCACATCCATTAGTGGCCTCTAGAAGTATGCAAAATTAATTTGAGAAGGAGCTTTCTGAGCTTTCACAGAAAGCATCTTAAAGAGACATGGGTTTCACAGATTGCAAACTTCTGCAGTCTTGGAGCCTTTCAAGTCTTTTTTCTTCCCTTCCACACAACGTCCCTGGTGCCAGAGGTTTCTCATATACCATGTAAGCAAGTGCAGTTTTGATCTGTGATAGCTGTAGCAAGGGTGACATTTTAAATTCAGAATACATTTGAGTTTTTCCATGTGTGACAAGTACAAACCAAGAATTTTAACTCCAGGAAAACTAAGTTATGGCTATATTTACACAGATACAGATGTGCCAATGCTCTTCTTGAAACATCCAACCATTCATGCTCAGCTACTTCAATTTAAAATGGCTGATAGATTAATTGAGCATGAATTGGACATGTCTTGGCACAAAACACATTGCAACCAGTTCAGAAGAGTATTTGGCAAACTCACAGATCCCCTGAGTATGACTGTAGTTAATACCATGAAGCTGGCAGGTCTCACAGTGAATAGGAATAGATATGAAATTACAGGTAAAGAAAAATATGGGAGAAGGAGAGGAAACTGAGTGCTCTGGGGGCGAATTAGTCTGCAAATGCCTAAATATCCAGTTACATCTATCATGATATATATGGTCCTGCTCTGGCAGGGGGGTTGGACTCAATCTCCAGAGGTCCCTTCCAACCCCTAACATCCTGTGATCCTGGATGATCATTTTTTAACATATTTCTGTTAGAGCAGCAGCTGGAGTATTTTAGAGATACATTCATGGCTTTTGTGTGCGTGCCGAAACGTTAAAAATCTATCAGAGCTTTTAGGGTCAGCGGATCAGATTTCTTTTGTTTTCCCATCAGTTTGTACTTAATTTAGTTTTTCCTTTTTAATTTAACTGGAATTTATATTCCAGGAGTGCAAATTACCAGCTCAGATGGAACAGCAGTTTAATCAAAAAAGGGGAGTATTTACCAATGAGCAGCGTATGCTTCCCTGCGATAGCTCAAATGCTGTTTCAGGAGCCCTGAAGCCAGGGACTGGGAGGTGCAGGCAGGTGGTGATGGGGTGGGAAGACTGCAGTCTTCATGCATGCATAGGCATCCTTCACAGTTGGAGTCATCTGCAAAGGCTGTCCATTGCTAGGCAGGCTGGAACACTGAACTCTTTCAGCCTTCATGAAGGACTGGGGTTACATTTGAGCTGCTCACACTTCAACACTTAATATTCCTAGAAGAAAACTGTTCCAGGGCCTGATGGTTCTGACGGTAAGAGTCTTGTTCATGGTCAGTTTTGATCTGTTCAGTAATAGAGTCTAACAATGTGCTCTTGTGGCCAAGAAAACCAATGGGATCCTGGGATGTATCAAGAAAGGTGTGTCCAGCAGGTCGAGGGAAGTTCTTCGGCCTCTCTACTCTGCCCTGGTGAGACCACACCTGCAATACTGTGTCCAGTTTTGGGCTCCCCAGTTCAAGAGAGACAGAGACCTGCTGGAGAGAATCCAATGGAGAGCCACGAGGATGATTATGGGACTTGAGCATCTCCCCTATGAAGAGAGACTGAGATCCCTGGGGCTGTTTAGTCTGGAGAAGAGAAGACTGAGAGGGGATTTGATCAATGTCTATAAATATCTGAGGGGTAGGTGTCAGGAGGAGGGGGCCAGGCTCTTTTTGGTGGTTCACAGTGACAAGACAAGGAACAATGGGTTCAAAGTAGAACATAGAAGATTTCACCTCAAGATGAGGAGAAACTTCTTTACAGTGAGAGTGACAGAGCCCTGGAACAGGCTGCCCAGGGGGGTTGTGGAGTCTCCTTTTCTGGAGACTTTCAAAACCCACCTGGATGCATTTCTGTGTGGACTACCCTAAGTGATCCCGCTCTGGCAGGGGGGTTGGACCTGATGATCTCTTGAGGTCCCTTCCAACCTCTGATATACTGTGATACTGTGATACTGTGATATTTACCAACTTAAAAGTGAATAGTTCTGTACTGCCGAAGCTAATTGCAGATGAATTTTGTCTGCTTGCTTTGCCCTCAGCCCCCCAGTTTTTGCATACACATGTACTCTCTAAGTGTAGCCCAGAAAACGTGCTCTACAACGACGCAGTAAGTTCAGTCTGCATTTGAAGGTTGTTAATAATGTAGATCAGCCCTGCAAATTCAGTAAATAGTGGAGGAGGAACATTGTGGGAAATTGCTGCTTAAATCAGCCTAATCTCTACTGCTGGAGATAATAGGATGCCAGTGACATTACTCTGAGATTAGCTGGAAGACCATGACTGTCTGCAATAACTGTAGGCATAATTTAGCTTTCTTCTGCACTGTTGTTAATGTGCAAGAAAGCGTGAGCTCAGATGGATGAGCCAATCTCAGTTTGCTTTGCAGGGTAAGCCATGAGAAGAAGAAACAATAATTTTATAGTAAACTGAGCACAATTAACAGGCATTTGGGGACAATAGACATTTTTCCAGTGACACTGCGGAAAGCAGAATGACATGATTTACAAATTCTCTAAGGAGCACAGTATGAGAAAGAATGGATTTTTTGTTAACCCTCAGTAAATGACATGAAAGCAGGCAATCTGGAAATGAGACAGCTGAGTGATGTTGGATCATACATTTCATGACTCACAGTTTCTCGATATTCTGTAATGTATTTTGCTTGGCCAGAAGCTTCCGTTTTTGTGCTTTCCATAGAATCATAGAATGGTTTGGGTTGGAAGGGACCTTAAAGATTATCTAGTTCAAACCTGCCCACCATGGGTTGGGACACCTTTCACTAGACCAGGTTGCTCAAGGCCCTGTCCCACCTGACCTTGAACACCTCCAAGGAAGAGGCATCCACAGCCTCCTTGGGCAACCTGTTCCAGTGTCTTTCCACTTTCACTGTAAAGAAGTTCTTCCTAATAACCAGTCTAAATCTATCCTCTTTCAGATTAAAGCCATTTCCTCTCATCCTATCCTTACAAGCCCTTGTAAAAAGTTCCTGCCCAGGTTTCTTTTAGGCCCCCTTCAGGTACTAGAGGGCTGCTATAAGGTTTCTCCAGAGCCTTCTCTTCTCAGGCTGAACAACCCCAACTCTCACAGCCTGACCCCATAGGAGAGGTGCTCCAGCCCCTGAGCATCTTTGTGGCCCTCCTCCAAACTTGCAAACAATTCAACGTCCTTCTTGTCTTGGGGACAACTTTTGCCCTATTGTGATCTTGATGTACATGAATGCTTTAAACATGGCACAAGGACTGATTTAATCTTGGCTGATTCTGTTCCACTTTCGGATCAAACATTTGCACAATATGAGCCAACCTCATGTAATGAAAGAACAAAAGGAGACACCAAGGCTTTTCCATTTAGAATGATGTGATCCCAAACGTATGTGAAGTGTTCAGAGCTGGGATCCCTGGTAAGTGCAAGACAGCAACAATACTTTGAATGCTTATAGAGTAGGTTAAAAATTCTTTTCCTCCAATTTTTTTTCTTTATTGCTTCTGAGTTTTGGTGCAAGGAAATTTAATACAGATTTCTATTAGATCAGCAAAATGTTTTATTTGCAATTCAAATTTGTCATGGTCAGCAAGACTTAGTGGGTGGACCATGCTGAGAATCATGTGGTCTTCTCAGTTTGGCACTGATTTTCTGTGTGTCTGGGAGCAAGTTTTGTGTCTCTTTCAGTGTCTGGAGAAATGCTTGGTGATAAAACAGTTAACAAGAGTTAATATTTTGCATCCCTCAGTAAGAGTAAAACCATGAAATGACCCCAGTGAAGAATCTTTGTGCCCAAGTTGTACTTGAAGGCCTTTTCTATCTCTGAAGGGCAGTGCAAAACTCATTCTCTTTAACAGTTTTGTATTGGACCTCTACTGCTGAATATTCAGCAAAACTCCTATAAAAAATGATGGAAATATGATTCACATGTTGACTAATTAAAAATGTAGGAGTCTATATGTGAGACAGGAATCATAGTTCTTATTACAGTCAGTGGACATTACATGGTATGATCAGCATAGCCTAGAGAGTGATTCAAACGATCACATGGAACTGCTTGTTTAGATGTCAACGGATTTCTTGCCTCTGGTGCTGTCTGAGATGTCCTGGGCATCCCAGTTACTGTCTAGCTGCTCTTGCAGAAAGACCTGAGTGCTGTGAAACATCTGCCAACCCCACACATGCCCTACTAAACCTATGTTTAGACCACTGAACTGAGCCCAGGATCTCCAGTGGTGACAAGAGCAGTGCATCACTGCTCCCTTTGAAGTCAATGACAGCTTTAGTGCTAACATTTGCTGAATTCTTATCACCACTACTAACAGCAAAGAAGAACTAGCAACCAGCACTCACTGCTGAGAACAGAAGCATTGGGAAAGAGCTGTTAAGAAAGAGATGAGCTGCTGTAGTTAAGCAAGGGCAGGTCTAGCTCATCCCCCCCCGCCCCATGGCAGGATCTGTGGTACCAATGCCACACCAAAGAGACATCAAACAACTGTAGTCTGCCCTTTGTACCATATAGGTCTGCTGAGTGAGTGCTTGGTGCTGCTGTTGGGTTACTTACGAAAGTGCATGATGGACTTAAGTTCAGGACAGGTGGCAGATGTACTCCAGTCAATATATCCTCTCATTTCATGGGTTAATCTTTGATAATTTCAGTCTGGTACATGACCTAATAATTTTGTACCTTGTAGTCATAATTTTGTTTAGTCCATGTTTGCCTGTTCTGCCAATGAATGAATCACAAAAGACAGAGGAAACTTTGCTAGGTGTGTAACTTCTGCTCCTTTTCCCTTACTCACAAGACCTATCACCCAGAAGAGACATGGGTCAATTTGACCGATTGTCCTTGACAAATGTATTTTATCTATTACTCATTTTCATGCTACAAGTTGTTCATTTGTTCCAGATTTTTTTTTTTTTGATACCAAAGTTAAAAAAAACAGTCCTACTATTCACCAGCCCTTCTATTTTTTTTACTTCTTTTATTTCCATGTTAAGCCATCATAAATCAGAACCCATCCTACTGAATTAATATAAATATTCTGCTACAGAACCTGAGTAAGATTAGGGGAAGCCAAGACTGTTTTCTTAGGGAACTGGCTGTGCAACCCTATCATAATTACAGGTACTGAAAAAAAAATACATGAAAAGCAATTTACTGAGAAAATCATGATCTGCAATATTTACAAGAAGCTGTATTATAAGTGAATTTGCTGCTTAGCATGTTGGGAGCAACAAGAAAGTGTATAAGCTCAGCTGGCTCCTGTCCTATGGGGACTGGTGATTTTTTAACAGGATCATTGTGAGTACAGAGCACTGGAAGGACAAAACATGATTGGACTTTTTTTGCCAGCCATTAGCTTTAATCTCACAGATCGTATGACGTATCAACAGGGCAACTGCTAGAATTAGTTGGAGTATATAATGTGAGCTGAGTCTGTGCAAAAATCACAGTTGCATCCCATGGTATTTTTGAGACAGACCCGTTCCAAACTGGTACAAAGTACAAGAGGCTGCATTTTCCCCCACCCCACCCTGACCTGAATGTATTTCTGTCTTCTACAATTTCCAGTAACTGGAGGAAAAAGCTCAAATTTCATTACTAGGAATGTGAGGTCGTTGGGAGAACTGGCCCATTTCCTCTGGCAGCTTGTAAAGACCTTAGCACAGTGGGTCCCCAGCACAAGAGCAGCATCTGGGTTTTGCTGGCATTGTAGAGGGAGGCAAAGCCTTGAAGCCTTTACCCCTTTCAGGAGCCTTCTCCATCCTTCTCTTGCTCAGAGCAGCCTTAGAGACATCGCTCATTAGGGGATATAAACACATAGAATGCTACAGCCTCCATCTTGGTAGGATCTATGAGAGAGATGTTTCTGTGTTAATTTTCCATAAGGGAAGGCTAAGGAAACAACGTTCTCCAGCTCTGGTAGCTCTCGTGTGGGTGAGTCTGCAGCAGTTTGTGTTAATGTATCCCTCCTGGAGTTTTCACTACACTGTGGGTAACTTTTTGCAGGTGTACATAAGAGAGAACAGTTTCTTTGCACATTCAAGAAGAATTTGTTTATACTGAACTTTAAACCCCTTGATTTTATTCATTTACCAATGTAAAATCAGTTTTGGAAAAAGGGAAAAAAAAAGACAAAAGGACAACTTTAGGATATAGACAAAATGTCACAATTTTTTTAAGGCCACAGGAGTTTGTCACCATGGAGATCCTCCTGTTTTCTTCAAGAATGACTCAAATCTTATGGATGGAGCATATGTGACAGAAGGAAAACAATATCACCAAGGATTCACATTAAACATTTCAGAAGGAATTTTTTGAGCACCAAACAATGTCCATGGACTGTTCATGCAGCAAAAATATGGTTCCACTTTTTTTCTTAAGCTTTTTTCTTTCTAATGTAAAATAATGGAACGTTTTATTTCTAAAGCTAGCTGGATTTTAAGGAACTTGTGATAGTACATGAGACTGGAGGACTTCATTATATAGTAGTTTCATACATGAAGTACTTTATGAGCTAAAAAATGAGAGGGCTGCCTTCCACAGCACAAAACATGATCTTTATGTTGTCACAACATTGGTAAGTGGAAAGCATGGGCAACAACACACAAATGACAGAACAGATCCTACAAACTGCACAGGCAGGAGCACTCTACTCCTCACAACTCCCAAGCAGGGTCGAAACCACTTTTGGGAGAGACCTTCACAGGAACCTACCTGCTGAAAAGAAAAATCAGCCTCAAGTCAGGGTCAAGTTTGTGTTGCTTGGTCCTTTTCTTTGTCATGCCAACAAGAAATACAGCATTTCCTCTAGAGACTTTCAAGACCCATTGGGATGTAGTGCTGTGTGACCTGCCCTAGGTGATCCTACTTTGGTGGGGGGGTTGGCCCTGATGATAACCAGAAGTCACTTCCAACCCCTACCATTCTATGATTCTAAAGTATCTTAAGTTTTAAGGATAAAATTAACCTAAAACTACTTGAAAAGCTTGGATTTACTATTAATTTTATAAGTACATTTTTAAACTGAGGACAACAAAGTTGTACCTGAGACAGAGCCAAGAGTCAAGGTGGTTTGTCAGCAAGTCCCCAGCTGCCCATGCAGCTGGAGGCACCAATCATGAGGAAGCTGCAGAATGCTGAGCTTAGAAGCATTGGCACCTCTGGAATCATGTCCTGACAGTCAGCAATAAAACTGCAGCTTCAGGAGCACCTCTGGGAAAGATGAAAGCCTGGGAATTATGTTACTGCCATGCCCCATATGGCTTATCAGACTGCCCCTCTCCACTTCAGTCACTGCTCAGTTTGTGTAAGTGTGCTTTTAAGTAAGTGTGGAAGGCATTGCAACGGCAGCCAAGGAGACTATACCAAATTAGTCTGAAAATGCACGACAAACTTACTCCCAAGCTTGCCTTTCTGCTGTGTCACCCACCTGACTTTGTGATCTACTACTGAGGTACAGCTCAGCCCTCCCTTTCATTATTTTCCCCACCAGTATCACTGCCAGCAGCACTACAAGGTAACAATGTGAGCGCAGAGAGAATCCAGAGCGATTCAGGGCAGAAAAGAGCCTGCTGTGCCTCCCAGATCACAACTCTTAGTCTTTAACCAGGCTCCTGAGAAGGAGGAACATCCTTCCCATCAAACACCATTCTGTGTTGTTTGAGAGGGAGAGAAAAATGCAGCCACTCCCTTCCCCCCTGACGCCCCCTGTTAATTAAGTCATAGAATTGTCAGGGCTGAAAGGGACATCAAGTAGTTCCAACCCGCCTACCATGGGCGGGGACACCTCACACTAGATCAGGTTGCTCACAGCCACATCCAGCCTTAAAACCTCCAGGGATGAGGCTTCTACCACCTCCCTGGGCAACCTGTTCCAGTGTCTCACCACCCTCATGGTGAAGAATTTCCTCCTAACATCCAATCTGAACATACCCACTTCTATTTTTGCTCCATTCCCCCTAGTCCTATCACTACCTAACACCCTTTAAAGTCTCTCACCAGCTCTCTTGTAGCTCCGCTTCAGATGCTGGAAGGCCACAATAAGGTCTCCTTGTAGCCTTCTCCTGTCCAGACTGAACAGCCCCAACTCTCTCGGTCTGTCCTCATAGGAGGGGTGCTTCAGCCCTCTGATCATCCTTGTGGCCTGAGCAGGAGCGCACCTGTAGGAGATGAAATATCTGGTTTTTGGTGGGGCAGTAATGAATCCAAACTGCTGCAGCTACACAACACAAGGTCCAGAAGCAGTCCACATCCACCCTTGTAACGCACACCAGGTACTCCTCGTCCTTCCACGACGTGTCAGAAGAGAAGGTGAAGCATAAAGTCAGAATACACATCCTGATGCACCCAGGCTAATCTAATAGAAGGGAAATCGGGTATCATAGAATCATAGAATCAAGAAGGTTGGAAGAGACCTCAAAGATCATCGAATCCAATCTGTCACCCTACACCTCATGACTATCTAAACCATGTGCCACGTCCAATCCCCTCTTGAACACCTCCAGGGATGGTGACTCCACCACCTCCCTGGGCAGCACATTCCAATGGCCAACCACTCTCTCTGTGAAGAACTTTCTCCTCACCTCCAGCCTAAACCTCCCCTGGTGCATCTTGAGACTGTGTCCTCTTGTTCTGTTGCTGGTTGCCTGGGAGAAGAGACCAAACCCCTCCTGGCTACAACCTCCCTTCAGGTAGTTGTAGACAGGGTAGTTACTCTTAATCAGGATCAGATTTGTCCTAATGGACCATGTGGTATTAATCAGTGTGGGGAGACGTTTGGCAAGGCTGGCAGTAAGAGCTACTGTACCAGGCCCAACAGAAGTCTAAGTCCATGAGCTCTTCTCTCTCTTTCACATTTACACTCTGTACTTGTTCCACTTCAGATGCTCCCTGAAATTGACCTACATGAACTGTGCACTATATTCCAGGTAATTTCTCAGCACAGGCCTATAAAAGGATGGGGCTATACAAATACAGGCTAAATCTTTACCCTGCACTCCTTTGCTCTAAGAGCCTTTTGCAGTATTTTTCTTATTTTGTTGTTCAGATTCTAACTCAGCTTGGTATTTGCCAATGCTTACTTTTTCCCAGTACTTCTTAAGCAACAAGAAATGGCCTGCTTTGTTGCTTGTGTCTTCCTTTTGCTCTTTCTTTATTCTCTATATTTTTAAAAATTATAATCATTTATCCACTTGACCATGGAGACCTTCCCAGTTTGGTTAAAACACAAACTTAGAACAATCAATGCATATAGTTTTTGTGCCTTTACAGTAAAGATACTTCCAGCCTTTTTCACAGACAAGCCCTTCAGCTTTATTTAAGAGCATTAAGTAACTCTCCTCATTTCTTCAAAACTTATCCTTTTGGAATCAGCAAAACTTCTGTTCTGTAAAACTAATTGTGCTTCTGCATAAAAAAAAAAAAATCAGATGAATTAGTTCAAAGTTATTTTCTCTGCCCAGCTATCCTGAAAGTTCCCTCACTCCTTTCAAAATCTCTATCCCATAGGAAAAAATCTGTTCACTGAGCATATCTTGGATCATATATACCTGAACATGGTTAGACTTTTTGCTCCAGACTATCACTGTTGTGTCCTGGAGTAGAATAATAGTGCTTTGTAGCATCAAAAATTAATTAGCTGTATAACCTATTCCCTTCTAAACTCTGGTGTTATTGTCTGTATGAATATTTAAAATCTTTCTCAGAAACCTTAAGCAATGTGGAGTCTATCTCTTTGCCTAGCATCTAGCAGAGGGTGCTGAGATTTCAAAGGGATGCATACTTAAAACAACTTTTTTGTCATGTTGCTGCTCTTCCAGCTGAGATTGAAGGCATTGCAATGATATCTGTCGGCTTGTTTGCATGGATCACCATCTCAGGCCAGTCAGAAATGGCCTTATAAAGTGAGGGTCTGTTTTGAGGCTGTGGTGTGCCCTATCCATGGCCCTTAGATACATGGGCTTTACCAGGTCTTTGCAGCCTGTTACTCGTCAGTTTTGTATTCTGCCCAGCATTGTCTGAATGTGTTACCTGGGCTGACAGCATCCCCACACCACAGCTGTCAATGCTGTTGTGACTGTCTGATCATGGCTGTCCCTCAGCTCCCCCCATGCTTTCTGCAGAGATGAGTTTGATACCTTCGTTTTCTTAGCAGCAATCATTATCCACCAGCTCTCTAAGTAACCTTAACTGTCCTTCTCCAGATAATCCATGATGGCATTCTTGGCCTTTTCTTGTAAACTATACTTCCTTATTTGGAACGTCCTAATGGTATCTGGGAACTGTTTCTAACTGACTTTAGTAAGGGCTGTCTCTCCTGCTGGCTTTTCCCTACCCTGACTTCTGCCCATAGGCTACTGCAATCCCCAGCACTTGCCTTGGGCTGTAGCCATGCCATTTGCTAATTTCCCACCTTGCTCTGGGGCTTCCCACTATGAGAACACAGCTTGGTGAACAGCCTTGGCTGCGGAACCTAATGTTATAGATAAGCAGAATGTACAAGCATTTAATTAATTCCTGGAATATTTAACTTCTTCAGAGTTCCTTGTGGCCTGAAGAGTCTGAAGCATCCTCCGGTCTCTTCTGATGGTTTCTATTAAAATTCCTGATGCAGATCCTGTTTGTTTATAAGCTATGTGAACCACAGGAGCTGGAGTGGGAGCTTAGTGTACAAGCAGAGGTGAGTGATTAGAGCACAAATAGAAAGGGCATGGCCTTGGGGTCGGAAACAGAGAGCTCCACAAGTGAGCGGGCTGGGGTGGAAACAAGCTGCTGGGGTCTGCAACTACCTGAAGGGAGGTTGTAGCCAGGAGGGGGTTGGTCTCTTCTCCCAGGCAACCAGCACCAGAACAAGACACAGTCTCAAGCTGCACCAGGGGAAGTGTAGGCTCGAGGTGAGGAGAAAGTTCTTCATGGAGAGTTGTTAGACATTGGAATGTGTTGCCCAGGGAGGTGTGGAGTCACCATCCCTGGAGGTGTTCAAGAGGGGATTGGACGTGGCACTTGGTGACATATTTTAGTGGTCCCTGGAGGTGTTCAAGAGGGGATTGGACGTGGCACTTGGTGACATATTTTAGTGGTCATGAGGTCTTGGGTGACAGGTTGGACTTTGATGATCCTTGAGGTCTTTTCCAACCTTATTGATTCTGTGATTCTGTAAGGGCAGAAGGGGTGAGAAATGCAGATCAGCAATAGATGAAAGCTGATTTCTGCAGACTGAGGATGCTGGACTGTGGTTTCCACCAAAACCTTCCAAGCAAGAAGGGTGTCCATGTGATCTAGACAGCCTTAGGTTGGGAAATGAAGGCACAGACACATCCTGGGTTGTCTTTCTCTTTTCACACCATGCTCCGAGGGAGCACCCAAGTCCCGCAGCTCAACTGCATCCAGTTCACTTGAAAGACAATTTGTTGTTTTTTTCCTATTACTTGACAGATATATGAGGCTGAGGGAAGGGAAGCAGAAGTTGCCCCAGTCTGTGGGTTGCTTCACATTGGAGAAGTGCCAGGGAGGCCAGGGCACTGACAGGAGACCCTGGATATTTGCAGGACATGAGCTGGTAGGTGCGTCTAGGGTAGGTGGGTCTAGGGTAACGGAAAGGTATAAGACTCTAGCTTTCTGCTCTTCAACTGCTGAGGAGCCTGAGCTAGGTGTTTCTTAGCAGAGCATCTGGGTAGGAGGCTTGGGAAATGCCTGTCTACTTCACTTATTTTTCCAGATGCTGTCTCTGTGTCCAACATTTCAGACCAGTGATGACCAGACTGCCCTAAGGTTAGGATCACTTATAGCTGAGACTCATGTGCAATTAGTCTCCCGAGGTGGTGGCATGTCACACTCATGACCACCCTGAACACTGCTTTTAGGACAAGCTGCAGGCTCACTTTCCATTACCACAGCTCTCCACTCCTTGGGTAGGCGGCAGTGACAGCTGTGCCTGCCTGAGTCATTCTCTGTCAGTATTAACAAGATTCTGCAGGCCCGGTGGCACTTGCTAACCCTGGCAGAGTAGCAGTCCTGGTGAAGAAGGCCCCAAGGGTGGGGTTTCCAGACAAGAAGTAAAGGTGACTGCAAAGCATGCTGCCATCCTGAAAAGGGGCCTGGCAGGACCATCCTGCAAGTGGAGCTGCAGGACAGACTGCGGCTAGGCTGGGCTGCAAAGACAGCACAGTTGCCCTGGTGTGTGATGGATGTAGTCACAGGTAATGTAGCTCAGAAGGTACCAAGAAGTGGCTTTGAGCTAGGTGATAGGCAAGATATAATTATAGAGCATCTTCACCACACAGACTGCTTACAGCAAGGATTACAGAGTCTTACTGGAGAGATGTGGATTTGATGTGTGGATTGTTCATTGGATAAGGAATTGGCTGGCTGGTCACATCCAGAGGGTGGTGCTCAATGGCTTGAAGTCCAGATGGAGACCAGTGACAACTGGTGCCCCTCAGGGGTCCATACTTGGACCTGTGCCGTTTAATGGTTTTATCAGTGACATAGACAGTGGGATTGAGTGCACCATCAGCAAGTTTGTAGATGGCACCAAGCTGAGTGGTGCTGTCCATACACCAGAGGGACAGGATGTCATCCAGAGGGACCTGGACAAGCTGGAGAAGAGGGCCCAGGTGAACCTCGTGAGCAAATGCAGGGTCCTGCACCTGGTCCAGAACAATCCTCCCTGTCAATACAGACTGGGGGATGAGGTGGTAGAAAGCGGACCTGAGGAAGAGGACTTGGGGGTGGTGATGGATGAGAAGCTGGACATGAGCAGGCAGCGTGCACTTGCAGCCTAGAAGGCTAATTGCATCCTGGGCTGCTGCTTTGAGCAAGCAGTGTGCTGAGGTGGCCAAGAATGCCAATGGCATCCTGGTTTGTCTTAGCAATGCTGTGTCCAGCAAGAGCAGGGAAGTGATTGTCCCCAGCTCTGGTAAGGCCACACCTTGAGTACTGTGTCCAGTTGTGGGCACCTCGATACAGGAGAGATGTGGAGGTGTTGGAGCGAATGCAGAGGAGGGCAACGAAGCTGGGGAAGGGCCTGGAGAATAAATCTTATGTGGAATGACTGAGGGAGCTGGGGCTGTTTAGTTTGGAAAAGAGGAGGCTGAGGGGAGACCTCATTGCTGTCTACAACTACCTGAAAGGACATTGTGGAGAGGCTGGTGCTGGTCTCTTCTCAACAGTAATTAGTGATAGAACAAGAGGGAAGAGCCTCAAGCTGTGACTGGGTAGGTTTAGACTGGACATTAGGAAGAAGTTTTTCACAGAAAGAGTGGACAGGCATTGGAATGTGCTGCCCAGGGAGGTGGTTGAGTCACCAACCCTGGATGTGGTGCTTAGGGATATGGTTTAGGGGTGAACCTTGTAGAATAGGGTTATCAGTTGGATTTGGTGATCCTGATGGTCTTTTCCAACCTGAATGTTCCTGTGATTCTGTGTGAAAAGCTGTGCAGCCAGCAGATCCAGAGAGGTGATTCTGCACTTTGCTCTGGTGAGACTTCACCTGGAGTACTGCATCCAGGTCCAAAGCTCTCAATATAGGAAGGACATGGACCTGATGAAGTGGGTCCATAGCAGGGCCATGGAAATGATCAGGGGGTTGGAGCACCTCTGCTACAATGACAAGCTGAGGGATCTGAGTTTGTTCAGCTTGGAGAAGGCTCCAGTGAGACCTAATTGCCACCTTCCAGTACCTGAATGGGGCCTGCAAGAAGGCTGGGGAGGGCCAGCAGGGATAGAATGAGGAGCAATGCTTTGAAATTAGAGAAGAGTAGGTTTAGGTTGGGTGTTAGGAAAAAGTTCTTTACGATGAGGGTGGTTGAGCACTGGAACAGGTTGCCGAGAGAGGTAATTGAGGCTCCATCCCTGGAGATATTCAAGGTGAGGCTTGACATAGCACTGGGTGACCTGATCTAGTTGAGGATGCCCCTGCTGACTGCAGGAGGGTTGGACCAGATGACCTTTAGAGGTCCGTTCCAGGTGATTCTATGATTAAAGATCTGCTGATAGGTAGTCAGACCACATGCCCAGGGGTAGCTGTCAAATTAAAAATACAAGGCACTGTTAGGAGAAAGAAGTGAACTAGTTAATTAGTGTAGGGAGGGTCCTGGTGACTTCTTTTCATACCATGCACAGACTTTTATAAAAGCAGGAGAATTAAACCATCATTTGAAGCTGCCCTCTCGAGAATTTATTTGAATGCAGTCTATTTCAATTACTGTGTATTCAAAATTCCCGTGCTAATATTCTATCTGCAGAGACTTATGATGTGTGTTGGTTGAAATCTGAGTGAAATTAATATAGTTGTTTCATTAAAAAAAAGAAAAAAGAAGCAGAAATAATCTACTTATTTGAAAGTGCCTCAAGGAACATTGAGCAGAAAAGAGGCGCAGTAACTGGGGAGTGATTTTGAAAGCAGCTCTTACAGGCCAATTGCTCAGAGCCAGTCCCAGAAAATAAGGGAAACCTTCTTTTATTAAACATGATTGCTGTGACCTTCTCTGGTTAACCTCCAGCAGGAAAAATGAGCTATGCACTGTGTATGATTTGTTGTTATTACAGCTGGGCTGGTTTTCAGTGAACCCGTGGAAGCTGGGGTGTTTATTTTGATTTACTTTTCTTTGGTTTTGCTCAAAAGAGCAAAATCAAATAAAACATCTCCTAGGGCTGCACATGTGCACCCATTTTGCTTTGAGTACTGTGACCCCTGCTCTCACCTCTTTTCTCTGTGTGAACATAAGAGCTGTGTGTGTCCCTATCTCCCCTCCTTCCACATGTAGAGAGGCTCTGCAATGGGTACTGAGCATTATCCTCCTCCCAGTGCAGAGATCGCTGCCATACCTGATCCTTGAGTAAGGGCTGCTAAGGTAAGCTTTCACTTATCCATCTTCTTCAGAGGCAAGCACCACTAACCCTCCTCTGGGGACTGCATAAATGAGTTGGAGAGTAACACTTTGATGTATTTACGCACAACAAAGTCAAGAGGGCCCCATTGTGCTGCAAGCAGAGCTCCAGAGAGCTCCTGCTGTGGGGACACCAGAGGGACAAAACACAGACTGGCAGCAAGACCGGAGGGACAAGGACAGCACAGTCGTGTGTGTGCTTGGGTATTCTTGCCAGCCTCCTATGCTGCATTATGTATGCAGCATAATCAGGAGCAGAAGTAAACCCCCACAGAACCCAGGCTCAGTGAGCTAATTGTGGATTAGGTCATTTTCTATGTGCCTTCCAAGATGACTGCACATACCTCATTAAGATGCCTAGCATATTTTGTTTAGCCCAAATGCTGATGGAACTGGAAGGTTATTGGTCTGGTGTCCAGGGTATTTGCCAAGCTGATTTTTATGTGGACTGTAAATCAGCAGGCTTTCAGTTTCCAAGGAATAAAGTTACCAACAAGGTTTAATCACACAATTACTTTAAGGAACAATCAAATCACTAATTTTTTTTTTTCTAAAATCACAAGAATCCACTGATTCATATTTCTGTGTAATTTCTTGGCCTCAGCTCTCACTTCAGGAAAAAAAATATGCATTTGACTTATCTGATGAAGAAGGTTGTTTAAAGAATGCAACAATTACAAATAGTTGTGGTTGGAAGGCACCAGGAGATTGTCTAGACCAAACTCCTGCTCAAGCACAGCCATCTAAAGCTGGTTGTCCAGGAACATATCCTGCTGGGTTTTGAGTGTCTCCAGAAATGGAGACTCCACAATCTCTCTGATCACTTACAGAGTAAAAAAAAAAAAAAACAAAAAAAAAAAAAAAAAAAAACCAAAAAACTCAGGTTTAAATGGAATTTCCTCTGTTTCCATTTGTGCTGATAGCCTCCTGACCTTCCACTGGGCATCACTAAAAAGAGTCTGGCTCTGATTTCTTTACTGTCTTCCAAAATCAGATATTTATATACACTAATAAGTTCCCTGTGAGCCTTTCCTTCTCTGGGCTGAACAGCCCCAGCTCCTTCAGCCTTTCCTCATGCATCAGATTCTCCAATCCATGAAGTATCTTTACGGTCCTTCAAGGGACTCTATCCAGTATGTCCATATCTCTGTTGTCCTGAGGATCTGAGACCTGAACACAGCACCCCAGATGTGTCTCAGCAGGACTGAGCAGACAAGGATTGACCCCCAAGCCCTACCCTGCAAAGCTCTTTCCAGGTGTTTTGTCCCTATGGTGTACTGGTGCATATGGTTATTCCTCCCCAGGGGTAAAGCTTGGCCCTCCTCTTTGCTGAACTTGATGAGATCCCTGTCATCCCAAGGATGGTACCTTTGGTTGATGCCCTGCATCTGAGCATAGAACACATTTGGGCCTGCAGGAGGCAATCCTTGAAAATCAACCAGCTCCTCTGGACCCCTCTTCTTTCCAGGATCATAACCCATGGGATCCTTCCAAGCAGCAATCTGAAGAGGTTAAAGTCTGCTCTTCTGAAGTCCACATTTGTGTTCTTGGTCTTTTTTCAACCATCTCATGATTGCTGCAGGCAAGGCTGCCCCAACCTTCACAGCCCTGATCATCTCCCTTTGTCATCTCTTCAGTCACCTGTGTCAGGAGGTTATTGTCAGTCTACACCAAAGACCTCCTGAATGTGCTCTGATGTCTTGCCTGTTCAGTAGAAATTGGGGTGGTTAAAATCTCCCCTGAGGGCTAGGGTCTGTGAATAGGCAGCTTCTTTCACTTCTTCCAGCTGCCTGAGGAAATTACTGGGTTTGGGTTTTTTCTCATTTGTTTGTGGAGTTTTTGTTTGTTTGTTTTGTTTGTTTGGTTTGGTGTTTTGTTGTACTTATTGTTGTTTTGTTTGTTTGTTTTTTTTTTTTTTTGTAGAGTGGCAACTATTCAAGCAATGGTGTTGCGTTAAATTACATGCATCTATTCTATTTTGCTTTCAGTCATTTAAATGCCGTTTCCCAGATCTTTCATCTTTAATATTGAAGTTCTCCAGAAAAGAAGGGATTTGGAAAATATGAGTTAAATTGGATTGCTCAGGCTTGAGAATGGAAAGCACACACCTCTCCATCTCACAATTTTATCTGAACCTTCTCCTGAGGTGTCTCACAGCAGAAAGGAGAAGCAAACAAATGTGACCTCCAGGGAAAATGCATCTCTCATCTTCAAGCTCCAGGAAGATCTGTATTCAGCACTGTCCAATGGTGTGCCCACCAGCTAGCCACTGTCCTCATTCTGTACAGGATTTTCTGGTACAGCATCCTCGCGTTAAGGAAACAAAAAAAACCTCCTCATTTTCGTAGAATCATAGAATCATAGAATCAGTCAGGGTTGGAAGGGACCACAAGGATCAGCTAGTTCCAACACCCCTGCCATGGCCAGGGACACCTCACACTACATCAGGCTGGCCAGAGCCTCATCCAGCCTGGCCTTAAACACCTCCAGGGATGGGTCCTCAACCACCTCCCTGGACATCCCACTCCAGGCTCTCACCACTCTCATGGGGAAGAACTTCTTCCTCACGTCCAGTCTGAATCTCCCCACTTCCAGCTTTATTCCATTCCCCCTAGTCCTGTCACTTCCTGATAGCCTAAAAAGTCCCTCCCCAGCTTTCTTGTAGGCCCCCTGCAGATACTGGAAAGCCACAAGAAGGTCACCTCAGAGCCTTCTCTTCTCCAGACTGAACAGCCCCAACTCTTTCAGTCTGTCCTCATAGGAGAGGTGCTCCAGCCCTCTGCTCATCCTGGTGGCCCTTCTCTGCACACCTTCCAGCATGTCCATATCCCTCTTGTGATAGAGGCTCCAGAACTGGACGCAGTACTCCAGGTGGGGTCTCCCCAGAGCTGAGTAGAGGGGGAGAATCACGTCCCTTGACCTGCTGGCCACACTTCTCTTGATGCAGCCCAGGATCTGGTTGGCTTTCTGGGCTGCAAGTGCACCCTGACAGCTCATGTTGAGCTTCTCATCCACCAGCAACCCCAAGTCCCTCTCCTCAGGGCTGCTTCCTAGCCAGCCCCTGCCCAGCCTGTATTTGTGCTTGGGATTGCCTCGACCTACATGCAGGACCTTGCACTTGGTCTTGTTGAACCTCATGAGGTTGGCTTGTGCCCACCTCTCCAGCCTGTCAAGGTCCCTCTGGATGCCATCCCTTCCCTCCAGCGTGTCTGCTGCACCACACAGCTTGGTGTCATCAGCAAACTTGCTGAGGGTGCACTCAATGCCTCTGTCCATGTCACTAACAAAGATGTTGAACAAGACTGGTCCCAGGACTGATCCCTGAGTGACTCCACTTGTCCCTGGCCTCCACTGGGACATGGACTCATTTTCCTTTCCTCTGCTTGCTGGAATTGACACTAGTTTGCTTGAGGTCTTGCTTCCTTTTAGGAGTGCACCAATGAGTGGGGAGGTAACTTCAAACTAACTTGACATCTGTTCCTGCCTTTGCTCTCCCACATCTCCTATCACCTCCTCCTATTTGTGCCCATGATTCCTCTTACACCGTGACATGTGCAGCACCTGCTAAGCCTTGATCAATGCCCAGTGGATGCAGATAATCATCATGGGGGCACTGGGAAGAAAAAAAGGAATTCAACAGCCAGCCCTGCAGCACTCAACTCCCTCCTGCTTCTCAAATCCACTAATTCCATTCTTCAATGCAGTATGGTAGCCAAGGAAATTTTCTGGCAAGTCCTGGAGCTATGTGTTGCACATAGCAAAATTTGTACACGATACCTGGGGAGTCTGTGGCAATGCCACACAAAAAATGAATTTTATACCATCGTTGTGCATGGACAACTTAAACATACATTGAAATAAAAAGTGGATATAAAATATGTAAGTGCTGGATAATAAAGAAAGCTTTTATGTAAGGAGATTGAGTTTCAAGTCGCTTGTCAGAGGCAAAAGTCTGTGGCTGTCTGTGAATGGCCAAATGCCTTTACAGGGCAAGTGGCAAAGAGCCAGGAGAAGTGAGAAGTGCCTGCAGCACTCGACCAAAAGTACCACCTACACACACTTTGCGCCAAGTGCTGTTCACAAGCAGGGTGGAGGCAGTGCATAAATCCCTGGGTTACATAAACCATACAGTGTTCATGTAAGAAAAGCCAGAGATGCAGAGTGTCAGCTACCATGCAGCTGGTGGGGTTGTGTTGCCTGATGTTTCTAGCAGGGCTCAGGGCACCTGTAGATTTATTTAAGCTGTCCTGTCCCCAAGGAAGCAATGGAGAGTGCAGCCAGTGGAGACTCTGTGTTTCACAGCCACTCGTTCTGTTAGAGACATTTCGGGTGCCCTTCTGGCCATAGCCTCAATTAAATCATCCCAGGGCACCTGCCAACTATGAGCCCTGATGAGAACAAAAATCGTAGCAATAGTGCCGTTAGGAATAAGGTTACTGCCATCTGTTGGTTGAAACCTCATGGGGAGCTGTAAGAATCCTTGATGAGGATGCAAGTCTACTGAAAAAGGATATTTTATTTCAGATGACAAGTGTGACATGATCGTGTTTCAGAAATCAGAGGAGGGGGCCGAGATGTTTTGTCTGTGTTACTATATTACATACTTGCTGCTCTGCATATCAGTTTAAGTCCTTTGCTGAAGTACTGGCCAAAGTTTTAACTTTTCAAGCTGTGGGTCTACAAATACTTCTCTTTGCAGCAATGCCAGCTAACTGTTCATGGTCGCTCTACAGCTGAACGTTCATTATAAACTACCATTCCTGGGACAGCACCATAGACCAAACACACAAATTGGTGAGGATTAGGAATAACCTCTTCCCTCCTTTTCCCCATATTAGTTGAAAGCTGCATAAGTCTCCAGGACCCCTCTGTGTGTTTTCACATAAACACAACAGAGCTGAGGGAGGAAGCACCCATAGGAACTGCTGAAAGCTGCCCTGATGCTGTGAGAAATTTCTGCCTGTTTCATCAGGGCTTTCAGTGGAACAGAAATATGTTGCAGCCACCCAAATCTGTAAAATCTGGGACCAGCCTATAAAATGGCTGTTTCATAGGTCCGTCCAAAGGCTGTAACCATCCATCTTTCTGCCTCTCCTCCTCCCAAGCCCAGACCCGCTCAGAATTCACATTCACCGCCTGAAGGTCTGCCCTGTTCTCTGGCTGAAAGTCACAGCTACAGACTGACCATTAGAAGTAAATCCTGTAGATTAAGCAGTCCTGAGAGACAATAAATGTTCACCCTTCAGCTTTCTCTACAGGTCTACTAAACAAATGTACATGCACCAAACCTTTCCAGAATGAGGAGTTTCCACAGTAAGCAAAATGGAACCTTCAGGCTGCCTCTGTCCAAAATTATTTATTATTAGAGTCTTAGGTGTTCACAGTTCCATTAAATAACCCAATCTGTACACCAGTGGGCATGTTGCTGTGTCCACTGGGCTCTCTTTTTTCCCCTCTATGCTCTGTCAGGCTCCACTTGCAGCTATATGCAATAGCCTGGCATCTTACTTCCAATAAAATTTCATTCAAGGTTCAAAAAGATGTCAAGTATATTGAAAGACCACAACACATAATTTGGGATGTTTCTGGGCCCTTGCATTGGAAATGTGCATGGGCAGAAGCACCAACATTTCTAACTGAAAAACATGTCTCCTATAGGGTAGCCAAAATGGGTTTGATCTAGAGATTAGGGGAGGGGGAGTGACAGTTTCCAGGTTTCTTTCCATAGAGGTTGAATGGAAAGTCCCCAGACTGCTCCATGTGGTTCCCCCTAATTTGTGTGGATGACAAATTCTTCCTCACAGATCATGTAGCAATTGCTGCTCCTCACACTCCACCAGCCACACTGCAGCCAGAGGTCAAGTTTCCTCTGCAGTGTGACCTTGCTGGTAGGTTAATGCACTAGTCTCTCCCATTCGCTTCCAACAGCTGCAGCATATTCTGAAATATTAGGAAGCTAATTTCAGTTTTTGTGTGATCTTTGCAGAGCTGGTGGAAACCAAATGGAGAAGAGCCAATTTCCCCCAGCAATTTAGAACTCCAGCTGAACTTTTGTTCGAATTGTAAGGAATATTAAAGAAAGACTCACATGCTGGAAGCCTGCCTGTGGCTTTCAGCAGAGATTTAAAGGGGAATTAGCCGGCTAGGTTAAACATCGCCTTACTCATCCTTGTAAATCACAGCTCTTAATTCTTATTTTGCTTTTCCTGCGCAAGAATTACAGGCTGGGGATGTGTTCTTGTAATAAAGCAAGTAGATGAGTACCTACAAGGCTTATCTCAAAAATGTCAGCATTGAGACATTCACACAATCACAGACTGCAGTGGGTTGGAAGGTACTCTCAAAGGTCATCTTGTCCAACTCTCCTGCAATGACCAGGGACACCTCCAGCTAGATCAGGCTGCCCAGGGCCACGTCAAGTCTGGCCTTGAATGTCTCCAGAGACAGGGCTTCAACCACATCCCTGGGCAACCTGTTCCAGGATTTTACCACTCTCATTGTAAAGAACTTCCTCTTGATGTTCAACCTAAATCTGCCCTGCTCCAATTTAAAATCATTGCCCCTAGTCCTATCACTACAAGCCCTTCTAAACAGTCCTTCCCCAACTTTCCTGTAGGTCCCCTTCAGATATTGAAATGCAGTTACAAGGTCTCCATGGGGCTCCAGGGTAAAGAGCCTAAATTCTTTCAGCCTTCCTTCATAGGAGAGGTGCTGTAGTCCTCTGATCATCTTTATGGACCTCCTCTGGACCTGCTCGAGCAGGTCTATGCCCTTCTTGTGTCAGGGGTCTCAGAACTGAACACAGTACTCCAGGTGAGGTCTCACCAGAGCAGAGCAGAGCGGCAGAATCACCTCTCTGGATCTGCTGGCCACATTTCTTTTGATGCAGCCCAGGATGTAATTTGCCTTCTGGGCTGCAAGTGCACATTGTTGGCTCATGCCCAGCTTCTCATCCACCAGCACCCCCAAGTACTTTTCTGCAGGGCTGCTCTCAATTTCATCGTCCCCCAGCCTGTATTGGTAGAGGATTACCCCACCTGAGGTTCAGGACCTTGTGCTTTGCCTTATTGAACCCCACAAGATTCTCCTCAGCCCACCTCTCCAGCCCATCCAGATCACTCTGGATGGCATCCTGTCCTTCAGTCTTATCATCCACACCACTCAGCTTGGTATCAGTTGCAAACTTGCTGAGGGTGCACTCAGTCTCACTGTCTGTGTCATTGATGAAGATATTGAACAGCACTGGTGCCCATACAGACCCGTGAATGACACCACTTCTCACTTATCTCCATCTGGACATTGAGCCATTGACCACTACCCTTTCCGTGCCATCATCCAACCAATTCCTTATCCACTGAACAGTCCACCCACCAAATCCATATCTCCAGTTTGGAGGGAAGGATGGTGTGGGGGACTGTGTCAAAGGCTTTTACAAAAGTCCAGATAGATGACGTCTGCTGGCCTTCCCTTGCCCGCTGATGTAGTCACATCACAGTAGAGAGCCACTAGGTTGGTCAGGCAGGACTTGCCTGTTGTGAAGCCATGCTGGTTGTCTTGAATCCCCTCCCTGGTCTCCATGTGCTTTAGCATAGCTTCTAGGAGAAACTATTCCATGATCTTTCCAGGCAGAGAGGTGAAGATGACAGGTTGGTAATTTCCAGGGTCCTCTTTTTACCCTTTTTAAAAACAGGTGTCATGTTTCTTTTCTTCCAGTCTCCAGGGACTTCACCTGATTGCCAGAACTTCAAATATCATGAAGAATGACTTTGTAACTACATCAGCCAATTCCTTCAGAACTCTGGGATGCATCTCCTCAGGTCCCATAGATTTTTATATGTTCAGGTTCCTCAGGTGGTCATGAACTTGATCTTCCCTGGCAGTGGGAGGGAATTTACTGCACTGATCTGCACCTACGGGTCCATCAGCTTGGGAGGGCAACAAAGCAAGATTGCCAGTGAGGACTGAGGCAAAAAGAAGTTATTGAGTATCCCAGCCTTCTCCTCATGTGTTGACACCAGCTCTCCATTCTCACCCCTCAAAGGGGCTACACTTTCTTTAACCTTTCTTCACTGGTTGATGTACCCATAGAAGCCCTTTTTTCATTTTTTACATCCCTTGCCAGGTTCAGCTCTAGCCATGCCTTGGCTTTCCTGATTTCATCTCTACACAACCACAGGTGGTGTTCCTGTATTCCTTACCTGACCCTGCTTCCACTGTCTGTGCAGTTCCCTCTTGCTCTCTATTTTGGCTAGCAGGTCTCTGTTCAGCCTTGCTGGTCTCTCCTAACAGGACAGATGAACACAAGGTAGTGGCTGCAGTGTCTGGGTGCTCTTTCAGGGATGCTGCCCAGGTGGCTTCACTAAGGGCTGTGCAGCAGTGGAGTAGTCATGATGTGGCTGCTGGACAGTGGGGATGGCTGCCTGGTTCGTGAGGCAGAGGATAGGTTCAGCTGCTAAAAGCAGAGGTTCTCTGGGGTGTTTCACAAGGTAATAGTGAAAATAAAACCCAACAGGCCAAATAAATTGGAAAAAAAAAAAAAAAACAACAAAACAACAATCCTTCTAGGGCCAGGAAATCACTTGGTAGTTACCAAAGACTATTCTGGTAAATAGCATGGCTAATGCATTTCCTCAAACTCCTGCCCCTTTCCAGCAACCAATCACCTACCGTCACCACTGGACTGCCCAGCTGTGACTGTGGAGGAGTGGCTGCTCCTCAACACCCCTCGCTGAGAGCAAGGGGAAAATGGACCTCCTGCCAGCCAGCAAAATCAAAATGTTCAATTTTACAGTGTCCTCAGGGCTCTGCCTAGACCAATGCCTGCATGGAGCATGAGCAAAACACATGCAGGAAGCAGCTGTGCCCATGTAAGCCCATATCAAGGAGGTCTCCCGAGGCCTGGAGATAAAGCACAGTGTGTAGCTGGAATGCTGGAAAGGAGGAGGCATGTGGGCAAGGCTGGCTCACTGGCTCCACAGCCCCTTTGCTTTGGGTAGAATTCTAGCAGAAGCACACTCTGTGCATTTGTAGAAGTGTTTCTGTGGCCCTTGCTGCAAGGCTTGGATCTGAGGAAGAAAAGAATAATGCAGGTATGAAGAAACAGTAATGAGTTCCTACAAATTGTTTTTGTTTGACTCATCCCATTAGAGTTTGAGGTTTACAATTGTATGATGCAGAATACAACCATCCTTAGAAGATACACAGAAAAAGCAATGTTTATCTACCTGCTTTATTATTGGTACTTGCTGGTGTTATGCCAAAGGTCTTCAAGTGAACAAAGAGAAATTAGTGTCAGTAACAAATGTCTCTCACACATAATCTGTCACCCTTGCCCAGGGTCAGAATGAGACAATGGGCCTGAAGCCAGTGTCTTTGCTTGCTCTTGTGTCCCAACACAACTATGAAATCAAGTTATTGACACAGAAGTGAGCCCAGTTTTCACTTATGAGGTCAGGTGGCCTCAGGGCTGCGCTGGCTATACCCAGTCTTTACTGTACTGCTATTCAGTATTGTTTATATTCAGTATTGGTTGCAGGTTTTCCCTGCCCCACTTGCTGCAGCTCCATTGTCTTTAGCACAGAAGAGCACCCAGCTGGTATAAAATAGGAGGAGAATAAAGCACAGAGAAAGCAGAGGTTTGGGGATCTTCTGCATCTTCTGAGTGCACATTTCTGTTTACACAAGAGTCAGTCTGCTCCTGGACAACTTTTACCTTGGTTTCTCCATTGCAGCACAGCCCCTAAGGAGATACTACTTCCTGTGGGCTGCAAACTCTGTTCCCTAAATTGGAAAAGAGATTTCATCTAATTCAAGAAGAAGAGTGAGGGCAGGGTGAGGGGATGAAGCTGCATGAGAGACTGATAGTGGAGAATCAAAAGGGGACTAGATATGGCTGTGATAGCGCTGAGGGGCAGCAGAGCCTGATGGCATGATGCACAGCACGTACCACATGAGGCAGCAGCAACGGGGTGGGGGAGAGCATCATCCCCATTAGCCTCCCATGTCCTCCCTGCCATAAATCTGTGTCTGGTTGACAAAAGGCGATGTGCTCATCGATTCCTGGTGCTGAGGGTGCCTGTCCTTCTATAAATCTAATCTGATGTCTATTCTCCTGTCCTTGACTCTAAGTAGTTGCACAATTTTTTGGCACACCAAGAATGAAATGAAAGCAGTGTACACTTCCAAGAGGCGAATATATTCCTAATTCCCCTCTTTCTGTTTTCTTTATCCTTGCTTTCTTGGATGCTTAATACATATGCGCCAACACCAGGTCCCATGAGAGCTCAGCGCTATGATAGCTCTCTATTCCTTCTTAATCTTCCCCTTCTAAAAGCACCTTCTGAAGGTGTGTGGCAGTTTTAGGCTATGCCTTTAAAATTTTTCACAGATCTTGAGCAGAAAAGTAGTAAAATGTAAATAAATCACTATTGTGTATAAAAAGGGAAACAATGATTATTCTAAACGATTCCATTGGAGAGGTATCTACCTTAAGATTTGGTTCCCAAAACAATTTTTCTCACTTTTCTCACTTCTTCACTCTGGGAGAGGCTAACAGGCTTTACTGACCTTGGCTGAATTGCTTTTATTTTGGCTAATATCTCTACTTCTGTCTCTTGTCCCTTTTGTACAGAGGGGTAAGGGGGAGGCAGGGAGGGAGAAGCTGTTGCAGCTCCCCTGGTCTTTGACCAGGGGTGTCCTAGTGCTGTTTGTTAATTGTAAATGTTGTAAATACTCTATATGCTGGAAGGTGTGCAGAGAAGGGCCACCAGGATGATCAGAGGGCTGGAGCACCTCTCCTATGAGGACAGACTGAAAGAGTTGGGGCTGTTCAGTCTGGAGAAGAGAAGGCTCCGAGGTGACCTTATTGTGGCCTTTCAATATCTGAAGGGGGCCTACAAGAAAGCCAGGGAGGGACTTTTTAGGCTATCAGGTAGTGATAGGACTAGGGGGAATGGAACAAAGCTGGAAGTGGGGAGATTCAGGCTGAATGTGAAGAAGAAGTTCTTCCCCATGAGAGTGGTGAGGGCGTGGAATGGGTTATCCAGGCAGGTGGTTGAGGCTTCATCCCTGGAGGTGTTTAAGGCCAGGCTGGATGAGGCTCTGGCCAGCCTGATGTAGTGTGAGGTGTCCCTGGCCATGGCAGGGGGTTGGAACTAGCTGATCCTTGTGGTCCCTTCCAACCCTGACTGATTCTATGATTCTATATTCATTGCATTTCATTGTAAATTGTAGTTTTGCCTGTAAATATAGCTTCCATTTGCTTCCACCTGAGATAATCTGGCAAAGTCAATGTTGGGGGGGGGTTATTTCCAACCCACCACAAGGTGCTTCTAGACATTAAACAACAATTCTTCTGTAGGGTTCAAATTCATTGTTGGGAGTCACTGCTCTTCCTTCAGAGTGCTCCTTCAGTGGGACAGTGTGGTCTGCCTCAGCTCTGCTTTATCTCATCACTCCTTTGGGTCAGTCAGATACAATTTAGGATGCTCCATCATTTTACAATGGGTTTCTGCCTCGTGCTGACCTGATCTCTGTAACCCTTTGTGCTTCTGCATTCGTGTACCTGGATCGTCTCCAATACAGTGATATTCACCTGTACACATAGAATAGATGAATTTGAGATGAAAGATAGGTCCAATAATTTCATAAATAAAAGAGTATAGATAATAGAAATTAAATCAATGTTCCCAGGCAGGAAATAAGCGAGTCACTGCTATGAAATGCACATTACACTGCTGACAGGTGTTTTAATATAGCTTGTGAATATGGCATTTATTTATAAGGGGGGGGGTAGCTAAGACAAAACCTTAGAGTCTAATTATTTATCCAGCTATGCAATTATTAGTTATAAATCTCTAAAATGGCTGAGAAAGTGTTTGGGGAAGTGCCAAGTCTGGCTCTGTGTGAAATGCTATTGCTAGGAACTGTGTTATTCCTACTGATATATTATGGCCAAAGACACCAGAGGCTTTCCATTTTCTGGGAGCTCTGCTTTTTTCGCAGCAAGAAATGTACTTTCAGTGACGGCTTTAATATCATGTTACAGGCTCTGGCCACGCAAGGGAGAAGGAATGGAGGGAACTGGGCCTTTCTGGATTAAATGTCTATTATATGGTTGCCAGGGACAACAGGGGACCAGGTTTAATGACCCAGGTGGTCTTTTCATATTCTGTACTCATATCCTCTGCTGTTCAAATGGTTCCTTGGGGATCTGCCTGATCAAATATGAACGGTACTAAATCCTAAGACCTGTTGGAAGAGTGTCAGCCTGAGTGATATAGTGTGTGCTGAGGCAGAAGAGGAGTGTGTGAGTTATCCAAGCTCAGCTTATCCTGTCCCAACTGTGACAGGTCCTCAGGAGCAGGGAACACATCTCTGCTTCCCTCCCACTCGCTGTACAGAGGAGTCCTTTGCTAGAAGCTGGCACTGGCTTTGTTTCAATGCTCTCTGCACCTTCCATCCAAGGCTTATCAAATCCTGGAAGGCTCCTGTATCCAGAATCTCAGTGTCACTGCAGGTTTGCCAGTGGTAAAGTAATAAACTCTATAAAGAAACCAGTAAGGACTCCTGGCATAATGAGCAGGGTAACAGTGCAAGAACTTGGGCTATATATCATTAGTTTAGCTTTAGCCACACAGATGGTGAATATAAAGACTGAGTTACATACCCTCGTACAGTTTCCACAGGGCTATACCATAATTGTAGGCTACTGGTAGGGATATCTTAAGCATACCTCCCACAAATTTCTCCTGTGGTTTATAATGAAAGATCAAGAAACTGGACCACTAACAAATTTTAGGTTTCTTGTTAGTATAAAATTTATTACAGTAGTCAAGCACAGGAAAAAGCCAATTATCATTTGCCATCAGAGTTAGAAAACTCCAGAAAACAAGGGTAAAGAACACTGCCATACTGGGAATGAAACCTTTTTGAAACCTTGTCCAGTTGGCACTTGCCAAGGTCCACCACAGAGTGATTTGGAAGCTGTCCACATATAGGTGCTTCCTAGGATGTGTAGCCTTCCTAGGTTTGCCACACCTCCACTACCAGATGAAAAGCTGCAACACAGGCTGCGCTGAAGAAATGATTGCTGCACCACCTTCTGTGTTTCCTCAGCCCAGAAAGGAGGGAGAAAAGCATTAAGAATCCTGCCAAATGTTGCCCTGAACCACACTTTCACAGCTGCTGGCATTGTATTTGAGATGGCTCCTCTGGAGGCACACATCTGATCTGGGTCTGTCCTGAGCCTGCATTCAGTGGCATTTTTGGTGAGGGAGGTTGAGGACAATGGGTGCAATAGTTCAGGCTTCAGATGCTTTGGATGATACTGCAGGGTGCATGCATCCTGGTCTTTCATATCTTCTTCATCCTTTCCTCCAGGGCTGCTCCTGCCATACTTGTATGAAAAAAGTCTGGATGAAAGTAGTTTATCAATTCCAGGATACAAATTCTTCCATAAATGAGGGCTCCAGCCTGCTACCCCCAACTTCTGAGTGTCTTGTGTAAGATGCAGTGGGTCCAGCAGCATGGATTGGCATGTGCAAGAGGCAGGTCAGACACAACTTCTCTTCACGCTCACTCCAGCTCTCCTGAAACATAGCAGACTCAGAGCAGAGCTCCTGCTACTGGCTACATTGTTAAATTTCAGATTGATAACAAACATTTGGAGGGGCAGCACCATGTCTCATGGGATCTAGGTCCAGCAAAAAGGTTAGAGCACCATCAGTGGAGGGAACTCAGGAGGGAATGGTGGTGCTTGCCATCCACCTTTCCATGGTGTGGAGAATGGAGTGATGAAAGGACTGTCACTGGGCAATGACAGCCTCTACCCACAGCCAGCAGGGTGACTCAGGACATGGCAAGCTGTATCCCAGAGGTTTTGCCCCATGTTGCTTTCAATTCAGGAGGTCAGGGCAAGTTTTGCTTGTGTGAGCTTCCCCAGAAAGATTTGGGATGGCAATGGCGTGCTCAGTCAGTGGAGTGCTGCTTGGTGTTGCCATGGCCCAAGGGTCTGTCTCTCCAGGCAAAGCACAAGGAGACTGTTCACACACACTGCAGTGCTGTTACTGCCCTTGGGGCTGTGGCTGTGTGGAGCTCCTACAGAAGGACTGTTCAGTGCCCCAGGCCAGCAGAGAAGTCTCTTTCCCTGGAAGCTACTGGGAGGAGGGTACTTCTCCACTACAAGCTAGTGGTGCAGTTTGGTACCATCCAGGCTTGAGGTTTGTGTGCAGCTGAAGGTCATCTGCTGGTGGAGTGAGAGAACAAGCCTTGCCCAGCTACAGGCTTCAGGGCCTGTGGATTTACCTTTCTTTCATTTACAGTGCTGAATTTTTCATGCTATAATAATAAAACCCATTTGTACCACCCTGTACTCATTTGCTGAATCGTTTGACAGAGGAGGAGATTTGGCAGGGTATCTCTTAATTGGTTTGCAGCATGCATCACTGCTCTGTTCTCCTTGCCTCGGTGGAAAGCCATGGTGTGCTTTGCAAAATTAGCTGGGAGCAGAGATTCATCAAAACATGAGATCAGCTGCACTGAGTCAAACCAAAAATTCTCATCAACATGATCCTGTCTCAGATGGTGGCTGGAAGCAGATTTGTGTGAACAGGAGTAAGCACAGGGCAAACACAGTGACACTACACTCCCCAGGCCTTCTAGGATTCCTAGCTGCGTTCAAAAGCAGCACTGGAATCTGCACAGGATGACATCACTGATCTCAAGTCCGAAGCCACAGCTACCTAGGCATCATCCAGGTACAGCCTTAGCTACACCTAGCCAAACACAACTCACAGCCACAGGCAGAGGCTGCACCCTTTGCTTCCCACACAGAGTCACACAGAATCAACCAGGTTGGAAGAGACCCCAAGATCATCCGGTCCAACTGATCACCCAACCCTAACTAAGCAACTAGGCCATGGCACTAAGTGCCTCATCCAATCTCTTCTTAAACACCTCCAGGGACATTGACCCCACCACCTCCCTGAGCAGCCCATTCCAATGGGCAGTCTCTCTTTCTGGGAAGAATTTATGCCTAACATCCAGCCTAAACTTCCCCCTGCACAGCTTGAGACTGTGTCCTCTCGTCCTGTTGCTGGTTGCCTGGGAGAAGAGACCAACCCCCACCTGGCTGCAACCTCCCTTCAGGTAGTTGTAGATGGCAATAATGTCTCCCCTGAGCCTCCTGTTCTCCAGGCTAAACAACCCCAGCTCCCTCAGCTGCTCCTCACAGGGCTGTGCTCCAGACCCCTCACCAGCTTTGTTGCCCTTCTCTGGACATTTTCAAGCAACTCAACGTCTTTCTTGAATTGAGGGGCCCAGAACTGGATGCAGTACTCAAGGTGTGGCCTAACCAGGGCTCAGTACAGGGGCAGAACCTGCAACAGCTCTGGCCTCTAAGACTCTTTCTGCAGACTGCTGCAACCCACGGAAATAGGTGGGTTTCTGCCATTTGAGGGAATGGAGTGGCTCAAGAGAAAGATCTGCTGGGGGTCATAGCTGAAACAAAGGTAGGGATGAGACACTAGGACCAGAGCTGGGAAAGTGAGGGTTGGGAGAAGCACAGGAAGTTATGAGCCTTCTCCTTCAGTGCCTGCTAGCTAGCAAATGTGTTCAGTGGTGCATGAAACCATAGCTTTGCCATGTGATGTGCAACCTCACATCTTGACCTTCACTTGCCACTCATTATTTACATGGTGGCAGCACACAGGATACCAGAGCAGACCCCCTCACACCCATTTGTCAGTGTCAGAGGTTAACCTGGGGCAGCCCTGCACGTCATGCAGCTGTCAGCGGGTCTAGACCGCCCATGGCTGCACGCATGAGTGTCTCTGCATCCCACCAGGAGCAAACACACAGCACCTTGTGCTCTGTGTCTGATGAGTGACAGAACACAGCCCTGACAGGGTCCTGATTTTTCAAATTAGGATGCTGAACGTGCTGCTGGATGGCAGCTCCTCAGACCACACTGTGCAGGGGGAAAGCCAGAAAGTGTCACAAGGAATCAGGGTGTGCAGAGGGAAGGTAAGAGAGAAACAATCCAGCCCATGGGAGTAGCCTACTGTGGAGCAAGAGGTGATGAAGGACACTCACCACCTTGGAGAGGCCAGGGTAGCCTCTTGCAAACATGTTTTATAGTGAAATGCTGGAGCTAGGTAATGGTGAGGTACAAATGTGGTAAGCCTTGAGCTCTGGGCTTGCAGCATCTGAGAAACATCAGGCTCGGGATGTGTGTGCAGTCCCACAGGAAGCAGTGGCTCCAGTGCGATGGAGACCTGCTGGCACCACACAGAAGCAAAGGACCTGCTAGCCCAGAACACCTCACTGGGGAGACTGGGCTGTGAAAGGGTAGGGGTTGTATCACTGTTTATCTACCTTCCTGCTTTTCATGTTTCCCTTTTCTTAAAAAGACTGTTTCAAAGGCAGTGTGGCTTGTACGTGAATGAGAAAAGATGAGCTGATTTTTGCCAGGGAGCTGGAGCTGATGCTTTATCAGCAACCCCTTTAAACCTGAGCCAAGTCTGTGCTACTGCCAGTGAAGCCCTGTCAGAAGGGTTACATCTTCCCACTTCAATCAGGAAAAAAAAAAATCAACCAAAACCCCCACCAAGATTACAAACTTAAGCCTCTGTTTGGGAAATGAAATTGCTTTTTTGAAGTACAGCAGCCCAGGAGTCATTAAAACAACAGTGGGTGGGGTGAGCAAGAGGCAGAGTTTTTGGTCCCTGTAATATGCCTGGACAGAGCCTCCTGCATTTGTGAGCTGTGTCACTAGTACATCATGGGCAGGGTCTGTGCTGTCAGGCACCTGCAGCAGAAGTTGCAAGCTTGGCAGAATGCAGGTACAGCCATGTTTTTTGCACTGCATGGGATGCCCTGTCGATCCTACAGACAGTATGAGGTGAGAGCAGAGGGTGGGGCTGGCGTCTGGGTGACTGCAGTAACTCGCTGTGAATCAGGGGAAGGAAGCTCTCCCATGCAGGAGAGTCTCAAGACTAAGACATGAGCACAGCATTTACACCCCATGAGCTCCATGAATATATCTGGTGGGGGTCCTGCTTCCAATAGTGGGGATCAGAGAGCTGAAATGGGTTAAAATGAAGCCAAGAAAGGGGTGGGGGGGGTGGGAGGGGGGGGGGTGTAGCTCCCTGCACCGACTCATCAGGCAGCTCTGCCAGCAGGCACATTGACCAGCCAGAGGGATGTGGTGGGGATAACAAACATGGAGGGGGATGAAAGAGTGAGCAAGTGGGGCTGGCACTCTAGAGGATGCTTGGGAAACCTGGTGGGAGCAGGGACAGGAGGCACATGGGAATTCAGGAATGAGGTCAGAGCTGGGCTAAGCAGTGGGGTTATACCATGCAAATTATTATTTTGTGCTCTTCAGCACTGCCTCTGCTGAAAGCACATAGAGTGAGATACCTTCCAAGAAACCACAGTATTGTTAAACATAGCTCAGGACTGCACTGGAACTTAAACTCTGACAAATGACTTTGGTTTATGGCTGAAGCTGTCTGCTCTAAGAAAGGGAACTAAATCTGTCCACCAGCATCTGTACATCAGCAAGGGTCTGTGCTCCCCAAGGAGGTGTGAGAATACAAGGACTGTGGCTCCACTTGATGGGGATATGGTCGTTCCCTCCTGCCTGCTGAGGGCAGCAGGAAGGCTGGTGCTGTCTTTTGAAAGGAATTCCTTTGCGGGAGCACAAACAAAAAGCATGAAGCAGCTGGCCAGGAGACATCGTGCTGCTCTGCATAATCCCAGAGCACTGAGGGGGCTCTTGCTGGGTGCCCATCTGAAGTGCTGTTCCAAAAGCACAGAAAATAGTGTTTGGAGATGAAGGCAGTCACAGTGGTACTCGCTTGGGAAAACACAGGAAAAATAAATCAAGCATATGCTTGAACAAGTGGTGTCAAATAGCTGTGCAGCAGGTGGCAGCCCCTCTCCTGAGCCTCCCAAAGCATCCCCTGGCCGTGCAAGAGGTCACAGCATGCAAGAAGTCTCTGCAAGTTCACACATGGGAGGAACAACACTGCTGTAACCCTGAATTACCTGGCAATGCCAGGTAATTCATTTTTTTAAGTGAAAACCACACCCTGTTCACTCTCTGTGCCCCACATCATGGCTGGCCCACTCGTGTCTTGTCTCCTCCCCTGTGCACAAGCAAGAAGTGCTCAGTGGATGCTATCTGAGCAGCTCAGTAAGAAGCCAGCACAATGGCCCTGGAGCTCATCTGTCTGATGAAATCATCTCACAGTGAGAAGATCTTCACAGCTGAAATTGAAAAGTTATTTATTTCTCCTCTAAAGGGGAAACCAGCTTTCTGTAAAGGCTGCTTGTCCTTTAGGACTAGGAATCTCAGTTTTGCCAGCTTTCATGTCTCTACATGCCATCTGGGAGCAGGGAGATACTCTGGTGGTGCTGATGCCTTCCCTCCTCATCATGGCAGGTACAGCAACAGGCAGAGATCAAGCACCAGCTTGAGCTATTCTTCTCCACAGGACGTCTTTTTCTGGAATTCATGGCTGCCCTGCTAAAAAAGCATCTCTTTGCTGCAGCCAGTTAGTGGTGTAGAGGATGCTTCTCCATACCAATCCCCCAAGGTACTGAACTGCCTTGAGAGGAACCACAGCTAAGGTGTCTTGCACCCTCCCTGACATCATGGAGACATCAGTCTTCACTACCCAAAGGAACAGTGAAACTCATATCAGAGATGATCAGAGGGCTGGAGCACCTCTCCTATGAGGACAGATTGAAAGAGTTGGGGCTGTTCAGTCTGGAGAAAAGAAGGCTCCGAGGTGACCTTCTTGTGGCCTTCCAGTATCTGAAGGGAGCCTACAAGAAAGCTGGGGAGGGACTTTTTAGGCTATCAGGTAGTGACAGGACTAGGGAGAATGGAATGAAGCTGGAAGTGGGGAGATTCAGGCTGGACGTGAGGAAGAAGTTCTTCCCCATGAGAGTGGTGAGAGCCTGGAATGGGTTGTCCAGGCAGGTGGTTGGGGCCCCATCCCTGGAGGTGTTTAAGGCCAGGCTGGATGAGGCTCTGGCCAGCCTGATGTAGTGTGAGATGTCCCTGCCCATGGCAGGGGGTTGGAACTAGATGATCCTTGTGGTCCCTTCCAACCCTGACTGATTTTATGATTCTATGATTCTGTATATGTCTCCCAGCTGCCTTGAAGGGACATCACAGCTTCCAGGGTCTCTCACCCTCATGAGTGTTCTTATGTCCTCTGCAAGGATGCTGGAAAGCTCTGCTGGGCTCTGCAGCTCACCAAAGGGCTTTTCCAAGAGAATGCTCACCCTGCTCACTCCGGCTGGTACATGAGACCAATTTGAAATCACTCAGGGAATGGTTTTACCACTGTTCTCATCCTGTATTGCCCTTTCACTTACCAAGGCTGGATGATTTCAAAGCATTCTCTGTATGACTTAATCGTGCTCCCACTGTGGTTTGCAAAAGGCACAGCACTGATCTGGGCCAGTGTTCAGTGCATTGCAGCATTCCACCCCAACAAGACATTTGAAAGGTTTCTGTGGATGTTAAACCACCACTCTGATATAAGAAAGTCATCTCAAAGCAGATGAGAGCTGAAGCAGCTGCCCAAGAACAGCCTTTGCCAGCAGAACTTGCTCTCTTGGTCCTCAGAGACTTGTTTGGAAAGATGTGTAGCTGTGACTCAGTTCAAGCTGATAATACACAGTCTGATTTTGCAAGTTCTAGGAATTTGGAAATACTGCAGAAAACCCTTGTGGGTGGTGTGCTCGGATTTCTTATCCCCCTTGGATGTTACCTGCTTGCTTAGCCCCTGTGCTAACCGAGACTGCTTCCTCTGTGAGGAGTAGGATGGGGATTCTGCTTTAGGACAGGGGCTCCTACACGCTGGAATAATAAAAAAATATAATTCAATAGCAAAAATACGTCTGCTCAGAAGTGTGGATGTTGCTGCATCACCATCAGGCTTCAAGCCTCAAAAGAACGGCTCACCCTGCAGCCAGAAACACCAGCGTGCCGAGAGGGCTGCGTTTCCACTAGAGGGTTGTAGTGCTGTACGGAAGCAGAAGTGGTTCCCGTGGCAGGAATATTGTAAGCACTCTAGGCCTTTGTCAGCAGATCAAAAGCATCCTGTGATAGCCTGGCTTCCAGCAGCCGCCGCAGTCTCTGATGTATACAGCCTGCAAGCTGCAGGCAGGCTGGTGCCTGAGCAACCTGCTTCCCTGCCTGCCCTGAAAAGCCTCTTGCATTCACATGACTCAGCACCTACTATACATATACACACACACATTTATATATAAAAAGATATAGTTAGCAAACACTCTCTCAGACACACAGACTGTACATTTATTTGTGTACCTGAGATTTTGATTCATAAACAACCACAAGGCGTGGTGGCCTGAAGGGCAAACCCCCAAACATGCCCTGCAAATGTGTTAACCTGGACAGTTCCTGGGGTCCAGGTGGTCAAGGCAAATGTATAGCAGGTGTGATTAACATTGTAAGCTCCTGTGAGTGTGCAACCCTGGACACTTCCTGGGGTCCAGATGAACATGTACCACATGTCATTAACTTTGTAACACAGCTGTGAACTGTGTCTGCCCCTGGTCATGTTTGGATATGCCCCATCCCATAGGTCCAGTTATCAGGGTCCTGTGTTACCAAAGGGCATTAATTGTCTTCGGACAGTATTTAAACCAGCCAAGAAGTGAGGCAACTTGCCTTGTTCTCACCCAGACAGCAACAAGAGCCAAGTGCTGCCTGAGTAGCTGCTGAAGGACCTGCTCTAGCAGACCAGCAACTTCACCCAGACCTTGCACCTGAACCAGGGCAGAAAGGAGAAAAGCTCCAAGAGAATTTAATCCTAGAAGAGGCTGCAGCCCAGTGAATAAGCACACAAGAGAGAGGCCCTCTCTGAGCTGAGGGCAAGCTCCAGACCACGAACTGGGCATGACAAGAGAGAGGCCCTTAGCCCTCTCCAAGCCAAGGACAGCTCAAATCATAGCCACAGCATCTGGGAAGACACCAGACAAAGGAGCAAGTCGTGGGTACCCAGCCAATGTGCCATGGAATCCCATTTGTGGGAAAACCACAGATCACAGCACCTGTATGTACAGCTTGTATTTCTGTATTGGAAACGTTAGATCTGTGCTTAAATCGTGTAACTGTCTCTGTATGTGCAGTGTAAACTCCACAACCGAATAACTGAACCTGTGAATACTTATTTTGTAAATAAGTTACGGTGGTGCTTGAAGATACCACCACCAGGAAATATTAATTATAAAATACATTAAAGTATTCTTTTTTATTACACATGGTAGTGGCACGCCATCGTGAGGAGCCAGGGCACCCATGGTGAGCAAAGCCCACAGCCTGGCAACGTGGTGAGTGGGACAGTTAGGAGCATTGACACAACCGGTGGGATGGGACAGTAACAGCTGCTCACGTGCAGCCCTGCTCTGGGCAAGGACCTGCCATGCCATTTGGCTACACCAGATGCTGGTGCTGGTCATAGAATCAGAATCATAGAATCAGTCAGGGTTGGAAGGGACCACAAGGATCAGCTAGTTCCAACCCTCCTGCCATGGCCAGGGACACCTCACACTACATCAGGCTGGCCAGAGCCTCATCCAGCCTGGCCTTAAACACCTCCAGGGATGGGGCCCCAACCACCTCCCTGGACAACCCATTCCAGGCTCTCACCACTCTCATGGGGAAGAACTTCTTCCTCACGTCCAGTCTGAATCTCCCCACTTTCAGCTTCATTCCATTCCCCCTAGTCCTGTCACTACCTGATAGCCTAAAAAGTCCCTCCCCAGCTTTCTTGTAGGCCCCCTTCAGATACTGGAAGGCCACAAGAAGGTCACCTCGGAGCCTTCTCTTGTCCACACTGAACAGCCCCAACTCTTTCAGTCTGTCCTCATAGGAGAGGTGCTCCAGCCCTCTGCTCATCCTGGTGGCCCTTCTCTGGACACCTTCCAGCATGTCCAGATCCCTCTTGTAATAGGGGCTCCAGAACTGGACGCAGTACTCCAGGTGGGGTCTCACCAGAGCTGAGTAGAGGGGGAGAATCACCTCCCTTGACCTGCTGGCCACACTTTTCCTGATGCAGCCCAGCTGGTCTTGAATGGGGGGCCATCAGAGGTGACTTGACTGCCACTTCTGCCACCAGCCATGTCCCCACGTCTAGTGCAGTAGTGCCACTAAGTAGGTCCTAGAAGGTTCTTGTGTATATGATCCCAGTACACACCCATACATCTGTTACAATAGCCTATGTATTTTCACGTAGAACCATAGAAGGGTTTGGAGTCAAAGGAGTCTTTAAAGGTCATGTAGTCCAACTGCCTAAAAGGACCCTTGTGGCCAAGAAAGCAAATGGGATCCTGGGGTGCATTCAGAGGAGTATGTCCTGCAGATCGAGGCAGGTTCTCCTCCCCTTCTACTCTGCCCTGGTGAGGCCACACCTGGAATATTGCATTCATTCTGGGCTCTCCAGTTCAAGAGGGACAGGGATCTACTGAAGAGAGTCCAACAGAGACCTACCAGGATGATTGAGGGACTGGAGCACATGCCCTGTGAGGAGAGGTTGAGAGGCCTGGGGCTTTTTAGTTTGGAGAAGACTGAGAGGGGATTTAATAAATGTTTATAAATATCTGAGGGCTGGGTGTCAAGAGGGAGGGGACAGGCTCTTCTCCATTGCACCCTGTGATAGGACAAGGGGTAATGGACATAAACTACAGCACACCTCAACATGAGGAGGAACTTCTTCACTGTGGGGGTCACAGAGCACTGGAACAGGCTCCCCAGAGGGATTGTGGAGTCTCCTTCTCCTGGAGACTTTCAAGACCCATCTGGATGCATTCTTGTGTGACCTGTGCTAGTTTCTATGGTCCTGCTCTGGCAGGGGGGTTGGACTTGATGAGCTTCAGAGATCCTTTCCAACCCCTAACATCCTGTGATCCTGTGATTCTATGTGACCTTGTGTTTGTGGCTTTCTGAGTAGCTGATATGCAAAGTGCTGGCAATTGTAGTGCCTAGATCAGGATGGTTTTACCATCAAAACCAAAACCTGCAGTTGTCTAACACAGTGGGGAAAGCCCAAACAGCACTGATGTTGCCACTCTTTCATAGAAAGGCAAATGCAACCACAAGACTTTCCTGTAACATGGAAAACACAGTGTGACATTCACAGAGAATTTACATAGTGATCAATTTATGCACCACCTATTTGTCTGGTACTATCACCATTTCCATTTATAGATAGATGGAAAATAGATTTTTGCCTACATTTTAAACTCTGTCGTTATCAGAAAAGCTTTGAGGAAGTAAGTAGGAAATATTCTTGAAAAACAAATGATTACTGCAAAAGATGAACCTTGGGTCCCTCAGAAGATGACCTGATCTTACCTAAATGCAGCTGTGTGGAAACCAGCCATCGAGTCAACAGAGAGACCTGAGAGTGATGGGGTACATTGTCTGACCCAAAATAGAGATTTCAACCTTTATAGCTGGCTGGTGGAGCACCTCTTCTCATACTAGCAGGAGATATCTGAAGTTGGTCAAGTGAGCTGCTGCTTGCTATAGAGGACAAAAGGCACCAGGGGAGACTTGAATAGCTGGGGAGTGCTGCAAGGTAGACACATAGGTTTGGGAGAGCCACTTTCTGTAAGTGATGGTCTCCATAAGCAAGTTCAGACCTCTTGGAGACCAGACTAGCTGGAGAGCAGCAAGTGTGGTACTGGTGAATTATCTCCTCCTCTGAAATGGGTAATGAGGGTAGGAGTGTGAGCCTTTGCTGATACCAGAAGTGCAGAAGAGCTCTGTAACTCCAGGCCACAGGGGTTACCTCTCTCCTCCTGAGGTGCTGCCACCCTTTGGTCGGCTGATCTCTAGGGGTCACTACCAAGGATGAGCAGCTGCCAATGAGCTATGGAGAGAGAGGGTGACAGAGAAACATGGAATGAAGCAGGATCCGAAGTGTGTATTATAGTCTTTTAAGAAGGAAAGGAGGGAAGAAATGTAAGTGCTGGTACCTAGGAATAAGGTGTCTCAGCAGCTATGAGTTAGAAGGTCAGATACTTTTCAATTACCTGTTTAACCAGTGGGAACATTTATTAGCTAATCATCATACAATAAATGAGGTTTATTACTTATGGGGTTTTTTTTGGCAGTGCAGATGATCAGGTGCAGTAGAGAGCAGCAATGCACAAGTGCCTCTGGCCCATTGGGCAGCAACAAAACCCACCAGCCTTGGTGTGTTACGAAGACAGGCATCTTTCTGCACCTGCTTTTGTGAACAGCTCTGCAAATCCTCTTCTCATATAGCACAGAGTCTCCATCCCTCCCAAAGGAGTCATAAAATACAGCGTTATCCATCCTGCATGTGGTAATCAGACAGGCTTAAGAGCTTAAGCACCCTTATGGCAGCAGTGTTTAAAAAGATTGCACATGTCTGTTTACCTACCTCAGACCACTTCTCTAATCAAGCCACTCCTCAGTATGGACTTGTAGAGGCACACTGTTAGTGGCAGAGGCAGAAAATTGAGCTTGCTAATAGAGAGAGCTGTAAAACTCGTGTCCTTCCGAGGCCATGCCCAGGGCAATTAGCAGCTCACACAAAAAGCCTGGTGCTGCTTCCCTTGCCCTGCTCACCAGCCAGCTGCCGAGCCACAGAGCACTGGAATCATGCTACAGGCAAAGAAGATAGGAGCAAACAGATTTCATCCTTTTAAATCATTTTATTAAACAAAGCCAAGCAAAACAAAACCAACCCCACTGTCAATACACCAGCTCCACATTGATGCCAGACCCCTTTCCACAGCTCTGCGAGAACAAAGAAGGCTAAAGCATAAATGAGATCAGTGTCGGGAGCCCTACACACATGAATATTTATCAAGGAAGACCAGGAATGGGCCACTTTGCTGCCCTCCTGCAGAAGTGGCAGCATGGTCATCAACAAGTGGGAGAGAAAGGGTAGGTGATGAAGCTGGTCCAGATCTTTGCGTGGGCAGGGGCATGAGAGATGATGTGAAGGGCAATACCTGTGCATGAGGATAACTGTGGGAGTCATCAGTCAGGAACAACACTGAAAGGCTCCTGGGTTTTGAGACAAAAGCTAAGTACAATGCAGTCATGAAACAGGCACACAGTGTCCCTTGCAGTCATTCAATCAGCTTGCAAGCTGCATTTTAGGGAAAAAAGTCAAAATAATTAACTGGAAGTTGTTACCATTCCTTGGGTGTGCCGAGTGCTCACAACAAATCTTTCTCCTGAAGGAAGAAGCAAGGTTAAATCAAACTACAAAGCCATCAAGTACGAAATTTACAGCAATGTAAAAGGGTTAGAGGTTCATTTCTCAGTTGAATTACAGCTGCTTCTGGGTATCGATGTATTAAGCACGCTGACCCCCTCAGTGCTGTGGGGGGTTAGGGGATGAGCAGCAATGGAGAGATTGCACTGGTTATCGTTTTTATGTGTATTTCAAAGTCACTTCCAAAAAAGAAGATGAGATAGTAGTTGAGTATTCCAGCCAGGGACATGAGGAACAGGAACAAAATGATGCGCTTTCCAAACAAGTAGCCAGGAGTGCTGAGGGGACAGAAAGCAGGGGAAGCAATTCGTTAATGTGTGCCACCCCACACGAGAAGTCCTCAGACTTTGACCTCTGCTGTTGAAAGACCTCAGGGGCTGAGGTGGAAGGGATAAACTTTTGCTCTGTCTTGTATGGCAGGGCAGTTGCAAGCTATTAAATGTCATTTTCAGGATCCATGTGGGTTTGGATTTGTCCTTCTATGCCCAGCATAGGTTGATGCTTACAAAAGTGGCTATTCAGAGAGACTTGTACATCTTCTCAGCCATCACATGCTGATACAACCTTGTTCCACATGTGTAATGAGTTTTATTAATATAAGAGGACAACCTTGTGCAAATAGCAGCACAAACATTCAAATGTGTGGGTTTGCAGATGCTATGACCAGGAGCTGCTGAAGCAGCCACACTGTTCCTGCAGATCTTCTGACTGCACTGCACCTCCTACATATGCCACAGCTCCTCTTGTAAACCCAGAAGAGGGTGGCTCTCCTGTGCTACCCCATACAAGCATCCATCACAGACAGTGCCATAAGCCAGTGGCTGTGGAACTGGCAGCATGCAGACGCACTGCTGCTGCATCCTGGGCTTTGTAAAGAGGCTCTGCAAGTCCTTACCTCTGAGTCCTTTCCCCAAGGTAGCCCACAAAGTACTTCTGCCTCACAAACAAGTACATCAGGCCAGCAAAAGCAGCAGGAGCTGGGTAAAGAGTAAACAAAGGCATTACAAACACCAACCCATGTCTCACTGTATGTGTTGTCCCCACCTGCTGCCTGGACCAGACCGGGAAATGAGAACCTGCAGTCCTGGGTTATGGAATGAGTGATGGAACCAGGACAGAGACATTTGTGTGGGAAACAGAGCATTGCCTTGCCCTCACTCTGGCTTTTCTGAAGCCTTTGTGGGTATAATCCTGCCCACAGCTGTTCTCACTGCAGAGCACACACCTGTCTGTTGGAAACCTCACATGGGTCATGCCGGGCTCAGGAAGGAGGGTGCCAGCCCACACACCATCTCCACCAAAAATAAAAGGCAGCCAATAGATTGCCTTCTCCAGGTATAGATGGAGGAATATACTGTAGTCCAGTACTCATTTCTGAGCACATAAAAAGGGGCTTTTCCTCTTTTCTCCCTAATTTTAGCTTTCTCCATACCCGCAGGCAAAAGCCCTACTTCGGTCAACAAACTCCTCTCTTGCAGAAAGAATTGCCCCAGACTCCAGGAAAGTACTCATCCTAACTTTCAGACCACTCCAACTGCATTGAAAGTGATCATATTTAGAAATACAGATAAATACTTCTGGGCTGCCTTCACTGCTAGGAAGGGACAGCAGCTCTGGCAATTTAATGAAATGTCCATTTCCAGTCCCCAGGGTGAACGATGTGGCATCCAGAATCCAGGTACTAAACCCTCCATCCAAAACAGAGGCATCTTCTCTGTAATGCCTGTCTGTATGGGAAATGTCCCTGACCTGAACTGTCCTGAATCATGCCTGCAAAGACATATGATGGCACAAACCATGCCAGGAGTGTGCTGCTAACCGAACACCCTGTGCAGCTGCAGGACAGTCTACTGAGGCAGGCTACTCCACTGCGTGAGCATTTGATCCCTGGAACTGTAACTTCTGAAGCACTTGCCATCCCTTGCTGAAATCAGTGCAAGGCTGAAGGGAAAAACATAAATGAGTGTTACCTTGGCTGCAGAGAAGTCCAGCACACCAAAGCACAGCAAGAAACGTAGGGTATGCATGTCCACAGTTTTGGCTAGAAAGTAAATCACAGAATCACAGAATGGCTTAGGTTGGAGATCACCTACTCCAACCTTCCCACACATGGGCAGGCATGCCTCTCAACTAGACTCAGCTGCTCAAGGCCTCATCCAGCCTGGCCTTCTTATATAAATTTTACATATATATATGTGTGTGTGTGTGTATAAATATATATATAATTATTATCTCAGTTATCTTGTTATATAAATTTTACATATATATATGTAAATATATATATAATTATTATCTCAGTTATACAAACAGTAGGAAATAGTAGAAGAAGGTTCTTTCGCTCATCATGAATTCATTCCTCCAAAAGATTCTGAACCCTAAAAGCATTACTACTGAATTCCAATGTGTTTCCTATATCTAAAATGGGAAGGGCTTTTGCTTGACACTTATGGAATTCAGTTGTTATTTCTTGATAGATATTATAGCTTTCGTCATGGATGAATGATGCAAAAAAAGGCAGTGGTGTTTGCTTCCAAGAAAGCAAGATGAGACAACACAGGTACGGATACAGCTGTGAGTATATGGTGGTCATGATGACACATCATTGATCACAAAATCTGCAATGGTGGTGTCATTCTCACAACATTCCACAGGCTTTTTGGGGATTTTTTTTCTTGTTGTTTGCTTGGGTTTGTTTTTTTACAGAGGTAAACTGCTGATAAAGTGGGCATGAACATAGTGACATGAGCGTTTAAAATATATACAATTTTTTGTGATAGTTTTGCAGAATTACTTCATCTTACAACCAACTTAACACCAAAAAAATGGCCCTACATGACCATTATATATGACAGAGATCAGAACGTGGGGAAATGGAAACAAAATCAACCTGTCTTACCAGCAAAGGACAGTGGGGAGTGAATTTGGGCTGCACTCTAATGCTATTGCAGGTGGGCTCTTACCTCAGGATAGCAGGACACCCTGAACCTACCTGCAGCAGGCTGCTGCTGGGGGTGACTGCTGTGTCCACAGCAGCTGCCTGGCCTGCAGGTCTGTTTCTGTGTCCTCACCCAGACAAAGGATGCCTTTGTCCTGTCTGATGAGGAAACAAACTGCCCTGCACACATGCCTGGCACCTGTGAAAGCCACTTTCCTCCTCTAACCTGTTTGATCAAGGCACGTGTATAATAGATGCTGTGTGCTTTTATTGGTGTGGAATATCCTTGCAATTAAGTCGTATTAAACAAGTTAGTGGCATAGAAAGCTACGTGAAACCAATGAAAGGAAAACCCCTCAGCAAATTGGAGTGTCTGACAGCTGACATGTCTCTTTGCAGAGGAACAGGAATGATTTTCAGCTGTCTCCTTTGGCCAGGACTGCTTTCTGAGGGGGAAGCACTTCACCCTTGCCAGTGGATGCACATCTGTGAAGGGCATCACTTGGATGTCCCATCCAGTTGCAAACAGCACTTCATGGGTCATAAAAAATATTTTATGTTCTTTTATCTTCTGGGTTGGAATTAATTTTCCCCTCTTCTCTCCCTGAAAGGATGTCAAAGACAAAAGGTGGCAGACAAGTGAAGAGCCATGTGCTCAGGGAGCTGCCTGGAGTTCAGAGGCACAGGAGTCCATAAGAGCTCTGTCACCAACTTGCTCCTCAGCAGGTCAGCATCTCTGCACTACTTCTTTTCTTCTGAGCCACAGCACTCCTGGGACACCAACTGTGCTTGTATCACACTTCCAGTATTAGCTGCTGCTGGATGCATGGGCTGACAATGAAAGGACATAATACACCTGAGGGCAGCAAGTCCATTATAAATACAGCATCCACTGTTTCAGCAAACATACTGGAGGACCATGGGTTTAAATGCCACTGCAATGCACACAGCAATGGGTCTGCAGAGCAAAGTCTGCACCACAAAAGAGTTTGAATTAAACCCCAAAAAAAGAGACATGAACCCCACTCTGTCCTCACCAGCACATCAGGGCTTGCTTACTCACTTGGCAGTGTAGACACGGTCAAAAGCAGAGGATCCCAGCCGCTGGAGTCCCTTGCCGTTGCAGTGTTTGCTTTCATGCTCCAGTTTGCTAGCAAAAAAAGCTGTTAAAAAAACACAAAGTTGTGGGAGTACAGAAAGTATCTATGAAAGGCTTCAGAACAAGAAAGAACAGCAGGCTGCTGTTCAATAGAAGAATGACCTGATGATGAGAGGAGCTGACTGTGGTAAACAACTTGAAGTGTGAGACAGGACAACATTTACCTACATGCAAAATCAGCTCAGCCTGATATGGGAAGAAGACAACAATGGACAGCTACACATCAAAGAAGAAACTCAATTAGCAACAAGGGTAAAAACATGTTGGGTTATTGTTTAGCCTGCTTGGTTTTTCTATATAAACTGCTTGTTCGATGCCAATTAATGGATTCCTGCTACACCTACCTGGGTCCGTGCATGCTCTCCGACACAAAGTGTTTCATCTGAGATGTCATTTGGAGGTATTGCAGGAGCTGGGCTTTATGGACTCATGTGGCAGTTTAGGCTGTGTGCCTCCTCTTACTGCCACGTAAGCAATAAGGTAGACACAGGAAACGGCGTATTTCTACCCATAAATCCTGCCCCCTATCAATCCATCTGCAAAGTCATTCTCTGCCTCTTTCTTCCCTCTCTGCTCCCATGGCAGATGCTCTCTTATCGGGTATCTCAAGGCCTCCTAGGCCAGTCTAGGTCTAATGCCAGGAGGAGAAAGGGGGTGGAGCAATTTCAGACCTGGCCAGCCTGAGACTAGCCTAGCAGTGGAAGGGGGAAGAAACAGCCCTGGGGGTTTTGAGTATACCCTCAGGTGGGAGAAGGGAAGAATTGGGAGTTATGTAAGGGGCTCTGTATGCTTTGGGATATTCTTGTCACTATGCTTTGTAGTTTTCTCTAGTCTCACCAATTGCTTTTCCATTTAAACTTTCCATCACTCTCCGATCCGTTTGTGTGTCATTGTTTTGTCCCTCTCGGGGCAAGAGCGTCCGGGCTGGATGGCAGAAGAGGATGCAGGGTGCTGGAGGTACAGAATGTGGCCAGTGTGCACACTCACTCACTGAGGTTTAACCAAAACCTTCAAGTGCAACATGATCTGACCTCAGACATCCCCACATGTCTGTATGTGACTGGCAGCAGGCTCTGAGCCCTGCTTCATCCCCACACTGCACTTCTGCCAGCTTGCACCTCTGCCTGCTGCAGAAGTACAGCCCAGGTTCCATCCTTTGAGTTCCCAGTGGGAAAGAAGCTTTCCAGTCAGAGCTGCCAAAACCAGATTTTAACAGAGCAGAGAGACAATGGAGTCTCTTCTCTTTTAGTGATACTCATTTGCCAAACTAGGGACATTCTGCAGGCTTGGTTAATTTTCCAGAAAGGCCTATTGAAAACTTGGTCTCTGTATGTCTATATTGTGTATATTCTCCTTTCAAGCAGCAGTAATATGTCAGGGTGTTAGCTGTTGCAAAAATGCAGCACCTCAAGATAATGTATCATGCACTTAACAAACATATTATCTGATGACACCAAACCAGAGATCATCAGTCGTGTGTCCAAATACACCTGACAGACAACAAGCTGCAAATTCTGTGTTATCATGAATCCCATCTGGTTTAGAATATTAGCCAAATATATATGAAAAGATATTATTATAATAACAGAACATGATAAGCAGCAAGATTTTATCCTTGGAATCTGAAGTGTTATCTCTTTTTTTTTTCCCTCACTGGTGCTATAAGCATGACTTTTGTACTTCCACTGCCTTCATTAGATGTTAGATTTTTTTTTTTTGCCTTCCTTTTTCAAGTGATTCCCTGGGTACATACAGCTCTTCTCCAGAAAAAAGTGTGCTGCTTTAAGCCAGTGTCCCTGCTCTGAGCCAGGCTGCAGACACTCCCACTGCCACCAATACACTGCAGTGGACAGCTTTTGGAGGACCTGGCCCTGGAGAACTCAGAGCAAGCACTACCCAGTGGTGCAGCCACCAAGAGCAGTTAGAATTTCCATTCACCCACCACCCTGGTCTTTGACATGGGGCTATTAACCTACCTACAGAGTCTAAGAGGACCTAGCTGAAGGCAGATTTTTGTTCAATGCAAAGCTGTAGTGATGGGAAACCACTTCCTGCAGGTCCCAGACTGCATGGGCTCACTGAGGTATGTAGAATAACTTCTCCCTTCCTTTTAGCACGTATGTGAAATCACTAGAAGATGCCACAGCTTCAGAGATAGCCAAGAGTAAGTACTCTCTACATATCTCCCTCTCTGCTGCTGCAGGTTCTTCCACTTCCCAAATGCCAGCATTCCCAAATGCCACTGCAGAGAAGCTCTGTAATGCTGAAAGGCATCAGAATGAACACTGACATGTCCAATGTGACAGTAGTCACCAAGGACAAGACTTGGAAGTGCCAGTGGTGACACTTCTGGTGCATACCCTCTGGGGTCAGGGCTGGACAAGCCTGGGGGTACTTGGGTCTCCTGAGAAGGATTTGACTGTGGACATCCAGGCATCTGTCCTGTAAACTCTTGCTGTCTTTATGGATGCTTGGCCAAAAGCCTGGGCAGCAGGGCAAAGACCAGAGACAGGCTATCATGTATACTTGCATCATGGAGGAAGAGCAGGTTTTGTCTCACTTCACTTCTGAGACATTGAGGAATGCTGAAGAGATTGATGTTTGCCTTCTGTTAACAGCAGGTGACAGGGGGGAGATGAAAGAAAGGCACCTCAAGAAGTCAATCCCTCCCTCAGAGAGGTGCTGATCTTTCTCCATTGACTCAAGAAAGAGCTCAGGCAAACACTTTACCTGAGATGTCCACCTCTTAGCTAGCAAAAATTCCTGAGTTGATTACCACCAGCCTCTCAAAATGGCTGCATGGACCACATGGACCTTCAAAGTGAAGGCAGTGAATCAGAGGTGAACCCAACATTTCACTGTCATATGGAGAGGCAGAGCCTCCTTCTCAAGTGAACTTTTCACCCACTAAAGTGTCTTCCCAGTTCTGTCAACCTCACATATTCTGCAGGCTCTGAAAATCCTCCCCAAAGGCAGCCCAAGAGGTGGGTCTTGGCTTTCTGAGATTCACATCCAGGGTGGTCCTTACTGCAGGTCTGTGCTCTCACCTCAGCAGCCCTGGGCTCCTGTTAACCTGACATTGGTGAAAGAGGAGACTACAGTGCAAAGCAGCTTGCAAGACCACTGATATATTTCCCGCTCTTTATTCTGAACCTCAAGGCAAAAGCATAGTTTCAAAAGTTGTCATGAGATGAGTGAGTGGAGCAGGGCTGGAGCTGAGGGATTTAATTCAGCTCAACTGCAGGTGTTGCCCTGAAGCTCCAGGGCTACACAGGCTGTTCTGATCCTGAACCATTGCAGTCCCTGCTCTGGACAAGCTAATATGCAAGAGTTCAGTCCAAGCCTGGCTGTTTCACGAGTTCATGCCAACAGAGACACTGCACTCATGCTTTGACCTAGCAAGTCCTGGCAAACGTGCACATTGCTCCTTTTTTCTGTGGACCTCACCCTGCTTCCTTCACCCTGATCTGCTCAGCAATGACCACTGATGTGCCCTGAAAGCTGCTGAATTGCAGCCTCTCTCTGACGCAAGGACAAAGCTTAAAGCTACACATGTGACTCAGTGGTATCCAGCCACACAAATCATTCTGTAGGATGTGGAGATTCCCAAGAGAGAAAGACAGAATCATAGAATGGTAGGGGTTGGAAGGGACCTCCAGAGATCATCTAGTCCAACCCCCCTGCTAAGGCAGGTATGCCTAGATCAGGTTGCACAAGAACACATCCGTGAACAAGGTGACAGTAAATGGATGTCAGGCCTGGGCAGCACCCCAGCCCACTTCCAGTTTCAGGAATAACAGCACTCACCCAAACTGTTTTGTAATTCTGCACCAGATGCAGAAAAGCATAGAACCCCAAATTTACATGGTGCTGATTTCACATACTTAAAGACAGTCAAGCAGATGCCCAAGTGCTTTTCTGAACCAGAGCCATAGCAGGAGTTCAGTACAACTGATAGTCTTCGACTAGCATTTCTACTGCCTTAATAACTGCATTTGTTACAGGACTGCATATTAGTTCGGTCTTTCTGGCCAGAAAGCCTTGGGAGAGGAAATCAGATGATGCAAGGTCTGAAATCATGGTTTAGGGCTGTGTGCTACTCGTGCCTGGCATGCTAAGTCCTCTGCCAAGCCCGTTGCACTGCCCGTTTGCAGCAGTTGGGTCAATAATCTCACAGATGGATTTCTATGAGCGTGTCAGGCTGGAAGGCAAATGCCTGAGCTTCAAAGTGAGAGGAAAAACCCTTGTATATAAAATCATTCCGTTTGATAGCAAGAAATTTATATTTGACACATTTTTTTAATTGTGGAATGTGCTCTGATCAAAATGTGCCATATTCTGGTGATGCCACATGCCGTGCATTTGCCATAAACCAGCATTGGGTTAAACAATGTGGCATTTAGTGTCTATATAGAAATTAAAACAGTCTGCATCCCTTTTAAATTTTGCTCTCTAGCAGCCAGGCTTATGCTGAGGCTTCCACCACTTCCCCTCTCTGCAGCAGCCCAAGAATAGCCCATTTCCTAGGACTGAACACAGGGGTTGTGCTCAGTGGGAAGTTCCCATTCGTACCAAGAAGTCTTCACAGAAGATTTCCACCATTTTTGCAAGCCCCCCTATCCTACCACTGGCCCTCTTTGAACCTGGGTGATCTCAACACACCCAGGGCAGAACTCATTACCTTCTCTGTATTCTGGACAGAATTTACTGCTAAAATCATTAAGTACTTATGTGAGATAATGATACAATTTAAATCAGATTTGTGCAAGAGAGAAACTTGGTTTACTTCTAAAAATTTGAAGAATAGTAGGGACTGTAACAGTCTGAATAGCATCTAAAAAAAGGAAACTTCTCCACTGAAGGAAATGTGCAGTGTTCTTGCGACAGCAGTTAATTGAGATTAGCAGGAGCTGGAGATGCAGGAAAGCAGTAGAGGTGCCTGCCATCAAATAAACCAAACTCCAAAAAGCCAGGCTCCTCCAAGGAGGCAGGGTGGTTTTGCCCCTTTTGCCTAGCTCCAAACAAAGGTCTGACCCACTGCATCTCGCCAGGACTCCAGCCCCTGTCCATGGCAGCAAAGCTCTGGCGGTGGAGAGCAGCCCTGGCTACCCACATTATGGACTTTAGTCAGGAAGGGAGGTCTAAGCCACCAAATCTAAATGAGTACTGTCACAGGGTACCCCAGAATATTAGCTGACATATTTGTAACAACCTCACTCTAGAATGTCAGAGAGTGGGACCCTGCAACTGCCAAGACAGTGCCACAGTGGCACGCAAGAATGTATGCTTAGAAGATCATTTCTAAAGCCAAAGTCATGCCAGAGCACACATGCATTTATAACCAAAGATCAGGTATTCATACATCGCCTTGCACTCTTCTCAGCTCCCTTTAGACCTTAAATAAATACTTATTTTTGTCTTACCATTCTGGACAACGCTTATCAAGGTGACAATGGCAAGCAGGACAATGCTTCCCAGGGTTTCCTGGTCCATTCTGCAAGCAGGCTCCCAGGGTGGATGGTGCAGTCTGGGCAGCAGTTCAACCCTGCAAGCACAGAAGGAGGAAATGAAGGTCTGTCTTATCTTGAATCATGAAACACTTCCTATGGCTCCACAGGAGAGTGACATCACCCTCTACTTGGGTGCCTGTCAAAGCAACACAACCACAAGGCTGGCTGGCTGGTTGGTTCACACAATCATTCAGTCACTCACCATACACAGACAAAGCCTAGAGAAACAAGACATTATATGTCTGTGATCTAAGAGGATATGCAATGTGAAAATGTAACTATTGCACTTCCTGCACAGAAAGAAAACAGTAACCTTGATATCTAAATTATATCTGACCATTTACCCAGCTGTGTGGAAGAGCAGAATGGCTGGAAGTGACCAGGCAGGCTATCCTGTCTCGTGCATGTGCTTGACTACATCAAAAGTAGATGGGGGGAGAAATAACACGGTGAGTCTCAATAACACTACTGCTCTCAGACATGTGCCTTCCTTCACTGCATCTCCATCAATCAGCCTCACCAGTGAAGAGACTCTCCCTTTCCAGGTAAGAAGCACAAGCTGCTGATCCATCAGGCACATTTGAAGGGGCAGCACATACACACTGTGAGCTTTGCATGTGGGCTCAGAAATACGCCTTTCACTGTCAAAGATGGATCTTGCTTTCTTCCCCCTACAAACAACTCCCTGGAAGACAGAGACAGCTACCAGCATTCAGCATTTTACAGGCTCAAATTTCACAGTTGTACCCCAGTTTTAGTAGTTGAAGCCCAAAATGACTGAACATAAATGTCACACCATGTCCATGCCTTGACTCCTGTGACAGAGGTGGCAGGGAAGCACAGGCTGCAGTGTTGGATGGCTACAAAAGGTCCCACAGCTTGTGTCAGATCACTGGAAAGCATCCTCATGCAAAGTGCACATCATTTGTTGACTGTAACTGCTCTGCTCCATGTTGCCCATATGATGACAGTGAAAAGCTTTATGAATAATCCTTAACTTTAGCAGGGATGAAATACTATCAAAAGGAACATTTTTGCAAGACTGACCCCTGGACTTTTGCCCCTCCTGTCTGTACTCCACCACACACTATCCAGGTCTGAGTGCTGCCCCAGCAACCAAACCATGGCCACTTATCTTGTTACCTCTCTCTGGATGAGACACAGCCTGGTAGAACTTCTCAGTAGGTGCCAAGCTGCAAAACCCATCTTGTTCAATGGGAACACATTTACCTACATCAGTTTTTTTATCCAGTCTCCCTAGCATGCAAATTATTATTGTCTATACCACTAGATACGAAAATTTTTAGCTACTTTGGGTACAAGCAAATATATAGAAACATGATGGTTGAGAGGTAGATGATTAACATTGTGAGTTGTGACCTTCTATTAAGCTAAGATGGCTTTTTTTCCAGGATACTTTCCCTACAGTTCATATAGACACAACTGTGCAAGCAGCAGTGTCTCGGCTGGGATCTGACATTGTTAGGCCAAATGTTTATAATAGGACTGAAGTTCTCTTTTTCCCCACAAAATTGCCTTTTCTTACTTGAGCATCAAAGTTTATGTTTTGTGGTCTACTGACCATGGGATCATAACTGGTATTTAGTGAAGGTGTTTAATGCTAAGCTTCTACTAATCTCCTGAAGAGGAAAACCCATCACCTAAAAGCAGTAATGGAATTAGGTTAAAAAAATGAGCATTTTCCAAGTGGAGACCAGTGCCATAACTGTGAAGGAAGGACCTGTGCATGGACAGGATGGAGCTGCTGATGGGAAGGGGCAAAAGAGTTAGCACAGGTTCTCAGGGCATCCACAGCAGGACAACTTCCAGCTGTCCTCCCACAGCCGTCATTGATCCTTGTTTTCCTTCTGCCTGTTTTACACTGGTGTAAACCCACAAGGCAGCTTGAGGCTTGCTTTTACGAGTGGCAGTGAAAGCATATGAGCCTGCACTGAGATTTCCTCCAACTCACCACAAAAATGCACATACTTCTCTGCTTTCAAAGACTTCCCAAAAGTGGCTTCAGTTTGGCAGAAGTCTCCTGTTATTGGGGGTAGGAATCAGGCTGCTAAGGTCTGAAGTGGCCATAATGCCAAAAAGTCCGCAAAAACACCCCTATGTGCATGCCATGTAAGAGCTGGGCTGCTGGTGCCTTCACTTTTTCCCTTGTCTCACTCTTTGTTTTCTACCTCTTTGATTAGAAAAACAGCTCTCAGATTAGAATCAAGAAGGCTAGAAGAGACCCCAAAGATCATCGAGTCCAACCTGTCACCCTAAACCTCATGACTATCTAAACCATGGCACCAAGTGCCACGTCCAATCCCCTCTTGAACACCTCCAGGGATGGTGACTCCACCACCTCCCTGGGCAGCCCATTCCAATGGCCAATCACTCTCTCTGTGAAGAACTTTCTCCTCACCTCCAGCCTAAACCTCCCCTGGCGCAGCTTGAGACTGTGTCCTCTTGTTCTGGTGCTGGTTGCCTGGGAAAAGAGACCAACCCCCTCCTGGCTACAACCTCCCTTCAGGTAGTTGTAGACAGCAATGAGGTCACCCCTGAGCCTCCTCTTCTCCAGGCTAAACAGTCCCAGCTCCCTCAGCCTCTCCTCATAGGGCTTGTGCTCCAGGCCTCTCACCAGCCTTGTTGCCCTTCTCTGGACATGCTCCAGCAATTCAACATCTTTCCTAAACTGAGGGGCCCAGAACTGGACACAGTACTCAAGGTGTGGCCTAACCAGTGCTGTGTACAGGGGTACAATGACCTCCCTGCTCCTGCTGGCCACACTATGCCTGATGCAGGCCAGGATGCCATTGGCTCTCTTGGCCACCTGGGCACACTGCTGGCTCATGTTCAGCTGCTGTCATCCAGTACCCCCAGGTCCCTTTCCACCTGGCTGCTCTCCAGCCACTCTGACCCCAGCCTGTAGCTCTGCATGGGGTTGTTGTGGCCAAAGTGCAGCACCTGGCACTTGGACTTCTTGAATGCCATCATGTTGGACTCTGCCCATCTGTCCAGCCTGTCAAGGTCCCTCTGCAGAGCCCTTCTACCTTCTAACAGATCAACACCTGCTCCCAGCTTGGTGTCATCTGCAAATTTACTGATGATGGACTCAATCCCCTCATCCAGATCATCAATAAAGATATTGAACAGGATGGGGCCCAGCACTGATCCCTGGGGGACACCACTAGTGACTGGCTGCCAGCTGGCAGTGGCACCATTCACCACCACTCTCTGGGCTCGGCCCTCCAGCCAGTTCCTAACCCAGCACAGAGTGCTCATGTCCAGGCCATGGGCTGCCAGCTTGGCCAGGAGTTTGCTGTGGGGGACGGTGTCAAAGGCCTTGCTGAAGTCCAGGTAGACTACATCCACAGCCTTTCCCACGTCCACCAGGCTGGTTACCTGATCATAGAAGGAGATCAGGTTGGTGAGGCAGGACCTGCCCTTCCTAAATCCATGTTGGCTGGGCCTGATTCCTTGGCCATCCTTCAGGTGCGCAGTGATTGCCCCCAAGACAATCTGCTCCATAATTTTCCCTGGCACTGAGGTCAGGCTGACAGGCCTGTAGTTCCCAGGTTCTTCTGTCCGTCTCTTCTTGTGGATGGGCGTCACATTGGCCAGTTTCCAGTCTTCTGGGACCTCTCCAGTGAGCCAGGACTGGTGGAAAATGATGGACAGAGGCTTGGCCAGCTCATCTGCCAGCTCCTTCAGCACCCTAGGATGAATGCCATCAGGTCCCATGGACTTGTGAATATCCAAGTGACTCAACAAGTCTCGAACTAATTCCACATGGATTTCAGGAGTACAACACTGCTCCTTGACCCCATCAACCAGCTCAGGAGGCCAGTTATCCTGAAGTCCTCCTGCCTTACTGTTGAAAATGGAGGCAAAGAAGGTATTTAGAATCTCAGCCTTCTCCTCATCCTTAGTTACAATGTTACCCTCCACGTCCAATAAAGAGTGGAGGTTCCTCTTGCCCCTCTTTTTAGCATTAATGTATTTATAAAAATGCTTTTTGTTGTCCTTCACAGAAGCGGCCAGTTTAATTTCTAACTGTGCTTTTGCCTCTCTAATTTTTCTTCTACATGATCTAACAACATCCTTAAACATATCACTAGTTGCCTCCACCCCTTTCCAAAGGCGATAAACCCTCTTTTTTTCCCTTAAATCCTTCAGGAGCTGCTTGCTCATCCAGGCCGGTTGTCTTCCCCGCCGGCTCGTCTTACGGCATGTGGGAACTGCCAGTTCCTGTGCCTTTAGGAGCTCCTGTTTGAAGTAGGTCCAACCATCCTGGACCTCTTTCTTCTTAAGGGCTGTTACCCAGGGAACTTTCTGAATAAGTTGCCTGAACAACCTGAAGTTTGCCCTCCGAAAGTCCAAAGTGAGGGTTCTGTTACTGCTCCTCCCTATTTCCCTGCATATTGAAAACTCCACTATCTCATGGTCGCTGCACCCTAGACAGCCTCCAACCATCACATCTCCCACCAGCCCTTCTCTATTTGAGAACAGCAGATCAAGCAGAGCCTTACCCCTGGTAGGTTCACCTAAGAGCTGCATCAGGAAGTTGTCATCCATGCACTCTAGGAACCTTCTGGACTGTGTCCTCTCTGTTGAATTAAGTTCCCAGCAGATGTCTGGTAGGTTAAAGTCCCCCACAAGGACAAGGTCTGATGATCTTGAGACAGCTTCCAGCTGCTTATAGAATATCTCATCGGCCTCCTCGTCCTGGTTGGGTGGTCTATAACAGACTCCAACCAGGATGTCAGTTTTGTGCGGCCTCCCTCTGATTTTAACCCACAAGCATTCAACCCTTTCATCTGCAACCTCAAGTTCTGAGGCATCAAAGGATTCCCTAATACACAGGGCCACCCCTCCTCCTCTTCTCCCTTGCCTGTCTCTCCTAAAGAGCTTATAACCCCCCAGTGCAGTACTCCAATTGTGAGAATCGTCCCACCATGTTTCTGTGATGGCAACTACATCATAGTTCTCCTGGTGAACCAAGAGTTCCAGTTCATCTTGTTTGTTGCCCATACTGTGTGCATTGGTGTACATGCACTTCAGCTGGGCTGCTGATTTCACCAGTTTATGTGGTCCTCCCTCCTCTCCAGGGAGACTGGTTTCCACACCCACCCCCTTCAGACCTAGTTTAAAGCCCTCCCAATGAGTTCTGCCAACCCCAGTGCCAGCACCCTCTTACCCTTTCTAGATAAATTCAACCCAACTTGGTCCAGCAGGTCAGGTGCAGTAAGAGTTGCCCTGTGATCAAAGAAGCCAAAATTCCGCTGCTGGCACCATCTCCTAAGCCAACTGCTGATGGTGTGGGTTTTCCTGTTCCTCTCAGTGTACACCACTGCTGCTGAGGGAACTGAGCAGAACACCACTTGAGCTCCTGCCCCATCAATCGATTTCTCAAGGGCCTTAAATTCCTTTTTAATCCTCCTGGTGCTTTCCTAGCTCTCAATGCCTGCCTTGATGTTCTGCTCTACCTCTTCTGATACCTGTCTGTCCCCTGGCACTGCTTGGCACCACAAGATCTGCCAGTGGCATCAGTGCTGAGCCCCGCTCCAAAGTCATCCCTCATGTATGCTTGGAGGAAAACATGGCTTCACCCTCCTCCCTGGAAAAAAGCCCTCACCATGACATCAACTCCAGGGCTTGCTAAGCTGATTTCTGAGTGGAGAAAAGATCTTTCTCTGGTGAGAATCTGTTTGGTATGGCTGCCTTAAAGTGAGAACTGCAGGTTTGTGATGTTTTGGTGGGGGATTTTTAAGTGCAACATCATTCTGACAGTTCTGTCTAAGAAAAAGCAGATGAAACCGGGAGGGTATGAGAGACCCAGAAGTCTTATCCCTTAACAGAGTCTTAACAAAGTAATACTGTTGTAAACATAGCTGGATGAGCAGAAACCTCCTGCAGGAGAAAATACTGTCTTTTTTACCCCTTGCTCCTGGTGGAATAGCTGTAGAGTGGAAGGAGTGTCTGGCTTTTTTTTTTTTTTTTTTCAATTTGGAGAATTGCCTTGGCAAGAGAGGGCTAAAGTGTGGTCAAAATTATTCTGCAAACAGCTCCTGCCACATCTACACACTAAAGGTTTGCCTCTTCCCAAGACCTAAATATCTGGGCAGCTCTTGCCTCCCCTTCTTTCGTGGGAGACATACAGGCTCACTGTCTGGGGCAGGCAAAGCTGGCACCATTGGAGAACCCTGCTCATTGGGGAGAAACATCAGTGCAAGACATTTCTATCATGTCCCACTTGGCCATTTGAAATAGGGGATTTTCTCAAGTAGGAAAAAAAAACAAAAAGGAGGAAACAGAGCCTGCATCCACTGTAACCCCTAGTTGTGGTCAGTGCTCTACAGGCACAGTTAATTCTGTGCTTCAGCAGCTGCTGTCAGACCCCAGCCCTTCTGCTTGCTGCACTGCTATTTGACATCCACATCTTCCTGTCTGAGGAAGATAACCTTGACACAGTCAGCCATGCAGCTCATGAAAATGTGCAACTAGCAAGCCTTTCCAGTTGTGCTGAGAGGGTTCCTACACATTAATCTCCTTCTCTGGAAATCTTGAACAGCCAGTCAAAATAATCCTTTCTTAGAATTGCTTTCATGCTGAAGAGGAAAGGACTGGGAACACAGATCTATAAATATCTTTGGGGATGTTCATCTCTCCTCTCATGCACTCTGCTCAGTGCTTGGCTGCAAGGACTCCAGTGAAAGGGTCTCTTCTAATAAAATAACATCTTCTTCAGGGAGGTTCCTGTACATAAATGTCAGGCATCACAAAGCCATCATGCTTTATCATACTGCAACTGGACACAAGCCCCTTGGACTGGTTGGCATCACACTTTAGCACCACACTTTGCAAACTTAGAGCACTGCAGAACCCCCAGATACACAGACCATAGCCATAGGTGTGTGGCACTACATGCTGTCACGTTGCTCTGCTTCAGCATTGCATCCTAAAGCCTGACAAAACCCCAGAGGAGAGCACAAACAGAGCTGGGAATGTGAAGAGCAACACAAAGAAAAGGGCAATGCTGCAGGTTTTTTTAATGCTGTCTTCATTTTGCACAGCCAAATGAACGACACTGTGGGAGCAGTCAGAGTGCTGTCTCCAGAAATCTCCCATTCTCTACATTTCCCAGACTTCTTCCTTTTCATAACTGTCTCCACACTCCATCTGTACGAATTCAGCTCAAAACACAGCATGTGAAGACAGAGCCTGTAGTCTCTCCTGGCTCCCCAGTGAAGCCTCTTCTTCGGTCTCTGTGTTTCACCCACTGTCTCCCAAGTAAAATCTGCCTTTTTTGTACAAGTGCTGCACTGCTGACATCCCTGTGGGTGCACTTCACCCTTGGGTCCATTTCTTCAGCACTCCTGCCTCAACGGTGAGCCCATCTAATGGATTTTGTGCTCCAGGGCTCATCTTCTCCAGCATGGTTGCTTAGGTTTACGTTTAATAAATATCAGTGTGTTGAGCCTGGAGCATTGCTCCAATGTAGTAAGAGAATTTTGAATCTGAGACCCTCTACTAGGAAGATGGAAGCTCACTTCCCACCTGGGCACATATTTGACATTCTCTCTGCCACTGGGAGACTGGAGACTTGGCAATAGCCCAGGACAGCCCCTTCTAGGGTTTTCTTTGGCAAAGCCCCCAGATTTCCCTGGAAGCTATTGATTAGTAGGGTTTGAGTGATGCCCACTGAGTGGCAGTGCTACCTTGGAGGGATTTCATCACTGCAATCTTTCCCTCCCTTGATCTGAAGAACCAGCTTCTCAGCAGCCATTGTAATACCATGGGGTATCAGCATGATGGCCTAATAACAGTCCCAACAAGCAGCCACCCTGTCACAAGAGGAAATTCACAGAAGGGCTGAGGTTGAAAGTCACCCAGTTCAAGCCCTCTGCTCAAGCAGGGCCACCTAGAGCAAGCTGTCCAGGACTATGTCCAGACAGCTTCTGAATACCTTCAAGGAGGGAGACTCCACAACCTTTCTGGGCAATCCGTGTCAGTGGTCAGTCACACAGTGTAAAAGTGTTTCTGGATGTTCAGAGAGAACCTTCTGTATTTCAATTTGTGCCCACTGCCTCTGGTCCTGTCACTTGCCACCAATGAGAAGAGCTTGGCTCCAACCTCTTTTGTACCCTACCTTCAGGTATCGATGTACAATGATGAGATTTCCCTGAGCTGTCTCTTCTCCAGGCTGAACAATCACAGCTCTCAGCCTTTCCTCACAGCAGAGATGGTCCAGTCCTGTCATCATCTTCACAGCCCTTCACTGGATTGTCTCCAGTGTGCCCATGTCTCTCTTGTGCTGCAGAGCCCAGAACTGGACAGAGCACTCCAGGTGTGGCCTGACTGGTCCTGTGTAGAGAGAAAGGATCATCCCTCTTGACCTGCTGGTAATGCTTTGTCTAATGCAGCCTAGGATAACATTCACTTTCTTTGCCACAAAGACCTATTGCTGGCTCATATTCAACCTGGTGTCCACCAAGACCCCCAGATTTCTTTGTCAAGCAGATTTTGAGGTGGATGTGCCCAGTGGGGCTGGTTGACCCCAGCTGCAGGACGTAGCACTTCTCCTTGTTAAATATCACGAGGTACCTGTCAGCCCATTTCTCCAGCCTATCAAGCTCCCCCTGGATAGCAGCATGACCCTCTAGTCTATCAGCCATTCCTATGAGTTTGGTGTCATCTGCAAATTTGCTTAGGGCACACTCTTCACCATCATTCAGATCATTAATGGAGATGGTGAGCAGTATTGATCCCTGCAGTGCACCACAGGTTACTGGTGTCCAGCTGGATCATACCACTGATCACCACCCTCTGGGTGCAACTGTTCAGTTTAAATTCACCTTAGCATCTGCTTATCCAACCCATATGTCAGCCGCTTCTCTTCAAGGATCTTACAGGAGACAGTGTCAAAAGCCTTACTGAAGTACAGGCAGACAACACCTATGACCCTCCCCTCCACTACCAGCCCAATAACTTCATCATGGAAGTTTATGAAGTTGGTTGAGTGTCACATCCCCTTGGTGAAGCCATGATGACTATTCTTGATGATTTCTCTGTCTGTGATGTGCCTAAAGACAGTTTCCAGGATTAGCTGATTTATCACCATCCTAGGGATCAAGGTGAAGCTGACTGGTCTGTAGCTCCCTAGGTCACCCCTCTTGCCCTTCTTGGAGATGGGGATGGCAAGTTCTTTCCTCCAGTCCTTGGGCGCTTCTCCCAGTTTCCATGATCAATCGAAGATGATTGAGATTGACCTTGCAATAACATCTGCCTGCACTCTCAGCAATTGTTGGTACATCCTATCAGGGACAATGTGCAAGTTTCTTAAGTATTCTGTAACCTGATCCTCAGCCACCAAGGGTACATCTTCCTCACTCCAGCCTTTCTCTTCTGTCTCTGGGACCTGGGATTCCCAAAGGCAAATTACCCTCCTTCAACACCATTTGGTTTTCCCAACTCACATTAGCTGTTGTTATCACCTCATTACCTTTTGGGTGGCAGCAAAATGATTGCTTGTAATTCATTTGACAGACTTTGTAGAGCTGAAGCAAGGCTGCCTGGGGAGCATGTTCCCATGTGCTCCCCTCTGCTCTCCTTTTAAGATATTTCTTCTGCCCTGACTTGTTTCTGTCAGTGTTTCCACTTTCCATTAGCCCTTGCAGATAATTATCAAAGGCGTTTGAATATTGTGGGATGATTTTTGTCTGTTTTTCTGGTCAAGTCTCTGGTCATAAATAGCCCTTTTAGTGTTTAGGAAGAAAAAATATTGGATACTTTGGTTATGTACTAAGGAATAGGTCAATGCTCATTTTTTACTTTCTCGTCCGTGGCATACGCTCACAGAACTCTCACTGGCCAGTCACAGAGAGAAGCTGTCATGTTCCCACCCTCACTTGTCAGTAGACAGAACTTCAAACCCTATTTTTGTCCTTACAGTTCCCCTCTCCCTTGCTCCTGCGGGAAATGCTACGGAAAAAACAAAGGGGGAAAATGGAATATTCTTTAGATTATAAACAGAAATAGACACCAAAGGCACTGATTAAACCGCCCAGTCCTCCTCTCGCACCACACCCACCCGCGAAACGCTGAAGGAGCAGCAGGAGGAATGCCACGCGAAACTCTCCCGGGGCACTCTGAGGTGAGAGAAAGACCTCCTGGGGTGCGCGGGCAGAGCCCTGCTCCCTGCGAGGACATGCAGCCGCTGCCCCCCCCCCCCCACCCCCCCCCTCCAGCCTGCCGCGGGAATCAGCAGGTGTTCGGCAAAGCGGGAAGGCAAGCTGTCTCTGTGGCGCAATCGGTTAGCGCGTTCGGCTGTTAACCGAAAGGTTGGTGGTTCGAGCCCACCCAGGGACGAGGAGCTACTTTTTGTAACGCAACGGTAATTTTCCGTCTCGGTGTGTCAAGTTTCGCGAGGCTTGCGTCCTGTCTGCGCTGCCTTTATGCTGCTGGGAACTGCTTGAGACTCACTTCGAGGCCCATGAGTCTGCCATTCACCAAAACAACTTGTCCTGTAGCTAATTTCTATTGCAGGGTCACCGTAGCATTGCGCACTGCCATGCTCTCTCTGCTCCGTCAAGAGGGACTGCGGAAAACCCATTGATCAGCGGGAGTTTCCGTAGTGTAGTGGTTATCACGTTCGCCTAACACGCGAAAGGTCCCCGGTTCGAAACCGGGCGGAAACACCAACTTCTTTTTTTTTCCCTCTCTGCGTCACCGCGGACCGTGATCGGTTTGTTCGGCTTTCTTCTTTAAAACCTGTCCACTCGTGACGCGGTCCTGGGCCGTAGGCCACCGCGCATCGTGAGGACACCCACCATGGTGAGGCACAAATGCGCCTGGCTCCGGGAGTCGAGAGAGGCAGCCTGCGCCGTGACTGGGCGTGCAGAGCTGATGCAAGGGCAAGGCTCGGGGCTTCACTGGGAGGAACTGGTTCACTTCATTCCCTTCAACAAGCTTCTGCTCCACAGACTTTTCCCCGCTGCGTGGACGGATGACCTGAAAGACAAGTGAGTCTTGGCTGAAGTAGTCTGAACATTATGGAGTCATAGAAGGGTTTGGGTTTGAAGGGACCCAGCCCCTTCTGTACCAACTCTCTTGCAATGAGCAGGGACATCTTCAGACAAAAGCTTCAAAAAGAGTCTAATTTCACCACCAGTTTTTCACTGTTTGCCCCTGAAGTGCCATAGGAATAGATGCTTGTTTAGCCCAAGAACTGCTGAAGTTTTGGCTGGAGATAATGCCAGTTAATGGTAACATTAAGGTGCTGCTGCACAAAGCATTTAGAAACCTCATCTTCCCATGGCGGAGCAAGGCAAAGGGAAGGAAAAAAAAAAAGAAAGAAAATATAGAAATTGTTTAAAATTCTATTTTAGAAAATTCATCTTTCTCCATTGCTTGAATCTCTTGCTCTGCTAGACCAATAGAAAAAGCAAGCTAGTGAAAATATGTTTACAGAAAAGTAAAACAGCCTACCCAAAAAGTAGAGTTGCAGTATAAAAGAAATGTAAAATCGCTAAAAAGCCCGAATACGTATTTCACACATAAAATTGTGGGCCATCCTTGCTCTCATCCAAGGAGGTTGAACACATAGCCTACTAACAGAATCACACAGAATCGCAGGATGGTCTCACTTGGAAGGGACCTACAAAGGTCGTGTAGTCCAACTCTCTCTGCAGTCAGCAGGGGCATCCTCAACTCCATCAGGTTGCCCAGAGCCCTGTCAAACCTCACCTTGAATCTCTCCAGGGATGGGGCCCCAATGACCTCCCCAGGCAACCTGTTCCAGTGTTCCACTACCCTCATGGCAAAGAATCTGCTCCTAACATCCAATCTAAATCTGCTCTTCTCTAGTTTGAAGCTATTGCCACTTGTCCTATCCTCACAGGCCTTTGTAAACAGTCTCTCTCCATCCTTCCTGTATGCCCCCTTCATAGTACTTGGGAGGCCACTATTAGCTCTCCCTGGAGCCTCCTCTTCTCCAGGCTGAACAACCCCAGCTCCCTCAGCCTGGCCTCACAGCAGAGGTGCTCCAACCCCCTGATCATTTTTGTGGCCCTCCTCTGGATTTCCTCCATCAGGTCCATGTCCTTCCAGTATTGAGGGCTCCAGACCTGGACACACTACTCCAGGTGAGGTCTCACCAGAACAAAAGTGTCAGAATCACTTCTCTGGATCTGCTGGCAAAACATCTTTTGATGCAGCCCAGGATGTGATTTGCCTTCTGGGCTGCAAGTGCACACTGCCTGCTCATGTCCAGCTTCTCATCCAGCAGCACCCCCAAGTCCTTTTCCACAGGGCTGCTTTCTATCACCTCCTCCCCCAGTCTGTATTGACAGTGAGGATTGCTCTGGCCCAGGTGCAGAACCTTGCACTTGCTCTTGTTGAACCTCATGAGGTTCACCTGGGCCCACCTCTCCAGCTTGTCCAGGTCCCTCTGGATGACATCCCATCCCTCTGGTGTATGGACAGCACCACTCAGCTTGGTGTCATCTGCAAACTTGCTGATGGTGTGCTCAATCCCACTGTCTATGTCACTAATAAAAACATTAAACAGCACAGGTCCCAGTACAGACCCCTGAGGGACACCACTTGTCACTGAAGTCCATCTGGACTTCAAGCCGTTGAGCACCATCCTGTGGATGTGACCAACCAGCCAATTCCTTAGCCACTGAACAGTCCACCCATCAAATCCATATCTCTCCAACTTGGTGAGTAGGATGCTCTGGGGGACTGTGTCAAAGGCCTTGCAGAAGTCCGGATAGATCACATCCATAGGTCATTCCTTGTCCGCTGACATAATCACTTTATCGTAGAAAGCCACTAGTTTGGTCACGCAGGATTTGCCCCTGGTAAAGCTATGCTGGCTGTCTTGAATCACTTCCCTGTCCTCCATGTGCCTTAGCATGTCATCTAGGAGGAATAAAAAATAATTTGGGGCTCTCCTAACTTCAGTCTTGCATCTCTGGCGATTACACTGAAGGGTTCTGCAAGAGGACGAGTCACCAGGACCAAAATTCGTAACCCTAGAATGGGTTGGGTTGGAGAGGACCTGTGACAACCCACCACAGGACCTTAAAGATCATCCAATCTCCCTGCCATGGGTCGTGGCACTTTCTGACAGATCAGGTTGCTCAAAGCCCCATCTAAGCTGACCTTGAACGCTCCAGGGAAAGCCATGAGTTCCTCCTTATCTTTCCTATAAGCCTCCTTTAAGTATGGAAAGGCTGCTTCAAGGTTTTGCAGGAGCAACCTCAACTCTCAGCCAGTTTTCATATGGGAGGTGTTCCAGCCTCCAGATCATTTTCGTGCCCTGCCTGCCCCACCTCTGAATCCACTGAAGCAGGTCCATGTCTTTCTTATGCTGGGGGCCCCAGAACTGAATGCAGTACTGCAGGTGGAGTCTCATGAGTGGAGTAGAGGGGAAAAATCACCTCCCTTGAACGGCTGGCCACACTGTTTTTGGTATACCCCAGGATAGGACTGGCTTTCTGGGATGTGAGGACACATTGCTGACTCATATTCAGGTTTTTGTCCACCAACATTCCCAAGACCATTTCTGCAGGGCTGCTCTCAATCCACACATTACACAGCCTGTGAAAGGCCCACTTCTCAAGCCTGTCAAGGCCCCTCTGGATGGCATCCCTTCCCTCCAGTATACTGACTGCACTACCCAGCTTGGTGTCATCTGCCAACTCACTGAGGGTGCACTCAATTCCACTGCCCATGCTGCAAAGATGTCAAACAGCACTGGTCCCAGTATCAGCCTCTGAGGATGGCCACTCATCACTGGTTTCAATTCTGACATTAAGCCATTGACTGCAGCACTTGGGAATGTTAATTTTTGATCGAAGTTCATTTTTCTAAAGAGGAAAGGGGAGATGCTTCCTCACCAGGTACTTCTGTAGTGGGTTTCTCAGCATCTTGCCAAGCTTTCTAGCTCACAGGTTATTTAAACGTGTTGACTACTTGCCCTGTCTCTAAGTTGGACATGATTATAGCTAGCCCAAACCCTCTCTTAAACATTATAGAAGCCCTGTTAGATAGTCACCTACATAAAAGAGTAATATAGACCCATGCCCAGGGAGAAACATCTCTGGAGTGTTTCCTTAGTTTCTCTCTAGAAAATGTAAATTGGAGGCACCTGGCCCCCAAAATGTAGGTCAGGCCTGCTGCTTTGGACTACTGTCCCATTATCCACTGCCCTTCATGAGCTCCCATGGCTCCACCTGGTTCTACTGCACTGCACTGCACAGCTTCAGCATCTCCCCTGTAAAAACTACACTGTATTTGTGCATGGTGGTGCAAAACTAAGCATGCTGCAAATGTCATCAGCCCTGTAACCCTGTTAACCTTATTCTCTCTCTGCCCTGCCTGCACAGTGTCTTAGATCTATACTTAGACTGTAAGCTCTTCCACTCTGAGACTGAATCCTGGTGGACTTTAAAGCACAGCACATGCTTAGAGCTGTATAATCTGCTCGGAAAGTAACATGCTTTGCTCTGAGCACAAAGGGGCTCACATGGAGAACAGCAGCTGTGTAGCTTTGCAAAGGAACACAGACACGACGTGCTTGCTCATTAATACATTGTCAGGAAGGAAATGATTATCTAAAGCAAAAAACAATGCTGGAAGAAGAATAAATTGCAATAGCTAGCCACACACACACATAAACCCCCCCTCCAAAAAAAAAAAAAACAAACACAAAAAAAACACAAAAAAACACACCAAAAGAAAACCCCAAACCCCCCGAAAACCAAACCCCCATCAAAATCAGATTTGTAATGAACACCACAATGAATTTCTAGAACAGTGCTCTAGCAGGTATACAGCTAAAAATCCCTCCAGGCAGCTCCTTTGCAGATGGGCTGATTTATTCTAGGCAGGATGCAAGAAGGCGGCTCTTTTTTTTCCCCATGCTCTTCGACAAAAACTGTTTGAATATATCATAAGTAGCAAGATCTGAACCAGAGTGGTACCTCCACCACAGAGCTGACTCTGAACTAAAAGCTGTAAATCTGCAAGTGCTACAATTGTGCTTTTCCCAAATCAGAAGATACCAACTGCCAAGATGATAAGAAAGATGAAGAAACATGTAAAATACAATCCCTTCAAGTGCTCACAGACATTAGACTTTTGGAAAGTCACACTGATAAAACCTCCAAAACACAGTGACTAACTTCTGCTCATTAATCATATTTGCTATACGTCCACCTTATGTATTCCTGGCAGCAAACTGATACACCACTTTGTATTCTCCTTATGGCAAGTAAAGCCCTGCATCTCGAAACTAGTTCCAAACATTTAAAAGTCCGGTAACCGCCAAACTCCGAAATACCTGCGGTCATGAATTTTACATTCAATCTTACGCTTCCACAGGATCAGACCAGCAAAAGACCTATGGAAACAGATCTGCACAGGGTCACCTTTAGTTAACTATTTCAGAACAAAGGAAGCAAACAACGTGCAGCACTCTCAGATTTAGTTTCACATTTTAATCTCAGGCACTATTTATTTGTTCTTGGAGCTTCCATATGTATGTGCACCCCACGCTGTAGCCCACACAGCCGCAGAACAAGGACCTGTAACATCAGTTTGCAGAAGTGCTGCATGACCAGAGATTCCTGCTTATATCTAGGCATATATTCCCAGCAGATGTGCCCCTATACCCTTCTCTGCTTTACCCTTATAATGATCCTTACCACCAAGACTATCTTATCTTCTAGAGGGGTCTCTTTCAGATGTTGCCCTTTGCATTCTGAATGATGCCAACCCCAGGCTCACTGCTTCACTCACCTCCAAGTGTGTGTCGCATTCCAAGGCAGTGGTGGAGTTCCCACTCCACAGTTGCAGGTAGCTGCAATCTAGTCAGTCACAGACAGTACCTACACTTGAAAGTAGCTCCCCACTGCTTGGGGAAACCTCTGCAACAAGTAGACAGGGTTGGGAGACACATCAGTTTTTACTGGTGTGCACATGTAGAAACCACTGGTTGGAAAACTACTCAAGTCCTACAGAGGCACCTGTGTTATTCACTGATAAATAAAACTCTTAACTTTGGTCAGCATTTTGTTTTTTAATAAAGGAATTCACAAACAGGCAAAACAGTTTCACCAGCAGTACACTAGCACTTTACATTCAGAATCCATTCATCTGTTTTCTATTGCAGCGTTACCAATTACAGCATTTAAAACAAACAAGGAACTCCAGTTCTTTCCAAAGACTTGTATTTCAAGAATGAAACCATTTATTGTCTGAAGTGCCAGTTTGATAAGCATGTACCTAATTGCAACAGAAACACCTTGGCAGGGTGAGTTCAGTGCCGCTGACAGTTTTTCCCATACTTTCTGAATCTGGTTGAAGCAATCCAAAACCATTTAAATCTGTAGCCGTGCTTTGTAATAACAATTATGTTGAACTGCACCTAGTGGAAGAGTAAGGATGAGGATTTGAAAAACAACCAGGCTCAGAAGAACATTCTGACAGATTGTATTTTCAGTTACTGTTACAGGACTAATGTCCTATTACAAATAAAAGTTTTCCAGAGTATTCCAGAGTACCAGGGAGCTGAATGATCCCCAGGGAGTTGGACAGGACATTATGAAATATTTTTATCCCATCCCCCTGGAAATCTCTATATAATCTGAAGTTAGAGCTTGTTCTTTCTCCCTTATGCTCCTCTGCGCTTTGCTCTTACTTTCTCTCCTCACTTAACATTGTTTGGGTTTGCTGTGTGGGAGGTAAGGCCTAGTGCAGCAGGGACAGGGAGAGAGAAATTTCAGCTATGCAACAAGGCCTTTGGGCTTGATTCAGGGGGGGACTGAGCCATTGTCGGGTTATAGATCTATATCTAGATAGATAGATAGACATGTATATATTTATTACCTTTTGTATTTAGTCTACTTTTGTAAATATTATTTTCGTTTAACTTCCAAACTCTGTGCAAGTGTTATTATTTACTTCTTTGGGATAAATCCCAAATTCAGTCTGGTGCAAAACCAGCACCGTTACCCAGGATTAGATGAAAACTCAGCACATGTTGTAGCTATAAACAGGAAAATTTTACCACGTATCCATCTTTCCATGGATTCAAGGGTCGTGTACAGCAGGATGAGCTTATAGAACAGTAACTCTGAGCACTGTGGAGTTCCCAACAGAATGACAGCCTCTAGTGTTGCAGATGATCTTTGTATCAAAGAATACACATCTCTGATTAGAGAAAGTATTTTTTTTTCTTTAATGTTGGACAAAACAACTCCATAGTTGGCTGGTCCTGTAAAATCACTACTACCTAAATAAACCACTGAAATTCATTATTTCTCAAACTCAGCAGAACGTGGCTTAAGTTCTCCACATTAAAAGTAGCAAAAATTAAGACCCGTAGGAGCTTTTAATTAAAAATCATCATATGTGGCAGCTAAAAAAACTGCTTTGCAGAAAAATGAAATGCATTAAAACCTTGTTCGCTACAATAACATTTTAAGAAAAAAGACCTCAAATGTAAATTGTTCAAGTACAGCCAGTGTGAAATTAAACTAGAAAACATAATTTAATAGTGCTTTGCTTACAAATATAAGTAATATTGAAAAATACTTAAAAACAAGACACCACAGAGTTACCAAGTTTCAAACAGAGTTTCATCAAAATGAGGTAAATCTATGTCACCTGCCATTGAGCTTGGTGCTGAAATGGAGAACAAGTCTTCAAAGATATCTTCCCTGATGAAGCTTTCAAAAGCAAGTTTTTTCACATTGGGTTTGCTTCCTGTCAGAAGTTCCAAATGACTGTCCTTTACAGGACTGTAGTAATTGTGGTCTTCACTTGTCATTGCTGCTTGTGGCACATTGGTCTGCTCATCCGACACCGTCACTGGAACACTGCTGTCCACCATTTCCATATACATACATTCATCTTCACTTTTTGGAGCCTCTAATGAAGCAACAGTTGAAGTAGGGGACAGCAATTCTGCCAGTATTTCGTCACTGTTACTATGGCTAGTGCACCCCGATTCACTGTCTGCAACATCCATCTGATACTGCAGTTCCCTCAAAAAGCTCTGCAACAACTCACTGTCATTGTGAGATTCAGTCTGTGATGGGGTGCCTACACCACCACTCACAGCTTTCTCATGTTTCACCTGTTCCACTGCTAGCCTATCCAGCGAAGCCAACTTCTTCTTCTTAGCATTAAGTTTTTTTAACAGTTTTAGACGGAGTTTTTTTGTTTTGTCGCTGTCTGACTCTGCTGCCTTCACAGAGTTATGGCCAGGTGAATGGGCCTGAGTCACTTTACCCGAGGTACCCAGAGTATTTCCTGACTTATTCCAAGTTGGACCTGAACAGGTGGTATGACTTGCTGTTGGAAGACGAGTGCTTTGAGAAAATCCTTTGAAATTTGATAAAGGATGAGTGCTGCTACTACTCTGAGGAATCAATGACTTTGGGGTCTCCGTTGTTTTGGTTGTACCTCTGCTTTGAAATCCACCAAAGTTACTTGCTCCCTTGACCGGCAGCCGCACTTCACTTATTTTTTGCATGGAGGGAGATTTGCAGCTTCTCTGGTCCTTGAGAGATGAGGCACTTGAAGGTACAAAAGAAGTATTCTTGCTTAATAATTTCTTTACCCAGCTTCCTACAAATCCTGTTTTTTGGTCTTTGTGTGAAGGCTGAAACGATTTATTGGCAGCAGAATTGGCAACCTGAGAATTAACTACAATTTTGCTTGCATCTTTCAAGTCAAGTGAGTTTTGTGTAATATCCTTGACTGGTGACAACTTCTTGTTCAGCTGTAGTTCTGAATTTAATCCATGTTCTGTGTTAGGTAAATTAGTTCTGCTATTTGCTCTTTGAGCAAGCAATGAATCCGACAGGTCAGAGTTCTGTATTTTGGGCACAGGAGGGTCAGTATTTGCTGGCTTCAACTCTTCTAGGGGTAAGCAAATTCTGGAATTTTCATATAACATGCATTCATTGTTCATAACTAGACTAGTTCCAGCCAACTCTCTTGTACATGGGGTGTTAGGTGAAAAAGCTAATTCCTGCTGTTGCGGTGTGCCCATTTCAACAAGGTTATTTCCCACCATCTGTCCATTTGGCAGCGATTGACCTTCTGAGTCAACTTTAATTTCTTCAAGTATCAGTGTGACAAGATCATCATGTGCTGGATTTTCTGAACCATGATGAACAGTAGTTTCATCCTCAGGTACCCACTGCTGTTCCTTATCTGGAGTTCTTACAGAGTCCTTTTTGCAATGTTCTGCAGGTATGTTGTCTTCGGCATTATCAGGACCACAGTGTAAGACTTTGGAATTCAACTGTACGTCATTAAGAGGAAAATCTTCATTATTTTTATGCTGGAACTGTGATTTCGGCTCTTCTGGCATGTGGGATGTTTTCTTTTCCCAGATAACAATATGAATCTCTGAAGGAGGAACTTCAAATCTTTTACGTCTCTTGCAATATGGCCCCTTTAAATCATCACATTCAAGCCAAGTTCCTGAAAAAGAAATAGCAACCAGTGTAGACATTCAGAGACTTTCAAAACTGAAATCTCTACCCCCAGACACTTGCCAAATATTCTTATTAACTCGTTCCCCTGATTAGCAGAAAACAAAGGTTTGGGGGGTTTTCTCCATTCCTTATTACATCAGAGAAAAATGAGGGATTTCCACTGTAAAAAGACGAAACATAAGCATAATTTGCAGCAATACTATTAGAGGTTGTAATAAGTCAAACAAAAAACAAAGCTAGGTTGTTTGTTTTGTCTGAGCTAATGATTCTGACATCTTGTCTGAAAATACCCACAAAGGTCTGAGGGAAGAACCACTTCTCAAATGAAGTTTCTCTGCAGACCTTTACATTGCCAGGATGTGAGATATGGAGGGTTAAAAGAAACTGCTCATTTTAAGAATCTGCCTCGTCATCTGCCAATTGCTCACAAATCATGAGCAAATATTTTACTGCTTTAAGAATCTAAATATATATTTATATATATATGAACTACAGGATATTCCTAACCAGGCACGTCCCAGCTGCATCCTCTATTTCTTCTTAAACTCTGGCAGTACGTTTCAGAAAATTTCCATGTCACAACACTTGATAACATTGCACTCCATTCTCTCTATAGAAGCACAGAAACTAAAACTCCAACCTCTCACCTTCACTGATTATGGAGTTCTGTCAATGGTACAACCATCATACCATTAGTAATGTTCCTAACAGGCTTGTACCTCCCACCTCTCAGGTGCAGTAAAGTTAATGAAAAGAAATTCCATTAATGTCGGTAGTTCCAAAGGTTCTCTTACTTCCAGACAATAACAAACTAATAACTGGCTTCAAAATAACCAATACTGTTTGTCCCATAGCCACACTCAAACTGTATTTTTTAACTTTTATAAAAAATTATGGCAGGAAACTACTCAAATGACTTTTGCAGTGATTACAGTGTAGGACAGAACATTGCTGAACAAATCAGTTAAACCAATCTGAAGCCCTCACCTTGAGGAACAAAGTTCCCACAATTATTCACAAAATTGTAACATGAAGTCTACAATGCAGACAAAAGAAAACCTTGTTGTTATATATGGGCTGTGGAGACTATGGCAGTAACCCTTAAGGGTTTGATGTAGACTCATGAAGCATTATAATAGAATTTTTGATTCTTACCATCAGGATTCAAAGACCAGGTTATGAAGTGCTTCTTATCTGTCTGATACTGAACAATAGATGTTATTTGGTAGGTGTCTTCTTCAAACTGAAATGAATAGTTCTTCAGGTTGTTATGTGGCAAGCCCTCTACAAAATGTAACATTAATATTGAGGGTACTCTAAAAAAAGAGACAAAGAACCCATTTATTACAACAAAAGAGTGGCAAAAGTTCCAAAGGAAAGAGAAAGGCATCTCAAAGCATATCTAGCATATCTGTTAGAGATTAGGGGAGAAAACCAACACCACGTAAGGGAATTTGGAAGTGGGGAAAAGGTGAAAAACAGGAAACAATTTGCCATAACCGCAGTAGGAAAGGACATTGTTCCCAAGTCAACCTAGTAAACAGATGATCAAACAACAGTTTTATCAACCAACAGCAGGAGTTGTAAACAGGCTGACACTGGATATCAGCTGTCTATACTTACTACATGGTAGTAAGTATTTATGATGGGGTTCAAACATATGTGCTGGTCAGCATGTTAAACACTGCTCTGTTTCATGTTTATTACATGCTATTTGCTATTTCAGCATTTAAGAAGAATCTAAAAAACTTTAAAAGTGAGTATCAGAGTTTAAAGTGTATCATCTCTGCAAAACCAAGGTTTTAAAAACTTTATGTTCAAATAAATGAAGTCTCAGAATGATACATTTTTCAAGTGCATATATTCAAACTTACTTTTCCAAAATCATCTGTCTTCTTTGAGATTTATCACTACAGTTATTACATGGTCCAACATAAATAGCCTTAAGTGGATGCCAGTCAGGGATTATATTCGTGAACGTTGTTAGTGTTTTCCTAAACCTGGACGCATGCACACAAACAAACAAACAAACAAATAAAGTAAGCTGAGTTGCTGATCAGAAAAACAGTAAACAAACTTTATCACAAGAAAAAAGTTATGAAAACATTATGATAAAGATAAAATTCTGTTCAAATCGATACTGTTTGTGTGACACTGACTGCATCACATCCAAGTCAACACTGCATTCAGTTCTGCCAAACAGTATCAGTCACTATTTCTTTTCAGTAGGTCTGTGGCCTTCAGCTTCATATCATTTGCTCTTTCTACCCTAGCATGCTGTGTCTGCTTCCTTTCCACCATAGACAGAGCTTGTACCAGGACCCTTACAATTTACTAGCTAATACAGAATCTCAAGGAAAGGAGGAAGCAGTAACAAATTACCTCAGAATCCATGTTACACAAGGTCTTGTTTTCAAAACAGAGCATTCAGAGCAGAGATTACACAGAGGTTACATTGTATGGGAATACAATGTACGGGATATTAAAAGTGAAAAAATGTAGTTTATTCATTCATCAGCCACAGAAAGGACTTCCTCTATATTCAACCTAACCTAGATTTTTCACCTTAAAATAAAACCCACAGTATGTAACGAAGGCTCTTGAACACATCCTATTAACCAGGACAACACATTAGCCAGCAGCACAGTAGACAGTATTAATCTCATCTCACTTGGGTATCTACAGTTTCACTGTATAAATCTAAGACACTGGAGAGAAACAGGTATTTTTCAAGTAAAGGTTTCTCTTTTTCTGTTGACTCTAAAAGGAGCCTAAATTACTAGCTTGTACCTGCAGCTACACAGAACTAAATTAATTCCCAAGAAATTAATTCCCAGTAACACTATTTTAAAATAGATAAATTATATGAGAGAATCTCTGATTCTTTGTCATCCAAATGAGTATAACAGATACGGATTCATAGATTCATAGAATGGTCTGGGTTGGAAGGGACCTTGAAGATCGTCTAGTTCCAACCCCCCTGGTATTGGCAGACACCTTCCATTAGAATAGGTTGTTCAAGGCCTCATCCAGGGAGGAGGCATCCACAACCTCCCTGTGCAACCTGTTCCAGTGTCTCACTACCCTTACCGTAAAGAATTTCTCCCCAGTCTCCAGCCGAAATCTCCCCTCCTCAAGGTTCAATCCATTCCCCCTTGTCCTATCACTACAAGCCCTTGCCAAAAGTCCCTCCCCAGCTTTCTTGTAGCCCTCCCTTCACGTACTGGAAGGCCTCTATAAGGTCTCCCCTGAACCTTCTCTTCTCTAGGCTGAAGAGCCCCAACTCTCACAACTTCTGCCTCTCTTCTGCAAACCTTCAGTGAGATTTTCAGTAAATAGTTGATTCAATAATATATAAAATAAACATCTGAAATACAAAAGAGTTTCCTTCAAATAACCAGATCTACTCATGCTTCAACAGTGAAAGTGTACGAGGCATATATTCTTTAGAACCGTAACAATTTGTATACTCTCACCACAAAATCAGAGCATGCACAGGACTCACACAGTTGCCTATTATTTCTTTCTTACTTAAGTGGTAACAAGGTTTCCTAAGACATGACATAGCAGTAAACTATTTGCAAACACTAGCCTAAAAAGGCAGAACACACGGAACTCCATCCATAAGCTTACGCTGTAAAAAACCCTGGAGATCTGAAGAAAATCAACTATTATATGCAGATTCAAAAAGGTAAGGTAGGACAGTTATATAGAAGCCACTGAAAAAAATCTCACCGGTTCTGCTCTTTGTAGCCACAACACACACATTCAAACTTCACTGAAAATGAATGCAAGAAGAGTTTCTCAGCTTGCTGATCCAGTCGTAGGAGTAGAGGCAGTGCAAACACTGGACTCTCCTCCTTGCCTTCAAAGATGGGGCAGAAAAAAGAGTCACTGAACGTCTGAAATCAGCTCTCAGTACTAAGAGAAGCTTATGACTATGACTTTAATTTCAGTTGTCCCTTAAATGCTGTGTTTCTAATCCTCACAACAAAGAAATTGATCCATGTTATTAGGGTGTTACCAATGACTATTTCATGACCACAGCACAGTTACAAAGATGAGAATATACACTTTAAAAAGCAAAAAAGTCAGGAGACAAACCAGTAGATCACACTGTAAAATATATCACTAACAAAATAAATGTACTTGTAAACTGTCTTATATGCACATACATATTTTTATGTACTGACTGACATAAAAGGCTTAACATGTTGTGGTGGGTTGAAAATTCCCCCCCTCCAACATTAACTTTGCCAGACCAGCTCAGTAGAAGCAAATGGAAGCTGTATTTACAGGCAAAACTACAATTTACAGTGAAATGCAATGAATATGTACAAATATACAGTATTTACAATATTACAGATATTTACAATTAATAAACAGCACTAGGACCTCCCTGGCCAAAAGACCAGGGGAGCTGCAACAGCTTCTCCCTCCTTGCCTCCCCCTTACCCCCTGTACACAAAAGGGAAGAGAGAGAGAAGCACAGACTTAGCCAAAATAAAAGCGATGCAAGCAAGGTCAGCAAAGCCTGTTAGTATCTCCCCAGTGAAGAAGCAAGAAGAGAGAAAGATTGTTTTGGGAACCAAATCTTATGGGAGATCTCTCTCCAATGGAATTGTTTAGCATAATCATTAATTTCCTTTTTACACCCAGTAGTGATTTATTTACATTTTTACTACTTTCTGCTCAAGATCTGTGAAAAATATTGAAGGCATAGTCGAAAACTACCACATGTAAATTTCCTGAAAGTAAGTACTGAGATGCTGCACTAATTACTTACCCAATTCACACTTAAGCTGAGGCTGAAGCTGTGTAAACAATCTATTTCTGATTTCATTGAGATGAGATTCTGCTTTTGGAAGCACATCTACAGAAAAAAAATACATATAACTTGATGTATATATCTTAGCATTTTACATTTGCAAATTACATTGTTCCTACAAAAAAAACCAACATTCTTTCAGCAGAAGCAAGAGCATAGCTTCTACTACATTACCTGCACAAATTAAAGGATTTAGAATAGCTGTTGAAACTACTTACTACTTATAAAATCTGTATCTATAAAAAAGGTAGTTTCTTGCAGCTCAATTGCTTTTTACAGTTTTTAAATCAATTGTGTTCAAAAGATGCTGAAAAATTAAACAGAAGGGAAGAACAAATACTACACGTATTCTACACAATACTCTTCATACAATCCCTTTTCCACTGTAGTCCAAACAACCTAATTTCTTTTGCAGTAGTTCCTGGAAATGAAAAGGGTTAAGTTACCTCAAACACTGTATTCCAACACCTAACATCCCCATTTAACAGTTCTTACACAGCAGAGTTCTTTTGCAAACACAGCACAACCAATGGGAAAGAAAAACATCTCAGACAGGTCCTGTGATGGTAGAGGGCTTCCAGATAATAGCTGAAAATTTAAAATCAAGTATCTGGGCTTTCTAGCAAGCAGAGTATATGAACTAAATCAGAATCTTTTCTGCACCATAAGGTGGATTAAACCATTTTTGGCATACCTATTATTTTTCCCAGGAAGGACAATTATGCTGTTCTGGGACTATGTGTATTAAAACATACACTTTCCCTGGCACATTTAATGAAAAAAAACCAAAAAACAAAAAACATGAAAGGTGCTGGCTAACCAGACATCTATATTGATCCTCCAACTCTTGAAAGTACAGACTTTTGACACCATTGGGACAGTTTAAGAAGACTAATTTTAGAATGGTTTGTGTTGGAAGGGGCCTTAAAGATCATCTAGTTCCAGTCCTTCTGCCATGGGCAGGGATATCTTCCACTGGAACAGGTTACTCAAAGCCCCACCCAATCTGGTCTTGAACACTTCCAGGGAGGGAACATCCATAACCTTACTGGGTTACCTGTTCCACTGCCTCACCATCCTCACAGTGAATTTCTTCCTTAACCTAATCTAAATTTATCGTTTTTCAGTTTAATGTCCTCTTGTCCAGTCACTGCATGCCCTAGTAAGAAGTTGTTCCTTCCCACAGGCCACCTTTAGGTACTGCAAGGCTGCTATAAGGTCTCCCTGGAGTTTTCTCTTCTTCTGGCTGAACAATCCCAATCCTTTCTTCACAGGAGAGGTTCTCCAGCCTCCTCTTATCATCTTCATTGTCCTCCTCTGGACACATCCAACAGGTCCCTGTCCTTCTTATGCTGGATGCCCCCGAACTGTGGGGTCTCATGAGAGTGGTGTAGAGGGAGAGAATCACCTCACTCCACCTGTGGTCATTCTTTTGATGCAGCCCAGGTTGCGGTTAGCTTTCTGGGCTGCAAATGCACGTTGTGGGGTCATGTTGAGCTTCTCGTCAACCGACATCCCCAATATCCCTGTCCTCAGGGAAAACAGATCTTAGCTTGAGTCTTAAACTGAATCCACCTAACAGAAAATGACCAGAGGCCATATTAACACATTACAGTGACACATGCTTCTCTGACTTCAGCTGTGTTGCCTGGAACGTTGCTCCCCAGCTGCCCATCATTGTCCCTGTGCTTGTAGGTTACAGTCCTCAAACCTGTAAAGCTGCACATGTGAGTATTCACTAAGCTATTCCAGAGAAAATGAACCAAGTTAATGTGTTTGGCTGACTTTGACTGAAGCAGGTGAGGAAGCACTATCATCCACAGCACAGCGTGCAGGATAAGCATTCCCTCTGTGAGTGCAGCTGGAGCCAGAAGAGAATGTATGTTCCCAGCTGTACTATTTTTGATGTGACAAGGCAACTGCCCATTTATGCAAGGATATAAGCCACAACAGAAATTATTTTTGAGATTAGAACAGCATCCTAATATGCTAACAGAAATTATTTTTAAGATCAGAACAGCATCCTCATATGCTAACTAACACAGGGGAAGGAAACAAAGTAAGGCTCAATTACATAATTCACAAATTCTCTATGTGGGATATAACAAAAAAATTCCAGAGATGCTTAGTGTTTGATGCTTTCAAATTTGTGCAGGTTTGCCCTAAGAAAAACAATTTCAGAGGTTACTAAGATTCTGCTAGATAAAGCACACTAAGGCTGCAAATTGATGGTGAGTTGTAACTCATTTTTTGTTATCTTGAAATAGAACGGAGGCATGTTTGGGTGAATTACACTAAATTCCACATATTTGTAGCAAATCAGATGAGATCAATCTGTATGTGAAGAAACAGCACTAAATTTACTCACCTTTTACTTTATTCCTTTTACAGCTACTCAGAAGCACAGTTGCTTGATTGTATTTTGTTAAGAGTTTCTGGAGTAAACATGTTCCATCATTATATTCTTCCGCCAGAGCAAATTTCAATGTTTCTAAGTGTACCAGCGCTGACAAAATACAATCTAACCAACAAAGCTTATGGCTGTTTCTCCACTGAAGACACAAATCTGTGTTATTAGTGGAACCTTTATCATCTTTAAGCAAAACTTCAGATGCTGTTGAGCAAAGTTGAGAATTTGCCAAGAGCTGTGTTCCAGGACTAGAAGCCTTAGGCAGACTTTCCTGATAGCTGTTGGTGTCGGTGGTTGTTTCAAAATCGACCTTCTGCAGGCAGGACTCCACACTGTTAACAGGTTTTTGCTGGCCATTTTGTAACACATCATGTGGGCTTGACTTGGGAATACATAAACTATTCTGATGGCATTTGACAACAGAGTCTGCATTAACAGTGTGCTCAACATTCACACTATTAGTTCTCGCTTTTTTTGGATGTGATTCAACAGGAGACAAGTCATTGATAACAGACAATTTCCTTTTCTTATGAGTAGGTGGAACTTGATGATTTTCTGAATCAGCAGAAGTAATTATGCTGTTTAACGGTTTATAACCAAGCGGGTAGATACACTGAAGGAAAGAAAGAAAGTTACAGTGAAATCTACAAAGCCATTTCAGGTGAACAAGAGCTTAAAAAAGGACAAATCGTACTCTTAAAATTCAATGTTGCTTCTGTAAAGTGATACTCTAATGAAATCAATATGTAAATTCAACACATAGGACAGGAAGGTGTTTTTTTATCCAACCACCATCTCATAAGCAATTGTGAAGTAAACATATCAGTAGTGATAATCAACAGTACTTTTCCAGTACACATTTCCAACCCTTGAAAACAACCTAATCAGCAAAGGAGAGTCTTCTCTTATTCTGCTAAACCCATTCCTTCAGAGTACATATTTGGCCTGAGAGATCACTGGCAAGGTATCTTTCAGGCTAGTCGGATGCATTAGACCAGATGTTGGTAGGGTCCTACATACATAGCTGCTCTGCAACCAGAATATAGTCAAATTGCTGCTACCAATCTCCAGAATGACACTATGATTGTTTAAAAGCAGGAAGGGAAGGGAAGAGTAAGTCAGAGACCCATATCTAGTCTAGTTTAAGGGCACTAGTCCATATGGGATTGGTATGCTCCCCACATACGTGAAACAGTGGTGGACAGGCAGTGAAATCACAACTCAAATATTAAGCAGCACGGGAAATCAGCTAAGGTTAAACTTAAAAGAAGAGAAAACCAAACTGAACCAAACAACATTATAATTACAAACCTACCTACATTACCCAGATTTAAAGAAGGGAATTGGGAGACTCAGACCAGCAAGAGTCATGTATTAGTACAGGAATAATCAAAATTTTACCTTCTATTCTGATTGGTACAGAAGTTTAGTTGGTGCCCTTGTGTTCCCCTTTTACATAAGCCTTTAACCATTTTAATACTTTAGGGTAGCTAGCTACACCTAAGCACTGCATGTACAAAGGTTAGTTATATTTTTGCCATATATAGGAAAATATCATCCAGCATCTGGACTCACAGGAGTCCTATCTCAACAGTCTGCTGGAAACCACCAAGGAAATCTCAGAACTCAGAGGTATAACTACTGAAGGGAAAGGCCTCTACACAAGCACAACTGTTAATTAATGTAATACCTGAGGATTTTCACAAAGGAAAATGGACTCTTGAAAATTAAGGCGGTAGGCCCGTAAAACTTGGATCTGTCCCTTCTCTTTGCAGACTGGACAATACTCATGTGCAGGTGTTTCCACAAGATTAGAGTTCTAAAAAAAAATAAATAATGCAGCACAGATGTATGTATTTCATATATTATTCCAAGGTAAGACATATATACATACCAAGACAGAAAATTAACGTGCAACTTCTAAATATAATACCTAATACAATAGTAAAAAATATATAGATTACTTTTTTCAATATTTATACTATATGTATTCATATGGTAGAGTGTTCTAAATAAATGTTATATTTTTATTTAAATATTCAAATATATAATAAGGTATCTTTAACAACACAATTAGGCCACATTTCATTCCACTTGAACTAAACCATAGGAGTCTTTATTACCAGGGAATTTGTGTTCAGATCTTTGAAAGACACACCCATTTTCATAGGAATGCAAATAGTCATAAGAAACAGTGCCAGCAAAAAAATCACAGGCACAGGTTTATTTAGAATAATCTTTCGCCATTGTTATAGATTTCCGTGGAAAATAATTTTGGTAATTTTTCTTAGTTTTTGTAAAATTAAGACCAATTAAAAATCTCTCAAAGCAGAGAAAGATATGAACTTTGCACACATGTAAAACAAGTGTCAACTGACTTTTCCCAAATACCCCACCATGTGGAGTGTCGATTTCCCTATACCAGTCCCTTCTCCAATCACTTGCAAACCATTTGTAGTCTTCAGGGTATCCATCATTCTGAGCCACTGGCTAACTTATGTCACTTGTAACAATGTCATGACCACTAAGGACTTTTCAAAGACTCCTGAAAAATAAGAAGTAAATAAAACAATTAAAGAAAAATTAGATCAGATCTTAGGGGAAAAAAAAATAAATCATACCAACAGTAACATAGCCTGTATATGCTGTGGAAATGAATTCAGAAGAGTATTTTCTTAACTGAAAATACTTATTTTCTGGTTTAGGTTAGGAACTCAAAACTGTAAATTAATTCACATAATAGATTTAACAGCTTGGGCCCTGAATTTGCAAGCTTATCTATTGTTTGCACTCTACAAGGTCTCTCACATATTTGCCTGGCATCCCAACCTACTGCATCTAACCCACTGAATGATCTCATACAGTCATAGGCGGCTGCTGTGGAACACTTGAAAAAAACCCAGCCAACCCCTCCCCCACACTGTTGCTGAAATTTATTTCATAGTGAACTATTCAAAGTTTATCCTGCAAACATAATTTTTAACTACAGAAGAGCATCCTGATGCCAGCTTATGGAAAACTGTCAGTTTTGGGAAACTTCTCCTAATGTTATTTCAATGATGTTACAGACTTCCTAGCTCTTCCACAGTACTGCTGCTGTATAACTCTAGTGCATATTTTACAAGTGACACTGCATATTCTATTTTAAATGATTTCTTGAATCCAGGGCAAAATTTTGTCCTTCTCACATATCACACAGATACATTTGTGGTGGAAAATTTCATTAGGGATGAGGTGCACACCAGAAGGCAGCTCCTTAAGATCACTGACAGACTGAAAGAGTTGGGGCTGTTCAGTCTGGAGAGGAGAAAGCTCTGAGGTGACTTTCTTGTGGCCTTCCAGTATCTGAAGGGAGCCTACAAGGAAGCTGGGGAGGGACTTTTTAGGCTATCAGGTAGTGACAGGACTAGGGGGAAAGGAATAAAGCTGGAAGTGGGGAGATTCAGACTGGACATGAGGAAGAAGTTCTTCCCCATGAGAGTGGTGAGAGCCTGGAATGGGTTGTCCAGGGAAGTGGTTGAGGCTCCATCCCTGGAGGTGTTTAAGGCCAGGCTGGATGAGGCTCTGGCCAGCCTGATGTAGTGTGAGGTGTCCCTGCCCATGGCAGGGGGTTTGGAACTAGATGATCCTTGTGGTCCCTTCCAACCCTGACTGATTCTATGATTCCTTCACTGATACTGAGGCTAAACTTGAATCAGGCAGAAAAACACAGGGGTTTAGAACTACAGGAACCCAGTTCTGCTCCTGCTGACTTCAATGGAACTAATTAGAATAAATACATCTCTCTTTAAGATGCAGGAGGTTATTAAGTTAAATTGCAAAGTCATCAATGTAGTATCTTTCCTTCAGCCACTACTGTTTCCTTTTCATTACTTACAGAATCATAGAATGGCTCAGATTGGAAGGGACCTTAGAGACCATCTACTCTTACTTCCCTGCCAATGGCAGGGATGCCTCTCAACTAGACTTGGCTGCTCAAGGCCTCATTCAACCTGGCCTTATACCCCCCTAGGGTGGAGGCAGCCACAACTACTCTGGGCAGCCTATTCCAGAGTCCCACCACCCTCATACTGAAGAACATCTTCCTAAGACTCAATCTAAACCTACTCTCCCTCAGCTTAAAACCATTCCCTCTTTTCCTATTGCTAGACACCCTTATGAAAAGTCCCTCTCCAGCCTTCCTGTAGGATCCCTTCAGGTATTGGAAGGCAGCTATAAGGTCCCTCCAGAGTCTTCTCTTCTCCAGGATGAACAACCCCAGCTCCCTCAGCCTATCCTCATAGCAGAGGATGTTCCATCCCCTGAATCATCCAACAGCTCTGTGTCCTTCTTATGATGGGGATACCAGAAATGGACTTCCCTTGTATAAGATACTCTCCCACACTACGATGCCCTTTTAACACTTTCTTGCACTACAGCACTAACTCAGATCAATAATCCCTAGGCATTCTTGAAGACCTATGAAAATCCAGTTCAGATCAAACCTATCTGTAATACTGGGCAAGGACAGACATTACAGAACTCGTCAGAATGCTGAAAACCAAGACCATGAATTAAAAAAGAAAAAATAAAAGAAAGGGGAAAAAAAAACGCAGGGTAGGAAAATATAACAGTTAATTTCAAATCAGTCCTCAACAGGAACTTAAGAGAGGGTCACAATGAGATGAGATGAGAGGGACAAAATGAGATGAGACAATTTCACTGTGTTCAGCAGCACGTAAAGAGAGTATGCCCTGACTTATACACCGAGTAGTTATAATTAAGCCTAAAAACATAAAGTATCAATCCATGTGCCTTCAAGCCCATGTTTAGTTTTCAAACTAGAGCTGGAAGTTGTACAAGTAATAGCATGGTCTGGGTCTCAGTCAAGGTAAAAATGAATGAATTAGCTCAGAACATACAATCTTGTTGGACTATAAAGGAAAGGCAAGCTCTCCAATTTTTCACACAGTGGCAACAGCACTATCACACTGTGATTCAACTCTATTATCAGGTATTTAGTCTAGCTAGGAACCTGATTTTTTTTAATACAATTACAAGCTGTGCAGATACCAACCCAACTAAAACACTTAACAACTTTACTCTCCATGTTATAGCTAGTACGAAAATTTCTCTAACTTGTTCAGGGGAGTTTTAGTCAATTCCTTGGCCTGAACCAGTTTCAGCTCTCCAGAGTAAATAAAATATAAAGATCACACAACTGGCACTCTAGACAATTTCTCACCACATAAATACAACACAATCAAAAAGGTTCATAATACTTACAACCTGCAAGTTATTCCTTTTTAAGCCTGCCTTGGCTTTATAAAACATATTTATTTCTTTGAAAGTCCCCTGTTTTCCCTATCATTCCTCAAAAGGAAAGTTTGTTGGTTTTTTTCAGTTTTGTTCTGCTACTTCTGCTCTTCTTTTTGAAGCTTTAATACTGTTCTGAGATGTACTATTCTAATCACCAAGCAATAGAGCTATATCACTGGAGTCCAAGACTTTTATTGCATTTAGGAATATAATAAACATTCTTCTACATTAATTGTCCTTTTATTTTGGACATAAACACAAAAAGCAAATAAAAAGGGTGTGCCGGTACTGGATACCACAGAGCGGTACCAATGGTATTTGTAACATTACACTAAATTATTAGTGATCTTCACACACTGTACAAGATTTGGGCATTAGATCAAGAAAATCAGCCAACTAAATGACTGCTGAATCAAGTGTTGAAACAACCCACTGCAGCCATGTGCAATACCTGTAATACGGGAAAGCACACAGCAATGCACTTTCAAGCTTAATGGGCCATGTATTAAACCACTTATGCTTCTTTCTTTTATCCTGGAAACTTGAAAAATGTCATGTAAAATATGCTATGAACTTGGTATAGTTATTAAGGCTATGGTTATGCTTCCTCAAGCAGATGAACTGATGGAATGACTTGCTGCTGCAGTCTCTTTTCTCCTCTCCCACCATCCCCAACAGCTCACATCCTTGTCAGATTTTGCACAGACTAACTGAAGTCACAAAGGAGCACAAAATTCAGACAAGCTTTTCCAGTGAGTTAAACTGGCCTATAAAAAGGTCTGATGAGCTAAAGAGCTGACAGGGCAGAGGACAGAAACAAGGAAAAGGCAAAGGACTGAAGAGATATGGATTTGAGGGATGGACTGTTAGATGGCTAAGGAATTGGCCAGATCACATCAGAAGAGTTGCATTCAACAGCTCAATGTCATAAGAAACTGGTAACGAGTGGTGTCCTTCATGGATCCATACTGGGACAAACACCATTTAATATCTTTGCCAACCACACAAACAGTGGGATTGGGTGCATCCTCATCAATGCTGGTGAATGTCACCAAGCTGAGTGGCACAGTCAACATGCCTGAGGAAAAGGATACCATCCAGAGGCACCTTGACAGGCCTAAGAGGTGGACCTGCATGAACTTTATGAGGTTCAACAAGGTCAAGTGCAAGGTTCTGCACCTGGGTCAGAGCAATCCTCAGTATCAACACAGGTTGAGGGATAATGTGACAGAACAGCCCTGTGGAGAAGGACTTGACTGTACTTAGAGATGAAAAGTTGGACACAGACTGGCAAAGTATGCTTGCAGCCCAGAAAGACAACAGCACCATGGACTGCATCAAAAGCAACATGGCCAGCAGCTAAAGGGAGGTGATTCTCTCCCTCTACTCCGCCCTAGTAAACCCCCCCCAAGCACTGGGTGCAGCTCTTGGAAGTCCTTAGCAAAGCCATGAATCTGTTGGAATGGGTCCAAAGGAAAGTTTATAATAAATCTTAGAGGGCTGGAACACCTCTCTTATGAAGAAAGGCTGAGAGATTGGGGGTTGTTCAATCTGAAGAAGGCTCCTGACAGACTTTATTGCACCTTTCAATACATAAAGGGGACATATAAAAAACATGGAGGAATTTTTTTATCAGAGCCTGTTGCCGCAGGGCATGGGGTAACACTTTTAAACTAAAAGAGGGTGTATATATATAGAGTATATATAGTGAGGGTGATAAAACACTGGAACAGGTTACCCAGAGAGGTGGCAGATGACCCATCCCTGAAAACATTCCAGGTCAGTTTGGCTAGAGCTCTGAGCAACTTATCTAGTGGAAGGTGTCCCTGCTTACTGCACGGGGGCTTGACTTGACCATACTTACAGGTATCTTTCTAACCCAACCCACTGCATGACTCTATGGTAAAAGATATGTGGACCTTTTGATAACAGTGAGCTGTACATTATGCAACAGTATCTTATGAATAAAAAGCAACAGCAAACTGCAGTAAGCAGGTAACAGAACACTGCTTACATTACAGTGAACACCTCTTGTTTATTTAAAGGCTAAAAGGACCCTTAAAAATTACCTTTGTGTAAATCACCTTATAAGCTGCCTTTCCTTTACCAAGGGGATATTGGAAAGATTAAAAGAAACAAACAGAAGTCTTCTTTCTTTATACAATAAGGAATCAGTGTATTATTTTTTTTATCTGAGGTTATAACTGTAAAGATTCAACTCACAGCCACTACAAAAAAAAAAAAAAAAAAAAACCAAAACAAAACACAAAGCCAAAACAAAACAGAATAAAGCAAAACACCCAAACTATTTTGGCCAGAATTTATTAAGTGAAACAGTAACAAGACATTGTTGCTGTAACAAAGTTTCCCTTCTGTAGAAGCAAATGTAAATTTCTTTCTTGCAAGAAGCCTAACATTGACTAAGGCAAATAAAGATAAAACTGATGGAGCTGCAAAGTAAACCAGTAAACAATGTTATTACTCTGCTGTTCTAAAAGTTTCTTCTACAGACTCCTCTTAAGCTTCCTCATATTAAATGGTTTTATGACAAGACAGGGACTTCATGTTTTGTTGACAAATCTGAGAAATTTGTCAATACATTAACTCTTCTTTTTTTAACTCAGTTGTGAGAAAAATACAGCCTAAACTAGTGCAGTTTGTTATATCTAGCAGCTCAGAGATACAAGATTTCAGGAAGGGAGTTGGTGTAGATAGAGCCTTGAGACTCTGACCCAAGGCAGTGCAGATGAAGGGCACAGGGGTGGGGTGCCAGCTACCCAGCGGCCTGGGCTGTGCTAGCCACCACGGTGTGTTGGCTGCTGATCTTCCTTCGGCACCAAAAGGTGCTCAACTCTTTCAGATAAACCTATAGCCATAGGTTTATCTGAAACAGCCTTCTTAGTTCCCAATCCACATCCAGAGTGATCCGTAAGCTATGGAAAAACTGTAGAAGAAAAAAGTGTTTATAAAGTTCGTTGTCTGAACATCAGAATACTATACAAGGTAACGTCTGTATCTACACACGTGCACTTGGCACATCACCGAGCGCATCCTTTATCAAAGGGGGCTTTCAGCAGGCGTTACACTGACAGAAGGAACGCACAGCTCAGCCGTACAGCTACTGACATGAAATACTAAGTCGGCATTTAGAAACAGCTCCGCTACAACCTAGAGGACAGGCACCCTAGCAGCCTGCCAAAGCGTTCGGCGTGGCCCACAGCGTGCCGTGCACGCCGAGCCCGCCCCTCCCGCCACAGCCACCCGGCCTGCCGGGCCTAAGACCCGCTCTCACCTGCGAGCTGCCACTGTGCCTCGGCTTCCCGCGCCGCCACCGCTCGTCTCGGGGCCGCTCAGCGGCCTGCCCGCCGACGTTCGGCCGTTACTCGGCGGCCGTCACTCGGCAGCCGTCGCCTGCGGGCAGCCAGTAGCGTCAAGTGCGGCCCGCACGGCCCGCGCAGCCGCCCTCCCAGCTGCTGCGCAGCTTCCGGCGCGTCCCTCCCGCCCCGCCCCGCCCCGCCCCGCCCCGCCCCGCCAGGCAGCGGAGGCGGAGCGGAGCTGCGCGACTTCGGGTGCGAACAAGGGCTGATGAAGCCTCCCCTCCCCCGTGCCCTTCCTCTCCGCTCCTCCGCGCGGGGCCATGGGAGGGGACGGCCTGGGCCGTGGCCCGCCCACCGCCGTTGGGGGCCGGGCCTGCTGCGGGAGAGTGGCACGCTGCTCGATTCTGTTGCCTTCTGCCTTTTCAGGGGCCGGCAGCTGCTCCTGCCGTTCGCCGGAGGGATCAAGCGTGGCAAGCCTGGCCCGTTTGCAGCTCCCTGACGGGAGGCGGCAGCGTGGCTTGCCGTAGGCCTGCGGTCCCCGTGTCCCGCAGTGCCGGCCCGGTAACTGGAGGGACCACCTGACGCCTCACAGCCGCGTCGTTCCTGGCAATGTCTTTGGGCGTTGCTTAGAGCAGAGAGTTGAGGATTAATCAGCAGTTCATTGATCACCTGCTTAAAATCACGCCCAAGCTGCGATTTAACCTAGTTCGAGGTTTGGGACCTCGGGTCTTGCCTTTGTCTCCTAGCACCGAGTCGCGGGTTTTGTCAGTTCTACCGAAGTGCGGTGATGTGCAGGCTTCTTTTGAAAGTCTTCTGTTAACCAGCCTAAAGTTTGCTGTGCAGTCGTGTCTGGAGGTTTCAGTCTCAAGAGGCTGATGTGGGGGGCACGCTCTCAACGGGCGTTTTTGCACTGTCAGTGGCAGGGTGAAATATCTCTAGTACTCGATGTAGCTTTTGAATCCATATTGGCCCTTTTTCCTTGAGCGTGAGCTGCAAGGAGCTCCGCGGCAATGGCATTTAGGTCAGCGCTTTGCTTCAGCTGCGTCAGGGCTGTCAGCGTGGACTAAGCCAGCCTGGTCCCTGGGGCTGGAGGATGGAATGAGTCAGGAAGTTGTTCTAGTGATAGCACACAAAAATGCTTTCCCTCTTACTGTCCGCCTCTGCTTTGCTGACACCTTACTCTTGGTCGTGTTTTTTAAAAGCGTTTAGCATCGTATGATTTACATCGTGAAATAATCCAGTAGTTAGGGTGGCTGCGTTGTAACACCCATAACCTAGCTTTTTGCAGTAGTAGAGGTTTGGATTAGTGTTTGAGGGTATTTCGTTCATTTGGAGGAAGTTGTTCGCCTGACTGAAGAAAGACTAATGTAACTTGGGAGGAGTACTTTTGGTAGATTGATCTTGGTGTTTGATTCGTTAGTGCTTTCATTGTGGAGAATGTGTTTTCGTCTGTGTAGTGTAATGCTTTTGGGTATGCCGAGTAGAAGGAAGTGACTAAATCTACAGCCATTGAGCCTGGTGTTTCTACATACACAGCCAAATGCAAGCCTGTGTATCTCATCTGTTTTTCAGTTGCTCTGTGTGACTCTTGAAACTGGTTGAATAATGCAATCCACTGAATAATGTTATTAAGTAGTTTCATTAGATAGTTGTGTATATGCAATGATTTTTCTCATGGCATCTTAGGACCATCTTGAATACTGTGATTTTAGCCCTAATACTTACTTATGGGTGAAGTAGTGTTTGGATACATGAAAATTAATATATGCTCTGATTATTAATAATGAATTTTTAGATGATTTTCGTTGAAGTTTAAGTTTGCAATTTTCCCGGTGGTGACTGTGGTCTGTTGGTTTGGGCTTCTACCATGCATAAGCTTTTGTTTCAAGCATATACTGCCTAAGAGATTATGTGGTAAAAGGTGTTTACTTGGGGGTGTGTTTGTGCTCTACAGTGGTTAAATAAACGTCTGTCCTCTTGTTAGCAAAGTTCCAGTATAGATTCCAGTTCTCTGATCAGTTAGTATTCCTGACTTGATGTTGTTAAGTTTTTTTTAAGCTACATAATGCCTCCCATTTTCTATTTTGCCTGTCATTTCCCCCTCTTCCTCCCCTCCCCTTCTACCCCTCCCTCTCCCCCCCCCCCCAGCTTTTTTGGTAAGTTAACTTTTACAAGGGTCTATAGCAATAGGAAAAGGGTTAATGGTTATAAACTAAAAGAAGGTAAATTCAGACTACATCTAAGGCAGACATTTTTTACATTGAAAGTGGTGAAACACTGGCAGAGGTTGCCCAGAGAGGTAGATGGCCCATCCTGACATTCAGGGTTAGGTTGCTTGGAGCTTTGAGCAACCTAATCTAGTTAAAGATGTTCGTGCTCACTGCAGGGTGGTGGGACTAAATGACTTTTAAAGGTCTCTTCCAGCCCGAACAATTATATGATGTCAGGTAGTTTCTACATACTGTTATGTACCACAGTATAATTTACTGGTAACCCTCTTTTTTTCCTCCCTGACATTCAAGTTGAATAAAGGAAAGCTTGGGTAAAGAATCCAGACCTAAGTTCTTCCATGTGCTTGACAAAGAGTCTGCCTGTTGGTAATGAAAAGGAACTGAGATTTTTCATCTACAGCATAACAGAGCTTCATTTGGCCTAAACTGAACAGCCCTAAAGTAATAATTACTATATGATGCAAACTCCAGAGTCCCCAGGAATTGGTTTGAGTGTTCCAGATGTGGACTGTTAGTGACTTGGGATCTACTTAGACTGCTATTTGCTCAAGCATTGTTTTCCCTGGTATGTTGTGTCAGTTTGACTAGATTTGGGTTAAATTTAACTAACGATGTATGAGCACATGGCTTATTTCTGTTTTTAATTACTTCTGTCTTTACCTTTCTTTAACTGTTTGTTTTTTGTTTTTTTTTTTCCTTAACATAGAGGGAGTATAAGAGTTTTCTTATACGGTTTTTGAAGATGCTTTGGCCAAGTGAATGCACATAGTTGACTTAATTTTCTGAATCGGAGTATCTTCTTGTTCCACTCTGTTTTCAAGTATAATTTGCCAACTTTGTAATTATGTTGGCAGTAAAGACTTTAAAACAGGTTGAATATTAGTTCATTTTACTTTCTTATACATCTTTTCTAAATGTTGTAATAATTGGGCACTTTCTATGACTGTAGCCTCTTGGCATATACTACAAGCATGTAGTGCAACAAGAAAATAAAACCCTTTCAGTCTGTATATGCAGATACAGAGGAGAAAAATTACTCATATGGAGGGTGCCCCCAGTCCCCAAGGTGATCTCTAAAATGAATGCTATTTAAACACTTGAATATTAAGTAATTAGTAATGATATTAAGCTTGATATCTATGTTGTTTTCAAAGAGTAGTGGATCTGTACTGGGAATCTTTGTCTGGAAAATAACCTTGAATGTAGGGGAAATAATATTCAGGGCATATATTTAGAAGATTGTAGTCAGGCTGAGAACATATGCTATTCATGTGTGTCTTCTAAAAATATTTTCACATGCAAATTGCATACCCTTTGGCTGCTTACTTCTAACCAGATTGTCGTTGAATGATGGTTCCTGAGAAACTGAGTATGGAGTGGGAGGTACCAACTGAAAACTTCTGCTCTGAAGGTCTTGTTTCTCAGTTTTTATGTTTGCTGGCTTTCCTTCTTCTTTTTCCAGAAACTAACAAAAGAACGTTAACATTTAAACTTGCAAAGTGCCATTTTGGAAATGTAAGGAGGATAAAGTAAATAATCAATATTAAGTATAGCTCTCCCTGCTTAATGCTTAAATACATCACATAGTTAACAACAGAATATTAATAACAGGGAGGTTATTATTATTGCCCAGGGAGGTTGTGGAATCTCCTTCTCTGGAGACTTTCAAGACCCTTATGGATGTGTTCCTGTGCTAGATTCTATGGTCCTGTTCTGGCAGGGGGGTTGGACTCAATGAACTTTGGAGGTCCCTTCCAACCCCTAACATCCTGTGATCCTGTGAACATAAAAAAGCTTAGTCACAGTAATCTCATCTTTGATAGTTTTTGTATATATGAAGTCAAGATTACTGTGGTTGTAAAATTTCTTGCATTTCATAACCGTTTCTAAGTCCACGAACTACTAAAATTACTGATTTTAATGTGTACATTTAGTGTCCTTTGGATACGACATTGTAGTATTTTAACCAAAAGCAAGGAGATAATTTTTGAGATAAAGGTTATAAAATCAGTAGCTAAAACATAAGGCCAGGTTCTTTTTTGTCAGGTACTACCTGTTCAAACCCATTCTTCTGAAGTAAAAACCTTTTATTTTAAAGACATTTTTCACTTTTTCTGAGAATAAATGCTATGTTGTTTCCCTGCTATGTTACCTGTAATCTTGCCAGAGCAGGAGAAATCTCTTCACCGCTGAGTTATAAACTTACTTTGCTTGGTTTTTAAGAGCTGCTCTTACTTTGTCACCCTTACCAGAAGCATATACTTTGCTTTGTAGCAGAGAGAGAAACGGAACACTTTAGGCCTGATGCAATGTTCTCTGAAATCACTGCAAAGATTTCCACTTGGGAATTGCAGCTGGCCTTCAGAATACTCTGTTACCCTGTCCTACAGTCTGTAGGCTTCTGACCCCATTCCAATAGGGAAGAACAGCCAAAACTTAGTAGCTTTTGTGTTCTGTGGTAGTTTTAAACTATGCCTTTAAAATTTTTCAACCTACCACGTGTTCTCAGAAATTAATTATTCTTTTCAGGAATGTTTCAAGTGGGAAAGTATTGATGATTAAATGTTGCTTCAGAAACCTATGTAAAGATGGGTGATGTTTGTCATGATCATGGTTGCTGTGTTGAGCACTTGTGTCTGTAGGATTCTTCCAGTAGTCAGGTTATATTCTCGTGGCATTGTGGTGTTGCATTGCTACTCCTAGCATGTGTCAGTATGAATAAAAATGCATTTTAATGTTGCTGGAAAAATTGAATAGGTCCTAGCATGAGTTAATATAACAACAGTCAAACAAAATCAGTGTCTCTGTGAGGGCAAAGATCTTGGCCAGTGTGATTATGGTGGTAAGGACTTTAAAATCTGACATGAAAGTTTGGAGACATATTGCTCAAAGAACATACAAAATAAAAAGGATTAGAGCAAGCAAAGTGTTCTGAGATTAATTGAATAAATCATAGCTAGTATTTGATACTCAAATATGGTATGTTGGTATGTTTTTTCTTTAATTGGGGTTGCTTGTTAGCGACAGGTGTTGTATATGACTCTCCTTTTTGTTTGGATTTTATACTGGCTTTCTGTTCTGCATGAAAGTCTGAGGTTTCTAAGGTGGTTTTTTTCATTGTTTTATTCTTGGTTGTGATTATAGTTTTAAGTTATGCTATAGCATAGCAGGATTCAAAGGCATTTTATCAAGCAGGTGTTTCTTTAGTTTTGAGAATGGTGATTTTTCAGCAACAGTGGCTGAAGGAAAAATTGGATGATGCAAAATGTGCTGCTTCTCTTTTGTATGTCTTTGTAAGAGGGAAATCAACTCCAAATTATATCCATGCATGTATACAATATTTGATGTTACACATGACTCTTTAAAAAGGATCTAATTGTTTCATTCTGTTTTCAGAGTAACTTTGAAAGCTGGCCATTTTATTCTCTTGAAAATAAGCCGTGATCAAATATATTAATTAAAGTTGAACCCTTGTCACACCTGGAAAAAGTTTCTACATATCTTGCCTGCAGAACTTGCTTCAGATGTTAGCAGAAGGAAGAATATTAAGTAACACACTTGCTGATTCTTGTTACACTTTATAATATACCATTTGTTCCAGTTTCTGGTACTTTCAAAAGGAAGGAGTCTCTTCAGTTAAACAGATTGGTAAAATGGCAATCCATGCTGAGAAAGAAGGAACAATTGTATTTCATGAGAAGTTTAAAAGTGATAGATGATTCATTCTTACTTCCCCAGTTAAACTTAAACTGACGTATTACTACCTATCCACCAGAGACTTTTCCCTCTGGTACTTCTACACACTTGAATCTAAATTTTAGCATCAGTATCTTGTGGTCTTTTGTTATTTAGTCTTGGTTTTGCTTGATTCTGTTTGTTAGGGTTTTTCTTTCTTTTTACAATCCTGTTTGGAAAAATGTCCTATGGAAATGTGCTAGTGCTATTACAGTCACTGACACTATGCATGAGCAGAGGCTCCAGTTGCTGGTATCTCTTTCTACTAAGTACTGGATAATTGCAGAAAAAAAAGAGTAATGCTTATTTTGAAGAGTTTTAATATAACTGCCCCAGGTCCTCATTCTTGAATTGTCATCATATTGCATACTTCCCTAGTTTTTCACAGAAATTTACGAGTCTAGGTACTTGGTTAAACTTGATGGGATTAATTTAGGAAACTTCAAGACTTTGCAAAATCTTTTCTGTTTTCGAATTATCCTTTCGAGGTTGTTTTTTGTAGTATTTGAAAACTTACCAACAGGCTTAGTGTTAATGGGTATTTGTGAAACAGCTAGTAAAGCTGATAGTATGAATTCATTCCTTAGGTAGGGTTAATTAAAGAAAATACTTTGTCTTTATGAAGTGTAGGATGGAGATATTTTTACATGTAAGTTCGTGTTTTGTAGTGGTGCTGAAAGGTCACATCGTGTTTGAATTTTGTTATGTTGGTTGCTGTAAGAATACATGTGGTTCTTCACCCTCAAAAAAGTAAACATTTTGGGCCTGAAGACCACTAGCCTTCTCTAACATACAAATAAATGTTGGGAAAACTAAAAGAAAAAAATAAATTAAAAACCCAATCAAACAACCAAAAAACCCACAACTTTTTCTAGAACATTTTTTCTATAATACTTAGCTCCTGTACTGGTGGGAGACCTGGGGACTGTACAGGTTGGATGATGATGATAGCAAAAAAAGTTATTACTTTTTTCCTCTGGAGCCTATAATATGAATAGTTCAACTTCTAGCTGAAACCAAATACTGCTACCTTCTTGTTTGCTAATGTAAATTTATCTCCTTTTCCTCATATGTTGCAACTTACTGGTCTGTTAAATACATCTAGTTGTATATCCCCTGTCAATCTCTCAACCTTTCTTTGTACTTTAAAATTAGAGATAATAGGTTCAAACCCATGTTAATGCTCAATAATTTTTCTACATAAATAAAAATAAAAAGCATAATTTATACCTTTTCCTTTAGAACAAAAAGGAATGGCTGTAATTGTCCTTTTTGGTCTGGTGGTGCTTTTTCCTTACATCAGAAATGTTATTAACTAGCCACACTGGTAATTGTCATATAACCTGTGGTGTGTTAATGTGTTTTGAGGTGTGCTGATGCCACATCTGTATACTGATGTTGTTCTTTGTGTACAATACAGTATAATTGATACAACTCTCTTCTTTTTGTTTTGTTTGTTTTCTAGTCAAAGTTGTCAGGAAGGTAGTTTCATGCCCTGGTCAAAATTCAAACCCAGCTGTCTGCTTTTCATGAAGCAGGACGTAGCAAGGTTTGGTCCTGTCTGCCTGTAATGGTTTAAATCAGAACAAAACAGGTCAAGTGGAACCAGCAGGTAAACCAGTCTGTTTTCCTAATGCAGCAGTAAGGGGAAAGTAAAACACAAAAACTCGTGATAGAGACAAAATTAAAAGGTGAGATAGGAAAGGAGTTTACTGAACAAAATCAGATAAACATAGCACAAAAATGCTAATTACCTTAGCCTATGTGCAGAAAAAGTACAACACGAAGCAGCATCAAGCAGAAGAGAGCCAAAAGCCTAAACCAGAAAACTACTCCCCCATCCTTGCTTGTGCCACTGTCATCCTAGCAGAAAAGGCAACACCCAAAATCCCAGAACCCTCAAGCAGCAACCAGAACAGGAAGCCTTCTGTATTGCAATCTGAACTTCAAGCCCCATAATATTTTGCTCCAGCCAGTACTTTGATTTTTAAAGCTGGCATGACTGCAGCATGTTATGAATAACAGCAGCAGATTCAACTCAGCCCATGCCACTGTCTTTGCAAGATGTCATGAGAGCATCTCCTTACAGTTTGTTCACTCTTCCCTCAGACAGGGCACCAGGACACTGACTTGTTACATGGTCATCAGGTATTGAGCTTCCTGTCTCAACTAGAATGCCAACTACACAAGGGTACCACAAGCACAGGAATGCAGTTAGGGTTTTCCAGTAAAATTTTACTTTCTAAAACACGAAAGCAATATCGTTTGATGTTAAAAGTGAACTTAAATATTTGGTACAATCTATTATTATAAAATTAATAAAGCTAATAATAGCTTTATTAATCAGGAAAAAATATTAACATTTGTTGACAAAACTATAAAGATATTTAAGGTCAACATTTTGCTGGTGAAAATACTCCATCAGTTTGGGGATCGCGGTATCACAGTATATCAGAGGTTGGAAGGGACCTCAAGAGATTATTAGGTCCAACCCCCCTGCCAGAGCAGGATCACTTAGGGTAGTCTGCACAGGAATGCATCCAGGTGGATTTTGAAAGTCTCCAGAGAAGGAGACTCCACAACCCCCCATGGCAGCCTGTTCCAGTGCTCTGTCACCCTCACTGTAAAGAAGTTTCTCCTCATGTTGAGGTGAAATCTTCTGTGTTCAAGTTTGAACCCATTGTTCCTTGTCTTATCACTCTGAACCACTGAAAAGAGCCTGGCCCCCTCCACTTGACGCTCACCTGTCAGATATTTATAGGCATTGATCAGATCCCCTCTCAGTCTTCTCTTCTCAAGACTAAACAGCCCCAGAGCTCAGTCTCTCTTAATAGGGGAGATGTTCAAGTCCCCTAATCATCCTTGTGGCTCTCTGTTGGATTCTCTCCAGCAGTTCTCTGTCTCTCTTCAACTGTGGAGCCCAAAACTGGACACAGTATTCCAGGTGTGGTCTCACCAGTGCATAGTAGAGAGGTAGAAGAACTTCCCTAGACCTGCTGGACACGCCTTTCTTGATACACCCCAGGATCCCATTGGCTCTCTTGGCCCCAAGAGCACCTTATTGTTCCATGGAGAACTTGCTGTCCACCAGCACTCCAAGGTCTTTCTCTGGGGAGCTGCTTTCCAGCAGGGCAGCCCCTAACCTGTACTGGTGCCTGTTGTTATTTCTCCCCAGATGTAGGACCCTGCACTTGTCCTTATTAAACTTCCTGAGGTTTGCCTGCACCCAGCTCTCCAGCCTGTTCAGGTCATGTTGGATGGCAGCACAGCCTGACAGGTGTCAGCCAACCCCCCCAGTTTTGTATCATCAGTGAACTTGCTGAGGGTACTCTCAATGCCCTCATCCAGGTTGTTGATACTGAACAAAACTGGACCCAGTACTGATCCCTGGGGGACACCACTGGCCACAGGCCTCCAAGTTGACTCTGTGCCACTGATGACAACCCTCTGAGCTCTGTTGTGGAGCCAGTCTGCAATCCACCTCACTGAGCAGCCATCTATGCCACACCTCCTGAGCTTTTCTATGAGGCTATTATGGGAGACAGTATCAAAAGCTTTACTGAGATCTGTCTGACCTCTCATTTTTGTATTTAGAATCGCTTCCTTGATTCTTGTTTCTTGCTGCTTCCTACCTGAATCTTTCAAGCATGTCCCCTTTTGTGATAGTGTGTAGTTGATGCATGTGCACTGTTATGTGACCTAACTTCTGCCATTTACACACTGGTGGGAAAGTTTGCTGAAAGGTCTAAATATAACTGGATAATTAAGAGTAAAATTCTTGGAGTACCCTGTCCTTTAAGAGCTAGTATATCTGGTCAAATAGGAACAGGCTGTCTAAGCAGCCTAGCATACAGGAGTGGCTATTAATGAATGCGTGGGTAAGGTATGTAAATAATGACTTGAACTGTAGCATTTAAAAGGTTTTCAGTGTATTTTTAAAAATACTGGTGTTTAAAAATACCTTTCAGAAAAGCCTAAGACCAAGGTTATTAAAGCTCCTTAAGTTAATTCCTTTCTTTATATATATCCTCATGCTGTTTATTTCTTGTTGCTGTTGTTACCACTTAAATAGCATTTTTATGGTTTACAGTATTGTCCAAACTAAACTATGAAATCCTAAAAAGTGAAAAAAGTAAATAAAAATATCACCTTCTTTCAGTTGTATTAAATAAACTTAATTAAGTTGCATTAATATCTGAAGTTATTTACAATATCAGGCAATAAACATTTAAATAAAATCATTACTTAGAAGATAACTTTTTCTCCTCTATTTTGTTAGCGTGACAGAGTCTTACTGGGAAGACTCTGAAGCCTGAAATACAATAAGAGTTTGTGATGTGACTTACTGTATTTCAGGCTTCAGAATGGACTAATACATGACAAATTTATTTTCAAATTCATAGAATCATTCAGGTTGGAAAAGACCCCTGGGATTACCAAGTCCATCCACTGACTCTATTCTACAAAATTCACCCTTAAACCATATCTCAAGCACCACATTTAAACAACCTTTAAACGCATCTAGGGATGGTGCCTCAACCACCTCCCTGGCAGCCCATTCCAATGCCTGACCACTGTTTGTGTGAAAAAAAATTTCCTAATGTCCAGTCTAAACCTACCCTGTTGCAGTCTAAGGCCATTCCCTCTTGTTCTATCACTAATTACCTGTCAGAAGAGACCAGCACCAGCCTCTCCACAATGTCTTTTCAGGTAGTTGTAGAGAGCAATGAGGTCTCTCTTTAGCCTCTACTTGTGGTGTTGTATATGAATTGATTTAAAAGACATTTAAACTTTCCCCCCCTCTTTTTACGTTTGGATTCTGTGATTTTTTTAATTATTATTCTTTAATTAGCAATGCTGTACAATATTGAATTACTACTTCATGCATGAAAGAAAGCTGCAAACTTTTAACACAAATCCCAAATGGATTATCAGAGCAATTATTCTTATCAGAACACAAGTGAAGGAGCAAAATAAAAATGAAAGCAGAGGTGCCCAAACTTACTCTGATAAAGTTTGGTCACTGTTATTGATTGAAGGACCGTTGCTGCTAATGGTGTTAATTTCTTTGGGTTTGTAGGTATCTCTCAGAGCAGGACCTCTCATACGTTCATCAGCCTGTGAAACACACCTGAAAACAGAACCCAACTGCTCTTCCTGCCTTGCCTATTCATTTTATCACAGCCTACTTCACACCATCCTATTCTCATATATCCAAATCTACTAATGTACAGCAGACCTACTTCAAAAATTGCACAAACAGTATCTGCTCAAAACCAAAAAATGCTTAAAGTGAAAGTGTGATACTGGTTAGATGTGTAGCTGGGAAGTACTATAGTGTGCCATGCTTACGGGTAATGTATGGCAAGTAACTGGTGCCACAAACCCTTCTGCAGATAAGTAATCCTATCAAAGGCAGTTGAGTGCATTTGATGAAGGATTACACGTGATTAGTGGCTTGCAAGGTTAAGCGTACGATCTGTAGTGTTAATGAGTATTCACATATTAATGCTGCTTTGAGGAGGCTGAACTGGGTGACCTCTGACGTCTGGTCCAACAAAAATGATTTTATGATTATCACACATTATGCAAATAGGTATTTCATTAGTAATTGAATTAGCTGAGGTCTAGCACATCATTGCAATTCTATTACCTATTGCATCATGTTGTAGCACGGAGTTGCAGGTTTTACCCAAGATTTAAACCACTGAGAGAAATATGTCCATGCCTTTTTCTCTATTGCATCAAATTCCTTATATCAGATTGAATTCCTGCTATAGGAATTCCTTCCTAGTATACAGCTAACTCAGTTCCAGAACTAGTTCAGAGTACAGTGCCTGAGCATCTGATGCTTTATGTGCAGTTGAGCTGTGTGAATGAGCTTAAGCTTACTCTGCTGGCACTGAGACTATGGTAACAAAGCCATCAGTGCAGGTTAGCAGTCTGAGAAAGGCTTAGGGCCCTAAAAACTTTCCAAAGCAAGGACCTGGAATGTGAGAGGGCATTGTTGTGTTGGAAAAAAAAACCTAAAATCCAACAAAACCCAAACCCACCACCACCCAAAAACAAACAAACAAACAAACAAACAAAACAACAGCAAACCCCCCCACTGTTACAATATACTGTGTAGATGTCAAGACACAGCTGGTTGAGTTTAGTAAATAATACTATTAACAGTGTCTGTCATTATTTAAGACAGTAGTATGATCCTTCTTAAGATATGCAGAGAAGTCATATGGATTTTCTTCCTGTGTTTGAATAAAATTTGAACTATTAATACCTCTTTAACTGTTCTTAGATTCTTTTAAGCAAGATGTTGGTGATGAAGGAGGAAATCTCAAAATTACTGGCTATAAAAGGCAAATCATTTTCACATGCGTGTGACCAGAAATGCTTATATGTAACATTTTAACCTTTCCAAATATTTAACCACAGTAATAGGATATAGTTGTTGTCATGTGTTACTGGTAACAGCACATTTCAGGGTTGTTTCTGTGATTTTATTTCAAAAAGAAAAGGAGGATGGTAATACAGTATGTAATGTGTTAAGGACTTGACAGGTCTCCTGGACTTTCAGGGAATATAGAATCATAGAATCAAGAAGGCTGGAAGAGACCTCAAAGATCATCGAGTCCAACCTGTCACCCTAAACCTCATGACTATTGCTAGGAAAGACCAGAATGATTTCTTTATGCTACTCTTCACAAAGACATCGTGGACATTTTATTCTTTCCAAATAATGTTGACAGGACATTATTACCAGGTTAGATAACCAAAAATTGAACGTTGGAATAAAGTGCTGAAGACCCGCAAGTCATGAGGACTTAATAACATTAATTTATTCAGTGGTTCTAAAGGATGAAGTGGCTGATCTGCTAAGAACATGTCCCAAATGGGAGATGCTAGCCAGGAGATCGGAAGCTGTCAAGTGTGGTACATACTGTACTTTAAAACTGAACACAAGGAGCAGATCTGGAGTTTGGCGACCGAGGCCTCACCTTTTAATGCCAAGTAAGCAGATTTGAAAACTAAATGGATAGTCAAGGAGTCCTGTGAGAAACGGGATCTAACAGTACCTAGTTTCTGAGGTGGTTGTCTCTCAAGAGGTAATTAGAAGTACTAGTTGCAGCTGGTGTACTTGTAAGGGGTGTCTCTTAGGTGTGTGTTTTTTCTCTAATAACATGGCCATATGCTGCAGCCTTTACTTCAGTTCAGGCAGTTTGTGGCTCAGTTCTCTCTCCCACTCTACCTGTCCAGTACTTGGAATTCTGCAATCTCTGAATTCTTACTGAACTGTAAATGACTTCTGAATCCTCCTTGTTGACAAAACTGTTCAAAGTCAGGTAGTAGATATAAAAGTTAGAAAGAGTCAGGCATAACCTAGGCAGGCACATTAAGCGCCACTGATCTGTCTTTAGCAGTCTAAGCAATGATCTAAGTTCTTTCTGCTGTTAGTGGAAGAGAGAGGCACCAAGTATATATTCATATATTTGTGTGCTCTGTGTACTTCATCACACCTTCTTAAATTCACAGTGCATGGCCTCTGGCAGGAAATCATCTCTCTAACCCAGGCAATTTTGGTTTGGCCCTATAAGCACTCAATTTTGGTGGTTTGTGGGGATGGTGAACTCTTGATGCAGAGATGGAAATAGAAGTTACAGCAGTCCAAGAATACCCTATACTGCTTTCAGTGGCAAAACTATGGTCTACCTTGTCATTTAAACTGGGGTGACAAAAGTAATTTGTGAGGTGCTGACATTTGTGGCTACAATTAGCTGTGTGCTCATTTTCTCATTTTCCCTCCTGTTGTATTAGCACAGTCATTTGTATTGCATGCAGTGACTTGGATCAGAAAATGGATCCTACCTTCAAGAGGAATTGATGGCAAGTGGCAATTTTTAACCCAAGTGTGATGGTTTGAAACTGTCTTTTTAATTTTTCTTCTCAAAGTTCAAGCAGAGAAAGCAAAAGAATGTAAATAAGTCACTATTGGGTGTAAGAAAGCAAAATAATGATTGTTCTAAACACTTCCATTGGATAGATAGAAATGTTTAAGAACTACTACTCAAAACAGAGTAGGCACAGTCAGGGCAACTTCCTGGGCTGTCTGGCTGCTGTTTCTTCTTTTCTGGCTGAAGATAACACACTGACCTTGGTGAGCTAAGTTAACAGCCTCTTTGCTTTTAGCTAACTCTGCTTTCTGCCAGGGGGGTCTGGGGGGGGTGGAAAGGGGACCTTGGGAAAGGTCCCCTGTGGGGGGAAGCAAAGGGAGCTTGGTTGTGCTTTCCTGTTGATTGTATATATTTGCAAATGTTGTGAATTTTGTATATGTGTACATATTCATTGCATTTCATCATAGACTGTAGATTTTGCTTGTAAATACAGCCTCTCATTTGCTTCCAGACTGAGCTAGCCTGGTTATTGTCGGTGTGGGGGGAATTTCAGCTCACACTGACACACCAAGTTAGTTGCCCAATATAGTATAGTGAGTGGGTCCACCAGCAGATATACCTGCACAGATGAGGTTGTGTCACAAGGATGAGAATAAGCAGCAGGAGCATTGTCTCTGTTTGAACTGGTACTTTTACCAAAATAGATGTTCATCGAATTATGCCTCTTGAATCCGTCTTAGAAGTGATTAGTCTTGTCCACAAATAAGCAAACAAAGTGGAATACTGCATACATTCTGTGAAATCAGAGAAAGTTGTGGGGAACTTGAGGGCAACCTTCAAAGGCTGGATATATGTGTGTAACAATGGTAGATGTTACGTGGTATTTGCTGTTAAGGAATAATTCACACTGGAAGGAATAACGTGGAACTACTTGAAGGTAATTCTAAATTACAAGTCAATGTTTTGCAAAAAGACGTGTCACTATAGATGCCCTGGTGAAAGCTGCTTTGCAGCATGCCTCTCTAAAAGGATCAGCTCTAAATTTTACTGAAATGGTGCTCCATAGTAGCAGCAAGTAGAAGTTCTCTACCTGCTCAAATGAACTATCCATCTGCTTTAATTAATTTATCATTCAGTGCATACATTTACCCTCTGTGTATTTTTAAATGCTATTGATAAGTAAGTTCTTGAAAACTAAGTTTTCTCACTAAGTTTACATGAAATAAAGCCACTGTACTTCTTGCTTTCAGTTCAATTTCTTCAGATTATCTGTAAATTTTCAATCATGGCAATACATTCATTCTGCCATTTGGAGGAGCCTGTGCCCCAGAATAATGATCTGAAGAAAGCTCACTCACTTGTAAGGAAGACTCTTCATTTAGGAAATTGTACTGATGCAGCTAAGAGGTGTTTTGTCAAGATCAGGTAAGTACTTTTGCTTTGTTAGTCTTTTAATTATACTCAACTGGTATTTGTAGGGTGGCATTTCGTTTACATTAGCATACATGCAGTATTATGTCGGAGCCTGGCAGCTTTTGTTTTGGTCATTTGATCCTCTGAAGTATCTTGAAATGAAAAGGCACATGCAATAGCAGGCACACTTAGGAGATGTGTGGAGGGAAATTTTTGTCTGGAAAATTATTTTAGCATAATTTATTGTCACTGAAGTAGCTGTTGAGGATGGAGATTATGAAGATAGTAATGACACAATTCCCTTTTGCTACATTTTTTTCTGAGTTTCCATTATGTGTTTCTTTATTTTCTGCATTCAGTATTTTGCTAATCCAGAGTTACTGTTTTGGAGATGTTAAGTCTCAAATCCCTGAGTGGAAATAAAAATTACTTCATGGTCAGGTTTTTACTACTTGGAATCATCTGCCAATTTTCTATTTTTAAAAATCAGCTTTTGATTTTTCTGCCTGTCAGGATTTTTTTCCTAAGCCTTATCATGGATCAGGATTTAATTTTAGATGAATGGTTACTGTACATCACTTTTTTTCTAGACATCCAATTATTTTTATAATATAACAATGACTTCACAGCAGAAGCTGGTTTGTAGCCATATTCTGCATGGGACATGTATGCAATGTACATTCAATATGAAGTGTTAGTAATATACTAATAAAATAATTTTGAATATTTAAACAGGTACTTGAATTGCTTTTCCTGTGTTCTCATTTCAAACTGCAGAGGTTCTCTCACTGGTGATAGGTTTGGTGTTCCAAACACGTGATAATCTGAAAAAAAACCCAACAAAACCAAAACCCAAAATAACACCCCCCAAACCCCAACCAACAACAACCAAAAAAACCCCAAACAACAAAACCCCCCAAAACCCACCCAACCAAATTAGTTCTTATCAGAAAGGCAGAGTTTGTCAGCCTTTTCAGTGGTGGACACATTTCTGATACCTGTATCATTTGTTGCTAAATTATTGGATCACTTGCATATATGATCACTTGCATATAATATAATCTCTTTATAGATGCATATATGAGAAACCCTAACACCACCATTTGCTAAAAATCCTACAGAATGAAAAATACTTGATTTTTTTAAATTGAATACCATTGTATCTTTAGAGTCTAGAAAGAGTGGTTTCTGTTCTGCCTGGTGGTTTTGTACACACTGAACTTTCTATCAGTGCCATCCTGGTACAGTGCTGATGCCAAAGAACTTCAGTGATGTAGACCGAACAATATTTCTGAAGTGTAGGCCTTTACTTTAGCCCCCTTATACTTAAAAAAAGACATGAACATACTGTTTTAAACAAATGGTTTATAAATGTAATGGATAATTAAAATCAGAAACCAGTTAAGAAAAGCTTATGAAGTCTTAGGGTACTCCAAACAGGAACAGCACTAGTGACAAGGAGGCTGTTGCTTCAGGGAAGTTGTAAAAGTTGAAATGCATTCCAATGAAACCATCCAAAAAAGAGAATTCATTCTAGAGATACTTCCTAAATTTTCTGGCTTTATTTTTGCAGTATGAATGCTAAGAATAGTGTCCCCTAGATACCAATTTTAAACTGTTTTTTTATGAATGCTACAGAATTATAAAATTAAGGGCTTGATGCATCTTACTTTATTTGTCATATACTTAAAGAACAATATTCTTAAACTTACTAGGTTTTCCTGTTGGTGGGAATGGATTCTGGTTGTACATGAAGCCAAATTTTTATTGAACACAGTTCCAAAAAGCCTAAGTAGCTTTTTGAGTTCAGTGTTACTCAGTAATAATAGTGCTTATGATGTCTATAATTTAGATGTGGAGAGCAGCAGGTTAATTTTTCTTCTGAATCTTTCAGCAGAACTATTATTGTACCTAGCACAACCTCCTGTATGTGGACAAAACTGGGTTTTCCTCCGAGTCCTGTACCTGAAGAGTAAGAAGGTAAGGTATCTCAGATTACGTTATTTTAGTGAGCAATTAAAAGTAATTTCAGTGACTTGGAACATGCACAAAGATACTTATTGGCCATGCATCAAGAAGTATATCAGTTTGTTTGTTGGGGTTTTTTTTCCCTTTTTATCTCCTGGTGGAATTTCTGAAAGTATTCAGCATATGCTTTCTCTGAAATCAATGAGCTGACCTGAGTGGGAATAAAGGCTGGTTTATCTTTAGTGAGACAAAGTTAAGTCATCACTAAGTGATTTTGAAATGCCATCCTTGAAATACTAGGTCTTTGACATGCAGTGGGATGAGTATCTCAGAACAGCCTGATTACTAGGGACTTTCAGGCTACAGTTCAGGTAAATGATTTCTTTGGAGGAACTTAAAAGTTTCTTCTTATCTAAATTATGATAAATAAGTAGCAAAGGCTGCAACTTAAAACTATAAATATTTTCCACGTACCATTTACATTTAAAATCAATATGCCTCTATTTGTGAGAGGATTTCTTAGTTACAGTTTGAGCATTATATAGTTATCTACCATTTCAGCAGTAGTGTTTCCAAAGAGGACTTCTTTACCAGCACAGAACATGGATGTCTAGTTTCATTCCTAGGCATGTTTTTATCTTGTTTTCCAACACATGAGTGTGTAGTTAGGTCAGCTACTGCAATTTCCATTTTGCAAAGACAGAGGTGTCTGTTGGTAATGTGTGCATAATTTAGTAACAGCTTGCTTCTATATTGGAATAAGTGGCAGGGGCTCAGTTTAGACGATGAGATTAACTTGGTTTTGTTTCCTGCTCCAGTTGGTCCCCACTTTCTCCAGGGAAAGGGTAGCTCAATGTTGCAACAGCTGAATGTAGTTTGTAACCTAGAGCCTTAAAGTCACCTAGAACTGATGCTGCTTTCCTTTACTCTGTTCTTGCAAAGCATACTGCTGCCTCAGTCGTGGAGGCAGGAAACCTAGAGAGGAACAGGGTGTGGAACAGAAATAGGAGCGGTTACGGCCAGCAGTAACACATCCTAATTTATCACCCAGAGTCCTCTTTCACTGTTTTGAAGGAGAAAGGTGCAAAATACCTATGCAATTGGTAGAGAAAGAAATTTTCCAGTCTGAAAAAAAAAAAAAGTTTTCTATATGATGATGTTTCAAAAAGAAAATATTAGAGCTTTGGGGATATTTTTAATTTTTTTTTTTTTTAAGATTTGCCCAATTTCAGTTATAGACTTACTTTCTTGTCTTCTTCAGAAACAGAAAGATACTGTAAAATACCTGTATTTTGAGATCAGGAATAAAAATTGAGAGTATTTTAAGGAAAAATATTACGACAAATCAAATAAATAATTGCCTTTAAAAGATATTTAATTTCAATGAACCATTAACATCAAGAAGATATTTAGGGGTTCTATGTTCAGTTCTACAGGCAATATGGACTGTGAGAGAAAAAGGTGCATCCTAAGTAGATCACCTGATTTAAGAAAGTAAGCAACTATTCCTGCTAAGCAATTGGTTAAACACAAGAGTTGCCATAGTAGCTCTTTTAATTCTTTTTAAGTAGAAAAAAATATCACATGCTTGCAGTAAGTTGCATATTTCCTCAGAGGTAATGAAAAATACAGATTATCATTTTTTTCCCTAGACAATTTGGTAATTCCTGTAATTCTTCTCATGGATACACACAACTGAGGGCAAATTCTGCACCTCTCGAATTTGTAAAGTTATATAAAATCTGAGCAACAATTACTTAGAGTTCTTGATAATTAAACAAACCAACCAAACTGAACCCCATAGCAGACAGCACATGGAGTCTTAAAGAAGTGAGTTATGTTAAGAGACAGTCCATATCATCGTAGGTAAGTATGCTCCATTGCCACTGCAAGTTAAAGCACGGTATCTGAGCAATACATAAGCTGTGCATATGCCTCTTTTTGTGCCTAACACACTGGTGTATTATGGAATATCTTTGTTCCATTCCTCTCTAACACAATTAGCTTCCTCTCTCCTGTCTCAGAGACCTTTCCTACCTTATTCTTAGGGTTTGGGATCCAAGAAATTGAAATAGTGTTCACTGGCTGTGAGAGCAGATGTGTAGCTTACCTTAGGGTTTAACAACAATAGCAGGACTGGACACTACCCAATACACTTTTCAGATTTTGGTACTGAGCATCATCACAGTATCAAAGTATCACAGTGTATCAGAGGTTGGAAGGGACCTCAAGAGATCATCGGGTCCAACCCCCCTGCCAGAGCAGGATCACTTAGGGGAGTCCGCACAGGAATGCATCCAGGTGGGTTTTCAAAGTCTCCAGAAAAGAGGACTCCACACCCCCCCATGGCAGCCTGATCCAGTGCTCTGTCACCCCCACTGTAAAGAAGTTTCTCCTCATGTTGAAGTGAAATCTTCTATGTTCAAGTTTGAACCCACTGTTCCTTGTCTTATCACTCTGAACCACTGAAAAGAGCCTGGCCCCCTCCATTTGACACCCACCCCTCAGATATTTATAGACATTGATCAGATCCCCTCTCAGTCTTCTCCAGACTAAACAGCCCCAGGGATCTCAGTCTCTCTTCATAGGGGAGATCCTTAAGTCCCCTAATCATCCTCGTGGCTCTCCGTTAGATTCTCTCCAGTAGTTCTCTGTTTCTTTTGAACTGTGGAGCCCAAAACTGGACACAGTATTCCAGGTGTGGTCTCACCAGGGCAGAGTAGAGAAGTAGAAGAACTTCCCTAGACCTGCTGGACACATCCTTCTTGATGCATCCCAGGATACCATTGGCTCTCTTGGCCACAAGAGCACATTGTTCCATGGAGAACTTGCTGTCCACCAGCACTCCAAGGTCTTTCTCTGTGGAGCTGCTTTCCAGCAGGGCAGCCCCTAACCTGTACTGGTGCCTGTTGTTATTTCTCCCCAGATGCAGGACCTTGCACTTGTCCTTATTAAACTTCCTGAGGTTTGCCTGCACCCAGCTCTCCAGCCTGTCCAGGTCATGTTGGATGGCAGCACAGCCTGACAGGTGTCAGCCAAGCCCCCCAGTTTTGTATCATCAGTGAACTTGCTGAGGGTACTCTCACTGCCCTCATCCAGGTTGTTGATAAAGATATTGAACAAAACTGGACCCAGCACCAATCCCTTGGGGACACCACTTGCCACAGGCCTTCAAGGTGACTCTGTGCCACTGATGATGACCCTCTGAACTCTGTTGTGGAGCCAGTCTGCAATCCACCTCACTGAGCAGCCATCTATGCCACATCTCCTGAGCTTTTCTATGAGGATATTACGGAAGACAGTATCAAAAGCTTTACTGAAGTCAAGATATATGACATCCACTGCTCTGTCCTCATCTACCCACTTGATCACAACTTCATAGAAGGCTATCAGACAGGATCTTCCCTTGGTAAATCCATGTTGGCTACTCCCGATAACCTTCTTGTTTTCCATGTGGTTAGAGATGACATTCTTTGGAGAGCAGGTCCAGAAATTTGTGGTCCTGATCATCATCAATACCCTCCTCTTGATTCCCACCATTTTAATGTTGTCATATTGAGCTGGTTGGTTCTATTTTTGAAGGAGGAAACTCTTCAGCCTTATCTGCAATACAGCAAAGGGAGGTTGAGGGTCTTCCAAGAGGGTCTTCTATCTCATTCCTGACATGCTCACCAAGCAAAAGCGATAAATGTAGCATCTTGTAGATTAACTTCATTATCCTTCATTATCCTGTGGAATGGCTAATTGTGTAAGTTATGGAAGTCCATCTTACAATGCAAGTACTGTACTTGCTGTCAAATGAAGTCTCCAGTTGGGACATCAGAGAGGCACAGTCAGTGACTTGAATTTCATTTTATGCAGCACTGTGAATACAGCAGTCATTTAGAGACTTGGCTTTGGGACTCCAGATACTTCAAAAGGACAGTGGTTCAGTTGAAGATGCTCTTAAATTAAGAGGCAAAGTATTTATTTCAGTTTGTAATGGATGAAGTGCCCTCTCCTTTGCTTTAGTTACTAAGCCTGAATTTGCAGATGCTGTTTTAAACAACCAAATTAAGTATAAATAGCAGTGGAAGTACTATTGTACAGCTGAAGTAAAGAGATTTTGCTGGATAACTACTTGCCTGTTATTTTCATTGGCAAGTCAGAGATAATTTCCAAAGCTGTAGCCTGGATGAGGAGGAGTAATTGCTTTTATGTGATTTTTTCAAGCCAAAACATGCATTTTGTTTTTAGCAATGTTTTCACTAAGATTCAAAATTATCACAGCACTGTTGCCGGGAAAAAAAAAAACACACAACAAAAAACCCAAACAAAAAACCCCCAAAAGAAGTAATTTTAAACTAAAAAACTATTATGAAAAGAAGTGACACTTGAGTAGCTCAGAAAATTCTTGTCAGCTGAACTCTTGACAGAATCTAGCAGAAATTCAAAGTCTGGTTTGTGTCTAGTAATTCCATTAACATTTCAAAGGTTGATGATGTTCTGGGAATTACACAGGAGGGATTATTTCTTACGTTAAGAATTAGTACTTTAAGCCTTGCCTGTGCTAGGAATATTGCAGCTCTCTTGCAGTAGGTAAATGGACTGTATCTGAAACAGTAATTCCTCTATCAGGCACTTTGCTACTTTTATCTCCTCTGGCATAATTAAGTATCAGCCATCTTTCCCTGTAGTGTGAACAGAGCTGTATCAGTATAAAACTATTGGTAGCTTATTTCCACATAGAAGGAAACAAGCTAGGAGCGCTGGCCCCATTCCAGAAAATGTTTTTAATAATATTGCAGTTGCTATGCCTGTATAAACCATTTGTTTTGGAGACCTTATACCAGAAGAAAGTTACTTTATTCTAGTTTGTTTGCCCTTACCCATAAAAGCCCATAAAAAGTTACACCACTTCAGTTCCATAGGTTCAATTTGCCTTTGTGGGCAAACTTGCCCTTTACACCGACTTACCTCCATCTCTGCTATAAGATATAAGCAGTGAGTGTTTTGACAATAAAAATGTATCTTCCTTTCTGATGTAAAGCTAATCTAGTCATTTAATTCAAGAACAAGTACAGTTTACTGTAGAAGGTTAGAATATTTCCATCTAGCTGCATGCACTAGGGCCTATTGAGCAGCTTGTCCCAATCCCAATTCCTAGCTTAACTCTCTGTTATTCTGGGTGGAACACAATGTTTTATGTACTCTGATCAAACTTGCAGCAGCTGTTTTATAGAGCAGTGTCTTGCCTCACTTTTCTGGTGTGTTGATGAATCTTGTCCAGTATGTGTTACCTAAGAAAGAAATAAATCAGAATATCAGAATTTGGATAATTTGCAAATAAGGATGACCTGCATGTGCTTGTTCTATAAATGGTAATGTTGAGCAGATTCAGGTGATTCTCAATTTAAAGCTCCAGGCAAAGGAAATATCTTGATGCCGTATTAAAAGGTGTGGGGGAGACTGTGATGGGGAAAAGACTGAAAATCAGTGTAATCATGGAATCATAGAATCAGTCATGGTTGGAAGGGACCACAAGGATCAGCTAGTTCCAACCCCCCTGCCATGGGCAGGGACACCTCACACTAGATCAGGCTGGCCAGAGCCTCATCCAGCCTGGCCTTAAACACCTCCAGGGATGGGGCCTCAACCACCTAATCCTTCTCCTCTAATCCTAGGAGCAGTAAAGGATGTAGTCAGAGACTAACTAGCAGAAAGAGCCAAAAGCCCAGGGACCTTTGGCCATTCAGAGAATGTCCACTAGCTTTAATTAGCTGTTTTCTGTCCTATAGTCATTGTTTGTTCCACCCTCTTTCCATCCATTCTACCTTTTCACTTCTGCTTCAATCCTGCTTACGTCATATGTTTTCCCTTACTCAGTCTGCCCTCCTTACTCTGTATCTCCTTCCATTTTTTTGCCAGCAAAATCCATCCCCGACATAGAGCTACTGTTGTATTTACTACAATCACACTGTTTGTGCTGTGTGTGAACTTTTCCCCCATGCTGTCTTATCTGTTTAGACTGTTGGTTTTCCTATGATCAGAGACCTTTTACTGCTCTGTGTTTATGCGCTGTCCAGCACGTTGGAACTTCAATCTTCATTTGTCCTTAGAAGACCTTTAATATGATTAAGAATAATACTCTTCTATCCTGCTTTTTTATAAGAAATCACTCATAGGCAAATGACTACCCTTAATGAGGTGAGGTATATGAGATTTAACAGAAAAAGAGGAACCTTGCTCTTGTAACATGGAACTTTTAAATCACTACAACTGCGGTTATATTACAGTCCAGCATAATACGATGAACACTTCAGAATTAGTTTTATGTTGACTATGTTTACATTGCACATGCAGTGGTTTGCAAACTGTTGGTTTGGTTTCTGTGTTTTACAGCTTTTAAATTTGCTTTCTACAAACCATTCTGGTAGGTGCAGGTTGCTTGTCAGAAATCCATTCTGCAGCTTGAACACGAAGCGAGCAGGGTACTAATGATGGATACGTTAAGGATAACGATGGATATGGCATCTTCAAAAGCAGTGGCATTCTGGTAAGAATTTGCATGTAGTTTATTAAACAGTACATGATACTTCTTGGTAAAATGTATTTGTGTATCTCTCCAAAAATTTGTCTGTTTAATGGAAAAAATTCTTCTAAAATATAGAAGGTTAGGGTTGTGCAGTATCTTAAATTCTAAAACTGTGTTCAGCAACTTCAATTTACTTAGCAGGGACTTCTGGCACATAAAAACAGTTTAAGTATCTTTTCTAAGAGAGTTATTTTAGAGTTAGTGTCAATTTATGGTTCATTGTTAGTGAGCCTGTTTCTCTAAATATTTAGAACTGAATATTTTTTGAACTGTCATTTTAAATAATCCTTTTTCACTCACAGTATGTTGTAACTAACCTCTGGTGGCATATTTCACCACTAAGCAAGTCACTGCTCTACAGGCATTACATCCAATTTGCAGAAAATTTGAAGAATCTAGGTAATTACTGGCAAATTAATTGTTGCTGGAAACTTTTAATCCTTGTATAGATTGAAAAAAAAAAGTATAAAGACAGCATGAGAGTACTAAACTGGTAGTACTTGGTTGGAATTTTCACACAAATTTTAAAAAGTGACTAGAAACACGAGTGGAAGTTTTACTTTAACTACAGGATAGTAGAAGAGATTCCTTTTAATTTAGTCTTTAGTTAGACCTGAAAAGATTAATGTAAGCAGTCTTTTCATTTGAAACTAGATTGATACGAAAAATGATTAATAGTGGCTTCTATTTCATATCCCTTTCTGCAGCACTCAGCTTTTCATTTTTACTTTCTAGATGGGTGGGAGAGAAAATTCTGGCTTTCAAAGTGCTATGCATTCATTCCAGTGCCAAAATACAACATATGAATCAGGAACTGTAATGTAAAGGCATACTAGGTTTCTCTAGCTGTACTGGAAAAATGGGCATGCTAGATCTATAAGCTTAGATATCTGCTTAGCAGTTAAAAAACCTACTCTTATCTATGATTCTGCAAGCTATTGTAGTAACTTGGGATGAGGAAATTAGGCTGCTCACTTGTTGGGTTTTTTTGCCAGGCTAATCCCTTTCACCCTGGTTCATTGCATGGCAAGTGTTTGGTTATTCAATCTGTGTCTTTTAAACCAACTTTTAGCAGGGGAAGAAGAGGAGAGGTGAGCTCTTCATAGTTTTAATCCCTCTCAAATTCTGAAGGTTGTTATCAATTGAGAAAAGCCTAGTTTCCAATTGCCATGTCATAGGAGTACCCCATCTGTAGTCGCAGTAGTTATAAAAATGAAGGCTGGAGTGTCTTTTTCTGCTCCTCTTTTCTAAGGTGACTACTGACTGTTTCAAATAAAAACAGTTAAAACAAGTGACTGACTTGTAAAAGAACCGATTGTCATTTAGTGTTTAATTCCTCTTTTGCTAAGTCATTTTTGTGACTATTAACTTTATTTGTGACACTTTAGTAGGTGGAAGCCTGAGGGGGAGAATGCTGTAATTCTTTCACAGTTCATTAGTTTGTGGATGTTTCTACTATGCTGTTTCCACGCTGAATGACTCATGTTAAATGAACACGCCAGCCTAAAGGCATGCCCTCAATACTGCAGCCCACTCTGAAACTTGATGTCAATACATACAAAAATTTGGAAGATGCTCCTACCCATTTTAATCCTTGAGAAGTTTTGTGCATATTGGACATGTGCTGTCAATTACTTACTCAATGTACTTTCTTTCAAAAAGCTGTGTTTTACCATGTCTGACTGCTCTTTATTCACACTGCTGAGTTTGTAGGTTACATCTGTCTTGTCAGCCTAAGTTGGAATTGAGGGACGGTAATTATTTTTTTTTTTTTTTAAATAAACTGGCACAGTTTGAGTATACTCATTCTGGACTCTTTGATGAGAGACTATAGAAGCATTCACTTTGCACTGCCACCTGTGGAGATTTTTTTAATGGTTTAGACAGATTCAGAAATGCTTTTATTTGGGAATTTGATAGCACAGATCTAATGCTTTCCATATTGTAAAAACACTAATTAGAACAAACCAGTTGGTTTCTGGTTATCTCAACTGTCCTTGTATTTTGGCTTTCTCACCATCTTTTCCTTGCTTTAATAAAAACGTGAAAGACAAAAGAGATTTACGTTTTGACAACACATTACACAAATTATCACCTACATTGGTGGGAAACTGCAAAAAGTAGGTCCAAAACTGGTCTGGGGTTCCAGTCCTACATTTCTTTAGGATCTGTAATAGGAGACACATGTGCACTCACAGCAGCAAGATGAGAGAAAGGTGTTCTAAAAAGTATGTGAAGTAAATGTTTTCAGATATTGTTTTGAATCTGTAGGAGGATGTTTCAGGTTTTTCATGTGCTATGAAGCTCCCTGATGTGGAGCTTGTCTGGTTTGGGCTGCAAGACTGTTGACACATTAATAAAAACTATGTGCAATCATTAACAAAACTGATCACAATTCCCATAGGAAATACTGGAAGGCACTTTAAAAGTAACCATGTAATTCTAGCACCCCGGACTAAGTCATCTCAGGTCACTTAAGGATGTCTCACTGCAAGAGTATGAAGACTTAACAGTACTACTAGTTTCATCTTCAAGTGGTATTGAAGTATAGGTACGGAGAGGAAGGAGGCAGAAAAGTGCAAATACATCTAGAATCGCCGTTCAGGTCAGGATAACGCGTTTGAGAGAATGAAATGTAGATGCAGAAGGCAGTACGTCTGTCTTCCTGAACAGCTGCATCTGCTTTCAATAAACCTAAGTAGCAACAGCAAGCCAGAAAACTGGACATGCTGATATATTCCACATCTACAGGTGTAAAAGCTGACTCACCGGACCGTTCTTCCTGCAGATTTCTCTGTTCTGACTCTTTGACTTGTCAAGATCCTTCCTTCCTTTACCAGGACAGATGCTGGAATCTTTTGCTAGTGTGTGCTGGAGTATGTACGGCTTTAGTCCTGCTCTCGCTTTCCCACCTGCTTCTGAGTGGCTTTTTCTTGTATTGTGTGATGAAGATGTGTAGCTCTAAGGTTCAGTTTAGGGGCTGAGTTTTGAGGATCTAATCAGGGTTTCTTATAGGCATTGCCAGGTTTGATGTCAGGTGCTGAAGGTACTGACCTTTTCTGTTGAATCCTTTAGTCCTTTTCTCCTGGTGCGATGGTTTCACCCGTGGCTTTCTGCAGCTCTGGAACGTACTGGTGTACGTTCAAGAAGCCTTGTGTTCCTCAGCCTAAGATAAATAATCGAGTCAAACGTTGCCTTGGGCCAGCTGGCTGCGCCACCAGAAAACTGTCTTCATTAGGATGATCAGGGCATCGCCACGGTGACTCCAGCCACCGGAGGCAGCTGCAGCAGCACTGCCGGGCAGGAGGTGAAAGGCCCAGCTCCTACCGGGCGGCACTAGGACCCGGGTGGCTCCGCCCGGAGCCAGCCGGGGCCGCAGCTGCTGGGGGACTGGGGGCCGTGGCGGAGCGCGGACCTTTGCCCGCCGCGCCAGCTGCTGCCTGGGGGCGGGCGGTGCGCGGGGCCCCCATTGGCTGCCGCCCTGCTCAGTGCCCTGCGCCTCCCGCTCTGTCCCCTGGCTGGACCGGCAGCACCTCGTGAGCCCCGCTGCCAGCGCGACCTTTGTCGCTGCCGCTCTGTCTTCTCTCTCCCGCCTCCCACGTGTCCGCTGAAGCGACAGGTCCCGTGGTGCTGCTGCGGTGGCTTTCCGCGCTTCTTAGCGGTGGGTTAGCCATTCCCCGTAGTGCAGTGTGGTTTGGCTCTTAGCGCTGTCTTTGAACTGTGCTTTTCAGTTCAAAGTCTTGCGGCTTGTGCTAGGGATGCCTCGGTAGGACTGCAACGTTGCCAGTAATACCATAGTTGTGCGTTTCAGTAAGGCGGACGAGGGAGCACTGGGCGCTGCTGGGCGCTGCTGGGCGCTGGGAACGTGCTGTGCGTAATGCTGGGCTGTATGTTAGAGTGGAGACAACGCTCCTGCCTGCAGCTTCTGTGTACCTTGGAAAAAGACGAGTAAATGATTAAAGCATTTAAAATGGCAAGAAATACTTTTGTTCATTTCGGGAAAATAATGTGCACAACGTACAGAGCAGATGATAAATGCAATCTGGAAGCTTACTGTGAGTTGAAGTAATTTTATTATTTTATGTCGGGTTTCTGCATATATATGGTAAGCCTAGATATTTTTGTATAGTGGATATACAGTAGATTGTGGCAAATGTTCATGTTCAAAAATATGCTTTGGCTAATACGAAAATATCTTTGGTTTAATGCCTACGTGATGTTCACACTGTAAGGCTGGTGTTCTGTTCTTACAGCAACTACTATGTATGCTGCTGAACTTTTTCACTTTAATATTTAAAACAATGCATTAAAGGATAAAAGAGTTCTGATCATTACATTAGAATTAAAGTGGAGCAGAAGCTGGTATATTATCAGACACTTGGCTTCAGTAGTGCCTGTCAGAAAGTAATGATTCTTTAAAATGTGCATTAATCATCAACAAGAAGTTCAGAAATGCCTGTTTCAGTCCAAAAACTTCAATTACCAAATAAGTAGCTTTTATGCTATTGGAACAAGGAAAGAAACATCTTCAACAAGAAATTATTTCACATCTAAATGAAGTTAGTTTAAACCACCTCCCTCATGAGTAGTTTCCCTCTACTTAAAAGGAAAAAATTACATGGGGCAACTTTGCACATAAAGGTACAGTGAAGTATATTCAAGTTATGTATATTCAGTACATTTTCTCAAATATATAATAGCTTTAGAAAAGCCAAATGTCCCCTTTATTTTAGAAACTGGTAAATATTTGTCAGTAGAGTGTGTTATTAAAATGATCATAGGCAAAAGGTATAAAACCAAAAGGTAAATCAGGCAAATAACAATTCTTTCACTCACAAAATCACAGCCTGTGTTACCTGCAAAACAGAGTTAATCAAGGGGAAGGAGTATGTTCCAGTTTCCTGCTGATCGTGGAACATAAATGAATGGTGTGTTGCCTTTCGAGTTCAGAAATTGTATATTGTCTTTCTGCAGCCTGTTGGCTTGCTTGTATGTCAGATGGTGTTTCTGTTACTGTGGACAGTAAGGTCCTCGACCCAGAAGTGTATATCGACTGAAATTCCTTTCTCTTAACAGAACAGGTACCTGTGCTACATTCAAGTGTCACTGCACAAAATTTATGTAGCTCTTTAAATGTCTCTTTCTCTCATCCTGGTACCAGCTGCATTCTCTATCCTGGAATAAATTCCCAGGGTATCTTTCTTGTTGTCTATATTGTTGACCTTTTCAGTCTTCATTTGCACCCTCTATTGTACTGTGTGTATTGTACTTCAGCCATTTATTTCTGCTGTTTACTTGACCCAGCCACTGACTAAATCATGAAGTCTCATCCTTGCATTGGCAGTGCTGGCAGCCTCTCCTGTTTCCTCACTGTTCTCCACCCCTGGACAGTGTTATATTCTCTTTACCTTCACAGACTAGGCAGGAAAAACTGAAAAAAAAAAAAAAGCAAAAAAAAAAAAGCCCCATACTTACACTCCTTTTTTTTTTTTTTCTTCTTCTTTTTTTCCCTTGTCTATCTTAATAAAATTAAGACTTTTCCCTCTTGGAGAAGAAATTACAGAACTTACAATTTTCTGTAAGTCTTTATAATAATTTAATACAATAGGGCAATGTGTTTTCTATATGTGCTGTGACTATGCATTTCAAACTAAAGCAGGATGATCTAATCAAGATAACCAAGCAGTATAATGATGGCATACTATTTCTAGTTCCCTTGCTTGTGAATAATCAGTAAGTAGTTGCTTTGAGAGAGCTTTTTGGCAAGATCTGTGATGAGAATCCTTGTTTTTTTGTTTGTTTAAATTGGCAAGGGGAATGTTCAGTTTCAGGTCTATGAAAAACAAACTTCTAAGAAACTGGCTGTGATTAGAAATCAGGAGAAAAATAGTTTATAATCATGCTGATTTAAGTTTTTCATGTATTTGTCTGTTGCTTACATAAGATCTTAATGTATTCAAACTTCAGTTGTTTCAAAATCTGTCTTATGTTAATGAGCTGGTACTAGCATTTTATGCAAACTGCAGGAAAAGTTACTGTGAGATTGTGAATAAAAGTCAAATAATGAAATCAAGTTGATATTCCTTTTAAAATTATTGTTTGTATTATAGTTTAAGCCAATAGAGTAACTCCTATATGAAGTTTCCTGCTTCACTAGTAAATGTATCCCAATGCTTCAGTTAATATATTAACTCCAATTAAGTTTCTTCCTGATTTCTTTATGTAGTAACCAGTTTGATCTATGCTACCATTGATAGGAACATTGTATTTACATTAATAGCTAAATTACCTTGATAATCTGTATGGACAAATTGCATATAATTTGAAAAACATTTCTTCTGATCAGTTTTGAATTTTCCACACTTTGGATGTCTCTGGATGTGTTCCTGTGACTCCATGGTCCTGCTCTGGCAGGGGGGGTTGGACTCAATGATCTTCGTAGGTCCCTTCCAACCCCTAACATCCTGTGTGATCCTGTATATTTTTTTGGGGGGGTTATAAGATAACAAGTGTAGAAATGTCTGATCTGACCTTTCCTAGAGCAGTTGTTATTTTACATGTACATGTATAACACTCCTGGTTTTAAACTTCCTAGTTTCTTTTCATAGGATATTTTCAATGTTTATCTTGTTCACATTTGAGTCCTTTCTGGCTCTTCCTTTTGGAAAAGAAGGTGACCTGTACCTCATGTTTGTTCTTTTTTCCTGCTAAGGTCACAACAATTATTTTTATAATCTTACTATGCTAGCTTTTTCCTAATTCTGTTGTTTAAGCAGCCTATTGTATTTTTACTTTGACTATAGTGGCACATTGAGCAGAGATTTTCACTAAACTGCTGAAGTGGTGCTCTGGTTCCTTCCTGAGACCGAAGCACCTGGTGTTCTTTCCCATTATGGCGTAACTGATCTAATGAATGACTTCCATTGAGCGGAGGCAGTCCTTCCACCTCCCTTGCACCTGACACTGGCATTCAGCTGCCCTGGTGATCCAGTCCATGGAAATACACCCTTGACAAAAGCAACCCTACCCTTGCCAATAAAGAGTTTCATTTTTTGTTTGTTTGTTTGGGTGTGGGGTTTTGTTGTTGTTGTTTGGGGTTTTGTGGTGGTGGTGGTGGTTTGCTCCCTGAGCAAGCTTACCAGCAATGGCTGTGGCTATTGTTGCAAGAACAGAGGACAGCATGGCAAATGGTGGAGGAGTTGGAAGCCTGGAGTGTGCCTTTCCTGCAGCACTCTTCATCAGAGCAGTTTAACTAGCATAACACTATGGAGAGTTGTAATGGAAGTATAAATGCAGGATGGATGGAAACGTATGTGTAAGCATAAGGTGAAAGAGTGAAACAAAGGGTTAAGGAAATGGCCTGCACTGATAATGAAGGACACCGTTTCCAGGACACCATTCCCTGCAGTATCTGTGTGCTACAGCACAGATTGACTTGCTAGCAGAAGACCTTGTATCCTAACAGCAGGAGGATGGTAGCAAGGTTGTAGCATAGCACATTCACCGTTCTTTTCCCTGTTGGCCAGACAGGAGGAGAGACTGCAGGCATACATTTCAGACCTAAATTCCAAACAAGGAAAAGCAGACAGCGGGCAGCGACAGGACCTAAGATTTATGGAAGGCCAGGAGACCAAGATACTGAGGCAAAGGACTGTCTTGTCACAGCTGATGATTCCTGAAGGATGTCCTAAAAGGTCTGCTAAAAAAAAACTTTTTTTTTTTTTTTACTGCTAATTACGAACAGCTCCTGAAATGGGAGCTTAGAATAACTTACTCTGTTTTGAGTAAGTTATTCTGGCCAGACCATCTGGACAGCTAAGTTTCAGTGCTTGTGAATAAGTGAGGATAACAGTGTGAGTGAATTAGATCTATGGGAGAATGAATGTCAGTGGGTAACACCAGCTTATCTGGAGATTTTGTAGGTAACCATTACTTTGCCTAACACAATGAGTTTTATTACACTAATTTCCATACAGTTGCACCTTTAATTTGAAACCTCATTAAAAACTCTTTTCTCTTGGATTTACTTTAGTACATTATCTATCATTATTTGGTCTTTTTAGGGTTTACTTACTTATTTTGGTTAGATGAACAGTTTTCCACGATTCTGAGTAACCCAAATAAGTACAGATTCTTATGCCATTGTACTGACCTCAATTTCTGGATGATTAACGACTATTCCATAACATAGGACTAAATCCATTCTTTTGCAACACATTACAAGTAATGAAATTAATAGCAACTAAGTCGATCGTTCAGTCCAGTATCTTGCCTTGTCTATTCTCATCAGGTTTTGATCTATGACTGTGTCTTAGGTTTTGTTTCTTTATTTGCTTCAGGAGGAATTTTTTGCTCACTTTGGGCTTTGAAAGAACTTTATTTTTTGTGATCTGGATGAAAAGATCTAGAGCAAGAACTAGATCATCAGTATTAGCAGTTGTTCCATTCTGTTTCTTTTGTACATGATGCTTGGTATGAGTTTTACTGATAGATTGTATGAGGATTAGATTTCCAAAAAATCAAGTGAGGCTCCCATTTCAGTAAGTAACTTCTTGAAGCTCATTGTTTCTTCACAATATTTTATTATCTTTTTCCCAGTGATAAGCAGGTTTTTGGAGACTCATGCTGTGAGGCATGAACTCTTCACATATATAAAGGAACTGCTTGTATTTTACCTTACCAGTCGTGCATTTTACCATTTTCTCACTGATTGTTTTGGAAAATAGCTTATGACATCTGTCACACACTTGACAAGGGTTTCCATGGTTTGTTTCCCCCACCCTGCTTTCTCTCCCAAAACCTCTGTATGCATCCTGGATCCACATATACCTTCCCATCAGTCTTACTTTCCCATCTCTTCTCCTGTGTTGAATTGTCTGGAGGGTTTGCCCATCATTCACATTAGGGAGAAAACCAAGAGGTGCCAGCCACAGACACATTCCAGCTCTTTGTTATTAAGGAATTTAGAAGACAGCAAAGTTAAAGTTGATGCACAGCTGTGCATCTTCTCCCTGGCATGCATGCATAGATAATTACATAATCAGTTGGTGTTTAATAACATACTTAGTGTGTTATTGTAAAATAGTGTTAATTTGGACATAGAATTTCCTGTGATGTTAAGCACCACACAAACATGGATTGAACAGATTATCTGCAATCCTAAATGTTTGCAGTGTAAATGTAATACAGGTGAAATGAGAAAATCTACACAGATGAGAAAGAAAGTACTAGTTGAGGGGGAGCATTCATACTTTATGAATCCAGCTCATGTAATTCCGTAGGCTATTTCCATGGCTTATCCAGTCACTCCTTCAGAGGACTGTTTGGGATATTTTAGGAGTTCCTTCATCAAAATAGCTCTCAACAGGAGCCACCCTCCATTTACTGTATGGGAAGATCCATCTCCTACATCCCACACTTTCCTCTTTTAGATAGTTCAACATGGGAGGCATGTATATACATACCTTCTTATCACACGTTTTGGTCATAGGGGCTGTAGGGGTATCTTAGTATGCTGAATTCCAGAGAAAGCTTTGAAGAACAGCAGTGAAGTATGTTTTCAAATATTTAAAGCAGTTTCCCTATAGTGTAAGGTATAAACAGGAAAAGGCGCATAAGGTTTGTTTGAAAATGTGATGTGGGTGAGAGAGGAGCTGAAAGCTGGACTCTCGACATTAAATGACAAGTGGAAGATAGGAGGGGAAGAGACAGAAGAAGTGTCTCTAAAGGTAAAGGTTGAGTAAAAATTGAGAGGTTTTGAAAGTGTTTTTAGCCAAACACAAAATAATAAATTGGACAGTATGATCTAATGATCTTTTCAGCTTTATGTTCCATGAAAATTGGCCTAGCTTCAAATGTGATCAAACCACAGTTGGCTTCCTGTCAATGATAAAGAAACAATAGGTGTGATGGTGATAGGCAAGGAAGGGCCTTGAAAGTGAAGGTAACAGATATGAGAGAAGCCAGGAAGGGCTGTGGAGACAAATGATGTGTTCTCCAAGTGAGCAACTAGGAAAAGGGTCAGCAGTTTTCTGAATGAATGTGAGCGAGGCTGCATTTCTCAAAATCAGAGAGAAAAATGTTACTGAATCAAAATGTGGTGATGATGACAGTGATAATAACCTGACTGAATGGGTTGGCTGATTGGATCTAAGGTGATGCTAGTCACATGTCTGAGCAGTAGGCAGGATGATGGTGTAGCTGCACAACGTTGTGTGTGTGACCAGCAATTAAGTCATTCATATGTGTAACCAGCAGGTCGAGGGAGGTGATTCTCCCCCTCTACTCTGCTCTGGTGAGACCCCACACAGAGTACTGTGTCCAGTTCTGGAGCCCCTATTACAAGAAGGATCTGAATGTGCTGGAACATGTCCAGAGAAGAGCCACCAGGATGATCAAAAGGCTGGAGCACCTCTCCTATGAGGACAGACTGAAAGAGTTGGGGCTGTTCAGTCTGGAGAAGAGAAGGCTCCAAGGAGACCTTATTGTGGCCTTCCAGTATCTGAAGGGGGCCTACAAGAAAGCTGGGGAGGGACATTTTAGGGTGTTGGGTAATGATAGGACTAGGGGGAATGGAACAAAAATAGAAATGGGTAGATTCAGATTGGATGTTAGGAGGAAATTCTTGGTAGAAGCCCCATCCCTGGAGGTTTTTAAGGCCAAGCTGGATGTGGCTCTGGGCAACCTGATCTAGTGTGAGGTGTCCCTGCCCATGGGAGGGGGGTTGGAACTGGATGATCCTTGAGGTCCCTTCCAACCCTAACAATTCTGTGATTCTATGATATGAAAATCTTAAGTCATTCATATGAAAATATCAAATAAAGTTGTATTAGATGGAGTTCTTCTCTCTTACAATTGCTATCCACATAATATTGCTTAGAATATTTACCACCTGCCAATTAGCCTGGATGCTAATTGTGGAGTTTGATTTGTAGTGTCACAGTGGGGTGGCTAGCATGAAAAATTGTGGGTTTGCTGGGAGGGCACTGATCTTTTTTGTTAGTTTATAGTAATAATGAACATGGGGTACAGTCATTTCTTTACAATTAAATTATGAAGTCAAGTCTTCTAACAACTGTGCTCCATAGTACTTCAATAATATAGTTAACTGAGTCAGTTTTTTATTCTTATCCTGCCTGATGATGGAAGAATTCTCCCCAGGAACAGAAAGGTTTCAGTTTGCTTGAGGCTTTTATAGCCAGATCCCATGCCAGCCACAGTCATCCTTTTTTCCCCCTTCAGCAAGTCCCAGAACTCACAGGTTGAAAAGGGTGACTGGAGAGAGGGCAGAGGAAATAACATCTACTCTTAGCTAATTTTCCACTGGCATATGGTTGTATGGGCATAGTAACAAACGGTTGGGAATTGGAACTTTCTCTAGGCTTTTCTCACTTAAACCAGAGGTGAATCACGCAGCTTTAATATCAGGAAGGCATAACACAAAGAAAAAAAAAAAGCTGCTTATTTTCTTTCTTGTTACTTTTACAATAAATACCTTTCTACCATATGTCAAAATACAAACTGTAAATGCGCCTTTGCAAGAGGAAGAAGGAAGATTTTCTTAGGTGTCTAGTAGTTAAGTGTCCAGATTAAAGTACTAAAGTATGTAGTAAGCCTGGGAAAGAGAAACTTTAATATTGCCTTTCCTCAGAAATGTAACTCTGTGAAAAATAATTTCATATTAATAGCCTTCTGATAGTTTCAGGTTATTCAGAGAAGAAGCAGTGAAGACCAGGTTAGTCTGTGAAATGACCTTTACCTTGGTAAAAATTTGTGAATTCACAAATTTGTGAGCAAACACTTTGTGGCATGCTGGACAAAAAGGGCAGTGTTTCTGCAGGATCCCAGTGGCAGGATGCTCACAGCCACTGGGGAGAGAGAGAGGTGGGAGGTCAGGAGTCACTCTGCTCCCTGCTGATGCACTTGCCCCTTGGCTGGGACCTCCACTTGCACCCAGTGAGGCAGAGCCCTGCTGTGGCATGCCTTCTGCCCCTGCCCCAGTGTGCTGACTGAGTGGTAGCCAGGGTTTAGTCTGTATGTTTCTTGAGGTAACCAAAATAGGACACTATATTCTAAGTATGATGTTACCAGTTCTTTGTCATGTACCACGTTCTGACATGCATGTAGTATGCAAGTGGGAATTCAATATTAAAATGGAAAAAAAAAGACTTTTATATCTATCCTGACCTAACACTGAGAAGATAAAAACAATTACTCTCTCCCACAAATTTTGGAAATCACACCTGTCTTGCATATTGATGAGTTTCCTCATCTATAAGTATTCTAAATAAAGTCAGTGTCACATCTCAGCAGTTTTTTTCCCTCCTAGGAATACTAGGATTTTGAGTCCTTACCTCACCGTGAGTGCTATGGACTAATCAACAACTATTTCAATGTATTTCACATGTTCATGTCCTCAATAATAATTTTTAAACTTTTATTTACTTAATACAAAGGATTTTACTGCATGTTAAGCCATCAAGTTGGGGAAGTAAAAGGAATCAGAGATAAGTTGATTCTCCTCAACATTTTTTTTTTTTTTGACAGGAACAGGAGCCAGTATTGTCCCTGAGCTTCACTCAGAGTCCCTCTGCTGGGGCCACCACTTCTCCAGAGGAGTCAGCAGGTTGGGGACCCCATGGCCAGGCTTGTTTACCTGGATGGCCTGGGGCAGTGTCCTGTCCGGGCTGCAGAGAGCTGCCAGAGGCCAGATGAAGAGAAATCCCAGAATCACAGAAACATTCAGGTTGGAAAAGACCCTCAGGATCACCAAGTCCAATTGATAACCCTACTATACAAGGTTCACCCCTAAACCATATCCCCAAGCACCACATCCAAATCACCTTTAAACACATCCAGGGTTGGTGACTCAACCACCTCCTTGGGCAGCACATTCCAATGCCTGACCACTCTTTCTGTGAAAACGTTTTTCCTAATGTCACATCTAAACCTACCCAGTCACAGCGTGAGGCCATTCTCTCTTATCACTAATTACCTATGAGAAGAGACCAGCACCAGCCACTCTGCAATGTCTTTTCAGGTAGTTGTAGAGAGCAATGAGGTCTCCCCTCAGCCTCCTCTTTTTCAAACTAAACAGCCCCAGCTCCTTCAGTCTCTCTTCATAAAATTTGTTCTAGTTACATGCTGATTTTGGCTGGTTACATGCTGATCTCTGAAGGCAACTCTACTATAGTAAAGGGAAGAATGTTGTTGTATTCCAGGACAGCCTAGTACTGTCTTTGGTCTGGCTGTCTCAAAGAGGTAGTGGCAGTGAAAGTGCAAAGTACACCAGAAGGCACTGACCCCTTCCTGGGATGGATGATATGTGCTGCTGCTGAAATTCAGATGACACAATACTCCACGGTGCAGCCCATGGTTCACTATAAACCTATTCCTCTAATGCCTCCACTGCTGCTGTCACACATTCCTGTTGTATTAAAGCCTGAATTTCAGTAGGCAAACCTCCTTACAAAGACATTTTTTTTAGGACACTACATTTTCTCACTGTCAATTGTGTATGAATCTGGGTGTATGCTGCTGTGAGCTTTGATTAATATGTTAGGGAGCATAAAAAGTTACTTCCTCTAACACACTGCCAAGGTAGAACTTCTCACAACCTTCAGATAAGCATAACAGTGAATGTTTTAATAGAAATAATACTACTTTCTGTCAGTGTTTTAAAACACAGTAAAATTATCTTCGTTTTTGCCACATTACTAAGAGGCTAAAAAATCTATACGCCTAGAACTGAAGACCTGATGAAGAGAAAAACACCACTTTTACTGATTTTTAGACCATATTCTTATTTAAATAATAAATTATATAGTGAAGAAAACCCAAAAAACTCAAACCAAAACAAACTAGGAACACACAGGAGGTGAGCAAATGCATTGCAGGTACTTGTGTTTGCCTGAAGGGGAATAAACTGTGATCAATTACTGCCTTATAAATCTTTCGATGTAAGATATCACTGTAACCTTTCCTTGTAGCTGCAGTGTTCTGTAGTAAAAATCTTGTAATGGTCTAGATTGAGATGATTTTTCTGGGACTAGTTTGGTGTCTCTTTACTTGGAGTTGGGCAGTATGCTATCTTTCACATCCTTTTTCTATTTACATATTTAGGCTCTAATCCTGCTTCTGGATTTGTTGAGATGGGACCTGACCGAGTTAATGGGACTCTGGATGGCTGCAGGTTTCTGCTCTGAAGATCTGATTGTAGGCCTGAATTTAAATTTCTTCTAATTTGTGAAAACACTGTTGTCTTTGAGTCTCATTCACATCTACTGTAGTAGCATTCAGACACTGTACTTGAGATGTTGTCAGACATCGTTAAAATATTTCTGTTGTGTCATGAGCCAAAATCTCTTGCCATGATTATCGTGCTATATTTTTACATTTGATGGCTTCCTACCTAAAATGGAGGAAATTATTACTTTTTTTTCAGGTGTTGTGGTATTTCTCTTGAATCAGATTTTGAAGTCAGAGTAACTGTTGGAAATCTATTCAGGTAATTTTTAAAAATGTTGGTAAATTTGGTTTTTATTCATTGAACACAAAGTACAATGATTTAATTTTATTTTTCGATGTGGTATCTCCTTAGTAGCTTACTATTACTAAGAGCTTTCAATATGATGATAATCTGTGATACAGACTAATAAGTAGGTAAAGGTTTTCTGTGCTTTTCTGTGACTGTGGTTACATGACAAATTATACAGCCACTCACATGCTGATATTATATTTTAATGTTTTTTGCAAACCAGAGAATATATTTTGTTTACAGAATGTTAGGGATTGGAAGGGACCTTGAAAGATCATCCAGTCCAATCCCCTTGCCACAGCAGGATCAGCTAGAGTAGGTCACACAGGAATGCATCCAGGTGAGTTTTGAATGTCTCCAGTAAAGGAGACTCTACAACGTCTCTGGGTAGCCTGTTCCACTGTTCTGTCACCCCCACAGTGAAAAAGTTTTTCCTTATTTTTACACGGAACCTCCTATGCTCAAGCTGGCACCCACTGCCCATTGTACTATCATTGGACATCACTGAGAAGAGCCTGGCTCTGTCCCTCTGACACTCACCCTTTACATATTTGTAAACATTAATGAGGTCATCCCTCAGTCTCTTCTTCTCCAAGCTAAAGAGCCCCAGCTCCCTCAGTCTCTCCTCATAAGGAAGATGTTCCACTTCCTTAATCATCTTTATAGCTCTGTGCTGGACTCTTTCAAGCAGTTCCCTGTGCTGCTCCCTGTCCTATTCCATATGACCATGTGATAGTTTCACTGAGTACTGACATTAAATAGCCCTGAAGGAAGCTGAAAAGAACCTTGTGAAGTCACATTAAAAACAGTTTGAGGGGGAAAATGGATACGGCCCATCTCAGTGCATGTAAGTATAAAGCAAGTGTGTAGCAATATAAGATAATGAACAAAAATATCCAAAACTTTCTATGTAGGGAATCAGAAATAGCTTTTTTTACAATGATATTAAAGTGATATCCAAGAGCTTCACAATATCTGATGATTCTTTTGCATATTCTTAGAACAGCAGAATAGCATCATTGTCCTGTTTGATCAAGGAGAAAACCAAGCCACTCATTCAGTCAGTAGGAAATTCAGTGTTATTAATTGGGTTCTCCTGCCTTTTAACCTTGTGCCTCCAGCTCCATTTTTCCCTCAAAAGCCAAAGCTTCCATTATAATAAGCTGCTTTGCATTTCTGCCTAAAAGGCCCTAGGTGTTTCAGTTTGGACTTCAGAAAAAAAGAGGAAGACAAGGTTGGTGGCCACCTGCCAAGGTGCTTGGTCTGACTCGCTCCTTGTTCACAGACGCCAATGGCAAAGGCAGAGGCAGAACTGAGTGTTCCTGTGTGGCGTTCAACTGCCTTAACCACATGCCCATTGCACTCTTCCTGTAGTTGTCTGTCTTGTTCTCTGCACAACTTCTAGAGCAAACACATATACCAACCTATAAATACTCCAATTTGATACACAACCCTGATTCATTTCCTGAGCAGCGTGTGTCCTGCACTCACAGGGCAGCCGTGGCCCTGTGGAAAAATTCAGCAGAGTGATGAGGCCAAATATTAAGGCTAGGAAGTATGTAAACTTTGTAATGAAATAGCATTCTTTTTATGCAGCTTGTTATAGCTATAGCTCGAATTATTCTTAAGAAGGATCAACAACAACAACAAAAAAGAGTTGTTTGAGAACTGCTTGTAACTGTTGCCCTGCCTGGCTGTGAAGTGAATATTCATCTCAGTGAAACACAGAACATCAGCTGGCAGGAGAAGGCTGGCCACCTCCAGGGAGGAAGGGAAGGAAGAAGGCTGGGTAGTAAACACCATGGGCATATTCGGTTTGCTTTCGAGTCTCAGGGACTATCTGGGGAGAGTTAACCCTTTGTTTTCTCTTCAGCATTCCCAGCCAAAGAAATTAGCTCCTCTGGAGTTTCTCACTGCAATGTTGGGTGTTGCTATAGTCTGCTAATAGTGTAAATAAAGATGGAACTCAAAGGTAGGGGTTTCTCCTATCTATGTTTTTTTATGTCAGAAAATAAGGCAAGACATTCCTCAGGTCTCCTCATTTTCTCTCAGATTAATTTCAGGGACAATCCATATGTTTTCAAAAACTAGATAGCAAAAGTTTTTATAATAAAAAACACTGCTCTTGGCTTGCCTCATTAATCTTCTTCCCAGTAGTGGCCTCTGGTATTTGTAAACACCAAGGATGTTGTGTAGGCTCCAGTGCCAGAGCAGTGGTGTTGGGAATCACAAGCTCATATATTTACCTTTTGAGTTAGACTTGATTAGGTTGATAGGGTTTTTTTAGAGAGATCCTGCCAGACTATGGGCTAGGTTTCTGGTTGAGTTAATGTTGTATCTTATCCATACATTACACTGGAGATTTGGTGACTGGACTACTGATTTGTTATGAGGGAGATAAAGCAACTTCATGCTTTGTTTTTGCATATTGTTCTCTGGGGCTTATGAAGTCTTTTCCCACAAATAATGCAGCAACTTCAGATTGTCCTGAAAACAGCACTGGAGATGATACTGAGAAATGTAGGTAGGTAGGAAAATTTTGGTCAAGCCATTCACTAAAATTCATAAAAAATCAAAACACTTGAAAAAGTACTGGCATTTTGTTGTAAAGAAAAAAAAAAGGGAAACCCTGCTTTTATTTTAAAATATGGATCCATTTTCAAACTCTCACAGCTGTAGAGAAATTGTGGAAGCAAGAAGAATTATAAAACTCCTTTGGTTGGAAAAGACCTCTAAGATGACTGAGTCCGACCATCAACCTAACACCACCATGACATTAAACCATGGCCATTAAATCAGTCATGATAGGGTAGAGTTCACCTTAAGCCAGTATCTCAGCATTTTGTATAATGAAACCATGGCTTGAAACTGCTTCCTGTTGTATCAGATAATACTGTAATTGATTTATCATTTTACTTCGTTTTATGCATTGCTTGTAACCTTTTAGCTGAGATTGTTCTTTTCTGGGGGTTTGGTTGTGGGAGTTTTGTTGTTAGCTTTTGGAGGCTTTTTTGGGGGGTTGGTGTTTTTTACTAGCACCTAGTGTGAGGCAGCCCTGATCCATGACTTGGCTTACAGGTATTAGGATTATACATGTAGTAATCACGCCTGCTGCTAAAATTTTTCTATCTTATTTGCATTTGTTTGCCTTCAGCTTCCAGTCATTGATTCGTGCTATGCCTTTCTCTGATGGATTAAAGAGCTCTTTAGTACTCACTGTTTTCTCCCCAGGAAGGTGCTTTTACCCTGTAATCAAGTTACGACTCAATCTTTTTTTTTTCTTTTTTCTTTCTTTTTTTTTTAAGCTGAACAGATTGAGCTTTTTAGGGTCCTCATTATTTTTTTATTTTAATTTGTAGATTATTTTGGGGGCTCTTTTCTATCACTTCTCTAATTTTTCTATTAAAAAACCCCACAAAACTAAGACAAAACTGTATTTTATTTGTCACATACACAGAAATAGTGTTATTTCACTAGCTACTCCTGTGTGGCTATGGTCAGATTTATGTTTTTGCAAGGTCAGATAAAATAAACAACTCTTTAATATGACCTCAACACATCTGAGTATGTAGTTATTAATGAACAGAAAAAGATGGATCACTTTAAAAACATTTAAATGCTTCATAAACTTCAGAAGGGCTATTAAGTCAGCAAGAGTGGGTGTGCAGGAGGAGCTGCAAAAGTATTTGTGTTGAGGTTTTTAAGGAGATAGGAGTGAAGTAAAAAGAATAGTCTTAATTGTAAAGCAATAATACATCAAAACATTAAGTGCTATAGATAACGTTAAGGGTGGTGAGACACTGGAACAGGTTGCCCGGGTGGGTTGGAACTAGATGATCCTTGAGGTCTCTTCCAACCCTGACAATTCTGTGATTCTGTGAACATGGTAATAAATGCTCATCAAAATTTTGTAGGATTGAATGCAAGACCTTTGTTAGTAACATACTATCCAGGACACTGGAAATAGAGGCCGTGACTGGACATGGATATATGTGAGCCTTACATCCGTTTAATCTCATGAGTAGCCACATGTTTATATTATAACTCTAGAACAGTTAGGAGATCTGTCATAATAAAAGAAATACATAATAATTTCTTTTGTTATAAAACCTATCTTCATTAAGTCATGTAACAGTTCAAACAATCAGAATCCACAGCTTCAAACTGGCTCTTGAAAGTTTTACTGCTTTATTTCTTATCAAAGGAGTGGCTATTCATCTTGATTTTTTTTTCCCCTTACTTTAGGACAAGTTAAATTTATCCTAAAGAGACTAATTACATGCCTGCCTGGTCCTTGGCCTACCCCATGAGTTTTATGCATATCAGCATTGGAATTGAATCTGCACTCTTATCCCTCATGGAAACCATCAGAATTTCATTAAATTGAACTACAGACTGTTTAAAATCTCAGTGCTGCAGATTGTTTTAATGCAAGATTGTCTAACGTTGTGTCTTACACAAGTGTGAGGTCACCACATTGACTTTCTGTCTGAACTGTCTTGCCTTTTGACTTTGAAAAGAGTACACCTTTCCACTGTGGCAGCATTCCATCAGTGCAACTTGGGGCATATTCAATAAAGGACTTAATTTGTTTCAGCAAAATTAAAGTTCATGAAGACCTGGAGGTTACTGGTGGCAACCAGCATGGCTTAGCCAAGAGCAAATCATGCCTGGCAAATTTGATGGCCTTATATGACAGTATAATAGTGTTGATTGACAAGGGAAGAGCAACTGATGTAATCTGCCTGGACTTGTGCAAAGTGTTTAACACTGTCCCTCATGACATCCTGGTCTCTAAATTGGAAAGACATAGATTTGATGGGTGGACTATTCAGTGGAGAAGAAACTGGCTGATGATCATGCTCAAAGAGTAAGAGTCAACGGCTTGGTGTCTAAATGGGGACAAGTGATATTTCTTAGGGGTCAGTACTGGGACCATGGCTGTTTAACATCTTTGTTGGCAGCATGGACCTTGGGAGTGAGTGCACCCTCAGCAAGTTTGCCAGTGACACCAAGCTGTGTGGTGCAGCTGGCATGCTGGAGGGAAGGGCTGCTATCCACCTTGACAAACTTGAAAGGTGGGCCAATGCCAACCTCATGAAGTTCAGCAAAGCCAACTGCAAGGTCCTGCAGCTGGGTCAGGGCAATCCCAAGTATAAATACAGGCAGAGTGGAGAATGGATAGAGAGCAGTCCTGAGGAGAATGACTTGGGGGTGCTGGTTGATGTGAAGGTCAACATGAGGTGGCAATATGTACTTGCAGCCCAGAAAGCAAACTGTATCCTGGGCTGTATCAAAAGAAGTATGGTCAGCTGGTTGATTAAGGTGATTCTCACCCTCTAGTCCACTTTGTGAGACCCCCAACACTGTCTAGCTCTGGAGACCCCAGCACAGGAAGGACATGGAACTGTTAGAGCAGGCCCAGAGGAGGCCCATAAAGATGACCAGAGGGCTGGAGCACCTCTCTTATGTAAACAGGCTGAGAGAGTTGGGGTTATTATGGCGAGGAGAAGGCTCTAGGGAGACCTTTATTGGAAGGGGCCTGCAGGATAGCTGGAGAGGGACTTGTTACAAAAGCATATAGTAATAAGATGAGACATAATGTCTTTCAGATGGAAGAAGCTGGATTTAGATGAGACATTAGGAAGAAATTCTTCACCATGAGGATGGTGAGGCACCAGAACAGGTTGCCCAGAGAAGTTGTGGAGGCTCTAACCCTGTAGGTGTTCAATGCCAGGTTGGATGGGGCCTTGAGCAACCTGGAGGCACTCAAGGAAGTGTCACTGCCCATTGCAGAGGGGTTGGAACTAGATGATATTTACAGGCCTTTCCAACCCACTCTATGACTCTAAATAAGGAAAAAAATGCAAGTTAACATAATGTAAAAGAAATTAAATCCTCTAAAACTCCTGAAAAAAAAGGAGTAAAGGTGAATAAGGACAGAATAGAAAGGCAAATGGCCAATAGTTAAGAAAGTACTAATCTTAAATAGATTTAGACTACAATTGTGTGTTAATGCAAAAATTGATGCTAAGATAGTGGTAGGACTGTGTGACCTGGTGTTGAAGTGTTGCCCTGCAATGATGAGCTGACATAGACCTTTTCAAAGGAACTATCTGTTGCTGGAAAGAAATGAGAGAAGTGGGCATTCCCTTGAATGTCTTTTGATATCACAGGCTTAATTGATGCAAAGTATGTTATTTCTTACATCCTAGGTTGCTTAATTTTTTTCTCTTGAGTGTCTTAAGTCCTGGAATAGAATCCTTAAATAACAGGAGATGACAGCACTGGGAAAGAAGATAGTAGAAGAAACAGGATGATTATGACAGAAGCTGAAGACAGTCTTCATAATGACTAGCATGGCTTAATTTCTCTGAATGGCCATTTTAGAGGTGGTGATCCTCCTTCCTGAACCAGTAATTGGGATGGCTGCATATAATGGTAGGTGTTTGACTAGTGCAGCACCCATTGGACTATAATATATACTGGGTAATCATTCTAGGGGTGGGGGAGAAAGAGCTAGGGGGCTAGAAATTTACTTTTCCTTTGAATAACACTACTGATGTGTACTTGGTGAGTAGGTACAGGTTCCAGAATGCCTCTTCCAATCTATCTTTGCACAGTAGTATGGGGAAAAGGAGAGAAAGTAGACAGAGAAAAGATATGGAGAAGGGATAACAGTCTTTTGAGGCTGCTTCTGCTCTTGCAGGGTATGTTCTTTGCCCTCCTGACGTGATTCACTCTGGTAACTTGTAGTACTTGTAATCTTCCTTGACCGCAATATCTCACTGAGAAGTAACAGAGTTGGTGAATATGTGGAGAATTCCCCAAATGAGTGGGAACCAGTCTGTTGTTTGCCACTACTTGATGACAGCCACAGACACTTGGCTTTATTCAGTGAAAAGGCAAGAGTGTCCTGTCAAACTATGCAAGCTCCTTTCTGAAGCTGTAAGCAAATGGTTATTTCCTCCAGCAGTTGCTGTAACTGCTTGTATGCAGAGTAGACATCAGAGCAGATTCTGTGTAGTTACCAGATGCAGATGTGTGTTTCTTCAGATATCAACATTAACTACAGCACAGGAGGTTCCACCTCAACATGAGGAGGAACTTCTTCACTGTGAGGGTCACAGAGCACTGGAACAGGCTCCCCAGAGAAGCTGTGGAGTTTCCTTCTCTGGCGACTTTCAAGACCCATCTGGATACGTTCCTGTGTGACCTGTGCTAGATTCTATGGTCCTGCTCTGGCATGGGGACTCGATGATCTTTGGAGGTCCCTTCCAGCTCCTAACATCCTGTGATCCTGTGAACAGCCCTGTGAACTCACATTATTTTCCTGGTTTGTGGAGATAATACTATGCCAGGATTTCTAATATCAGGGACTGGGTTGGTGTTAAGGTGTCTTCTGTGTGTTCAGAAGCAGATGGTCTAGCCTGTGTTGCAGATATGGATAGAGTCCTGTATAAAGGATCAGAGTACAGGTCAGAGTGATGTTTGTATGTTGTGTATTTTCAGAAAAGGTAAGGGAATAGTAACTGTGCCCCAGCACTATACCCAGCTCAAGGAATCTTTGTAATTTAACATACAGCATTAAGAGCTATCTAAAGGAGTCCCAGGTATGAGGGAACATAGCTTGTTGAATCTTCTGGGCTGGATAAAATAGGAAGGAGGGGAATATCCAGTATTTCTCATCACCTCAGGTCTGGTTGGATTCTGCCTGTTCAGGTGCAGCAGTCTAATAGTGGTGTTAGAGGCTGAGTACTAATACCCTTAAAGGAGTGCTTGTGAAGGTGGACAGCAGTGTTTTTTGTTTCTTAGAAGCAACTGATAACTGTTAGCTTGGTGGTGGACTTGACTGTACAATCACATAGATGGTCTGGAGATTTTGAAGAGGGATTGAATATCTGATGAAGTGTTTCCAGAAAGTTAACTAGATAAGTGGATGTTGCACTGCATGTTGTTCTCTCAGCAAAGCAAACATCTCAACAGGTCAGTGATTTCAGAAACAGTGCAATTCTGGAAGAACATTTCCTGAACTCTTTTTTGCTGTTGAAGCTGAAGACAGTTCCCATCTGTCTGAAACGCTGCATTGAGAGCTTCACGGAGGCCCTTAAAGAAACTATGTGCTTATACATAAGGAATAAGATGCTAAAGGAATTACAAGTCATAATAGTAAATAATTTCCATTACTGCTGCCATGAAAAGATATTTTCTGCACTTTCTATGTTGCTGTGAAAAAAATGTTTGTGGGGTAGTGATAATCTAAAGAAAAATCTGTACTGTTGTATCTTCATTAGTTTTGGACACTTCATGAGCTGAACAGGGTGGGTATACACTTCTGCCATGAAATACATTTTCTTGGATACTTGTCTATCTGTTAATTCCTCAAAAAGCACAGAAATCTAAATGTTATCCATTCATACAACATTTTCATATTCCATAGGATAAAAGCACTGTGTAAGTAGTGACCCTGATTTAAGAACATATCAGCTCTAGAAGTGATGGAATTGTCTGCAGGACTCACATGTCAACAAAAATCAGCTGGTTTGCACATGAAGCATGGCAAGGAAATTACTGCAGCAGCACGGGTGCCATCCCTGCCTGCCTCTCCCTTTAGTCAGGGAAGGTTACCTTCTCTGGCTGCTGCTTCTCCTCAGTTACCACTTACACATCTAGAGTAGCCAGCCCCACTGAAAGGACAAATGGCCTTCTGAAACCCTGTTCTCTAGATAATGCTCCCTAATAGAAGACAGGCAGCAATGTATGCAGATTACTTGACACAATCCAAGCAAATCCATCTGGAAAGGTAAAGCAAAGCACATTCCATGCATTGTTTTGTTTGCAGCCATGCTAAGTCTCATTCCTTTGAATGCAGTCTTTCTCTTACACAAATTATTTTAAGGAAATATTTGAAGTTTCTCTTGAAGATTTCAAGTAAGACATCAGAGGGAAAAAAAGTGGTTATAAATCTGCACCTAATAAGCCTCAGAAAAAGTGCAAATATGGCCTAGTGCTTTTTCCACTGGGAATGATCCATCCTCTGTACAGCTAGGAGTGTTCAAAAGCAACAGTGACAATTGAAATCACCAGCAGCTACATCATAAAGACATGTGCCCAGGTGCCCTTTCTCTGCAGATGTTTTGCTCTTGTTTTGAGAAACATTTTTGTTGAGAAAAGCTTTCAAATCTTGTTCAAAATAGCCTAATAGTAGCTTTGGATTTAACTGACAAGCTGGGTTTAATTGTAATACATTTTCACTGTGATGTTCTCTTAATTTTAACCCAAAGAACAATGATCTCATTCCTTGGGAAGGAGGACAGAGTGACAAAATCCAGAGGTCCAGTGGCATCACTGAATTTTTTCATTTAAAGCAATCTATGAAATCATCTGCCTTCCAGCCAAAACCACAGGGCAGTAAGCAACATCCATCACAGAAGGCAAAATTTGCAAAATAAGGTGGTAGCATGGAGCAGCAACCTTCTTGCCCCAGGGAATGTCTTCTGTCCCACATAGGGTATCTTCTTAATCTCACAAATTGATCAAGATCCTTTTCTCACCTCTGTCAGCAACCACAGTGCTCAAGTGGGCAGACTTTTTAAGGTCTGGCTCTTTATATACTGTGACTTCCTTGAAAATTCTGCTGTTTTGTTATCCAGGGAGAATGAGATGCCCACTCTGCATCTACCTCTTGGTAGAGGTGGTGCCCACCAGGTGGTGTGTACTTCTTGGGATTTTCCATCTTTGTTATAGAAGTCTTCAGTTACACAGGGGATGATCTGACATGAGAGGATAATTTTAAGTAAATAAAATAAGACTATTTTAATCATTCATTTGGAACTTTTCTGTTCCTACTTAGGAATACATTTTTTATAACAGTTCTGTCTTTGGAGGGGCCTTTCTCTATTATCTCTAAAGAAAACAGGAAACAAAAAATATGTTTTTTAAAAAGGGTAATAATATATAGCTGATGTTTTCACCCAAGTTCATCTTGCCTTGCATGGACAAGAAGCTGAACCAAAAAAGCTTCTTACAAACATTTGTACTAGTTTTCAAGTAAGTCAATATTTCAATTTTTAAAATATCCTTACTATTTGCAAACAAACATCTAATAAAAATCATAGCGTTACCCTGCAATACAACATCCAGTTTGTGTGACTTTTTCCAGAGTATGCTCTTGTTTGCAAAACAGCAAAATTACTAAATAGAGGTTTTGAAACTTCCTGTGCAGCTACATATGTGTTGGGCTTTTTTTGCCAGTCATATTGAGCTGTTAAAACCCAAATATTTTGTGGTCAAAGCCTCTATGCCTGAAGTCGAAGGTGGCTTGTGTTATCCAAGTGATCTCAGTGACTGCACCTGTCATGTGGAGTATAATTTAAAACAGATTTGGACTTCAATAAGGTTTGCAGAAGAAGGCATGTTTGTAAAGTATCAGAAAGGATGTGGCACAGCATGAACAAGAGAAGAAACACGTACTGCTTCTGTAAAATACACCGCTGCTTGCAACCGACGAGTAAATTCTCTTTATTTCTGTCATCAAGGGCTGAAGAAAAAAACCCAAAACACTGGAATATGGAAGTGTGTACAGGCCTTAGTATGTAACTAGTAGAGATGAAGGAAAACCTTTAGAGGAATGTGTCGTGTAATCAGAACCTCCTCACTGCTTGCCTTTTACTTAATTGTTGGCTCTACACGACAGCTGGCGTTCAGGTCTGGTTTTCACAGAAGAGACTTCAAGGGTGTTCTGTATGTGCAAAGTCACCAGCTACTGCACACCAAACCACATACATGCTTGTGCTTTTTACAGTTTTCCTCTGTTCCATCTTCTGTGTAAAGGTTTAAACAGAAAAAAAAGAAAACAAACAATACAACCAAAAAAAAAACAACCAACCAAACAAAAAACCCCACAAACCAAGACAAAACAAAACACAACAACCTACAAAACCTTTCCTTGAGGCCATGAGTGTTCCTTATTGTTAAGGTATTTTCAAAAGTTCAGGTAGCAGAACCACTGTTTTCATGTGTCCATCAGCACTTCTTCACAAGTGAGGCAGTTGTATAATTAGGGTCATTACGCAGAAAGATCTTTGACTTCCATAAAGCACCCCACCTTGACAAACAATTGGTAGTTGAGATAGAAGATTTGGAATTTGTTTGCCCTCTCATCAGTAATACCTCGAAAGGACCAGTTTGACAAGGAAACAATCATAACCAAGCAGCAGGAACAAATTTGGGCATTGGGTCTGAAATACAAACTACTGGACTCTGGATTAGCTCAGGAGATCAGATGAATACTGATACAAACATTCTGTCAGCAGATGTGTGAAAATGTGCATAACTGGTGGGGCCTGTTCCTCAGCCATGAGACACCCAGTTAAGTTAGGAAGACTTTGAGGAGAGATCGGTGGTTTCTTGAATGAGAGAATTGCCAGAGGACAAACTTCTTGAACGATAAAGTAGGCCTACTGCATATTCAGGTGTTAACTGGGAGGCAGTTTAGATCTTGTGAGGCTGAATAGCTCTCAGCTTAGTTATAACACGTGCTCACTTATAACACGTGCTGCCAGCTTCCTAAACAAGAACCACAGTTCCAATAGAACCTATGTGTTACTTCCATGGTTCGTAATGGTAGTGTGCAGAAGCACATTGGAAGAAGTAAGCTGGTTTCACATCGTTCACTACGATACACTTCAGACCACGACTTAGTGTAGAGTGTTGCTGCGCTCCATCCGCTAGCAGATTGGCACCTTTGGCCTCTGCTGGGGGGTCTGCTCATATGAGACATACTTTGGTCATAACAGCATTTTACAAATAGTATCTTACAGACATTTTAGAAATATCACTCCACTTAAAGAAGGAAGATTGAGCACAAAGTTTTGTCTGAGGATCACCGAACAGTAAGCCAGTGACAAAGCCAATCTCTTGCAGCTTCTTCTGTGGCTTAATGCCTAGAAACGAACCATATAAAGTGACCAGTTGGGTGCATCCTGATACAATTAAAATAATTCATCCACCTAATGCAGATGCAAGCAAGTAGAGAACGGAGCAATCTCAGCATGAAGGTGTTCACAGTGAGTTAATGCTAGTGTTTCTTTTAAACCGCATTTGTATCTAAAGAAACAGCAAGCTAGTTTAATGAATTTAAGCCTGGATGCACTGGAAATAGCTACAATTATGACTTTATGACATGAATTTATAAAAAATTTTAAGTATTTGTACAGCTTTCTGTTTGCATAGGCCTGAAGTTAATAGAGTAATATTCTCTAAGTTTCTCTTTTACTAAGCAAGCAGTGTTGGGCTAAATGAAAACGTACATGGTATTATCATTCTTGGATCTAGAGGCTGGTTTTGTTTGGGACCGTAAGCATGACTTCCTAGGATTCACTTTTCACTGTAGTTAATTCCAGCTACTGAATGCTATTAGCCATGGTCCTACCAAAGCAGTGACAAAGACTTTAAATTATTTTTTCAGATTAAATACTTTAACTTCTATTACTGTTCACAAATAATCATATGAAAATAGTTTAATTTTGATGATCTTATTTTTTTCATAAATTATTCTCCTATCTAGTGAAGTTCTGGAAGGGTTTGTGGTCTGGCAAATATTTGTCCTATTTTCACATTTAGATGGCCTGCAAAACTTCTAAGGATCACGCAGGCCATCTCTTCTTAATGTTAACTGCTACTCACGTTGCCAGCGTAACAGTTGGAAGGTAAGAATGGTTTTTAATATGTACATCTGTATAGATCTCTCTTCATTCACGTTTCTGTTATTTCACTAGCTGCACTGATAATGCTTTTCAGGGAATGCCTGTGGGTTTGGATTTATCACAACCAGTGCTCCTCCCAGTGTTGTTTGCACCAGTAAAACAAATGCAAAGAGCAAAGCTTACGCTAAGGGGCACTCCTTCTGTTTGATAGTCCCCTACAAATGATTTGCAGTGCAAGTGACAATAAAAAAGAGTAGCAGCAAAAGTCAGGTGAGATGTGGCCCAGATGGCCAAGTTTCCACCCGCTCAGCCTGCCTCTAGCATTGGGATGCCTGGGCTGGTGCATGGGATATCATTCCTAAAGAGCAGAGAGCCAGCGGGGGGAAAGCTGCCTGGCCACTCCGGCCTGCTCCTTGTCGCCTAGGGGGTTATGATGAGAACCAAGACATTTCGATTCTTGTTCTTACAGATAAATTACCCATTTACGAAAAAAATAAACCTACTCCGAACTACCACGAAACGCAACGCGCATAGGCAGACTCATGTGCGCCGCGGAAGGCAGCGCCCGTGCCGCCTGATGCGCGGCAAGAAAAGCCGGAAAACGCGAGCTCGTTTGCCCGCGCCCCGCTGTGCCCCGAGCCCCCGCGCCTCAGTTTCCGCGTCTGTGAAGTGGGGCCGCGCGGCCCGCCAGGGAGGTGCAGCAGAGCGCGGGGGGCGGGAGCGCCCGCGGCAGCGGCCCCTTGTGCCCTGTTCTCCCCGAGACGGCAAGGGCGAGGCGTAAGAGGACCCCCAGGGCGAAGAGGAATGGCCCTGGTGGCGAGGGGACCGCCGCAGCGGCAGGCGGTGCGGCTAGCGGGCTGCGCTTCTCACAACCGGCAGTGCAGTGCCGAACTGCCGCCTCAGAACTCCACATCCCGCCGCCACCCGACTCCCTCCACTCACTTTTATATTTGCGCGCCCTTTCAATCCTCAGTGACGTGTCTCGCGCCGCGCCCAATAAGCGAAGGTCTCTGGTCAGGACAATGGAAGGGCCTCGACCAATCGGTGGGGCGGCTGGCTTGGCGGCAGCCAATGGGGATGGGGCTGTGTTGAGAGTAATGTTACCAGCGCTGAGAGTGTGAGGAGGCTGCGTATCGATCCCGCTCTCACAGCCATTGCAGTGCACCGGGCTACACAGGGACCCAGGCAGCGCTGGGGCCGGGCGGGTGGCCGGGGTAGCGTCTCTGGGGCTCGGGGCCGAACGAGGGCTGTGTGCCGACTCTTGACACGGGTGAGTACGCGCCGGGGGCCGCTGGGCCGGCCGAGCGCGCTCGCTCGCTCGCTCGCAGCCGGGCGGCGAGCCGGCACTGCCAGCCTTGCCGCCGCCGCTGCCTGGCCGTAGAGCGCGGGGCAGCTCCAGCTCGGGCGCCGGCACACAAAGGCGACCCCGGCTGCGCCCGGGAGACCCTTCCCGGGCGGTGAGCCCCCCGGCCGGGGCGGGGCGGGGGCGCGCCGTAGGCGGCGGGCGACTTCAGGAGCGAAGCGGCAGGAGGGAGGGAGGGAGACGGGACAAGGAAGCCGCCCAGGTGGGGGCCGAGCGGCTGGGGGTCGTCCGCCGACGGAGGCGCGGGCCGCGCGGTGCCCCACCGTAAGCTGCTTACGGTGCCTCGCCGTAGCCATCGCTGCGGCGGCGGGGCAGCCGACGGGTACAAGCGCGACGAGGCGGCGGCCGTTTCGGACGGGCCATGCCGCGTTGCTGGCCGCCGTCGGGTCCGCGACGGGCTTGGGGGCAGCGGGGTACGGGCCAGTGAGCTGCTGGCCCCGCGGCCGCCCGGCTATAACATGGCTGACGGGAGCCGCGAGCGAGAAAACAAGGCGAGCGGCGGTGGTGGAGCAGAGAGGCGCTCGGGCGGGCGGGGGCGCAGTTCGGGGGAACTTTTTTTTCCAGCCACTGCTGTTCGCTCGGGCGCGGGGCCCGCAGCCGAGGGGCTGTTACAACTCGACAGGGCGCGGGAGCGAGCGGGGGTCCCCTCCGGGGTTTGCCCGCTCCGCGGGGCTCAGGCAGGCGCTGAAAGCGCGCTGGGCCTCCCCCCCAGCCCCCTCCCGCACCCACCCACCTCCCCCTTTCTTCCTCCCGCCCGCCCTCCCCCGGCTGCAATGGCTGAGCGTGTGCACCAGGGTAGCAGGCGCGCTCACACAAAGGGAAGGGAAGGGAGGAAGAAGCCATGTTCTCTGCGCGGCGGCGAGCGCGGGCGACGCCAGCAGCGGCCATTCCGCGCCGCCCAGCCGCTGTCGCGCCGCGCCCCCGCGGACTGAGGGTCGTCGCCCGCCCCTGCCGCTGCCCTTCGGCGGGGGTCCCGCGGCCTGGCCTCCCTGCCCCGCCCGCTGGGCCGCTGGGGGGGTGGGGGTGTGGTGGAGTGGGGGGGTGGCCCGCTTTCCTCAGCGCACAAAATGGAAGGAGCCTCGGCGGCGGGTGACCTCCTCCGCCAGGAGCCTGCGCCATGGCGGCCGCTCCCGCCACCGCCGCTGCGGCGGCGCAGGCCGCGCCTCGCCGGCCAGGCCTCATGGCGACGGGGAGGGGGGAAATGCTGGGAATGGCGCGCCCCACCGCGGGGACGGTAGCGGCGGTCGGGCGGGTGCTTTGTCCCAAGGCTGCGAGCGGCGGCCGGGACCCGGGGTTGCCGTCCGCGGGTAGCCGCAGCCCTGGTGACTGGCTCCTGGGCATGTGCTTGCAGCCCTGTGAACGCACAATAAAACTCCGACAGCTTTTCCCTAATAACGGGACGACTTTTATTTTTTTTTTTTCCCCTTTCCCGTCTTGCCCCATGTTTTCTTCTTCCACCCTTTAGCCGGTCTCTTAGGAGACTTCTGAAGTTCTCCTCTGCCCCCTCGCATGGGAAGCGTCCAAAATGGCGGGAAGGAGGCATTTAAATGCCAGCTCACGGTTGCAGCGCATGGGTCATGGTGCCTACTCCTTCCCACAATCACTTTAGGCGTCTGCACCACTCGTGCCCTCGGCCCTCACTGCCTTCCACCCACACTCAGCCAGAAGTGCCCTCGCCGCTTGCTGAGCTCTGAGTGCTGCCTGACTCTGGAAACGTCTCCATGGCAGGCAGGAGCGGCTCCTGGTTCTTCAGCACTCTTGTTTACTTCATAGAAACTTCAAACCGGACGTGTTTAGTCACAGAGCAGAAATCTGTTTCTGTCTATCCGCCAAACCGATAGGAAATGCTGCTTCTGTGGCAATACCGACAGGCAGTGCCTGCACTTACTTTTTTTTTTTTAAATTTTTTTTTATTTTTTTTTTTTTTTTTTTTGTCTTTTGTCTGCTGAAGAGCAGAGTTTGTCAGGGTGCGAGTGGCTTTTTCCAGGGAGCTATGAAGAAATACTCTGAATGTCTGACTTGGGTGTGAAAGTTCTAGGAAGGTGTTTTGCATTCTCTGTGTCTCAGAGTCTGATAGTCCTTGAAATGAGTACAGCTTTGCTAGTTGTATGTAAATGTCATACTTCTAGTGTCCTTGCCTTGGTCATAACATACTATACTCTGTGGGGTGTTTCATTCCTGTATTTCTAGGTATACCTATAAAAAGAGTAGATTTTGCAGTACACTTACAAGAGTTATATGTCATGCAAAAACTATTAAAAAAAAATCTTTTGCAAGTAAGCACCCAAGGCCTACAGGGGAGTGAAATAGAAATACAGGCTTAAGGAAGAAGAAAATTATTAGCCTATAAATCCAGCTGAGACAAGATACTCATGTAGTTCTTCTCCTTTTTCCAGTATAATTTACTCCTTCCAAGCATAGGATTTATCCAATAGCAGTAATCAAGGAGTTCAGTCTTCTCTACACTGATGGTAGTACTTGCTTTCAGATTGGTTGAAAGGGATGGTTTTATTAGTATTAGACCAGAACTGCATGTTTTGAAGGCCTTTTGGGATTCCGGGTTGCTTGTGGTTGGGTCACCTCAAACAGCAATAGCAGAAATCTTCAGTAAATTTTCCAGAAGAGGAGAACTTCCTGTTGTATGATTTCAGAACACTGTTCTGCTGGGTCTTGATTGGCATGATCATTCATCCTGGCTAATTTCCCACATTGGTTGATAAAATGGGAAAATTTAAAGGTGTCTTTCTGGCTTGGTTACAGAAAATCATCAAAAATGGGCAAAGGCGATCCTAAGAAGCCGAGAGGTAAAATGTCTTCATATGCCTTCTTTGTGCAAACCTGCCGGGAGGAGCACAAGAAGAAACATCCAGATGCTTCAGTGAACTTTTCAGAGTTCTCAAAAAAATGCTCAGAGCGATGGAAGGTAGGAATAACAGCTTAAGCAAACCACAAAAACTCTTAAGTGATTGTTTTGTCTGAAATACTATTCAAGACTAAGTTCCTTAAAAGTTGAAGTTGTAGGTAAGTGCGAAGGACAGTTGTAAGATTAGTAGTAATTATGCATTATTTTTGAGTTAACTTTAGCCTCCCTCAAGTAAAATTTTGGAATGGACTTGGATATGCTTTTGAAATCTTAAAATATGTTTTTAATTCTTACAAGTCCCTTCCAACTTCATATATTGTGTGATTATAATTGCATTCCAGACTATGTCTTCTAAGGAGAAAGGAAAGTTTGAAGATATGGCAAAGGCTGACAAGCTTCGTTATGAAAAAGAAATGAAAAACTATGTACCACCTAAGGGGGAAACGAAAAAGAAGTTCAAGGATCCAAATGCACCGAAGAGGCCTCCGTAAGTAGATTTATAGTTAAGCTGTCTTGTTTGGGACCATCACACTGGAGTGAATCTATAAAATGATCATTTTATCTGCATTTAGGAACTTCAGAAATACAAGACTGATTTTTCCTGACCAGTGGCTTAGTTACAAGTTTGATTTCAGGTTGACCCTCTTTATCTAAGTTGGAATAACATCAGCCTTTAAAAATGGTTGCAGAAATTTGCAATGTACAGTTCTGACTCGAGTTTGCAGTTAGTTTCTTCATTCTAGTGCAAAACAACAGTAAAATACTTCAGGTCCAGCTCTCCCCACCTGCTGAGTTGAGCGGAATTTTTGATTTGCAGTCCTTTTAAATTAAGAGGGTTTTGCATAGAACAGGTCAGAGGGGTGATCTCATACAAAAAAACTCCACCTTGTAGATGTAAAATTTCAGCCACTACATAGAAACATGGACTTCAGTTTCTCCTGGTACTAGACATTAGTACTTTGTAGCAATACATTTTTGCATGTGTTTTAAATTGAGGCAATGCTGAAAGGAACAGGGAAATTCCTGTGTGAGTGACGTTGATATTTATGTTGATGCCTTTACCTGGGAATCCTGATTTTCATAGGAAATACCACAACTTCTCTGCTGTCAACAGTTCTGACAGAACATTTGCTCCTTTCACACATTCTGCTCTTCTAAGATTTTCCTCTACAGATGGTATATAAAATTTGCCTTCCTGGCAGTCCTGCCAAAAATGGGACCAGATGTGTGTCATTACTTTTAAGAGACAAGGATGTGTTACCATATTAAGTTCTGATACCTTCCATTGTAATTAACCTATGTCTTCTTCCAGGTGCTTTTCCAAAACTCTTAGAAAAGAGGAGCAAAGTCACAGAACTTTTACAGTTAAGTCCAAAATTAAAATTATTTTTGTTTTCCTCTGTAGTTCGGCTTTTTTCTTGTTTTGCTCTGAGTTTCGTCCAAAAATTAAAGGAGAACATCCTGGCCTGTCCATCGGGGATGTTGCAAAGAAACTGGGAGAGATGTGGAACAACACTGCTGCAGATGATAAACAGCCTTATGAAAAAAAGGCTGCTAAGCTGAAGGAGAAGTATGAAAAGGTAATGTCTACATTTATTGGGATACCTTGAGGAGGTCAGGTCTCAATTTCGATATGTTTTTTTCCTTGATACCTGATACTGCAAATTATAGTGTGCTTAATGACAAACATCTTGGTATTTGTTGGAAAACAACCATCTAAGGGAGCATACAGTTCGTTACCACAACACAAAATTGCAGTCCTCTTATGTTGAACTATGCATTCGTCTGTAATACCAGACCATCAGTGATGTTTTACTAGCTAGTGTGGTGTCTGCAGTGTTTCTGAAACAATAGGTCACAGCAGTATCAGAGTTAAGGATGGTCGTACTAAGTAATGCCAGTAAAGAAGCAATTGGTTCTCCCTAATTTTGAAGATACTGATGAGCATCCCTAAACATTAGAGTAATTGATCCACGTAGATGCTTTGAAAGAATTTGTTCTTGGGATAATGCAAGAACGCCAATGAGATGTTAGGTACAGGAAAAATGCTCGTCTGAAACTATTTTGTGTCCATCTCCTTTCTGGTGATTAACATAGTTAATAATACATATGAAGCAGTGTCACATACAGTTTAAATTATTAAAGCTAAATCCTGACTTCATAATTTGAGCTCCAGAAATGTGTTGTGCCAAAAGCAGAGTCCCATCCCAGTACAGAGAAAGTAAGGGAGGTGGAGGAGAGTGATGCGTGTTAGCCTCCTGTGATGATGCTTTGCAACGAGTCAGCGACCTCCTATAGCTAACCTACACCATGTATATCCACTTGTGTGCCTTGACCTTCCTCTGGGTATTTCTTCTGTTGGCAAACAAAACCTCTTCAGAACTGTAGCATTGTAGTGAGTAAGGTGGCCCCTTTTGAGTCTTAATGATATGTCAGAGAGGAACTGCAAAGCTAGAAGCTTTCCCTGTTGTCCTTCCTGTGCAGCTTAAACTCTTTAGCACAGTGATTCCACATACAGCCAAGACAACTTGTAAGAGACTTTTTAAATGGTTAATCTTTATTCCCAGATATTTTAATCTTCACTAGTGTGTATTTCTTTACAGCACCTTAGAGTTCCATTTGTATTTTCAGTGTTTCACTGTTTGGTCTTTGACTAAGTGGATATCGTATCTTCTGAAAATATCATGCTAAGTTGTAAGGGAGTCTGAGGGAGCTGTAAGATTAGTGGTGTAATGTTTGCTGGGTGGGGAATACTTGAACGTTTGGACTGTCTGCATAAAGGTGTTGCCGTTTCCCTGTAGCTGGTATGTTTAAGTCCTGTAAATCAATTCTGTTATGTAATTGTTTGTTTTACTTTGACACAAAATCAGAAAGTCTTCTTTGGCTATGTCTTCCAGGTACAGTTTTGACTTTCCTATGACAGGAACTAAATTTTGTGTGTTACAAACCACTAGAATAAATGTATTGCATGCAGAAGGTGGCACTGTCTACCCTTTAATCAAGCCCTTATACCTTTTATTTTGTAAACTTCAGTTATGCAGAATGCTATATAATTGCTCCTTGCTGATGCATAACATTGGAAATATTAGGCTATGTCACTCCAATGCATTTCAGGTGGCTAATTACAATTTTGTGCCTCAAACAAGGATTTTCCTGTGCATTTCTTTAAGGCATTGTAGAAAGTAGGGCTAGGAAGGGTAGGAAGGGACTTTAAGACATCTGTACTTAATTTCCTTATGGGATAGGGGGCTCAGCTGTCCTTTACCCATCTGAAGCAGCAGCTTTTCCAACCTGTTCCCAGAATCCTAAGAGTAGAGATTCCTCAGCATCTGTAAGCACTGCCCCAGTATCATCTCTGTGTTAGAGGATTCCCCTTTTCTCTGGCATTAGTTCACCTCATAACTGAATCTGCAGCTCCTGGTTCTACTCCAGTGGATGTGGAGAAGGGGCAGATACCTGTGAGGTTCTGGTTTCACAAGTTGCTTTGAGCTCTTGGCTGATGAAATCTTTTGAGAGATTCTTCCTGCTTTTCTTCTCCAAGGATATTGCTGCATATCGGGCCAAAGGGAAGGTTGATGCAGGCAAAAAAGTAGTTGCCAAGGCTGAGAAGAGCAAGAAGAAGAAGGAGGAGGAGGAAGATGAGGATGAAGATGAAGAGGAAGAAGATGATGAAGAGGAGGAAGAGGAGGAGGAGGAAGATGATGATGATGATGAATAAGTCTCTCTTAGAGCAAATTCTTTCTTGTCTATAAAGCATTTAACCCCCCTGTACACAACTCACTCCTTTTAAAGAAAAAAAAAATTGAAATGTAAGGCTGTGTAAGATTTGTTTTTAAACTGTACAGTGTCTCTTTTTTTGTATAGTTAACACACTACCGAATGTGTCTTTAGATAGCCCTGTCCTTAGTGGTATTTCAATGGCCACTAACCTTGCCTGGTACAGTGTGGGGGTTGTAAATTGGCATGGGAGTTTTAAAGCAGGTTCTTGTTGGTGCACAGCACAAATTAGTTATCCATGGGGATGTAGTTCGTTTCTCATCTTCAGTTGTCTCTGATGCATCATAAAAACAATTGTTGTTCTGTTAAACTGAATACCACTCTGTAATTGCAAAAAGGAGAAAAAAAGTTGCAGCTGTTTTGTTGACATTCTGAATGCTTCTAAGTAAATACATTTTTTTTTATTAGTATTGTTGTCCTTTTAATAGGTGCCCTTGAAAAATCATATGTTTTCTTTTTTGTTTTCTCTCTCTCTTTTTTTTTTTTTTTAATTTTCTTGAGGGGAACTCATCTTTTGCTTTATTGAATACCTGTTTGGGATCACAGGAATATTACAGTTTTCATCTTTCATATAACCAGCTGATAAACAAAGCTTTGATCTGCATACCCTGCATAATCATGGTAGGGTAAGAAAAGAAATACATAGGCATATGATGAAAGGATGTTCTTCCGTAACTGGAAACAAAATGAAAAATTCAATCTCAGCAGACTGATACTTGTTCAGATCTTTGTGAAATATTCTATTGAGTTGCATGAGTTTACCAGTCTTGGAGAGTTGAGAAGTATAGAGTTCAATTTTACAGAAGTTAAATACTTTGGGGCAGGGGGTGGGATGTGGGGAGGGAGGGAACGTTAAATTTTGTCCTAGAAGGACCCATAGGAAGAGTGTATGCCCATCTAGTGTAGAGAAATTTACAGGTGTGAGCTCCATTACCATGTAATGGAAGTTGTATTTGTAAATCTCTGAACACTGGCAAGTGATGAGCGTACCTAAAAATGTGTAAAGTTAAAAAAGCATGCAATTACCATATTATTTTTTGGTGACAGGTCTGGTGATGGCCACGGGCTTTATACCATGAAACTCTCCTGGTAGCAAATGGCCCACAAGAAATGATTTTTTTCTTTCTAAGATTTCTATAAATGGTACCATTATTATTTGTTAAATCTATGTAAATTCATATTTGTATTCTTGAAATTCTAGTTTTAGCCCTTTAAACAAAGTTGTATATTGTCTCAAATTGAAAATGAGATAAGATGTATTTTTCCTGTTAGGTTTTATACCGCACTCTTGATGTTTGCCCATTTTTAAGTTAAATATAGCTGTATGGAAAAGTACATTTTATTAAATTTTGCATTAAAAAAAAAAAGTTAAATGTTTATGGTATACCAACAATGTCTAATTTGGTCAAATACAGTTCTCTTCCAAAACCAAAGCTAAGGGTTTTTTTGCATACTCAGTAAAACTTCAAGTGCTGGCAACTGTAACTATTTTCACAATATACCTGCTTACCAGTTTGGGGGACAATTTGGCAATTTTGTGGTTACAAAATTATGGGTCTCTTAAGTGCCAGTGTTTAAAAAAAAAAAAAAAGAAAAAGGAAAAAGAAAAAAATAGGAAAAACAACAAAAAAACAACCAACAACAAAAAAAAGGCATTCTTGTAATTTTACACGCTTTTGTGATGGAGTATTGTTTTGTTATACAATTTTGACTTTCAGATTCTTATTTCAATTTGCATTTATGTATAACTTCAGGAGAAATATTGAACATCTGAATCCTGGATGATACTAATAAACTAATAATTGCAGAATTTAAATATTTAGTTAAATGGCTCACTTAATATCCTAAAGGGTTGGGGGTTTTTTGTGTGTGTTGGTGCTTTCAGACGTGTACACCCCTGCTTTCTGTTTCAAACAGAAGGAGGATGCTGTTGACAAGATCTTGATACAGAAAACTTAGGACAGAGATTTTTTTTTTTTCTTAAATGCTATTACCTATTCAAATGTTCATAACTAATCACAAATAAATTTTCTGTGCTGAAGGGGTTGTTTTGTTTCCCCAGGTCTTCAGAGGAAAGTAGACACATTTGTTCTTGGAACAAACATGCTTAATGAGATGCCTGTAATCTCGTGCCTTTGTTCTTGGTGCTTGATGTTGACAGAAGTAACCTAGAGGATTCCGCTGGTCTTAAAAGATGAGTAGCAAGCGCTTACCCAGCAGCCAGGCCTGGCATTTGCTTTTGCCTTTGGGGGTAGTGTGTTGATAACAAGCAGAGCATGCTCGAGGCTGAAGAGGGTAGGTAGTATAATAATTGTAAGTGCTACTTTCTGGGAAAAGAACCCGTGGTACTCTGTGGCAGAGGCTGATGGTTTGGAGGTGTACCAAAGCCTGAGCGCTCCAGGACAGCTGTGGTTTTCTTATGAGTAGTTAGCATGTGCTTTTAAGTCAGCTGGACTTGCTCATATGTATCAACTCAAGTCTTAATTTGTGTCTTCTAGAAAACTATTTTGAAACTACAAAACTGCTATTTCTGGAGGGGAGTGCCGTAGTTAAGTAGATGAATTAACGTAAAAGCTGAGAGCTGTTGATGGAAGGGACTGCTCTGTTCCCTAGCTATGGTCCCCTGCAAGCTTCAGTTTAGTCCTTTGGGTCAAAACTGCTTAATTCTCAGCATTGATAGGTCAGGCTTGACTACTACAAGACTACTTGATCTCAGGTCAGATACTGCTGATGCTTTTGCATGAATCTGCCTCCCCATCATCTTTAGAAGTCAGTGCTTGCTGAAGGGTAATGAATGGTGAAGTTGCAACTGGCAATGGTTCCCTACAAGGGAACTGGATAGCACTGGCACTGGTGTCAAAACGAAAAGTATTTCCTAGGGCTTTAGTGTTCACATAAACGCTTGCTGTAGAGGGGGAAAAGGGCTTTTTCTGTTATAATCAAACAAAAAGATCAGTTTGAAGATAACTTGAATGTTACTAAGTGGTAGCTGTGCTAAATGAAGCCATACCAAATTTACAATTGTTTATCTCAAGTTGGTCCTGAAAGGAGCTGTAGTTGCAGCCACCTGCTTTCTAGGTATGCTCTATAATTTTGAACTCAAATGTATGGGCAGTGTTCATTACTTCTGCTGTGTTTTCAGTAATCACATCAGTACTAGCAAAAAAAGTTGAGTTTATTTAACCAAATGTTTCTCTACAGGCAGATGGTCCCAGAAACCTGAAGTAACTGGTATCAAGTGGCTGAAAAGGTTTCTGTAGCTTAATTAGGGTGATGCTGGCACTGCTGACAGTGAGACCCTTTACATCTTTTTATCAGTGTAACAAGCCCATCGTGAAGGAGAAAAGGTTGAGTAATAGCTGGGTTCAGGCTTGCTAGAAAGCAGGAAGACTCTGAGTAACTCTGCCAGAAGAGGAGCCAGGCAGACTGCAGCCACAGTGTTAGGTCCCCTAGATGGGTGACAAGCTGAGTTTGAACAAAGCCTTTCCTAATTCTTGCTAGCTGGAGAGTTATACCTCTAGTTAGAATAAACATTCCCATTCTGCCTTCCCAGCTCTGCCTGACAGGAGATTAAAGGAATAAAGCCAATGTACTGCACGGGGTTATAATATGTTACTCAATAGCGAGTCTGTAACAGAGACATGGCAAAACATAGGCAGTATTTAATACAGGAGATGATTAACTGTCACCATTTCCAGGCTCTACTGCTAGTAGCTGACCAGCTACAGGACACAAACGTCTAAGAACAGCAACATGCCAAGTATTTTCAAACAATGTTCCTTCATTGCATTCTGTAGCTTACCATCACGCTCTACTTGACTACAAGACTATGGATCACATCTTTGAGGGGCTGCTTCATCAAAAAATAACTCTGATATTTTACTTTTTGCAGGCTGTGATAGACATTGTAGCCCCTAAGGGATGTTTTATAAATGAGCTAATCCAATGCAGTGCCTAAACGTGGGTGTTTATCAATAAACTCCCTCAGACTTTGCTACTGGATTGCATCCTACATCTGAAAACTGTTTTGAGACGGTATTAATTTAGTCTAGAATAGGTTCACGTTAGATTAATACCAGCCTTTATTCCAAAACGATGTATTTGTAGACAAGCTGTCAGACTTTCTTCCAATGTTTGAGTTAAAAAAACCAAAACAACAAAACCAAAAAAACCCAGGAAAATAAATCTCTCAGAGTTTTGTATCGTTTTGCAGAAGTTGTCTTACATTTTTATTTTGTGTGTGTTGTGCCCTGGCTTTTATTTTGACAGTACTTCAAGCAGAAAAACAAAAGATGGATTTTTTTTTCCCCAATGAATTTGTTGTTAAGAATGAAGGTCAGATTGCTCTTACGGCTGCTTTGTGCTGTTGAAAAGTACAGCATGGCTTCTGCTTCAAGAGCACCTAATTTCGAAACCCATCTTGCTGAAGCAATTGCTATTAGAGGTGACCCACAAGAGAGACGAGCCTTCCCTTTTGCCACTTTATGATGGAATAAAAGACTTAAGCTATAAATTAGCTTAGTCTACCTATTTGCTACATCAGAAGCTCAAGCCTTCCCTGCAGCAGGAGTCCTCAAGATCAAGCTAAGCGGTGAGACAGCAGAGCAATGAGGAGCAAGCAAATGGGCAAGTGTGGAGTTTTTAGCTAAACCTTTTAAAATCCTGCTTATACTGTTAAAACATGTTTGACTTAAATGATGGGCATCTGGCACAAAGGATGCTCATCCTAGTGCTGCTAGCAGCCTTTCATCATTTAAAGCTCGAATCACAAATCTCTGACCTCCCAAAACTTCAATAACAACAGGAAAGACCAAACGCTACAGCCTGAGTGCCTGGCAAGGACCCAGCTCCCTGCACACCTTGCAGCAAGCAAGAGGTCACCATTGAAATGCTCTTTGCAAGGTGCTGTTCAAAAAATCAGGCTTATGAAGGAGAAACCCAGGACACGTGCTGCGTCGTTTGGTGAGTGCATTTGTTACTGAGAATGAAAATGACATCTTCAAAGAAATGCCTGAGAAGAAAATCCGGCTGAGGTGTAACATCCCCAACACCTTTACTCCTTCCCATACCAAACTGTAAGAAAGCAAAGCAAATCCCTCTGTGGGAAAATGCCTTCCTTGCCAAAGTGCTGGGGTCCACCACACTCTTCCTTAGCTCAGCCCAGGGGAAAAATGCCTGTCCCTTAAACTAACACCAGCCAGTGGCGCTACAGATGCAGGCTTGCAGTAGTGTGGGGTATTGATGGCAGCCCAGGTGGGCCTCAGCAGCCCCTTCCTTGCTGCTGGTACTGGGGAGGCGGGCATGAAAGCTGCTGCGAGGGACAGTGGTGAAAAGCAGGCAGGCTCATGGCCATTCCCTGCAGAGCACAAATAGTGGATGGGTCACTCCTGGCTGAGGCCTGGGTTTGCTATGGAGGTGCAAAGGGAGCAGGGTGGTGGGTTGCAGATAGGGATCACAGGCACCAGCCCCCTGAAGGCTCAGCTATGCAGTAAATCATGTCTCACTTTTATAGAAAACGTCTACTCCCATATGTGTGTGGTGAGGATTCCTAGAAGAGATCACTTTGTTGCAAAGTGTGCACTAGCAAATGACTGAACAACAGTGACTCATGTTTTATTATTGGACCTGACTGCGGCGGCGCTTAGCTCGTTCAGTTCCGTTGGCACGCCGTTCTACTGACACCTTCCAGTGAGGAAGATGTCCTCAGCAACCACTGGGTAAACCCAGTGCCAGAAAACACGGGAGGACTGATCACAGGCTGAGCCCCTAGGCACAGCAGAAACTTTTAGGGCAAGTTTGGGGGATGGGAGGGTTTGGTTTTGGTATACCAGCCACTAGTGGCAGAATGTTAGTGAGTTTCTGCTCACAAGGTCTGGCAAAGCACACCACCACCTCTGTGGGCATTCTGCAGGACTGACCCCTTGGGTCCTGCCTGGGACTGATAACTTGTCCCAGAGCTTCACTTCAGGATGTGTAATGGCTTCCAGAAAGAGGCTGCCAGTCAACCTGCCTGCAACAGGAAGCCCTTTTTGCACCGGCCTGGCTGCAACTGAGCTTCTTTCCAATGCTGTTTCCTTTGAGGTGGAAGAAGGAAATTATCTATTTTGAGGGAGCAATTGTACCAGATGTTCAGTGATGGCAACATCATCTCAAGTGCTGCACGCTCTGCCTCTGTGCTGGAGCACCCAGACTGCCCCTGCTTCTGCTCAGTGGTCATGCCTGTGCCCCTGCCCAGCATTCACTGCTGCCAGCCCTGTGCCAAGGGTAAAGGTGAGTCCACCTACCTTGCAGCTGCTGGGGGTGCAATCTGTGCTCCCCAGTTTGGACAGTAGGGTTGTCCTGCTGCCCCACCACTCCCCAGGCAATTGATGCCATTCCTGTGGTGCTGGGGTGCATGGGGAGACCCACCAAAGCACCCCTAATGCTGGAGGGAGCTTCTGCATTCCACACACCCACAAAATAGGGGGAAAACGCATCACGTCAGTGCTGCCAGAGGGTGCATCATCCTTAGGATGTGCTACTGCCCAGGATCAGTGTCCGTCGTCCACCAGCCTCAATGCTTCTCTGAGTCCTCAGCTTCCACTGACGTGGGTTTTCTTTCCATTGGAATCATTTAATACGACTTTGGGGCACAATGGAGCTGTGATTTTTTTTTCAAAGCTGCCAGCCTGCAGGAAACAGAAGGTCTCTGAATAAAAGGGAGGCTCTTGTTACAACTTCCCTCTTATTTACTGTTCCCAGTAGCAGAGAAGTAAAAAGACAATGAATGAAATGGAGAATTAATCATGCGTAGCGCTGAAGTATAAACACAGAGACAGCAAGTCCCAGAGCGCTGCTCCCAGGGATGACTTGTACCCTTGGCCTGCAGAAACCTCACGGTACCAAGACATCCTGGGTTTCATGAGAAAGGGAGGGCAAAAGGCAGAGGAGACTCGACAGACAGTTTTTCAAAGGCAAATATGCAAAATGCAACTTTTAGGTGGACCTCTCTCTCTTTAGTACTCTCAAAGTTGGTATCACCAGTGCTTAGTCATTGGCTTATGACTTTTGCGAAGGAAACTCCCTTCTTTCACATTTGTCTGCGTTAATTTTAAAACAATACAAGTTTGTGACAAATCCAGCATCCCACAGAAGACTTAGAAATGCTTCAGAGGGAAACTACTGTGCTACATGGTGTGTAGCTTTGCATTAGGGGCATTAGGCTTGCTCCCTTCTCCTGCTTTTGGGTTGATATCCAGACATTGATAGAAGATGTTCATTATAATCATGTTCCTTAACTTTTTTTTTTAACCAGACATTTACCTGTATTTGATTTCCAGCTGTAGATTTAGAGTATTCACACCAGCCTTTGCAAAGGTGTTGAGTACCTCAATTGGTAATAAACAAACCTTGGAAGAAGCTGCAGCAGAGAGCTTCCAGCAGGCTGTTTGTGTGAGGCAGGTTATGTGCATACAGCTTTGTGAAGGCATTCAGTGAACCAAGACATAGGAAAGGGGGTTGCTTTTTTCTCTCTAGTATCAGGTGATAGGATGAGGGGAAATGGCCTGAAATTGTGCCAGGGGAGGTTTGGATTGGATATTAGGGAAAATTTCTTTATGGAAAGAGAGGTCAGGCATTGGAACAGGCGGTACAGGGAGGTGGTGGAGTCACTGATTTTCAAGAAACATGGACATGGCACACTTCAGGATGGGGTTTAATAGCCATGGTGGTGGTAGGTCGATGGATGGCCTCAGTGATTTTAGAGGTCTTTTCCAACCAAAACAATTCTATGATTCTATGAATTCAGATTGCTTGAAAAGTCTTTAATGGAGAGTTGTATTGTGTATATGAGTATCAGGTAAGTACTGCTCATTTTTCTGGCCATTAGATGTTGCATTTAATGTGAGGGTTGACTTGAAATGGAGAACATAAATGTAAAGCTGATAGGGGAGTTGCTCCCAGTTACTATTCACAAACTCAAATGGAGCTCTAACCTATTGCTTGTTTTTCTCTTTAGAAAACATACATGAAAAAGGTAATGAAAATGTATTTGGGCTACTTGCAATAATAAAACTGAAGTGACCTAAGTCTGAAAAGAGCATGACAGGCCTGTAAGTGAATATCAGAAGATGGAGCATGGGATATCATTCAGCTAAAAAACCAAATCAAAGTGCATTAATAGAAGGCTTGGAGCATTATGTGACAGAAGTCTAGATAGCCAAAGCTGTGGTGCTGCTTTACTAAGCCCTCCTATAACCCTGCTGCTGAACCTTTGCCTGGGCTTGGGATCCTGGGGCACGCAGGAGACAGGCAGCAGCTCTAATGAAGGCTCTTCATGGCCTTGCCTTCTCCCTGCCTGGTTCGGGATTTTACAGATTGCATGTCTGGATTTGTTTCACTTTCTCTTTCTGCTATGCTGGACAGAGTTGTGGCTACCTCTCTCAATTATTCACACTGTCTGCATGGAAATAAAAAATATTCTTTTTAGTATTAGAAGATTTTTTTTTTAATACTACTTCTAAATCCATGTTGGTGCTGCATTAAATTAGTCAGTGATGTCCGTTTAAATGTCCTTTCTAAATACTTCTTAAAAGGGAAAAGAGGCAAGTGCATTAACCTCTCTTCTGCAGCTCCCAAGATTAAACTTGGCAAAAGCAACATCACGCTGAGGCAGGTGAGTGTCCCCAGACAGATGGGGGAGGGTGACTCCATGGGTCCCACTGTCCTGAGTGCCCAGCATTCACATGAGCCTCTGTTTGACTCGTTTCCAGAAGCCAAATTTGCCAGTGATTTTCTTGGTGAGAAAAAAAAGAGTTGGGAATAGCTGCATGGGTCTGCAGTCACAGAATCATAGAATGGCTTAGGTTGGAAGGGATCTCAGAGATCGTCTATTCCAACCCTCCTGCCATGGGCAGGGACACCTCTCAACTAGACTTGAGTGCCCAAGGCCTCACCCAGTCTGGCTTTAAGCATCTGCAGGGACAGGGCATCCACAATCACTCAGGGCAACCTGTTCCAGAGTCTCACCAGCCTCGTACTGAAGAAATTTTTCCTAAGATTCAGTCTAAACCTACTCTCCCTCAGCTTAAAGCTATTCCCTGTAGTTTTGTCACTGACACCTTAAGAAAAGTCCTTCTCCAGCTTTCCTGTAGGCTCCCTTCAGGTATTGGAAGGCAGCTATAAGGTGCCCCTAGAGTCTTCTCTTCTACAGATGGAACAACCCCAGCTCCCTCAGCCTATCCTCATAGCAGAGGTGCTCTAGCCCTCCAATCATGGTGTGGCAGACAGTTCCTTCACTGCTTACTTCGGATTTTATTTTGTTTTGGGTAATTTATATTAGAGAGCTCCTGAGCAACCCAAATTTGGACAGCCTTTGGAGATCCAGATAATAAAATTGGGAAGAGTCTTCTTCCCCCTGCTACGGCAGACATCAGAGGATCTTGAGTAAGTATAGGAATTTGCCACTGTGGCCTGCTAGGTCTGCTCTCTGGCCATGGTCGTGTGGCATCATCCCCTGGGCTGGGGAGGCTGGTCCTGTCACAGCGTTACCCCAAAAAAATGCACATGACAATGGCCTTGGGAGGTCAGGAGAGCTGCAAGGCACTGAGCAACCAGCTGAACTATGTGCTGCCAACAGCACACTGCTGTTAAAAGGATGTTTTTTTTCCTGGAAGCTGTGGTTGTTTGAGGCAGTGCAACACTTAGGCTGACTAAATCATTCATCCCTATGAAAACCAAAGCCCTCCACCCCTCCAAGAAGGCTTACATTCTACAAAAAATATTTTCATCACATGCCAGTGAATCGCTGCCTTCAGGAGGATTGTGATGGAGCCACCTGGAAGTGGGTGCTCTGGGCCTGGGAACTGCAAAATGTCACCTAAACCAGTGACACTGCTGGGAGGAGTAGGGCACGAGTAAGACTGCATGGAGTTTTTGTACCGAAAGTGTGATGTCCCTTAGTTCCATATTTTGTGGCTGTAACCAAGCTGCCAGATTTAACTTATTCCATCTCTTGGGGTTTGATGAAAACTGCTGGAACATTTGTGGTACTGGATCCTGAAGGAATTCCAAAGAGATGACCACGAGAGATGACCGATTCCTGGGCCTTGCCACCCCACCTCCCTGCTCTCCCCATGGCCGTATCATCCCCAGGTGTCCATCCACGGGGCTCCTTTAGGTGACTCAGGATGCACCACCTGCCCACCCGCTGCCCAGCCCGGTGTTACGGTTTCACAGCAGACCTGTCATATTCCACCACTAGGAAATACTGCTGGGTCCCATGGGTTTGGATCTCCTAGATGGACATCCCAGGGCTCTTACAGGCATTTTCCCTGGGGCTGCTTGAATTCCTGAGAATCAGAGGATGTTAAATAGCTCTGGATATGAACTGAAGTACATCTGTAAGATGCTAATAAAGTGTGCTGAAGGTTTTTTCCCCTCAGCTTCCTAGTTTCAGCACACTGCTAGCAGAAACTTGATGAATAGTATGATAAGAAGATTCCCAAAGTGTATAGGTCTTTGCTTGCTATTAGACTCAGTCATGACTGCTCCAGCAATCACCTGGAAGTTCATAGAATCACCATAATACAAAAGATTTAAAAACCCCAAAAGACAAAAAAAAAACCAACAACAAAACAAAACAAAAACCCCCAGATTATATCTTGTTATAAGGTCAGAAGGTCTGTCCCTGCCAAGGTCCTCGCAGGCTTTAGTCTCTCTGCCAAGGCTACTGGATGCAAGGCCAGGATCCTTAAACCTTACTCCTCAAACTTAAGGGGAATTCCTAAAACGGAAAGTGAATGCTCAGTGTCTCGTCCAGCCAGGGCAAGGAGAAACAGAGTGAGAGGGGCACAGGTTGCTGGAGCCTTGTTCCAACTGCCCAGCCTCTCTCCTGCCGTGTCCTCTGGGACAGCACACACAATACAAGCTGCACACAGCAGTGATGACTCCCTGGCATTCCGGGTGTTTGATCCAAGGAAATTGTCAGTGAGCCAGGAAATGTCAAGATTACATCACAGGCAGAATTTTTTAAAAGGCCTGAAAAAGAGCTTGTTAAAGCCTGTTTCTCTGCAGTGTGATCCCAGCTGCTTTCGTTTTTGCTTCACATTTCAACTTTACGGGAACAGGCAGGCAAATCCTCCCCCCAGATATTGCTCTGCTTTCCTGTCCCTTTGATTTGCAGTGCTTTTGTTTGTCATAGTCTCAGCACTTGCTGGGGCTGGGGGAGCAATTCTCTGCTTTGCTGGGCCTCTTCTGAAGGGAAGATGTGTAGGATGCCTGTGGACTACATCCTGCAGTTGGTACATCCCATTTCCCCAGCACCCAAAGCTCCCATCTGACCACAGTCCCTGGGCCCACAGAGGTGTTGGTTGGAGGACAGCTTGCCCGCACTGGGAAGGGACAGAGGGGACGCAGGAGCAAAGCCTTTCCCCATGCATTTGCTTGTGTTCCGGGTGGGCGCCCCGGGCAGTACCAAAACTTCATAGCAAAACTGCACCTCGTTACTCCACTCGTTCTGCAATACTGTTAAGGAGCATCCAGCAGAGTATGTGACCCACACATGTTTAATTTCTTTTACAGTCTCTGTTTTGATATATGCTGGATGTGTTTCTATAAAATGAAGATTTATTGGAACCTGGAATTTTACAGCTTTAAGGTTCAATTGAGTCCAGATTGTGAGTTTCTCCTTTTGGAAGAGGAGGAGAAGGTTTAAGAGAGCCCAAAGAAGCATGTTCTGCCTGTGGCACTTGTGAAACTCTAGGCCAAGGCTGACACCTTTTCCCTTAACTAATACTATAATGTCAAAGCAAAAATTTACCATCAAATACTATGTCTTCCATATGTGATGCCTGGCTGTAGATACATATTGTGGTCATTGTGTTGCTCTGCTTTCTTTAAAGTCATTATCCACACCAGAGGAAAGCCAGGGCTCAGTGCAGGAGCCAAGCAAGAGCAGCAAGTCAGCACAAACCCAAACCATGTATAATTAATGTTAATGTGTCTTTACTTAAAAACATGATGCTTGGCTTTTGATTTTTCTTGTAAAGGCACAGCAATGCCTTTGCTGGCCACTATGCTCAGGGTAGCATAGTATTTTTAAAACACATTTAGAGCTGCAGCAGTGTCTGTTAAATACATTCCATGTATTTATATAGCATTAAGCATAAACCAAAGTGTTTTCTTGGATGCTGAACATAGTGCAGTAAACAATAACATCGGTTCAGATGAAAACTCAGGTCCTGTTCTGTACCAGTGCAAACCCAAAGTTTGCTCTGGGGATCTGCCCAAGAGAGCTGATAGAAGCTCCATCCCTGGAAACATTCAAGGTCAGACTGGGCTAGGCTCTGAGCAACCTGATCTAGTTCAAGTTGCCCCTGCCCATTGCAGGGGCTTGGAGTACATGACCTTTAAAGCTCCCCTCCAACCCAAAGCGTTCTATGATTCTGTGAAGTAACTCCATCACCTCCTGTAATTTTGCCTATGCATCAGGCCGGGTGTAAGCAGGGCTGGGATTCCTTGTGCCATGGGGTCTGAATAAGAGGAGGTCTTATGGCCAACTGCTCAGCAGCCTGCAGAAGTGTTCATCATCCGTGAGCCACATGGCAAGAAAATAATGAAATGCTGTCTTTCTGCCTCATTACCTGTGTCAAATGGTCTGTCGTGGTTTAACGAAACCAGGACACGGCCTGGAGTGCTCTGTCAGGAAGCAGCCAGCATCTGAGGAAGCAGAGCCCCAGTCCAGCTCTCTGGTTACCAGGACATAAGTAAACAAACAAGTTTATCACAGGCAATAGGGGCATTGTGCCAGTTGCAGTTATAATAATGAAATAAAAAAACCCTCAACCCCAAACCAACAAATTATTACACCATGAGGAAAGTCCTGAATGAAAATGATTGCTCATGCCAACACCAGAAATATATCTTGTCAAACTTGGGCCTCCACATCTGCTTCACCACCAGAGCATTCTTTATAAACAGCCTCTTTAATTTTATCTAACAGCCTGTTCACAGACATGCAGTCCAAAAATACATCTCCTTTTCCTCCTCTCACTATCCTGAGCTTGGCAGGGCACCAAACATGAGGTTCAGTTCCTAGTTCAAAAAAGCCCTTCTTTAAGCATTGACTCTGAACTTGATTTAATACAAACTCTGTCCAGCTTTCTCAAGGCAGCCCTAATGGGATGCAGAGCCCTGCACCTCTCAGGGGCTGCTCTGCAGCGGGCAGAAAGTTCGTTTTGCGGTGAAACAAAATTACTCTGTGATGGAGTTGGGGAACAAGCTAGTGTTTTCCAGAGTGTCTTCTCTGAGGGATACAGAGCTTTGCTTTCAGCTATGCTGCCCAACAAAAATGGGACAGAGCAGGCAGCACAGGAAAAGCAAAGCAGAAGCCACAGCAATGCCCCAAAGGATGTGCCAGTGCCATTGGCACCCAGAGCCCCTGTGCTGGCCCTGCCTCTCAGGGGAATGAGAAGAAAAGCTTCTTGTAGGTGCTCCTGAAGGGAAGACCAGGCATTCACCGATGTAGAGGAGGTGTTACACTGGGGCTTGTTCCCAAGGAGTCCCCTCAACACCAGCACGGCCACCTTCACACCTCCTAACACCAATCCCAAGCAAAACACTGATTTTTCTGGCTATTTATTGCCTGGGACAGCTGGGAGGAGTATTGGCTGCCTTTTAAACTTAGGGCAAAATTGGGTGATGTCACCCTGGAAGATGAAATACTTCCCTGCTGTGAGGGCTGCACCAAATTATGGGCCCTAAATTCCAAAGAAATTAGTGCAAGAAACACCACTTAACGTAGCATTCACCACAATGCTGAATTCAGTGCTAATTAGCTGGCTAATTGAAAACACTTAAGAATTATCCCATGTGACACCCTGAGGAGTGGATTTGAAGCAGTGATAAAGAAATATTAATGGCCTGGCTCATCTTGATGTCCAGTGGAGGAGGATGCCTAGCAGTTACTCCTTATGGCTCAGATGTTTATTTAAATTACTTGGAAGCTAAACTATCTGCAAACATAACCTGTGCTGTTGGGGGGGGGGGGTGGGTGGTGGAGACAACTGGGGGAGAGGGTGTGTGTAATTATAAGCAAATTTTATTTAGCACTGCAGCAGATTAAATGGAGTAAAATAAAAGGACAGGGGAGTTTCCCAAGCATTCAGCAAGGTAGGTCCCATTGCCAAGACATGGAGGAGAATCAGGAGAAATCCCCTGGAGCCCTTCAAGTCATTTGGTTCCCTTAACAGCAGAAAATTCACAGCACAGGTGTGAATAAAAGGGAATTGCTACTTTTGGCAAAGGCTGCTGCATTGATGGCAGGACTCTCAGCTGGTGTGGGAGATGCTGGTGGCACACTAGGGTTTGCTGTCACCTTCAAGGAGAGATTTTCCAGCTGGCCCTTGCAATCATGCCGGGGTAGCTTGAGAGCTTTATGTTGCTCAGCTGCTGGTGCCCTGCCGCAGGGAGGGAATTAAGGTTTGCTGGAGGAGACCTCTGTCATAGAATCACAGAATGCACTGGGTTGGAAGGGACCTCTAGAGGTCATCTAGTCCAACCCCAGCGCATTCCCCCTCCAGGCAGGTACCAAATTTCACTTTACAAGGAGCACTAGCATTCATCCTGTGATACTCTACTGGTCTGAGCTTGGCTGATGCCTTTCATCTGAATTTTGGCTGAATATTTAGGAGAAACAAATTGAAGATGGTTAATTGAAAAGGAGAAGCAGGTTTAGCTGACATGCTGCTGAGCTGTGAGCTGCAGTACACTGATCCTTCCTTTAACGTCCTACAAGAGGAATGTAATTCAGTTGTAAATTAGGTGGAGTATATCGGGGATCTTGCTGGTTTGTAAACCACATTTCAGAAGGTATTGTATTTATATGAGCATCCCCTCATTAGCTGTATCAAAATGCTAATGGCACCCATCTGTGCTCTGCAGGAGTTCCTGACATAACCGTGTTTCGCATCTCCATATCAGGGCTTTAGATAACACCATCTTGGGGGTACACATGGATCTTCCTGGCATCTCTTTCTTTTTTGCCCAGACCCATGGCCAGTGAGGCTGCATGGAAAAAACATTTTTGAGTGAAGAAGCTTAGAGGGGAGCAGGATCCAGGTGCACACAGGCACCACTGCCCAGGTGGATGGTGGATCTGCTGTCTTTGGGGAGTTCCCAAAGATGCCTGGATGAGGCCTTGGAAAGCCCCACCCTTCTCCAAAGCCCTTTCAGTCTCAATTACTCCACCTGGAGCTTGCAGGCAGTGACAATCACTCATGGACATGAGCCTCCCAGCTCTCTCAATATGGGATGCCCCTCAAAACTCCCTCAGGCAGAGATGCTAAAAGCCTTCTCCCAGCAAAGCCCAGAGGAGCTGGCTAGCTCCAGCTTAGCTGATTGTGGTAGGAAGGAGGGTGGGAAGGAGGCTTGGAAAAGTCATGCCAAGGCTGCACTTTCGAAACCAGAGTGAGGGAGCTGGATGCCTTAACAGCCTCCAGCTTAAACACTTGATCTTGGCTGTTAAGACAGTCTGCCACAAATTTAGCATTTCCTTTACCTAATCAAGGAGAAATAGAGGATGGGACCTGTTAACACCCAGGGAAAAACGTTTTTGTCAGCAGTGGCCATTCTTCCCCATGGTTTGCTGGTCAAAAACAGCAGCTTGTGGTCAGTCTAAGACTATGCATCCATCACAAGATCACATAGGGGTTTGAAGGGGCCTCAGAAGATCATTGAGTCCAACCCCCCCGCCAGAGCAGGACCATAGAATCCAGCAATAGAGAAAGGCAGAGGAAGGGAGACAAAACCTCAGGTGAAGCTGAGACAGTAAATAGAGAAATAACAGTTCAGAGATGTCTGTAGGTCTCCTGGATTCATTTCCCTCCTTTGCAGCATTTTACTGAGCACTATAGGATTCAAATCATTATTATTTTAAGAAGATTTTTGGCTTTTCTGCCTGCAGAAACAGTCATCACTTGTAAATTGAAGACATCGCTGTCTTATCTGGCCTGCAGCCAGAGGGGATGGAAGCAATAGAAGAAGTGTGAACTTTCTCCTTCATCTCAGAGAGCATTAACTTCAAAGCCCATCCGTAAACTTTCAGATGTAATGACTATTTGTCCAAAGGAGAAACACATCAGCTTGATCAGTGACTGAAAGGTATAAACCACAGGGCTTACATTTGCTAAACACTTGTGAAATATATACATGGTTACAATTGTGTGCATGAGGGGGTAAATTATTATTAAATCATTTGGGCAGGGAGGCCTTAGAGGCAGAGTCAAGGCTGTTGTGGTTTGTTGTGGGTCCAGCATTGAGTGGTTTCTGTCTCTGAGGAGGCTGTGCTGCCGTGTCAGAGCATGCCCCAGCAGGCCTTCAGGTGAAGACCCTCATCATTGAGAGGGGACCTTATGACTGAACATGAGCCAGCAGTGTGCCCAGGCGGCCAGGAGAGTCAGTGGCATCCTGGCCTGGATCAGGAATAGTGTAGCCAGCAGGACAAGGGAGGTTATTCTTCCCCTGTACTCAGCACTGGTCAGGCCATACCTTGAGTACTGTGTCCAGTTCTGGGCTCCTCAGTTCAAGAGAGATGTTGAGCTACTGGAACATGTCCAGAGAAGGGCAACGAAGCTGGTGAGGGGCCTGGAACACAAACCCTATGAGGAGAGGCTGAGGGAGCTGGGGAGCCTGGAGAAGAGGAGGCTCAGGGGTGACCTCATTGCTGTCTACAACTACCTGAGGGGAGGTTGTAGCCAGGTGGGGTTTGGTCTCTTCTCCCAGGCAACCAGCAGCAGAACAAGAGGACACAGACTCAAGTTGTGCCAGGGGAGGTATAGGCTGGATATTAGAAGGAAGTTCTTCACAGAGAGAGTGATTGCCCATTGGAATGTGCTGCCCAGGGAGGTGGTGGAGTCGCCATAGCTGGAGATGTTCAAGAGGAGACTGCATGAGGCACTTAGTGCCATGGTCTAGTTGATTGCTTAGGGCTGGGTGATAGGCTGGACTGGATGATCTTGGAGGTCTCTTCCAACCTGGCTGATCCTATGATTCTATGATTCTATGACTATCTTGGAAGCTGCACTGCTCTGACACTTTTCCAAATCAACTGTAAGAGAAAAGGTCTCTTTTAGCTGCTCAGGCAGTTTGAGGAGCACCAGCACTTTCTAGTGTGCTCTCACTTGAGTCGTGTGAGCACAATTTTGGTAAGATTCCCCACATCTTTCCTTTTTTTTTTTAACATACTTTCCCTTTCTCTATGAAAAATTCCCTGGAAAAAGAGAGTAAGGATGTCTTTTTGTTTCCATGGCTTGTATACAACATATCTGAGGGGAAGAAAATTCATATGATGTTACTTCCCCCCCAGCCCCTCCAGGATAACCACTGCACATGTTCTTCCTGAGAACATCCCTTCTTCCCTTACCTGTTAGGGCTTGTGTGAGGAGCCCAAACCTTGTTCTCTTACTGGGTGGTGTGTATATGGTCCTTGTGCCCAGCACAAAACGCTTGGGAAGAACACTTGGTAGGATTAATCAACTATTTGGTGAAAGTGTTTTTAAAAGTAATTGGGAGGACTTGCTGCACTGTGTCCTGCTTGCTGGGGGTCTGGGTCCAGGGGGTGAGGTCCACACCTGTGCAATTCCTGCCCAAAGACAGCGAGAAGGAAGTGCCAGTGTATGAAGAGAGATTTTGAGAGGTCAATAACATCTTCTGCCAACATATTTTTTCAGTCAGCTCCACATGAACCAGCAAAAGCCTGGGAGGGCTGTATTATCCTTGTAGGGATCAGCAGGGAATAGGGGACAGAGGGCTGCTTCCACTGCCAAGTGGGCAAGATAAGGTTTGGGGGGAGGGGGGTGGTGCTGATGGCTGCTTGGTGCATGCCTGTCTGCTCAATTCTCTGCAAAGTGTCTAAATGTATCTATAGAAAGCCAAGGAGCAAATCTGAGCCCTCCTTGCCCACCACGTGTTGAAGTCTCCAGATCCCTTCTGAAGTAGATAAAGTCGATGCAGTGACCCCAGATCCCTTGCTATGCAGGCACTGGAAGGAGAAACTGCTCAGAAGCTGAAGACTTGACTCACCCCTGGATGTGCTCTGGCCTCTAAGAGGTGAGTTATTAGGTGGCCTTCTCCAGGCCATGCTCTCTCTGGTGTCCCAAACCAAGCTTCTCCCAGCACCCTGGGGAACAACCCACAGATATGGCCATGAAGGGCTAGAGCTGGGGGGGGCAATGGGTGTTGAGGTGATATTTTGTAAATGTAAGGCACAACTGCCATCTGGTCACCCTTCTCATGGCACATCACCTTCTGCCTCCAACTCTAGTCGCATTGGAGACTCCAGGGACAAGGACAGTTAATAGTGGGTAGTGGTGTGGCAAGAGAAGCAACAGAGGGTCAGCTAAGTGATTTCTTTTAAGAGGCAGCTGGTTTTACCCAGATAAAACTAGTGCAATACCAGCAGGTCCCACATTCAGAAGATCCTCAAGTGTGTTGTTGGAGCAGTGCTCAGCTTCCCCAGTAATGCCAAGGGAGGGCTGCTGGCTCAGTTCCTTTCCCCCCTGTAAAGCCATACCTGTGCTTTGCAGGTGTGTTTTGTATTTAAGTCTGGTCTTTGAAAAGGGATCCACCATAGCAATCCCCTTCTTGTGCCTGGAGTCCCATTTTCTGCCTCCACTGGATCAGGTCCTGGGCTTCAAAGCAGAGGAGGAGCAGTGACCTGTTTTATTACATGGTCATAAAGCAATGGCAAGCAATGGCCCTTCTCTGTTTCCATATAAATAATAAATAGTAGTTATGCTTGTAAATGGAGGCCTGCCAGGGACTTTGAGTATGAGACGTGAGATTTGCCCTGAAAAAGGAAGAAGAAAGCAAGAATCCTGACAGCTTTCTAGCCGGCTGTGCAGCTGTGCCGCGAAAGGCACCCTGCAGATCAAAGGGAAGCCGCTCTTGTTCTCCCCAGGTGCCGCCATGCTTCGCCTATTAGGGCAGAGATTACTTATCAGGCAGCAATGCTACGAACAGCACAAATGTGCACTTTGCTCTTCCGATGCTATGAAAGCCAGAAGGATGTCAGATTAGATTTAGGAAAGCACATATGGATGTGTTGCCTTCTCCAGCCTTGCACCGTTCCCTAAAATCCTCTGTTGCTGTGGGTGAAGACAGACAGCAGGGCTGTGGACAGTCACAGCTGCAGAAGCATAATTGCAATTCCTGTCTGAGACCTGCTTAGTGCTCCTGATAATCCTTGAGACCTGCAGAGAGTGACTGCAGTGCAAATAGAAAGTATTTTGGGGCAAGGACACAGAACATGGACAACTCTGAAGAAGGACTGAAAAACCCCACACCCCTACCCTGTCAATGCTTACGTTTCCCTGAGGGTAATGCTGCTCTGAGGTACAAGCACGAGTTTAGACTGATGTCCGGATTCCCCACTCTGTGATTTTAGGTGCTTGGAAAACCTTCCTGAGACAAAGTCCTATACCGTGGCTTACCCTGAAAGGCTGAGATGCCACCATAGCTCAGCTCTCGACCAAGTCACTGGCCAGAATTACACCACCAGCTCACTGACAGCAAGTCCCACCAGTTCTCTTCATATGTTCAGAGGAGGGGTAACAGGAAGGTAACAGCAGTGTAATCTCATTTCAGTGCCAGGAGCAAATGTTTCAGCAAAACCTTCCTCTAAACCCCATACACTACATAGCAGATGGTACATCTGTTTCTATTTCCAGTATGATCTCACTAATCATTTTTAAAGAATCTAGCATTCAGGGTTAATCAACATGAGCTGAATTACAGTAAAGGTTCCTGCAGCAATGGGAAAATCCTGTGCAACTCCCTTTCCCCAAGTTATCCTCTTGGATACTGCAGTTTATCCTCTGTCTGAGTTCTGCTCAAAGCCCCATGATCCTTGCAAAGCCAGGGCCTCTCTCCAATGAGCTTCTACCTCTTTTGTGTCTTTTTCTATCTGACTAGGCAGATCTGCCAATAGTTGATTTTTCTGTTCAGTAGTCAACCTAAAAGCTCAACAATCATGATATAGGTCAACCCCAAAACTCTCACAGGAATCAAAGGGCAGACTCCCAAGGAGTCCTTGTCTTCAGCCTCAAGGCTTATGAAGAAAAGGCTATAGCCCACTATAATTCACTTCCTATGACACAGGCTCAATGCACATAAGACACAAGTTCAAAACCTTCCTGTTTCTGATACAGAAAAAGATTTTTTTAAAAGACTTCCTAGAACCAGTATCAGACCCAGTGTGCCAGGCAGCACCAGAGACACGCTGGGGCTGGAGCACAGCAAGGCAGCAGACTTGGCTTAGCCTGGTCATGCCTCCACCACTCCATAAAAGCAGGCCAGGGCAGAGTGACACTGCTGGGCTGGGCTCACAGGCGTTGCACCCAGAGCTTGCTCCCTAAGGGGAGTTTGGAATGATCCAAGCTCGAGCCTCAGAGTTAGAAGAGTCCAACAGAGAATGAGCAGAAGTCCTGAGCTGGAGTCCATCCCTTCTTTGCTGGAGATGTAGACATGCCTGACAGATGTGCCTGTGCTGTCAGAAACAATTCCCCATCTGCCTCGTGGGTTCTCAGCCTTGATTGTCCCCATCACATCAGTTAGTACATGCCTGTGCTCTGCTCTGGACTTGGAGAGACAGCTCCAACCACCAAAAGCTGCACTGCTCTGAGCATCGCTACTCCTGGGACACCTTTTAAGAGTGGCATGGTTAAGCTCTGTCTCCCTTCCCTCATGATGCTCCTCCAGCATGGTCCCACCAGCCTTTCCATTGTCCAGTTCTCCTGAATGTTCTCCTGCCTCAGTTCAGGGCATGTAACACATCCTGACTGTTTTACACGATGGAAATCCAACCCTGGTAAGCTACATCCTTATCTTAGAATCACGGAATCATAGAATCAGTCAGGGTTGGAAGGGACCACAAGGATCATCTAGTTCCAACCCCCCTGCCATGGGCAGGGACACCTCACACTACATCAGGCTGGCCAGAGCCTCATCCAGCCTGGCTTTAAACACCTCCAGGGATGGGGCCCCAACCACCTCCCTGGACAACCCATTCCAAGCTCTCACCACTCTCATGGGGAAGAACTTCTTCCTCACTTCCAGTCTGAATCTCCCCACTTCCAGCTTCATTCCATTCCCCCTAGTCCTGTCACTACCTGATATCCTAACAAGTCCCTCCCCATTATCATTATCCCCATCTTCATTATCCTGGTAATTTTTAGCCAGGATAAAACCCTCTAGAAGTACAAAATATGAGTTCTGTCTTAGGTCCATAGGCACAACACTCGAGGGCAAGTTGAGATGGAGTCAAATGCCATGTCATGCAGGCTGGCCCTGAGCAGTGTGGACACAACTGCTCTCAACCACTACCTACTTGTTCCCAGGCCAGCTCTCCAGGGCAGGCAGTTTAGCTTTGAGGATACTTCTGCTCTATCTGGCCCAATGTAAATAGTTTATACAACATTATCTCCTGAGCAGGAGGATTAAGGGAGTCCTGTTGCAAGCTGTCCCACAGCCTGTGGTTTGGACATTGTCTTGAGATGTAGGATGTCAGTGAAATCCTTGCTGTAGCTGAGGCAGAGAGGGTCTTCAAACCTCTGTTCCCAGTGAGACTTTTCTGGGCTTTCCTGTGAGATCAACTTAAAAAAGAAAACAAATAAATAAATTTTTAAAAAGTCAAAGCAAACCATTTTGAAGTTTCTAATTTTATGGGTTAAATCTGAGGAATGGATTGCACACCAACTGGCAGATAGCTTTGCTCAACCAGAACATGCACTTTTCAGTGAATAAATGGTTCTTCAGAAATCTTTTCTCTGCTTGGACCTCCTTTCCCACTCCCACAAGAGAGGGCAGGGACATTGTAGGTGATGCTCTGAGTCTAATGTAGTCATGAGCTAGGCTCACCCTCTGCCAGCCCTTCTGCTTGGAAACACTGAGGATCTTCTGTAGTCTCCATCTCTTGCTGTAGGTAGCTTCTTCCTTAGCTGCACCTCTCCTGCTGCTGTCAAAATGGCCAAGATTTGGTTACTGAACTTAATTCCCATATTGAGGCTTTTTTAGCTACTACCATTGGTGTTTTTATGCCCTTGCTTTCAGGGCATAAACCTTCAGGTTATGCTACCTCTTATCTGTTGTATTTTAAACACCTCTGTAGGGACAGATACAAATACAGCAAAGCTAATTTTGTTATCAGAACACACCAGCAGCCTGGAGAGGTTATTTGAGGGCCAGGCAAAAGTAAGGGTCACTTGGAGTGCAATCTCAACTTCTCACATATGGCCAGGGAGTGATGCACCTTACTGGGGGTCCTTTCTGCTGCAGGGCTGCTTGGTGAGTGCAGTGCCTTTCTTGCAGGCTGGTGCAGAGCAGCACCAGCAGCCAAGGTGGACAAGACCACTGGGCTGGTGAGTGTGGAAAGGTGGGAGCAGTATGGCCCTTCTCTTCTGGCATGGAGGCTGCTGCTGCCCTTCCTGCAGGGCATGTCCTTCCCCACCACTCTGCAGCAGGAGAGAGCTGAGCCCCTGGAAACCCTCCTTCCCAAATGATGCCTCTCCCATTTGTTGGGTGGTGGAGAGAACAGTGCTGAGAGGGTCCATAAGGGCTTGCTTGGAGGTTTTCCTCCAGGGCTCTTTGCTTCATTTTTACTCGGCAGCAGGCAGGACTCGCAGGAGGATGAGGAGCCTGCTCTGGCCTTTTACAGTGGAGTACCTCAGCTGCTGCAGAGGTGCCCAGGCCATCAGGCTCTTGTGTCAGGGGATCAATGGGCCAATGTTAATGGAGTGAACTTCAACAAGGCCAAATGCCAGGTCCTGCACTTGGGTCACAACAACCCCGAGCCACACTACAGGCTTGGGGAAGTGTGGCTGGAAAGCTGTCTGGCAGAAAGGGACCTGGGGGTTCTAACTGACAAGCAACTGAATATGAGCAAGCAGTGTGCCCAGGTGGCCAAGAAGCCAATGGCATCCTGTATTAGAAATGCTTCGTCCAGCAGGAGTAGGGAGGTGATTGTCCTCTTGTACTCAGCTCTGGTGAGGCCACACCTTGAGTACTGTGTCCAGTTTTGGGCACCTGAATACAGGAGAGATGTGGAGGTGTTGGAGTGAGTGCAGAGGAGGGCAACGAAGCTGGGGAAGGGCCTGGAGAATAAAACTTATGTGGAATGACTGAGGGAGCTGGGGCTGTTTAGTTTGGAAAAGAGGAGGCTGAGGGGAGACCTCATTGCTGTCTACAACTACCTGAAAGGACATTGTGGAGAGGCTGGTGCTGGTCTCTTCTCATTTGCAATTAGTGATAGAACAAGAGGGAATGGCCTTAAGCTGTGAATGGGTAGTTTAGACTGTCCAGTTTAGACTGGACAATAGGAAAATTTTTTCACAGAAAGAGTGGTCAGGCATTGGAATGTGCTGCCCAGGGGGTGGCTGAGTCACCAACCCTGGATGTGTTTAAAGGTTGTCGTGGAGAAGGTAATTTGGATTTGGTGCTTGGGGATATGGTTTAGGGGTGAACCTTGTATAGTAGGGTTATCAGTTGGACTTGGTAATCCTGAGGGTCTTTTCCAACCTGAATGTTTCTGTGATTCTGGGATTTCTCTTCAGCTGGCCTCTGGCAGCTCTCTGCAGCCCGGACAGGACACTGCCCCAGGCCATCCAGGTAAACAAGCCTGGCCATGGGGTCCCCAACCTGCTGACTCCTTTGGAGAAGTGGTGGCCCCAGCAGAGGGACCCTGGGTGAAGCTCAGGGACAATACTGGCTTCTCTCCATGCACCCATCTCCAGCCACCCCTTCAAGTTCATCATAGTTTTCCCTCTCTAACAATGCTATTGAATAGAAAGTTTGCCAGGCTCTTTGCAAGAAAACAAAAAGTAAAAACTAATGTGTGAAGAGACAGGCAACCAGACAGGAATAGGAAAAAGCTGTAAACACAGCTGTCAGGGATGGGAAACTAAGGAAGTCCAATCAGGCAAGAAGAACAAGAAGCCCAGGGGTAAGGTAGACTTTGGTGTCCATCTTTTGAAGCTCTGAGCAGTGCTCTGTGTATAGGAAATATATCCAAGTTGTATAGAGGTGGTGGCAGACAGGAGATGTGCACCGGAGACACACACCACTCCAGCCCTGGCACTTTGCACTTCTTGAAGCTCTGTTTGTGCCAGGCTCAGAAGACACCCCAGCAAGGTCACAAGACTCACAATTTTGAACTCTTTGACCTGCCAGCCACACAATGAAGCAAAGTCTCACTTTTCTGTTCATGTCAGCTGGCAATCCGAGCACTAGCTTGTGCTATCAGAATCCTAAACACACAGTGTATCAGTGTGAGAGCTGAAATCCCCCCCACCGACAATGACCAGGCTAGCTCAGTCTGGAAGCAAATGAAAGCTGTATTCACAAGCAAATCTACAGTCTATGATGAAATGCAATGAATATGTACAAATATACACTATTCACAACATTTACAAATATGTACTGTCAACAGAAAAGCACAACCAACCTTCCCCCAAAAGGGGGCCTCCCCCCTCAGACCAGAAAGAGTGCCTCAGACCCCCTGGCAGAAGGCAGAGAGTTAAGAAGCAGAGAGGCTGTTAACTTAGCTCACCAAGGTCAGTGTGTTATCTTCAGCCAGGGAAGAAGAAGAAGCAGGCAAACAGCCCAGCAAGGAAGCCAAGAACTTCGACTCCGACTACCCCAACTTTGTTTTGAGCAGTGGTTCTTAAATGTTTCTCTCTCTCCAATGGAAGTGTTTAGAATAATCATTATTTTACTTTCTTACACCCAATAGTGATTTATTTACATTCCTTCGCTTTTTCTGCTTGAACTTTGAGAAGAAAAATTAAAAAGACAGTTTTTAAACCCTCACACACAACAAGGAGTTGTTCCAAGCAGCCATAGACACTGCTACTGGCACTTTCTAAAAAGCTCACATTTCACCTGAGATAACTGATGGAATTGTAAAGCAGCCAAACAATAAACAAGAAACATGCTTAGCCTTCAAACCTGAACTTTTAGCAAGAGACAGTGAAGGATGCTGCTTCCTGGGTTGTGGAAAGACCCACACCACAGATCCCTGGGGGCTTCCTGCTGAACCCTACCGCCTGGCAAGGAGGCACTGCATATTTGTCAACTTGCCGTTGTCTGAGGGTATGTATTGAGGAGGGGCCAAAGCAGCACTGTAGTCACTGCCAGGAAGGGTTCTCTCTCCCATGCCAGGAATGACCCCTTTTGCATTGGATTTCCTGGAAGACAAGCAGAACATGAGCCAGCAATATGCCCTTGTCATAAGGCAGGCCAAGAGCCTCCTTGGCTGCATTAGGAAGTGCTGCTAGCAGGTCAGGGGAGGCGATCCTTCCCATCTGCTCAGCCCTGGGGTGCTGCGTCTAGTTCTGGGCTCCCCAGTATAAGAGAGAGATGGATGTACTGGAATGAGGCCCTTGAAGACGATTAAGTGATTGGGGCAGCTGACATATGAGGAAAGGCTCAGAGAGCTGGGGTTGTTGACCCTTGAGAAAAGAAGGCTCAGGGAGGATCTTAGCAGTGTGTTTAAATACCTGATGCTGGGAGAGAATATGGAAGATTGGAGCCAGGCTCTTCTCAGTGGTGCCCAATAGCATGGCAAGAGGCAATGAGCACAAACTGAACTACTTTTTACTGTGAGGGTGGTTGAACAACAAAAGAGATTACCCAGAGAGGTTGTGAAGTCTCTGTCCTTGGAGATACTCAAAACCAGACTAGACACAGTCCTACTCAACCTGTTTTGGCTGACCCTGCTTGAGCAGGTGGCTTGGCCTAGGCAATCTCCAGAGGTCCCTTCCAACCTCAGCCATGTTGTGTGTGATTCTGTGCATAAAGCACGGTTATTTTCAAATGTTCCATCAGTTTTCAAACCCAAGAGCACATTGAACCTTTACCAGACCTATGATAGCAGAGTTCCAGGAGCCCTTTAACAACCTAACAAACCAAGGAAGTAGAAAATGTGCCATGCAAGTCAGATGTTTCTTCTGAAACAACTGTGTGCTGCAAAGTTTCTCATACAAACCCATTTGCTGTCAGGACAGAGTGGAGCCAAGTCAGTGTGATTCAAGTTTTTAGAGTCAATTTTGTAAAATGTCAGAAGGAGTTACTTAGTGCCACCCAGTGTTGGCAGCTAGAAAAAAGGAAGGTTAAATATGGTTACAGCTGGGTGTAGCCTAATGAAACAGGAAAAAAAAATCCCTGCTCTTGCTTTCTGTATGAGGTGTGAGTAATTCCAAAGAAGCTGTGCAGCACTGAGGTCCAGGAGATAGTTGTGTAGCAGTCAAAATGTCTTGTTAAAGAAAATCTGGCACTTTTTATGTTCAATTTTCAATGCAGGTAACCAGTTTGAGATGCAGACGGCCTCTTCTATCTCAATACTCTGGTCTAACATCAGTCCAGAGAGAAAGTTGTGCTGACTTTTCTGGTTAGATGTTCAGAAACAACTATACCAGGTGTGTCTCTTTCCTAGGGTAAGGAGAGAACATTTAAAACATCACCTGTTCCCCCTTCATCTCAGATGATGCATATTATCTGCCTTTTCCTTGAATGACAGAGCCATAGAATCATTTTGGTTGGAAGAGACCTTAAAGGTCATCAAGCCTGTTATCTCCACCACTATACCATGTCCCTCAGCATCACATCTCTATGACTTTTAAGTACCTCCAGGGATGGTGACTCAACCAGTTCTCTGGGCAGTCTGTTCCAGTGCCTCACAACCCTTGCAGTGAAGAAATTTTTCCTATTATCCAATCTAGACCTCCTCTGGCACAATTTCAGGACATTTGGAATCCTTTTAAGTTATACAGGATCCCACACAGATTAAACATAGAAATAAATACTCTCTCAATTATGACTTTTAGATGACTGAGTAGTTTCACTTACCCTTTTGTTGTTCAAAGGACTATGCAAAGCTGGTTAGGTGTCATGGTCTCATTTAACAGGCATGGAAAGTGAGGTGCAGCAATGGGTCCTGACCAGGAGGGGATGGAAGGGATCCAGAGCCCAGAACCCAAGTGGAAATGAAGGGAAGGGGAAAGCAAGATACTGAGATGTCTCAAACCCACCAGATCTTGAGGGGATGAGGGAAGCCAAGGATTGTGGTTTCACCTGCAGTGGCCATGGCAGAGAAATTCCTCTAGCATTTTAGATTCCTTTACTCTGCCCTGAAGTAGTCTCATTTCCCAGAGAAAACACAACAACAGTGGTTTGAGCAGTTCTCTGACAGTTCTTTATTTCAGCCACCTGAAGACAGAGGGCCAAGGAGTGACTGAGGCAGGAGTTTATCTCAGATCAGTATGACAAAAGAACAATACTAAAGCAAAAGCTGGCTGCCCTCTGAAGCAACCTCACCTCCATGAAGTACCACTCTGGTTATCTGTGTTCCTGGGTGGGAGATGTTCCTATTGGCATTTGTACTTTTTTCTTCCACCCATGAAGCCATCTCCCGGTCACGCAGCCGATCCTTTGGATTTGTGCCTGCTGACAACAAGCTTCCTTTTCTCCCTTACCTTTCACCAAGTGCTGGGAAACAGGCCAGGCAGTGTGGCCGCAGGTCACATGTTGAAAACTCCTCTTCTAGGGCCAACACACTCAGGGAGGGTTTTTCTTTCATGCCAGTCCTGCAAGGTTCCTGGAGGACCTGGGAGCTGCGCTGGCTCTGCTGGTTCCCATAGGAAGACATCCATGGTCATTAATTATGTTTGCATGTCTCAGTAGGGCCTCACATGTCCTAGGTGCTGTCCACAGCTATGAGATTCCCAGCCCTGCTCTCACAGAGCTCACAGTTAAAACCCCAGGCAGAAAATCACTAATTCCTCTGATGACTGCTCAGCTCATGCCTCAGGAACATACCACAATGAGAATTTCCCAAAGAGGAGCCACAGGACACAAAGAGCACAGAAAGAGCTGGGTGGAGGAAAAAGCATGCATGGGAAAAAAAAATCCATGTGCATCCCTCTAGTTAGGAAGGTTTACAATGTAGGTTTACAATGAGAGACAGTCCCTGCTCCAGAGCTTTTAAAGTGATCGGGATGAAATAGCAGGAAGGGGAAAGGCAAAAGCAGGGGACCTGGGAGTTCCTGATTTACACAGAGCAACTCTGCTCGGTTTGCAGGTCCGAGGCATTTTTAAGCCTATAAATAACCTGGGGATGTTAATGATGCCATTAATCCCCGCCGGCTGCTGTCCCCGCTATTTTCAGTGCCGAGGTTACCTTGCTGCTCCCAGCATTAGTAGGTCTCAAGGGAAGGGTCGGGTGAGCAGTGGGGATGGATGCTGTGTGCCCAGGGCTGGGGGATGCCTCCTTCAGCGGGAGGACACTGCCGCCGTCCTTGGCAGCACACCAGGAGGAGGTGTCCCAAGTGCCAGCCCTCCTGGCTCCCGGCCTGGAGGGAAACACATGAGAGCAGACGTCAGGAAATAAACGACGGGGGAAGTCAGAGTGCTGCCGGCTGCAAAGGGAAGCGCATGACTGCTCCAGCCTGCAGCCCCAGTGGTGGAGAGGCCTTCTTCGTCTCCTCCAGCAAAATATCCCCGATGGAGACCTTCTCCTCCTCTGGACCCCTTGGGAGCACGCTCCCCCAACCTCTGCCTTCCGGCGGACAAAAAACGGCAGGGCTTAGAGCAACAGAAAAGCAGGAAGCCTGGGCGGGGTCAGGGCAGAGGGTCCCAGCGCCTTAGCCCACGGCACGGCGTGACTGGGGTGCAGGTCCCTGGGGAGAACAAGGTCTGCCCTGAAAGAGCTTGTCACCTCAATAGTCAGTGCTTCCCTCAGGGTCAGAAAGAGAAGGGGTCCCTTTCTTTTCCAACCAGGGGGAGCAGGAATGTTCTAAACTCTGACAGTAACAGGTGCTTTTCCTCCTTCCCACAAACACCAGGGAGGAAAAAAAAAAAAAAAGAAAGAAAAAAAACCCCAACAAAATAGAAAAAAAAAGGAGAAAACAAAAAGAAAAGAAAAGAAAAAAAAAAGGAAGCAGATGCATGTTCCTCTTTCATTCTTTCGTGAAGCTGCTCTGAGGTAGGTCAATACAATACATAGGTGCCCCAATACATTCTTGCTTTCTCATGTACAGTATGACTCAAGAAAAGCTCTGTCTACTCTTCACTAAGATTTCACTATGGGATCCTTCTGTGAGGACACTAGACCTGCCAGGGGTAAGAGTGGACCCATAAATTTTGGGGAGTCAGAATGGAGCTTAAAGATCATTTGGTTCCAGTCCCCCTGCCATGGGCAGGGACATCTTCCACTAGACCAGGCTGCTCAAAGCCCCATCTAACCTGGCTTTGAAGAGTTCCAAGGAGGGGCCATCCACAACTGCTCTGGGCAACCTGTTCCAGTGTCTCACCGCTCTCACCACAGTAAATCTGCCCTCAGTGCTCACACTATACCCAGAAGTGGTTTGGCTGTACACAGTATGGCCCTAAGGATCATTTCACAAATATACCATGCTTTTCTTTATTTTATTATTTCTGTTACAGTATGTCAGGAAAAATGAATCTCTGACAGAAATTTAAGTTCACACTTACTTGCAGTATGTGCCTTTGAAAACCAGCTATACACACTGCTTTCCTTTGACCTGCCTGCTCAGATACCACCACATGTAGTTGCAGAAATGAATGTCCCTGTACCAACTGACAATGATGCTGGCCAATTTTTTCATTTATTTTCTTCACTGAATTCAAGAAGTTGAGACATATGCTAAGTAATATCACAAAGACTTGTTCACACCCTGATCCTAGGTGACATCTGCCCACTGTAGCACTTAGGACTTGTTCTCCTGACTCAATTTCTGTCTTCTCAGGAAGCATCCACTGGTTTTTGTTCTTTATGTGCTTAGTGTTGTTTCCCAAATTCTTAATACCTATAGTGGGCCGGATGGGTACTTGTAAAGTATCAACTAGGAAGATTTGGAAGAACTGTGGATGTTTTTCTTATCTTAACAATGGCATTTTTGAGTCAGTGTCAGCAATTTCTCTGGGTAAGACCCATTCCTCTTGACCTTGCTTGCAACTCATAAACAATGTGACCTGTTCTCCCTCAGGAACTCCTATGCAATGTGTTTAATTATATCCACTGGGCAACCTGAAAGCATTGTTAATGCTATAGCTTCCATACTGCAACTGCTCTTTACCCTGTTTTAGGAGTCATGCAGAATACAGGCTCTGGAGGCCTGTGCAGCATGTGCATGGCACAAGGAGGCAAGGTTTGGGGCTGTGTATTGCCGCTTTGGCAAGCAGAGACATAACTGTGCACTGGATCTGTGAAGGCAAGCTATGGACTTACATGCTGATGGCAAGGTCTGAGGCACCAACCCTGGTAAATCCTACTGTGCAACAGCAAGGAAGTTTCTTTCCCACTTTAGTGAGCCTGCATAGTGTTAAGCCACTTTTGCAATGCTTCTGCAAAGGCTCCTTTCTGGTCCCCACTGCCATTTATCAGTACTTTGGGGAGCCTGTCAGCCTCACTGCTCACCCAGGATGCTGCCCTTCTGGACCTGCTGATGCAGTGCAGCAGGGAACAGGCACTGCAACAATTCTCTGGCTCCACAGAGGTGTCTGTTATTCACATCTCCAGCAGCTTTGGCAGACTTGGTGCAGTTATTATTAACTACTTGCTACTTGTGTGCTTTGCTGGGAGGTTGCCAGGATGGAAATTTTCTTTATCAACAGACTTTCACCAGCTGGGTCTGCTTGTCATGCATTAGTTTGTCATATTTAGAGATCTAGCCACCTAAATTCTATTGGTATAAACTGGAACAACATCAATCTTAGTAGGGAAGTGTGGGGGGAAAAGCCCCTCAAAATCCCAGTTTTAGTCCTGATATTCTTCATCTGGAGAAACAGCATGTCCAATAAGAAACCAAATTGCAATTGCAATCTGGCACAAGACATACAGAGATACTCCAGACAGACCTAACATTCACCTTGACAGAGTAATCAGCTTGTCAAGCAAAGGAAGTCATCATGGCCAGAGTGGCGATGGAAGGTAACTAATACTCTCCATCTGCAGCATTAGGCAATTAAGGATTTAAAATATTACAAGGAAGGAGTACTGAAATGTTGAGAAGGAAACTTACACACAGAAGTGGAGACATTATCCAGAAAAATGGAAAATAAATGCCAGAAATGTTTCATATTGGCCCCAAATGAGTAGCAGCCTCAGATGAAGTGGTTAAGGTTTGTTGCATATGGTAAAAATACAGACTAAGCCAAGCAAATGATCTCAGGCTAGTAGCACAGGAGAAATTATCTCCCTAGAGCAAAAAAAGGCATCTGTTTGTTTATCTCAGCTATGAAAATGTCCTTGTCAGATGTTAGCAGAGCTGAGCTCTGTCTGGGCAGGTCACTTACTACCGCCCGGCTCTGGAGGAGACTATTAAATTACTGCCTTGCAGTACACGATGCACCTACCCATCCTGAGCGGTCATCCCCGCTCTTCACATGAGCACTGAGCATCCTGAGCAGTCTCAGAAGGCAGAGTTCTCCCTGTGCCTGGAAAATCCTTCTATGGAAAAACGTGGCTGCTAGTAATAGCAACGCTGGAAGAGATCCTTGTGCTCCCCTGAAGCCTCACCTGCATAGAATCGCTCTGTGGGGACAGGGTTATGTAAAAAAGTGCATTTAATGGCAATGTCAGATGAGGTAATTCCCTCCCCCTGACCCCATTGCCCACTCATCCCAGAGTATGGCTCCTGCCAGTGCAGCCCTTCCTGGCACCACTGAGGACCAGAGCCTAGAACTGGCTAGTTCTAAATAAAATCCAGGAAAAAAAAATAATTAAAAAAAAGGTTATTGCTCTTGGAATTACACTGAACAAAGAAAAAAACTTAACCTGAGGAGTCCCCTAAAACCTTAACCTGAGGAGTCCCCTGCTCAGCACACCAATGAAGAGATGATGCACTGCAGTTCAGAAGTAGGAGGGAGCAGCTAGCATGGGGATGGGCATTACTGCAAAAGATTACTCTCAAACTATGATCAGTGTTTCCATGTTTACAAAAGCAGGGAGAAAATGATGACAGTGTCTCAGATGTGCAATAGCTGGAGTGAGGTCAGAGTGCCCCATGAATGAAGCATGGCTAGCAGGTTGAGAGGGGTGATTCTCCTCTTCACTCTCATGAGATCCTACCTGGAGTATTGTGCTCATCTCTGGAGCCCCCAACACAAGATGGAGATGGAATTGTTGGAATGGGTCCAGTATTTAAAATGGACTTAGAGGTTAGATGAGGAAGGACGTTTTATAGGCATGTAGTGATGACTCATACATTAGCCTGGGAAGGTGGGTCCTGGTGTCTTTCCTCCAGGATGCTTGGCTACACAGCAGTGGGAGCCCTTTGCTGCCTTATGTAGGACCAGGATCATGCAGTGCTGGCCAGGTATGAAAAAGAATTTGCTCTTCTGGTCTGAAGTGAGCACTGAACAGACTACAGGATTTAAGAACACTGGGAATGACCACAGCTATATAAGCCTGGCATTTCAGTGTGCCCCAGAAGAACTGGAGCCTCATACTGCTACTCACAGTGAACTGGATGACAGCTTTGAGTAGGCTGAACATGAGCCAGCAGTGTGTCCAGGTGGCCAAGAAGGCCAATGGCATCCTGGCCTGTATCAGGAATAGTGTGGCCAGCAGCAGCAGGGAAGTCATTCTGCCACTGTACCCAGCACTGGTTAGACCACACCTTGAGTACTGTGTCCAGTTCTGGGTCTCTCAGTTTAAGAAAGATGTTGAGTTGCTTGAATGTGTCCAGAGAAGGGCAACAAAGCTGGTGAGGGGTCTGGAGCACAAAGCCTATGAGGAGCAGCTGAGGGAGCTGGGGTTGTTTAGCCTGGAGAAGAGAAGGCTCAGGGGAGACCTTATTGCCATCTACAACTACCTGAAGGGAGGTTGTAGCCAGGTGGGGGTTGGTCTTTTCTCCCAGGCAACCAGTGACAGAAGGAGAGGACACAGTCTCAAGCTGCTCCAGGGGAGGTTTAGGCTGGATGTTAGGAAGAAATTCTTCACAGAAAGAGTGATTGGCCATTGGAATGGGCTGCCCAGGGAGGTGGTGGAGCCACTGTCCTGGAAGTGTAAAATAAGACTGGATGAGGCACTTAGTGCCATGGTTTAGTTGCTTAGATGGTGTTGGGTGATAGGTTGGACTAGGTGATCTTGAAGGTCTTTTCCAATCTGGTTAATTCTGTGATTCTGTGACTTAGCTGATGTTTCTTTTCAGCTGCTTCACACTTCCTTTGGACAAACTGCCTCTCTACCTCTCTACTCTGCCCTTGTGAGACCACACCTGGAATACTGTGTCCAGTTTTGGGCTCCCCAGTTCAAGAGAGACAGAGACCTGCTGGAGAGAATCCAATGGAGAGCCATGAGGATGATTATGGGACTTGAGCATCTCCCCTATGAAGAGAGACTGAGAGCCCTGGGGCTATTTAGTCTGGAGAAGAGAAGACTGAGAGGGGATCTGATCAATGTCTATAAATATCTGAGGGGTGGGTGTCAAGTGGAGGGGGCCAGGCTCTTTTCAGTGGTTCAAAGTGATAAGACAAGGAACAAAGGGTTCAAACTTGAACATAGAAAATTTCACCTCAACGTGAGGAGAAACTTCTCTACAGTGAGAGAGCACTGGAACAGGCTCCCCAGAGGGGTTGTGGAGTCTCCTTCTCTGGAGACTTTCAAAACCCACCTAGATGCATTCCTGTGCAGACTACCCTAAGTGATCCTGCTCTGGCAGGGGGGTTGGACCTGATGATCTCTTGATCCCTTCCTTGATGATCTTGGTCCCTTCCAACCTCTGATATACTGTGATACTGTGATACTGTGAAACTCTTCTAGTAATATTTACAACAACTAATGAATTAACTCACAGCTGGACCAGGTGCTAGTCTCTTCAGTCCATCACTGTTTTAAAAGCTGGTTAACTTATTTGATTTTTAAATCTCATAGAGCTGCTAAACCCAAACTGTCTTGTCACACACCATGCTTGGAAGATGATTCTTGGTTACACAGAGCTGCAGCCTTTTCAGGGGGACTCCATCTCTCCAGCAGGTAGCAAAACAACATATTATCCAGAGGAAGTAGTTCAGGTCACAGGGAAAGTTATCTGGACAGATGGAAAAGAACAAGTCTTACTAATTCAAGTGTAGTATCTGAAAAATTATGCAATGCAACATGCACCACATTTCACAAGCATCTTGCACAAGTGTTATTACACAAATGCACCTTTCTCCATATTTTTGCAGATCCTCTTTCTGTTTCTAGCTTCAGAGCACATCCTTAGCAGTCCAGAGTTGCAAATTAGGATCCTTATTTGAGTTCCTACATAAAATGAGTGATTTGTAGAGATTCTGCCCTCTCAAATCCCAAGATACTTGCAGGTTCTGCAGGTGTTCAACCGTTGTGACAGTCAGGTCATTTTTATTTTGGCAACTAATTGTGGGTTTAGCCAGATGATTTGCAGCAAGTTGATTTCCAGTTCTAAAATTTTGGCCTGAAGGTAAGCAGAAAATTGGGATCTGTAGCCCAGAACCTGGGAACACACTAGTCATTTGTTTACCTCAGTTCAGGCTGAGAAGCCAACACAGAGGCAGGCACTTCACTTGTCAGAAGACTTACAACAAAACAGGAAGTTATTAATATCAGAGCCTGAACTGACTTGAGAGTCAGACAATATCAGACAGGTGTCTCCCCTTTTTCCTGTTTATCTCGTGCTATTTTAGAAGCCAAGGGAGACAAAGAGTTTCTCAGTTTGGTGCTGCAAGGCAGCAAAATAGAACTGGCAAACTATACATCATCACAGAAAAGATACAGCTTTTCTCTGCTCAAAACTTTAAAGCTTTTGCTGTACTTCTTGGCAAACTCTTTGGACATGATGGGGTGGAACATGACAAAATAATGCAGTGCACTGGCATGCAGGAGTTTAGACACAGTGAGCAATAAATGAAACTACAGGGGAGGGTAATAGGCTGGTTTAGGATAATTACCCTAGGAAAGCACTGGAACTAAAGAACTTTCTCCTAAGAAAGTGTCGTTTGATTTTTAATTAACACAGATCATTAGGATTAGAGTTCCATGTTGTGTCTGGATGATGGTTTATCAAAGCAGGATCAAATTACTGGCAGAATCCTGGGAGGAAGCTCTAGGGCAAAGTTAAAATATCATACATGCTGGCTTACCACTACACAGTATAGAAATGAGAAAAACTTGCTGGAGTCATGGCCCAGCCTCATCACATCAGCTCAGCACACACCAGAGACTGCTTAGCTTTCTGTTTTCCTTGCTGCTGAATGTGGTATTTTCTTTCAGTTGCCTTCTCTGAAAGGGAACTGGACGCAGTCCCTTCTTGAAAGGCAAGACTAAGCAGGAAACCCTGTGCTGAGAGCAGCTGGTGAGGGCAGAAACAGAGAGCCAACCTGGGGGTCTCAGGGTTCATCAGCTGTTGGAGCTCTTCTGTGTTTCCACATCTGCCATGGAAGTGATGGGGCCAGGGAGCTCTCTTCCCAGCCCTGAAATTTCTCAGGGCATTTCACAGGAGACCCACACTGGACTCAGGAAAACTGGCACTAGACAGGAAATTAAGAACTAAACCAAGACTATTTATTTGTTGCCACTTAAAACTGGGGAGATAAGACTTCCTAGGGTAACTTGGCTTTTCTGTAAAAACCAAAATACAGAATGCTTAACACTGGCTGTAGATACATCATCTCCCCTGGAGAAGTTTTCATTTCCCAAGGGAAGCAGGAGGTGCAAGGATGTCTTTGCTGGGCTCTTTCACTCTGTCAGACTTATTTGGAGGTTTGTGCCTGTTTCTTTCTTCCCATCCTATCTTGTTGAGCCACTCACAGCCACCATACGAAATAAATTCCTAGAAGCAGATTACTCCCACAGAACCCTATGCCTCTCAATTTATGTGAAAAAACACAGTTCCTACCTGCAGAAGACAAAAAAAAAAAAAAACAACAAAAAACCCCACAAAAACACAAGAAATGAGGTGCATTTTCTTTTCTGTCCTTGATAGGGCTTCAGCTGCACACACTAGGCAAGAGTCACGCTGTTTTCTTTCTACTGGGGTTGCAGATATCTAACAAAACCATCATGGATTTCATCACTACCTCAGGGAAATCTGCTGTAAATGATTTGCAGAGTCCAGCACCTCTGACAAGATTTGCTACCTACAGCACTGAGGTAAGCAGCATATTCTTGACAGGAAGGCACAGCAGCCAGTGATCCCCTAAAACATTGCCTTTTCTCCCATGTGGACCACTTTGAGAGGTGTTAAGTAAGGAGGGGTATGGCAAGCAGCTGCCAGGCTCCTAGCCAGGCACTTTTGTGATCATTGCTTCAGTCCTTAGTAGACTCTTTCATCGTCCCAAAGTTCATCCCTACAAGGGAAGAACAAAACCTGTTCTCTCTTAACAAGAGGGCACAGGAGCACAAGATGACAAAACGGCTGGCAGGTATAGTTTCATGTTACAGCTGAGTCACTCTAACAGCTTCTTGCTGGAGACAAGGACAGGTTCCTCTCTGGCACTGATCCCATGCTCCCACTCTTGCCTTTGACACTTTGCTGACTCCCACCCTAAAGACACCATTTCAGGAATCTAAATGAAAGAAAACTAACTTTGTAAACCTTCTAAATCTCCTGAGTCCTATGCTAATATCTTAGCTTCTAGATCTTCTTTCTTGCGAGAAAAGAAAGTTTTAGGGCACCTGCCTTTAGAGCTTGAATTGACAGTGATCCCATATTTTTCCCCTGACTTCTCTCTCCAGCTATCCCTCCAGCAAGCTCCTGTTTTGCACCACACCTCTTCTTGGAGGTCTGTCTCATCAAGGAACCAAGCTTCTCCCAACTCTTTGCTCAGCACATCTCGGCATCTCCTGCATTTGTTGAGCACAGTGCAGATGGAACCACTCACCTCAGCCTCAGCAGGGCACTGAGCAGGATGTGGGAGCTGGGAAGCATTCCCTGCTCTCAGCATGTACCCTGTGGCCAGGCCTGGCTAGACATTCCTCAGTTCAAAGGGTCTGTAAATCCTGGGATTTACCTGCCTGCACAGTCCTAGCAGGTACCCCAGTGATGGGTGGCTCCTGCCTGAGATCATGGATGATGAGGAGGAAGAACAGTTTCAGATGAAGTGGAATTAGGTGAGACGAAAGAGTGGTTGCTAGGAAAAGAAAATGAATGATATAAAAATAGATATGAATAGTTTTCATGTTTTAAGCAAAAATTGCAAGAGACAGGTGAAATGAGGCAAAGTGTTCTGCAGAGTGAATTAGAGAGGTGTACAGCAGCACATTAGTTCCCTGTGTAGCTCAGGTCAAATGTTGCTTTGCATTTGAAAGTCAGCTACACTGAGTGCTCTGAAGGATTCCCTTTGCTGTCCAAGGTGTACAGTCAAACAGTAACACAGAGTGAATCATTCCAGGGCATGACAGAACTCTCATACCATACATGAATGCCTTACAGGCTTTGAAGTACTAATCTCATACACCTTGGGGGTATGGAAGTGCTGTTCTTCCTTGCAGAACAAGTGGCAAAAGGCAGAGGGGATGGGAACAGTTAACCACAGGAGTCACTGGCAAGGCAGAAATCTGTACACAGACCATCCAAGATAGCACCTGAACTTCCAGACACACCCTCTTCTCCCTCAAAACGTGAGAAAAGAAAAAACAAAACCAAAGCCACACCACAGTGGTTTAAGTCGTTTGAGAGCCCTGGCTGCAACCTCCCACACAGCAATCACCACACAATCCTGTCTGGTTTCACCACTACCATCTTTCCTTTCCCCTCTCATCTTTTCTGTTGCATTTTGACATAAATTGGGAACTGCCTGAGGCAGATGCTGTTTAACTTTCTCTATTACTTTGCATGTGGATGGGGTAAAAAGCTCTTGAGTTTTTTACTCCCAGAGTCAAATTATTTCATGCTACTTGTGTCTGCATTCTGAAGCCTTTCCATCATTGTGAGCAGCTAAGAGAAGTAGGACTTGTCAGCAAGAGCCAGACATGCATGCCACTCAAGTTTTACCATCTCTGCTCATTCTGAGACTCTTGATATTAGGGAGATTATTCAAGTTGCAGGCAACAGCTCTTGAGAGTGCCAAGAATCTGACTCATGCGTCAAAACAAGCCTAAAAGATCTGCACACAGCAGAGATTGCTTTATAGGAATGGGGCCCTGCAAATGAATTGTCTATGAAAACTCTGATACACAAATTGCTGCTGTGAAGGATTAAGCAACAGAGATCTGAGTATGTGTTCCTGCTGCACTACTGACTATTCTGTGTACGTCCTCTTTCCCTGCCCTTCAAGGCTTTGCTCTGAATATAGTGAAGCATAATGTTCCAGAGGGTAAAGACTTGCTTCAAAGGAGATCTGCAAACATCTGTTTGTACTTATGGCACAAATATTTAGCACACTACAGCACATAGCTGCCTGTAGCTTGAAGGCAAACACAAATGCTAAGAGGTACTAAATGCTCATAAACATAAACAAAATAGCCTGGAGTAGCTCATCGGTTAGGTGGAGTACTGGGTGGAGAAAGGCTCATTGTATATTTAAGACCCAGCCTTTTTCCCACTGATTTTGTTCCCTGTCAGTAACAGGTCAGGGAGAGGAAAATTCTTGCATGTTTTAGCCTGGCAATTTGCTCAGAGCAGAGTCAGTCCTGACTCGCTCCCCCAGTGCCTCCTGCTTGCTGTGGTGTCAGGGTGTAAGAGCAGTCTCTCCTTAGCCACTGTCTGAGCCAGGAGAGGAAGGAGACAACTGCTAATGCCAGTATTATTTCTGACAGCAGTGTCACCTGCTGCAGCACTCCTATAGCAGAATGGAGATTACAGCTGAAGGGCAAGGGGTAATTTCCCTGGCAGCATGTTGGCCATACAGGAGCGTCACAGAAAGCCTCTGGCCTCAAGATCATTTGGTTAGAAAAAGATAAACAGATGAAGACATTAGCACCTGCTGTTGCTTGATACCACTCTACTACCAGAGGCCAGAGTGGAGCTGAGATACTGGAAAGATCCTTGTACTGTTGTCTGAGAGAGAGGTGTCATGATGAAGCTGACAGATGGTGTTTTAGTCCCCTACACTCCTTCTAGGTGAACGAGGAGATCACCTGGCTGGCTGAAGTCCCTGAGTCATCTCCTGTTGGAATCAGACCACCACTAGTTCTGGTGCAAAGAGGGGTCAGAAACATGGGGCAGAAGCAGAAAGAACATGAGGCATGGCACCAGTGCAGGTTTTGATGGGCACAAATCATTATGGACAACATCTGGACTGAACATTTCAGTATCTCCAGTTCAGTCTTCTGTCTAGTCTAATCCCACATCCTTGGAGATTTCAACTGAAATGCCATTTGGAGCAGCTCTGCCCTGGACATATGTTGTCTCCTGCCAGCTGTGCTGCAGGGACAGTAATCTTTGCCAGTGGAGCAGTAATAAACATCTGGGTGGGTCACCTCTTCAGTGACCTCAGCATCGATTGTTAGAGCTCATTTCTCAGAGCTCTAAATCACACTACAAACACTAAAATTCAGCCCAGATTGCCAAAACCTGCAAGTTCCCTGAAAACCCGCCATCTAGCCCAAAAAACAGTGCCTTCCCCAGAAGAGCTACTTTTAGTTCTCCAAGCAAAACAGTGTCAACAAGAGAAATACTTTTACACTGGTATTTCTGGCAGTATGGAAACATCCCTGGATATTTCACAGTACTTACTGCATGGCCAGAAGTTTCCAGTGTAGATCTATACTCACTTCTGTGTTTCTGGAGGTGGAGAGTGCTCCTCAGTCATGTTGAGCTGATGCAACTGAGCCAACAGGAATTAAAGCTATGCCCTTTTCTGCCTGTTGAGACATGGGGAGAGAAAGCAGCCACTTTAAATCAAAGGCTCCAGATTCAGGGAGTTGCTCTAGCTGAAATCAGAAGGCAAAGATACTTTGATAACTTGATCTTTTATCATTCCACAGGCCCCCAAGATCAGTTGGTGAGGGCTGGGTGAGCTTCCTCATATGGTATTTGAAGGCAAAGTCAATCTCCATTTGATTCCCAACAGGCAAGCCCAGGCAGCTATAGCATGTTATAAAAAGAGGAGATTAAATGGAAGTTTTGCAGTGCTACTGTCTGAAAAGATACAATCAGTTCCATCATTAGCAGCTTAGGAGTCAGGATTTAAAATCTGATGTAGGCAGCTTTGCAGCACCAGTTTTGTCAAGAATATCCCATGTTTTGTCCTATCTTGAAAACTGAATTGTGTAGCTATTAAAAGAGATTAATGTAATCTCTGTGTCTATGAAATTGGATTTTTGAAACTGCTTGCTCACTGTACCATCTCCAGTGAGTGGAATGAAACCTCTGCTCCTATTCACGTTGCTACAAATTATAGGTCGCACCTTGTTTGAGCCCAGTGTGTGCTGACATCATCAACGGGACAAAGTGCCTGGCAGGCTGCAGGAGGAGGCACATAGCTGCCAGACTGAGGTAAGCTCTTGTTCCCTGGGGGCCACTGGTGACATACTGTGTTGCTTTTGATCCCTCAGTGCAAGCAGGCCCAGCAAGAGGGATACTGAGATCTTCTTTAGGAAGGACATTGAGATACTTGAACGTGTCCAGAGAAGGGCAACGAGGCTGGGGAGAGGCCTTGAGCACAAGCCCTATGAGGAGAGGCTGAGGGAGCTGGGACTGTTTAGCCTGGAGAAGAGGAGGCTCAGGGGAGACCTCATTGCTGTCTACAACTACCTGAAGGGAGGTTGTAGCCAGGAGGGGGTTGGTCTCTTCTCCCAGGTACCCAGCACCAGAACAAGAGGACACAGTCTCAAGCTGTGCCAGGGGAAGTTTAGGCTCGAGGTGAGGAGAAAGTTCTTCACAGAGAGAGTTGTTAGACATTGGAATGTGCTGCCCAGGGAGGTGGTGGAGTCACCATCCCTGGAGGTGTTCAAGAGGGGATTGGACGTGGCACTTGGTGACATGGTTTAGTAGTCATGAGGTCTTGAGTGACAGGTTGGACTTTGATGATCCTTGAGGTCTTTTCCAACCTTATTGATTCTGTGCTTAGGGTAGAGTGCATGAGCTAGGCTGAGGGAGCTGGGTGGGTTTAGTTCAGACACAGAGATATTGAGGGACCTTATTGCAAATCTTGCTTCCCTCAGTGGGAATTATATGAGAAAGCCCAATGCCTCCTGTGAGTGGCAGATGGAAAAATGAGGGGGGAAAAGCCCATGCTGGAGCTTGGGAGATAAGAATGGACATTAGGGAAATCATCTTCTGGAGAGGGACACTCTCTGCTTCGGAGGATTTCCAAACTTGGCTAGACAAAACTGAGGCTGACCTGATCTAGCATGATAGTCCTGTGCAAAGTGGGAGCCTAGACAAGCTTGGGGCTCCAGAGGTCCCATCTCGCCAACATTTCTGTTCCTATGTTTTTCCTAGAGAAGGAACTGAATGCTGTTCAGCTCCACAGATCCATGTCTTTTCATGCTAACTAAGGATCTGGCACTGCAGTCTGAAAGTCCTGAAACAGTGTTTAGAAAATTGGTTTGGAAACCTTCTTTCTTCTGCTTACGCATGGTCTATGACAGAAAGCTCTAGAAATAGAAATTGTCTCAAACATATGGCTTCACAAAAAAAAAAATAAATAAAAGCAAGTGCAGGAGTTTTCTCAGCTGTGAAGCACCATCTCCTTGGGAGATGCAAGCTCTCAGTCACCCAGGACAGTACCTCCCATTTGGGGCAGAACCTGTTCTCAGAGAAAATCCCACATCTTGTGTGGGACCATAGCAGCTAGAATTTCAAACTCCACCAGGTCAGCCTGTACTCCAGGAGGACAAACATAGTTACACAGGAGATGTGTATGTTCATGAGCTGAAGTTCCATACATCCTCTTACCACAAGAGGTTCTTGTAGCCTCAAGGCTTTCCTTGAGGAATTGTATCCCCAAGGCTCTCCTTGAATTGACAGCACAAGGACTAAAATGTAACCAAAGCTCAAGTGTACAAACTAGGTGAAAAGCTGCAGCAAGTCAAAAAAAGGAGCTCTGACAGTTGTATGACTACACTGTCCCATGGCACAACTGTTCTCCACCATCTTCTGTTCCTTCCACAGGACAAAATGTGCTAACCACCCACCTCATCCTCATCATGGTCTCCTTGCAAGATATGTCATAGGATCCCCAAAACAGCATTTCTGAGCTCTGTGCTGAGGAGGATGCTGGGACACAAGTGAGAAGTATGAAGAAGACTGATGACCCTACACCTGCTTTTGACAACTGGTAAGCCCAGAAAAGCTGCCTGTGCAATCTGGGAAACCAAAGTTGAGGCTGGTTCTAGTAAATCAGGGGCAGCAAAGAAAGGCAAAGCAGCTTGGTCAAGTGCTGCATGCTTCACCTCGTGCTCTTCCACCACGTTTTTCTTTTCTTGGCATACTGCCCTACCCTTCTAAGGAGGGGAAATTAAAATGGGTGTCATTATCCATTCATGGAGGGGGAAAAAAAAAAAGCAAGTAAGGTTTCCTTTATTGGTTTTATAAGCTGGGAGCTTCCAAGAAACTAACAGTCAAGAAATCTGAGTCTCCTCCAGCCTGTTGCTGCCCTGGAAATGTGGCTTGTGGTCCTGTGAACGTGATCTAGCCATGAGTGCTGGCAGTCCAGTTGCTTCACTCACAGGTAAATGGTAGAAGAGATATCCCAGGGCAGGAGGCAATTGTGGCAGGGATTTCTAATTGTTGCCAACTAACCATCCATCCTCACAGCAGCTTCTGTTCACCGACAGATTGAATTGGGTTGGAAGGGACCCTCAAAGGTCATCTCGTCCAACCCCCCTGCAGTTAGCAGGGACACCTCCAACTTGATCAGGCTTCCCAGGGCCACATCAAGTCTGATCTTGAATGTCTCCATGGATAGGGCCTCAAGCACATCTCTGGCCACCTGTTCCAGTATTTTACTGCTCTCATTGTAAAGAACTTCCTCCTTATGTTCAACCTCAATCTACCCTGCTCTGGTTTAAGATCAATGCCCCTCATTCTATCACTACAAGCCCTTCTAAACAGTCTTTTTTGTCCTCTCTGTTGGTCCCCTTCAGACATTGAAATGTAGCTATAAGGTCTCCTCAGAGCCTTCTCTTCTCCAGGGTGAAGAGCCCAAATTCCTTCAGCCTGTCTTCACAGGAGAGGTGGTCTAGCCCTCTGATCATCTTTATGACTCTCCCCTGGACCTGCTCCAGCAGGTCTATGTCCTTCTTGTGTTGAGAGCCCCACAGATGGACATAGTACTCCAGGTGAGATCTCACTGGAGCAGAGTAGAGTGGTAGAATCACCTCTCTCGCTCTGCTGGCCACACTTCTTTTGATGCAGCCCCAGCTTGCAATTGGCTGCTGCAAGTGCACATTTTTGGATCATGTCCATCTTGTCATCCATCAGTACCCCCCAGGTACTTTTCTGCGGGGCGGTTCTGGATTCCATTATTCCCCAGCCTGTATTGATACTGAGGATTGCCCCAAATGAGGTGCAGGACCTTGTGCTTTGCCTTATTGAACCCAATGAGATTCTCCTCAGCCTGCCTCTCCAGCCTGTCCAGGTCACTCTGAATTGCATCCTGTCTCAGCTTGGTATCAGTTGCAAACTTGCTGAGGATGCATTCAGTCTTGCTGTCTATGTCATTGATGAAGATATTGAACAGCACTGGTCCTTGAGGGACCACTTGACATCCTTCTCCATTTGGACATTGAGCCATTGAGCACTACCCTTTCTATGCCATCATCCAACCAATTCCTTATCCATTGCACAGTCCACTCATCATATCTCTCCAGTTTAGAAAGAAGGATGTTGTGGGGGACTGTGTCAAAGGCTTCACAAAAGTCCAGATAGATAGCATCCATTGGTCCTCCCTTGTCCACTGTTGTAGTTACATCATTGTAGAAAGCCACTAGGTTGAACTTGCCTTTGCTGAAGCCATGCTGGCTGTCTTGAATCACCTCCCTGTCCTCCATGTGCTTTAGTATTACTTGTAGAAGGATCTGTTCCATGATCTTCCCAGGCAGAGAGGTGAGGCTGACAGGTCTGTAATTTCCAGGGTCCTCTTTCTTATCCTTTTTAAAAACAGGTGTGATGTTTCCCTTCTTCCAAGTCTCCAGGTTCCTGGCTATAGTGACTTTACTACTGCTTCCATCCATGCACAGCACTGCACAGGCACATCAGCAGGCTCCTTTTCTGCTAACAGAAGCATTCTCTGGCTATCTGAAGTATTTTCTCTCTCTAGCCAGAGACCAGCAACTCCATGCCCAATCTTTGTAACATTTGCTACTCCTATGCATCCTCTGAATGTCCTCTGTCACGCATTCCTCTTTTGGGAAAAAGAGACCTATTTGCCAAGTAAACTTATCATGGCAGCACTGGCTGCAGCTTCTGACAAGCCATCCTTCTACAGTGCTGCCCTGGGTGGTAGTGGGTAAAAATAAAGCCAGCATTTTGAAATGGCTATTCTTTCCTTTTTGCAGCAGCTGAAAATCTAACTTGTTTTCTGTCTTGCCCAGAAGCATCCTTGGCTGCAGTGGCTTGAGAAGCACCCTGGCTGTAGCAAGGCTGCTGCTAATCACAGAGTCACAGAATGTCAGGGGCTGGAAGGGACCTTGAGAGATCACCTAGTCCAACCCCCCTGCCAGAGCAGGATCACCTATACCAGGTCACACAGGAACACATCCAGGTGGGTATTGAACATCTCCAGAGAGGGAGACTCCACAACCCCCCTGGACAGCCTGTTCTAGTGTTCTGTCACCCTCACAGGGAAATAATTCTTCCTCCTGCTTCCATGGAACTTCCTATGCCTCAACTTCCACCCATTGCCCCTTGTCCTGTCATTGGGCATCGCCAAGAAAAGCCTGGCTCCATTCTCTTGCACTCACCCTTCACATATTTATAAATATTAATGAGGCCACCCCTCAGTCTCCTCTTCTCCAAACTGAAGAGCCCCAGCTCCCTCAGTCTTTCCTCATAAGGAAGATGTTCCACTCCCTTGATCATTTTCATGGCTCTGTTCTGGACTCTCTCAAGCAGTTCCCTGAGGTCCTTCTTAAACTGAAGGGCCCAGAACTGGACACAATATTCCAGATGTGGCCTCACCAGGGCAGAGTAGAGAGGGAAGAGAACCTCTCTCAAGATACTGATCACACCCTTCTAATCCACCCCAGAATGACTGATTGCTGAAGGGCAGTGGACTATTTGGTGCTCCTGATACAGAGAGGTGGGCAGAAGAGAAAGAAGTCAAATGAGTGAGTGCCTGTAGTTGTTCTGCTTCTCCTGATACATCTGACAGACACAGCAGAAACAGCTAGATGACAAACTGAACTGCTTGTGTAACACAGAGACCTCCACACCCCGAAGCACCATAGGCACAGACCGTGTCACCACCAACAGCACACTGCCCAACACTGAGCAAAGGGAAAGGAACTGGTGCCTGTGTCCTCTGCTTTCAGGAAGGGAAAAAAAATCTTTTGTATTTTCTCTTTCTTTTGGGTTTTGTAAACAGTTTAAGAGACTGTTTATATACAACTTGTTTTGCTGGGTTGGATACATCTGGGTTACTTGTTCTGTCTGTTTTAAGTACTTTCCCACTAATGTGTTTTCTTGAGCAAAAGCTTTACTTTTGCCTTCTGAATTCCATACTGAACTGACAGCACATGAATACTGTACCTTCAATGAGTCAAATACCACCTTCAATGAGTCTCTGGGCTCTGAGATGCCCTCAAGGCCAGATTCAAAGCTCAAAGTAAAGGCATGGCACCAAAGTGATGCCTCAGGGCTTCTCTCCTCCCAGGAGCATGCCAGCAGCCCAAGTACCTCTATTAGCCTTCCCATCACAATGATGACTTTTTCCTGACAGCTGTATTTGTTCTCTCCTGGCAGAGAGCAGCCCCACAACCTCTGCTCACTGTCCCAGGTACATTCCCAGGGTCAGTAATTCTGGGAAGCTCTTTGCAGCAGCAGTATTGGGGAAGCCATGATGGTCATAATTAAAACAGGATGAAAGGAGACAAAAGGGATGGCAGAAATGGCATCACAGAAGGGTAACACAAAACAACTACAGTTTCCTCCGTGCTGTATGAGCATCAAATACTGCACCTTCCTGGAATGTGCTGCCATTAGAATGTCCACCTGCATGTACCACATTTTCAGGTGGCAGGAAGGCTGGCATGAGGGCTGGGGGTAAGTTGCAACACATACTGGGTTGCCTGTATGCTTTGGAGCTGGAGGAGTATCCAGTCAGTGCTGGGAACTGACAACATTTTATATGTACACACAGCTTTGCATAGTCTTACTGGTATCTGAATATCTCCTGCTCCTTAGAAGACAACTTAGTCCTGACCTACCTGCAGAGAAGATCTTGAGATCGTTTTAAAGCAGTGGCCAGGTTAGAATGAAATGCTACTAGGAAAAAGCCCAAGTGGGCACTGTTTGCTGCACTTGGCTTTACCTGTTGCTGGTGTCACAATCCTGCCCACATCCATCCATTTTTTCCTTACAGTCACAGCATGTGTGTTTTGTTCTTGTACACAGTCCAAGGCAGCATGATCCTGGTTATGAACACTGGTTCCTGGGGACTGTGGCAGTGACATTAGCAAAGTTGGTAGAATCCCTCTGACAAAATATTTAGTGATATCATTGACAAAAGCAATCCACATAGCTATCAAATCACCACTTAATCACAGAATCACAGAATGTCAGGGGCTGGAAGAGACCTCAAAAGATCATCTAGTCCACCCCCCCACCAAAGCAGGATCACCTATACCTGGTCACATAGAATCATAGAATCAGTCAGGGTTGGAAGGGACCACAAGGATCATCTAGTTCCAACCCCCCTGCCATGGCCAGGGACACCTCACACTACATCAGGCTGCCCAGAGCCTCATCCAGCCTGGCCTTAAACACCTCCAGGGATGGGGCCTCAACCACCTCCCTGGACAACCCATTCCAGGCTTTCACCACTCTCATGGAGAAGAACTTCTTCCTCACGTCCAGCCTGAATCTCCCCACTTCCAGCTTTATTCCATTCCCCCTAGTCCTGCCACTACCTGATAGCCTAAAAAGTCCCTCCCCAGCTTTCTTGTAGGCCCCCTGCAGATACTGGAAGGCCACAGTAAGGTCACCTGGGAGCCTTCTCTTCTCCGGAGTGAACAGCCCCAACTCTTTCAGTCTGTCCTCATAGGAGAGGTGCTCCAGCCCTCTGATCATCCTGGTGGCCCTTCTCTGGACACGTTCCAGCATGTCCATATCCCTCTTGTAATAGGGGCTTCAGAATTGGACGCAGTACTCCAGGTGGGGTCTCACCAGGGTGGAGTAGAGGGGGAGAATCACCTCCCTTGACCTGCTGGCCTCCCTTCACCTATCTGGCCTCTAAGGATGCTGTCCTCTATTTTGTTAGTCTAGTGTAAGTAGGATATAATGCTAGGTTAGTATGAAAAAGGCTTCTTGAGTGAAGAGTTAAATTATATTTGCCATCAGCAATGTGGTATCAAATGCACGAACTGAAAACTCAATAGCCACCAGCCAACAACATTGTCTAAGCACCACAAAACATGGAAATGTTCTTGACTCTGGCCCAGTAGGGCTGTCACTTAGATATTTTTGAAATTTAATGAAGCAAATGCCACCATGCCTAACACAAACCATCTTGCCGTGAGCATGCCTTTGAATGCTCAGAGCAAAGCAGAAAGGAGCACTGGAACCCTGAGGAGTTAGGAATTATTCCCATATTAGGTGCTATTTCCACATGGAGCTGCATTCCCAGTGTATCCATTTTAATTATGCAAATTTATTGCATGTTATGTACTAGGGACATATGTTTAGATTAAAATCTCATTTTTGTAGGTGCTACATGGGCAAGTCATGAGACAGTTCCTGCTCCTGCAGACTCCAGTGTAGTGTCACAGTGACCTGAAAGCAGAGAATAAAGGATATGGACGATGGGGAGTGGGTGCAAATTGATGTGCCCAGCAAAAAAGCACATTCTTCACAGTAGGCAAAATCTTGCTTTTTGGGACAAAATTTATAAGGCATGAAAGTGCACATGAGCTATGCAGACATCTCATTTCTATTTAAAGGTGGATGTAGTGCTTGTGAAATCATACAGATAAATAGCCAAAAAATTTCAATCCTCTCCATCCAGAAAACAAATCCATCAGATGGCCACGTTCCTCCACAGAGACCTGCTAAGCCTAAATTTAAGATTATCTAGGAAGTAGAGGACAGTTCAGGCTGTGTATCTGTTCCAGCCTGAACTACCTGTTCCCACTGCCATTGGCTGCAGTGACTTCATGACTGCAGTCTTTCCATCCTCTGAAAACAGGGTTAGCAAACTAATGCTTGCACACCTCAGATGTGACAGTAAACTCCCCATTGCCTCCCGTGACTTGCATTTTCCAAAGAGATTTAGGCATGGAGAAGCCTGAATGTCCCTGTAAGTGTGTGGAAGTCTCAAGTAAATGAGTCTGCTCTGAAAATGGGGCCAAGCTATAAAGCCATGAAGGCACTCAGGATGTACCTACACCACACCAAGTGAAGGTGGCCTACAGAGCCCAAGCTGCCCCTGGACCTAGGATCAGCATAGCCAGATCAAAGACTGGCTGAACAATCTTTGCTCTTGTGCTGCCAGGTAACCTGGTCCTAATGCAAAAATATTCCCCTTCCTACTCTCATCAGCACCTCTGCGTGGCACTGCACAGCAGCACACAGTGATACCAGCTGGAAAAAGCTGCTCTGTTGTGCAGTGTGGACACATCTGCAAGTGCTTACATCACCCCATCTATGCTGAGACCTCAGTCAGTCCTTGTCTCACAGAGGAGGTCAAAGATCCATTTGAAAGGAGCTGGTAGGGCCTTAGGGGGCAGGTGAGCCACAAAAATGATTAGGGGAGTGGAACATCTGCCTTATGAGGAGAGACTGAGGGAGCTGGGGCTCTTTAGCTTGGAGAGGAGGAGGCTGAGGAGTGACCTCATTGATGTTTATAAATATGTGAAGGGTGAGTGCCAAGAGGATAGAGCCAGGCTCTTCTCAGTGATGCCCAATGACAGTGGGTGGAATTTGAGGCATAGGAAGTTCCATGGAAACATGAGAAAAAATGTGAGGGTGAGAGAACACTGGAACAGGCTGCCCAGGGGGGTTGTGGAATCTCCCTCTCTGTAGATACTCAAGACCTGCCTGCATGTGTTCCTGTGTGACCTGGTATAGGTTGATCCTGCTCTGGCAGGGGGGGTTGGACTAGGTGATCAATTGAGGTCCCTTCTAGCCCTTAACATTCTGTGATTCTGTGAAAATAGCATTAAATCCAGTGAAGGGAAGAAAGCAGATAGCAAGCAGAGATGAGACCAGACACTGGAATCTGACAGTATAAGGCAACAGATTATTAATGAAGGGACTTCTTTAAGTGTCTTGGTAATGTGGCAATGAGAAACCTCTTCTTACTGCTTCAGCAAACAGTGCATCTATAACATGGCATTGTGAAATCCTGGAATCTTTGTAAACAAGTACAGTTAGGAGAAGAATGTGATAAAAGGAAAACTTGGCCATCTTTCTTGATATACTGTCTTCTTCAGGAAATAATGTTGACACAGCCAGCATAGGCCTGCTACATCCAACTTTTATGCACATGTCCTCATTCCTATGGTTTAATAATCATAACGAACTATGAGGGGAACGTAAATAGTCTTCATTCCACATCTCCAAGGATAACAAGAAGAAGGAAGAGATTGCAAACATTGGTAATGACTTATAGAGCTGCACATTGCTTAAAACATTGGCCACGAGCCAAGAAATACCCCTCAAGGCTGCAATCAAGAACAGTTTTTGGCTCTGCACTGTGAACATAAATTTAATTTGATCAACAGAGTTGTTGCAACAGACGTGCTGTTTAGAGTCTGGAATTTGGTCTCTAAACTGGCACCCTTCACTGCAGCTAAAGCCTCCTGCACAGCAAAGCTTTGGGCTTATGAAATGCAGCTCTGGCTAACAGCTTCAGGTTCACTCTGATGATGACTAACGAGCGTCTTTGATGTATCTCCCTTGGCTAGCTTAGAAGTCTCTGCAACTTTTCATGCAGAAGTAGGAAAAATCTGAGAGTGGCGAAAATATTCCTCTCTGTTTTTGTGAGTGGATGATGATTTGAGGGAACGAAATCAGCTGAACTGTTGTTTTGTGGGTGTGAAGAGGCTCAACCTTCTGTTCTCAGTGGCTGTGCAAGTACAGAGGCAATCCCTGGACCGTAGGCCTTGCAGACTAAGAAGACAAAAGACATATATGTGTCCTCCACAGCCAGAATAAAACACCTGCCTGCCAGAAAATAGTGGCAGGAAGAATAGAGGGAAACTAAATAATTTTTTTTTTTAAATGAGTTTCTTAGAAAATTAGAGACCTTCTCAAAATATTTTAGATTTTTTTTGTTGAAATGTAAAAGGTACACAAAATTTAAGTTGAAGTTTGGAAAACTGAGGGTCTATTATTCATATATATATATGCCATCACAAATGTGTTTCCTGTTGGTATTACTAAAGTATTACTAAATACTGTTGGTATTGCTTTTGAGAAGAGAGACAGTTGTTAAGAGCAGAAAGTAATTTTCAACAAGCAACAACAAGATATAATGATCTGCATTTCAATATCTGAAGGAGACCTACAGGAAGGATGGGGAAGGACTGTTCAGAAGGGCCTGTAGCGATAGGATGAGAGGCAATAGTTTTAAACTGGAGCAGGGCAGGTTTAGGTTGGACATAAGTTGTAAGTTCTTCACGATGAGAGTAGTGAAATCCTGGAACAGGTGGCCCAGGGATGTTATTGAGGGATGTCCCTGGAGACATTCAAGATCAGACTTCACGTGGCCCTGGGCAGCCTGATCTAGTTGGAGGTGTCTCTGCTGACTGCAGTGGGGGTTGGATAAGATGACCTTTGAGGGTCCCTTCCAACCCAATGCAACCTATGAGTCTGTGGGAAAACCAAAGAATGATGCTGGCTAGTCCTGAATACCACATGCTGAATCTTACATGCTGACAGCCTGGTGACAGGGCAAAACAGAACCTTCTCCAGCCACGGGAACAAGATTTATAAAAATATAATCACAGGTTCCTCTTCAGCAAAAAGAAGCCAATGAAGCACAGAGAACCTTTCCCCATGTCAGAGACACAAGAGCCCCACATGAACTGCCTGAAATCTTCAGGAGAGAATCAGGAACTTCAAACAAACACGCCATAAAAGAGAGTTGGGTCACAGAATCAATTAACCAGATTGGAAAAGACCTCAGAGATCATCAAGTCCAACCTATCACCCAACACCATCCAATCAACTAAACCATGGCACTAAGTGCCTCATCCAGTCTTATTCTAAACACTTCCAGGGACAGTGACTCCACCACTTCCCTGGGCAGCCCATTCCAATGACCAATACCTCTTTCTGTGAAGAATTTCTTCCTAACATTCAGCCTAAACCTCCCCTGGAGCAGCTTGAGACTGTGTCCTCTCCTTCTGTCACTGGTTGCCTGGAAGAAGAGACCAACCCCCACCTGGCTACAACCTCCCTTCAGGTAGTTTTAGATGGCAATAAGGTCTCCCCTGAGCCTCCTCTTCTCCAGGCTAAACAACCCCAGCTCCCTCAGCTGCTCCTCATAGGCCTTGTGCTCCAGACCCCTCACCAGCTTTGTTGCCCTTCTCCGGACATGTTCGAGCAACTCAACATCTTTCTTAAACTGAGAGACCCAGAGCTGGACACAGTACTCAAGGTGTGGCCTAACCAGTGCTGAGCACAGGGGCAGAATGACTTCCCTGCTGCTGCTGGCTACACTATTCCTGATGCAGGCCAGGATGCCATTGGCCTTCTTGGCCACCTGGGCACACTGCTGGCTCACATTCAGTCTACTGTCAACGAGCACCCCAAGGTCCATTTCTGTCTGGCTGCCCTCCAGCCACTCTGTCCCCAGCCTGTTTTGCTGCATGGGCTTGTTGTGGCCAATGTGCAGAACCTGGCACTTAGATTGTGTTAAATCTCATGCCGTTGGACTCTGCCCATCTGTCCAGCCTGTCAAGGTCCCTCTGCAGAGCCCTCCTACCCTCTAACATATATCGACACCTGCTCCCAGCTTGGTGTCATCTGCAAATTTACTGATGATGGACTCAATCCCCTCATCCAGATCATCAATAAAGACATTGAACAGGATGGGGCCCAGAACTGATCCCTGGGGGACATCACTAGTGACAGGCTGCCAGCTGGCAGTGGCACCATTCACCACCACTCTCTGGGCTCGGCCCTCCAGTTCCTAACCCAGCACAGAGTGCTCCTGTCCAAGCCACAGGCTGACAGCTTGGCCAGGAGCTTGCCATGGGGGATGGTGTCAAAGGCCTTGCTGAAGTCCAGGGTAGACTACGCAGGCCATGAGCAAAAGGGACAGGCTAGATTTAGACATATTCTGAGTGTGTGATGTACTCTGAATATCACCTCAGCACTGGAACTGGTTGCTCAGAGAAGCTGTGGATGACCCATCAATGGGAAATGTTTAAAGTCAGGTTGGATGATCCAGTGATAGATGTCCAGAGCATGGGGGGGTGGATTAGATGATTTTTGAAAGTCTCTTCCAACCCAAACCATTCCGTGATTCTCTGATAACCAACAACCACCAAAATGAGCTGGTTCTTACAGTGTGAATGACTATTAAAAGCAATGTGACTTTTCCAAATATCACCTCTGTTTTTTTTTTTTTTAATATTATTACTTTTTAAACAGAAAAGCATTAACACTGCATTTTTTTGTTTTGTTTTGGTTGGTTGGTCATTTTTTTGTGTTTTGTTAGTTTGGGTTTTTTTTTTTTTGGGGGGGGGGGGGGGGTTGGTTTTGGTATTTTTACAAGGAATGGGACAGCTCAAGGAATTTGCAGTGAGTTTTAGAGTCTGTGACTTTCTTATTCAGATCCAGGCAGTACAAACAGAGGTGATGGTAAACTGTTGTGGTCAAAGATTTACTGTTCTAAGAAGAGGGAAGACAGAGTGGCAAAGTACAGAAGTGGTGAAACACAGGGGAGGAGGAAAACCAAGTACTTTGTCCACTGTCATCTCCAGACTTTATGTCTGACAGAAACAAACCAGGAAAATAATATGTTTATTTCCAGTGAGAAATACACAGCTTAACAAGCCAGCTAAAGCCAATATGGCAGTGGGAGAGTACAATAGTTTGTATCATTGTCATATGGCCAATGTGCACATTTGCTTACTGCAGAGGGGTCCCAGATGGACAGAGAAACATTTTCTGTACAGGGGAGATAGAGATCACAATCATTGTACCACTGTTACACCCATTCCCTACTTCACAAACCATGTCAGGTATCCATGGCATGGTGGTGTCTGAAGGTACAAGCTAACAGCATTGAACCCTGGAGAAAGAGTGAAGGAGCCACTCCAGGCTGCTAGGAGCAACTTCATGAGTAGTTAAAGCCCATGAGAATGGTTGGCACCTACTACTGTGAGCAAAAAGTTCGTTTGTGATTTAAGTCAAATCCCAGGCAAAGTGTGTTGCATCACTTAGAAGCACATACAGATTCAGGGCAGACTGAGGACATCAGTACTGTTGACACTCTGTCTTTCCTCTTCTGCCTCAGTAAGTCACAAAGGTGCTAACTGATAATTACCACCACGGGAATCTCGGGTATTTCACACCTCCTCAGCTTCCTCGATGGTGCTGAGGACAAACAGTGCAGCACTGGTTCCCATTAGTACCTCTGTGTAACCGTGCACCTATGGCTGAGATCCAGGGTCATAAATACTTCATCTGAGATCAGGTGCTGACCTGGTTCCAGGCCAACTCTAGCATCAGAGAATAGTGAAGACATCTCAAGGGCTTGCCTCTTCTCTTGTAGAAAAGGCAGTCACTGCCACAAGGGTTCCTGCCATTATCCACTGAGACTTGAGAAGGTCTCTTGACCTCCTTTATTGACCTCTCTCTATTGAGACCTGAAAAGCAGCTGGGACTTGGTCCAACACTATGCACACTGGTCACAAAATGACACTAGGCACAGGGCCACGGGTTATTCCCATTATTTAAGTAGAAGGATGTCCCCTTGCTAAGACTTGCCTTCCTACAAAGGCTCTTCATCATCCCCTTCATCCTCTGGAGTACCTGCCTGCCACAGATAGATGAGACCCAGTTACAACACTGTGGTTCCCCATGGTTCAGGAGAGCTGGGAACAAACATCCAGCCCCATCCAGCTGAGCTGTGCAACATGACCAAACAGATCTGCACAGGCAGAGCCATGCACACCGCCAGTGGAAATCAAAACCAGCGCACGCTGCAGGTTGGCAGGCACACTCTTTGGTTGGCTTGGGTTTTTGGGTCTTTTTTGAGCTGAGGCTCATCTTTCCCGATTATTTAAGCCACAGTCCCAAAGGAGAGAAAAGTGGGAAGAAACTGCTGCCTCCTCACAGGGTTCTCTCAGCAAGCTCCATGGTGCAGCTGAGAGGAATTCCGCCTGCTTTGCTAAGGACAAGCACAGCCCATGCCTTTGCAGAAGGACAGAGAAGAAGAGCCACGTGTGAAGGGAGAAGGCAGATAGGGCAGGATGCCCTGGGGCAGGGAGAAGCTCCCCAGCTTGTGTAACTTGCCAGGGCAGAAAATCGCTCTGACAAGTTACGCAGGCTTCTGCAGCAGCTATGAATTTGATCCTATAAAACAAAACAAAGTAAAACCCCCCAAGTGATCAACAACTTAATACATGCCTAGGTCACATGGCAGCAAGAGCAATGCAGAGCAAGGAACACTGGTTTTTTTTTTTTTTATTATTTGTTGGTTTTGTTTGTTTTTTATTTTAAAGTGGGAGCAAGGAGTGAAACTTGGGTGGGGCTTTCTACTACTGACTGGGAGGAAAAACAAGGTCTCTTTGCAACAGCTCTTGCCTTGTTTTTGCCCTCCCACAAGAGCACCAGGCTCCCAGGGCTCTGCCAGGGACAGTAATGCCACAGTTTTTCCAAGACTCACAGTTCCCAGTTTGTTCTGCAACCCGGACCAGCTTTGATACTGTATCACCAAGTCTCTTTGACTGAGTGGAGTGAGCTGAGGGCAGGAGCTTTGGCATGGTGCCTGGCAGGACCATCAGCAGCAGGCAGCAGTACTTAGCTGGGCTGCGTTTTGCAGGGAGGAGGGGGGGGGAGGGAGACAAAGGTATCAGGAGATCAGGAGTGGAAAGCGAGGAGGGAGGCTGGGAGGACAATTGTGCAGGGCAGCTGCATGACTGTGAACCTGAGTCATGCCAATGCAACACACCTGTGCAGTGGTGCAGCCCCCTTAGCCTCACTGCAGCCAGGAGCATAGACTTGCTGAGGTGGCATGCAGCTGAAAGCGCTCCCATAAGGACCTTCCTGTTTCTAACAGTGGTGTGAAGGAGATGCTGGCTGCTGCATGCATCCTGCAGCCACTGATGAGGTAAGTCTCCCTGGAGAGGGAGGTTTCACTGGCAGCTCTGTGTCAAAACCAGAACACTCACTGCCTGGTCAGATTTTACTGGTCTCAGTTATTTTTTTTCCAAAGACATAGGTCAAAATCATCTTGCCCGAAAGTGTCTCAAAGTGAAACAGTTTGTTTTAACTCACAGAAACCTCTGGGGGTTGTACTGTGCTGTCTTCACCTCTCTTCATTTTCTTTCATTTGTTGACAAATTGTCAACAAACCACTTTGTAGTTCTGACAATTTTCAAAGTAAAACTCTGTTGTTTCTTTACCCACTTCTCTCATGCAGTTTCTTGTTATACATCTGCAGATCTTACCCTGGAGCTCATTTTCAATACTCTTGTTCATAGAGTTGGAAGGGACCTCAAGGATCATTTAGTTCCAATCCCCCTGCCATGGGCACGGACACCTCACACTAGATCAGGTTGCTCAGAGCCACATCCAACCTGACCTTAAAAACCTTCAGGGATGGGGCTTCCACCACCTCCCTGGGCAACTTGTTCCAGTGTCTCACCACCCTCATAGTGAAAAACTTCTAACTTCCAGTCTGAATCTACCCATTTCTATTTTTATTCCATTCCCCCTAGTCCTATCACTACCTGACACCCTAAAAAGTCCCTCCCCAGGTTTCTTGTAGGCCCCCTTCAGATACTTGAAGGCCACAATAAGGTCACCTCGGAGCCTTCTCTTGTCCAGACTGAACAGCCCCAACTCTCTCAGTCTGTCTTCATAGGAGAGGTGCTCCAGCCCTCTGATCATCCTCGTGGCCCTTCTCTGGACACTTTCCAGCACTCTCTATCTTTCTTGTCATAGGGGCTCCAGAACTGGATGCAGTACTCCAGGTGGGATCTGTCACAATAGGCCAAAATAACAGGTCAGCCAATGGTCTCCTTGTCTGTTTCATCACAAGGAATGCAGCAAACCAGCCTTCCCAGAGATAGCACAGCCAAACCCCTGCTGTCTTACACCATGAGGTCCTTGTGTAGATAACATTTTTTCCTGGCAGTGCTAAGCTTTACTGATGAATCTTGTGTGCACATATGTAAAACTGCCTAAGTGTGCATACCTGAAGCTGAAAGTGGTGCATGGGGCCAGGCTCCTGCCTCCTCACACATGGCTCAGCCAGGAGCTGGCTGCAGTACACACTTGACTCAGCTCTTTTCTTTAAACCTCTCTGGTGCAGTTAAAGCAGCACAGTCTCAAAAGCAGCTACACTGATGCTGCTATAAAAATACAGGAAGGGAAACCAGATTTGACAGAGTATAGCACCTTCATAGTAGCATAACTGTTCACACCAGTAGTCGTACCAGCACCACTCTTGTTGTGGAAATGCACATTTTTTCTCTGTCTGAAAGTCCTCTGTGGGCAGAAGCACTGTGGAGAGATGAGGTCTCTGTGCTACTTGGCAGGAACAGTTTATGTCTTGCACAGTATCCTTCTATTTTAGAGGAACCAGAAACATAAAGGAGAATATTTGTTTTCCTTTTAAAAATAGCATGTTCTAAGGAATGTCTTTTTCAACTGCAAAAGGATACGAGATGGAAGTGATACAGGACCGAATAACCCACCTGGAAATACTTTGTATGGAAAAACAGCTCAGCAAATTTTGGGATTCTGCCATAGAATTACCAAACAGGCCTTGCTAGATATGATTTGGGTTTGTGGGCAGCTTTTACAGCCCAGCAGGGTTTCCCAAAGCTGAGGTGCTCCTAAGCTGCCTGGCATTTATTCCAGTCCTGGTTGTTGGCCAAAGCGATTCTATTTGTGAGAGTGAACAAGTTATGACTTGGAAGAAGCTCAATTCTTGCACACTGAGGACTCTGGAGACACAGAATTGGACAAAAACTTCAGAGGAAGGTATCAGAACACAGGAGTCAGTAAGGAGATGGCATGCTCCTGCAAATTTCAGCTATTTAGGACATGGTCTGCAGGCTATGAGACAACTCATATGCAGAAGTAAGCGAACCTGGATGCAGCAGGAGAGTAAGAGGCTTCCTGTAAGATCTGCCTTTAGCTCCCACTCCAAGGAGATTGCACATCAGTACATCTTTATTCTGACCATAGAGTGGTGGATTCCAGTGGCTTCTCCACAGCTGTGACTCTGCACCTCACCCTTCATGGTCACAAGCGACAGGAGCAAGAGCACAGTGTTTAAAAACATGAGAATTTTCAGAAGTCTATAGCAGGACCTCCATTGTGCTCTCTTCAAGAGAAGGGAAAAACAGTTCAATCAAAAGGTAAAGACTAGGACACCCCCAGTATAAAGATGAAAAAGGACCACAAAAGAAACTATTCAATCTGCTACAGGACAGTTGAACTCTGATACCCATGGGGCCCCTAGGTAGCATTTCCAAACAAAAACTTATTGGGAGGGTGGGGGATATGGAGGGCAGAGGGGAAGGGGTGAAGGAAAATGTAGAAAAGAAGGAAAGAAGTTCCATGGAAAGCTGCCGTTCTTCATGGAATCAAACACAGAACTTCTTGGAAGTTTACCAACCAGGAATTTTTGTGTGGAAAAATGCTACCTGCAGGTTGGGCACTGTGCAAGGAAAAATACACACCAGTTTTGGACAGGAACTGAGTTAGGGGTCTAGATGTGTTCACTCTAAAACACCTGCCAAACAGTCCCTGCTATATCAGACACTTCCAACTCCTGGGTTTTTTTTCTGTAGCATATTATAGGTCTGTCTTTTGGTCCCTGACTGTGCATCCACAGAGTTTTTGGGATGTGCTGGTGAATTCTGGAGAACAGCTTCTCCATTACAGTTAGTGGTGCTTCAGTCTTATGGGAGTCTCAGGAGCTTTTTTTCTGAGTTTGACACCTGCACTTGACCAGAAGCCTTATGCCTCCCACCACGCTGCAGTGAGGGCATGGAAGGGGAGGGATATCAAACTGTGGCTTTTCAGGGGTGGTAACATGACTGTTTTGTTTAGCCCAAGAGGGGCCTTCCTCCTCTCACTGAAAAGTGCCCTTGATCTATATTCTGTCTCATGCATGATAACGAGAGATTTCATTTTTTTTCCCCTAGCCCTCTTCAAACTCTCCTTCTTTATTCAATGCTTGTCACAGCAGTATTGGAGCACCCACCTTTTCCATCTGCTTATCTGCATACACCAGCCCATGCAGTTCCTCTCCCCTGTGTTTCAGCTTGTGCTTAATGTGATGCTGTTTTCAGTGAGTCAAATCCGATGAGGCATCAAGATGAACTAACTTTCACCTAGGGAAGGCAAAGTGCTGAAACTCCCCTTTGGTTCTGCACCATAAGCAAACCCTTTGTCTGGATGGGTTTATGTTTCCTTGCTCTACCTGTCCCCAGTCTCATTGTTGCCCTTGGAGCCACAGACTGTATGGACCTCCAGCAAGCAGGGCCTTCCACCTGGGGCTGCACTGAGAATACCTTATTGTTTCACTTTCATTTGGAGGGAGAAGTCTGTTCCTATTCTCACCTGGGGTGTAGCACAGCTCTTGAGCAGGACTAGTAATTCTGGTTTCCTCACAATACCAACTTTATCAGCCAGAAAAAAGCTGAACTCACGAGTTTTTCCAAAGAGCCTTGCTCTGAGTGTCCAGAGATGGGACTGAACATGGCCACTGGTGCAAGCAATCTCTCTCATGAACACATAGAACAGCTCAATATCCTCCATCTCCTGCACTTTCATGCTCCAGTTGTGCAGAGGATGACAGATCTTGGACACGATTCAGTAGAGCCAACATATATATCTCTATATATGCATATATGTAGGTGTGTATCTGTGCATGAAAGGTAGGCTAAATGCAGTTCTTGCTTTTGGATAGTACAAAGCTAACATTTTTGCTGGTAAAGAGGGCAAAGAGAAGGCACAGCAGAGCTGACCCCACATGGTGTCATCACTGACATAGCAGGAGAGCTGGCCGCAATAATACCCTTATCAGCTCAAAGCTGCCTTCTCTGGTGGAAGTCAAGTAAAAGGTTATGTGCCTGTTCAGCATCCTGTCACTTAGATAGGAATAAGCTCAAGGAAGACCGATCCAGAAGCTAATGAGAAGGAGGAGACTGGGAATGTACTGAAAAATGCTCTGAGACAGGAGGAAGAGGGCACAGAGGAGCCAAGTCTGTCTCTCTGTCCCAGTGTTGAAACATTCAAGCTTGCACCGACAGAGAGTCAAGTGATCTGTGCAGGAGTGCAGGCACCTTCCCTGCAGAGAAAACAGATGCTGCACCAGGTCAGGACATCACATGGAGAGAGGATGAGTGCAGGCAAGAAGGATGAGAGGTTTCCAAGGAGCAGTACCATAAGTAGCTCTGAGGGGCTGTGACTGGCAGGGAGGTGTGGTCAGACTGGGATTTTAGTTGCTCTGAAGAGGTAGAACATAATGATTGAGAAGAAAAATGAAACTAAGTATTTTTTGCCAACTGAGAAAGCATTGGAAGGTGGTAGCTGACCCTTAGGAATAGGGTGAGTGAGCCAGAAAGGAGCTGTGATAAGGGTGTGGAGGGGCAATTAATGTGTTCTGTCAAGGCTTGGCATGTGCTTCCTCATGTCTGTGTGTCTTAAAAGCTTAAGGAGCTGATTCTCTCTTCCCTTCTTAGGCTGGTAACTTTCGCTGGTGTAGGCAGGCCTGTGTCAATGTTGTGGCAATGGCAGAGGAGTTTTGGGCGAAATGGGGAGTAGGAAGAAGGCTTGTGAAGCAGTATGTGCATTTCTGAGGTGTGAGGATCAGCGAGAGTCAGCTGGGAATAGGTGACCTGGCTCCTTCCCTTTAGCCAAGGGCAGCAGGCACAGCTGAGCTGTTTACATCAGAAATGTTGTTGATTGTCTCTCCAGGCATAAGTGAAACAGGAAGTCTGCCACCCTCAGAAGGTAACTTTGGCTATGCCTTCAGCCAGCTCTCGGTGAAGGAAAGGGAGACATGCCTTTGGGAGCTCCAGCTGGGGCTCCTCCTTTGGCCACAAAGGCATGGTCATACTTGTGAAAGCTACCGTAGGCTACCCAACACTCCTGCCAGCCATGTGCAGAGGACCCTGAGCGTCAGCAAGCTGTGACAGGAGCTGTACAAAAGCTGTAGATATGACCGCCTTGCCTCCAAAATGCCTGACATCCAGGAACACAGCAAATGACTTCATCTGAAGTGCAACAGCAAAGGACAGTACAGATCTGCTCCAAAGAGAGATGTTAAGTCTGGGATCTCAGCTAGGATCCACCAGCCACAAGGGGAGCATGCCTTCAGCAGGGCTAACAGTGCTTGTGCTGGTATCTGCTGGTGGAAAAGGCTGTTGCTGCCTGCCTGTCAGCTTCTCACCAGCATGGGGATGTCTATGCAAGGTGATCCTGGAACACTGCAGGGGCAGAGACATCCAAGCAACCTGAGATAGGTGTAAAGTAAGGCATAACAGGATAGTGGTAAGATTGTCTAGTACATGGCTACACAGCCCTCAAAACCAGCATACTCTATACCAAATAGATTTACTGTGGCTCAAAGGAGGATTATTTACTAAGACCACTTCTTTTTTGTTTTTTTCGTTTTTACAGGAAAAAGTGGTGCCTCATCAAAAGATAGGGCTCTGAACCCTCCTAAAAAGAAGAAAAAAAAAATCTAACCCAAGACACAGCAGGAATGATCCCACAGACGATCCACCTTGTACCTCCTGTGAGAGACCTGGCTGGAGTTGTGCTGGTCTCTTCTCACAGGCATTTAGTGATAGAACAGGAGGGAAAAGCCTCAAGCTGGGACTGGGTAGGTTTAGACTGGACTTTAGGAAGCATTTTTTCCCAGCAAGAGTGGTCAGGCATTGGAACAGGCTGCCCAGGGAGGTGGTTGAGTCACCAACCCTGGATATGTTTAAAGGCCGTTTGGATGTGATGCTTGGGGATATGGTTTAGGGGTGAACCTTGTAGAGTAGGATTAATGGATGGACTTGGTGGTCCTGAGAGTCTTTTCCAACCTGAATGTTTCTGTGATTCTATGATTCTGAACTCAATACAGTAGAGCCACTGTGTCAGGAAGTACAGAACAAACCCACATCCCGTCAGAACTAACCCACTTGTAGCTTTGCATCCAAAAATATTAGTCCATTTATTGCTCATTACAAATTCCCTCTGTATCTTCTCAGTTGTGGTGCATGCTTGAGATGTTAAAGCTGGCATTGTCAGTCTTAAACGCAGTGTTTGAGATCTATTTACTCATTAAATTTCAAATGCAGGACACTTTCAAAACCTTTTCCTAAGGGCATCCTTGTAGTCTGTTCGAGAGAGAGTTACTGTTGTTTTTCTTCCTACCCTGAAGGGCTGTTTACTGTAGCATCTTTCCCTTTTAATCCTCTTTTCCTTTCATGTCTGACAGTGTTAAACCCAACACAGGGGTAAAAGGCAGATCTTGCACATTATAATTGCCTGTAGTTAACTGAAGAAAAATGTTTCACAATTAGGGGGTCACATTTCATAAACTAGCACTCAAGAAGCTCTTTCCTATGTTTTCCAGATAATACCTCTGCTCTTCCACATCCTAGGTTTGTATGGATAGATTTTGAGAACTGATCCTGTAGGTTGATGTGCACTCTGTACAGAGACTGGGCTGCCACAGAAAGGATTTTTCTTAGGAGACCCCACACAGAGAAACAGTCTTGAGGTGTGCACACTGGAAAGTGGGCAGTACTGAGATGCTGAACTGTGACAGAAAACATCATGTTTCAAAACTGGCCTCTGTTTCTGGTGTTTGGTTGTTGATTTTTTTTTTTACAGGGTGTCTTGATTTCTCTAGCTCTTTTTGCCCTATATCTGAGAACTTTAGGACTGTGAATGTATTTATCTTCATGACTTTTCTGTATGGTGGTGTGGGGCTCCACATTGTACAAATCTGAGAGGGTATCACTTGAGGACCTCTTTCTGCAGCAGTGCCAAGCATCCCCTGATTTCCTCTTCCCCTCTCCCACCACTCACTCACCTCTCAGCTGCTCCAGTTTCAGTGCTGTGTGGGAAACAAATCACAGAACACATCCAGGTTAAAAATAGCTGAGAAAGAGAGAGAGAGAGAGAAATTAATTCCAGAACCTGGACTGATATTCTACATGTACGTCCAAAGCCAATACAACAGAACTTTTATAGCTCAGCTGTCCAGCTCCAACAGTAATTTTTCCCTGATTTCACATAGGACAGAAAGGCAGAATTTTTGAAAGCTATTGACTTCTTTTCTAAATTTTGTGTAAATTGATGGCTGGATGAGGGATAGAGATCTTAATTAGAGAAATGCAGCCAGCAACTAACTGGGTAGTGAGCATGTGCACAGTGACTGACCCTGTGCATGCATTGGCTGGTCAGACAATATGCATGTACGTGACTGCTGCCTAATGAGGAGTCTTACAGCATATAGGGAGGGAAGAGTTGGGCTTGTTGCAGCTATTTTACTTTAGGAGGAGGGGGGAGAAGGGAAGCAACTATGAAGCAAAGGTCACAGACCCACAGGAAAATAAAAGCCATTAGTTCCCCTGCTTACAAAGGAATTTGTTTAAAAAAAAACCCCACAACCCCCCAAAATTCTATAAAATAAGATCTCTTCCTCTAGTGAGTTTGTGAATCAAGTGAATAGTTTCTCATCCAATTTGGGTGAGAACTGAGCCTCAAATTCCTGTCCAGACTCCAGTAACCACTTCTGCTTTTAGCACATTAAACACCAATGGAAAGCATGGACACTGATTTTTTTCCCCATACTCAAATGTCACTTAAAGCTCTTGTTTTTCGTGAGTATTTCTTTTGGGCACTTGCTTGATAATCTGTTCCTACCTGTCTTCTTTCTAATCTGCAATGGTTTGCTAAGAGCTCTGCTCCATTCTCTACTTTTGTCTCCTTCATGCCTCCTCTCTAACCAATTAACGGCCTCCAACTTTAGGACAAGGGCCATTGGATAATAAACTACAGCACAGAAACTTCTACCTCAACATGAGGAGGAACTTCTTTACTGTGAGGGTGAAGGAGCACTGGAACAGGCTCCCCAAAGAGGTTTTGGAGTCCTCTTCTCTGGACTTTCAAGACCCGTCTGGATGCGTTCCTGTGTCACCTGCACTAGATGGTATGGTTATGTGGTCCTGCTCTGGCAGGGGGGATGGACTTGATGATCTCCAGAGGTCCCTTCCAACCCCTAACATCATCCTGTGATCCTGTAGTACAGGGTGGTAAATAAAATATTTGTCTTTGAGTACTTTGGCATGAACAAAAGTTGGCTCTTCCTGCCCACATCTTCTCACGGAAGAGAGACCTTGGGTCTCCTTGCTGCATTTGCTAACCTGCAGAGGGGACTGGGTGGGAAGGAAGCCACAGAGTGGAATGGGACGCATGAGCTGTAGCCCATGGACAGAAGTGGAAGGGTCTATATGTTGCTGTGTTCATGTAATTTTTCCAGCAGCTCTCCCAAATGAGGCTCTTGCCATCAGGTATCCATGTTCACGAGACAAACTGCCAAGCATGCAGCATCTGCCTGCACATGAGGGATGCAAGCTGAGCTGTGTGGCTGCTTGCCTCTTGTCTTGGAAAGGGAATAGCAGACTCTGTGTCAGAAGCAGACACAGTCTTTGGTAGGGAAAGCTTTAATCAGAATAAGTCTCTGATAGAAACTGGGTCTGTTTCAACCACTTGTGAGTTTCTGTAGCCTTTGTTTTCTCCAGTAGCAGAAATTATCATCACTATAGGCTGGTCTCCAGTGGGAAACCAGAGATTTTGGGCAAGTGGGGATTTTCCTGTTGCAGGAAATCCCTGGGTGGCAACAACCCAGTGTAGTGGCCTCTGTGACATCCCCACTGCAGACATCCAGGAACAATACTGGGAGTTGCACCCAATGTGATCTGTTTGCAGATATTCCAATCTCACCACAGGTACAGAGAAGACTCCTGGGGGATATGCTTGTGTCAGTTCCCTTGTCATTGCATAGCTCTGGGTCTGCTCCAGTCTATGCACTGGGATAGCCGCTAGAGATCAGCTCAGCTCCTGCAAGAAAAGTATCTTTATAGAACTTCCTAGCACTGATTTCACTTTCAGAACTAGTTTCTCTGAGGATTTTTTTCCCCAAATAGAAGTATGCAGCCATGATGCAAAGGTGCCACTAGGGACCTGTAAAGGAGATCTGAAACAGAAACTAGGGATGCCTTGTTGGAAAGGGGTGCTAGAAGGTCCCACCTCACCAGATACAGGAGGTTAGGAAGTGCTGGTGAATCCTTACCAAGATGGAGTAGCTTCATGCAGAGCACAGCTGCCCTTACATTGCTGTAAGTGATATTAGGATCTGGATTTATCCTCAGGTAACTACAGAATTTGGGTGAGTGGTGGCAGTGAAGAATAAGCACAAAGCTGGCAGAAATTGTGTAATTGGTTTATCAAAGGCCCTTCTCCTCTCCTCCAGTCACATTTTAACAGCACCCTGTTTTATTCCACATGTCAGTGGACAACAAAATCATTACTGATCAGCCTTGCCTTAAGCAAGAAGATGCATGTGAACGATAAAGCACTAAGCCACACTTTCCAAAGCATGTGTGCAAAAATGTCTCTTCTACAATATATAAGCAGCATGTGGTCTGGCTGTGGCAAGCAGCAACAGGAGAGGGAAAGGGGAGCAGATGGAACCTGCACATGAGTGACAAGAACGGATGTAGGCTCAGATCAAGTTTTGTAGTGTGCAGAGGCTAAGCTTTTGAACAGCCTAAAATAATAAGCACACTTTAAGGAGGACTGCATCAATGGGCATGCAAATAAACATGCTGAATGGTGAAACTGCAGAGGACACAGCAATGGAGACAGTGATAGATACAGAGCGTGTGAAAAGTTCAGTCTGACACCTGGGCCATGAGTTCTATCAAAGGTGTGCACATTTTAGAAGTATCAGCCTCCCTGAAACCTCAATGACTTTGCAATAAAACATCAGGAAATGATAAGCTGGGGTCAGAAAGGTCTGAGAATTCCGCACAGCTGAAACAAAGATTGAGCAAGAGGAATTAGCATCAAGAAATGAGATTCAGATGTTTAAAGCTGAGTGTCTGAACCAAGTTAATATAATGCACCATGTTTCACTTCAACATGGATATTTGGATCATGCAGCTGGGAAGACCTTCCCATGATTGTGAAATGCACCAGCTCTCTGGATCTGAGAAGGATGGGACAGATGCATCTGCCTGGATATGAGCAGGCTATAAATGATGAATTTGGATTACAGCCTTTACTGTCCCAGTCCAATTTTACCAGTTTCCTGGACCAATACCACAGAAAACAAGCTGTATGAAGCTCCTATCTTCACGTATTCTGGACTTGCTCTCTCTCTCTTTCTCCATCTTTTCATGGACTGAAAATGCTCTCTGTCTATCTTGACTGTGAAACACTCTAGTGATCAGCATCCCTTACTCTCTTACTTTCAGCATATTCTAGTAAATACTTATCCAGCTCTCCAGCCTTTCCAAGGGAAACTACCCTCTGTTTAGTGTTGGAGGTGAATGCTCTATAATCTATTTACAACCCTGCAATGGTAATATGGGACAATTGCATCTTCATTTGTCTTCACATATGCATAGAAGGAAGCCTTTATCCATATTAATCCAGTCCAGCACCATGACCACCAAAACTTGCACACTTTCAGTGCTAAACTTTTTATTCAGGCACATTTCAGATGGGTTTATATTGGCTTACAGATATACATTTTGTGTATTGTGTAAACTGCTTCAGTCTAGCAAAGTAATCTGAGAGTCCAAAAGTGGCCACCTGAAAGCCACACCCCTGGGAAATAAAAATCCCATGGGCATGAGGGTTTTGCAGGCTGGCAACTCATTTTGCTCAGAGTTGTGATAAATTACATTGCTGGTGGGAGTAACTCTTTCCTGGGATGAGATAACACAATCAGCAGTCCTTGGGTGAGAAACTAATTAACTGGAGACAAGTGTAGATTCTCTAACAATACTCCTCCATGCACTATCTGCTCATGGTGACCAGTTCTTGATTGGGGTGATAGTGTACAGAAAGACAAGACAATGCAGATATTAAGCTCTCATATCATAGATCTTTTCCTTTGCTCTATTTACACGTGTTTTCATTGCAGCTAGACATGCACAGTTAAAGGCCAAAACCCTCTGGTACATCTTTAGGGAAGCTAAATTCAAATTTGACAGTGATTTATGCTGTGAACAAAACAGACTGGGGTGTGTTCTCTTGCCTGTCAGTGAGTTGCACAGCAAAGCTCTTACATATGGCAAGCTCCCCTCCCACGGCCACCTCCCAAACAAGAAAGGGAGGTACCCTCCCTGGAGGAAGAGTGTCTCAGGGAGGACTCTGAGGTGAAGCTGTGCCAGGGGATGCTTGAACCTGGGCCTGAGCCTGTCCCCTCTCCGAGGGCAGATACAGCCATGCTAAAATCACTTCTTTCACAGTATCTCCAGCACTTGCTGGTTTCGGAAGATTCTGTGGAAAGTTCAGCATCTCCTACCACTTGAAGCTGAAGTGCAGGGCCTAGGTTTTCCACCCATGCTACAGGAAGCTGGTTGGGATTTAGTCTGTTGCTGATGGCTTGAAATTTTCATTTGCAGCTCTTCTCTAATTCTTTTAAAGACATGCATCATAAAGACCCAGAGAGGCTGCACAAATTTACCAAAGTGGTGGGAATAGAGGACATTTGTTACCACAATGAAGCTTTTAATATACCTAGACAACAGTGAAGCAGCAGAGATTGACCTGGGCAAGCACTCTCCAACATTCTGTCAGGTCCTGTAGATACAAACCTTGGTGCTGATAGCTACCTGAAGTCCATGCCCACAGCTGTCAGCCCTCCTTGTGTGCCACCTGGTGTACTCAGACATCAGCACTTAGGGGATGGGATGCATACTGGGGCATTTTTTAATTTAAAATTTACAGCATTACTGATGCCTCATAGAGAGTTGGGTCACTTACTGATTATGGTGAAAGGGACTGTGTGTATCCTGGAGTAGCCTACCTCCCCATATGTCTCCAACATGGGATGAGATCTTTGGGAGAGGTCATGTGGATATATACCAAACACATCCCTGATATAAACAGGTCTACTCCCATACTCTTCATGTGTGGGCCATGTGGGAAGACAGGACATGCTGCTTGGAGCCCATACTTCCCCACAAGCCTCAGTCCTGAGACATCCTAGCCATTTGGTACCCGGTGGTAACTGGCAGAGATCTGGTAAAGCCTATGGCGCTGTCCCATTTTGCTGCAGCTATGCACAAGAGCTTTAGTGACAGTAGCTCCTCTCACCCTACCATATCAGCACAGAGAGTGAGCGGTGCCAACCACATTGTAGAGGAACAGAGATGAGGTATTGTGATGGTTTGAAACTGTCTTTTTAATTTTTCCTTGCAAAGTTCAAGACTGAGCTAGCCTGGTTATTGTTGTTGGGGGGGGGGAATTTCAGCTCACACCGACACAGGTATCTAAAAACAAGGAAGAGAATTCACCCCCCTCCTTGGTCCTCCTGATTGCACCTGCCATTAGAATTACCAAAATGATCCAGTAACATCACTCACTGAAAACTCAAAATGGGCAAGTTTCCTGGGAAAATCATCTGAGGAAACAGGCTTGTCTCAAGAACATCCCTGTCAGGTTAGTTCTCTCTCAGGCCTGTGATTCACTCCCCACTCAGCCAGCACTGGCTGACCACGCTTTGAATGCCTTGGGATAAGAATTGTGTTATTCTTTCCTGTCTCTGGCTTGTCACAGTCAAAATTATTACTCATTTTGTGGGGGATTCGTTTTCATGCACTCTTTAAGTAGGGGGTTTCAGTGGGCTCCACCCAAACCACCGAAGTAAGCACACAAAGAAATCAACAAACACCTTTGACATGATGCTTTCCTTGCCCAAATTAGCATCAAGCTGGTTTACACCCAGCAGACCAGAAGAAAAGGTTAGTTTATAATATGTGCTGTAGCATTGCTTGCTTGAATTTTAGTACTCAGCAACTTTGATAAATTCTCGATGCAGCTTGCAGACATAGTTAAGGATGTCTCTACTGCCTATGCAGAAAGCTGGTCATTGTATCAAAGTTGTCACACCAAGGCAGGAAGGTTATATCCAAGCGACAAGGAACTACAAATGCTTGTATTCAGATGTAGGGGTTTGCCACTGTCCAGGTATTGGTCTCTAAATTTGACCAAAACCCACTTGAATCAATTCAGAAGAAAAAAAAAAACAAACCACTACCACTTGCTGCACTGACACCCATATTACTCACAGGCTAATCCTGCTGTTGCAGAGGGAAGATGCTCCACTATCAAGATGTTTGATGTGACTTTGAAAAGATGGGTTTACCGAAAATCATATTAGACACTTACATAGAGTAAAAACCTTAAGTGGCTGTGCTTTAAAAAAGGCTAACAAAAGAGTATGTACCCTGCAATTAGGCATATCTTACAGGGCTGTGTATATGCTACACATACAACATCCGCACAACAGGTAAACGTGGAGCAGGAACTGAAGCTCATTGAATCAGTTAATTGTTTCCTGGCAATAAACTAAGAGATGACTTTTTACACATCTGAAAAAAAATCACAAAGGTAGGTAGGATGCTTTCAGAAGTTTTTCCTGAAGTCATAGAATCATAGAATCAGTCAGGGTTGGAAGGGACCACAAGGATCATCTAGTTCCAACCCCCCTGCCATGGGCAGGGACACCTCACACTACATCAGGATGGCCAGAGCCTCATCCAGCCTGGCCTTAAACACCTCCAGGGATGGGTCCTCAACCACCTCCCTGGATAACCCATTCCAGGCTCTCACCACTCTCATGGGGAAGAACTTCTTCCTCACTTCCAGCCTGAATCTCCCCACTTCCAGCTTTATTCCATTTCCCCCTAGTCCTGTCACTACCTAATAGCCTAAAAAGTCCCTCCCCAGTTTTCTTGTAGGCCCCCTGCAGATACTGGAAGGCCACAAGAAGGTCACCTTGGAGCCTTCTCTTCTCCAGACTGAACAGCCCCAACTCTTTCAGTCTGTCCTCATAGGAGAGGTGCTCCAGCCCTCTGCTCATCCTGGTGGCCCTTCTATGGACACCTTCCAGCATGTCCATATCCCTCTTGTAATAGGGTCTCCAGAACTGGACACAGTACTCCAGGTGGGGTCTCACCAGAGCTGAGTAGAGGGGGAGAATCACCTCCCTTGACCTGCTGGCCACATGTCTCTTGATGCAGCCCAGGATGTGATTGGCTTTCTGGGCTGCAAGTGCATATTGATCGTGTGTCTCTGGGGTAAAACACAGCTAGAAATTACTGTTAAGGAACTTCTGTTGGGCTCTGGTGGTTTTGATGTAAACCTAACTGCTGCTGGAGTCACATGTGCAACTGCTGCAGGACCGCCACTGGAGAAAAGACCAGCAGGAGAACACAACCAAGTGTGTCCCTCCTCCCTTCTTTCTCTGCCTCTCCACTACAGGATAGGAAATCTGAGAAAAGACAGATAAACCAGAGTTTAAGATTATTTCAGTGGCTCTATCAGGCTTTTGCACACAAACAGGATTCACAAGCATTTCGGGTTGATTTCCTCTCATTTCTGATCTTTGTGCATCCCTGCTCTGTTCTGGTTTACTATTCTTCAGCTCCCTGTACAAACAGGATCTTTCTTCAACAATGTTCTGCCACATCATCTTCCTTCCTTTGTATACAGGCTGATACTGCGTGTTACACACCACGCAGCTTCCTAAGGCACCTCATTTCTCAACACCAGCAAAAACAGGAACCAAAAGCAAAGCAGCAATCAAGCACTAAATTCTCACTGCAGTTTAAAACTGAACCCTGGAAAGTTTCTGATTCAAGATGACTTTTCAGATAACGGATTTTTTTTCCGGTTTAGTGCTTTGGGTGCCACACTGCAGGATACGTGCAAATGAGGGACTTCTACTTTTTACCAGATTCAGATGCCTCTCCAGAGAGGTCTGCAATGCTGACCCAGGCTTTTCCTCACCGCCCCCCCCCCCCCCCGCTTTTTTTTTTTCTTTTGCTGTTAAAAGTGAAGCTAGCTGAGCAAAGTGCACACTGCTTCATTGTTCACCTCTTTCCTTCTGTCTCAGAAGGTTTGCTGTCTGATTTTTTGCTCTGAGGAGATTAGATAGCATGTCCTCAGGGAGAGGAGAAAACCACAGGGCGCATTGCACATTGCACAAATGCTCTCATTACTCTGAAGCCTGAAGAAACAAGGAAGGAAGCTTGAGGCTGGTGGTTTGGCAGGTGTGGGGCCTTTTTTACACAGACATCTGTTTCAAGTGGTAGCTCTGGGTTCGGGGATGCACAGGGAATGCCTGCCACCCCCACCCTTTCTCTGTGTCATGGCACAAGGGGGTTTGGGCTCCCAAAGAAGCAATGTCATCCATTTGCCCAAGCTGTGCTTCAGGACTTTGCTCTCTCTATTTGTGGGGCAGGGCAGCAAAAGGAGACGATTCCTCCCTGTAAACTGGCAACTGGGTAATGCAGCTGCTCCCCTGCTGCCAGAGACAGAGGTGCTGCTGCTGCCACACCAGTGTGCATGAAATGGATGGGGTTAGAGTACAAAATGGCAGCCTTGCAGTACCTTGCAGAAGGATGGAGAGAGACTGTTTACAAAAGGCCTGTAGTGATAGGACGAGGGGCAATGGCTTCATACTAGAGAAGGGCAGATTTAGAGTGGGTATCAGGAGGAAGTTCATTACTATGAGGGTGGTGGAACACTGGAACAGGTTGCCCAGACAGGTGGTTGAGGCCCCTTTCCCTGGAGATATTCGAGGTGAGGGTCAACGAGACCCTGGGCAGCCTGATCTAGTTGGGGATGTCCCTGCTGACAGAGGGGAGGTCAGACTAGGTGACCTTTAGAGGTCCCTTCTGGCCTGGACCAGTCTATGATTCTAAATACACAAAGTTTGAGGCAAAGACCTGATGAAAACAGTTTGGATGCTAAAACATACACCACATCAAAATGAACTTCTAAAATCTCACTAGATTATTTCTAGTGGTTTGGGTAACACTGCTAGTGATCCCATTGCAGTTTTGAATGAACTGCTTCCTTTGGCAGGATGTTAGCACACACTCTCCACTAAGCCCTGCACCGTGTCTGAAGGAATTCATTAGTGCTTGACAGTTAATTATCCATGGAATAACACATCTGGAATCCCCACCTTAGAGACAATCCAGAAAGGAACTGCAGCTTTTAGGGCCAGATCCTGCTCTGCTAAAACACATGTGGGGAGGAAAAATGGGTTTGCATAATTTCTTCCCCAGTGGGGATTCTCTGGGGCAAGTAAGCCTTGAGCCACATTGTTGTTTCAAATGACAGTCAGTTCTTTCTCCTGTAGTTCACTGCTGACTTTAATGAACATTTAGCAACTTAATTATCTTTAAGACTGCTACTCCTCTGCTACAGATTGCTGAAATTGGTCAGTGAATTCAGGAGTTATTGGGGGAAGGGCAGATATGCAGAAAAGCACAGAATGAGACCTATTTAGACAGCTGCCCATGCAATTGCAGACCCTCGTTTCCATAAGAAATCAAGCTAAAGTCATTTCAAGGTGAGGGATAGTTGTTAATGGTTCCCAGCACATTCATTAATACATCCCAAAATGCGTCTCAATCGCATTGCCTTGTCCACCGACAAGGAGACTCAGTCAAGGGCTCCTTTAGTCTGGCTAGGAGAGGAGCTACAGTTTCTGAGACGGGCTTCATGGGGACTGCTGGGCTTTATGGCTTCCCCAGAGGGTTTAAGTTTTGCTGTGCTGACTGAGCAAGGACTGGGAGAATCAACTCCTGTCTTTGCTTCATGTTGAAAGGACAGAAAAAAAACCCTGTTGATATCCACAAAATCCTGGCAAAATGAAGGCCTAGGCAGTATTTTGCCATTCTTAGCAGCACAGACAGGATTTCTCACACAAAGCATCCCACTGCCATGTTTAACATGGTCTCTAGAGCCACCATGCCATTTATGTTGGTCACCTGTGAGAAGCACCATGGCAGTACTTACAGAAGTCTAATTTAATCTAAACTTTGGAGTTGGAGTCCAAACTAAAATTGTTTTGTTCTCAGCATTAAAAGCAAAACTAAGAGAAGAAAGACACACAAGGAAGCCTGATGTTCCAGCTTTGGTATCTTTGGGGTTTGTTGTTTCTTTTTTTTTTTCCCTTCCCCCCACCCCTTTTTTTCTTTTTCTCCTCTCTTTTTTTCTTTTTTTCTTATCTGACAAATATCAGTGTGACATCAAAGAGAACCTCCCCAGTTCACGTGGTGGCACAGCTTAAGGGGTACTCTAGTGTGGACCTAAATTCTACAATTAACATGTGGTTATAGTCAGAAAACACATTCAGTAGGAAACAGCACCTTGTTACTTCCCAGATTATCTGCTCCCCATGGGGTAAATATTTCAAACATCATGCAGAGTTTTAGCAGCAACATTCCTATTAAAGTAAATGGGATTTGAGTGAGGGTAAATCCAAGTGTGCAATGCCGGAATGTTATACCAATAAATCTTCTGTGTCTTACACTCTCTGCTTTATTCGCTGACACAAGACAAGTGTTTGCTGCCTTTGCAAGGTTCATAAAGCACAAAGGGAGGGGGTGTGTTCAGCATTGCTTCCTGTAGCACTGGCTGCAGCTACAGTGCAACAGCCCGAAGCAGGAAGGACTTGGAGGGGTTCCTCTTCTCCTCTGCACAGGCTGCAGCCTTACCAGTGGGAGGAATCTTACGAGAAAAGGCTGAGAGACCTGAGGCTCTTTAGTCTGGAGAGGAGAAGACTGAGAAGGGATCTAATAAATGTATATAAATATATGAGGGTGGGGTGTCAAGAAGGAAGGGACAGCCTCTTCTCATTTGTGCCCTGTGATAGGACAAGGCACAATGGATGTAGTGGAACTACAGCACAGGAAGTTCCACCTCAGCATGAGGAAAAACTTTACTGTAAGGGTCACAGAGCACTGGAATAGGCTCCCCAGAGAGGTTGTGGAGTCTCCTTCTTTGGAGAATTTCAAGACTCGTCTGGATGCGTTCCTGTATGACTTATGCTGGATTCTATGGTCCTGCTCTGGCAGGGGGGCTGGATTTGATGGTCTCCAGAGGTCCCTTCCAACCCCTAACATCCTGTGATCCTGTGAATCTTGGTGCAAGGAGTCCAGTTTGCTTGTGCTCTGCAGTTACACAGTGATAAAGGTACTTCTATAACTGCAGCTCGCTTTAGCCAGGAAGTATTTTAGGTAGCAGTTACCTTACAGACCCCTTCAAGGTTATTGAACATGTGAACTTGCTTAATTGTATAAACCAATTACACTGTAAATTTTGTCTTATGATTGTATCTATTCCCTCTCAGTAGTGGTCAATAACTGACCCAATTTACATAACAACAAAGGCTGGGAAAGACCCCTTCTTGAGGATGGATATCTTAAAACGAGTAACTTGAGTTTGAGAAAAGTCACCTGCTCTCCAGTAGGCATTGTTTCACGGCTTAATACAGTAAATGTAACCTACATATGCATGATACATCAGGCAGTGTTCTTTGTCGCTTCGCTAGATGGCATGTGGTCGTGTCTGACAGGGGGGTGAGAAGGGAGAAGAAATAATCCAGTGTGCACAGCACTCCTGCCTCTGATGTGCCTTTAGCAACATGGATCTATGAGTTAACATCTCAATGGTGAGAACGGAATTTCCAGGACGCCCAACCGAAAACAGCTTCGTTTTCAAAAAGGTGAAATTTTTGCCTGAAAAGTACCCTTAAATCAGCAGTTGGGCAAGATTGCTGGAAAAGAGGTTTATTTATACCAACCTATTTCCCAGGCAAAACATGCTTTCAGAGACATAAGTTTGTCAAACTTGAAACAGGCCTGAAAGGCTTATGTGTCTGTAAGGGTGTCTGCTGCTTTAGTAAAAGACCTTATCTCTTCCTATAAATTCTGCCTTGCTTATAGCCTGACATCATCACTGCTGCAATGCTGCTAAAACAAGGATCAAAACTTTGTGTCCTTCTTCAAAAGGCAAGCCATAAGGTTAATTTGTGTTCTCACTTCCCCTGTTGTAAACTGTGGCATAGCTGTCCTCTTTTGTTCTTCTGTTAACTGTTTATACCTCCCGATTTGGAGGAGAACAAGACCCAGCTCTTCCCCGAGGCATTTACTCTCAGAGAAGAACATGAAATCACCCTCACATGGGCGTTTGCAGTGCACAAGCCTTAAGAATCTGCTCCCTTCTTGCTTGGGAGAATGGACATTAACTCTTCAAGGTCTCATACAGGAACTGCAGAAGTACCTGGATCCAATAAAGATGTCACTGGTTCCCTAGTAAACACACCAACACTGAAGCTTGCCACAGCAGTGTCTGGAGGGGCTGGCTGTAGGGCTGGTGAGGAGCATTCTGTCTCTCTCAGCAGCTCTGAGGCTGAGTGAATCTGCAGTTTCACAACTGGCCTAAGCCGACTGACAGCTGGGCTCCTGCCAAAAGGCAGCTCTCTTCCCTTTGCTGACACTTTTGCTCCTCTTGCTGTAGGATCAGCAGTGCCTGGGCCTGATTGGTCTTGGTACAATCCTCCCCTCCTTTTTTTTTTTTTTTTTTTAACCCTTTTGGTAGAGTTAATTTTTGGTTTGCTGAATTGCTTGGCCAGCTGGGTGATGGCACAAGGAGATGGTGAGGTTGCTGAGATAGAAAATGCAAGAGCAGTCTTTCTGACTGCAGTGTGGACTCCAGCTGGCAGGAGTAAAGAGTCAATGAGGGCCGTGCACCACAGTGAGCTTCTGCAAACCTCCCCAGATGCTGTGGGGGGCCAGGGCAGGCAGCTGCCTTGGGGTAGGATGCAAACATTCCTCTGCTCCTTTGAACACAGAGAGAAGGGGTTTAACAACATGTTGGAGAATGGTGCCACAAGGAAAACATAGCTAATATCCATGTGTAAGTGAGGGATTTTCCTGTGGTATTTAGGCCTAAGGTGTTTGCTCTTTTACCATCCAGCTACACACCAAGCCTTCAAGAGTGTTCAGTGCAATATGCGTACTAGATTTAACACCTGCTCCACCATGGTGGAGCAGCTCATACCCTGGCTTTATCAGCCACCAGTGCCACAACATGGGCACATAATTATGCTCGAGTGGCTTTCCCTGTAGTTTATGGCTGATGGCTGGTCCTGATGGGAGAGCATACCTGTTGTAGGTGCCTGGCTTGGGGGAGGGTGTCTGGTGAAGTACCAGTGCTGCAGCAGCATGGGAAGCTGTGGAGAAGAGGACCTAGTGCTCACACTGTGATATGGGAAAATGGGGGCAAACACCAGGAACCATCTGAACAAGAGGCTCTGAGGCATTCCCTGAAAAAAGAGCTTATTCCTCCCTTGTATGTTAGGTTTGCGTGGCCACTCTAGGATGAAACTACATGGTAAGACATGTTCTGCCAAGGTTAACCCACAGCAGCCTTTCCACTAGCCTTCCCCTGAAGCAAAGGAGGATTATTAACAAGAAGTTAATGGCAGAGGAAAATCATGGGAGAGGGTCATAGGATGGCTTATAATCAGTTCTGTAGGAGAGGCAGGTTGCTAGCTAGCTTTCTTATGATATATTTTCATGAAATGCATCTTCATGTATTTGATCAGCTACCGTGGCCTCCAAGTGCAGTTGTCTCAGCTAACTCATTTGGTTCCCATTTCCCTATGCCGTCACTCAAATTTAGTGAGTTGAAACATCTGGATGAACTAAGAAAAAGCTGCAGTGATGTCTTTCCTGTATCTATTCCAAACAGCCTTTGCTTTGAAACTCACTGTATCTACAACACTCCTCTCACCTAGCCACTGGTTCTCCCCAGCCAGGCTCCTGGTTCTGCGTCCCACTCTGCTGTTCTCCCCTTTGGACTCACAGGGTGTAAACGTGTCTTACTGTCAGTATTATTTTGTTTGAATTCCAAAGTTGTTCATATACTTCTCTCCCCCTAGGAAACTTACAGCAATGAGTAAAGATCCCATTAAGAAAGAACTGTTTGGGCTGTAGAGAAATGCTGCCAACTACTGTAATAGGAAAACATTACAGCTCCCTTTTGTCCAAAAATAACATTTTCTTGCTGCGGGTGCATAGCTATTCCAGTTCTTCTGGGAACAATAATCAGGGCCCTCTCTTTCTACAAAGGGACCATGTAGTCCTCCATCCCAGAGAGAAGCTCACTTCTACAAGGCGTGTCTGGATGCATCGGCCTCTGCCCAGGAGCTGGGGAAGCAGAGGCCGGGAAGACTGGCAGAGGGATGCTCAGAGGAAGTTGGTCCTGCAAGAAGATCATATGATGGAAGCTAACAAATTGTTCCCTACCAGAATGGCACTCAGAATAGTTTGTCTGAGCTTCTCTCTGCCTAGGAAGGGATCTTACTTGGTTTCTTCTCCATCTAATCCATGCCATGGAACCTGTAATTCTGAAAGCAAGTCTGTCCATGTAGATGGATGTCTGCAGAGAGATGGTGTCTGGGGATCCACAGACCAGGGCTGTGTTTCATGTGTGCCATCTTTTTTCTGCATCTTGAGGCAAGTCCCCTTGCCTTTGCCATCTCCTTGCCTAGGTTTACTGATTGGGCTGGCCAGGAATGTTACACTGTGACTTCCACTGTTCTCAGAGCACCTCGCAAACAATAGGGTTTATAATGTAATTATATAAAAAAAAGGAAGTAATGCCATTTATTAAACCCAGTTACACCACAAGCAGTAGATAAATAGACACCATAATGGGAAACTAGTCCTTCAGTTACAGTCCGGTTTTAGTTTTGCCCATAGGAGTCTCTTTTCTCCCTACAATGTGCAGGTCTTGATCTTCCTGAATTTATTGAGGTGTCAACCTGTAGTAATTTCAAAGCGGCTACTCAAGTTCCATTAGTATCGATCTGCTTTGAGATAACATTGGCCTCATTAGGCTTTGCTTCCTGCCCCAATGCTCATCAGCTAAGGGATGGCTGAGATAACACCTGAGAAACAATGCTGGTGCTTAGAGCAAGAAACCAAGACAAGTGAATCCAGTTACGGCTCTGCTGATGCTGATGAGAGACAAATCCTTGCCCCTTTTGTCTTCCATTTTCCTGTCTGTAATTGGAGTGATTCTGGTATCTCTTATGGCAGAGGCATGACTGCTACTTCAGTTTGTAGAACACTTTGAGATGGTCAAAGTGCATCTCAACTGAAGTACAAAGCACTACTGGTGTTTCTAAAGCTTGTCCTAAACTAACCCTTTCTAACCTGACAAAGCACATCTGGTCTCCTACCACATCTCTACTATAAAATAAACTGTATTGGGAGAACTACTTACTAAGCATGCAACTTTAGAATAAGAACAAAAAAACTTTCAAATGAGAGCCTGCTTGGTTTTAAATCACTGCAATTTGGGCTAATCTGAGAACACCAAATTATGGCCACAAGCAGAGTCCATGGAAGATTCTCTGACCTTTGATGCTTAGTGCAATATAGCCTAGATCCTTAGTGGTTCCAAACACCAAGAAGCTGTGTAAGGCCTTTTGTCAGAAAAACTACTCATAGCTCATGACAACAGCATGAACAAACGGGTTACATAACTGATGAGCTGGTCACATCTACCAGACATACAAACATTTATTTTCTTGTCACCTAGCAATATGACAACAGATTATACCTGCTTCTTTCAAGTCTTGCTACAGAATGTGCTTTGTCTGTGGATGTTCTTCCAGCAACAAAGGGTATATTGTAGAGTAGCACATGGCTCTGGATTCCTGCAGTAAGGCCCTGACTGAGGCTGCAGATTGCCACTGTCAGCAACAAAACAAGCTGTGCATTCCCACATACTGCTGAACCAGACCACCACACTCTTTCTCCTCTGCATCACTTTTGCAAAGCAACAGGATCTCCAGCACAAAGCAGGTTAACTGGTCAAGTCCACAATGGGTGTATGTGAGCACGTCCTCATCACTGTCCTCTCTGCAGCATCATGGGGTGCTGTGCAGTGCGCATCTCTCCTCATCTGTGACACAGCAGCATCTGCGGAGAGCTTCCACAGTGGGCCTGGGCACAAGGTCTGATTCCCCTTCTCCTGCAGACTGCATTTATACTAGGTCTTTTGGACATATAGAATACACGTATCGTGTTTCTAGCATACACTGCTGAAGCAGGAAGTGCCTTGAGTATGTACCTGGCCTTGCACCATGCAACACCAGAGGCACGGTCATCTGCAGCATGTGCTCTGCTTATCCAGAACTGCTCCACGCTGTCTGTGCACATCACTGCTCGGCCCCTCCAGGGAATGCTGAGTTTGCTCTTACATTTGCACACCAGCCAGAGCTTTGCTTTCTGGTCTGTCAATGGTGTATCCAGAAACCGGCTGCTATGCTGCTATGCTTCAGAGAGGATAATTCTGTCCTTCCCCTGCTGTTTTTGTTTACTAGAGGTGCCTAATTTCTGACAAACAAAAGAGCTGGAGTCTGGGCAATTTAGGAATAATCAAGAGCAGGATGAGCAGGATGGCTATACAATAGGTACAGCAATGTGTGTAGGGCTGAACAAAGGCCTGCAATACTGGGCAGCTTGTGGACACCAGGCCCTTAAGCTGCTGCAGAAATGATAACAGCAAGGAATCTTGACTGCCCTGCAATCTGCAGCCAGAGAGTGTAGAAACCTACAAACTAGCAACAGAATCACCAAATGGAAAGCTTATGGCATTAAATGCATGAAAGAAAAGCCTTGGGACTAAGAGAAGGAATTGTGTACATTCAGCACAGAATGGTTACTCCTCAGGGGACTATTCAAAGATCATTAATTAGTTTTGCCTACTAGTGTAGCTCTGTCAAAGTCAACAGAGACATCAAAAGTTTGTGCAGATGAAATTTACACAGCTACACAAGAGCAGAGTAAGTCTTCACTTTGCTTAGTCACCTGGCTCTGCCCCTTGGTGCAGAAACCTTTCAGAGATCATAGTTTCACAGTATCGCAGTATATTAGAGGTTGGAAGGGATCTCAAGAGATCATCAGGTCCAACCCCCTGCCAGAGCAGGATCACTTAGGATAGTCCACAACGGAATGCATCCAGGTAGGTTTTGAAAGTCTCGAGAGGAGACTCCACAACCTCCCTGGTCAGCCTGTTCCAGGGCTCTGTCACCCTCACTGTAAAGAAGTTTCTCCTCATGTTGAGGTGAAATCTTCTATGTTTAAGTTTGAACCTGTTGTTCCTTGACACCACCGAAAAGAGCCTGGCCCCCTCCACTTAATACCCACCCCTCAGATATTTATAGACATTGATCAGATCCCCTCTCAGTCCTCTCTTCTCAAGACTAAACAGCCCCAGGGATCTCAGTCTCTCTTCATAGGGGAGATGCTCAAGTCCCCTAATCATCCTCGTGGATCTCCATTAGATTCTCTCCAGCAGTTCTCTGTCTCTCTTGAACTGGGGAGCCCAAAACTGGACACAGTATTCCAGGTGTGGTCTCACCAGGGTGATCTCTTTGGGTTTCTTTTGTCAGTTGAAGGGCTTGCCTCTGGCAGAGGAAATCATGGGAGTGGAGCTGTACAACTGAGGTAGGGAGGTAATACTAGGCAGTTAGGATGTATGCACTTGTGTAAACTTTTGTGCCAGAGCCACAACACGACGTGTTCCCTACCTGCAGTGCAGCCCCAAGTGCTCATGCTCCAAGGCCCAGGTGGAGAACCCAGGTGATCTATCTCTCAGCTGCATTACACACTCATAGCTCAGGACTGTGAAAAGCACTGCCCTGCAGTTGCCAGAGATAGAGACCAGGCTGCTGTTACTTACCACAGCACATAAAGCATCCTGGCCCTCCCTCCCTCTGCATGCTTCTATCCCTCCACCAGCCTCCTCTGCTCCCATTCTGTGGTGTCCCACATCCCTCCCTCCTTTACAGATAGCCACCACTCAGCCTCCAACTCTGGCTGTAGCAGTGATGTGGACAGGGTTGTCAGCATAATGCACAGCCATGGCAGCAAGAAAAGGAAGATGATAAAATAAGGTAAACACTCTGCACTCTCTAGCCCTCTTGTTACTGTGGGGAGATAAACTATACTGTTTGAGCTAATGTGTCTTAGTCTTAGATACAGGATGTATGAAGGCATAGCCTCAACACTGCATAGAAACCTCTAATAGTCTGCACTGGCATAAAGCTAATTCTGGAGATCGAGTTTACTGAGCAAATGTAGATGTTTAAACTGTAGGTGTCCATTTGTGAGTTAGTCACCTTAGGATGTTGTTTTAAGTTAGAGAGAAATAGACAGTTTGGGCATATGGTAGAAATTTATACTCCGCTGAGCTAAATTGTGCCTTGTAAGTTCCCGCTGCTCCCCACTGACATACAGGGAGTGAGGCATGACTAGCTCACAGGTAAACGTCTGTATGACACACGCCAAATGACAGATGAGATAAATCACATCTCATAAGGCCTTGTTTTGACACAGGGATGCGACCCATTAGGGGGCTGCTAGGAGGGGGCTTCACAAGGTGCCTGGTGGGGCACACTCCTGGCACTTGACAGTAAAACCCAGGGAACCAGACTCCGAGGAGAAACAGAGAGACTCAATGACAGACACAGCAAACCCCTTTGGGAACATAGCTGCTGAAGCAACCATGACTTCATTAGACTTGCTCAAGATGCCCTCTAGCCCAGACCTTTCACCTCATTTAATGGTTTCTTGGCCTCAATCCCTTATAATTCTGAAATGAAAAAAAAATACCTCTTTTGACTCTTGTTTTCAAGCCAGGGCTGTTTGATTTGGAACACTGCATTGAAGTCTGTGCTACTGATTGATTTCAGGTTTATTCTATCTTCCCCTTTGAAACATGCTACAGTTTAAAAAAAAAAAAATCTGTACACTTCGTCATTTTTCCTGTAACCCCCTCCCCATTTTTTCCCCCCAATCTTAGCAAATGCTCAGTCTTTTCCACTTCAATAGCTTGAAAATCTCCCCTGGGAGCCCTAAGCTCTTTAAATATTTTTAGGTTGCCAGATTTCTTATGTTCTCTCTCCAGGAAGCCAATTTTGTTTCTAAGCTCTTGAGAGTAGTCCAGCTTCATCTTTTGCGCACTCACTGCATCACAATAAAATGCTGCCTAATTGCTGCCTCAGCTGAGTCCCAAAGGTGCTGGAGTTTGTCTCTAGGCTACAGTTGTGGACAATAAACTCTTCTCAGACTGGAGTTAAGCCTTTTTATTATTTAAATCTGAGTCATGTAAAATTAGTTTACTAGCAAATAACCCACGAAGATCTAGTATAGAAAGAAACTCCCACATATTGTTTTCCAACATGATGAGACAATGATCAGATATCAAGATTTGCAAGGAGCTTGTAATACAAGATGTAATAGAAAGACCAACATTTAATTCTGCCAAAAAGATGTGAGAATGTTTCTGAAAGCCTAGGATTTGCTCTTAGATCTTGTCTTTTGGTGTTCTTCAGCTTAAAATTAAAATTGGTAGTATGAAACCCTCTATTTTTTCCCTTTAGCTTATCCATAACCTGAAATACCTATGAAAAAGGAAAGGCAGCTGTAGATAACGAATTCCAGATCTTTCTGTTCTCAGTCTAAGACAACAACCAGACAATACAGATTTTGTTATAAACTCACCAAGAATACACCAAGACTGAGTGGCTGCATCTTCAAAAAATTTGAGAGGACCTCTGCAGCAAGGAACAAATGGAGAATACAGGGAGTGAAAATTAACAAATCTTTTTCCTCACCAGGACCATATTCAGCCATCTTCAGTAGCAGAAGACATCCTTACACTGCATGCACAGGCATTTTCATGTTTTGTTTTGTTTCAATCTGTATTTTAAAGCGTTTACATTTCTGTGGTAAAATATGGCTTGTGATGATAGTGCATGCTCCATGGACACTATAGTAGAAAGATTTAGTGATCATTTTGTCAGACTCCAGTCCCTTAAGACAACACTTTGGGTACATTTGGTGCTGTGTGCCCAAATCCAGTCTTAATTAGGCAAAAATGAAGCTGGAAGAGACCTCTAGATCTTCTCAAAGTATTTAGACTGTCCTGTAATTGAGAAAGGTCAGACATGATAGTAAAGACCCACACAGTATTTGCAGTGGTGCTGGCAGCACACTTGCAGCCTGGGACACTCATGAGGAAGAAGAGCACACATCCACGTCAAGGCAAGCTGAATCAAACAGCGCTTCATCTGGCTCCTTTCGTCAGCAGAGAGTGCATGCGTAACAGGCAGATGAATCCATCTGCACTAGCTGCAAGGAGACTGTTAACCACACACCATACACCCATTGTGCAGAGACCCCTCCTGCTGCTGGGGTCTCTTATTCCTCATTAAGGTTTGTCTTGCTCACTTCTTGAGAATGTAATGGCAGACACCGTGTGCACTGCAGACCCTTCATGACTAACGGTGATGCATAAGACAGGAAGGATGCCCAGGTCTGAAGTCGATTTTGGCAGGCAGCAGTTGGAAAAGCTAGGATGCAATTTCAGACTTATTCAGATCAACGGGAAATCTGCCCCTGATTTCAGTAGGACGAAGACTTTGCTCCACATGTCTGCCTGTAATCGGAGAACACGTATTCTGCAAGTCCCAGAGACTCAGTGAAAATGGGACCCCACAGAGTTCACCTTAGATTCACTGCTTGAAATAAAACTATGTGGATTCTTTGTGCTCTTTTTATAGTTACCTGTAAAACAAGTACGATAACGCTTTGAGTGCTAAACAATACAAGGTGTGTAGGAAGACACAGTATCTTTTATTAGGCCAACTGAAATAGTTGGGGAAAACCAGATGAGCTTTCAGGCTTGTCTGAAACACTTTGAGATGCTCTGATGAAAGGTGTTCGAGCTGTGCAAGGGATCATTAAATTACATTCTTCCTCTCTCTGGAAATCATTTAGTGATATTTCAAAGCAAAGATGCCATACAGAAATAACTGATTTCTATTGCAAGCGCTGTCTGGAGCTAAATATCTTCTTTCCTCTCTCTTTATGAACTAATCTAAAGAAAAAGATGTTTTAAATTACCATGTGAAGAATAATTTTGCATTATATTGTATAGTCCTGTGAAATGTTCTGCATGAAGGGTAACTCACAATATCCTTAAACGTTATTTCATTATACATAAACAAAATGGCTGGATTTCTGTTCAAGGTGTTTTGGAAATTCTGAAGGTATTGTTGTAAAGAAATTAGAAAGCATGGGAGCTCTGTGAAAACGGCAAGTGAACAAAGGAAAAAGGCAGATAGGAGTAAAACATTACACTGTGCTTGTAAACACTGCCTAACAAGCTCCCACATTTTCACTACTGAGTGTGGGCATCATGCCTTCGAAAGCTGTGAACCAGTTCATGTCCATAAAAGAATGACAGAAACAGCAAACACTTAATCCCCTCTTCTCCCTGATTTACCAGCAAGGACAGAACAAACTGGGAGTTCTCACTTACAGTTAGCCAGGGCTGACAGACTAACAGTATTATGATATTGCAACTGTGAGTGCAGCAAGATATATCAGTGCCATCATGGAGTCAGCAGATCCAGTACTGAGGTTACTGGGGGCCATGAAGGGATGGGTGAGGGGAAGTTTAACTGTACATAAATCCTATAAGTATCACTTTACTAGTACTTTAGTTCTGTGTCAAGACACAAATGGTGTCAAGAACGGAGAAAACTGTGGGAAGAATCCTTAAATATATAAAAAAGTGGTTGTGAAGAAAGACGAAATAAAGTGTTGTCTGTATCTATCAGAACAACAACTAGTGGGGATAAACTGCAGCAAAGGAGATTTACATGAAATGACTAGAAAATCATTCAGAATTAAGGAAAAGTAAGCATTGGTGCATTGGTATAGATGGCCTAGAGAAATGGTGAAACTTTTATCATTGGAATATGTCAAAAGTGGCTTAAGAAAACATCATCAAAAGTTTAATTACTGATTATCATCCACTGAAGTGGAAAACAGACTTGGAGATTAACTGAAGATAGGTTACAATATGTGATGAGGTTTTTCTGGATGTAGTCTCTATTTTTTTTTCCACCTCTTGGAAGATGTTGAAGATTTTATGTGTGTGAGAGATTTTGAGATACATTCCTCTGCAAATATTTGTCTAAGACTGGAGAGGCCATTTATCTTCTGAAGTGCCTGTTCCTTACCACTGATCACAGATGCAGTCATAGATGACTGGCTGGTGTGGACATCTACTTACTGAATCCATAAAGTCAGATGAGACAATTACCATCCTTAATGACAAATTGCATCCTTCCTAATATATTTCTAAACATAACATTAAAACCTCCATTATTCATTCCAACTATAATTACTTGTTGTGTACATATGAAGTGGCACCCATAACACATAATCATAATGTTACTTACTGTCCTGTATTAGTAATTTTATCACATTATATTTAGATGCCATATTTTGTGATGAAGAATATAGTCACAGAATCACAGAAACATTTACGTTGGAAAAGACCCTCAGGATCACCAACTTTAAATAATAATCCTACTCTACAAGGTTCACCCCTAAACTGTATCTCCAAGCACTATGTCCAAATGACCTTTAAACACATCCAGGGTTGGTGATTCAACCACCTCCTTGGGCAGCACATTCCAATGCCTGACCAACTCTTTCTGTGAGAACATTTTTCCTAATGTCACATCTAAACCTACCCAGTCACAGCGTGAGGCTGTTCCCTCTTGTTCTATCACTAATTACCTGTGAGACGAGACCAGCACCAGCCTCCCCACAATGTCTTTTCAGGTATTTGTAGACAGGAATGAGGTCTCCCCTCAGCCTCCCCTTTTTCAAACTAAATAGCCCCAGCTCCTTCAGTCTCTCTTCATAAGATTTATTCTAGTTACATCCACCACTAGCTGTGTCAACACTACTGTCAACAGCTGCACAAGAGACAGAGTGATACTCAGAGCGGAGGGCAAGAGTAAGCGTGGAGGGGTGGAGACCAGTTAAGTCAGTTTTGTTGCCAAGGAAAAGATGCAAAGAATAGCACACAACAGTATTCAAAGTTGAAGAAGCTCCTCCAGATGATAATTCAGAGCAGAAGCCTAACTAAGACAGTCTGAATTGCTCTCTGGAGGAGCCTCTCTCTCTCCTTCAACTATGCAAGGCATCTAGGGAGACAAGGCTCCTAATTTAGGCATCTAAGTTAGATGTTCAAATGTAGGCAGTGAATGTTCCCCCTGAGAATGTGAATGGGATGTTAAAATAATTTAAAATATGTTTAACTAAAGCTGTGATACCAATGGCTGTTCTTTTATGAGATACTCTTCTTTGTGCCACCAACCCTCTCCTGACACAATCATGTTTGTAATTTATTAAATGAACAAAAGTAACAAAAGTGTGCATCATCCAAATACAGTCCAAACTCTGAAGTTAAAAAAAGATTTGCAATTTAATTCTTCAAATATGAACCAGATTAAGTTGTTCACATGGAAACCACTGCATGTTCCCTGTAGTAATCATATTAGAGGACCAGAAAGGAAAAAGGGTATTCTTTGCAATGTTCACCAGCATATCTTATTTAACTTTCTTGCTCTCCTTACACATCTTTTTTTAAAGTTCCCAATTAAGAACTTTGGCTAAACTTTCATCTGTAATTACATCTTGTCATTTAGTACACTGCTCCTACCTACTCAGAACTTTTTACACATTCAGTAGGGTAGAATCATAGAATGGTCTGAGTTGGAAGCGACCTCCAAAGGTTACGTAGTCCAACCTCCTCTGCAGCAAGCAGAGGCCTCACCTTGAATACCTCCAGGGGCAGGGCCCTAACCACCTCCCCAAGCAACCTGTTCCAGGGTTCCACTACCCTCATGGCAAAGAACCTGTTCCTAACATCCAATCTAAATCTATTCTTCTCTAGTTTGAAGCCATTGTCCCTCATCCTGTCACTGCAGGCCTTTGTAAACAGTCTCTCTCCATCCTTCTTGTAGGTCCCCTTCATTTTCTGGAAGGCTGCTATTAGGTCTCCCTGGAGCCTCCTCTTCTCCAGGCTGAACAACCCCAGCTCCCTCAGCCTGGCCTCATAGCAGAGGTGCTCCAATCCCCTGATCATTTCCATGGCCCTCCTCTGGATTCACTCCATCAGGTCCATGTCCTTCCTATACTGAGGGTTCCAGACCTGGACGCAGTACTCCAGGTGAGGTCTCACCAGAGCAAAAGAGGTAGAATCACCTCTCTGGATCTGCTAGCCACACGTCTTTTGATGCAGCCCAGGATGCAATTTGCCTTCTGGACTTCAAGTGCACACTGCCTGCTCATGTCCAGCTTCTCATCCATCAGCACCCCCAAGTCCTTTTCCACAGGGCTGCTTTCTATCACGTCACCCCTCAGTCTGTATTGACAGTGAGGATTGTTCTGGCCCAGGTGCAGAACCCTGCACTTGCTCTTGTTGAACCTTATGAGGCTCACCTGGGCCCACCTGAGATGGTTTAAGAAGCTACTGATAAATGACAGAAGTTGTTCTTCAATGAATGGCCTCTCGTGTATTTATCTCCTGCCCTGGCACGCTCCAGAATACAAACTTTAAGTGCATCTTTGTCCAACATAACCACCTCCATCACAACCACTACTCAAAGAACTGTTGAAGACAGTCCTGGCAAAGGTTACCAATACATTAAATTTTGCTCTTTACATGTAGCTAACTTGTCTTCTGGATGAATGTATTTACAGGAGTGGATTGTTAAAGCCCATTCCTCTTCTAATATCTCATACTGCAGAACTCTAACTAGCATGCCTAAGAAATCAAAAACACTGGGCAAGCCATTAATATGGATTAGACTGTGCTTTGTTTATTCTAGTGGTCTGCATGTCCAGTGTGTGCAAAAAGCTGCTCAACAGCTCCCTTATTTGAAACTGCCACTTCTAAGTCAGAGAAATATCTACAGGAGAAGGAGAATATGTACCAACATCACTTATAATTAATGGCTATGCCTGAGTTAACAAGCCCAACTGATTTGTTTGGTTCAAAGTATCAAAACCTAGTATCCTGTGGTTTTGTATCCATTTCCACACAGCCCTCATCACTTCCACAAAACTGCCTGTGGGTCATGCACAGTATTGCAACTGTGCACAGAAGTGGGTGCAAGAAGCACAAGGCAGAAAGCTGTTGGTCATTTTATGCATGCAGATTAGACAGTTTTGTGGCCAGATTACATCCGTAACAGCTAAATTCTGCCTACCTTGTGCTCAGCAGGGACACCAGCTGAGTCAATATTTTCTACCATGCTATTTACTATGAAACTAGAAGGAACTCAGCATTAAGACCTCCACTGTTTGCACATGAGGTTCCAACTCACCAACGAGGTTCAAAACGACTGCAGTGGCAGTCAGTGTGCAACTCCAGAAGTGTCACATCTTTTGCAAACCAGCCTGGAATTCACACCCTACCATGAAAAAATTGTACTGCCTAGATTTTTTTTTTTTTTTTTTTTGCTTAATTGTGCATCATGGGAGATCTCCTCTCAGTTGTCCACCCTAGCAGACAGATTAAGGGAACTTTGCCATGTGATACTGTCTAGTGTTCTGCCACAGAACTAAGATGATGTGAATAAACCTTTCTTTTCCTGTCCTGGTTTTCACTTAGCACACAGCTCCCTGGGCCTGACTTGTATTTTCTGTGGGATTTCTGTCCAAATCTTTCTCTCTGTTTTGATTACTGTAAGCCACTTTCTTATTCATTCTCCAAAAAGTAACACTCCAACATATACAAAACGCTTTTTCATGTTAAGCATACACAGAAAAGAAACACAATATCCTAGTTCCTGTTAATTCTTCTAATTTCTGTCCACAGATTCAAAGCAGAACTGTGGGGTTTTTTCATCTACAGTGGACTTGCTTCAGCTTATCTGAAAGATGTGTCTTCTTTTTTACCTGTGTTTTCCATCAACCTGGCACTGGCTTGTTCTTCACCATTTTAATCGGCCTTGTCATAACTGCTGTGACAGCTTTCTCTCCCTATGGCTGTAACAATGTAACAAACACATTAGGCGGGTCTTCTCTCACCTACCTTTAGGCATCTAACAGGGCCTACAATAAACCTACGAAGGGACTTTTTACAAGAGCTTGTAAAAAAAGGGGAATGGATATAAGTTTGAGGAGGGTAGATTTAGACTGGATGTTAGGAAAAAATTCTTTATAGTGAGGGTGGTGAGATGCTGGAACAGGTTGCCCAGGGAGGTTGTTGTGGTAGTTCAGGGCTATGCCTTTAAAATTTTTCACAGATCTTGAGCAGAAAGTAGTAAAAATGTAAATAAATCACTATTGGGTGCAAAAAGGAAAATAATGATTATTCTAAACAATTCCATTGGAGGGATAGCTCCCATAAGATTTGGTTCCCAAAACAATCTTTCTCTTCTCGCTTCAGCCTGGGAGATACTAACTTGTTTCTGCTTGACCTTGGTTGCATCGCTTTTATTTTGGCTAAGTTTAATATATCTGCTGCTTTCTCTCTTCCCTTTGTACAGGGGGTAAGGGAGAGGCAGGGAGGGAGAAGCTTTTACAGCTTCCCTGGTCTTTTGGCCAGGGGGGTCCTTCTACTGTTTAGTTAATTGTAAATACTTGTAAATATTGTAAATACTTGTAAATATTGTAAATACTGGATATTTGTACATACTCGTTGCATTTCATTGTGGATTGTAGTTTGGCTTGTAAATACAGCTTTCATTTGCTCCCAAACTAAGCTGGTCTGGCAAAGTTAATGTTGGGGGGGAATTTTCAACCCAGCACAGTTGTGTATGTCCCCTCCCTCGAGGTGTTCATGACTAGGCTGGACAAGGCCTTGAGCAGCCTGGTCTAGTAGAAGGTGTCCCTGCTCATGGTGGAGTGGTTGGAACTAGATGATCTTTAAGGCCTCTTCCAACCTAACCCATTCTTTGAATCTAGAAATCTACGGTGCAAACACTTAATATTTATGCTGATCAGCTGAGTGTGCTATAAGCACTGAAAAAATTAACACATTCAGGGCACAGTCTACCTTGGTCAAAGCAGAAATTGTATTCCCAAACTGTTTCTCTCTCTACCATGAAAACACATAGAAGAAGGCTAACTCAAAGGTCTACAAGACAGAGGTCTATATGTGACCAGATAAATGCAAACACCCATGTCCATTCCTACTTTATCTCTCTGAACTGAAATCTCATTTGAAAATCATCTGCTTTCCCTTCAGCTGTTCTCTGTTAATAATGTACAGCATTTTCAGATGTAGTTTTTGTGAAAGGTGTTGACTAAATCCTTCTGTGTTGCTAGTCCATCACAATTTCTCAGGGTTCAGGCTCTGAGGTGCTTTCTTAGGAGAGAAAGTGGTGGATGTATCATACTGATAAATATAATACCATAAAAATATCTATGCAGCAGAAAAATTACTCTGTGTGTAAGAAAATGAACAGCATGCTTACTGATGCCTTCACTGAGTTGTGCATAACTTCCTTTGGAAGGTTACTGCTCATGAATATAACACGCACCTTTTCTCTATTGTTTCCTTTTGTTTTGCAGCTTCCATTATTACAGCACTTCTGAACATAGCCTAAGACCTCTGGTAAAGAGTTATGCTTGCATGTGAGCATTAAATATTCTTAGGAAGGCATAATAATTCCTGTAGTCTAGTTAAATGTAATTGCAAGGGGAAAGGAAGACAAAAGCAAAGGGCAGTTCATAATTCATAGCTATCTTGCATGTTTTCAGCCCTCTTCTGCAGAAGTTTGTGTGTGGGAGGAGGTTACAAATGAAGCTGCTACTTTGTGCTAAAAGCCTGTGCCAGCCATCTAAGTTAGACAGAGTCTGTGGGATTTATGTAACGATAACCAAATCAATTCAGAAACCAGTTTTGTTAATCTGACACAGACCCCAAGATTGAGTAGCTTTAAACTTATCTGACAGTGTCTGCAATTACTCTAGCTGAAGAGACACTTTTGAACCAAATCTAATGTTCACAGCAAAAGAGTCATGTTAATTTATATCAGCTTCTGATTGAACTGACTAGAATAAATCAGAGAGAGGGCACACAATCAGGTCTGCTGGCAGATTTGCAGATCACTGGGAAGGGGCATGGTATGTCTCTGGGGCCTGGCTGTGAGTAATGCTCTCCTCCACTGCGGCTGGAGCCCGTCTAAGCACAGCTGCTGACACGCACCACCATCACGACATCTTACCCAGAACTGCTCAATTTATAGCCTCTATCAAAAAATTAAAAGATGTAAGCCACGAGAATAGACTCATAGTACAACAAGTTTCAGTGGCTTAAACTGTCACACCCTCTCCCAGCAATTTTCTACCTTCTCTTTCACAGAGATAACTGCTTAACAGCCAGTTATCAGGCAGTGGAATGGGACACAGAAACCAGTCCAACTGCTTAAATACAATGTCCAATGAATTAGCTTAAACTGTTGATAAAGATGACTTTAATGTTATATTTTATATTAAAATGGATTAGAAGATTAGTATTTTCCAATCCAGGGACTGTTGTGGAGACAGGAACTTTCAGAAAGGAGGTAGAACAAAATGGTCAAAAAGCAGTATTTTTTGCGTCACTTGAGTCAGATTTTTCTATAGTTTGTCTGACTGCAGCAACATGGAAAGCTATGAAATTTCACACTCATGGCTACCATGCTTTTGCCTTATTAACAAGTTTATGAATTTCTGATTGTCTGGCTGGACTAGATAACCACCTGAGGTCCCTTCCAACATGAATTACCCTGTGATATATATACCTTACATATACCTAGCATGCAGGGCCAGGAATCTGGAGATGCGGTGCACTTCCTGCCAATTCAGTCACTTAGCAGATCTTGGCAAACTATGTAGACCAATGCATACCAAACTTTCCCTGAGAGGTCCAGCTAGGGTGATACTGGTATTGCTCTGGTGCTGGGCAACTGCTTTCCAAAGGGGGGTCAGTGGTAGTACGGCTACCTTCTGCCATGAGGAAGCAGCCCAACTCGACTCAAAATATTACTGAAAAAAAGGGATGGGGAAAAAAGATCTCAACACAAACAGGGACTAAGTAACCATCCGTCTCTATGTCACAATTTCCCATCTGGGAATATGATCCTAAGACAATGCAGTTAATGTGTTGCCTAATGTGATAAGAAGTACATAGTCTTGTGGGAAGCGGCTGGGAGCAAGCCGCTTGTGATCTGCTATCCCCAAGAACTGTTTGGCTCTGTAAGGTCTGCACAGCATCTATGCTTTTGGGTATGTGAAAAACCAGCAGGAACTGAAGTCATGGGCATGCAAGTCTGAAGAAATCTAGAAAAAGAGGAAGCCAGAGCTGCAGCTGGTATGAATTCATCACGATTTTGGCTCTCATTCTAAAATACTCACAAAGGCATAAGAATCTCCACATGATTTTGAAGGAACCAAGAGCTGTAGATATATGAATGACACATTCACACATGCTGTATTGTTTAAGAGGCATACTGAGCTTTTAGTTTCTGCTCTTTCACTTGCATCTATTAATATTTCTGAGAACTTTATTGTGAGATGCAACCTCATGCTGCTGCCTTAAGGTAACTAAAATGGACATTTTCTGGAGAAATCATATTGTTATTGGGAGTGATCACAATATCATCATCAGTGGGCCACTCTCAGAGCTGTCACAAAGCAGTCCCACAGCAAGGAGTCACTGCAGTGGTGCAGACACAGAAACACAGCTTGGATCAGCCAGGCTCTCAATGGCTCTGCATCTCCTCTGCCTTTTGTGCTTACGACAGCTTTGCAGGGTCAGCTAGTTCAGGAACTTGATCCAGCCGAATATGGGTAATTTTTTGGAGGGGCGTAACTGGCTTTCCAACAGATCAGATCCCAGGCATGCCTTGCCAGATGGCAAAATAAGCATTATTGCCATGTAAATAACAAACGGGAAAGCATAGCCATGATCAGAGAGGAAGCTACGGCTGTCCCTTTTCGTGGCAATACAAACACAAGCTGATTTGCATTAGCTGCAAAACTTCGTCCTTACAGAGGTTTATAACTACACTGTTCCCCTTGCCGGGACCAAAATGTTCATATTAACTGTGAGATACACGATTTAGAAATGCTAGGTAGCATTCGCCCTGAACAGAGAATATAAACTGGGTGGTGCCGTCCTGTGAGGCTGTCTGTGACCACCAGGCACCACTTTATTCGAAAGAACAGACAAATCCCCCAATCTGTTTCTTTACCGTTATATTAAAGCAATGATGCCTGCTAGCAAAGATGGTGTCAAAGTACTTTGCCGTGTGCCCATGCAGGACAAATGCACATTTCCCCTTTCCTAGCCACTCCCTCAACTGAAGTGGAAGCAGATGAGGTTTGTATTCTGAGCGTGTTCATCCACTAAAACCTCAATACAGCTGAAACAGGCACAGAGGCCACAACTGGCACTCGGCAGTCAGCCGGAGCGTCCTGGCGCTTGGCTCTTGCCCTCGTACCCTCCCCTCCTTCGCCAGGGACTGCGGCACTTCAGCGTCAGCCGCAGTGGGCTGACAAGGGCAGGCTCGGTGCCTGCGTCCGGCCGGGATGTTCAATACAGAGATCATCCAAGGCCTACGAAACACAGGCTTGGCGACAGGGATGCGCAGTACCCGCAACCATTCCCGGCGATGCAGAGGGACTTTTTCTTTGCTTTACGGTCGCCGGGAAAACTCCACCCTTTGCTCCCGGCCAGGGCAAGGCCGAGGCCAGAGCGGGCCGGCACCGCCCGGGGCGGCGCGGCAGGGGCGGGGTAGCGGGATGCCGCGCCGTCCCCTCCCCGCGCCCCGCCGCCATGGCAACCGCCCGTCGCCGTCGCGCGCGCGCACCCCCTTCCCCGCCCGTCCCCCCCCATCCCCCGCGGCTCTCCCCCCCCTCCCCGGTCTGACAGAGCAGAAGGGCTGTGCCCCCCTCCCCGCGCCGCTCCCGTCCGCGGACACGCACCCCGGCTCTCCCAGGTAACGGCAGGGCCTGGCTACAGGGCGGCCCTTCACGGCGCTGCCCGGGGCGGGCGGCGGCTCAGACCTCGGCCCATCAGCCGCCCTCCCGCGGTGGCGCCGCTGCCCATCCCGCCGAGCTGAAGGAAACAGCAGTGGGGAAAGGGGGGGTGGGGGGTAGCGGCGGGAGCAGCTGGCGGAGGGCAGCCCGCTTTCCGCGGAGCCTGCTGGGAAGTGTAGTCCGCGCCCCACTACTGGGCGCCGGGCGATGACAGGAGGGGCAGCTTGTGAGAACTACAAACCCCAGCGCGCTCAGGTGGGGATGGGGAGAGATAGGTTCCGAGGAATTGCCCCTGCGGAGGAGACTGTTGTGCGGAGGGGGAGGTTCGCTAAGGCGACTCATTTCTCCGGAGCCGCCTCTGAGGGGATGGTGGGCTCGGAGCGCTGTGAACTCGCTGTCTGGGGCGGGAGGGGGCTGGAGGGAGGGGCAGTGTGGAGGGCGAGCACGATGGGAGGGGGTGTGGGCGCAGGGGTGGGTGAGGGGCACGCTAGGCGGTCGGTGGGCAGGCAGGCAGGCGCAGGAGGAGTGGGCTGGAGAAGGGCAGGGAGGGCTGTCCACTTAAGGTGGGGTATGCGGCAAGTCGGACTCAGGGGCATGGGGAGGTGGCTGGAGAAGGGGAGGCGCCTTGCAGGATGACTGAATGCAGGAGTGAGGGTGTGAGAGAGAAAAGCGGGTGGTGGGATGCAGTGGCTGAGCAGATGCGAGGAGAGAGCTAGGCAGAAGGAACAGACTGAAGGCCGCGTAAATGAATAGGGAGGAGGCATCGCTCAAAGAAAGCCAGGAGCTGGTGACCCTGAAAAGTTTTCCCGACTAGTTTATAGTTTGCAGTTTCATGTGACTTACCACACTTGGCTCTGTTGAGCTTGTTGCGTTAGGTGATCTTTGACATGAGCAGACACAATTTTGCTTCATTTCAATTGTGCCCACGTTTCTGTAGTGATGTCACTATTCGCATTTGTTGTTTTCCCCTCTCCATTTACTCTGATGGCAATTGTAGTGTTATCCTTTATTATCTTGTACTCTCCAAAAGGCATGACGGGGAATAAAATTACAGTTCCTGTTCTATATCGTTTATACATATTTATGATTGCATATTGATATATTAGAGGGAGTTATTTTTCCTGGAAATCTGTATTTTAAAAGCATTGGTGCATTAGTACTCCCTTGTTTATGAATACTTAATGTCTATTCCTAATACAGTTTCAAATGCCACAGAGGTGGGTTTCTTTCCAGTGGATGTTTGATGTTTATTGCAGGTGAAGGTTTTGGGGCAGTTTCTTTTTATCCTTTCCTCCACTCCCAGTGTCAGATACATGCTTAGGCATCTTGCAGCTCCTGGTACTTACCTGACTGCAGAAGTGAACATTGCTGCTGCAGCATGCTTCCAGGGTGCTTTGGTCTTGGAGATTTCTGAGCAGGCAGTGCAGAGGAATGGTTCCTGCCCTGAGTTAATCACACTCTTAACATAGAAATCTAAAAGGAAGACAACAAAATAACAATAGGCCTTTATCTGGTTTTCTGTGTGAATAATTGCAAAAGAACCCCAAACAAGTTGATTCTTCTGAGGATGAGCTGAGAAATTGGAAGACTTGATGTCTGCAGCATGAACAGCAGTATGCCTGTAAATGTGTGCTTTAAAGAATATATATTATTCTTTAGAAATTAAAAAATGAGAATTCTAATATTAAAAAAAAGAATGCATTCATAGTTTTAAAGAGAGAATTCTTTGGAATTCAGAGGAGAATTCAAAAGATGGAAAAGTATTCAGCCCTAAATTCTGACCCCATGAGTCAGGGTTATAAACACATGTGTGAGTCCATTAAACCTGCAATTATTCATGGAAAGTTTATCTGGGTTGCAGATTGCCTGCGCTAGGAATGTAGCGGCACCAGAACTGAACCTTTGTGGAGCTGACTGTGGTCTGGCAGGGCTCATGAGCTGCAGCGCTGTGGGAACGTGGATATGCTGTATCCAGACCCAGGTGCAGGAGCAGTTTAACTGCCTTACTTGGCACAGAGCCCAGCCTAAGAAACACTTTGAACCCGAGCTGGCACTGCACAGACCCATCTTGTAAGTCTTTGGTGGCATGTTTGCTCTACCAGAAGTGCTTACACATGTCACGTGCAGAGAAGCAAGTGGTTTCACAAAGGGCCAGGGGAGTTACTGATTTAGGCCGAGCCACTTTGTTGAGCTTCCTACAGGCCCTGCAAAATCCTTCAGGTATCTGAGCCATCCATCCCGTCAGAGGAGGGATAGGTCATCTCAGGACTCTTGCCAACTGACCACTGGCCTTGGTTTGGTACTAATGCTAGAAGCCTTGGAGACTGTGGTGGAGAGAAGAGGCATGTGTAGAGCCAACCTGGGTCCAGCAGGGCTAACTATGATGGAGAAGCAGCTAGCAAGCCTCTCACTGCCTAGACTGGAGTTAGGCTCTCTAGAGTGCTGCAGAGCATTTGCGTTGGCTGTTTTCATTTTGGTTACTCAGCCTAGCTGATGAACACCATAACCCTGATTAATGGTGATGTGACCGTATGGATATGCTTGTAGCTGGAAGATGAAGTGATCTGGAGAAGGATATGTTTTGCAGTCAATTTTAGAAATAGCACAACCATCTCTGATTTCCCTCTTTATAATTCTTCAGAAAATCATAGTTCAAAGGCTTTGCAAATGGCCATTTCATTCTCCAGGGTGCTTTCTGTTTGGTGCAATAGTATATTTTCTCTAATTAAAACACTGAGCAACTGTTGAGTGGTTTCTTACGTATTTGTGTTTATTGTTAATGCGTGATATCTTTACTTCATCTGAAAATTATTCTTTTTGTTTGTTTCTCTTGTATTTAAAGTAACATTCAACTCTTCTGTTTCAAGTTAGCTCTCATAAGGTCCCACACAAAAATAATTTGAGGCCTGTGTGCATGCTACTTCTTCCCACTTCCATACACATCCACGCACATTTCCCCATTAACTCCATGTCTATTATTTCAAAAGAGAGTTTCAGAGCAGAGAAGCCAACACCCAGTTATAACAGAAAGCATTTAGCTGAGCTGGAAGGTCCCTTGGTGCTGGGTTTCCTGAACCATGGTGTGTGTATGTTTTATCTGGCGTGTGTGCTATTTTGAAGTAACATGGCCAATGGGGAGTGAACACTAATGATGTTACCTGCTGCAAGCCCCAGTGCTGCTGTTGTGGTTATGGCCATTCTTGTCACTGCTGATACACACAGCAAAAGGGAAAAAAAGAGCACTGGTACAGCACACTTGTCTTTGATTCAAGAGGGCATTTCAATGTAGTTTAAATGCAAATCTGCTGGAACTGAACCACGTTCTTATTTACGTTTTTTTAACGGGAGTTGCGATCCTGTCCAGCAATGACTATTAGCTTCTGCACCAGTGTGTGGGACCACAGCTGCAACTTTAAACAAAGACAAGTTAACAGAGAAAGATAGATTTGACTGTGGAACTTGGCAAGCCTTTTATTTGTTTGTATTTTATCTGGCAATGATCTGTTAAAATGTTGTTTTTGTCATGTGAGCATAATGACTGATAATTGTCTGCAGCATCAGTGATTGCTTCTGAACAGGGACAGTTAATTATTAGAAATGAAGACCAGTTGTTCTGTACTCAAGTTCAAAAATAAAAGGGATAATCTTTCTAATAAAGCAGGCAAGACCTATTTAATTATATATGGATAATTGCATTTTTTAATAACTTACTCTTTAAAAAAATCACATAAAATACATTAAGCATATGAGAAAGAAATATAATCTGTATTTCAATCAGAAAAGCTTCCAGTAGGAACTGCATGTCAAGCAGGGAGGTAAAAGCTTTTTTATTCCTCTGATAATGTTCCATTTAGGGTTCCAGTTTATGCTTTTTCAGGTTAAGATATTGTCTTATATGTCTCTATTTTACCAAGTTTAACTTTGACAAAAAAATGAGAAGTAGGATCATTGTACTACTTTAAGTGAAAATGTAATCAAAGGAGAGGAAGCTGTTTGAAACTGGTCAAATCTGGCTTATAGAAACAATATGGCCTTAAACTAAGAAGGGCAGATTTAGGTTAATTGTAAGAAAAAGCTTCCAAGCAGTAAGAAGAATTTGAGAAAAGATCAACTTGAGTTCATTGCTTAGACTGGTAATAGAAATAGATGCATACAAAAACCAAAACCTCTTAACACTGGAATCAGCTTCCTAGCTTTCTGTGGCAGTCGACCTCTTCAGAGATTGTGGGGCAGCAGAGAGACATCCTGGCTCTATTTTGTCTAAGTGGAAAACATAAAGTCATACCTCAGCACTGAATTTCAGCAGGTGGTGCCTTACATTGTGGCTGTCTGTCTTATGACATTAGTTGGGTCTCTTATGTTGCATGGTTGATTTATGTAAAATGAGAAACAGAATTAGGAATCAGTCTTTATCTGTGTATGTCCAGGCCTTTCCAGATGTTCATCTGTCTGGTCAGCAATACTGCACAGCTGCTATGACATGAGACCATATGTCCAGCAGTCCTGGGGAGCTGTGGAAAATTTGTGGTCTATCTGGTTAACATTTTGATCAGAGAAAGGCACATGTCCATAAAAAACCCAGATACAGCACTATCAGTGAGGAACTAACAACTGATTGGAGAAAAGTCTGATTAGTAGACAGTGAATAAAGCTCAATGTGACTATTGAAATAATGAGACTAAAGCAAGAAATAAGTAACTGCTGATGTAATGAGTGTCATCCCTCCTGTGCAAGAGTTGAGAGCTGATGGAGAAAATGGGATACAGTTGTGTAACTGACTGTCAGAACACATAGGCACAAAACACACGTGTAAAGATAACAGAGGTGCCTTTCATTGTGGCACTTGCAGATCTGAATGTTCGGTATTAAGCAATAGGAAAAGCCCTTCTCTAGACCCCTATCTATAAGGGAGGATGTTTGTTGCCTTTGGTAGCACTGTGCTGAGGTTAAGTGGGAGATAACCTGAAGGGGGCCAGTTGTCCAGCATTCCCACTGGTGTTGCACACAAGCTTGGAATAGTGTGCTAGACAAGCTGTCCCCCTTTACCCACCATGCACTGTATCTGCCCGCAGATACATCTCTGTGTGTATAATGCTTTAATGTTAAAATAGAGACTGTCTTTTGGATCTTGCTCAATTGTGCATTGCTGTAGTTCCGGGAGAAAAAATTCTTTCCTGACCTCAGATAGAGATCAGCTCAGCTTATGCTCCAAAGAATAGAGATTAATATCCCCTGTGACCTTTTAGCCTGGCTGCTGCAGGGTTTTTAACAAGTGGGCTTAAGACCCCATGTGTGGCAGCTATGCCAACATGAATGTCTGTAATGCCTCTTCTTGTCAATGATCCGTGAACTAAGGAATCTCCAAGGATATCTTGACATGCCGTGGAGCTGTTATGGTCTAGTGCAGGAAATAACCACGCAGCGATAGAATGAAAAGCTGGTGTCACCAGTAATGCGTAAGTTGTTCTAAACGTACCTGACAACAGTTGTCCCTGGCTGTATATTTACTTAAAAGATGTCTCTGCAATATGGTAAGAAAACAAATACTTAAACAAAACCCCAAACAACAAAAGCACTATTTATAACTTCTGTATTTCTGGTTCCTTGGATGTTTTCAGTATTGTATGAAATCTATAATATAATGTAGATTAGATAATATTATAACGTTAAATAGCTCCCACCTAGTTCTAGCTACTTCTTCCTCCCCAGCCCTGGTGTCAAAGAATGGAGCTGTCCAGAAGACAATCAAGGAAGGAATTTCCTACTTAAAATATTTTTCCTTAACTTTGGGCATATTTGTTTTGACTTGCTCTAGCAATTCTGAACTAATGTTACCATCAGAGATGTGCATAAAAGGTTTGTAGTTTGCTGAAATAATTTTTATCCATTACTTTAAAATAGCCACCACTCTTTTTGTAGTAGGACCTCTGATGACTTTCTGAGTGTCGGGGGAAGCACTGATTTAAGACTGACGTCTATGGTTGAAGTTTCAAATGTGGTTCAGGTGTATGGGTGATGTTATATTCACCTTCTCAAGCCATGTTACCCACTTTGGTGTCTAGGGTAGGTGATAAGTAAAAATCGAAGTGCCTGAATCCAGAAACCTCTGTAGGCATCAACTGCGCATTAGGTGCATATGTGTACATCCACCAACCTCCCAGTGTGTTCTGAGCTTCAGTGCCTGTTGATGTTTAGAAGCTCTGCAGTGTGATGCAATGGACATCAAGCTCTTGTTAAGCTTCAGTGTCACCAACAAGAGGAAACTCCCAAAATCTTGGTTGCTGGAGGAAAGGGGAGACTCTGATTTGGTTTCCCCATGCAGTTCTAAGACCATGCAAATTTTTTCGTCTCCCACTTCCCACCTTCCTGTACTAAATACTCTTCTGAAGTGAGGGTTTTTTTTGCTGTGCCTTGCCTCCTGCCTGTGGGTTGGCCCAGGTTTCACTGGACATGAGGAGGCTGTCTTCTGTGGTGAGCAGGGCACTCTTCTGCAAATGTCAACCTTCTTAAGGCAAAAGGGAGTTAAACACACGCTTGCAGGGTGGGAACCAGCTACAAACATCTACAAACTACAGCTGGCTATAAACAGATACAAGAGATTGCTGAAGTACTTTGTCTGCTTAATGCATTTCTAGGATTTGAATGCAGCAGCTCCTTTTTTCTTTCTTTCTTTCTTTTTTTTGGATACATGTGGGGAAAACCTCCAGAGAGGACTGTTTCCCTTGTGTGGACAAGCTGGTTATGTATCAGATCCTAACTTGTACGTGTTTGAAGACAGGGCAATGGATTCTGCCTCAGGTGGTGTTCATTTTTAAGTTGATTCATCAGAGCTGAATGGGTTGTAACCCATATTCAGTTCTATCTTTTTATCTGTTTCCAGATTGCAAGAGCAATCGCTTTTTCCTGTCGGTTATCATCGGTATTTTAGAATTAAATGGTCTTAATTGCCACATGTAGGGCAGATGTATCCTGCCCTTCCTCAGCACCAAGAGAAAACAAAATTAGGGTCATCACCCATTCCACCTTAGTTCTGCTCTCACCCAGAAGTTTCTAACAGCCCATGGGAATGATCTGCAAGCTGAAGTGCTCCTATGTGTCTTCCTGTGCTCGGTGGAGTGCCAGCCAGGAGGCAGCAGTGTTCCCGCCCCATCAAAAGTCTTCAGCTACATGCAAGCTGTGTGGCCTGTGGGTTTAAGTGAAGGTAGCAGGTTTCCATGGCTTAGTTGCAGGGTGCAGGAGTGAAGCGGTAATGGAGCAGACCTGGTGTGGAGCTGCAGGCAGCAATAAGAGCTACCAGTTTGGCACTGTTGAGAGGCAGAGCATATGTTTGCTATAGGCAGCATTCAAGCAGGGCAGAATGAAGGTCATGTGGATATATGTTTAACTTATTGTCAAAAGTTTGAATATTGGTAAGCACCAGAGAAAATAAAGGCATAAGATATATCCTCCTTAATGCCATCTTGATCTTGTCTGGTCTGTTCTATAAAAAGTATTTTTATAACCTACTAGGCTGTAAAAGGATGTTTCTCCCTGATCTGTTTTCTCTCTGCTACCACCTGCTTCTGCTGTGTGCATCCCCATATCACAAGGCTGCCTTTAGCTGTGTGACCTGGCCTGTGTGCTGTATTGGGCGTCACACCCTGCTCTCTCTCCTGGTGTGGCTGTATCCCTCCTTCCCTGTTTCTTCAACTTGGTGTCACCAGACCCTCAGTGCAGCAAGTGGACAACCTTACTGAGCTGGCTTCCTCCCCCTTGGTCAATGCAATACTCTGCATTGCATTACTACGAATTGTAACGTTAAACTTTTTATTTCCAGAGGTTTATATCTGAGGGAATGTGAGGGACCTCACCCATTCTGAGTCAGAGGACAAGGGAAAGAAACTTATGCTCTTTTTCTGTGGTAAGGACCTAGACTCTGGGTCATGTAGAATTTAAAGGGACAGGCTCTGCTTCAGTCTTGAACTTAAAATACAAACCTGGCTGGTACAACAGCTTAGTTTAGAGAGTGTTGTTTACTACTGCTTTCTTGAATGGTTACTGGGAAAAGTTGGACCATGGATTTGCCTTGAAGTCATGCTGTGGTTTATTATTTGTATAAATAAATCAGTAAACTATGTAAATCTTAAGTTCTTTTGAGGACTAGAGAAAGGTTGTACTTTGGGAGACACTGTTTTAAGAAATCTTAAATTTGGAGTGCTAACTCTACCATAAATCCCAAAGCAACATGTTAAATTTAATGAAAAAAATACAAACTGGCATGTCAATGTTAGAGAACTTTGAAAAAAAATTTAAATAGGATGAGGCTCTTGACTTTGTCTTTTGTAGAGCTATCATTCAACCGTATCATAATCTCATTAGGGTGAGGGCTCTTGAAAGTGCTAAGTGCAGATTTCACTGATGCTGGTTGGCAAATTTAGGCACGTATGTAATACAGCAGTATGAAAAGCAATTTAATGCCTCGTTCATTTGTGATTCATGGGTAGATGGCTACTAATATATTGTGGTGATCTACAGATTAAAGTTTGGTTTGCTATGTTCTGCGTGAGCAGGACATTTAATTTTCTTGCATTAGTTGAACAGGATTGGGACCAAAGGCAGCAAAGAAGTTGCGATGTTATGATTCATGATCTCAAACCTTAGTCTGGTAAAGAGGTACTGCAGAGAGGCTGGATGGGAAGGGGAGGTGAAGAGACACAATTCAGTTATGAGTTAAAAAAAAACAAACCACAAAACTAAAGTGTCACAGTCTGCATTTATTCTACAAGAAGTAAAACTAGTTTTTCTGATGGTTATGTTCTCTTTTAGGTTTCGGAGTGAAGATGAATTTAGCAGAGATTTGCGATAATGCCAAAAAAGGAAGAGAATATGCACTCCTTGGGAATTACGACTCTTCTATGGTATATTACCAAGGTGTCATCCAGCAAATCCAAAGACATTGCCAGTCAATCAGAGATCCAGCAATTAAGGGCAAATGGCAACAGGTAGGGTAAAATAAGGTTGCCTTTATTCTATTATTTGATATTTAAAAAAACCCGCTATACTCCCCCAAACTTTTAGATGTAAAGGAGGTATATTTCAGTAAAGTTTACATCTATTTTTAAATATTTTGTTGATATTTATGAGAAAGTAACTTTTGTGGAATGTTCAGAAGGGATTCTTTTAGAATCATAGAATCATAGAATCAGTCAGGGTTGGAAGGGACCACAAGGATCATCTAGTTCCAACCCCCATGCCACGGCCAGGGACACCTCACACTACATCAGGCTGCCCAGAGCCTCATCCAGCCTGGCCTTAAACACCTCCAGGGATGGGGCCTCAACCACCTCCCTGGACAACCCATTCCAGGCTCTCACCACTCTCATGGGGAAGAACTTCTTCCTCACGTCCAGTCTGAATCTCCCCACTTCCAGCTTTATTCCATTCCCCCTAGTCCTATCACTTCCTGATAGCCTAAAAAGTCCCTCCCCAGCTTCCTTGTAGGCCCCCTTCAGATATTGAAAGGCCACAATAAGGTCACCTTGGAGCCTTCTCTTCTCCAGACTGAACAGCCCCAACTCTTTCAGTCTGTCCTCATAGGAGAGGTGCTCCAGCCCTCTGCTCATCCTGGTGGCCCTTCTCTGGACACCTTCCAGCATGTCCATATATCCCTCTTGTAATAGGGGCTCCAGAACTGGACACAGTACTCCAGGTGGGGTCTCACCAGAGCTGAGCAGAGGGAGAGAATCACCTCCCTTGACCTTTTGTTCTGATAGAATAATTTTCTTTGGTTGTTTTCACCGGTCTTTTTGTGTGTGATTGAATACTTTGGAAAACTGAGGAATCATAGAATTGTTAGGGTTGGAAGGGACCTCAAGGATCATCTAGTTCCAGGCCCTTGCCATGGGCAGGGACACCTCACACTAGATCAGGTTGCGCAGAGCCACATCCAGCCTGGCCTTAAAAACCTCCAGGGATGGGGCTTCTACCACCTCCCTGGGCAACCTGTTCCAGAGTCTCACCACCCTCATGGTGAAAAACTTCTTTCTGACATCCAATCTGAATCTACCCATTTCTATTTTTTTTCCATTCCCTGTAGTCCTATCACTACCTGACACCCTAAGAAGTCCCTCCCCAGCTTTCTTGTAGGCCCCCTTAAGACAGTGGAAGGCCCCAATAAGGTGTCCTGGGAGCCTTCTCTTCTCCAGACTGAATAGCCCAAACTCTCTCAGTCTGTCTTCATAGAAGAGGTGCTCCAGCTCTCTGATTATCCTCGTTGTGTAGTAAACTAAGGTGTGAGGGGATGGGGTGGTATCACTGGAATGGCTGTCTGAGTGACAGTTAACTGTCATGCTACAGTGTTTCTAAAACTCCAGTGTTCTTAGTCTGATTCTTGCACACAGGAATCTCCCTGTTGAGCTAGAGTGCTCCTGGAGGCAAAAAGTAATCCACAGGTGAAATGTAAGAACCTTCAGTTAGCAATTTCAGTATTTAAATCTTTATTAAATCTTTTGTGATCACATTTTTCATTGTACAAAGTGTGTTCCATACAAAAAAAAAAGGAGGATAAACATATAAAAGCGTATTCTAGAATAAAGAATTCATGTTGCTTAAACATTATGTTTGGTGGGAAAGTCATAGCTCCTGTAAAAGATATAATTTTGCAGTAAGTAGCTAAAGAGATGATTTCAAGAAGAGTTTTTCCTTTTTATTGCATCAGGTGCTTTGGTTAGAGTTCTGTGTTTGAGACAACTTGACACTGACATAGAGTATTTTGTGTACTGAGAGACAGCTACAACACTGTTAGCAGTTATTTTCCAATGACAGTACTATTCATAGATGTTTTTCATAGAACTGTAGAAGTCTGTCTGCTTATTAAGAGCTTGTCTGTAAAGCATGAACATGTCCAAGCAGCAGTGGTAATGCCTAGCTTTCCTGGTGATGTAATACACTGAATGTTGTATAGGAGATATTCACATTCAAGTATCTTCCTCACCACAGGATGTGCTGAATCAAGGTATTCATGCCCCATGTGTGTCCATAGTTCCTGCTGAACTTGTAGCTGACATAAAGATAGACCATGAGGCTTTTTCCTTTTCTCCAGCTGCATCGCTGCATTGCCTTCAATGCAAGTTTGTGTTTCCTCCAAGGACATTGATTCCTTTTAACAGATCTTACCTTGTTAATTCACGTCTCATGATGTTGTGTGTTGTTTGAACTGCTGCAGAGAGAGGCCCATGCACCATGGAAGGTGTGATGTACATTGGAGACAAACCTCAAGTAAATGAGGACCATTGACTTGGTTTCCAGGATTATTTCCTGGGGAAAGCAGCTGGCTCTTTAGCAAAGGATCTGAAGTTTGCACCTTCTTAGAAATTATTCCTTTTAGTTTACCACGAGTCTCCTTACTTCAACCAGAATGGCCTCTGACAGTGCCCCATAAATACTTCATAGAGAACCACCCCCAGAAAGATCAACAGCAGGTGGGGTCACATCTGCCATGCTCTGCACTTGTGTTAATTCTGAAATTTCCCAACACAGTGGTGGCAGCTGAGCTGTGTCAGGATATCACTTTGCTGGTGTCAGTCTCAGCTTGGGGACAAACAAGAAATAAGAAATGTAATTGAAAAAAAGTCAGAAGTGTTTCATCCTCAGGCTTATTGCCTTCTCATTCAATTGTGGCACTGCCACTGGGAACAAAATAATATAGCCCTGAGAGCAAATGATGCAGCCCTGGAATCAGTACCTTTTCCATACCTTCACCTGAGTGGTTTGGTGTGACCTGCCAAGATGGACCTGCTCTGCTACCCACCCTTGATAGATAATTGTTATGCTTTCTCACTTCTTCAGACAGACTAAGAGGGAGTATGATGATCTGGATGTTAGCACTGCTTTCCAGTCCAAAGAGCAGCTACATCCAAACTGTCAGCCACATTCAATAGCTTTCTGACAGCCTGTTCTGAAAGAAAAATTAAACCAAAACATTGCATCACAAGAAACACTTGTTCACAATGTTAAAATAATATTTAGATACTCTTTTATAGCTCATACTCGTGAAAGAGTTATGCCATACACACTGTAAGTTTAGCAAACCTGAGGTCTAACCCACTTGGTACTAATAATGTGCAGAATCAAAAGATTCCTGTACCTGCATACTTCTTGCAAAAGGCACAAGAAGCAAAGCAACCCTTAGGTCATAGTTCAGGGGATGAATGCAATTAATTTTTGTTTGAAATTCTGTCTCCTGACACATGGAACTAGCCCTTTCTTTAGGTTCTTCAGTTTCTCCATCCTCTGAGGAATATGAAGAGGATAAAACCACTGGCACCTTTTGGAGGGGAGTTTATCTCTAGCACACACTGGGCAGGGAGAGCTTTCACTGTTGGGAGAGGTCCCCAGCATGAATGCCCATGTATATAAGTGCTTGAAGGAGAGGATTGTTACTTAAACTAGTTCTTTGAGATGTGCTGTCTGCATGCACATTCACAATCTTGAACCTCCTGAAGGATTCCTGAGACAGCGACGCTGAGGGGATGTGGCAGCACGAAGCATGCCCTTCCTTTCTGTATGTTTGTGTTCAGTGCACAAACTGGGTGTTTGTTCTGCTTTTACTTCTGAGGTAGTGAACTCAGTTTAAGTGTTTGTGTACACGTTCCCTCGTAAAATAGGAATGTTCATACAACTAACATCTCAAAGAATAGTTCCAGCCGTGATGCTGCAGCTGACCAACTCATACTGGTTACATGAACCATTGTTCTCCCTATCTGGTCACTACTCTGCAGTGGGTCCTCCATCCTGAGTAAATACCTCAGGATTTTCCCAGCTATTATTGAGCAATGGAAAGCAGAGGTAAACCATAGAATCATAGAATGGTCTGGGTTGGAAGGGACCTCCAAAGGTCATCTAGTCCACCCCCCTCTACAGTAAGCAGGGGCATCCTCAATGAGAAGTAGTTGGACTTGATGATCCTTGAGGTCTTTTCCAACCTTATTGATTCTGGGATTCTGTGAATTTTGGGTCAGACTCCCAAACACTCTTTTCTTAGGTGTCATTGTTTTAAAATTTCTACAGGTTGTTTTGGACAGTTATATTCTGTGCAAGTATTTGGTGGTTTTGATTTCATGTTGCACAATCGGACAGCTTCAACTTTGCAGCTGGGTACCCTGATTTCAAGGGTTTCTTGTGCTTGGTGCTGATGGGAGGAGGAACGTGAATATGTATCACCTACTCCCTTTGGAACAACTGACTGGCTCAGTTCCACTTGATGCAATACTGCTTCTGGAACTTCACAATCAGCACTGACTCGGGGAGAGGGACTGTGTTATTAGTCTGGCACAACCTGCAGAACTTTGAAAGGTCAGAAGATATATCCTGAAGGGTCCACCAAAGCAGTGGTGTGACATCATAAGAATTCCTCTAATCTTTTGGAAAATTCATTGTCATTGATTGTCTGATAACTGGATTGGCTTGGGGATATCAAAAGTGACCTGCTATTGAGACCTTTATTTGTTTTGCATACAGGCAGCTGTAACTTGCTCATGTGTGGCTGAGTGTAGCTCCGTTTTTATTCTCACTCCTAGGCCACGGAGCTCATTTGAAAAAGTTACTACATTGTTGTGCTTTGAGGTTTGTCAGACATGTAGGCATATTCATCTATGTAAATACAGGCTGGGACTAGAAAGATTCAAAATCAGGAGCATCTCAGGGTTTTTTTTCCCCTATTTTAACAATAACAACAAAAGATAGGTTTACCCCCATGACCGCTGCTGTGAACTCTACTTGTGTTGACATTCCCCCTGCTTATTCTGAGAGAGTTTCTTGGCTTCAGCAGTCTTTTTACTAGACAGCTGGCTTGTAGGAAAGAGCTGCTCCAGTGACAGTTCAGCAGCTGCAGGATGACAGCAGAGCGTGCCCCTGGGAGATAGTCCTGGCTTACAACAAGGCCAGCGGCTGTCGAGCAAAACCTGCTGTGTGTTACAACCCTGTGCTCTGTGTTGCACAATATCTGAGAGCACAGGAGTCTCAGCTGGAGCTGGGGCAGGAGTTTAATGCTTCCCAGAGCACTGGGAGCAGCCTGCAAGGCACCTTTACTGACCATGGTCCCTGGAGCAGGTGATTAGGTGTACCATATTCTTGCTTAAAGAAGGATGATTTTTACTTTTATTTATTATTTTAAATACATCTCAGTCAATATGTGCTTGCGTTGGTTTTGCTCCATGCCTGTTTTATTAACACTTCATGAGTAACTAAGGAATATTCTGCAGGTAGCTCACGAAGAACCATGATTGCAGCAGCTACACTTTCACTCCATGGGATCAAATTGGGGTACAGGATGTCTGTTCTGGGTATGGTTTAAGGAATTTTTATTTTCACTTTTTGAAAAATGGAGCCTGTTGGATAACTAACAGTAATTGCAGGTGGTAATTTCAGGTTTGGAAAATACTTTTATAGGAACTTGATTTTGTTCCAGCATGATATAAATTAAAAACCCCACCTTATGTTATTTGTATTTACCAAGGTACAAATACCCATACTTACTGCTATGGGAAGTTTAAGCTTTAGCACAGCAAATAAAAGCTGATCATGCCAATGGTACAGCAGTTGGCAGGTTGTAAAATACAGTGGAAGCCCCTGAAATGGTTTTTGGGACTACCACTAAGAAAGAGTGAACACAGCTCTTGGTTACTGTTTTATACTCAGATGCTAGGATGTGTTCTCTGCTTGGTTAAATCCTTAAGGCTGAAATGTCAAAACAAAGCTGTAGGCCCACCTCTTGGGCTGAAAGGTTTTTCATTGGGCTTTCTAACATCACCCAGTGGCCATGATGCTGCTTTTGTGGAGGCAGTGATGTGGCCTGTAGGAGTGTCTAGTGTAACAGCGTGTTGCTCTAGGGATCAGGCAGTTTCACAGAGTAACTGAATCCAGTTAAGATCCTGCCTTGACTAGAGAGGCCAAGCTCTTCCCCACCTAGTCTTCACTCAACCCACACCAGTTTTTCTCCCTCTTCTGCACTTTGCTATTCTTTGTCCTGGGATTCACCTGATCACAAGATAGTGATCAAGAGTGTCCGTCCTTTATTTTCTTTTTACCATCCTAGGCTAATTTTCTGCCATTTTACCAGGCTAGGTTACTGTATGGAAGTGCCAAAATTGAATCCAGGAGGAGAGTATGGTTGGAGTGAGTGAGGGAAAATGAGATCTTCCTGTTTGATAGTGGTGAGCTGCTAACTAGGCCTGTGCTATCTCCTGAAGCTACTTGAACATAAATAACCTAAAAGCTTTCTCCAGGTTCTCTACATCCTGAGCTGGAGCCCCCAAGAAGGCTTCAGCACCCAAGGGAAGAGTGTGACACAGAGGCAAAGAGACTGAGTGAATCTAGACCAGTGATACTCCTTTTTTACAGCCTTCAAGGTTACTTCAGAGTAACATTGATCACTCAAAGACACTGCTCAAAGACCTCTATAATTATGGCACAACCCTTCTTGGCTCACATATGGGTTATTTGTTGCTCAGCTGCACTTGTTTCATGTGTCTTGGTTTCTTTAAGGCCTCCAGGAATTTATTAGCTGGTTTTCCTTTGTGGTCCTGTTGTTTTTCATTGGTTGGTTTGTCAGGTACTGATAAAGCAATAAAGGTGTATGTTGCAGTTGGGACTGCTCAGGTCTGGATAAGAGATGGCCAGCAGTTTTTAGTCTGTTTCCAGCTTCCAAGCCATAAAAGGCTCACTTTCAGTTTTCAGATACCATCCTCCTTGCTGGTCCAGAAAGCTGAATGACAGCACTTCTAGCCCTCAGTGCTAGCCAGTTGTTTTCCACCAACTTTTCTGCATGCTCCAGAGCACTGGAATAGGAAGTGGACATCTCTTGTGGAACGGTGCCCTGAAGGATTTATGCTGTATCATTCCTTTGTGCCTCACAGTTGGATTTATTTTTTGAAAGGAGAGATACTTGTTAGTTTGAAGGAATCAGTAATCAATCACATTTGTAACTCGGCTGGAAGTTCTTACACTCTGAGATGTGTCTGCTAATTGTGTGATGAGAAAACAAAGAAAGCAAAGCCAGGACATGGGGTGGGAGTCATGTCAAGCACTGACTGTCTTTACCAGAGCAATCCTGCCTGAGCTGGATGTCCTGTGTCTTTGAAAAGATGCAGCTACTCCATCTGGAACAAACAAGAAGGCTGCTTTGCCCTGTGAGAGGATCGAGTTCTTCCTGTACCTAAGGCTTCTTTCGCACAGACACATGCCAAGCTCCTGGTGAAGTAAATGTGGTGCTGCAAAAGCTGTGCAGGGCCTTGGGGATTTACCCTTTGTCTCTGTCCTTGTTGATACCTTGCTGACAGCAGTCATATATATTCTTATTCTTAAACAAGGTTTAAGTCTTAAGCCAGAAAATAGTTTCTCTGTGCAGCTGAAATCTATTTTTGTCCTCGTGGTGAGAAAATTCCTGGAAAATAATACAGAGCAGAACAAAACCTTGCTGTGGGGTGTACCTGGTAGTATTTTAGAATTGCAGCATCCAGAAAGAGGTGTGATGTATGCTTGTTACTGAGTGCTGACCATTTAATCACTCAATCTTTTATACACCATTCTCAGAAAATGGTTATGTCAGATAGAGTCTTCTGTCTTGAAGTTGCCCCACCAAAAGTGGGGGATTGCTGCTGTTTTGAATATATAGAGCAGAGTGGGTAAGGAAAGGTGATGTTTTGAGAGGGAAAATGAGAGTGTAAGAGAGAAACGTGAGGAGCAGGTGAAAATCAGTCTGGAAGAGGCATTATTCTGAATGTGTGCTGACAAGACCTTGCACCCTGCATGTATCCATCATGGTTCCTTTCCAAGCACACTAGGAAATAGGAATATATCAGGCTAGCGGCCACAGCTTTTCACCAGTAAGCACCATCAGGAAGAGCAATCATGATGTGATGCTGTTTAGTAAGTAGTTTCTGATCTGCTGTTACCTTCCAGTATTTGAAGGGAGACTACAGGGTAGCTGGAGAGGGACTTTTTACAAAGGCCTGTAGTGACAGGATGAGGAATGAGCTGTTACTAGAGGAAGATAGATTTAGATTAGACATTAGGAAGATACTCTTCACCATGAGGGTGGTGAAGCACTGGAACAGGTTGCCTAGAGAATTGTGGAGGCTGCAATCCCAGAAATGTTCAAACCCAGGTTGGATGGGGCCTTGAACAACCTGGTTTAGGAGGAGGTGTCCCTAGCCATGGTAGTGGAGATTGGATCTTTAAGTTCCCTTCCAACCCAAACCATTCTATGCTTTAATTCCATATCCAGTGGAAAGCCTGGATATGCAGACTTCCATTCTCCTGATTGTCTTGATTACCCAGTCTCTGCTCAGGATATGCACAGCAAAGAGTCTGGGTTTCGGGCAAAATCACTGATATCTGTTGATACTGCCCCGAGTTGCCTTTCTCTGTTTGCCACACAGTGATGCCTGGTTGCAGCATCCCTAGGCAATATTTTTCCCATCTCTTTTTCACGTGGATGCATTACATGAGCATGGCTGGGGGCCCGGTGTCTTTCCTTGGCTTTCTTGTGAGCTGTCTTCGTATCCTGGCTTTTTGATTAAGCCTTGCAATGCATGCTAGTTGTAGCCTCACTCAGTAGTGTGCCTCGTGGCAGTCTGCAAATATCCTCACCATAGTGTTTCTTCGTGAGAGCTGTTAAAGTCTATGCACCTCTCCAGTGGGCAGAAAGGTCCAAGAAGTCTCTGCAGCTCCAGCTACAGTCTGTAACTGCAAGATTCACACTGCCCTAAGGTAATCTTAGCTGCAGAGTGCCCATACTTATTTCCAGCTATGCACAGCAATCTATGAATTAGTTTTAGCTGTGCACCAGCACTTCAGTGGTGATGTCTGGGTTGTTACGACCCTCAAGCAGGTAAAAACCGGAGTAAGCGTGGAGGTTGATCCTGCAGGATGGAAAGCATCACTGAGTGACAGGTGGTAGGCTGGTAAGATGCAGTACAAGTGCTCTCAGGTGAATGCTAGCACATTTTAAGTTACTGCACTGAAAGCTTTTGCTCATGAGCAAACAAAGCAGTTTTTGGCTGCTGGTGTGTACTGAAAAATGGTGACCTTGCCATACAATACTTGAGCTTGCAACAAGCCATATCACTTAAAACTTAGGAAATTTCTACACAGCTTTTATTTTTCCAAAGGAACAAAGGTAAGATACATAATCTTGAAATTGTCACAGAGTAGTTCTAGTTCCCTGAGTAGTGACAATAGAATTGAGCTGCATAATTCTGCAACATGATTTCTTTTTGAGACTCAATTTCCTCTCCTTTTTATTTTGCTTACTTATCATTTGAACTTATGCCATAAAGTATTGAAGTTCCCATTTTCTGTTCTAATCTTTGCAATCCACCAAAGAATTGATTTATGCTTTGACTGTATGATGATGTTACACCCCTCATAAAGTTAATTTTGTAATATTATATTTGAATGGTCTTACCAGTTTTATAAATAGAAAGAACCTTGGAGACTGTATTTGGAGAAGTTTTTCTATGCCAGAATAGGAGCAAATATGTTAAAGATCTGCCAGCAGTACCCTTACTAGTATGAAAGCTTGTGCATGAGTGCATCCATGCCAACATGCACACATAAATCTAAGCATCAGCACATGTTATGGAGGAGTGATCCCTGTGTTAGCAATCATGTCAGGTCATGACTTTGACAGACAGGAAGATGAACTCAACAGATTCAATAGTTTAGGCTGTTGTTAAAGATCTCGTGTCAGCCTGACAGGTCTGGGGTTTGCGAATGGAGAGGCTTGGGAATCCTGGCTTTTGAGGGGATCGTATGTTTTGAAGTACTTTTCTGGTTTTGTTTGTTTGTTTAAGTTCGAATTGTAACAACTTTTAATTACATAATTACTTGCTTCTTTAATTAAATAATAATGTATTTCTTCAGGTCCGACAAGAATTAGTTGAAGAATATGAACAGGTTAAGAGCATTGTCAGCACTTTAGAGAGTTTTAAAATGGACAGACCTGCAGAGATCCCTGTATCCTGTCAGGATGAGCCTTTCAGAGATCCTGCTGTTTGGCCCCCTCCTGTTCCAGCTGAACACAGGTAATGAGGACAAGCAGAGTGGGTGGAGTAAAGCTGGGTTGCTGTTATATTCTTCTTTTATAATGCATTTGTAACATAAAATCACATTTCTTTTACCCCTTAGTCATTTGTAATAAAGCATAAATATAATTAATTGGGGGAAAAAGTCATTAAACTGCAGTTCAGATTTATTGCTGAAGCTCTAAAGAAAGTCACTCCTTTATTCTGGTAGGAGTGTATCTAAGTGCCTGGAACTAGAAGAACTGGAGAGGTAAGGGCTTTTGGTGACACTTGCCATTCTCATGTGCAGGGAGAAAATTTTCCCATTTCATTGATTTAAGCAGTTGATTTCATTGATGGCTGAGGAGTCAGTAAGGAGCTGGAACTGGAAGATCTTGAAAGCACATGGTGGTTACTAGTCTCTTCCTAGCTACAAGTAATGTAATTTACATTTAATCCAGTGGTTAGTTTCTCTTCTGTAACTACTGTTAGGGTAACTTTAGTTAGCTACTGCTTGTGCATTTTCTGAAATCTCTTTTTTTCATCATAATAGAACTTGACACAGATTGCTGGAAACAACAAATCCAATTTAAAACCAAGAACAACACTTATCATGACAATGTGTTTCTATCATCATAATAGCAAAGAATTTTAATGTGTGTGTACTTGTACAAGCAAAGGAACAAAGATGAGAGATCTTGGTTAACAGAAAGAAATGACAAAGTTTATTTGCAAATTTATGTGCTTTATCAAACAAATGAATCTCTGCTTTCCAAAAACCCCTAAGGATGTAAGTATAAAATAATGTTAACACTGATTACTTTTCTGAGTGATAGAAATTATCATCTGAATTTTTGTGGTAATATTATGTGAAGTGCAAGATGTATATATTCTTACATCTTTGTTAGAGGTAAAGGCCCAATAGTTCATTCACTTTTTTATGATGAATTTAAATATTGTGCAAATAAATACAGAAAATTAGCCACTCTTTTATGCTGTTAAGTATGATGAAAATGTATACAAAGCAGAGTGTAGCAGTTGTACACAGAAGTGTGTTTAAGCCATATTCCAGGAAAGTGCTGCTGGAGTTCGCAAATGTTGAGTTATTCAGACCAAGAATCAGTAGATGATTTAATAGTTGGGTGACACTCCTGGCCATTTATTTTTAGTTCTATGTTTCAAATCCAATCCCTAAAGCGAAATGCCTGTGACTCCTCGTATAAAACCAAATTCTTTATCCTTGTGGCACTGCTGTGTTCTCTGACATTGTGGGTGATGCACACAAGTTTAGGGAGTTGCAGTTTGGCTCTACTTGTTTTTGCTTTCTAGGCAATTTCTACATTTCAATGTTTTTACACAGGGAGGTGAAATCAGAGGTAGGAGGATTGTTTTAAAGTTCTCCCTCCTTTGTTTTGGTACTTGTCAAAGATATTGGCCAGCTTGTGGTTCTTTCTTTGTTTTGGTGGGGGTTTTGTTGGGGGAGGGGGGTTTGGTGGTTTTGTTTGTTTGTTTGTTTGTTTTAAAACCAGGATTGTGATCTGGTTGAGTAGAACTTGTGCATATGAATGTAGCCTGATAAAATCCTCTGGTGTGGAGTCAGGGGCAACTACAACATAAATAGTTTCTTCATTTGTTACATGTGGTTTGTTATAAGATTAGTTAAGAGTACTGATCTAATAGTATTATTAATTTTCTTTTTTTTCCACTTTTGAAACATTTTTCCTTTTGTATTTTTTGTCTTAACTTTAGGCATCACAAAGAACTAGAATATGTTGCAGATACAGAGAGAATAAGAAGGGCATGTCATCGTTAGTAATTATGCACTGAGGGAATTAATGAAATCTTAGTGTCTTTCCTCCTTAATGGTGCTCTTTTTTTTTTGCTGTTTTTAGCATGGTTTTGTTGTGATTGCTTATTGTTAGGGCTCCACCTCAGATAAAACGTCCCAACCGAGAAGTAAAACCTTTGAGGAAAGAATCACCAGGGCTGCAGCCCCGTGGGCCTGCGGGCAGAGCACACGCATTGTCCAAGGGCGAGAAGTCTGCAGGCAGCCGCGAAAGGGAATCTAGAGCTAGAGGAAGAGATGACAAGGTAAGAAGTGGGAAAGAATGCGGAGAGGAGCTGTTATGAAGAAGTGGGAAAGAATACAGAGAGGTGCAGTTATGATGCAGCAGGTGGCAAAGGGAAGCATTCTTAGTTTATTTAATACAGTTAATAATAAAAAGCCACAATAATCCAGTGGAAAAAAAAAATGGTGCTTTCCTCTTGCCTGATGGACAAAGCCTGTATCATGGAGATACATAGTAGTAATGGCACCAAATTAGGGAGAATTCTCTCTCATTTATTCTGTCTTGTTTTTAAAAGGTTTTTTTTTGATAGGGAGGAAGCATGGTGGCCTGTTGCTAGGGAGTTTTCATTATCTCAGGCTATGGGCTTAGACTAATCTGTCAGTGTCAATCATGTGTAAAGTCCCTTCTCCTTCCCACTGTTTCTGTTTCATTTTAAAGGAATCTGATTCCATTCTGTTGTAAAGATTGTTTGTAAAAAGTGCAAAAGTGAGACCAATGCCCTGTTCTAGACTTTTGAGCGTTATGGATGGAGTTCCGCAGTGTCATTGCCTCTTGTAGTTGTGCCTAGAAGTCCAGAACGGTTCTGTAAGTGAACTCATGCTAGGTAAATCTGTGCCAAATTAACTGAAGTTATATATTTGAAAATCACGTCAGGGAGATGTAATAAAAGTAAACTCTTAGCAACTTTAATTTTCTTTATGAAAAGGGCTTTGTGTTTATTATAGTATTTAGGAAGATGCTTCTTGGAAAGTGTTTGTTTTAAAAATAAAAACAGCAAAATAAATCAGAGTAAGTTGGGAATTCTTTCCTCTGAAGACCTATGAAAAGAAGCAGTGCTAAAATGAAAGAAAAATAAAAATAATGATTCCCTATCAAGTAGTGATATCAAAGGCAGGACTGTTTTTGTGGTGGAAAAATGTCTGTATGCACATTGCTATTTCTGAAAAATTTGTATTTTTAAATTGAACTGTGGAGTCAGTGCCAGGAACCCAAGGAATTTGTGGTATAAGGGATACAATTCAGAAGTGTACTGAAGTGGCTTTACTTTTATGACAGAGATATGAGAAGCCCATTCCTATAGAGGCACACAGTATACAGATCTTGAGAGATGACTAAGAATACTTTGGCTAGTTTTCTTCCAAATGAATTTAGTTAGCCACTTTGTGGCCTCTCTGTTAGAGGTTGCTTCTTCATAGTGCAGAAAGAACTCAAGATAGGTTTTTCACATCATGAATTGCTTTCCTGATGCACCGGAAAAGTATTAAGCAATCCCAGCCCTATTACCATCAATAGGTAGGGCCAAGCACATTTTCAGCAGTGCCACTGAGTGACTGCACAGATCAAGTTTAATCATTTTAGAAATCTCTCTATGCTGGATCAGTAAGATTAAAAATAACAAGTGTGCATCCTGCAAGATAAAAAAACCTTGTGAAGATCTGTGAAACTATTTACAGCTCTGATATCTACACAGGGAATTGGAGTCATGGTGTGTGACAGGTTCACCAGTTGTGCTTGTATAAGGCAGCCTTCAAAGTCTTAGTGCTAATGAGAGTGAACTCTGCTCTCAAAGCTCTCCGGCGATGAGCATTATAGGGCTTTATTATAAGCAGCCCACAACAACATGACTTGTACAATACTTGTCTCTGGGAGTAATGAGATTAACAACACTACTGCTGTCAGACAGAGGAATAGTCATGAAGGTGTTCCATTTAATGTGGTAGTACATTTTAAACACTACTCTTATCTGAATAAATAGATCACATTTAGTTACCAAAAAATGAGACAAACCAGAAAGTTCAAATTAAGTACCCAGGTGTCTCTTTCAGAGTAGATGTGTCAGCTCTAGGATGCTTGAATCAGGCTACTAAGAACATGTAATGAACTTGGATGCTGTATCCATTTCCCAAGATGTTGGTTGCAGTGTCATAAGTTGTATGATGTCCTGGCTACAATATCACAATGTAATCTGCATATTTATTTGTGATATTCTTTAACGTCCCTTCCAACCCAAACCATTCTATGATCTTATAAAGGTATAAATAAAGGTAGAGTATGTATGCTTCAGAAGTGTTTTGCCTCACTTGAGTCAAATGCCTTCTTTCACTGTTTCTCCTCCCCCAGACCATATAATCTTTTTATTCTGACAGTAACTGTCTTGGGATAAGGAGTTTTAACCTGACTGTGCCTGTAAAATGACCTTTTGTAGTGCTATATAAAATAATCTTGAACTGCAAGCCACCGGATGATGTTTATCCACTAAACCCTTATGTTTATGTGTTGCTTTTTCTGAAATACTGCTTTCAACTGCTTTTTCCTCCTTAGTTCCACTGGAAATTATTAGGCTTGGTCTCAGGGAACCTTCTACCAAATCATTTCCAAGAATTTTGCCTTCTGTTCAATAGTTCAACTTAAAGAGGCAGCATGAATGCTACTTGGTTTAGGAATTACATGATACTATATGTAAGCAGTAGAACACCTTTTCAGGAGTACTTTTTAGATTATTTCAGATTGTCAGTGGATGAGGATGGGGCATATTACAAAGGATATCAAATAGCCATGGATTGTGCTGCCCTATCAGTGAAGTGAATATTAAAATCAATGAAAAAAATGTAATGTTTTTTTCCTTGATTATTCTGATGTGCATCATCAGATGTGAGATGAGGTATTTGTATTTATGTGGAAGCATAGACCTCCATGCATTGTGACTAGAAGGCTGCATAATCTTAATCTAAGAATGCTGAAAGGTGAAATTGCAGGGTTAGGAGCAGAGATTTCCATTAAAACTTATGGGTCTGTGGTAGTCCCATGTGAATGTTAATGAGTAGTACTGAAAGAAAATATATCAGTCAACAGGTAAATCATTTATGGACTTCCTCAAGACAGATTCTTGTCTTCTATTTAAATTAGTGAACTTGACACAAAAAAGAAAAGAGGCATGTGCTAATTTGCTGATGACACTGAGCTGGGAAGCACCATCACCAAAAGAGGAGAATGAGGCTGCTGTACAGGAGGGATTGGATGATTCTATGCCGGAATCATCAGGCTGGGTGGGATAATGTTCAATGGTGCAGACATGTATTTGGAGACAAGAATTTCTTCTAGAGGCTGGGAAATCAGGTGTGGAGAAGAAAGACTTAGAAGAGAGATATATCACAGAATCAAAGAATGTTAGGGGTTGGAAGGAACCTCCAGAGATCAAGTCCAACCCGCTTGCCAAAGCAAGACAACCTAGGGCAGGCTGCACAGGAACACATCCAGGCAGGTTTTGAAACTCTCCAGAGAAGGAGGCTCCAAAACCTCTCTGGGAAGCCCGTTCCAGTGATGCATCACCCTCATTGTAAGGAAGTGTCTCCTCATGTTGAGGTGGCACCTCCTGTGTCCTAGCTTGTACCTGTTGTTCCTTGTCCTATCACTGGGCACCACCAGAAAGAGACTGGCACCTTCATCTTGACACCACCCCTCAGACATTTATAGATGTTGACAAGATCCCAGCTGCAGTTCTCTGAGTCCTTCTTCATAGGAGAGATGTTCAAGTCCCTCGATCATCCTCACAGCTCTCTGTTGGACTCTCTCTAGCAGATCCTTGTCTCTCTTGAAATGGGGAGCCCAGAACTGGACACAGTGTTCCAGGTGTAGCCTCATCAGGGCAGAGTAGAGGGGAAGGAGAACCTCCTTAGACCTGCTGGACACACTTTTCTTAATGCACCCCAGGATACCATTGGCCCTCTTGACCACAAGGGCACATTGCTGTCTCATGGATAACTTGCTAACTTGCTGTCCATCAGGACTCCAAGGTCTTTCTCCATGGAACTGCTTCCCAGCAGGATGACCCCTAGTCTCTGCTGGTGTCTGGTGTTATTCACCCTGAGATGCAGGACTCTTCATTTGTCCTTACTGAACTTAATTTGGTTCACCTTGGCCCAGCTCTCCAGCCTGTCCAGATCTCATTTAATGGCAGCACAGCCTTCCAGGGTGTCAGCCACCCCTCCATTTTTGTATTGTCAGAAACTGAATCATGTTGAACTTTAATTTGGCACATGACCCTTCCTGGCAGTGATGGGAAGGACTGGCTGCAAGAGCGAGGCACAGCCAGGTGCCACCTTTGGCTGTGGAAGCAAGGGGCAGAGAGTGCATTTGGCCATAGTTTGGTGTTTCTGTGTAGTGGGAAAAGTCTGCAGGAAAGCAAGATGCCATCACTTTCAGTTAACTAGTTCTGGTTATTGAGCCACCAATTCTACGTGATTGATCTGTTTGAGATTAAGGCAACAATTAACATAAATTAAAGCCTAGGCTTAGTTTGTTGAGATGTTGCTAGCAAAGAGATACCCATTATTAGGAGGCTGTGGTGAGACAGCAACATGACTATGTTGTATGTGTTTTTAACAGGCATGCTCAGGAAAGATATGTTAAAATTAGAAGAAATAATATTTGTTTAAAAAGGTTGTCCAAGTGAACAGGTAGTTGTGTTCAGTTTACGTTCCAAGAGGAGACTTAGCTTTGGTAAAAGATGGTAGAGAACGTCTGTGCTGCCAAGTTCATCAGGATGGTGGACCCATTGATGAGACAACTGCAGAAACTAATGCACAGTTAAGTACAGGTGTAGAAATAGATGAGTTTTGAAAATCAGGGGTTTGCTGCAGTGGAGTGGTGCAGGTCTGATAGCCCTTCCTGACTGAAACCCAGCAAAGTTTTTAAATATTTTAAAATCAGAGCTTGGTTGGCTGAGGAGAAGGTTAGGTGATGAGATTGCCAAGGGTAGGAACTCAGCCGTATACCTGCTTTTTAGCATACCCTGATGGAGAGAAGCCATCACAGCAGCCTTATTTAAAGCTGTTTTGGGAAAGTAATTCCACAAGAGATGAGGCTATGACTGGAAAATTAAGCTTATTCCTGCTGTGTGGATTCAGGTGACACTTTTAAAAATGATTTTTTTAAGTCGCTGCTCACTTGCTGACTGAGGATTGCATGTTGGAGCAGTTTGGGACCAACATAAATAACATTATTATATGTGTAAATATTTTAAATCTCAGGGTAATCCTAGAACTTAAAAAATGGAAGCATTCACTGTCACTAAAATGATAGCCAAGGTGATGCCAGCGGCCGCCCTTTTCCTTCTCTGTCACGGAACCGGAGGAATAACTTCTCCCGGGAAGCGTCAGACCCGTGGGCCCCGGCGGTTGGGGGTTCGGCCCCGGATGCAGCGTGCGGGAGGCGGCCGGGCGCAGGGAGCTGTCGCCGCCCCTCCCGCTGCCCACCGCGCTGCCGGCTGGCTCTACTGCCGCTCCGTGGCTGCCGCAGCCTGCCTTGCCGCTGGGCCTTTCTTTCCTCTTTTGCTTCGAGTTTTTTTTAATGCTTTTCTGAGCAGCGTCACAGCAGCGCCCGGTGTCATCTGCACTGCCCGGTGTCACCTGCACTGCCCGACCGGCGTGTTCTCCGCCGTTCTGCTGCAGCAAACGGGCTGCGTGCAGCTCTGCCCACCGCGTTCGGTGCGGCGATTGAGCAGCGGCCTCAGCCTCCGCCACAGTGCCTGCAGTCATCCGCCCGGCCCTCTCCTCTTTTTGAACTCTGCCTTAACTCTCTTTCACCCAGAAAAACAAACACACACACACACACACCCCCCCAAAAAAAAAACAAACCCCAAAACAAACAACAAACCAAAACCAAACCAGCAAAACATCCGATGTGGTTTTTAGTCGTGGAGAAAAATTATTTCACTAGGAAAACCAGTTCATTACAGAGAAACAGAAGTGTGTAACAGAGAGACAGCAAATACCTTTCATTTAATTGTATTTTTTCCCCTCCATCTTTCTTTCTTTTTTTTTTATGGTTACATTTGGATTCCATTTTCTTTCTTCTGAAACCTTCCCAATTCTACAGGGCTTTTTTCCTGTTTCGCTTTTATGCCAGACCATTACATTTTTGACACCAGCTTTTTGTCTAAACACGACTTTCAGCTTCTTTTCCATGGAAGAAAAAAAAAATTTAAAAAGGCAACCTGAACTGGCAATACTGAACAACACAACACCACTTGGAAGCAAATAAAAATAGTGGGAAAATAAACTGCTCCCTCACAGGCCTCGTGAGCAAAAGGCAAGGAGGAGGGGTGCAATCGCTACCTTTTTCCACTGTGAGGTTATTCGTGTGTCTCCAGCTGCCTCTCGGCCTGCCTTTGCCTAGCAGCTTTTGTCCTGCCAGCTGGAATTCTTTAACTTGCTGCTGATAATGTTTAGAAGCTGAGTTAAGAGTCCGAAAGTAGCTCCTCACTCGGTCTCCCTCCAGCTGCTTTTCAGGCACACGCTGCCGCTGGGCTGGGAGGAGAAGTGGTTTCCTTCTGTAGTGAGAGAGGAGGAGCAGAACCCTGATGCTTCAAAGGCGAAATGTTTCCTCACCCCGATAAGCTTAACGGCGCTGTGGAAGTATTAACCAGAAACTCTGTGCCCTTTGGGGGCAGAGGCAGTGTGAGGCTTGGTCGCAGAACGAGCATTGCCGTGCTGCAGAAATCATTGTCAGAATTCCCAGCAGTGTCTGGGTGACTGGGGAGCTTCTTTAGGGGTTTTGGTGCAGCCCTTAAATAAATATGACCTTTTAACTGCTTATGGAGCTGGCCAGTGAATGAGAGATGGGAAATAGTCTGCAGGTGAGGAAAAGAGAAATTGCTGGGCAGGAAGGCTTTCATTAAACAAGGAGAGAGAATCTGCTTGGGTTTCCTCCATCAAACTCAATGGGTGTAACAGCTTTTGTGTTCTTTTTCACTGATAATGCAACGCTGGTTCTTTAGCTGTGAAAGGTGTAGCGTCTTCAAAATATACTTTAGATGCTTTAGAATTAATGTAGCATTAAGTTGTGATGCAAGCCTGTTTTGTGAGGCTGCTTCTGCATTTGTGCTTTTGGTTGGCCAGGAAGTGTGTCACTTATCTCTAGCACTGTTAAGAGTGTCTGGTTTGCTGCTTTAAAACCACCAACCCCCCCACCCACTGTGGTATATAATGAGCTCTGATGGGGTTTTATCTCTGTGAGCTGCACCTATGAAGGAAATAAAGTGCTGTTCTAGAGGCAGCTGCAGGTGTTTGGGGACTTTTTATGAAGTGTTGTTTTTTCTGGCCATCATGGTCCTGAGATGGCTGCCTTGAAGCTTGATGTCTTCCTGTGGCTTCTACAGAGACGATCCAGCCAACATTGCTCCATATTGTTAGTAAAGGATGTGTTGAAAGTGTAATGTCCTTATAAGCCTCTATGACTTTCACTTCTAGGGAAAGAAAACACCCCAGGAAGTTGGCGATGGGGAAATTCCAAAATTTGATGGAGCGGGTTACGACAAAGACTTAGTTGAAGCTCTTGAAAGGGACATTGTATCAAGGAATCCAAGCATTCATTGGTAGGAGGATTTTTTCAATTCAAGTGGTTTTGCTAGCATGGGGAAGGAGAGAAATCCTTCTTCTGACTCTTAAAATAGGTAGCCATCATAATCTTCTGCAGATAAGCAAAATGAGGTCTTTTGGTTTTAACAGTTTATTAATTTGATTCCAGTTAAGCTTTTGTTGCTAACTGTTATTATGTGCAGTACATCAGTTACAGGTACTGCTGAAATGAAAGTACAGTCTAGAGAATATTAAAGATACTTCTTTGGTGTTCACATTGTCCAAAACAATTTTTCATTAAGCAGCTCTGGGTAACTTGAGTTGAAAATCTATTTTTTTCCCCCTACCTTCCAAAAGTGGATTCAGTTTTAGGTCACAGAATTAAAAGAGTGCTCTCATGAGGCTTCTACTGGCATGCTAAGTACTAAGTGAAAAGCTTTTCTATTTTTCTTGTATAAAAATAGAAGAAATACTGTTGTATGGGAATCTTATTCCAGTTTCTTCATCTTGCACAGGGATGACATAGCAGATTTGGAAGAAGCCAAGAAATTACTAAGAGAAGCTGTTGTTCTTCCAATGTGGATGCCTGATTTTTTCAGAGGGATCAGAAGACCTTGGAAGGTGGGAATTTATTTGGTGTTTTACTAAACGGCAAGCTGTAGTTATGTTGCTGTAATTCGTGTGGATTGCTGTAGCAGAAGGCTAAACAAGCAAATGGGACAGATCAGGAATTGGTTCATTAAATCCTCTCATAATGATTCATGTGGAATGCACTGAAAGAACAGCTGGAAGTGTGTGTGGGCTTTACAGTAAATAATATTTCTTTTGTATTTACTTAGTCATAGCTGGTTGACAAGCTAGTACTTTCTGCATATCAGCCTGTACATGTGAGTGAGCATACAGGGTATATTGACAGAAGCAGAACTGCTTAATAGACAGCTCTGCTTAGGATTGTGGTGGCCACTCTTCAGTGCTTTATGGAGGACAGCAGTGCTTGGACTGTTTTATACTGCATGTACCAGCTGTCTTTCAGACTGCAGGCTGGATGGTGCAGGGAGAGAGGGGAGTGATGATTTGGCTTTGCTGTTAGACTTGCAGCTGAGCATAGTTACTGCTGAAGTGGGAGAAATTTAAAGTGGAAGAAGGACATGGGTATCAGACAGAGCTGGTCTGGCTGATGGACCAGAGGTGAACTCAGTCTGGGCCTTGACTAGAACTAAAAATGAAGAGGAGGGAGGAGCTGGCTGAGCATTTCTATAAACAGAAAATAAAATTATCTTAGGGTTTTTTTGAGTCACATTAACACTTGTTTTAGGAGTAAGTAGTCACAACTGAAGGGCTTTCTGCTTACTGAGAAGGATTACTGGACAAAAGAGACTGTTGCAAGTTGTTATTCTGAGTCTGGGAGGCAATGGCATGTGTAAGGAGTGCTGTGCCACGTGAATGGTTTCCATGGCCTAGTGTGCTGGCTCAGCAGCATATGTCAGGTCTTGTGTAACCAGTGCTTGCCCAGTCTTTTCCTGCTTGGTTCTTTTACTTGTCTGGCTTGTATTGAGATCTGACCCTCAAAACTGTCCTTCAGCTGAAGCCAGTCGTAGATCCCCATTATTCTCCTTGTTTACAAAACAGAGCCTTGGAAGACTTGTGCCTACAGTCAGTAAAAAGGGGAAGTCAAAAAGAATGGGAGCTGGGAGGTTGCTGTTTGAGGACTGGTCATGATGGTTTTAATGAGTTTCAGGGGGCAGCCCAAACCTAGAGGCAGGCCAAATTCAGCATCAAGCTATACGGCCTTTGGGGTTTAGAGTACTTGTGGTCAATAGCAGTGCTTTGAGGTTAACCTTAAGGTTAACCAAGCTTGAACAAAGGCTAGATATCATGGATTTCAAAATGTAGGGTGAGATTTTTAGTCTTTTGAATAGGCTAAATCTTTCTCCTTTTGTCATAAAGGAAGTCGATCTGTACCCTTAAAACAGACTGCAGGGGCCTTTTTTGTCTCCAGTCTTCAACAACTTTTAAGGCAGTGAAGAGTTGCTGTGCTTTCTTCCCCACCTATCAACATGCCTAGAGGATGTAGTGGCCACCTGCCTGGAAGACCAGTATCTCAGCAGACTGCAGAGAACAGGAAGAGTGCCACTGGCCTTGTCTCCAAGTGTTGTGGCAGTGAATAAAGAAACAACAGGCTGATCTTTTCAAGAGTTACAGTCTCCATCTCTTTGTGTGAGATTATCTTTTCCTACTGAGCAGTGTTGCCTTTGAAAACTAGGTGGTAGCTGACGTGAAAAAAAGTAAATCCAAGATTGTTTCCTCTCTTCGGTCTGAAATGCAAATTGATTTCTGACGAGTCCATGAAGAGTCTTCATTGTTAGCCTTTTCCCTGGTGACTTGTGAAACTGTAACTCTCCTGAATTTATTTTTCACAAAGAACAGCATGTATTTTCCCTCCTGTTGACCTCTGACTGTGCTACAAGGATGATAAGTTCTGAAGGGAAGACTGTTTCTTGCAGTAATCAGCGTAGCAGCAGGCATTTGTTGAGCCTAGGCATTCAGGACAATAATTCAGGGAAAAGGCAGCCAAATCTGGTTTTGGATGTTCAGGCTCTCCTGAGAACAATTCCCAAGACAGCCCTCTCAGTTTGTGCCTGCATTCAGAGGGCAGTGCCTTGTATGAAGGAGCCAGCTGTCTTCCCTGATTCAACACAGGTGCTCTGTAGTTGCAGCCACAGTTTCTGAGTGGCCCCGGGCTTGCTCTTTCTTTTTCTCTGAACTGTTTTGTGCCAAGCAGGCCTGGTTACTCGCCGTGCTTCCCACTGCTCTGCTAGTGATTGTTACAACAACAAGAAGTAACCCTGCAGTGATTTCATCAAAACACTTACTCCCTGTGGTGCATTTCAGCTTCTTATTGGCATACTTTGGATTAACAGAGCCTTAGAGAAAGAATAAAGAAGTCTTTGTGTTTGTCAAGGATTTTAGCTTGCAAGTAAGTGGCAGCCTCCTAGTTTGCAGAGAGAAAGAGCAACCTGATCCTACGTGTTTCTGATTGCAACCATGCACATCTTGTTTTGCTGAGAGCTCAAGTTCTGGGTTTTTTTGTGTTGCTTAGGGGCTGGATATTTTTGTTTGGTTGTTTTTTAACTGATATTTCTATTGTCTTTATCCCCAGAGAGGTTATTTTTCCCTGGCTTTACAGCTGGTGTGCACCCATGTTATACACATATGTGCTGCTACCAGTATCACATGCAAGGTAACGCTCACTGGAGTAGCTACACAGGAGGTGCAAGTGATGGGTACAAGCTCTTTAGGAAGGATAGGCAGGGAAGGAGAGGAAGAGGTGTTGCCCTCTATGTCAGTGACCAGCTGGAATCAGTGGAGCTCCACCTGGGGAAGGATGATGAGCTGGTTGAGAGTGTATGGGTTAAAATTAAAGGCAAGACAGGGGAAGGAGATGTTACTGTAGGGGTCTGCTACAGGCCACCTGACCAGCAGAGCCAAGCAGATGAGGCCCTCCACAGGGAAAGAGAAGCAGCTTCCAGGTCACAAGCCCTGGTCCTCATGGGTGATTTCAACCACCCTGACATCTGCTGGAGGGACAACACAACAAGGCACCAGCAATCCAGGATGTTCCTGGATTGCATAGATGACAACTTCCTCCTCCAAATGGTAGAGGAACCAACAAGAAAAGGTGCTATGTTGGACCTTGTTCTCACCAACAGGGAAGGGCTGGTAACCAATGTGAGGCTCAGAGACAGCCTTGGCTGCAGTGACCATGAAGCAGTTGAATTTAAGATCCTCAGGGCAACCAGGAGGACATATTCTAAGCTTACAACCCTGGACTTTAGGCAGTGCAGACTTTGATCACTTCAGGGATCTGCTGGCCAAAGTGTCGTGGGACAAAGCCCTAGAGGGAAGAGGGGCCCAGGACAGCTGGTCAGTATTCAAGGACCACCTCCTCTGTGTCCAGCAGCAATGTATTCCAACAAAGAGAAAAGCAGGGAAGAATGCTAGGAGGCCTGCCTGGATGAGCAAGGAGCTGCTGGACACACTATCACTTAAAAGGAAGCTCTACAAGGAGTGGAGGAAAGGACAGCTGGAATGGGGGGTGTATAAGGAAGCTGCCCAAGCAGCAAGAGACCTGGTTAAGAAAGCCAAAGCACAGTTTGAATTGAATCTAGCCAGGGAGGTTAAAGGGAACACTAAGAATTTCTACAGGTGTATTAATGGTAAAAGGAAGACTAGGGAAGGTGTGGGCCCCCTCAGAAAGGAAACAGGAGAAATGGTCACAAGGGACCTGGAAAAGGCTGAGGTTCTCAATGACTTCTTCACCTCAGTCTTCACTGCAAGGGCCTCCAGCCACACTCCTGGAATAGTCATGGAAGCTAATGGCAAGAACCAGAAGGAAGAACCTCCCATCATAAGTGAAGATCAGGTTCGTGATCACCTGAAGAACCTGAAAGTGTTCAAGTCCATGGGACCTGACGGGATACACCCACGGGTACTGAGAGAACTGGCAGATGAGGTTGCTAAACCCCTCTCTATTATATTCCAAAAGTCCTGGCAGTCTGGGGAAGTGCCCACAGACTGGAAAAGGGGAAACATTACTCCCATTTTCAAAAAGGGGAAGAAGGAAGAACCAGGGAACTACAGGCCAGTCAGTCTCACCTCTGTGCCTGGTAAGATCATGGAGCAGATCCTCCTAGAGGCACTACTGAGACAGAAAAATAGTGAAGAGGTGATTGGGTACAGTCAGCATGGCTTCACCAAGGGCAAATCCTGCCTGACAAACCTGGTGGCCTTCTATGACAAAGTCACAACATTAATAGATGAGGGGAGAGCAACTGATGTCATTGACCTGGATCTGAGCAAAGCCTTTGACACTGTCCCACACCACATCCTGGTCTCCAAACTGGTGACACATGGGTTTGATGGGTGGACCACGAGATGGATAAAGAACTGGCTTGGTGGCCACACCCAAAGAGTGGCTGTCAATGGCTCCATGTCCCAGTGGAGGCCAGTGACAAGCAGAGTCCCTCAGGGCTCAGTCCTGGGACCAGTCTTGTTCAACATCTTTGTTGGTGACATGGACAATGGCATTGAGTGCACCCTCAGCAAGTTTGCTGATGACACCAAGCTGTGTGGTGCAGCAGAGACGCTGGAGGGAAGGGATGGCATCCAGAGGGACCTTGACAGGCTGGAGAGGTGTGCACAAGCCAACCTCATGAGGTTCAACAAGACCAAGTGCAGGGTCCTGCATCTGGGTCGAGGCAATCCCAAGCACAAATACAAGCTGGGCAGTGACTGGCTGGAAAGCAGCCCTGAGGAGAGGGACTTGGGGGTGCTGGTGGACGAGAAGCTCAACATGAGCTGTTAATGTGCACTTGCAGCCCAGAAAGCCAACCAGATCCTGGGCTGCATCAAGAGAAGTGTGGCCAGCAGGACAAGGGAGGTGATTCTCCCCCTCTACTCAGCTCTGGTGAGACCCCACCTGGAGTACTGTGTCCAGTTCTGGAGTCCCTTTTATAGGAAGGATATGGACATGCTGGAAGGTGTCCAGAGAAGGGCCATGAGGATGATCAGAGGGCTGGAGCACCTCTCCTATGAGGACAGACTGAAAGAGTTGGGGCTGTTCAGTCTGGAGAAGAGAAGGCTCCAAGGTGACCTTCTTGTGGCCTTCTGGTATCTGAAGGGGGCCTCCAAGAAAGCTGGGGAGGGACTTTTTAGGCTATCAGGTAGTGACAGGATTAGGGGGAATGGAATGCAGCTGGAGGTGGGGAGATTCAGGCTGGATGTGAGGAAGAAGTTCTTCCCCATGAGAGTGGTGAGAGCCTGGAATGGGTTGTCCAGAGAGGTGGTTGAGGCTCCATCCCTGGAGGTGTTTGCAGCCAGGCTGGATGAGGCTCTGGCCGTCCTGATGTAGTGTGAGGTGTCCCTGGCCATGGCAAGGGGATTGGAACTAGCTGATCCTTGTGGTCCCTTCCAACCCTGACTGATTCTATGATTCTATGATTTCAGCAGTGAGCAGTATGCATAAGTGAAGCCAGAATTTGACCTTCCAGAATAATGGAGGACCAGAGCAATATCCAAAAAATTACCTTAGTCCCTTGTATCACCAGATCCTGCAGAAGACACCAGGGACAACTTTGATGTAAATTGAGGTGCAGCTTGTTTTAAAATAGTAAATAAATATGTTTGAAATTCAGAGAGAACAGGAAGTCGTCCCCGAATTCCGTATCGCAGGCTGAGTGATTTTCATCCAGTCCTACAGGGTTGTACTTGCAATATTACAATGTGCAGCAGCTGAAATCACAGTATATGTCTGAATGGTGATGGGGGAAAAAAGAGTCCATTTACTTTTTATGTTTGCTGCTCTGCATCTTAGGAAGCCTTGGGCAGCCTGAGGAGTGACATTGGGCTGTTTGCTGTATGGATGGTGTGTGAGCTTTTCTGACTTAATTTACAGACAACTGTATGTGGAGCTTGCATTAGCTAAGTGTTAAATGGCAATAAAGGTATTAAGAGTTAATGGAAAATGGAGTACAGAGAGACTATTGCTTTTGAATAGTACGTTTTTGAATAATTGCATCCCCGGTTGATTTGTTTTTATAGATCTCTTCCATGTCATTCTTTGCGCATTTTGAAGTAAATTTTTTGTGAGGAACAGATGAAATCTAATTTGCTATGTGGCTTGCATTTAACAGAAATTTTATTGCTGTGGAACTTTATGTAAGTTATTAATTGCAGTGCACGTTATGATGTGCAATGCTAATTCCAGCTAATTTGATTATCCTTGCAACACAGTACAACTTCTTTAGGAAACTCTTGCTAGCATGTAATAAGATCTTGCAGTTGGGAAGGAAAAAAAGCCAAGCTGCTTGAGCACTGCATTTTCACAGTCCCGTGCTTAAAATTACAATGCTCTATTCTACTGCTGTGTAGCATGGAACAAGGTGTTGTCCCTCTTCAGCACTGCTGCTGAAAGGGTTGGAAAGACTGTCCATAAAGATAAGTGTATTTAGAAATATTATCAGGAGTGGTTAACCAGGCTCAGTGCTACAGTCTTAACATGGGTCCTGAGCCCACTGTGTGTCTAGCTAAAAACCTGCTTGTGCAACGATGTGTGAATGGGCTGAGCTGCAGAGATGTGTGCTTCTTAGTCTCTCTTTCAGGTAGACCACAGATGGAAACAGATATGTTATGGACTTGTCAAATTTAGGTTTGCAGTTGGACTCAATAATCTTTAAAGATCTTTCCCAACCTGCATGATTTTGTAAGTCGATGGTGCAGATGCCAACTTGGGACTTAACAATTATAGTTTAGTGTTCTAGTTTAAATCTTTCTGATTAATCACTGGGGTTCATATTAGGCTTTTGTGAGACTGAGATGTAGTCCACCTAAGCTACAGTTAGCTTATCTGTAAAAAAAGAAATAGCAAGAGTCTTCTGGCATGGAAAAGTATGGTGAGGATGGTACTTCATCCAGTACTTGTTAAGATGCAGTAGTATGGCTGCAGAAGTACTGAGATGCAGAGATTAAACAGTATGATGAACCATTTTATTCAGTGAACGTTCTTGTGCTAATGTAAGTGTAAAAATCAAGCAGATTCATGTGTACACATCTTCAGGGCTTTTTGGCAAAATGTCTTTTCTACATAAAAAGGATCTAATGAGGAAGCAATTTTCTGTAAAAGTATTTTGGTTTCCGTGAAGCTTTCTTTGTGAAGTGGCCATTGTTCCAAAAATAATTCACTGTCTTCATCTGCCTGTGCATCCCTGCATGAGTAGGCCTAAGTTTATGTCCAGGCTCTGATTCAGAGCAAGGCTGTAAACCTTTTGCCTGTTTCCGAGGTGCTAGGTGCAGCATCACTTACTGGCTTTTGTGATTGAGACTCAGGTGGAGTGGTAAAAAGAAACCAGGTTCTTCCATGCTGTTCGTGAAAGTAGGATTCTTTTTTGTTTTCCATTGATGACAATTAAGTTATCAAACAATTTAAATACAGATCTTGTATCAAATGGAAGTGCAATATAGAGCACCCATTGCAAAGTTTCTTTGTTTGCGTTGCTCTCCTTTATTTTCACCTTTTAGGGCGTGCTGATGGTTGGTCCTCCTGGCACTGGCAAAACAATGCTAGCGAAAGCTGTTGCTACAGAATGTGGAACAACATTCTTCAATGTGTCTTCCTCTACCCTGACATCTAAATACAGGGGCGAGTCTGAGAAGCTGGTCCGCCTCTTGTTTGAAATGGTATGTCCTCGATGATGTGATCTGGGGATCACTAAGGTGAGAAAGAACATCTCTCTTGGTCTCCTGCCCCTTCAGTAGCATGTTGGAAGCACGGAGTTCGTAGAATTGACACCTCCTCAACCAGTTAGAAAAATGTACCTCTGTGTTTCCATCCTTTGCTGAGTGTTGAGGATTAAAAAGAAAATGGTTTATCACCCATATTTAGAATGCCATTTTCCAGACTAACTGTAGAATTGTGTCCTTGACAAAAGTTCTTATTTGATTGTGGGATAACAAGCCCACAGGAAGTAGATTTGAAAGTGGAAGGGATGTGGAACTGTTGCTCTAGAAGCACTACATGTTTTAATTCTGTTTCTGTTCTGAATAATGGACACAAACCACTCAGTGAAGTTGTGGGTGTGATCTGTCATGAGAGGTATGTGAAGGACATGTCCATGTGTGCCTATACTGAGGAGTCATTCACCTCTTTGCACTGCTACAATACTCTGTTAAAACCTGTCTCTTCTGAGACAGGCTGAGCTCCTTTCTGTCCTCTGTGCTTACCCCTCAGCAGCACAAAAACCTGGACATAAAATGTGTCTGTATTTTGATTGTGTTCCCCTTTGCAAGACCGGTTGCTGGGGAAAACCAACCACCAAGACCTCCGATTTAAGGAGTACGATTTAAAGTGTATAAACTTCAGCATTTGCCAGACAGTTTGCAAATCAAGATTTTGAATTACATTCTTGTGACAGGCAGGGAAGATATGTATGTAGTATGCCTGGTGGGACTGGGTCATGGTCTGTTGAGGGCCTGTGCTTGCAGGTGCAGCCTTAACAGTGATGTTTTCCTTTGAATAAAGGCAAGGTTCTACGCTCCAGCAACAATCTTCATTGACGAGATAGATTCCATGTGCAGCCGCAGAGGCACGTCAGACGAACACGAGGCGAGTCGCAGAGTCAAGTCAGAGCTGCTTGTGCAAATGGATGGTAACAAGTGTTTAGATCTGAGTCTGGGGCTGGGGCATCGTTTCTTTACAGATGGGAATGTAAGAACTTGAGCAATCTAGAAATTCTGGCTTTATGGATAGGGCAAGAATAAGGCAGAACTTGAGAGAGGGAGTGTATTTGGGGAATTTCCAAAGGCAGATAACTGTAAAGAGTGTTCTGCTCTATTTTTTTCTGAAATGACCATTTTGCTGGTAAATTGAAAATTCATATTTAAGAGACATTCTAGGAGAAGCAGATAATGGAGATTTGTGTAGTTTAATGCAGTCTTGAATTTTGATGCAATTTAAACAATTTTCTCCCCTTCACTAGAGTCTCTGGCCCAGGGACTCCACTGTGAGATCTGATTTTGCTGTATTCTCTGGTGGCAGCTAGTTAGTACCATTTTAACCAGATTTAGTATCTTTTCTCTTGTTATATAACAGTGATGACCATTGCATGGTGTAGTGGTTTGATAACCACCTCTGTACTGCAGCTGCTGTTTAACTACCATTTATAATGTCCTCAAACATGCAGGTTGATAGTTGTAAACTTAGGGTAGACAGCTTTTTGCCCCAAAATGATAATTTCTTTGCAGTCCTCATTTGGGAGGCCAAGGAGTGATTTCTGTTTCTTCTATGGCCGGGTTTGACAGAGTGACTCTTGGTGGGACTGGGAGTGCTCCACTTACATAGTGACTGTTACTAGTACTGTCAAAGAAATCTGACTCAACAAAAAAATTAACTGTTCCCCCTCTCTGTGACAATGATGGTCTTGTCATACCTACCTTTGGAAAGGACACTAGGACTGTATATAGAGTTGTTGCTTAGCTTTGTCCTGGCTTTTGCAATGCTTTTCTATGCAGCTTTTCTTGGCAAGCATCGCAATCAATAAGAACTGTGCAGTGAAATTGCTGTGAACTGTTGTGTTGCAGGGGTAGGTGGTGCTTTGGAAAATGATGACCCTTCCAAGATGGTTATGGTATTAGCTGCTACAAATTTTCCCTGGGATATCGATGAAGCTCTCCGACGGAGACTGGAGAAGAGGATTTATATACCTTTGCCCACAGGTATGTTTGCTATGAGCATTTTCCTTTAAAATGGCCTTTGCAAAGATACACTTAGAATTACTGCAGGACTGTTGGGTTTTGAAGGAATCTTGATGTTTTTGTGATGAGCAGTGAAATTCAGGGGTTAATTGTTTGGCTGCATCATATTATTTTTAAAGAAAGTGAGAGAAAGAAAAAAAAAACAAAAAACAAAAAACCCCTACTAGCTTGAGGGCTTAAAAACAAAGAGCTGCAACATTTCATTGCAAGCCAATTGATGGGTTCTTACAATTTGAAAGAGAGTTAGTTTTAATGAGCCTAGAATTATTTCAAATGTTTAACAGTTACTCCTTGAGCGATCATCAAAGGCAGCCGCTAGACATGTTCAGAAATACTGCAAATGCACTCTGTGCCCTGGCAGACAAATGCAAAGAAGTGGATCCGTGAATGTTCACTTACAGGCTTAGTTCATTGTAAATCAGGGCTTGCTTGCCTTTGTGACTGTGCTTCCAGTCACTCAGAATGCAGCAGGCTGATTACTTTCCTGCCCTACGACGTCTCGGCTTGCGTTGTCTTCCCTAGCTGTCATTCACCTGTCCTATTAATTTTGAGATTCCTATCACTTGAAGTTTGCATAGCTTCATTTCTTCTTGGTACAGTGGATGCCTCATCTCCTTGCATGAGCACTCAAGATAACAAGATGCGTGTTGGTGGTGACAGCAGTTGTGATTTAATTTAGCAGGTATAAGGACACTTAATAGTTCTACAGCTTGTCTTTGCAGCTTACAGCTGGAAACAGCTCCTAACAGGATGACTGTCTTTACCACCAATTAGCTTAAAATCCTATCAGCTCTTGCTCTTGTTTCCAATTAAACCAGGTTGTTTTTTGACACAATGTGTTACACCCTGGACAGCATACAAGCTGGGCTCCTGTTTCGTTTTCAATATTATGTTTTTCTTCTGTCTATTTTGTAAATAAGACCATTGGGCTGTTCTGGGCATGTCTAAATGATGCATTTGTAACTGCTGTGTGATTTGATGTGGTTAGGCATGTTAACTGAAAAAGTTATATGTCATATATATACACCTGTATATTGTGGAATTTGATGCAAGCATATATTATATTACTCCCAAGCACTGATATAGGCTGGGCAGTGACTGGCTTGAGAGCAGCCCTGAAGAAAAGGACTTGGGGCTGCTGGCGGATGAGAAGCTCAACATGAGCTGCCAGTGTTCACTTGCAGCCCAGAAAGCCAACCAGATCCTGGGCTGTATCAAGAGAAGTGTGGCCAGCAGGTCAAGGGAGGTGATTCTCCCCCTCTACTCAGCCCTGGTGAGACCCCACCTGGAGTACTGTGTCCAGTTCTGGAGTCCCTTTTATAGGAAGGATGTGGACGTGCTGGAGTGTGTCCAGAGAAGGACCATGAGAATGATCAGAGGGCTGGAGCACCTCTCCTATGAAGACAGGCTGAGAGAGTTGGGGCTGTTCAGTTTGGAGAGGAGAAGGCTTCGAAGAGACTTTATTGTGGCCTTCCAGTATCTGCAGGGGGCCTACAAGAAAGCTGGGGTGGGACTTTTAAGATGTTGGGTAGTGATAGGACTAGGGGGAATGGAACAAAATTTGAAGTGGGTAGATTCAGATTGGATGTTAGGAAGAAATTTTTCACCGTTAGGGTGGTGAGACACTGGAATAGGTTGCTCAGGGAGGTGGTGGAAGCCCCATCCCTGGAAGTTTTCAAGGCCAGGCTGGATGTGGCTCTGAGCAACCTGATCTACCATGAGGTGTCCCTGCCCATGGCAGGGGGCTTTGAACTAGATGATCCTTGGGGCCCCTTTCCAACCCTGACAATTCTATGATTCTGTGATTATTCCATGTTTCCTTTTCAAAATACTGCAAGGACTTCCTTAGCCCCATAGCAAAGATTAGAAGAAAGTTTTCTGATACAGGATGCTCCCTGTAGGTGTGCTGTGTGTACAGTGTGCTCCATAAATAGTAAATCCCCATTTTATAGCTAGTGCCAGTTGTGTGTGATTGATAACTCCATATTCTTGACAGTTCTGCAAAGCAGGCAAAACCAGCAGCTTTATACAAGCTTTCTAATTTCCTTTGTATTTCTCCTCCCCCAAAAATTAAAAAAAAAAAAAGAAGGAGGGATATCAATAAATAAAACATAACTGTGGACATTTCCTTAGGACTTTTAACCTTTTCTACTGCTACTTATGATTGTCCTCTTTTCTAGGTCATAAAAAATGGTCACTGTGGAAATAAAGATGCTGAGTTGGTATATTTTTTTTTTGGTGCAGTGGAAGCTGGGAAAGCGTTCGACCCCTGCTTTACCATCCCTGCGTAGAATAACACTGAGGCTTAAGCTGTCAAATGTGAATTCTCTTTTTATAAGCCCAGGCTGCTGAACACATGTCCCCAAATGCACAAATGCAGGTGCCCTCTACAAGAGCAGTGGCTAATGAGCTGTGTAAGTGCTCATTTACACAGCTGGCTATCACTGTGTGCATGCTGCATCCAGGTCTGAAAGTGGGATACCAGGACATTTTGTATTATAAATATATTAATATATGTTTATTCTGTTAATGTATCTGTTTTCTATCAGGCTGCAGCAGCTTTCTTGGGTCCCAACTGAATAAAGTGCTTAAACATATGCTTAAAGTTCAGCCTATTGTTAAGGGGGTTGTGCTGTCTGAAGCTCTGTTAATAGAATCCTCATTGCGGTCCTCATGAAACTGCACAATGAGTGAATCCAAAGGGATGTGAGAAGAAGCAGACATTTGTAAGATTGTGCTTTTGTGCCCTTGGGTAGTATGTGACCAAATGCTTTGTCACCTGAGACATAACAGGCATTTTTAATGACGTATGACTTTGAAAAATGTCTCTGGAGCATGCTGTCCTAACATGCAGCTTTTAACCATATACTTTATTGTGTTTGATTGCACAATTTACTGTGATGTATTCTGTCTCTTTTCTTATATTAAATCCTTTTGTCTATATTTTTCAATGAAACATCTAAGTTGTGTTTATATGTATATATATATTTTTTTTTTACTGTTACCCTTCTAAGTCTTCAGACTATTTTTGTGTTGTAGCAAAAGGCAGAGCAGAACTACTTAAGATTAATCTTCGGGAGGTGGAACTGGATCCTGATATCAGCCTTGAAGAAATTGCAGAGAAGATTGAAGGCTATTCTGGTGCTGACATCACTAATGTTTGCAGGTAGCTCATTGTCCTTAATTTGCAAATAAAACTGCATGAGAAGTCATTGTTTGCATCCCATGATAAAAGGCAATACCTGCTACAGCTGAAGCCATGCTAAGAGTGACTGTGTTGAGGCTCAAATCTATTTTACTGGAACCATGTGTTACTGCATTACTGTCACTGTGGAGTGGTCTAAAAATGGAGTCTTTCTGTGAGATGTGATTTTCTTGGATCTGAAGAGAAAAAAAAGATTTTCTGGGCAAATTTCTTGTTACTGTTGGCTGTATTTACTGAATTTGTCTGCATTGGTTAATGCAGTGCAAACCAGGTTTAGATGATTTCTTTATTTTTCAAATACAATCAGTTTAAGAGCTAGAAATTTGTGATGCAAAGGAACCTTTCACAGAATAATTCTTCAGAACTTCTATATGCCCTGTGCTTGGACAGCCCCCAGTGCAACATGGTCTTGGCTTCTGCCTGAATCTTCCAGGTGCTGCAAGGGTTATAGAGTTCATAGTATTAGTAACAAATTTATTTCCTTTCTGTTCCCACAATTGGTTTCATTTTTTTGAAAATTTAGTCTTTTCTGGTGGAGAAGAGGTACTTGAAAAAACTTACTGGGAGGAAGTCTGTGTCCCTTACAATGTTAGGGTGTCTGCCAAGAGAAACTGATCCTTTAAGAATGTGGCTTGGGGTTTTTTTTGCCTTCCCCTGCTGCTTTACTGAAATTGTGAAATGACTCCATGATTTTCAAAACTTGGTGTGTGTCACAGTGCAGTAGTTGAATTACCTGTTTTCCCTGAGGCTTGTGTTATCTCTTGCTGGCAAAAACCTGGGGAAAGAAGAAAAAAATGTTATTTCAGACTGCATGTGGGCTGTGGTGTGAGAAATGATCAGTGTTTTCCATGCCAGTGGGCCACACTGGCAGCATCTGAGCTGAGGAGGAGTCAGGAAGCAGGTAGAGCATGAGGAGCCACAGGCGCTGGTGACCTCAGCCCTGCAGCAGGACCATGTGATGCTAGTGTCTGATGCTTCCTGCTCTACAGATTCAGGTGCTGAGTGCGGGCAGGCAACAGAGCTGGGCTGCACTCCAGACACTTGCTGACTGTCCTTTTGGGCTGACTGTCCCTTTGGGAGCACAGAGGGTTGACATCTAAGAGGAAAGCTGTGCAAAACCCAGGCTGCTTTAAAAAGGAATAAATATTTGAGCGCGGTTCCTCTCCCACCCTGCCTGTTCCTGCGCTGAGGCTGTAAAACTTCATCTCTATGAATCATTGTAAAAGGTTTTCAGTTTTATAGTCTTAATTATCTCTGCACATTTACTATATACTTAAATGGGTTTTGTTGCCAGTGCTTCCTTTATGTTGAATTAATGTAGTGGTCTGGAAACATGGAAGCTAAGAAGGATGTGAACTGCATCTTGCATGGTAAATAAATGCTCTCTTAAGTGTTCCTGGAAGTGGTTTCTAGCAAGAGAACACAGTCAAAATTCATAGGCTTGCAGCATATGCTGCTAGCAATTAATTCTCTTCCATTGTCCTCTGTTTCCAGGGATGCCTCTTTAATGGCAATGAGACGACGTATTAACGGCTTAACTCCAGAAGAGATTCGTGCACTTTCTAAAGAGGAGCTTCAGATGCCAGTTACCAAGGGGGACTTTGAGCTGGCTCTGAAGAAAATCTCCAAATCTGTTTCTGCTGCAGACCTGGAGAAGTATGAAAAATGGATGGCAGAATTTGGATCTGCTTAATCTCAGCGACAGCTTCTTTGCTCGAGTTTTGTGGCTTTTGTTGTTTTCACTTGCAGAATGAGGTAGAAATCTTTTTAAAGGTTTAAGAAAAGGTCTGTCTGTGCTCCCATCTCACCCTCTTTTGATGACAAGATCTTTTAAACTCCGAAAAAGCTAATATTGTAAAAGATATTTTATCTCTGAAATAGCAAAATAAGACAAACAGGAAGGGAAAGTTATACTTGTGAGGATAATCTTTTTATTTTTCCCATGAAGAGCAGTGTTACTTAACCTCCTCATAGTCATCTTTCGTGGCTGGAATCAATAAATCTGCTGGGGGATGTGACTCCAGAGGAGTTCACAAAGGTGTGCTGTACCCCCTTCTCTTAAGTGCTACTCTTCTGTTGAGCTCCTGACTCTGCCTCTCTTGAATGTGTCATTGAAGTTACTGTTCTCTCTCTCTGCTGGGATATTTGGAGCAAAGCCTGTGGATCAATTGGTACCGCACAGAGGAAATGAGGATCAGTTTTCCATCAAGTCATGGGCTTGGCTGTCCTCTTATATACATCCATTTGGAACTGATGCCTCTTCAGACTGTACTGATGTAACTTGTGATGACTTCTGATGGAAGTGCTCTCAGTCCACTTTTATGCTTGATCTCTGAACATACTTAGTACCAGTTTGACCAGCAGGCACTTTGACTTAAGTTGCATCTTGCACTTTTTTGCTGATGTATCATCCTGTACTTTGTCTTGATAACATTGTTTAACAACCAAGAGCTTAGTACAGGAAAGACACTAATGTGAAGGCTGCCTTCAAAACATAAGGCTGTCCTTAAAACATGTGATTGTGGACTTCCACTTATGAGTATACATGAACTGTTTCCTAGCTTTTCTAGGTGGTGGAATTTGTACCTATTTGTGTTATAGAACTGTCCATGCTTAATTTTTTTATGAAGTTTTTTTTAAATGTATAAATGTTACTGATTTAGGGGAGAATAATCTGTACAATCTCTCTTACTTGTTTCTTCCCTTCCCGCGTAAAAGTGTAGGGATGAGAAGGGTTGGGTTAGAAACCATAGCATGAGAAAGCTTCTCTTTAGAGTATAACTGTCATGCTCATCTGCCAGCTTTTCACAGACTCAGCTCTCAAATTTTTGGTGATTTTTTTGAGCTAGGTCTGAAATATCTTGGTGGATGTGAGCTGCTGTGCAGTTTGATAGGTATTCTGCTCTTTGGCTCTCTGCGGAGGTTCCTAGTGGTGTAGCCAGATGTGGCAAACTGGAGTAGGAAACTTACAACACCTCCCCTTGAATGGAAACATGTTCTGACTTGCTGCTTTTTACTAGTACTTGGAAGTTCCCAATAATGTCAGTAAGTCATCACATTGATCTCTTGGACTGTGATATATGAACCACTAAGGGAAATGCTGCTCAAGTGTGTTAAACTGTTCAGTAGCTAGGACTGTCAGAGTGCGTGCACGGCAGCTCTGCAGCATCTCTCAGACCACATGAGTGACTTTTGGAGCTGTTTTTCCATTGCTGCTGTGTCTGACAGTATTCCTTTTTTAATTTGTTATGTGAAGACCACATCTGAGATTGACCCTGTCATTATAAAGGGCTGCCCCAGTTTGCATGGGGAAACACCATGGAGGTTCTGCCAGTCTTGGATCTGACATGAAGCCCAGTCAGGGCTTTAAAAATGTCTTTCCACACCAGAATCTTCTGGGGCCTTTAGGCTGGTTGAAACACAGCTGCTGTTTGATACCTTTCCAAGGACAGAGAATCTCGGCTGCCTAGCGTTAGACCCTGTTATACTCTGGGGCAGGGAAGATAGTGCAGAAAGACGTCAGCTTGTACCCTCTTTGCCTACAGGGACAATAACTGCTTCTTTCCTGACCAGTTTGCACTGACTGCACAGTGGATAGAGTCCTTGGGATTCACAGGACCTGTGGCTGTCAGACTAACAGGAACAAATTCTCCCTGCTTTAAAAGATGAGCAGGGCGAAACCATGTTGAATCTTTATACAGGGCTAGTCTGTGCCTCCCAGGGAGTAACTGGACTTAACAGAGAGAAAACTCTGCAGACATTGCTACAGTCTATTATTTCTTCCTTTGAAAGCTGTAGGATCCAGCCCATACTCACTTGGTTTACTGCAGTAGAAATTAGTAAAGCCACGCAAGTCTTTTGTGGCCAGTGCCAGATTAGCACTTCATGCTCTCTCACTGGAGAGACCTTTGCTGCCCAGGGAACTTAGTCTAGGCAGGAAAGATCTGGAAGGCAGTGGACACGAACGCCAATGACTTGCAGTGTTCAGCTGCCCAGGAGCAGTGCTGAGATGCAGCAGTTGCTGCTTAGGAAGTACCAGTGTTCTCAGTTTCATACTGCAAGCAGCAGTGCCCTTCCTGCTGTCGACAGCACAGCATTTAGCAGCAATGTTGTTATGTAGCTCTTTCAGAAACCTTCTGCTTTAAGTTATTAAACTTCCCTCTTGGATTTAAGCAAAATTCTCTGTGCTGGGCATTAACTCTAGTAAGAATTGTTCAGGTGCTGCAATCGTTTTATCTAAAGGTCATGATTTCTATCCCAAATATTTTTCCTGTACAGGTCCATTCATCCCTTTAGTGCTGCAGAGCAGAATAATGAAAGTTTCCAGGCTCTAGATGTTTATAAGTTCAGTGGTTGTGCCCAAGCATTTACACCTGTGATTTGGAGCCTGGTAGACCAGGCACCCTGCAGGACAGAACACATCCCTTCCCTGCTGAGGCTTTTTGGTATAGGAATATGACTCTGTATGGTGACCCTGACATGTTCAGCAAGTCAGGCTGATGCACCCACCTAGGTGAGCTTGGAGATTGGATTATTGACTCGAGGGGATAGCTAGCGGTGGGGTGCAGCAAGGAGCAACCATGGAAGAAAGACCAACAGTGGCAGCAGCTCAAGGCAGGATGAGTGTATGGCTCAGTCCATTTGTGTCTCACTGATGGAAATGGTCGTCTAGGGATGTTGGATTCCTCAGCCTGCTGTGACAATTTGTTCAGTCTGTGTCTGTATGATGTGTGGAGATACATGCACATGTGCATGTATGTGTATACATAGGCACACAACATATGGTGCTTCAGTAGTTTGTATCTAAATTACATTAAAAACCATATTTTAAAGCTGTGTTTACGTCAGTCTTTCAGAACATCTGTGAAGGCCCTCTTGGGTGGCACTGTTAGTTTTTGTACAATAAGCAATCTGGTTGTATGAAGTAATAAACGTACGTGCAGAGTCTATTTTGCTGAGGTTGGGCTGTGAATGCTTTGCTGCTAACTGCTTCTAAAGGCTGCCATACAATGCAGATCATTTCAGCATGTCACAGTGGTGTTGGACTCACCAAAGTCCTGGACAGGGAGCAGCTAAAGCAGAGTCTGGGGTTTTTTGGATAACGCTGTCAGCATTGCTTTGCCTCTTAAATTTGCCTTCCGTTGCCACAAGCTATAAAGTGGAGAATGCTCCAATGCCCAGCACATGAAAGGAGGGTGGGGGAGAGGAGAGCAGAGGCCCCAGCAGATGTTCAGTGTTAGCACCTGATTCAGACCTCACAGAGCTGGGCAGGACTTTTTATTGCTTGCCCTTGGGCTGGAAGTAAAATCAGACTCCAGAGAAGCTCTATCAGCAGCTGCCTGCTAACCAGAGGACTTTCAATAGCAAAACTTCTCTTAGGAAAGAACTTTCAAACTTAGAAAGAGACCCCAAGTCTCTTGGGACTGAGTTGATTATTTGAATTTTCTCACTAACTTCCTTATGAAAGAATGTGTAGTTTCCAGTGTTTCATAATGCCTCAAACATGAAAGACCAAGCAAGGGAAATTGCTGATCAAGGGATTTCAGGAGAGGTCAAGTCTTTGTATAGAAAGTTCAGCTCACCCCAGTTTAAAAGAGACTGTGAAATAGCAAAGGTTCACCGACTTGTTCTGATCATGGTAAAGATGAAAGAGTTTGTGTGCTGTAAAGAAGTTCTCCATCAAGCAAGCAAAGACTTTGCTGCACAATCAGGCACGAGGAGATGGAAGCAGCAGAGGAAATAGTGGAAACTTTTTTATGTCTCTTTTTGGAATAAGCCACCCTGAATCTGATTGTGGACTGACTTTTTTGTTGGGTTTTTGGGGCTTTTTTTTTGGATCTGCAGTAATGAACTTGCAGGTGACACTGTGCTGACAGGGAGCAAGCAGCGAGCCTGGGAGTGCCAGAGCAGCACACTGAAAAGTGGGTGGCAGGCCCAGACTGCAAACAATGTGGTGCAGGCTGCAGCCAAGCCAGGTGGGAGTAGTCTCAGTAGCCCCCTGATGGAAAAAAGCAGACTGTGTAAAGCCATGCATGTTGGTAATAGCAAAGTCAGAGAGATGCTGCAGTTCAGAGAATGTGGCACACAGTCTTTTTCCCCTGCTCCTGGTGTTTCCTGAGAGCACTGTGTGAAAGCTTGGCCATGGCTGTGAATGCCTAAGTCACTGGTGTTTCAGAGCTTGCTGTCCTCACTAACCCTAGCTAACAGAGCTGCAGCTGCAAGTGATGTTCCACCTCCTACAGCACAAGGGCATTTGACCTTCCCTGCCTTCTAAGTCAGCCTGGTTTTGTCTACTGGTTCTGACCTGTTCTTCTGACCCACTTATTGCACACAGGGTTCTTCAGTACCTGTAACAGAGGAGCTCCTTTTGTGCAAAACAGAGCTGTCTTTTGATCAGCTGAAGTACCATGCTCCTACATGTCTGCACCTAGGTGTCCTGGAAAGATGCCAGGCAATTTTCCTCATCTCTAGAAGAGCCTAACTAGCATTAAAAGCTTATGGGATGAAATGTCTTGGCTAACCTGGTTGCCTAATGAAAGAACACTTGCCTCAACAGCCAGGTAAGTGCCACAAGGAAAATTCTGGCATTGTTCTGAAGAGACAAAGTCTGGGGATACCATCCTATTCCCATGGCATGAGCAGAGCTAGAGTTATATAATTTCCAAGCTCTATTTTCTGGATTTTGTGTATTTGTAACTTCTTTGTTGTAGTAGGAACCTTGGTTTTGGAATTAGGGAGAAGCCATGGGCTTTTTGGTCAGTGTCTGGGTTAGAGTTTGGGAGATCTCATGATGTGGTTGGTATATGAAGCTGCCAAGCCCATTCTCAGCGTGCTTAATTTTGGAGGAAGGTATCATGCATAGAGTAAGCAGTGTTGCTTTGTGCAAAGTTGCTTCACTATAACACTTAGAATGTTTGTCTGCAAAAGAGAGAAATGCTTACTACCAGTTTACAGCTGTGTTGCTCCCATTTGTGAGCAGTCTCTTGCATAAGTTATTCAACTGATGAAACTGTCTTGGAAGTAAAAGTTTTTCTAAACTTGTTTTTAGAGAGCAGGAAAGGTAGAAAAATACTTGCCCAGAGGAAGATACTGGAGTAACCAAGACATTGAAACCTGAAATGTCTTCTTTTTGTGGCTTTCCTTTTTGTCTAGCAGTTACACTGCTGGCTTGCACTTTCTGGTTCTGATTTGCTTTGAAATAATTACCATTGTTTATCCATCTCTCAGACAGCCTTGCAGATGAATTGGTTCCACAGAGTCCTCTTGTGCTTAGCAGTTGGTGTTCGTGCACAGCGTGTTGTGTGACATCTAATTGAACGGTCTGATGGCATGAGATCTTCCTTGTGAAGTAAAGGTCACCTGAATGGTGAAGGTGAGAGGAACTGCACTGAATACCAATTGGACTGGTGGTAGCAGAAACCATAGCAACTCTGCACAGGATTTATAAATATAACAGAAGAAAAAGGGAATAACCTTAAGGAGCTGCTGACAACACTGCAATATGCATGTTGATCAAAAGGTGGTCTTTATATCTTTGTCACTGAGGAGAACATATGTAAGAGGGTGGAAGTAGCTCGGTGAACAAAGGAAGCCAACTGCAGGCATTGTCAACAGGTTTTGTTGCCCAGCCTTGCTGCTTAAAAACATGCCAATCTCCATGGCCAGCTTGTGATGGCCACTAAAACCCCTGTCTTTCAGGTAACCACATTGGGCTTCTTGCCATCTTGAAATGCCTTCAATGCCAATGCCTTTGGCTTCCCGTCTTGAAATGGCTTCAAACTTTAGGATGTGCTGGGGGTGGAGGGCTAGGAGAACAAGGACATGTTAATAGTGATGTGTGTCTGGAGGATCCTGGGAGGATCTTTGTTGTGCTATTTGAGTGCACAAGAGATGTTGCTAATGCTTATTAGGAGATGAGTTGACAGAAGGATGAGGAGAGGTGCAAGTGAAGTCACTCACCCAAGATCCTGAGATCTCTGGAGGGTACAAAAGTGTCCTTTTGACACCCAGTCCTGATCCTGAGGCACACTAGAGTGTTTTTCAGTTGCTTTTGATTTGCAACCCTCTAGCACTTTTTCTACTGAGGCCGAAGTCCCTGAATTAAACACTGCAAGGTTTTTTTTATCTGAAATACCTTCTCAGGCACTTAACAAAGCCTGTGGTGCTCCTGGTGGCTGTAGATGACAGTTTGAAAAGCACTGGCCCATGTCATCCTAAGCTTGCCTGAATTTCTTATGGAAGAGAGTCTGTAATGGATGACGTTGATTTTGTTTTCTTTTTGTTAGCTTGCTCAGAAAGATGATGCTCCCTGAATGTGCAGTGCTTCTGGGGAGTTTATTTACAGTGTGTTTTTTCACACTGTAAATGCAGATTAGCATTTATCAGCATATGGCACAGCCATTTAAAATAAATATTTGGCTTTCCTTAATTTATGCTCATGTAGAAAGGCCCCTGAGTATGCACATCTATCCCTCTGTTGTATCTAATTAGATATTTCTACAATGGTGCTGGGGGACCAGGCTCCTTCCCCCTCACCCAAGAGCTGAGAACTGTGATTCATGCACTCCTCCCCTGCAGGGTGGATCCACGTCTCAGCTCAGGGGGAGCAGGGCAGGCAGCCCACCCCTCTGCTGCTGGGGCTGCCAATAGCACACTGGCAGCATGCTGGGTCAGCCTCCCTCTCTAGAGCCAGAGAATTTAGATTGATTTAAACTGGAAACCTGCTGACGCAAATGCGTGGTGCCTCGGCCACCCTCATCTCCTTCACCTGCCCAGGCAGCTGTGCTTTTGCAACCCCAAGCGAAGCCTGTGGGGACAAACGGCTTTGGCTGGGGTGGTGCATCAGGAGGAGGTCGGGCAGCAGTGGGGTTAAGATAGCAGGTTGTACTGTGTCCCTGTGTGCCCATCAGGTCTGGGCAAAGGAAATTAATGATGATGAGAGGTAAAAACACTCCCTCAGGTCTGCAGTATGCATTCGGATGGGAGAAGAGCAGACGTTATTTTAAGACAAAGGAACAAATCAAGAACTAATCAGTTTTAAGATGGAGTGAAGCCCACTGTAGCCAGTGACCCAAGAGGCCTTTTCCAGCTCTATGGCATATCCAGATGTTTTTTGTTCTCACAGATGATTTGGAAACTGTCTACTAGTTTCCAATCTAAGTAAGTTCACACTTGATTTGTGTCCGCCTGGTCTTCTGCTAACGTCATCTTGTAACAAACAGTTCTTGCCTCCCTGCAGGTATCCTACATCCCTGAGTGTATTTATAGAATCATCATATAAAGCAACACCTTCTGCTTTGCGAGACTGTACAAGCTCCCTCAGTCCTTTATAAAACAAATCTTCTTCAGCAACCTTTCTTTCCACCTGAGCCTGGTTGGGCTTTTTAACACAGACCACCAGAGACATGCTTGAGGGGTCCATAATTTGCACACAGCAAGTGACCCAGTAAGGCAAAGAAAAAAGAAATGGCCATCATAATATGTTGCTGTAATCAAGCAAATAAACCAAGTGTTTGGTTGTACAATCTACGGCATGGCAGAAGGCTTCATTAGAGTGTTGTTGCACAATAACTATAGCTCATGAGGTAACTGAGATGCTGATAGGCAGGGAAAGGAGAAAAGGAGCAGGAAGTCTCAAGGGAATGGCAAGTGGAAAGGTTTGGGTATTCTGTTCACAGGGGATGCAGCAAGCGGCACCCACACAGTTTGAGACCACAGCATTTTTGAGGATATTTTGGAGAACAGATTTGGAACCAGCTAACAAGCTCCTAGGGTAACATGGCCACCAGTAGCCAGGGATGAGTGTGAATGTGGAGTGGCAGTATTGATCACGTCTACCCTCTGCCAGTCTCCCTGTCTCTGCCTTTCTTCTGTGTATGTATAAAGAGCAACCAGGCCTCAGTTACCCTGATGCTTGCACACAGGTCCTCACTGCCCTGAGTACCCAGATGCTCTGTGCAGGATTCTGTTGGTACACAGTTCTCCAGCGCTCCTTTCTCTCAAGTGGTCCAGAAGCAAGATCGAACTGCAGCCTTTGAAAGGGAGCTGTTATGCAGAAACCCTGTTATGCAAAAACCAAACCCACTTAGATTGAGCCTGGTGCTCATTACAACCAAGGTGGGAATAGAGCTATCATGCTTCTGTTCCTCAGTGACAAGGACTGTTTGTGGTTTTTTGGTGATGTTGCTCTGGTGGGACTCTGTGTGGGTGTGCCAGCAGCGGCTGTGTGTAGACATTCATAGCTTTGCTGCAAAAGTTTGGAGGTCCCAGAAACATGAAGGCTTCATCTCCTCTTAAAAGACTCAGCAACTCTGCTTCTCAAGGACTACAGGGCAGTTTCAAGAAGACAAAAGGCTCTGTCACACTTAAGAAAACCACCTGGACAGATTTGGTAAAGGATGGGAACAAGCTTGTGTCTGAACACACATGACACATCACACAACTTCCCAAAAAAAGGGCCACACTTACTTGAAATGTTAGATATGATCAAGGAAGAGCTGTGGGACAGGATGAAGAAGGATTGGTGGTGGGAGTTCCTGCTGCTGGAGCTAGTCCTGGGATGATGATGCAGTTGCCCATGTTAGGATCCGTGGCTGCTTTAGAGGGGTGAGTTTGGAGCTCCTTTTGCCCAGCTGCAGATACTTACCTGGGAGCTTGTCACCCAGACTACCTGTACACTGGATGGGGAGAAATGGGCCAGCTTAGGATAAGAGGATCAGATGAGCATTACCTCTAGGGTGCTATTTATTACATAAGGGGTAAAGGAGAAGCAGTTTAGATGGTGAATTTGGGGTGGGAAGAACCTCTCTGTGTTGGTCTCTATCTCCACAGTTCCTTTTGCCCTCACTGTTCCACCAGCACTGCAGCTTAGTGGTTACTTACCGTCAGATGTTTCGTGGTCCCTCAGTGTCTTGGGTGCAGACAGAGAGCACTTAGGCCTTTGACCACCACAGTGTCTAAGTCAATCTCAAGCTGTGTCTCCTTTGCACACAGTTAAGAACCCCTCTTCATGCCCTGGAGAGCTCCTGAGTTTAGCTTTCCCTGAACCAATGTTAGCCCAGCCTGGATGAGTGGGATTGGCACACTCAGAGTAGTGAGGCTGAGCTGGTAGCATGGAAATGTTAAGGCAGTGCATCTTCATCCTGGCCCCTCCTGGCAAACACCAGGAGTTGGGACAGAATACAAGCATTTGCTCAGGGGAGCTGCACATGCTGGGTACTGATTAGGGCAGGAGACAGCAGAGGGAATTCTTCCTTTAGCAGGAGAGAGGAGGGCATGAGAAATTTGGGAGTTGTGAGAGGCCTAAAGAGTGCTGAACATTCAGAGCTCACACTGTTGTATTGATGCTTCCTTCCATAATGTCTGTGGCATCTTTCCCTCAGACGACAGCATCCCTTGGTGCTGAAACAGTCATCTTTCCCTCCTGCCCAACAGTTGCCAGTGGATGTGCTATGTGGATATGCCAGGCAGTGAGAAGGGTGGGGTACTGCCTGGCTTTCACTGTGCCTCTGAGTGATGCCACTTTACTGTGCTCTGGTGAGACCTCACCTGGAGTACTGCATCCAGCTCTGCAGCCCTCAATACAGGAAGGACATAGACCTGATGGAGCAGGTCCAGAGGGAGAGCCATGAGAATGATCAGGGGGTTGGAGCACCTCTGCTACAAAGACAGGCTGAGAGAGCTGGGGTTGTTCAGCCTGGAGAAGAGAACACTTAGGAGAGATACCTATATAATAACGACAAGAAGGATGGAGAGAGACTATTTACAAAGGCCTGTAGCGATAGAACAAGGGGCAATGGTTTCAAGCTAGAGAAGAGTAGATTTAGATTGGCTGTTAGGAACAGGGTCTTTACTATGAGGGTAGTGGAACACTGGAACAGATTGCCCAGGGAGGTAATTGAGGCTCCATCCCTGGAGATAGTCAAGGTGAGGCTTGACAAGGCTCTGGGCAACCTCATCTAGTTGAGGATGCCCCTGCTGACTGCAGAAAGGGTTGGACTGGATGACCTTTGGAGGTCCCTTCCAACCCAAACCATTCTATCATTCTATGATTCTACACATGTAATGTGGGCATGGTCCAGGCAGGGTCTGCAAGCAGCTTTCTGACAATACCCTGCAGTGCAGCTACTAGGCTAGGTGAGGTGGTAAGAGATGGACGCTGCCTGTGTGTGACAGTTTTAAGGCTATACCTTTAATTTTTTTTCTCACAAAGTTCAAGCAGAAAAGTGAAAGAATGTAAATAAATCACTATTGGGTGTAAGAAAGCAAAATAATGATTATTCTAAATGCTTCCACTGGAGAGATGGAAATGTTTAAGAGTCAGTACTCAAAACAAGGTGGGGCAGTCTCTCTCAGTCTGCTCTGTTCTTCTGGCTGGAGATAACACACACAGTCACATACTGACCTTGACAAACTAAGTTTAACAAACCTCTTGGCTTCTTGGCTTTCTTCCCTTTTGCCTGCTCTGGGAGAGATGGGGGGGGGAGTGGGTGGGTGGGGGGGAGAAGCACAGCCCCTCTGGGGCCAGGGGGTTTTGTTTTGTTTTTCTGTTGATTGTACATATTTGTAAATGTTGTGAATAGTGTATATTTGTACATATTCATTGCATTTCATCATGGATTGTAGTTTTGGCTGTAAATACAGCTTCATTTGCTTCCAAACTGAGTTAGCCTGGTTATTATTAATGCGGGAGGGGGATTCTAGCTCTCCACTGTAGCACCCTGACTGCTCCTTCCTTCACAAGACTTAACAAATCTGAGCCTCAGGAGGGAAGAACAAGGAAGAAGAGGGTGTTGGAAAGAGGTGTTTCTTTGCACCATGCTTAATTTTACAGATCTGTCCTGCATGGCTACTTGTGGTTACCCATGTGGCTGGAAAGTCTTTCTTTCCCCTCTAACCTGTGGCTCCTTCCTCTCAAGCTGTGGAGCTTTGGCAGGGTATAAGCAAGCTGCACTTGCGCTCCAAGCAGCATAAAAATCACTTGAGTTCTCCTGTCTTGTCATTCACCCTGGGAAAGGGGTGAATATTCAGGAGAGGAGTTGCCAAGTGGTGCATTTCTGAGGTGATGCATAAAAAGAGATTTCCTCACCTTCGGGGTGTGGTCAGGCTCATTTCCAGCTAGATCTACCCTGCACAGGGCTGATGGTGCTCCTGGAGAAGATCATTGGAATACTGTTACTTATACCAGCCTAAAAAGGAGATGACAACTGTGCTCTGACTGTGGTCTGTGCTCTGAGGTTTTTAGGGCTTTGGTGGTTAAATCGTGGCTTCTCATAGCTGGTGAGTTTTGCTAACATGGTAAAACCCAAATCCCTGGATTAGAATTGCAGGGCTCTGATGCCCTCACATTCTCCTGCTTGGTTAGATGGTGTGCTTTGCACCCTGGAGTAAGGTAATTCACCCCAGAAATTCCCCCAGTGCTGCAGAGAACTGGTTGCCCTCTTGTCTCTCGGTGCAGCGCAGCAGATTTCTGTCTCTTACAAAGGAGGTTTGAATGTGATTCAGAAGAATGCTTGGAACATGTTTACTGCCCACTCCACCTCTTCTGGCAATGCAAACCCATCTCTGAAGGAGATGTGGTATCTTCCCTGTCCTATGTCAGTGACCCTCTGGCCACCTCTGGAATACCCATAAAAGAAGTGTACAGCCCCTGCCAAAGTCTGCCAGCTCAGCAGGCTGTGTGGGTGCCTCTGTGCTCTGCTAGCATAGGGTGTCTGTGGGGTAAGAAGCTGTGATGTCATCTGAGCTGACACTAGTGAGACAAGCCAAGATGAGCAAAGGAAGAAGCAAGGGCAGTGATGTGGGATCTATATTGGATGCAGCCAGGGCGTACCGAGGGTTGGCTGCTGTCCCTGATGTTTGTTATCAGGCTTTTTGGATTGTGTTCTCCAAGAGTTCAAGATCAAACTCAACCTTTTCTGAAGGAAGTATCCAGAACACTGCCATGAGGTGGCTTGTTGCTTGGCCAGGCAGCTGCCAGAGCCAACTGGGCACTGTGGGGTGCAGGCAGCTAGGCAGGGCTTTGTCTGCTCTTTGTGAAGACAAGTCTGGGACCATTTCCATTTGTTCTCAAAGAGAAATGACAACATGTCTCCTGGCTCAGCTTCCTGAAGGATTTCTGCTCCTACCAGGATTTTTCAGCTGGTTTTGCTAATGGTGCAAAGCTGGAGCACCTGTGCCTCCAGGAAGCTCTGCTCTTTGCATTCGGTTTTACCTTCTGAGACAAATTATTTTTTTCCTTAAGAATTAGTTTAACACACTATGAAACAAATGCTTCAATATCTCCTCCAGTCTCTCAGGGATCGTTGTGAATTTACATTTAAGCCTTGTTTTTTATTTAAGCTTCAGAGTTTTCTGTGTAATGTTCCTGTGCAAAGAGGAATATGCAGATGGGTGTGCAGAACCTGCTTGCTCAGCCAGCACAAATCCTTTGAACGCAGTTTTATATGCTGTGTATGCAGAGCTCCTAACTCCTTGGGTTTGGGCTTCCTTGGGATATGATGCTCAGACCAGATTGGTAAATACTGACGTTTCTTGAGCTGCACAGAAGCTGCAGAGCACAACAGATCAGCTGGAAGGGATTCAAAAGGCTGCTGAGTTCTGAATTCTTGAAGACCACTTCACTCCTAGAGCCAACAGAAATGTCATGAATGCAGCCATCTGCAGGAGTATGTCCCTAAGAGAGTGAGAAGTCACTGGGGAAAGAAAGGGTTTGAACTGCTTTTGAGAGTTGTATGAAGTTTTAAGTGCATGAGTAGCTTAATAGTTACTTTTATGCCCAGCAGCTTTCTGTTTGTGAGTCTAGGAGCTCTAGCTGGAGGCTGGAGGCAGTTCCCAGCCTTGGGGCTGGGTTCAGGGCACGCAGCCCTTGCTCAGAGCAGCTTTAGCTTTAAACCCACTGCAGAAGGTTGTGTGCAGAGTGCTGACTGCAAACATCCACCCCGAGAAAAACCAAGAGGGATGTGTGTGTGTGCCAGGCTTGTTTGGAAACCACAGATGATTTACAAAGTGAGCTTAATTGGAAGTTTCTCTCTGTGGCTTTCTGACGTGTCATTTTTCTGATGCAGATGTGTAGGAGCCGTTTAAAAGGTCTGTGTTTACTAATGAGGAGTTGTGTAATTGGGGTATATTTATTAACTGTCCATGTGCGGGATGGGGAAATGACTTGAGCCAGCAGTGCAGGGAAGGGTCTATCTGTCTCAGGTCATCCACAACTAGCTGTGAGTGACTGGTGTCTGGCTCTCCTGGTGGAAGAAAGGGCCTTTTGTCCTCATTCCCTGTGCATCTGCCTTAAAGAGGACATGGGGGATCTGAAGGCCTCTACAGAAAGGTAGTAAGAAGCAAAAGAGCTGCAGAGAAACACCTCTAATGTGATCCTCTAAATCCTCCCCCAGGACTAAATGATCCTCTGGTTCTAGTCCTGATGAGTTTTGCCATGATTTTGGCTTTACAACCTTTATCCACTTCTGTACACCAAAGACATGAGTACAAAGTCTCTTCATGGAGCTGCTGCTGGCACCCACCAGCAGAGGCAGTGGGGAAATTCAGTTTCAGGAGCCTGATGTCATTTTTCTCAATAGGCTGGATGAGCATCTCTGTGTATGACTGTGCTGGCTAGAGCATTGTTGTATGGTGCTGGCATTCAACACAGAATCACAGAATCAACCAGGTTGGAAAAGACCTCAGAGATCATCAAGTCCAACCTGTTACCTAATATCTAACACCACCTGACAACTAAACCATGGCTCCAAATGTCACATCCAATCTTTTGTTTAACACCTGCAGGGACAGTGACTCCACCACCTCCCTGGGCAGCCCATTCCACTGGCCAATTACTCTTTCTGTGAAGAACTTTCTCCTCACCTCAAGCCTAAACTTACCCTGGCACAGCTTGAGACTGTCCTTTTGTTCTGGTGCTGGGTGCCTGGGAGAAGAGACCAATCCCCACCTGTCTACAACTTCCTTTCAGGTAGTTGTAGAGAGCAATAAGGTCTCCCCTGAGCCTCCTCTTCTCCAGGCTAAAAAACACCAGCTCCCTCAACCTCTCCTCATAGGGCTTGTCACCCCCCAGCTCTACAATCCTGAAGATGCTCACATGGGAGCAGGCTTACAGCATCCATCCTCATAACCCTGTGTATCTGAAAGCCCCAGCTCTCCCTCCCCAGATGCCTCCCCAGCCTTAAAAGTGACCACTTAGCTTACTAACAGTTTATTAATACATTAGGGGAGCAAGTTTCCTCCCAGAAGATTTTGTCCAAGAATGTGATGAGCAACTGGTAAAAAGGGCACATGAAATGAAATGTGGAGTTTTGTTTCTGTGGAACTGAATTCTGTCACCTCCCAGATTGTACTCAAGCAAATTCACCTCGATTTCCATCCAGGAATCCCTGCCTCTGTCCTGACATGCAGATTTAGCATCCAAACTCGTCTCAAACACATCAAGAGGTGCAGCACCCATGACTCACTTTGCAATTTTCTTCTGAGGGTTAACATCCTTATGGTTAAAAAGTATGCCTGATTTCTAATTCAGCTCAGCGTGTCCTCCAGTGCCCATCACTGTCCATCTGTGTGCTTTTCTCAGGCTAAATTTTTAGTACCCCGTTAGCATCCCATATTTTCTCTCCACACATGTACTTACACACATCATCAAATCACTTCTCAGTTTCCTTTCTGACAAGTTACAGAGTCTGACCTCTAGAAGTCACTCCCTGTAAGTGGTTTTCTTCAGCTCTCAAACCATTTTTTATGGCTCTTTTCTTCACCCGCTCCAATTTTTTGATGTCCTCTTTTAAAATATGGCACCTCAGCAGGATGCAGTATTCTAGTGTCAATCTGACCAAGGACGTACACAGAGATAAAATCGCCTTCTATTCCACTTCACAGTCCTGTTGCTAATGCACAGAAGGACCAAATTAGCTCTTTCTGCTACAGCAGACAGAAAAATAGGTCCTGCGTTTAAGAACCAGAAGGCTGGATGGTGGTATTAAAAAGAGAAAAATGGATCCAACATGAAAGCAGAATTACAAACCAGGGCAGCACAGTGTGGTACTAGTCTGAGCACATTAGTCGAAATAAAATGCTGAGAAAACAGTTTCTTCCACTTCAGAGCCTATTGCAGGCTGATGCTGCCCTGGTGGCTCCTATGTAGTGGGCAGGCTGCACACTGGGGCTCTTGTCCATGTGCTGGGGCAGCTCGGGGTGCAGTGGGGAAGGTGAGTTACTCCTGTATTTCATGACTGTACTCAGAAGACCCTTGCTAAATTATGCCACCAGGTGCTGTGGAGGTGTCAGGCAACCTCTGATCTTACCTGGTGTCAGCCCACAGCTGGGTGTTGATAGATCAGGCCTGCAAAATGTATGGTGCCATCAGAGCTTATCATATGCAAGGCTTCCCCCACCCATTTATCCTCTCAGTCTTCTGCATGCAAATCTTTCACAGGTAGGAAAGTTTTTTCCTAAATTCCCTAATTCCCTTGCCTGCTGACACTTGCTGAATGCAGTCACTGTTTCATTTGCAGATACGTTTCCAGTACTTGTCCTCAGCACAAGCCTCATCTTCCTATACTAGAAACAGTGACCTGACTACATTTGCTCTATAATCTCCAAGGGATCACAGGATGTTAGGGGTTGGAAGGGACCTCCAAAGATCATCAAGTCCAACCCCCTGCCAGAGCAGGACCATGGAATCTAGCACAGGACAGGTCCCCAGGACCTGGGGGTCGCACAGGAACACATCCTGATGGGTCTTGAAAATCCCCAAAGAGGGAGACTCCACAACCTCTCTGGGGAGCCTGTTCCTGTGCTCTGTGACCCTCACAGTGAAGAAGTTCCTCCTCTTGTTGAGGTGGAACCTCATCTTCCAAGGTTTTGTTAGTATACTAAAAGGAAGCCTTCCCAGCCTGCTGCTGCCAGGATGACACACTCGTTGGAACAAAGTGCTCAAGGATACTTTAAGCAGCACACAGCTTTGACATGAAATGTAGGCAGCACTTCTCTCTACAGAGAAGGAAGTGTGGACCATGGGCTTCCCCAACACAGCTCAAGGGTAGTGTACCCTGTGCCCAGCAGTCAAATGTTCTGGTCTTTGAAGACTTTCTGTGAGTCAGTTCCTTAGTCGTCTTCTTCCTCATTTCTATAGCTGTGAAACAGGCCTAACAGTTCTGGGGGCTCCTAAGATGCTCAGATCCTATCCTAAGTTTTCTTGTCCAGGTGGCAGTTTGTGCCATTGCAAACCCTGTCATACTGCTTCTGCTCTCACAAGGAGGGCAGCAAAGGCATCTCTTTCCTCCCTGCTAACCTACTGGTGCAACACTGATTTTTGACCACTGATATTTGGGCACTCTGGGAACCTGGGAGCTGAGGGCACTCTCAGTCCTGTGCTTGCTGTGTGTGCTTCTCGTTGGACCCATGTGGAATGGTGTCCTTCCCTCAGGGAAGAAAATGAAAGCCAAGTGAGAGACAAGTGTTGGGGAACTGATGGACTAGAGAGAGCCTGGTGGAGGGTCACCCAGGTGGCTGGAGCACGTGAAGTACCAGGAGACGGTGAGAGAGCTGAGTTTATTTAGTCATAGGAGAAGGCAAAGGAAAGATTTGATTGTTGCCTACAAGCAGCCTGTGGAAGGTAATAGAGACTATGAAGTCTTGCTGCGAGGTGCATGGTGAAAGGAAGAGAGACAGTGCAGGAAATTTTGTTTAGATATAAGGCATCAGGTTGGCACAATCAATGTGGTCAAACACTGGTGTAGATTGTCCAGAGAGACAGCAATCCTTGGAACATTTTATTTTCCTTGAAGGTGTTCAGACTCATCATGGCCCTGATCAGCTTGCTGTAACTGAAGCTTCTTTGAGCTGCAGTGGTACCTGATGACATCCAGAGGTCCCTTCCAACCTCAGTTATTCTGTCATTCTCAGCCATGTCTGAAGTAACCTATAGGGCAATGGCAGAAGGGGACAATAGCCATGATCTCTTAAACTCCAAGCTATGAAGGTGGCTTTTTGTCACTGGAATAGGACAAAATCTCATTCTCCTGTAGTGCCACTTTTATTAAAGAAAGCAGTGTAATCTCAGTCCATTGAGCAGTGCTTCACCTTGGACAAGGTCAATGCACAAAGGAGCCAAAGAGTATCTGTGCTGTTGCTGGCTCTTTGTCCAGGGATGCTCTACATGCTGCACAAGCACTGCTGAGAGCTCTTGTAAAGGCAGCAGCTACACCAAGACCCTGTAGTCAAACCTGGATACTGATGCTCCACTGTTGTGACTTCTTGGCCTGTGATCCTAGTTAATGCTCAGGTCAGTGACAGACTGGTGAGTATCATTAGGCAAGATTGGGATAATGTGAGGCAGTTTATGAACTGGGAGCCATCTCACTTAACTTCAGCTCTCAGAGGCAGGGCATCCAGCCTAGCAGGATGACTGAGCTGTCCCTGTCATCAGTGGAAGGTGGTGTACTCCCCTGGGGTGATTCATCTCATCTCAAAGCGAAAAATGTATAGTGTTGATGTAGTTTACTGTTTTTCTTTACTGACTACAGAATAGGGACACTCTGGGGTGAACAACCAGTCTAGACTTGACCAGTTGAAACCACCTGTTGTGGTGTAAGATACAGGTGTGTCTTAAGAAGGCGTGTGGCTCCACAGCACTGGGAAGGGACCAAGTCCCTGTGAGTGCCAGGCTCAGCACCAGGTCCATGTCTAGTCTTTATGGGATTGTGAATCACAGTTTTAACTGGCTAGAACTAGAGAGGAAAATTAGGAAGGTAGAGCTAGGAGTGCAATATGACACTGTCCTGGACTTCTGATGTTCACAATTTTATTTGCTGACCCTACTTCCTGTGCTAGAAGAATCATAGAATCATAGAATCAGTCAGGGTTGGAAGGGACCACAAGGATCACCTAGTTGCAACCCCCTGCCATGGGCAGGGACACCTCACACTAGAGCAGGCTGGCCAGAGCCTCATCCAGCCTGGCCTTAAACACCCCCAGGGATGGGACCCCAACCACCTCCCTGGACAACCCATTCCAGGCTCTCACCACTCTCATGGGGAAGAACTTCTTCCTCACATCCAGCCTGAATCTCCCCACTTCCAGCTTTATTCCATTTCCCCCAGTCCTATCACTTCCTGATATCCTAAAAAGTCCCTCCCCAGCTTTCTTGTAGGCCCCCTGCAGATACCAGAAGGCCACAAGAAGGTCACCTCGGAGCCTTCTCTTCTCCAGACTGAACAGCCCCAACTCTTTCAGTCTGTCCTCATAGGAGAGGTGCTCCAGCCTTCTGCTCATCCTGGTGGCCCTTCTCTGCACACCTTCCAGCATGTCCAGATCCCTCTTGTAATAGGGGCTCCAGAACTGGATGCAGTACTCCAGGTGGGGTCTCACCAGAGCTGAGTAGAGGGGGAGAATCACCTCCCTTGTCCTGCTGGCCACACTTCTCTTGATGCAGCCCAGGACCTGGTTGGCTTTCTGGGCTGCAAGTGCACCCTGACAGCTCATGTTGAGCTTCTCGTCCACCAGCACCCCCAAGTCCCTCTCCTCAGGGCTGCTTTCCAGCCAGTCACTGCCCAGCCTGTATTTGTGCTTGGGATTGCCTCAACCCAGATGCAGGACCTTGCACTTGGTCTTGTTGAACCTCATGAGGTTGGCTTGTGCCCACCTCTCCAGCCTGTCAAGGTCCCTCTGGATGCCATCCCTTCCCTCCAGCGTCTCTGCTGCACCACACAGCTTGGTGTCATCAGCAAACTTGCTGAGGGTGCACTCAATGCCTCTGTCCATGTCACTAACAAAGATGTTGAACAAGACTGGTCCCAGGACTGAGCCCTGAGGGACTCAGCTTGTCACTGGCCTCCATCTCCCTCTCCAAGCACGGCTACCACTTTACCTACTCCAGAGACAGCCTCCTGAGGCTTCAGAAAAGCTTTCCCTGTTCAAAGAGAGAAGAGCATATCTCAAAGGCAACCTGTGTTTTGGTCAAGTAAGTAACTAGTCTGGCCTACCAATGCAGTGAGACTGAGAATAAAGCCAAGGATGCTGGGCTATAACTAAGAAAAGATGTGCTTTTTCAGCACAAACCTAACAGATGCATTTTGTATCTGGAAATCTCAAAACAATGTTTTGGAGGTTTTTGTACAGACAAACCACTGTGTGGTAGGCTGCTTCCAGAGGAAGCTCTGTCTCCTTGAGTACTAGCAAAGTGTGGTGGGTTGAAAAGCACAAAGCAGCCATGCTGGTGCCCTTGACTCCCAACACTCTCTAATTCTTTGTAAAATCACATTGTTAGAAAAGCAAACTTGAGCTTGTCCATGGAGTCCATGAAATTACATGTTATGTACAGAAATTGTTCCACCATTGCAGAGCTCTTCCTGGATTTTAAATCTGTGATGATGCGCTTTCAGCCCTGCACCATGTCATGAAGAATGACAACATTTAATCTCTTTTTTGATTTCCCACATCTTTGTAAAAAGGCAGTCTTTGGTTTATATGGCACAGGGATGGAGCCAGTGTCCTCTACCCATGAGACTGCTTGAAAGAGGACAAAGGTTAGTTTGTTTAGTTCAGTTACTAGGCTGTCTTCACCAAGATTTTATGTTCTCCCCCACCATCCCCCTGAATTGCTACTTGATAGCACTTTAGGCCTGGGGCTTCTGCTCCATACCAGTCTCCTAACTGAGATGCAAGACTGGAGAACTGCATGTATCATGCTCCACACAGCAAACTGCCAGCCAGTTCTGTCAGCAGCATGTGTGTGGGGCTGGCAGGTCCTGAAGCCATAGGTGACCTGGGGAATATTGACTGCCAGAGCCCAGGAACTGCTCTGGAGGTGGTGTCTCAAAAGTGGAGCCTAATGAAAAACCTCTCTTCTTGCTACCATAGAAACAGAACAGACTTAACAATGACTTGTTACTTCTCTCATCTCCAGCAGCTCAGCATCTGAAGTGATTTGACCTATGAAGATATTTGCATTAAGTATCACCTGATAGCTGGAGAAATGGAATTGAGGAAAAAAGGAAACTCCCAAAGCTCTCGTGAAAGCCACTGGGCAAAGGGGAGGACTGCTGAGAAGTGGAGGCTTTTCTCTGGGATGAGAAGCAAGGGAACAGAGAGACCAAGAAGAGATTGTTGGCTAAGAGGAGTCCATCATGGATGTGGATGGAACACAGGAAGCAGAGTGGCTCTGAGCTTTGTTGTGACTCAGCAAGCTGCAGGACTGGCAGAGATGCAGGCTTCGTAGGTGCATCGCTCCTGGAGAGCTTTTTCCATCCTCCACTCCATTTCTTTCTGACAGTCACAGCAGTGTGAATCTGCATTCCCTGGGGAGCAGTGGTTGCTGCTGGAGTTTCAGCTTTCATCTAGCCACCTGCCAACACCTGCAAGAAGATCAAGCTAGCCACAGTGAGGAAGGGATTTTAAAGGGAGTCAGCACTTCTGTGAGCTGAAATATCTCTGTCATTCAGCTCAACCCCCTGCTGCTTATGCTTCCAGGAAAATAAAGATATCATAGAACCATAGAATGTCGTGAGTTGGAAGAGTCCTTAAAGATCATCTAGTTCCAACCCCCTTGACATGGGCAGGGACACCTCCCACCAGACCATCTTGCTCAAAGCCTCATCCAGCCTGATCTTAAACACTTCCAGGTACTGAGGCGTCCACAATATCTCTGGGCAACCTATTCCAATATCTCACCACCCTCACAGGAAAGAATTTCTTCATAATGTCCAAATTTCTTCATAATGTCTAAATATACCCTGTTCTAATATAAAATCATTGCCCCTTGTCCTATCACCACAGGCCCTTATAAAAGTGCCCCCCCAGCTTTCTGGTAGAATGTCTTCAGGTACTGGGAGGCCACTACAAGGTCTTCCTAGAGCCTTTTCTTCTCCAGGCTGATCAGACCCAATTCACTCAGCCTGTCCTCGTAGCAGAGATGCTCCAACACTCTGATCCTCCGTATGGCCCTCCCCTGGACCACAGAGGTCCACAAATATCTGCATATTAGTTTTGGGGTTGAATGATTTTTGCCTATCAGCAAAGCAGTCGATACAATGACAACTGATCTGCTGCTGTTTTCAAAGCTCTGAGACCTACAAAGGATCTGCAGAGCTCTACTACTGACCAGGGACTAGAAGAGGTTTTATAAATTTGCAGAGATGCTGGCAGCAGGAAGAGGCTCTGGCAGGCTCCTCACTCCCCAGGCAGGGAGAGTAGCCACACTGCAATTTTATTCTTGAAGATACAACCATTGTGCCATTGATGACATTCAGATGCTTTTTACTTCTCCTGGTATCACCACTCTGGGTGTCACAGGTAATAGTTTTAGAGCATCTTTACAAATATGTGTCCCATTTTAGTTAGCTTTGCTCAACCTATGTTAAGAGGTAAGACAAGCAGATGGTGGAAAAACCCAACAGTACAGGGTAAAAACATCCCTTGAAACCTAGAAAGCCTAGATGAGGCTTGTGTCCAAAGCATTTCTTTCTCCCATCAAACAGCTACACAGGGCACCCCCAGCTGACATCCTGGGATGACTCTTGTTTAGGGGATGGCATCTTGGGGATTGCTGAGTGTCTCCTGAAAATGTGTGAACCTCTGCATCCTTTGCACTATGCTTTCATGGCTGTGGTGTAAAGCTGTTGCTATTGGTAGTTTCATGATCCAACTGCCCAGTGAAAAGCTGGAGGAGCTGAGGAGTTGGGGGGAAGTGAAGTCTCCAAGGCCAGAAGGACCAATGACACTTTAATGCCCTTATTGTCAACCATCCTGGAAAACAGGTCATTTTCTTCACTTCAGAGAACCCAGGTGAGATTTCCAACATCAAAACTTTTCCAGCCAAACTCTGCTGATGTTGACCTTGCTACCTTATGGGGCACAAGTGAGGAGCATCCCTCATGGTTATCAATGCTCCCCATGCAGGCATTTGGGTTTTATCTGCAAGGAGAGCCTGTACAGACACAGAGACACTGACAACTTCCTGAGCAAGCTTGCTGGGCATGGTGACAGTTCCTTGCAGGTTACTGGCAGGAGCTCCTGCAGTCCAGTCACTGAGGCTACAGTGGCTGGTGGATGCTGAGCAGACAGCACAAGCCCAGGTGTCTGGCAGCAATGGTCACACATCTGCAACAGAAGAAGATCCTTGCCTTCAGACCCCATCAGATGTCTTGCACTCACATCTGGCCATACCAGGCTACAATCCTCTCTATATCTGCTATTTCAACCTGAATTTGTGGCCACACAGAATAAAGTGGCATCCAAAAATAGTGGTTTATTAGCAGCTGCTCCAGCACAATGTCTTTTCTTTTGGTGTCTGCTTGCCTTTTCTTATCTCAGTGCAAGTTCAGGGTGCAAAGGAAGGACATAGATAGCTGTGGCCACTGCTGCCAAAGCCAGAGGTAAGATACTCCAGGGGTAGTGCTTGGTTTGCAGAGTCATGTAGCCTGCCTCCTTGCATTGGTGAGTGGTGAGGAGCACTGAGGAAAAGCCAAGACACCGCTGAGGGTTAAGCTCTGTGGTAGCCAACAGGCAGAAGGGACATCACCTGGTTTACTGGTGACATGTGACACACCTACAAGCCACTGTTCCCTACTAGTGAGGTTCAGGTAACTGCACCTGCTTCTTCCAGCCTTTGTGTTGTTACCTTGAAGAGCAGGGATCAGCAGGAGTGGCTTGAACCCATGGGGATCCCCAAACCCAGAGAGTGCCCAATCACCCCTGTATTATGGGATGTGCAACTTGGTCATTGTGCCACCATACTGGGAATACCACAGCAGCAGCACTGGTGGGCAGTGGTGTGCCCATAGCCTGGGCTGTGGGCTGGAAAGGAGGAGGTGGTGGTGGTGGCAGTGACAGGAGAAGATGGAAGAAAGTCTGAAGACACTTATGGTCAGAACTATACAGCAGCAGAGGTAGCTGTAGCAGGATATTGGGGGGTTGGGGGCTTGGTAGGGACTGTGCACTGCAGGGAGGCTGCCCACTGGCATTGTGTGAGCAAGTGCCTGTCACACTGAGAACAGCTTGGAGAAGGCCAGAGATGTGGCTGCCATGGTGCTGGCATGGGCCTCATGTTTGTGAACTGAGGGTGTTGCTCTGTTTTTGGCTGGAAGAGCTCTCACAGTGAGATGGCTGGCAGTGCTGGAGTAACCTCCAGCATTCACTGCAGCTTTTGCAGGATGCTGCAACAACTCAGCTTCCCCTGGGAGAGATTATAAAACAATAAGTTGTTGGTTTATATGTTTAATGTGGTAGTAAATTTGATGAGGAGCTCAGCATTTAATTGTGAATTTCAAAAAGCCAGATATTGTCCACAAGCCCTGACATCTTCCCAGTGATATTTTGCAACCCTGTGGCACAGGCTGGTCAGAGCCATTCTCTTTCCTCCCAACACATCTTTCTCATAATCAGAGATGATGCCCTGGTGCCAGCAGCAAAGCCTCCCGGAACAAACCTTCCCACCATGCCCATCTGACACCAGACCCCACTTCCCTCTGGCTCTTCCCACTCTGCTGTGGCTTTTTGAAGCAGGCACTGCTGAGGGCTCAGACACGTGGAGCCTGCTGGAGGCTGGGATGCATGACCTCGCTGGCTGGCAGCATTCCTCAGCACTGCTGCATCTCAGCCCACTGATGACAGCCTGCAGAGCAGTCCAGAGGGTACAGCTGTGCTTGGGACTTGCAGGGCTCTGGGCATCCCTGCTTGTCCTTTAATGTTTTACTGTTTACCCCACCTGGGCTCACCCACCCATGCCCTCAGTGAGGCTGGCCAGGCTGGAACAGGCTGGATCCAGAGGCCTGATGAAGCAATGCCACTTATTCGGCTGAAGAAGTTGCTCAGCTGGGTGCCTCCTGCCATAGCATCACTTCATGCAAGTCCTGTCTTTTTGCTAAAGGCCCAAGACCATAAAGCAGAGCAGGGCTGGTTTGGGTGGGCACCTTTGACCACTATTTACTGTGGGTGTCAGCTTTGCCCTTTGCAGGTCTCACCCTGCCTCCTTGCAAGAACGCAGTCAAAAGCAGCAAACTCCAGGAGTGTCTTGAAATGTAGGCAACATCCTCACCTGTGGCAGTTTAGGCTGGGTGCCCCCTGCCACTGCTACATGAGATACACCTCTGGTGTCCTGGGTGCCCACCCAGAGGGGTGGACACAGGAAATGGCGTATTTCTACCCATAAGTCCTGCGCCCTATAAGGCCATCTGCAGAGTCATTCTCTTCCTCTTTCTTCCCTCTGCTCCCATGGGAGATGTCCTCTCTTATCGGGTAATGCCGGGGGAGTATCCTCAAGGCCTCTTAGGCCTGTCTAGGCCTAATGCCAGGAGGAGAATGGAGGGGGAGGCAGTCTCAGACCTGGCCAGCCTGAGACTTGCCTAGCAGTAGGAGGGGGGGGAAGGAAGAGCCCTGAGGGGTTGGGTAGACCCTCAGGTGGGAGGAAGGGAGGACTGGGAAGCTTTTGGGAATCCTGTGAGGGGATTCTGTATGCTTTAGGATGTTCTTTTCCACTATGCTTTGTAGTTTGTAGTTTTCTGTAGCTTCACCAATTCGTTTTTCCATTTTAACTTTTTCCATCACTCTCCAATCCGTTTGCGTGTGTCATTCTTTTGTCCCTTTCGGGGCAAGAGATGTTCTGGCTGGCCTCAAACCAGCACAGATTTTTGGTAGCAGAGGATGGTTCCTGCGGGGCTCTGCAGGTTGGTTTGGAGAGGTGCAGGGGTGGAAAAGTTAAAATGGTATCTGGGCGTTGTTGTTTCTGGTGGCTGGGCTCAAGGCTTTGTGCTGGCGCGATCGTGTGAGCGTTTTATGGGTTCCGAGGGGACGCCCTGGTGCATGGCGGTGGCGTAGCATCCCGTCTGCCCTTCCAAGCGGCAGCGGTGATTTTGTAGCCATTTGCTTCGGGGGAAAAGCTTAAGAATGCGGTGCCTGTCCCTTTCCCTTTTGTTCCCCGCGGCGCCAGCGGCGAGCAGAGCGGCGCGGAGCCGAGGAAGGGGGAGGGACAGTCGGAAGCAGACCAGGGTCGGCTTGTCCCGCGGCGGTGGGGGCTGGCCGCAGCGGGAGGTGAGCGATGGCTCCCGTAATCAAGAGGGCGAGCGGTGGCTCCAGTTCAAAGGCTGCTTCCGAGGGCCCAGGGAGCGAGTATAGCTTTGGCTGGAAAAGCCGCTCGTGTGGCCCGAGGGGTGGCGGCGGTTTGGATCTGTACCGCGGCTGCAAAGGTGACGGCGGCTCTCGCTGTTATCTCTCCCTTGACTTTCGGACGCGTTCCGAAAATGGCGCCTAAGCACCTGGCTCCGCCTCTCTTCTCGGCGGGTTGCAGTGCAGCCACTCCCTCTCCGGGGGAGGGCTGTGTAGCCGGATGCCTCCACGCCTCGGTGCGCTTATCGCTCAGGAGGTGCGGCGGCGTGCCTGCGCGCGCTGCCTGCGCCTGGAAGCGATCAGCACTTGCGTTGGGAAAGGTCCGTGACTGAGAAGTTGTGAGGTTGTTTCCAGGTGGCCAGGATGTCCGTCGGACCCATGAAGAGTTCACCGTGCAGAAGAATGAACTCTGCATCGCTGGGAGGTTCCACCAATGAGGGAGAAGAGCTGGACTGAACTGTTACCTGAGCCCGAGAGACTCTTCGGAAGGACGCCCAGATGAGGACCTGGACTTTGCCAGACGTCATCTAAGGACTGTTCTGATTTGATGATATGTTTTGGGTGCAGGAATTATGGGTATGAAATAAGGGGTGGAATGTGGCAGTTTAGGCTGGGTGCCCCCTGCCACTGCTACATGAGATACACCTCTGGTGTCCTGGGTGCCCACCCAGAGGGGTGGACACAGGAAATGGCGTATTTCTACCCATAAATCCTGCGCCCTATAAGGCCATCTGCAGAGTCATTCTCTTCCTCTTTCTTCCCTCTGCTCCCATGGGAGATGTCCTCTCTTATCGGGTAATGCCGGGGGAGTATCCTCAAGGCCTCTTAGGCCTGTCTAGGCCTAATGCCAGGAGGAGAATGGAGGGGGAGGCAGTCTCAGACCTGGCCAGCCTGAGACTTGCCTAGCAGTAGGAGGGGGGGGAAGGAAGAGCCCTGAGGGGTTGGGTAGACCCTCAGGTGGGAGGAAGGGAGGACTGGGAAGCTTTTGGGAATCCTGTGAGGGGATTCTGTATGCTTTAGGATGTTCTTTTCCACTATGCTTTGTAGTTTGTAGTTTTCTGTAGCTTCACCAATTCGTTTTTCCATTTTAACTTTTTCCATCACTCTCCAATCCGTTTGCGTGTGTCATTCTTTTGTCCCTTTCGGGGCAAGAGATGTTCTGGCTGGCCTCAAACCAGCACATCACCCCTTTCCCTCCCTGGGTTGTTGTATGACCCTGCATCCAGTTCTGGAGCCCCTATTACAAGAGGGATCTGGACATGCTGGAAGGTGTCCAGAGAAGGGCCACCAGGATGATCAGAGGGCTGGAGCACCTCTGCTATGAGGACAGACTGAAAGAGTTGGGGCTGTTCAGTCTGGAGAAGAGAAGGCTCCGAGGTGACCTTCTTGTGGCCTTCCAGTATCTGCAGGGGGCCTACAAGAAAGCTGGGGAGGGACTTTTTAGGCTATCAGGTAGTGACAGGACTAGGGGAATGGAATAAAGCTGGAAGTGGGGAGATTCAGGCTGGACAGTGAGGAAGAAGTTCTTCCCCATGAGAGTGGTGAGAGCCTGGAGTGGGATGTCCAGGGAGGTGGTTGAGGACCCATCCCTGGGGGTGTTTAAGGCCAGGCTGGATGAGGCTCTGGCCAGCCTGATGTAGTGTGAGGTGTCCCTGGCCATGGCAGGGGTGTTCGAACTAGATGATCCTTGTGGTCCCTTCCAACCCTGACTGATTCTATGATTCTATGATTCTGTGAATTTGGCCAGCAGCCCTGCTGCAGCAGGTGGTAGGGGGCTCAGCTGTGATGCCCTGGTTCAGCATCATGCTCCTGGACCTGCTCCAGCAGATTTTGAGATTTGATTTTGTGGTGTCTTGTAGGGAATTTTTAATTTTTGTTTTGCTTTGGATTTTATGTTTGGGGTTTTGACTGTGTTATTTTTGCTTCCTCCATTTTAGTGTGTATTTTAACCTCCCTTTGGACTTGTTGGCACCTGTCCACAGAGGGCTGGGCATACCTGTAACAGAATAACCTCCTCCCAGGCAACTCCTACGCACGATCTCTCTTCTGAAGCAAAAGGATTTAAACCTGAATAAATAGGTTTTGGACAAAAGTTGTTTGAACTCTGCCTATTCAGCCTACCACTCTGGAACAGTTTTTCCAGTGGTGGTTGCCTGAGTCTGGTTCTGGGAAGGTACTGGACGTGCAGTTTACTGAATGATGATGCTGGCACCACTCCTCTAGTCTCCTTCAGAGAGTTCATTTTTGCACGATGAATTCATGGGGGTTCCCACAACAGTGACTCCCAAGAGAGTGTCTCCCAAGCATTAGGTGCCGGGGAGACCCCTGTCTTCTGGCTGGACTGTGCTAGGAGTGTAACTGTAAGTGATTTTATTGTTGCTGGACGGTGTCTTTCTTTTGGATCAAGCATCAGAGGTTTGAAGCATGTTTTCAGCATAGCAATAGCACTTCATAAAGGGGACACAGATGACAGTTCTTTCCCTGTGTTAGCTTTGGCATGGGTCAGTCTTCCTCACAAAATATCCTCTTAAATTAAGCTAATGGGATTTCAAGCTAGCCAGGCAATTGTGGCACAGAGTGGAGGGAAGGCAGAGGAAGATGTGACCCATTGGCCATATTCAGTGGTGAAGAGGAGTGCATAGCAAACAGCTACCCCAGCACACCACAATTACATGCAAAATAATCAAGCCCAAGTTGTCCCTGCCAAGACCTCATCATGGCATTCACTCCAAAGCTCCTGGGCTGGCATGATCATGTGGGAAAGGTTGTAGACACACCACTGTCCTCAATCAGAGACCCTACAGGGATCTGAAAGCAAGTGGGGAAATCCCCAGAAAAGGATGGGAGGTGGCAAATACAGCCCAAACCCATGTCTCTACTTCTCTTGGCAGGGAGCTAACATCAGCCCACTGAGGGGAAATGCTGGGATGCAGAGCCAAAACCTGCAGCTGGTTGCTCATCTAATGCTTGGCATGTCATGGCTGCCATCTGAGGAATGGTCCAGATGAAGTGTCAGAGCCCTGGCACAGAGGATCATGCAGCATGACACGCTGGACTTCACACGATTGGTTTAGGGGTCTTCAGGATGTAGGACTACAGAAGGGCAGTAGTAGAGCATCTTTAGTGGGCACCTGGCATCCACCAGGGTCAACCCACTGTAAGGACATGACAGTTGAATCTGCAATATTGACCAGAAGGTGCCTTGGGCTGTTTTCTGGCTCTGTAGTAGCTAGACTGGGGTGCCCTGCAACCGTGTGACAAAGCTGTCCAAAACAGAGTGGCTGCACTCGGCCTTGTCCCATGGAATCTCCCACAGTGTCCCCAGGAAAGGTTTGGAGAATCATGGTCAGCATGGATCATCTATGTTGGGCCACTGAGGTCTAGATCCGGGGAATGCTGCCCAGCACACTCATGATACTACCAGGAATGCAGCTAATGAGTATCAGGCTGATAACATATTTGAAGCAATATTCCAAATCTCTGTTCAGCATAGGTGCATTTTCACTTGTTTTTGTGACAACCATGATAAATGCCAATGTGTATTTGCAGAGGAGGTGCAAAGTGTGGGTGGATTTATCCTGGTGTGGTAGTTTTAGGCTGTGCCTAGGAAAATTTTCCACAGATCTTGAACAGAAAGTAGTAGAATGTAAGTAAATCACTATTGGATGCAAAAAGGAAAATAATGATAATGTCTAAATGATCCCATTGGAGAGATTAACCAACATAGGCTAGTGCTGTATACTGACTTCCTCTCTTTTCTCTTCCCTCGCTCTAGCAGATACTAGCTCTGGCTTCTGCTGGCTTTGCTGACCTTGGCTGCATTGCTTTGTTGTGGCTGAGTATTAACAAACAACTCTCTACCCTTTCTCTTGTCCCATGTGTAGATTTCATAGAACTCCAGGCTGGAAGGGACCCCAAGGATCATCTGGTCCAACCAATGTGGCCTTTAGGTTTTCATTTGCAGTGGGTAACTTCCCACATCTCTTTTCCCTATGGCAATTTCCAGGATGACAGAGGTTGAGGAGTTATCTCCCATTACCCTCAGTTCATTAGTGACAGATTCATTAGCTCCAACATCTTCTTAATCCTTCCTGGGTAGAGCAGTGCTTGCTCTCAGGTCCCCAGCACTGCACCTTATGATGCCATCAGTGTTAACATTGGCATGAACATCCTGCCAATCATTCCTTAACCAACATTCTCCTTCTGCCTGAATCATAGAATCATTAAGGTTGGAAAAGACCTCCAAGATTATCAAGTCCAACCTTCTACCCCACACCTCCATGACCACTAAACCATGTCCCAAAGTGCCACATCTACTCATTTTTTTAAACATCTCTGGGGATGGTGACTCCACCACCTCCCTGGGCAGCTTGTTCCAATGCCTGACCATTCTTTCAGTGAAGAAACCTCCCCTGGTGGCAAGTCGAGGCTGTTTGCTCTTGTTCTACCACTTGTTCCATGGGAGAAGAGACCAGTTCCCAACTCACTCCAACCTCTACGACTCAGGGAATTATAGAAAGCAATGAGGTCTCCCCTCGGCCTCCTCTTCTCCAGACTAAACAACTCCAGTTCCCTCAGCTGCTCCTCATAAGCCTTATTCTCTAGACCCTTCAGCATCTTTGCTGCCCTTCTGAAGGGCAGATCCTCCCAGATCTTCTCTGAATATCCCCATACAGACTACAAAAGTCCTTGAACTACATGGCCCAAATCTAAGATGAGGACCCATTATGTGGACCCCTGAGGAGAACAGGGAGGTGGGGAAAGGAGCAGGGAGGGGGAAGCTATTAGGAGCAACCTGGTTTGTCCAGGGGAGTTCTTGTGTTGTTTATAAATTGTAGATATATGTAAATATTGTATAATTTGTACATATTCGTTGCATTTCATTTCTAGATTGTAGTTTTGCTTGTAAATACAGCTTCATTTGCTTTCAACTGAGCTGGTCTGGCGATTATATGTTGGGGGAAATTTTCAACCCACCACACTTGCACCACAGATGCTGGGAGGGGCTGCTGGAGGGAGTAGAGCTCTGGCCGTATGCTAGATAAGAAGCTCTGCTTTGTCTTAAACTCAGCGGAATCAAACCCCAGCAGACTGCTATCATTACATGATAGGGAATTGGCCATGTGAGCAAACCACCTCTCATCCTGTGAAGCACAGCATCCTGCCAAGTATCCTTGAAGGCAGCTGAGTCAGCCCCTACCATCGAGTGAATGGTGCCTGAATCCAAACACATTGCATGTACCACAATGGTACCTTCATGCCACATGCAGTTTTTTCCTGGAAAGAACCATGGACTGCTGCCTACCCTGCAGCACACAGGTCAGGAGGGCAGCAAGGGATGAGCACTGGCAGGGGCTGAGGTTTCAAGCGTGTTAATTAATTTGTGGCAAATTAATTAGGAAAGAGAGGAAGACTGCAAGGGGCAAACGATGGTGCCCATCACTCTGCCTTACCTCCTGGCAGATCTTTGAGTGCTCTGGGAAGGGCTGAGCGCAGGCTGCTTTGTTCAAGGTGTCCCCACAGCATCACACTTATTTAAAATCAAACCAGACAGAAGACAGCAGAATTGTTCCAGGAAAAACTCACAGTACACACAACAAAGCTCAGGAGCTTCTAAGTTCCACATGCCACCAGTTGGGTAGACAACTAAATAGCCCCAAGGTGCTGGTGACTGGAATGCTGCTTTTTTTCATGGCTGGAAAACATTCTATTGAGTGAACATTCATTCTACCCTTGAGAGCTAAAAGCTTCCATTTCCCACCTTCTGTTGGAGATGCATGCACCTCCAGTGTGTCACCAAGAACAAGCTGCCTCAAGGGGGAGAGGAGCTTAATGACTCATGGAGATCTGCTTTTTGCTCAGCCTGTGGGCTGTAATGTCCATGCAGAACAGTGCATACTTGCAGCCCAGAAAGCAAATCACATCCTGGGCTGCATCAAAAAAGCGTGGCCAGAAGGTGGAGAGAGGTGGTTCTGCCACTCTGCTGTGCTGGTGAGACCTCACCTGGAGTACTGCGTCCATGTCTGGGACTCTCAACACAAGAAGGACACGGACCTGATGGGGTGGGTACAGAAGAGGGTCACAAAAACGATCAGAGGGCTGGAGCACTTCTCCTGTGAAGACAGGCTGAGAGTGTTGGGATTGTTCAGCCTGGAGAAAAGAAGGCTCCAGGGTGCACCATGGCCAGGACAGCATAACTGGGGACTTTTGTTTGGATTCAAGGATGCATAAGGGTGCTCTGAGAGGCTCCAGATCTTCCCTCACCTCAGGGATGACATTGTAACATTTCAGCCAATCTCCACATTCCCATCCCTGGGCTTGTTTGGTGAGTGACTGGTGATCAATTTTGGTCCTTTCCAAAAACATGCCTGACTTTAAGATTTCTGGTGCCCCAACTGCCCCACAACAGTCACATCAGTTGGGCACCATGTGCCTTGCAACAGACCTTCAGGCTCAGGCAGGAGTGACCTGGGTTGAGGTTTCCCTGCCCATGGCAGGGGGGTTGGAACTAGATGATCCTTGTGGTCCCTTCCAACCCTGACTGATTCTATGATTCTATGATGCTATGACATCTCCTTGGGTAAACCTGAGCTGCACAAATCTCTGTTAATGGAATTGGGGCCACAGCTGTGGGAAATGGAGACAAGCACAGCAGCCCTTTAGCTACAGGGCTATCTTCTCAGCAGCCAAGCAGAAAGGACATCTTCAGTGGGCCCATCTGCCAGGTAGGACCCCAGCTTCCCTTTTTGTTTTACTTTCTGAGTTAAGTACAATCTGTGCAATACCACATGAGACATCCTGACAGCACTGCTCAGCAGAAGCCAGCCCATGTTACTGTCCCCAAAGACCCTTTGTCCCAAAGTAGGAAGTGATGGGAAACAGGAAGCTCCATCTGAACATCAGGAAACACTTGTGTGGGTGACTGGGCACTGGCATAGATTGTCCACTCTAGGAGAAACTCACAAGCCATCTGAACATGGTCCTGGGCTGTAGACAGCCCTGCTTGAGTAAGGAGGTTGGACCAGATGGCCTCCGCTTGGACGTGGACCCATCGAAGGCTGCACCCAAGAGTGGCTGTCAATGACTCCATGTCCCAGTGGAGGCCAGTGACAAGCTGAGTCCCTCAGGGATCAGTCCTGGGACCAGTCTTGTTCAACATCTTTGTTGGTGTCATGGACAGTGGCATTGAGTGCACCCTCAGCAAGTTTGCTGATGACATCAAGCTGTGTGGTGCAGCAGACAGGCTGGAGGGAAGGGATGGCATCCAGAGGGACCTTGACAGGCTGGAGAGGTGGGCACAAGCCAACCTCATGAGGTTCAACAAGACCAAGTGCAAGGTCCTGCATGTGGGTCAGAGCAATCCCAAGCACTGATATAGGCTGGGCAGTGACTGGCTTGAGAGCAGCCCTGAAGAAAAGGACTTGGGGTTGCTGGTGGATGAGAAGCTCAACATGAGCTGTCAGTGTGCACTTGCAGCCCAGAAAGCCAACCAGATCCTGGGCTGCATCAGGAGAAGTGTGGCCAGCAGGTCAAGGGAGGTGATTCTCCCTCTCTCCTCCGCTCTGGTGAGACCCCACCTGGAATACTATGTCCAGTTCTGGAGCCCCTATTACAAGAGGGATACGGATGTGCTGGAATGTGTCCAGGGAAGGGCCATGAGAATGATCAGAGACTGAGAGAGTTGGGATTGTTCAGTTTGGAGAAGAGAAGGTGACCTTCTTGTGGCCTTCCAGTATCTGCAGGGGGCCTACAAGAAAGCTGGGGAGGGACTTTTTAGGGTGTTGGGTAGTGATAGGACTAGGGGGGAGGGATCCAAGCTAGAGGAGGGTAGATTTAGATTAGACCTTAGGAAGAACTTCGTCACCATAAGAGTGGTGAGACACTGGAACAGGTTGTCCAGGGAGGTGGTAGAAGCCCCATCCCTGGAAGTTTTTAAGGCCAGGCTGGATGTGGCTCTGGGCAGCCTGATCTAGTGGAAAGTGTCCCTGCCCATGGCAGGGGGAGAGGAGGGTGTTGGAACTAGATGATCCTTGTGGTCCCTTCCAACTCTAATAATTCTGTGATTCTGTGACCTCCAGAGGTCCCTTGCCACCTCAACTCCTCTGTGACTCTGAGATAAGCTGCCTTGAGTTTACCAGAGACTGGATTGTCCCAGAGGCACACTGGGCTGGCATTGTTCATCCTCACTTGCACTTTCAACACAAAGAGCTTGCCTACAGGCGTGCTGCCACACCATCCTTGTCCAGCCTCACTGTAAACCAGGTAGGAACCTGCCATTACCTTGTGCTAACAGATGCAGCCTGATGCTTACTCCCTCTGAAGCAGCAGACTCCACATTTTTATATGAGCTGTCAGCACTGGGCAGACTGCAGCAGAGTGCAGAAGGTTGGTGATCTCCAGCAGGAGGCTGGGCAACACTGGAAGGCTGCAGAGATCTCCTGCCACAGTGAAGTGAAGGTCCTTGGTTTTCAGTGCTTCCCAAATACTGTTGGCTTTCCATTGCTGCACAAACACACAGCCTGGATTTTAAACATGGCATTGGTCTCTGTTAGGACAAAACACATTGCAACTGCCAGGTGCCTGTGCCACTGGAGCTGGCCCAACACTGTTGCTGCTGAGCAAGCTCCTTACATGGTGCTGCACCTGTGCTTGCTCCTGGCCATGCTGCTGTGCCACAGCCTGGACCGTCCTCACCAGGTGTGTGCTGTGCCTCTGGTCCCACTGGTGTGGCTGACAGCCCTGGGATGTGTGGTATTTTCTTCCCTTGTGTTTTCTTCCAAATCCAGAGGAGAACCAAAGCGATGAGCTGCAGGTGTTTTTCTATCCCGGAGGTGCAAAACAGCAATGGAGGTTGCCAAATTAATTCTCATAGTTAATTATTTTTCTCAGTTTAAACCTGCTTCAAGGGACCTCTTCCCTGCTGACTATTCAGAGCGCAGACGTGGGCTGTCTCCATTCACACTGGGGAGTCAGGCTGTGTGTTGCAGATGAAACGTGATGGCTGTGGTCACTCTTTGCTGTCTGATTGCTTCCAGAGTAAAACCCTCCTGGGAAGTATTGCACATGCAGATAAAGCATGAAGAAAGATAGAATTTAAATTCTGAAATGGACCTCGGAAGAGAGGAGAAAGAGCACACCTGTGACAGAAGGTGAACCCCAGCAGCACATGACTGCCTTTGCCTTTGGGAAGGTAACAAAATTACTACTGAAGCCAGTCTAAGTTTGTTTGCCACACATGGGTGCTCCTCATCTAACAAACTGTCTGGGTTCTGGGTACTGGGTGAAAAAAAAACAGCTACGAGTAATTTCTGAGCTAAAATTCCTACCACTGAGCCTCTTCACTGATGCTTCTGTAAGAGTCAGGACTCCTCTGATCTATTTACTGAGGAATTATCCACAGAAAATATCTCTAACAAGGTTGTGCCCTTTCTTGTGGCTCTGTGATGTACGAGGAGATCCTGTTCCAGCTGACCACTTGAACATGGCAGTGCATTTGTTTGACAGGGGGGTGGATGGCACCAGGGCAATCTTCCCTGACTAGGGAGCTGGACTCACCACACGAGGGAATGTGAAAGGTGTTCACCCAGTTTTTAGCATGACCTGCATAGACTTTTTTCAGGAAGAGTTCAAACTCTCCTCTTCAGGGCCAGGATGAGGCCAGCATTCCTGCTGCCCCATCATCCATCCTTGGGTCTGGAACATTGCATGGGCACAGGAGGGTGACATGTGCCCACTCTATCCTTTCTTGCAGAGAGGCATCCCAAGGGCCAACTCAAGCCCTCACCAGCCAGCTGATCCATACTGAGTCTCCAGCAGTCCCAGAAACCCCATAGACTCCAGTATCCTTGTCACTCAGATCGAGAGGGCAGGCAGGCTCCACACTGCAAAGAAGCACTGAGGATGGGGAGCAAGGGCAAAAAACAGTGTCTGCCATTATAATTCCCTGCATCTTTCATGATCCCAGTGTGCAAGACTATCTGCATCACCTTTGCATGCATCCTGTAAGCAGCTTGCACTTGCAAGCAGCCTTTGCTGCGTTAGGCAGGGTGGAGCTGCCCTCTACCGTCTCCCTTCCATATGACTGCTACTTGGTTATTCCTTGGCATGGATACGCTGCTCTGCAGTGAGTAGGGCTCTTTGGGAATGTGCCAAGCTTCCCTGCCATGCCACATCTGCTTGTGGAAGTGTTCAGAAATGGCATTTCTGCTGTCTGGCAACATCCCAGGGTTCAGTCATCCATTGTACAGCGAACGAGAAAGTGAAAATTGGAGCCCTAAGTGCTGGGGTGCCGGTGTTGCACAGAGGAGGACAGAGGTGCTTGGGGCTGATTCTCAGACGCCTTCGTGTCCCTGGATGCTGCTTATGCTTCTGGATTTTCTGATGTTCTTGTGTCACCCCCAGCCATTTCTGCTCCCTGCAGAGGAGATCTGACAGAGAGCTGGTTTAGCTGGATATAAATCTAAAGTCCCTTGAATAGAATTTGAAAACCACATGTAAACACTAGTTGAAGTAAGTCTTTTGTCACAGAGAAGAACTGATGATTTCATGCTGAAGGGTTCAGCAGACAGTTTTGCATTGCAGGTTGTCTACATTTAGGCCACATCTGGGGCTAAACTATAGCAGTTGCTCTGTGGCCTGATTACCCCTCTGGAGCAGAGAAGGGATTCAGGAAAAGGAGATGAGACCATGGATTGCAAGGAAACATTGAATGAATTGCAATGAAAGATTGAATGAAACAGCAGAACTAATACCAATGCAAATATAAAGTATGCAAAGTTATTTTCAATCCAGCAATCATAATAAACAGGAAGGCAATCTTCTAGAGCAGAATGATGAGCAAGCTCCTCCAGGGATGTGGGGTCTAGAAGCAGGAGAAGGAAAAGGAGCAGGAAAAACACAGGCAGGAAGTCCTCCTGTCTTTATCAGTCTCTCCTCTGTATAATAAGTGCAATGTTTTTGGTTTGGGATATACCTGTGAGACAACGCGGGTCAGCTGCCCTGGCTGACTCCAAATTGCTAGAGGCCTGCAGACCGTGGCTTGCCCTGGATTCTGTCCCAGCAAAACCAGAACACAAGTGAACACCAAAGAAAGCAGAAGGGATGAATTCCCTTACACTAGCCCTGCAGTGCTGTTAACATTTTGGAGTCAAGAAGTTCAGTGCAGCAGAACAACATCAGCTCTGGGCACACGGTCAGCAGAGCATCCAGCCCTAGCGTCACTGCACACCAATGCTGTTGGCTCCTGTGGTCTGCTGTTGCAGCCACTGTTCCGAGGGCAGCTGCTGGACACATGCAGAGTCAGATTCCTTAGCTGATTGATTCCTTAGCACGTTGTGTAGAGCAAAACAATAACATTCCATGTGTGTCAAGAACAGCATCCTCACGTTGGCATCCTTTGATTGCAACATGCTGCAGAAGCCACCTCCTGGACATGCTGGCACCTCTTACTGGGAAAAGATTTTAGCTTATATATGTGGTTGGGTTTTACTGGTTAAGGATTGATAATGAAGAGTGTAAAAACAGCCACTCCAAGCTATAAGGTAGATTGGGGCTTAGAGCTGCTAGGGACTTCTGCTTCTGTTAGTTTGCTACTTCTTCTGGCTAGGGCTTCGGTGTAGGGATACTGCGAGGGACATGCCTGGGACTTCGGTTAGCTGCTTTGTCTGTCAAGGGCTTCCAGGGCTTCTGCTGTAAGTGGGACTGTGAGACTCCATAATGCTGGGGATTCTACAACGCAGCAATAAAGGACTTCTGAGAGGACGTCTGAGATTCTCTGCTCTCTGCATGTCTGGAATCTCGTTGCTATATGGCAGTGGGGTTCATGCCTTCATTTGTCACCCAATGGCAGCCTGTATTGGGGAAGAGAAAAACACCAGTCTACATTCAAACAGGTGACTGGGTTGGCAGAACTGGTCCTGATTGCTCACACACATTGCTCAGGTTGTGGTGGTGGGTCTCCAGAACCTGGATTAATATTTATTACCTATGATTAAGAGGGAGGATGAGGCCCCATCTCTTTCTTCCTGGCTTCCTGAAGACTGCTAGGTCTTCTTCAGGGATTTCTCAAAGATGCTGTGAGAGATGCTCTATATGTCCATGCCAAGGTGTGGACAGAGATGGGAAACAAAGGGGACAGCTGTGACTATGATCTGGGTCTTGAATTTGCATCACTATTTAGCTTCAGCTGACACAAGGATGCAGCATAACCCCAGGTGTTCTGTAAAGCCTCTTTTCATGCTAATGTGGGAGTGGCTGAAATGAGATACCAGGTGAAAAAGTGCCTGGCTTTTTAATACCCAGGCAGGTGTGCTCTCCAGCTGTGCACAATGCCAGGCTATGCAGGGAGAGCTCTGGAAATGCAGTCAAAATGATGAGTCAAACCAGGAAAGCCAGGCACAGAAAAAGACAGCCCTTGCCATCAGTGCCTGTGGGCTGTGGAGGAGCTGATAGGCTGGAGCACCACTGAGCCAGGGACCATGGGGATGCCCGGGTGAGGTGTTCAACCCTAGCAGTCCATGGAAATGTCAGATCCACTGTGGCATCTAGTGGAATATCTATGTGGACAACTTTCTTCTGCTGAGCTTCAGTTTCACTCTGTTTTCTCTCCATTGCAGTCCCCAGTGGGCTCAGCTCCTGCTGGAGCTTCCTGGGTGCCCCAGCCTGCACCGCTGAGTGTTGGGTGGGCAACGTTACAGCTTCTCCTCCAGCCTCCTATCATCCTCAAAGGAAAGCCCTCACACTTAGTGATGTCTATACCAGGGTGTATTTTGGTGGTGCCAATAGGAAAGAACAGAAACTTTATTTCTTTTGCTCACCTTGGAACAAAAGGGTGACTTAAAACTGAACTGTTCTCCTCATGCTTTCTAATTTAATATGATTTATGATAATTTGTCTGGACAGCTGCAATTCTCTCAAACACTTTGGTGTCATTTCACAGAATGGAAAAAAGTGTTATGTTGATCTGAGCCACAGAATTACTGGAGGCCACTGAAGTGTACAAATAAAAATAACACTTCCAGGGCAGTTTGGAATTGGAATAGTAAAGGTGACAGTGGTTGCTGCTTTCAGGAAATTGTAGATGGAGTGATTTAATGTCAAGTATTTTAAACACAACTAACAATACAACAATGTTTTAACTAAAAGTGTCCAGAAGTAATTAATTATTTTAACAGTTCCAGCAGGATGTAAAAATGAGGTTCTCACCCTTTTGTAAATCACCATACTACACTGTGTTAAGCAGAAGGCTGTTAAGGGGTGGTCTTTTTTCTGGAGAACTGAGGAATTATTCTGGACATACAATGTGTCCCTCCTCCAGCTCCTAGGCTTTGAAGCCAAGGTGTCCCAGTCTGGCAGTTTTGTGAGATGCTGCAGTACCAACATCTCCATGTCTGCAGCACTTTGCAACCATTTTGCAAAGTTTTAGAGGGAGCAGCTATAGCAGAACCCTGCCAGGGCGACCCGAGGACCAGGTCTGGTCCGATGAGACATGTATCAACATCCTTCACTGCTGAAAATGCATCTTGAGGACAAAATCCTTCTGAGAAGAAAGAATTACTGTCCTCTTCTGCTTGGTGAACCTCCATCAATTCCTGATAGTCTCTGGGTTTGGTGGCTGGCGGCAGCCTGCATGGAGTCTTGCCATGACCATGAACCACAGGCCCTTTTGTTTTTACTGTTGCTGGAACCTGGCTGAAGCTGAGCATCTGCCCAACAGCTTGAATGCAGGGCTGCCCGCATGAGAGCTGGAGGTTTGCTTCCCTCTTCAGACCTCACAGAGACTCGACCTTCTCTGGTCTAGAATCATATAGAAATTAACACTGCACAGGATTGTATCTCCACCTAAATCTGGCAGAGGTTGCTGCCCTGTAAGAATGGATGTTGGAAAAAAAGTCCTCCTAGCTGCATTTCCTATCCCAGAAAGAACCGTCACTCTCTGACACCATCTCTGCCTGGACAGCAATGCAGCAAAAGCAGAAACGATGGGAAAGTGAACAAAGATGCTATTACTGATGCATTTGTTACCTGAATCTTGTTTATAGAAGTGGGCATTTGTAGTCACTTCTCAGCAGCCCTCCATAAGGAGGCACCAATACACATCGCATGAGGCTGTCTACGCGTGCCAAGTTTCTCACTCAGCTGCGTTCTCGCAAAGCCTCCTTCTTTTGGCTCTTTGCTGGTGCTGGCAGCTATGTGTAATGCCCTACGTGCATAATTACAAACACAGATGCCTGTGCCAATGTAGCAAATTACAGGGCAGATAACACATGACAGCCTCTAATTGCACTGTCAGCCTGGGCACCAGCACCAAGGGTTTCTTGCACTCAGTGCATGTATTGTTGCTGAAGAAGGTGACTGTGGGAACAGGAAAACGAGAAAGGCTTTGGTCCCCAGGGTTGGGTTTTTTTTCATTTTCTAATGAGTTTGTTTGACTTTGAAGAGGGCCAAAAGAAGAGTTGGGTGAGAGTTGGTAAACTGCTGGCTAGGCAAACACATACTCAAGCTTCACCGTTACAGCACAGCTGATCCTGTGTGAGCCTGAATGGGCTGTGGGAGCAGCTGAAGGGCTACAGCAGTAAAGAAGTGTTCTGTTCCTTTGTTCAAGGACTTGAGAGCTGCCATGCGTTCTCTGCCAGGCAGTGAGCTGCAGGATGGAGAAGTGTTCCCCCTTCACTTGGGCAGTGACTGGCTGGAAAGCAGCCCTGAGGAGAGGGACTTGGGGGTGCTATTGGACGAGAAGCTCAACATGAGCTGTCAATGTGCACTTGCAGCCCAGAAAGCCAACCAGATCCTGGGCTGCATCAAGAGAAGTGTGACCAGCAGGTCAAGGGAGGTGATTCTCCCCTTCTGCTCAGCTCTGGTGAGACCCCACCTGGAGTACTGCATCCAGTTCTGGAGCCCCTATTACAAGAGGGATACGGACATGCTGGAACGTGTCCAGAGAAGGGCCACCAAGATGATCAGAGGGCTGGAGCACCTCTCCTATGAGGACAGACTGAAAGAGTTGGGGCTGTTCAGTCTGGAGAAGAGAAGGCTCCAAGGTGACCTTCTTGTGGCCTTCTGGTATCTGAAGGGGGCCTACAAGAAAGCTGGGGAGGGACTTTTTAGGCTATCAGGTAGTGATAGGACTAGGGGAAATAGAATAAAGCTGGAAGTGGGGAGATTCAGGCTGGAAGTGAGGAAGAAGTTCATCATGAGAGTGGTGAGAGCCTGGAATGGGTTGTCCAGGGAGGTGGTTGAGGACCCATCCCTGGAGGTGTTTAAGGCCAGGCTGGATGAGGCTCTGGCCAGCCTGATGTAGTGTGAGGTGTCCCTGGCCATGGCAGGGGTGTTCGAACTAGATGATCCTTGTGGTCCCTTCCAACCCTGACTGATTCTATGATTCTGTGATTCTCATGGAAACCCCACCCTGAGCACCAAGATGTGGAGGCTGCTCCCCACCCCTAGCAAGGGCAAGCAGCAAGCAGTGGACTAGTCTAGTCTGGGGGGTAACCCAGGTGGTAGGGACATGCTCACAGGGGGCTCAGGAAAGGTGGGGTGGGGGGGGAGGAGTAAAGATGTGCAACACATTCCCCCATCTGCTGGAGATCAGGAGCCAGGGAAGGAAACAGGGCGTTTTGGTTGGAGTTGGAGGAGGTGCTTCTGCAGGACTTTTCCTGCTACTGTTCCATCTCAGCCAGCTGATGGTGTGGGCAAAGAGCTCTGTGAACACACTCTGCTCATCCTGCTGTGTCAGGGAGATTTTTTCAGACATTCAACCTACATTTCTGCTTTCTTAATTCCGTTCTTAATGCTCTTTGCTTAAGCCCTCAGGGCAGTAAATAGTAGGCAGGTTAGCAGGAATAGCTAAGTAGCTGTAATGAGATTTCTCTCAGGATGGTCTTGCCTCCTTGTTCATCTGCATCATGCCTGAGTCAGCATCCCCCAGAGACATGCCACTTGCTGAGGTCTTCCCCCAGGATTTATTTTTAGTTCTTTCGAATCAGAACCAATTTGCTCTGTATGCCTCTCCCTCTGTTCCTGTGTTTCACCTATGGCTGTTGCAGGTTGTTCAGCTCCTAGGAAAAACTGAACACCATAGGTCTTTCCCAGCTCAATTCTGCCCATCCTCAGACCCTTACAGCTGCTCCTCATGGTGATGTGATCTTCTGCAGTGTTTCCAACTACAAGAGGAGGGACACTGATGTATTTACTGGCTTTGGCTTCAACTTCTCACAGACACGGAAGAACTTTTGTCTGTCTTGAGCTTCTTTTCAGCTATAAGAGTCACTATTCTCTTTCTTTCCAAGACTTATAAGATTCCTTTAAGACTCCAACGATTACTGCTTTCCAGGGACTTTATTTACTGTTCACTTTTGTCCTACCTCATTCTTTCTTATTTTGAAATTAAATTCTCTGCAATTAACCAGCTCCTCCACCCCTTTCACGTTTCCTTTTTTCCTCCCAGGACCGAGATGTTCACTGAAGTGGGTTAGCCACTGCAAAGGTCCATGGAGACTGGAAATTATTTTAAGCCCTAAAATGCAATCCCAAATGAGAGCTAACATCCCAATGGCCTCAGTTTCACCCAGCTGATGGGAAATTTGCCTCCTGAGCCTGCTCCAATCAGCCCACACTTAGCTATGCCATGTCAAACCTGATGATCCTCCAGCACTGTATTCCTGCAGCTCTTCTGCCCTCCATGCCCCACAAAGGCCTTTTCCTGCACCCCCAGGCATGTAAAACACACTCTTGGCACCCACTGCTTTGAGAAGGCACCACTCTAGCAGGCTGTGATGTGGATCTTTTTTAAATTTCAGACCCTTTGAACTGGAAAACCGCAGAAAAACAACAATTAGCCCTGATGATTGTGGGGACATGGTGCAAGGGCCAGCTCTGAGAGGCCAGGCCACCTCCCCTGTGGGTTGGGCACAAATCAGAGTATCATAGAATCAGCCAGTTTGAAAAAGACCTCAGACATCATCAAGTCCAACCTATTACCTAATACCTAACACCTCTTAACAACTAAACCATGGCTCCAAGTGCCACATCCAATCTTTTTCTGAACACCTCCAGGGATGGTGACTCTACCACCTCCCTGGGCAGCACATTCCGCTGGCCAATTACTCTTTCTATGAAGAACTTTCTCCTCACCTTGAGCCTAAACCTCCCCTGGTGCAGCTTGAGACTGTGTCTTCTCATTCTGTCACTGGTTGCCTGGGAGAAGAGACCAACCCCCACAGGTCTACTCCTTTCAGGTAGTTGTAGACAGCAATGAGGTCACCCCTGAGCCTCCTCTTCTCCAGGCTAAACAATCCCAGCTCCCTCAAACTCTCCTCATAGGGCTTATGTTCAAGGCCTCTCCCCAGACTCATTGCCCTTCTCTGGACACATTAAAGTGTCTCATGTCCTTCTTAATCTCAATGTCCTTCTTAAATTGAGTGGCCCAGAACTGGACACAGTACTCGAGGTGCAGCCTAACCAGAGCTGAGTACAGGGGTACAACGACCTCCCTGCTCCTGCTGGCCACACTATTCTTGATGCAGGCCAGGATGCCATTGGCCTTCTTGGCCACCTGGGCACACTGCTGGCTCATGTTCAGCTGCTGTCTATCAGTACCCCCAGGTCCCTTTCTGTCTGGCTGCTCTCCAGCCACTCCAACCCCAGCCTGTAGCACTGCATGGGGTTGCACCCCATGAACTTGGACTTGTTGAATGCCATCATGTTGGACTCTGCCCATCTGTCCAGCCTGTCAAGGTCCCTCTGCAGAGCCCTTCTACCTTCTAACAGATCAACACCTTCTCCCAGCTTGGTGTCATCTGCAAATTTACTGATGATAGACTCAATCCCCTCATCCAGATCATCAATAAAGATATTGAACAGGATGGGGCCCAGCACTGATCCCTGGGGGACACCACTAGTGACAGGCTGCCAGCTGGCAGTGGCACCATTCACCACCACTCTCTGGGCTCGGCCCTCCAGCCAGTTCCTAACCCAGCACAGAGTGCTCCTGTCCAAGGCACAGGCTGCCAGCTTGGCCAGGAGCTTGCTGTGGGGAATGGTGTCAAAGGCCTTGCTGAAGTCCAGGTAGACTACATCCACAGCCTTTCCCATGTCCACCAGGTGGTCACCTGATCATAGAAGGAGATCAGGTTGGTGAGGCAGGACCTGCCCTTCCTAAATCCATGTTGGCTGGGCCTGATCCCTTGGCCATCCTGTAGGTGCTGTGTGATTGCACTCAAGATGATCTTCTCCATAGTCTTGCCTGGCACTAAGGTCAGGCTGACAGGCCTGTAGTTTCCAGGATCCCCCCCTCTGGCCCTTCTTGTGGATGGGCATCACATTGGCCAGTTTCCAGTCATCTGAGACCTCTCCAGTGAGCCAGGACTGGTGGTAAGTGATGGACAGTGGCTTGGCCAGCTCATCTGCCAGCTCTCTCAGTACCCTAGGATGGATCCCATCCGGTCCCATGGACTTGTGAGGATCCAAGTGGCTCAGCAAGTCTCTAACTGCTTCCTCATGGATTTCAGGGGGACCGTACTGCTCCCTGACCCCATCTACCAGTTCAGGAGGCCAGTTATCCTGGAGCCCTCCTGTCTTACTGTTGAAAATTGAGGCAAAGAAGGTATTTAGTACCTCTGCCTTTTCCTCATCTTTAGTTGCAATATTCCCTTCCAAGTCCAATAAAGAGTGGAGGTTCTTCTTGCCCCTCTTTTTACCATTAATAAATTTATTAAACTGCTTTTTATTGTCCTTCACAGAAGTGGCCAGTTTAAGTTAGCTGTGCTTTTGCCTCTCTAATTTTTCTCCTACATCACCTAACAACATCCTTAAACATATCTGGAGTTACCACCCCCCCCTTTCCAAAGGCAATATATCCTCTTTTTTTCCCTTTAATTCCTTCAGAAGATGCTTGCCCATCCAGGCCAGTTGCCTCCCCCATCAGCTCATCTTTCAGCACATTGGGAGAACCTGTTCCTGTGCCTTCAGGAGTTCCTGTTTGAAGTAGGTCCAACCATCCTAGACCCCTTTGTTCTCAAGGGCTGCTTCCCAAAGGTACTCTCCAAGTTAGTTGCTTAAATAACCTGAAGCCTGTGCTCCAGAATTCCAAAGTAAGGATTTTGTTGTTGCTCCTCCTTATTTGCCTGCATATTGAAAACTCCACTATTTCATGATCACTGCACCCTAGACAGCCTCCTACCATCACATCTCCCACCAGCCCTTCTCTATTTGAGAACAGGAGGTCAAGCCCTAATATAACAGCTGTGTCAAGAAGCTGTCCTCCATACACTCTAAGAACCTTCTGGACTGCCTCCTCTCTGCCGTGTTAAGTTCCCAGCAGATATCTGGCAGGTTAAAGTCACCCACAGAAGCCAACCTGCACTTATGGGGATGCTCTCCCTAGCACAAGGAGGAGGTTGAAGTGGCTGCTATCAGATGGAGAGGTGCCTGCATTTGAGAGCTCAGTCATGCCAGTCAACACCACCAACATGGGCCTGAGCAGCAAGAACACAAAATCTTCTGACTCCATAGGGTGCTAAGACGTGTTGCCCGAGTTGGCTGACCTCACCTGAACCAGCTTCTCCTGCAATTTGCAGAGCCCTCCCAGGTAGCCACGTCTCCTGGAGAGCACACAAAGGTGCAGAGGGGTTGGGTCAGCAGCATAGCAGCAGGAAGGTTTGCTCTGTGATGAATACTAATGGGTGTAGTGTCATCCACTTCTCATCTGGTGCTGGATGACCTCCTGCTCACCTGCTAACTGAAGAGAGCCTGCTGTCACCTGAGTGCCGAGCACCCAGCCAAGGAGCAGGGTGGATTTGTTGAAGGGGGCTGTTGAGGGCAGTGTTAATCATTTCTAATTCAACACGTTCTGGAACCCCCAGCTCACGAAGGACAAGGAATTGCTTGAAAAAGTCCAGCACAGAGCCACAAAGATGATTAAGGGAGTGGAATATCTTCCTTGTGAGGAAAGGCTGAGTGAGCTGGGTCTCTTCGGCTTGGAGAAGAGGAGACTGAGGGGGGACCTCACTGATGTTTATAAATATGTAAAGGGAGAGCATCAAGAGGACAGATCCAGGCTCTTCTCAGGGATGTTCAATGATAGAACAAGGGACAATGATAGAACAATGGGTGCAAGATGCAGCACAGGAACTTCCATGTGAACATAAGGAAAAACCTTTTCACTGTGAGGGTGACAAAACACTGGCACAGGTTGCGCAGGGGGGTTGTGGAGTCTCCTGTGGAGATATTCAAAACCTGCCTGGATGCATTCCTGTGTGACCTACTCCAGGTGGTCTTGCTCTGGCAGGAAGGGCTGGACTAGATGATCTTTTGAGGTCCCTTCCAACCCTTAACGTTCTGTGGTGTTCCTTGCTATTGCACGAGGTTTTGACACAACGGTGTGTTTAGCACAGTCTAGCTTTGAACTTGTTTTTTTGCTAGAGGTCTGAAGTTTGCTATAAGATGCTGGAAGCTTTTTATAGCCTGTAGGGTGTGAGGACATGTGAACAGACCCCTGGGGGTCTCTGTTTCCCATGGGTGTACTATCTCTAATGGGTGTTGTGCCCTACAGGTCCATGCCTTTGTCATTGTGTTTTCAGCCTCAGGCCTCCTCCCATACTGTTTATCACCTCTGAAAACACCCACAACATTTGAATCAGTCTGTTTGGGAGGTAATTGATGTTATCAGATGCATATGTCAGATGGAATTTGTCCCTGGAGCAATTAGGTTAGTTGGTTGTCTTTCATGGGATCTCTCTTGATTTATATAAATTGCAGTAAATATAGGCTTGGCCTCCTGTTAGTCAGGCTGCAACTGGTCTGACCAGGATGATTAAAAGCTCCTGGGTTTAATGTCTCTATGTGTTTTCTTGTAGGTGAGCTCCTGTATTTGCTACCTGCATGTGTGCACAGGTGGTCATGAGTGGTCCTAGCTGAGCCTTGCAAGTGGTGGCTGCATACTGCAGCATGGAGCAAAGCAGCTTCACGTTGCCCCTGAGCCATCACATAGAGCCACAATGGACAGGCTTGGTTCAAATTCCTCCTCAGAGCAGCTGGCGTGAGATGTCCTCTTTGGCTCTTCCTGCTGTGCTACAAATTGATGCTTAAGTAGTAAGTGATGCAAAATGATGCCCTTCCTGTGACAGCCACGGAAGGAGGCAGCCCTTGTCACATGCAAACAGGCCCTGATCCAGGCACTTCAGGGTTTGAGTAAGCTTATTGGTGTACTTCAGATTTATCATCTGTGTTAAGTGCTTGGCTGGGGCAAACCCTGAGGAAATGCCTGACAGTCCTAGGATACAAAGCTGCCTGGGATGTGTCGGGGCAGTGACCTGGGGAAAAACTTGCACCAGGGTAAGAGTGTACTGCAGCCCCATTTAACCCACCAAAATAGCTCCTCTGGATCCCAGCTCTGAAGGCCCTCCTCTTGCAATTCCTCTGCACTGGGGGAGCAGGGAAGTCATGTCTCCAGTCACAGGGCAGAGCAGGACATCGCTCCTCCAGGGAGTGCCTCTGTAAGAGATGAAATTGTGTTAAGCCAGAGCTAGCAAATTCAGTTTGCCCTCATCAGCCAGACCTCAGACCTGACCCATCTTTTTGCAAGCAGCCAGATCCCCTCAAACCCTTTTTCTGTTGAGGTGCTTCCTGATGGTGACAGCCACCCCCTTCCATGTGGGAGACCCTACTTGTAGGCTCTCAAAGAGGTGAGCTGAGGTCTCCAAGTCTGTTTCTGCCATCCCAATGATTTGAAGAAACATGAAGCAAGCAAAAAATGAAGCAGTGCTAAGAGCCCTGGCTGCAGAGGCTGGGACAGCTCATGGGGGTGTGCAGTTTCCCAGACCAGAACTACTTCCACCCCAGCAGCCATCATGATAAGAGGCCTCCTCTAATTGCTTTCTTCTACTGTGCCCTCCCTCATTACCCCTGCTCTCCCTTGTTGTCCCTCCTCCCCTGGCCCACATACACAGCTTTCAATGCCCCCTGGCACAGAGACAACTTCAGGGGTGGGTAAGCTTGCTCTCCATGACCAGGGGGTTTTGCATGGCCCATTTGCAGCATGGAGGGCAACTGGCATTTAGAATCATAGAATCAGTCAGGGTTGGAAGGGACCACAAGGATCATCTAGTTCCAACCCCCCTGCCATAGCCAGGGACACCTCACACTACATCAGGCTGGCCAGAGCCCCATCCAGCCTGGCCTTAAATACCTCCAGGGATGGGGCCTCAACCATCTCCCTGGACAACCCATTCCAGGCTCTCACCACTCTCATGGGGAAGAACTTCTTCCTCACGTCCAGTCTGAGGGCACCCTCGTGCCCTTCCTTCTCTTCCTCATGCCACTTTGTAGCTCGTGTGTGGGTGTTCCTCACCAAAAGCCATGCCATTGCCACCAGATTAAACCTTGACACTAACATACACGTGTGCCCTTGGCTTACCTACTTGCACCAGAAAACATTTCCATTTAAACTGATCTGACAAACGTGCTCACAGTGAGTTGTTGCAGAGCAGCTGACAGGTACAAATAGCTTCCTGAGGTGCTGCCATTTGAAACACACTAGATTCCTTACTCAGGATGAAGAATTACAAGCTGCCCAAAAATAGAAATCTTGGCCACAGTCAAGTGATGCTGTAGGTGCCTCAGTGAACATTGCTGATGGTGCTGCTCACGCATCCTACTGCATCGGAAGATAATTTTAAACATTCTAAAATGCCTAAGAGGTTGCATAAATAGATTTTCTAGGCAACATTCATGCTTCACATGTGAACACAACTGTTAAATAATGAACAGCAGGTGAGTAAAGAGAGGAAGATGCCTGATTGCTGTCCTAAAGGACACTGGAGCTGCAGAGCAAACTGTTTTCTCTGGCTTTGCCTAGAGGCAGTTCTTTGATTTTCAGTTCCAGATTTCATGCGTTCCTCTAAGGTGAAGGTCCTGAGTCAAGTGCTGTTTGCTCCAGGGCCAGCTAGGGCCAGCAGAACAAATCCCTGGATTTTTTCTTGCTGTGACTATTGCATGTGGGTATTTACCATTTGGTGTTTAATCAAACAGGGACATGCATAAATTTAATTATAGTAATAAGGATAAAAACCCAAACCCAAACGACAGAGCACAAGAAGACACCAAATTAGTCTGAAATTAGTCAGACTGTCAAAAATGAGAAAAATGCTAGATGTCAGTGGAGCCTTAGCTCCCACCCACCTTAAGCTGACACAGGTTGAGAGTCTGTAATTGCACTGTGACACACCAGCTTATTTGCAAGGCTGAGATGAGGGGTTTGGGAAGGAGGAAGGTATCAAAAGAGGAGAAGCAAGCTTCCCAGTATGGCATTGCCCAGCTTAGCCAGCAGCAGTGGTCACCCCAGGTCCCAGCTCCAACTGGATATCCTCTCCTGCATCAGTCATAGGACCGTGTCTGGCATTTTCACCTCCTTCGCTTACTCCCTTTCTGCCTTTACTGTCAACTCCATTGTGTGGCTTGGTTGTGTGCACCCAGATAATCCCTGCACAGGCTGTAATCATAAAATGATTAATTTCCTCACAGGTGCTTCTGCAGTGCTGTCATACTGGCAGCAATCTGCAGCCAATAATAGTGTTACCTCCTCTGTCCCCTTAGACGATCTTCCCCTCTTGGTTTTGCAGTAGGGGAGCTGAAGTCAGTCTGCCCATCCATCTGGGATGGATATTTTCAGTGTGCAGAGGAGATTTCAGTGCAGCTGTGTGTGTATAGCTCTCCTCAAAATCACCCATCCCTTTCATTACTCGCTGGGTGTCTGAGAGGTGGGGAGGCCAGGCTACCTTTGGGCTGATGGGCTGGTAACACAGCTTAGAAATATCACAAGTTCAGCAAGGGCAGAACCCCATTCTTTGGCAGAGCCATCAGCTCCTTTAACCAGTCAGTTTAGCAAGTCACTGTCTGTCTTCCCTGTTGGTCCTTTTCTTTCCCACTGCATCACACATGCAGGGATCCTGCAGGCAGGAATATTTCTTGTGCACAGTTCCGACACGTTGCTTCCTGTCACACATGGGAGTAAGGGTCCCAGGTGATCCACTGTGTGACATGTAATTAATTTTCCTAATGCATAGGTTAATTGAAAGCTGCACAAGTGACTTTGCTTGAATCCTGCTGAAGTACAGCTAAGCAAGAGTGAGAATGTATTGTACTAGTGTAGCTCAGACCAGGTATTTGTTATATCATATACCATACTGGTAGAAACATGTTCTGAAGGATGAAACATGTTCTAAAGGATGAATCTAGTGGTTTAAAATGCTGACATGTCAGTTTTTCTCAGTGCTTTGATTACTTTTCAGTTTCTGTTTGCACAGCACCACCTAAATCCAGCTTTCCCTCAGGTCTTAAACTGTAAAAGCTGCAAACAAGCCCCACTTTAAAGGGAGATTCAACCCTTCAAAATGTTCTTCAAAAATGCAGTTGTTATGGGAGAAAGATTACAGGTGACCCTCAACATCTAAGCAACAGTGCTGACCTTCATTAGTCCTTCTAAAGCAAGGAGAAACACTTCAGCATCTTCCCCATCTCCGGCTTTTCCATGGTGGTGATTTCATTGTACACCTCAGCAAACCGTACATTTCGCAGGAGAATTATCCACTGTGTAATGACACCTTGCAGACTGGTGACAGGAATCTTTCTGCACTTTCTTGTAGTAGTGTAAAAGCCAGGGACAAGTCAATGGGATGTAGCTTTTTAAAAGTTTACTCATCAGGGTAAACTTCTGCTGAAAGGCAGCAGACCTTGTCTGCCAGATCTGTAGGCCACCCTGTTACTGCATGCCTGGATGGGGATCCTGGTATGAGCCTGGGTGGAGATAGGCACTGTGTGAGTGTAAATGTGTGTAGGACGAACATAAAATTACTTTGTAGTGGGGACAAGTGAATAGAATTTAAAGAAAATCATGTTGCTGTCTGCCTACACTTAGATCAGACCCAAGGAGCCTCTCACTCAGTATGCTCCAGCTGACTCTCTTCCAATGGTCCAACCAACCTGTCCTGCAGACCCAGCTCTGCAGCCATGGCTGAAAGGGTACCTGGAGCTTAAAGCTGCCCCTAGAAACAAATCCACTCCTTAGTCATAGGAGAAAATCCCCCTCTCCTTCCTTTCTCACAGTGTTACTGATTCTCAGCTTACACAGGGAGCAATTTTTAATATTCTTGCAACACCTTGTTGGCTGGGTACAGTCATCCCCCGAGCTGACAGTAAAGAGTACCCTTAGCAGTTTCTTCAGTTGAGACTCCTGAGAGTCTTAACACACCAATGGTTGAAGCTTCAGTGCAACAACATCTTAATCAAGTGAGAGGGGTCCTCATGAGGAGTTAAATACAAATGCTGTGGCCACCCTGATGCACAATATTTGGGATAAACTCACTGATGAAGCTCTGCATGGTCCAGGCAGTGACTGCCAGGCTTCCTTGCCCTTGTTGCAATGCCAGTGTGTCCCCTGCACTGTGCTGGCCTTACATTAAAAGCACTGTACTGCAGAGCTTCTCCATAAATTACGCTTTTGGATGAACGGGTAAGCTTGCAGCCATTCTTTATTTGCAAACATGGAGATATGGCTGGAGCCCAGCTGAGCCCAGGATGGTAATGGCCCACACAAGGATGACAGAGGCATTGGAGTGACTGCCCTCCAATCCTGGGATTCAGGGGACACCAACATATCTAACTGGGGAGCGGTGGGAATCCACCTCACGTAGCCCAAAATGCACAAAAGATGCACTCAGGTGTTAGGAGCAACTTCTTGGGTGCTCTGAATATCCTGTGATGGACAGAGCAGCAGCTGTAACGTTCTGTAAACCTATCTGCCGTGATCTTTGCTTTGGCTACTCCATTAGGCTGTGTGGCAGGGAGACACTAGAGCAGTAATGGTGGGAGATAATCTCAGGTCACTGCCAGCCCTGCCTTGGGCACGTAAGTGTGCAATGAGTGTGCAAAGTAGCCCAGCTGGCTGCACACCCACAGCAATGGCGAGGGGAACCTTTTACCTGTGTGTCTTCCAGCCTGGGTTCTGTTCACTTGGCATGCTGACTTTTTGTTGTTGTTGCTCTAAGCAAGCACATCTTAAACATTTCAATGTAAAGAAAATAATAATCAAAATAAGAAATCTGGGGGGATTTTCCTACCTTGGATCTGAGCAGCGACTGAAAGGAGAAGCACCTGCTGCCACCACTTTCTGAGGAGCAGCTGTGAGCAATCCTCATGCCAGGCACCTCTGAAGCCCGATCCCAAAAGCAGGAGCAATTTGACCTTCCTGGCTGCAGGAAACCATTCCCTGGAGAGACAGATAAGGACAGAAATGTGAGGAAGAGTGAGGCAGGGGTTCCCTGCCATGGCAGCCCTTTGCCATGCAGCAAAAGCCATGGTGAGGGTCTAATAGGGAGATTTGGCATCCTCCCCATGCAGATTTTCCTTCTGGGAATTAAAAACTTCAGACCAGCTTTTGTTGCTGTGGTGGAAAGCCTTGGAGGCTCAACAGGTGCACTTCCATGCCTGGAGCATAGTGTTTCTGTGGTTCATCACTCATGGTGGACACAGTTCTTCTTCCTCTGTGGTGAAGCATGCCAATGGGAAACTGCTTCAGGTTAAGGACATCCTCCATTAAAAACAGTGCAGTGGCAAACCCAGAGGCAGAAGAACACAGAACCCCCACAGCAAAGAGAGCAACTGCCACTGCTGCTGTTTGCCTTACTGCTGCCATCCCACCACGTGATATTGGCCAATTCTGGTGTCATGCCCAGCTCCAGAGACACTGGAGCATCATCCTTACCAAGCAGCTTTTCTTACAGCTCCCTACAGCAGGAATAAGCACTGAGGATGAGCTGAGGCCACCTTGCAGTACAGGGATGGGGGGCACCATGACTGGCTCAAGGGAGCCCTCCTTCATAGGGAGCTGTGGGCAGCTCTGGGCTTGCAGAGAGCAAAGAGACCAGAGGCTGGTGCCCCATACAACATGGTTGTGGCTTTGTGCTGGCTCTTTTCCTGCTGCCACAGCCGTTTAGTCCCTTCCCAAAGGATCCAGCAAGGCTCTTGTGGTGGCTGCTTGGTGTATCGCATCCTCCCTCTGGCCTGGAAATAAGGGGGCTGTGCTTAGCCTGTAGCCTCCCTGTGCAGCACCAAGATGCCTGGGGACCCTGCTGTTACACCAAACACCCCACTTTTGATAGCACAATCAAAGAGGGTAAAGGGTACCATATGGGCATCTTTTCTTTTTTTCATTGTGTGCTGTGCAAATAAAATGGGTGTTACTCAGGGCAGTGGGGCTGCTTGGCAGGGGTTGGCATCTCAGGGCTGGCTCCACAGTACAGCAGTTGTCCATCTCTCTCTTCACAAGGCTGCCTGCAGCCACCTCCAGCTGGACTGGCGGGGCTCCAGACCAGCTCACAGGTAATGGGGAGGAGTGGAGGCCCTGCCCAAGCTGGGAGAGCATGGTGGATGAGGAATCATTCTCATCCCTCAGCTTTTGTGACTTGTCCTACCCAGGCACGTGTCAGGGTGTGCAGCCTGGCAGTAGGGCTCAGATCCCATCCCTGCATGCTACCAGGGCAGCTGAGAGGGCCCATGTCCTGTGTGCTCCAGTAAATCTGGATGTGACAGTGCCTTGCTCATGGCTGGGTCTGAAAATTCTCCACCTGCCCCACCCCACCCATCCTAACACTTTAGACATCATTAGTCCCTCTCAGACCAGAGGTAGCTCTCAGCCCTGGGACATGGTGGTGGTGCTGGCATCAGGACAGGCTGATGCTGAGCCCAGTAAAACTTCCCACCTCCCAAGACCAGCTGCCTACCCCAACCACATTCTGGCTCCATGTTGGGCAAGGAAGTCATCCCAGCACCCACAGAGGTTGACACCCACTGGCACCAAGACCATGAACATTTTAAGAGCCAAGGGGTCAGATGCACCCTTTTCCCAAGCTGCCTTTGCAACTTCAGAGATGTGCATGACAGTAGCCCACAAAAATTTAATTTCTGCAGGTACTGAGCCCCACCATCCATTTGGCACAGTTCACAGCTCTGGTGAAATTATGCCACCTCCAGTGGGTAATGGTTGTGCTAATGGTGGGGTGACATGCCCTATGCCCTGCCCCTCTCATGTAAGTGCTAGTTCAGCCATTTAGAGGGAATAGTCTTAGTTCAGATAGCAGCAAATTTGTCTTCCAGCAGGGTGTGGCAGGTCACAGAGAGGCAGAACTGGTGTCATCACCCCTTCCCTCAGCCACACATGCAAATACTTAAAAACAGGCAATCATGAGTGCTCAGTGTAGCCCCAAGGCATGTCTTAATTTGCTTTGCAGTGGTAAGCACTCATGTTTGACAAGACAGTCTCTTTTGATAGTTTTCCCTTTTTTTAGCAGCAAACCTTTAGCTTTTCTTAAGGGCCTTGGAAACACTAATCCCAGGTTTCAGCTACCACCCACCAGATGTCAGTGATGGGAACAGTGGATAGTTGTAGGTGGCACATACCATTGTCCTTCAGTCTAAAGGAGTGGAGCTTGGAGCTGTGCCTGGGTGATGCACTGGCCCTTACATGCTGAGAGGGGTACATGAAGGTGTAGACCACTTCATGCAGAGATGTCTCACTAGTCCAGTGGAAAAGCCAGGCCAATTTCCAGCCTGCCACAGGGCCAAGAATCCAACAGATTCACCACTTGCATCCCTTCCTCATCTGCAGCACTTGCATCCCTCCCTGAAATGCTGGTTTGCTTCTGTCAGGCACCAAGAGCTGGTTCCTTCATGCCAAGCTGACTTATGAGTCACTGTTTAATTTGATGTAGGACACAGGGGAGCTGTGCATGGTGGGACCAGGGCATTCTGACCCTGTCAAGGATGCACACATGGAGCAGAGCCTACAGCAACTTTCTCTAGGAGAGAGGAGCATGCTGGAAGGGTATAACGCATGAAAGGGCAAAAAGCAGAAGAAGAAAGCAACCTGGGACCATACAGTATCTGTCTGTGCCCCTAACATCACTCTGTTACGATAGCAAGAGTCAAAATTATTCTTAATAAATGGAGCAAGTTGATGGAGCTAACAGCAGAGCTGGAGCTCAGGTATGGTCTACCTCTCTTGCCGGGATGATGCATGGCTCCTGGGCACCTTTTGCCACAACAAGCCCTCCATCAATGCATGGTGGGCTCTCACCCCCATCTAGGATGTTTCTGGAAAGGGAATAGTGGGTTTATTGGAAAGAGAGGAGGCATGCTGAGGACTGCCCCTATACACTGTGATGTGGCTGCTCCCACACAGTTCCTCCTCTTTCACCATCCGGCCTGGAGCCAACAACCCCAGTGCTTTCCTGACTCACCTGCCCAAACCACCCCTTCCTGCCCTGCTCCTGGGAGGGAGCTGCAGTGTGAGGATGAAGGTTTAGCAGAGGTGTGATGCTAATAATGAGGCATGTGGCAATGTAAACAGGAAATCCTGCCACGAGACACCTCGGGCACATTATCAGGCTTTCAGAGCCAACCATTACCCCAAAGTGAGGGAGCAGCCCTATATCCACTTGTAATGCTGGGCAGGAATGATGTCAGGGTGAAAGATCAGGTGCCTGGCCCAACTGCTCTGCCTTTGGCAACTGCACCCTCCCAAAAGCGAATGCAAGCGGGAGTCAGATGTCTGGCAAACCCAAAGGAGAAAGGTTGACTTGTCAAAACTATTTAGTCTGCTCAAGAAAGAGTAATAGATGCTTGACTGAGTTGTATCTACTATTAGTGGACCTGTTCCAGGCTGGTAGGAGATGCGATGGGAAAAAAAAACACTTCTATTTTAATAACTAATTAAACAGGCTAACTCAGCCAGGGACTGCTGCTGTGGAACTGCATCCAAAACCTAAGAGAAATAGTGGTAGCTATTGCCTGAAGCCTAACCAGTGAATGAGCGATAGAGCAAAAACATCTGTCCCTTGGAAGAAGGTCAGAAAAGGCTGATAGTCCTCTTCCAAATGGAGAAAAAGCTTTCCAGTCTGGGAAATAAAATTGCTCCTGTTGGACCCGTGCCCCTCAGTCCTTCACAAGCCAGCCAGCACGGTGACAGATGCTCTGTCTGCTGCCAGGGTCCAGGCATATGGCTGTGTGTGGGCTGCGGTGGTCAGGGGTTAGCATGAAGCTGGAGGATGCCGTGCTGCTACGAGAGCGGCCAGACTGCTCCAGCCTGGACCTAGTCCTTCTTGTGATGTTTTAGGTTTATTAAATCATTGGCTGAGCTGACAGCTCCCCGGCACCCTCATGACTTTGCCTGCAAAGATGGCTTAATTCCTGGCCTTGGAACAGGCTGTGAGCATGGCATGTGAGGATATGCAGTTCTCGGTACATTTACTGGGGAAATCCTGCCCTTTCCCAAGAATGTTTGGTTCTCTGCAGCCTCCCTCATTGTATTACACCTGTGCTAGGAATCACCCTCTCCTAGGTTCCTGAAGTTCCATTGACAACAGCTTTTAGTTCAGTGCTCCCCAGGGAAGAGGGCATCCCTTCTTCCTTGGGTGACTGTTTTTAATGAATTCATACAAATGTGGCTTGCTGGGTCACCTTTGCCTCACCACTACATTTGCTGCAATTGGTCAGTAAGGTCAAAAATCACTCCAGAGAGGAGCAGAAAGGCAGGAACAGATGCTCATGTGTATACATGCCCACAGGAAAGCAGGCTGGAAGTGCAAAGCATGGTGTCAGGGTGATGGGGTATCAGAATTCTGGGGTGCTGGGGTGCATCTGCCGGCATAAAGGGGCAGCAGGCCAGGGCGACCTGGCAGCAGCAGCTACCAAGGGACAGGCAGAGAGCTCATCCCACCTGGTTTTGCATCCAGAACTGTGAAGCCAAATCAAGTCAAAAAAAATTGCCTCAGCAAGTGCATTTGACAGCAAAATCTTTTTTTCTTTTTCTTTAACAGGTTCCTCAGGCAAATCTGGAACAACTCAGAAAGAATGAGCTGACTGCAGTTTATGCTTAAAGTGGGCAGTCATCTCTTCAGTGATAGTGTCTTATTTCTCTCTGCAGGCACAGCTGCCAGGCAGAGCAATAAATCTTTCAGATGGAGGCATTTGGCATGGACCTAAATTTACTTTCCTTTTTGCAACCCTCTCAGCTGTGCAGCAGCAGCTCCTAACACTGCTCTCAGCCCAGTTACCTGAGCATAGACTCTTTTCAGGATGCTAAAATCTGGCAGCCTTGGGTCATGTTTAATGCTGTTAGTTTGTGATGAGGCAGAAAAAAAACGGAGTTTTCCTGCAGGAGTCCAGACTGGGTTATTTGAGAAGGCCATGCTGCAGTGGCTGGGCTCTGCTCTTCTCCGTGAGGGATTTGCAGTGCATTTGAATTGTGGACGCACATAGAGCAGCCCTGGCACAGCTGTGCTGCCATGGAGGACTGGAACCACCTTGCTAATGTTCTGGCAAGGATGCTGGGAAGCAATGCAGCTCTGGGTGCAGTGCATGCGTGCTTTTTCCAAAATAATCCACAGGGTGCTGGATGTGGTACTTTGGGACCTTGGAGCTGGGGTTTGCTCAGACACCTCTTCTCCTGACCTGTGGGCTGCCAGAGTAACAGCCTCTCTCCTCTTATCTTAGCTGATGCTATCACTTGTTCCTCCCATGCCCGCAGATACAATTCGTGTGGCAAAACCTCCCTCCAAGAGAAGCTGCTTCCTCAGCCTTGTGTGATCCTTCATCTCGGAGTGGGGAGGGAAGAGGTCAGAAATAGATGCTTCCATCCCTTCTACAGCATCTTTCATCCAAAAAACCCTGCACAGTATCCTGCCTTTTGATCTGTGTATGAGAGCTGGTGAAGGAAGATTTCAGCTTAAATCCCTTCTAGTGGAGTCTGACACCAGACTGTAAATCTGAATTGTTCCTGCTGCCAGCTCCTGTGTGAGGCTGGGCAAGCACCTCAGCCCAGCATCACCTTGGAGTATGAGGACAAGGGCAGGGGTGGCCCTGCAAATAGTGGTTTTCTTTCTTTCCAGTCTCTGCCTTTTGCTGTGTGGGCAGAGACCAATTCTGTGAAAGCCACATGCTTGGGAAGCTGGTCTCTGGACTGGAGCTGGATATCCAGGTCATTGTCTCTTTTGCCACAGAAACAAGTCCCTGACTTTTGCACGGATGTGCCTGTGTGCACACAAACACACCCTCTCACGTGTGCTCCTTTGCCAGTGGCGCTTAGGGTTTTTCCTTAGCTGAACTCAAACAGCCCTGACAGAGAGAGCCTTGGCAGCATCATGCCCAAAGGGACACAGAGCCAGCAGCTGGCGCCGAGGAGGGATAAATGGCGGCAGAGCTTTCTGCTGGCCAAAACGATGAGTGATTTGGGTCTTCCACTCTCTGCTTTTTAAAATACAGTAGTGGGTAAGCCTTGTAATACCCAACTCAAAAGACAACTCTGCAGTTAAAAAAAAAACAACAGTAGATAGCAGGATTCCTGTACATACTTCTTGCTGCCATTTTCCTGTGTGCCATAATCGCTGGGTGTAGGTGTCCGAGACAAGCAGGGGGATGGAAGGTGAGCAGAATCACTCTTCATTACCCACCTACTGATCAGTAAAGTCTGCAAAGATGCTGAGGCAGTGCTCAAACGTCCCAAGCAAATGGGCTGAGTGGCTTTTCTGTGCAATAGGATTTTGAAGACCCAACAGTCTTCCTGAAACACACAGGGGAGACCCAGGACCAAACACAAGCATCTTGATTACAAAGGACACCACATCCCAGAGGGCTGGGGTGAAGGCCCAATGATGGCAGGGCTGAGCCTGGAAAGAAGGCACATTCCATGCCTTGTGTAACCAACTCTCCTGTCTCTGATTCAGCAGCCTGGTTAGGGGCTGTGCCAGCAGCCAAGGCTGCATCTGGTGGAAGCAGGACCACCAGAGATGGTCATCTTGTCCTGCAGGCTGACAGCCACCTGTAGAGAAATCTCCTGGGGCTGACTTTCTCTCTCTCTCTCTCCCTCCCATGTGATGCATGGATCCCTCTTGGTTTTCTCACCAGCACATCATTTGGAGAGATGTGGGTTGCATTGCTTTGGTTCTGGCTTTGTTCTCAATTTGACAGGGCTATAAATAGCAAAAGAGAAAGAAAGGGAGTATGTGGGAATCATCTCCTTTTTATGCACATCCCCATCAACACAGAGGCTTGAGGCAAACCCCCACCAGTCTGAAGTGCCCAGGACCAGGGGTCACTTGTGAGGTGAGCCATTTGCAAAGAGACACCAACACAGAGGAACTGCCAGGGCCTTGGAGTTGGAGGCAGCAGTTCCCTTTGTGGCTCCAGTCTGCCCATGCCCAGCCAGGGCTGTTGGGTGAGGCACACGAACCCTTCACTCCCCACCCCTCTGTGACTCACAAGGTGCCTGCTCTGCCCAAGCTGCTGTAACTGTTTCAACACACATGGTAACCTAACCTGTTTCTTGAGCAGGTGTCCCCTTGGCAGCTCTGTGGTGGTCCAGTGACCCTTGCAGAGCACCCTGCCCCGCATCGACCGCTCTTCAGCTGTTTGTGGACTGGTGCCATGCTCCTCCTAATGCCCTGTGTCAGTCCTTGTTCCCAAGCTCCGTGGGGATGCTCTGTGAGCAGCTGTAAAAGCTGCACCACCTGTATGGCACAGAAACAGAGCACAGGTATTGCAACAATACCTTTCTGATTGCCCTGAAAACTACCCTCCTAAATTCACAATCATTCTCTGACCTGTCCAGGCAATCATGATCCTACTTTTGCCTTATCTGAATCCGTGCCACAGTATGTCATATGAACACAGCTTGTCATTGTGATAGCTCTTTTCCTTTCTGATCTCTCGTCACCATTGATGGTCATGCACAAGACAGTGACTCCTTTCCTGTGATGGAGAAGTATCATACCCAAAGGATTAGTTTCTGATAACTCATGGGAGATTCTTCCTAGCAGTTGAGTTACCCTCTCTTACACTTTCTGTCCTGAAAGCCACTGTTTCGGCTCCCTGGAGCCACACAGAAGAGACTTCCAGGCCACTGCTTTACTTTCTCTGCTACTCTTCAGGATGTTTGGTTCCCAAAATGACACAGGAGTTTGGAGGAGCTGCTCATCATTTTGTGGAAGCAGGGGACAGCTCCTGGCAGCAGAGATTAGCTATGGGGAGCGATCATGAGAGGTGCCCAGAGGCATTGTGTGAAGCGCCCATGGCATGGGGCAGCTGAGCTCTCTGTGTTACCTTGCTCTCTGCAGCATTTGAAGAGATCCACACTGTGGGAGGTGGTTTAGGGGGTTCAGTCACCCCAGGCTCCTCACCATCTTAAACAGCTGATTACACATAGGCCTGCCTCACTCGCAGGGCTGTAAGGCACTGCAGACATTCACACCATGCCTGTGCCTACGTCTTCAATGTGGCTGCTGAGGCACCTGGTATTAGGAGAATCACAAACTGGTGGGACAGAAAGGACACCCTGGGTTTGCACTTGCAAGGAGGCTGAGTGGAGCTCTGGGACTTCTTCCAACACACCAGAAATGTCATAGCCCCCTGATGCAAAAAGCTTGTCTAGAATAAAAATGCTCTGCTGGTGGGAATTGGTTTGTTTGAAAGCTCATGGATTAACTCTGTGTCACATCACAGACCATCTGTCCCCCTGCACCTGATGCAACCCTGTACCACCTCCTTGGCTAGACTGGCAGAAATGCACCCGTGTATGTGCCTGTGCCTAACCTGCTGTGTCTAACGTGCTCAGATGGGTGATTTCGTTGAATTTAATGGTGACAGACCCACAGGCTGGGATAGTCCTCTCTCAGGAGCACATCTTATCCCTGAAAAAATTCATATGTTCTGCTTGAGAAACCCTTGGGTTTCCAAAGAGACAAGAGCAGCCAGAAACACTACCTACTAGAGAAATTAGGGGTCAACAACCTTTCGGGAGAGAGGAACACTTGAATCTGAATCACATCCCTGAGAGATTTCAAGAAAGAAAAGGAGTATAAAGACTGCTCTGAGTGAAGTTTCCACTCTCTGAAGGTAGCCTGAGGACCTGGGGCACACAAAGGCACCAGGGGAGTTTGCAGCAAAGCAGTGGGAATAAAATAGCTTATTTGTAGGGGGCAGTGCCCTCAGCTCGCTCTGCAAAAAAGACCTCACAGAGGGTAGGTGTGGGGCCTTTTTTCTGCATAGGGGTTTGTAGTGGTAAGGCTGTGGGTCTCAACAACACCCAAGATCAAGTGTGACAATCAAAAGAAGGCTTTATTTCAGCTCCAGGACAGAAGCAAATAAAATGGCCACCCTGCCATAATGAGCGAGCATTATCAGCCTCAAACCAGGTAGCTCAGGCTCTGAACTTTCACAAAGCAAAGCAAAATCCACATTTGACATGTGTGAAATTGGGGGAGTGGTGGGGGCAGAAGTATCCTGTGAGAATTTGAAAACTCAAGAGGGGAAAAAAAAGTATATCTTGTGTTAGGTTTAGAACAAACAATGTTTAGCTACATTTTGCAGGTTTGGTTATGCTCAGGCACAACAAGCAGCATGCTCGTCAGAAGGAATAATTTCAGAGCTGTGCTCAGGATTGCTGCTTTATCTTTTACTATTACTATCAATATTTTTAAAATAGACAAGGTTTACTCTTATTTTCACTACTAAAATATTTTTATAGGTCTTTAATAGGTCTTCAGAGTCATAGAATACTTTTAGTGGGAAGGAACGCAAGGCAGGGTTGGCTCCTAAGCTAGACCTGGTCCTCAGGCCTTCAGTTCTGAGTTTCTCCGAGGTCAGACATCCCATCCCCTCTTTAGGACTTTGTGGCAGTGTTTGACCACTCTCATGGTGAGATACTTTCCTTATATCAAATTAAAATTTCCTTTGTGACAACTTCTGACCTGGTTATTTCAGCGTGCATTTCCAGGAAGAGCCTGCTTTTGTCTTCCCTGTGTAATCCCTTTTAGGCAATGGACAGAAGCACTAGGTTCCCCTGCCCCATAGGCAGCATTTAGCAACCAGCCCTTAGACTCCCTGCTCCCAGTAGGTCCATGTCTCCCTCACACTGGGGAGTCCAAGATTGGACACAGCACCCCAGATGCAACCTCACGGGTACTGTGAAGATGGGAATTATAATTTCCCTCTATGTACTGGGTATGCTCTTGCTCTAAACAAGCAATGATGCATTAATCACAGAGTTTGGAGGGGAAATGCCATCACTGAAGAGTTCCTTAAGTATTTGACTTCTTAAGAAGCCTGAAACCTGTATTTGCTTAGAATAAGACTAAGAGAATGAGTTGAGAAATGAGAAAGAAGGAAAGTGACATAATCGAGTAAAGATACTCAGTCTTGGTGAAAGGTATGGACAAATGTTTATTGGGTGTATTAAACCAGTTTATTTTCCATTGAAGCCAAGTTTCTCCTACAACTTAAGTGGAAAAAAAATAGTTCTGCCATGAGGTCAGGTAGACCCATATGCTGTTGCCTCAAAGTCCAGGCAGCTGTCCCTTGGAGTCCAAAGGACCCAGGATGAGTCATATGCCTTCCCTTCCCTCAAAGCATTACTGTGCCACAGGAAGCTGGGCCAGCCTCCCTTTCTGCAGGCTGCCCAAGTCCCCAAATATCTCAGCACATACAGGAAATCTCAGCCTGACTCCTGGGCTCTTGTACTCTCATCACTGCCAGTGTGCTTGTGGCACAAAGTCTTGGGCTGCATCAGTCTTCCTGAAAACTCGCCCCTGCAAAAACCTCTCTCTTCCTTGTGCTGTCTCTTAGTTTTCATCTGTGCTCCAAATATATTTACCCAGCTAGGCTTTTGGTCCATGCATGACACTGTGACTAGCCTGTGATGGTAGGGCTGCTACACAGACAAGTGGGAGATAAAAGGCCCATCATGCAGAGCACCTTTGAAGCACTCCCTCTTCTTGCTTCACACCACACCACTGTCATCACCTTCATTGCTGTGACACCACTAGAAACCTGCCTGGGCTAGAGCAGCCATGGCTTGTGCTGGCTGAGTGGGGCACAGCCTTTACAAGCAGCTGGTGGATATCCCAAACTGTCAGTTCACAATCACACCCCCTTTTTGTTCTTTGCTTCTTCCTTAAGCTACAACAAACCTGTGACTTGGCACGGCTTCTTGCTGATGGCTCATCTCCCGTGCATCCTCCTCTCCCCTCACAGTTTGGACTGAAACTGCAGAGAGGGAGTCAGGGAAGGTAAGGCACATTTGGTCCCTGCTTGGTTACAGGAAAGCATGAGTACAGCAAAGCCTGCATTTCCTGTCACCCCTTCCCTTCCTTGCTAGATCCTTCACATCATCTGAGACCTAGTGTATGCTCCCCAGTGCTTCACCAAGTCACTTGAAAGCCTTCTGACAACATATCCTCCTTCATCTAATGGGGGGATGTGGCTGCCTTGCTATCATGTGATGCACATCGTGACTCATGCCTGACTGCCCTCTAGCAGAGGCATCAAAATGCCCCAAGGGGGTTCCATGCTGGCCCTCTAACTCCTGTGCCTTGTTCTTAGGGTGGCTGGACAGATTTTTCAGCACTATTCTCAATGTCTGGTTAGAAGTAGATGCTGTCAGGAGGGTGTAATTGCTGAACTATGTCCATTGCTATAGAAATTTAGGACACATATATCTGACTGATAATCGCTTTCCCCCACTCTTTCTTTTTGCATCAGTTAAAGGAAAGTGCACAGCTAGACCTGCTTTTCTGAGGAGCTGGACTGGCAAATCTTGGCTGACATGTTGTGGCTTCAGATGTTGCTGCTGTGAGTAGCCTCTGCTGCTGACAGACAAGGGTAATGCTCAGGGAACAGCTGCTCCAGAATGCACGATGGAGAGAAGCTGGAGAAGGCCTTTGCTAAGCTGGGACCTTATACTGCTGCTGGTGACACAAGACAGAAGTGAGATCAGATCCTGGATTTACTGTGCACCTTTTCTCCACCCCCAAAACAGGTGATCTCACAACAGCAGAAATACTCCTTCCTAATTAATTATCTACCTTTGTGCCTACAAAGCTCTGCCAAGTATTTCACAACAAATACTGTTTGCACTTTGCAGCATGCTATGATAGAATCTTTAAGTATATACATTTGATTTCCTCCTACAGTGCTGGATAAAAGCAGTATAAGGCCCCATTCACCTTCAGAAATGCCAACAGTTTCACAAATGCCACGGATTTGTAAGCAGTCATGTTAGTATTACTCTCGCTGCAGTTGTGTTTTTAACATGCCTGCTTCTTTCGCTTTGAAAGAGAGAGATCAGGGCACAAATAACTATACAGCAAAGAAATAACCATTCAACCATTTAACTAAAGACCATAACAGAAGTGTTTAGGAAAGGGTTTGAATTTTAAGAGTTTAAAGAAATGGGGCTTCGTGCCACAGCCAGAATTTGGCTGCATGATGTCCTCTCCAAACAGAGCCTCCACCAAACCTGCTGGTTGTTGTAACGTGAGCTACAGCTGAAACATCCAAGGCAAGGAACACTTCTGCCTTTCTGAAAACTTTGTCATTTCTTACACAAGCCCATGGTATCATAGTACAGTTTGGGTTGGAAGGGGCCTTTAAAGGTCATCCAGTTCAATCCCCCTGAAGTGAGCAAGGACATCTTTAACTAGACCAGGTTGCTCAGAGCCCAAACAAACCTGAGCTTGAATGTTTCCAGGGATGGGGCATCTACCACTTCTCTGGGCCACCAAGCTCAGAAGCCATCCACTGGCTTACCTTAGTGAGTCCTCTCTCATGTGAGTGCCGCTATGAATGTCAGAGGAAATGAGTACATGCCCAGCAGCATGGGAAAGCTTTGCACAACCAGGCCTAAATATAAACTGGACATGAGCGATAAAGTCTCCAGTAAATATAATTGCAATGGCTTGGGGGCCCAGCCAGCTCATGTTAATGTCAAGGGCTACTGGTTCCCTGGCCATTTTCTGGCTTCACCTCAAATCAAACATCCTTGAAATTCAGCCCATGGCTAAAACTCTTTATCCCCCCCTCTTACCTCCCTCTCCCACCCGAATTAAAAGCATTCTTGAGATAGCCCCTAATAGCTGGTGTTTCCAAAGTGCCATGGAACAAGGTGTTGAGCAGCATGGCTCCTCATCATACTTAGCAGCCAAGGCTGTCTTCCTATATGCGTAGCAGTCAGGACTTTTACTGCAGCAGCCCACTGAGCCAGCAAGCCTGATGTCTGCCAGCTGGTGGGATGCTCTGCCACCAGAGCTCATATCTGTGTCACGTACATCCAGTGTGCTGGGCCCCATTCAAAGAGCAGAAATTCAGGTAATTACCTCCCTGAGAGCAGACTTCCAGAGCATATAATTGAGCTCAAATTACATTGCTCATCCACAGGTAATCAGCTGGTCCACTTTGTTTGATAAGTCATAGCTGATGCTTTCCTGTGTTTTGTTCTTTGACATGTTGCAGAATTTAAGGTCAAGGTGGGCAGCCATGACCAGTCTGTCCTGCATGCCAAAGCCTGGCTTCAAACTCCAGCCTCAAAATATCTTGAAATTACTCTAGGTTGGTGTGGTAGTTTTAGGCTATGCCTTTAAAAATTTTCACAGATCTTGAGCAGAAAGTAGTAAAAATGTAAATAAATCACTACTGGGTGTAAAAGGAAAATAATGATTATTCTAAACAATCCCATTGGAGAGATATCTACCATAAGATTTAATTCCCAAAACAATTTCTCTCTCTTCTCACTTCTTTGCTGTGGGAGAAACTAACTTGCTTCTGCTTGACTTTGGCTGCATTGTTTTGGCTAAGTCTAATATCTCTGCTTCTGTCTCTTGTCCCTTTATACAGGGGGGTAAGGGGGAGGCAGGGAAGGGAGAAGCTGTTGCAGCTTCCCCTGCTCTTTGGCCAGGGGGGTCCTGGTGTTGTTTATAAATTGTAAATAACTGTCAATATTGTAAATACTGTATATTTTATACATATTCATTGCATTCCACTGTAGATTGTAGTTTTGCTTGTAAATACAGCTTCCATTAGCTTTCCACCTGAGCTACTCTGGCAAAGTTAATGTTGGGGGGAATTTTCAACCCACCACAGTTGGAGGGTTAATATATACACCATGGGTAAGATTGCTCTGACACCTTTTCCTGACACCTGTAGGAGACATTGCTGCCCAGACAGATTTTTGAGTATCCCAGCTGCTGATCTGGCACAGTGTGATCATTTTTAAATACACCCAAGTGTCTGCAGTGATGATGCTCGGGCATTCATGCATGACACTTGAAGGGTATAACCTATGGCATTAAAGGATGGATCTAATCCTGTGAGATGCTGTGGGTGTCTGATGATGTGCTGATTGTCTCACTTACTACTGGTGACTTCAGGAGACACTCCACATCTTTGTGACATGCAGGCAGCTAGTCAGGCCCTTAAAAAAACCCCAAACCCAAACATTAAAACAATGTGCTAGTTTGTGGCCTGAGTTTCCAGAGGATTTTTAGGACCTTTTGCACTGGTTTCAGTGAGAGAAATACCATCCCACAGGGTAGTGGTTTGCAGGAAAAGCAGCGTGGCTTGCCTGTGCATCCAGGCAGGGTTTCAAAAGCAATATAGATCAAAGGAAAAGGCTTCAGACAAAGCCACAGCACCGGGCACTAGGCACGTTAATAATTTAGAAACAGTCAAATGTAAGAACAGTCAAATGCAGGCACTGAAGGAGTCACAGGGCTTCTGAGGTGAGCACAGCCCAAGGCAGAAGATGGGTACTAGAGCAGAACAAAGAGCTCTTGCTGCCTGGCTTTTCCTGCCTCCTCACCAAGGGAACTGATGGGTTCTCCTCCCCTCTTTGGAAAACGTGGAAGCATGACACACACAGGTGAGCATATCTCTGGTATAAAAACCTCTGGGTTTTGCTGGGTGTGTGTACAGAACCTTTAGAAAGTCCCGACTGCATAAATTATATCCCACCTCTGTTTGTTTTGTGTGCATGCATTGTCCTGAAGGGTCAAACCCCCAGACATGCCCTAGCCCAGACAATGGGCTAAGCACCTGCAAATGTGTTGACCTGGACAGTTCCTGGGGACCAGATGGCCAAGGCAAATGTATAGCAGATGTGATTAACATTGTAAGCTCCTGTGAATGTGCAACCCTGGACACTTCCTGGGGTCCAGATAAACATGTACCACGTGTAATTAACTCTGTAACACAGCTGTGAACCGTGTGTGTGCCTGGCTATGTTTGGATATGCCCCATCCTAGAGGTCCAGTTATCAGGGTCCTGTGTTACCAAAGGGCATTGTCTTGGGACAGTATTTAAACCAGCCAAGAAGTCAGGCAACTTGCCTTGTTCTCACCCAGACAGCAACAAGAGCCAAACACTGCCTGAGTAGCTGCTGAAGGACCTGCTCTAGCAGACCAGCAACTTCACCCAGGCCTTGCACCTGGACCAAGGCAGAAAGGAGGAAAAGCTCCAAGGGAATTGAATCCCAGAGGAGGCTACAGCCCAGCAAGGGAGGGCACAAGAGAGAGGCCCTCTCTGAGCCAAGGACAAGCTCCGGACTGGGCATGACAAGAGAGAGGCCCTTAGCCCTCTCCAAGCCAAGGACAGCTCGAATCATAGCCACAGCATCTGGGAAGACACCAGACAAAGGAGCAAGTTGTGGGTACCCAGCCAGTGTGCCACAGAATCCCATTTGTGGGAAAACCACAGATCACAGCACCTGTATGTACAGCTTGTATTTCTGTATTGGAAACGTTAGATCTGTGCTTAAATCATGTAACTGTCTCTGTATGTGCAGTGTAAACTCCACAACCGAATAACTGAACCTGTGAATACTTATTTTGTAAATAAGTTACGGTGGTGCTTGAAGACACCACCACCCAAGATATTAATTATAAAATATATAAAAATATTCATTTTTGTTACATGTGTGACCTGACCCTGAGCATGCTGAGTGTGCCCACCTGATAAAAAGTCATTTTCTGGATGATGATTGAAGATTAAGGGGATGAAATGTTTCTTGGGAAATAAAGGATTTTTAATCAAGCTTTGATTACCATGTGCCACAGATCTTCTCTAAACTGAAAATAACGATTTTCAGTGTGAATTTTATTTGTAGGTGATTAATGGAATATTGGCAAACTCACCTGGTGATTTTTAGGGATGAATGAGAGAGGGTGTAAAAAAGCCTGTCAGAAAAGTGCTTGTAATCATGCAGCACTGGCTGCACGAAGAGATGAAAATGGGAATCTGAAGTGGAGCTCCTTTACAAACTTATCTACCAATATTAAGGTATGAATTTTAGAGGCAGCCCACATAATGATTTTCAGTTTCATGTATGATCCATTTTTAATGGTACTATTTTTGCTGTGGCACTTCTGACAAATGGTCAGAGAAATGTCAGTTTTGGCAGTCCATAAAATTAGCACAATCCCCCTAATAAAGCTAAAAGCAGGAGCCACTTTCCAAACCTGTAAGGGCCAGAGTAGCCACAGCTATGTGGCATGGCTCAGGTTTCCCATTGCTGTAGGGATGGCTTTCTGTGGCACAGGAGAATCTCTCCAGGTCCTTGTGCTGCTGCTCTTGCTCTTACTGAATGTGCACACCCTGATGTCTAAACTAAATGTACCTTCTTTCAGTTTAAAACCATTAACCCTCCTTCTGTCCTTGGTAAAAAGTCTCCATCTTTCCTATAGGCCCCATTTAAGTATCGAAAGGCTGCTATAAGGTCTCCCCCAAATCTTCTCTAGGCTGAACAATCAAACTCTCTTAGCCTTTCTTCACAGGAGATGTGCTCCAACCTGGTAATAATTTTTGTGGCCCTGCTCTGAACCTGCTCCAACAGGTCCATGTCTTTCCTATACTGGGGACCCCAGAGCTGAACACAGCACTGCAGGTGGAATCTCACTAGATCAGAGTAGAGGGGGAGGATTACCTAGCTTGACCTGCTGACCACACTGCTTTTGATACATGTGCCTTCTGGGCTGTGAGTGCACATCACCGGCTCATGTCCAGTTTTCATCCACCAGTATTCTCAAGTCCTTCCTTGTATTGATTCTGGGGGCCTCCCTGACCCAGGTGCAGGACCTTGCACTTGGCTTTGTTGAATCTCATGAGGTCCCACTTCTCAAGCCTGTCAAGGTCCCACTCTTCAAGCCTTTCAAGGTCCCACTCTTCAAGCCTTTCAAGGTCCCTCTGGATGTCATCTCTACTCTCCAGTATATAAACTGCACCCCTTACTTTCATGTTGTGGTGCCATCTGCAAACTTGGTGAGGGTGTCCTCAATCCCACTGTCATTGGTGATGAGATTAAATACTATTGGTCCCAACAGAGATCCTTGAGGGATGCCACTTGTTATTGGGTCCACTTGTATATTCAGTCATTGACTATAACTTGTTGGACATAGCCATCCAGACAATTCCTTACCCATCTAACAGTCCATTCATCAAACCCATACCTCTCTGAATTAGTGGCAAGAATGTTGTGTGAGATAGTGTCAGAGGCCTTCAAGAAGTCCAGGTACATGACATCGCAGCTCTTCTCTTGACCATGGACACACAATACCTGGGGGGTGAAGTTTTGAAGACTCCCAGAGCTGGTCTACCAGTGAGGCAGTGGAGATTGCAGCTTCCTGATGCAACGGGCTGCTCCATATCACAGAGAGGTCCCTCATGGCCTCCTTGGACCTGAGCTGGGACTTGCTTTGCCCATGCAGTCTTGTAACCCCATACTTGCTGTTTTTCCCTCTCAACCACCAAGAGGACACTGGCATCTCTGAAATGACCTGGTGGAGACCCTGCCCTAACTGCAAGGCGTACACAGAGGGAATGTGCCATCAGTCATGGGCTGAGCCTGGGTCCAGCAGACTACACAAGGCACTGTGCTTTGCCATGCTGGGTGCAGGATCAGCTTTCAAAGAGAAGAACCAAGCTGGGGGCAATGGAGGGAAATGCTTACTCAGCACATAATCTTGACAGGCCTTTTAGTTCAGGAGTTCCTTAAAGTACATGCCTACACCCACATCTTCTTATATATACACACTCTTTTATAGATCTCAGATCCAGAATTGAAGTGCAAAGGCTGTTAAAAGCTTTAAAGGATTTAAAGACTTCTACTGGAAGTGGAAGACTTCTATAGATGTGGAAGAGAGAAAACAAAGGTTTGCACTGTCTGGAAGAGCAAAAATAGAAAATGGTTGTCATGGGGAAACCCAGCATCAGCTTCTTGTCCTTTCTCAGTCTTTTTTGTCTGCACACAAACTGTGGTCAGTGTCTGTGAAACGGAAGCACTCAGCCTCTTCACCACCGCGGTTTCTCGTGTCCCCTGCTCGCAGGCTGCCCCTCGGTGCACAGCACAGTGGCAATCCTGCTCCCCTGCGCTGCTGCTAAGATAAAAATAACATGAAATAACAGAAAATGAAGCTTGGGTCAATAGCTACTGACTGGAGGTGAAGGGGAGGGAAGGCAGCTCAGAGCTGGCTGGTATTGCATAACGTAACCAAGAGCTGACGTTTCAGGAAGCTTTCACCAGGGAACGTGCTGCTTTTTCCTTCTTTTCCTTTTCTCTGGGTCTTTTTTTTTTTTTTTTTTTTTTTTTTTTTTTTTGATTGATCTACAAGAGAAGGGAATTCTGTGGCTGGGATATCTGAGAGCTGGTGGTATCTTATGCCTTTACCTACAGCCCTTGTCTCCCTGATTGTTTCTGGCTTCCTTTGTACTGCATCTTGGGTTTTCTCTGGGAGGCCTTTCAGGTGTCTGAAATTCAAGTTTCTTCATCAGCTCCTCACCTGATCTCCCTGCTTCCACTACTAACCATCATTTTTTCTTAGTATCCTGAATCAATTTAGTATTTTCATTGGAAGCCAGGTGTTTCAGTTTCAAAATCCCCACACTGGTGGTGAGGCTGTTCACCTCCCCCTTCAGCCTCAAGTCCACCTTCTCCTCACTCAGCACACTGGAGGCTGGTTCAATTTTCCTGTGTACTTCTCCAGACAAGATGCTGAGCAATGCTGCAGCCTTGCATTTCTCTCATTTCAATGGTGTTTTAGATCCAGGAAAACACTCAAGAACAACCCCCCACCACCACGCTCCCTTATATCCCTACACTACTTTTCCTAGGGAAGTGGGCATGTGTTTCCATATCAGTATCTGCCTGCTCAGAGCACAGGAGGGGAAAGCGTTGCCCTGCTCCTTTCACCATCTCCCCTCCTCTATGAGCCTCCCTTTTTCTGCCAGTGTGGGCTCATGACAGATGGCTGCTCAGTTTGCCTCAGCATTCAAGCCCAGAGACACTGACATTTCCCAGGCAGAGTGAAAAGTGGACACAGGGATTACTCTGGCATATCTCCATGCTTAAATGAAGATCCCCTAATTAGGGAAATTACCTACAATGACACTTCAGACTGATCTTCCCCCTCAATTCAGGAACTTCTGTACTGTTTTACAAATTGAGCCACAAGCTAAATGTGAGTCTTATCCTTGAGTCCCTGCCTGCTCCCACCTCTTCTGCAGTGCCCACTTCAAATGCCCTTTTACCCCCTCTTTTCTCACCAGATGATGCTCACTTTTTCAGCTAGATATGTGCACACTCCTCTTCCCCTGCCTCTCTGTGGTTACCCTAACATCACCAAAACCATGACTCTACACCTAAACTTTCATTATCTACCACCCCTTCCTCCAATCCTACTGAAATCTCTACCAGGCCAACTCATACCGAAACCTTCCCTACCTTCCTTTGCTAAGCCTTCACAATTTTTAGGAGACTTTATGGATGATGGGATTAAAAGGAAGAATTGGCTAAGAGGGAGTTGGAATAGAAAGGGAGGAAGCAGACAGTTCACCTTATCTATGTGTATATAAATCACAAAGGGCCTCTGCTAAGTACCTTACCTTGAATCTTGCTGTAAATCAGTAGGGGTCTGTCTGAAGATAGCAAGCACTGAACACAGCCTGAACTTCTGACCTTTTAGGACAGAGCACAGGCCCTAATAGACTACTGAATGTTAACTTCTCCACCCAGAGAAGTGAAGAAACTAATTTAAATGGATGCACGATGTATGATGCAGGGGGGTTACATGTGAAGGGGGACATGTAGTAGGTGTTTGGGGAAAGACTGTAAATCCTGAGTACCTTAGCCAGTGGGGAAAAGGAGAGGGAAATTTGCATCTGAGAATTTAGGATAAAAGGGAAGCTGCACCTTCTAGCAATTTGAGACACCCCCCACAAGGAGTTGTCCTGCGGACTCTCCCTTTATTCAAATAAAGTTTTACAGACTCCTCTGTCTCTGTTATGAACAGGAACTTCTACATTGGATTAATTTTTCCTTACATGGAAGAACACCTTAAGGAGATGGTATGTATACATTATTATATTGCCATATTTTTGCTCAAAACAGACTCTTTTGGGATATGGTGAGGACTCTGTGCTCTGAGACAAATTAATCCTGGGGGAAAAAAAAATAAAAGAAAGAAAACCAAATTAAGCTTGTTAAGTTTTACAGTAAACCACTGCAAATCTGAGGCATGATATAATAGCTGGGGCTTTCAAAAGGCCCCAAGGGATGTGGACCTTGGGCTGACACTGACTTTAATTTGCTCTGTGCTAAAGGAGACAGCTTTGAAGAAATGCCCATATGCTCATAGATCCCTCAAACAGACGTTTTACCAGGTTTAGCAAAAATTATGTGCTCCAGAGCACCCAGAGAGTCCCCATGCTGGATGGAAAGCAGCATCGAGAGAAAGGGTCCCTGCTTCACAGTTTATCTTTTAATAGAGATATTGCTTTTTCTTTGGACATATAATGGAAATTTCTCAGTGTACACAAACAAGATAAAACATTTTTTGAACAGAAAAAAACAAGCCAACAAATTGCACATTAAATTTATGTAAGAACAGGAAATGAATTTTCTGTTAATAATTCTCAAGGTTAACGAATTCCTAAAAGCCAGAGGGTGAGAACGCTGCCCAGCTCTGACTTCTGCCCTCCAAAACCCTTTTAATTTTGTGTCATTTTTTAATTAAATAGATTTCTCTTTTTTTGCTCTTCGAATTGCAGGTGATGCTTTGGATGGCATAAGAAGCACTGTGCAAAACCAAACTGTAATTGAAAGAGAATTGAAGGGAAAGTGCAACTTTCCTGTTTTGAGAAGATTTCTTTTTAATGTGGGAAGGCACAAACCAAACAGAAGGAGTTCACTACAAAGGAAGAAAAAACCTCACCAAAACTTAATTCAACTCCTGGCTTTAAAGCCTGGTTCCTTATCTATACAGCAGGATTTGTCATCATAACTATAGTCTTACAGAGAGTAATAGAATAATAAGAGTGAAAATGTATTTAGTGCTTCTAATACAATATTGTCATTTTGAATTATTTCATCTCGAATCCCAGTGTCTGGAGCTTTTGTTAAGAATCAAAACACTGCAGTCATTCAGCTTTAGCAGCATTGCAATTTTTTGTTGCAGCTTCTTCTGTCTCTCCTAGACATGGGGGATGAAAGCTTGAAACCCCAAGTTCTAAAGATCAGGCTCCAAAAAGCTTGTGAAGGATTCTTAGCTACTGTGGTTTTAAAGCCTAAGTGTTCACAAGCATGAGGAAGATTTTGGGGCCAACTAGGCAAGCTTCTAGGGCGGACTAACATGATCAGGGGAGGTGAAGAATCTTCATTCATCTTTAGCATGGAGAAGGCACAGAGTGGTCATGGGGCCATGCTGCAGGAGTGACATTCTCAGGATACATGCTGCTCTTCTTTATGGCCTTGTTGGTTCCGCCTGTGGCTACTGTCCATTTTCTTTGCCTTTTGAGGAGCAAAGCCACCATGGCCCTCTTTCTCCAGGGTTCAATCTCCAGGCTCTTGCCGAAGCAGGGACAGCACTCATGCTGCCATGGGGGAAAGCAAGACCCCATGCCACTTGTATCTAGTGAAATTTGGAGTTTTGCACAGGCTCATTAGAAAAGCACATTGTCACAACATGTTGGAGCTCAGAAGGTCCCTGTGCCTCTCCATGAGCCTGAGTCAGCTCTGAGTTTTGCTGTGCTTCCACATGGATCCCTTGCCTACAGGCTGGCAGAGCATCTCAGTTTCACACTGACTTTTTGGCTCATGGTTTCAGGAGAAGAGTGAGATCATGCACCGTAACCAAAAAACACAATAAAGAGAGTGTCATGTACGTGACTCTTTTCAAAGAGCAGGATTTTGTACCAACTTCATGATGGGCAGAAAACAGCTAGATATTAGCAGATGGCTGCCTTTACCCAGATTTGTCCCAAAACTAGGGTGATGTATTCTGGAGTGGATAAGGTTTTGCCTTCATGCTGGAAGGGTGGGGGTCAGGTGTCTGTCTTGCCTCAGGCAGAACTTTTCTTCTCCACTGACATCCAGATGCTGTTTTGGGGACTACATATCAACCATGTTGTCTCTCACAGATAGTGAGGTCTCTCCCAGGTAGTGGTGTCTCTCCACAACCAGACAGGGCTTGTGAGCTGTCACTCAAGGTCCTTGTCTCCCCTCTGCCAAATACTTTTGCCTGGGTTTGCTTTGTGATTGGATCTTTAACTGGGGGCAGGACTTAATTTCATTCAAAATTTGCTTGGAAATGAATCCATTTCCTGGAAGCACCAGCTATTTGCACAGGAATAACAATGTCTCGGGTTAGAGTAACCCTGGGACCAATGATCAGACCGTCAGCCTTCCCTCCTGCTTTGCACGACACAGGACGAACACCACATTGTAATGCCAATATGCGAGGCGGAGCTTTCCAGCCCACTGAGTAAACACTCGCCGTGAGCACGCTGCAGACGGGCTTGATTGCCAAGGGCTGTTGTCCCTTTCCTTAGCTGTGTTTAGCCGAGTACGTGGCTTTGTTTAAACAGAACAACACAGTAAGAGGCACTCTGCCTTTGAGAGCTCCTGTGAATGCTGCCTGCATCCCTGGCCAGGATGTTCACTATACTTTAAGCCAATGTATTTGTAGGACCCTCTGCTAAAAATACCAGCAGGCCAGCAGTGCTGAAGTAATTGAGGTGACTACTTAATTAAGAAAAGGCCAGTTATGGTCAGTTTTTCATTGTGCTTCTTTTTCCTTAGGTTTTGTGTCCATTTTCCTATGTGCTACCCATGGAGTTTCCAGGGGCTACAGCTAAGGCATCTGGGTTAAAACCCACAGTCACAGTTTTCAGGTGTGACCCTTGGAGTTGGGCTTGGGTCCTTTTAGCTTGCACCATGTGAGAGCTGACATCGGCCTCAGCTGAGCGTCTGGATTTCATGTGCAGCTAGGATCAGTGCCTTGTCATAGATTCATAGAATCAGTCAGGGTTGGAAGGGACCACAAGGATCAGCTAGTTCCAACCCCCTGCCATGGGCAGGGACACCTCACACTACATCAGGCTGGCCAGAGCCTCATCCAGCCTGGCCTTAAACACCTCCAGGGATGGGGCCTCAACCACCTCCCTGGACAACCCATTCCAGGCTCTCACCACTCTCATGGGGAAGAACTTCTTCCCCACATCCAGCCTGAATCTCCCCACTTCCAGCTTTGTTCCATTCCCTCTAGTCCTGCCACTACCTGATATCCTAAAAAGTCCCTCCCCAGCTTTCTTGTAGGCCCCCTTCAGATACTGGAAGGCCACAAGAAGGTCACCTCAGAGCCTTCTCCTCTCCAGACTGAACAGCCCCAGCTCTCTCAGTCTTGCCTCACAGGAGAGGTGCTGTCAATGAGCTGGCACTCTCCCTGTGTCCATTCTTCTGTCTGACTGTGGAAAGGCACAGAATGCCTTATGGAGAAGAGATGATGCTACATGAGGTGAACCCCAGGTATAAGGTTCCTCTGTTTTCAGATGCTTAAGTTGAGAGGGGTCAGGGTACCTGGCTTTCGCAGAAGGAGCACCGAAAGAAAAATGAAAAGCGATAAAAAAGGGAAAGTGACCTTAAATTGTGTTGATTTTGAGCAAAGACACTCATCATCAGGCCAGGGCCTCATCCAGGTTAAGTTTATAATGGAAACCTAGTTTGATGCTCTGCTGCTCAATGAGGTAATACAGATTGCAAGGCTTGCCCAGAAGTGAAAATTTACAGATGTAGCTGTCCCAGAAGAGTTACACCAAACTGTCACTCCCAAACCACATTCCTCCACAATGTTCTGAAACAGACAATTTGGCTGAATGTAAGAGGCTGTCTCCTTAAGTCACCGAATTTATCTCCCCAAACATGAGATCCACAGCCCCACATATATCTCAGTCTGCAAAGATGACAGCAAAGCTGCTTGCTTTGCCTGCCAAACATGTCCTGGGAAGGGTTTCTGTCTGCTCCATCTTCCCTTGCAGAAAACCCTTTGCCCTCAGCCCAGTAGTCACTGATGGTCCTGGACTTATTTGGCACTAAGTGAAATCCTTCCAAGAGCTCCCACTGTGAATAGTGTGGAGAGGGTCTCTGTGTCAGTGTGAGCTGAAATTCCCCCCCCATCAACAATAACCAGGCTAGCTCAGTCTGGAAGCAAATGAAAGCTGTATTTACAAGCAAAATCTACACTCTATGATGAAATGCAATGAATATATACAAATATACAAAATTCACAACATTTACAAATATATACAATCAACAGAAAAGCACAACCAAGCTCCCTTTGCTTCCCCCCAAAGGGGACCTTTCCCAAGGGGCCTCTCCTCCAGGGGCTTCCCCCTCCAGACGCCCCTGGCAGAAAGCAGAGTTAGCTAAAGCAGAAAGTTGTTAACTTAGCTCGCCAAGGTCAGTGTGTTATCTTCAGCCAGAAGAGAAGAAGAAACAGCAGCCAGACACCCCAGCAAGCTGCCCCAACTGCCGACTGCAGAGTGCCGAGTGCCCCACTTTGTTTTGAGTAATAGTTCTTAAACATTTCTATCTATCCAATGGAAGTGTTTAGAACAATCAGTATTTTGCTTTCTTACACCCAATAGTGACTTATTTACATTCTTTCACTTTCTCTCCTTGAACTTTGCAAAGGAAAATTAAAGAGACAGTTTCAAACCATCACAGTCTCACATGATTCCCTCTGAGTTTAGGGAACTGGGGATAAGGCACAGTCCTGTCTGTAAAGACAATAGAAGACTGTGATGGTTTTAAGACTTTTTAATTATTCCTCACAAAGTTCCAGCAGAGAAAGTGAAAGAATGTAAATAAATCACTATTGGGTGTAAGAAAGCAAAATAATGATTATTCTAAACACTTCCATTGGAGAGAGAGAAATGTTTAAGAATCACTACTCAAATCAAAGTGTCTCAGTCTCAGCTTGCTCGGCTTCTGTCTGCCTGCTTCTTCTCTCTCCTGACTGAAGATAACAGCCCTGCATGCTGACCTTGACAAGCTAAGTCTAACAGCCTCTCTGCTTCTTGACTCTCTGCCTTCTGCCAGGGGGGTCTGGGGGGGAGGCCCCTTGGGGAAAGGCCTCTTGGGGAAGAAGCAGAGCCCCTCGAGGAGAGGGGGAAGCCAGGGGGCTTTGTTGTGGTTTTTGTTGATTGTACATATTTGTAAATGTTGTGAATAGTGTATATTTGTACATATTCATTACATTTCATCATAGATTGTAGTTTTGCTTGTAAATACAGCTCTCACTTGCTTCCAGACTGAGCTAGCCTGGTCATTGTGGGTGTGGGAGGGGGATTTCAGCTCTCACACTATTACAAAGACAGAAGAAAACACAGACACTGATTCTTTTTAACCTCCCTTTCTTTTCATGAGCCCAGTTCTGGGATAATCCTCTCAAACAATCATGTTTTCCATCTCCATCCAATGCTCTTCCATTCAGCCTAAGACACTTCTCACCTACAATCATGGCTTTTTCTAGCAAGAAAAAAAATATTTCCCTGTAGTATAAAAAGGAGGTCACTTTGCACCCTTTTCAGGAGATGAGGGTGTTGAAGTGACTTCCCATGAGATGTGCTATACCCAGTGTTAAAGTTAACAACCACTTTTGTTGGTCCCATGGCTTCTGCCCAGCAGGGTGGGTTGCAGATGCCAGAGACGTCCTGCCTCCATACAAAGCTAATGTGGTTCCTTATGGGACATCACAGATACAGTGATTTAAGAGACTTGCAAGAAAACTAAGTTGTGCCTCAAGACTTTCTCCTAATGTCCACAATGTACAAGGCACCTTGAACTAAAGTGGGAGGAGAAAAGGGCACCAGGCCTAGAGATAAGCATGCCCATATTTACACCAAAATAAATACTTTCAATAACAGAACTCGTCCTGGAGAAGGTATAAAACAATTTGCTGGGCACAAATGGAGACAAATTAGGCCAGCAAAATACATTTTCACTTATCCTTAGCAGAAGTGTAGGGAAAGACTTTGGAAATGAGGAAGCACCTATTTGATTGTCCTGGAAAGATAAATATTCAAGGGTTAGTGGCTCTGGTTGTCAGCACCTCACCTGAAAGGCTGCACAGGGCCCCATTTGCCAGTTACAGCAACTGAGTCACAGGATTATGAGTTTGCCTTAGGTTAAGATTGGCCTGGCCAATAAACAGATGACAAATGCTCTCTATCAAACCCTAGTCCCTCCCAGAAGGGGAAGAGAAAGGCAAGAAGGGAGACAGGCTTATGGGTTGGAAAACTCCCCTAAAACAGCTTTAATGAAATAGTAACAATAAAGAGATAGCAATATTTATAAGAAAATGATGAAATATATACAGATTCATACCAAAACAATATCAAAATCCTCCAGAGTCCAGACTGGACTTGGAGGCAGATGAGAAATAAATTCGGGAACTGAATTCAGGACCTAGATTCAGGAACTTACAGATTGGGATCAAAGGCAGAAGAACAGACAGAGTCCTCATCAGATGCCAGCCACAGAATAAGAGAGCTTGACCTTTATGATCCTCAGCTTTATACTGCCTGTGACATACATGGAATGGAATACTTCGTTTTTCGGGTGTGGACCACCTGTCCTGTCTACTCCTCCCATATTACTTACCGCATTCCCCACACAGTATACAAGATTTAGCAGTGACCTTGGTTTCTAGAGGAGCAAAATAAGCAAGAGTCTTTCTGCACACCAGTTCTTAGCAGCAGCTATAAACATCAAGTGTTATCACTTCTAGAAGTAGACACAGTTTGAAAAAAGAAGCTGTTATCTTCAGAAAGTGCAGTCACTTAGGAGAGACTGAGTCGAAAAGTAAAATCACTGAATGGAAAACTGGCTCTGCTATAGCTCAAAGCAGAACAGAGTCCCCCCTGCCCATGAGAAAGAGAAGCAAGCAAAGTGATACTCTATGGCATCTCTCTGTATGCCTGTGCAGATCCAGGCAGTGCTTCAGTACTACACAAACACTGTTGTTACAAAAGCAAAGTGCCCCACAAAGTACCGGCCATGGGTGAACCAGTCAGCCAAGGAAATGGAGGCTGTTGCAAGGAGAAACTTGAAGTTCTTGGTGTACCCAAAGAAAAGCCAAGAGGATCTGTCACTGCCCTCTGCAAATGCCCAAGAGAGGAGGAAAAGCTATTTAAGGTAAACACATAAAAAAAAAAAAAATTAAAACCTGTCTCCACAACTCAGGCTGCAGAGGAAAGATCTCTCACCATCAGAGTGTCCTGATGTCCTGTGAAGTCACTGAGCTCCTCAGGGACGTCTTGGAGGCTGGGAACCTTTTGGTGAGCTTCAGCTTGGAGATGCTGGTACGTGGCAGTCGCTACCGGGCAGGGGTTGGTACATGAGCTCCCTCCAATGAGCAGAGCAACATCTGCTTATGGCACCAAACAATCAACCGTTGTCCTGGAACTGGCAGCCTGTGGGCATCCTCGAGATAAGCTGCTGGCTGAAACCAGATCCTGGACACTGATGATGTCTGCAACATCCATCAGACAATAAAATCAATTTATCTCTTTATTGTGGAGGTGGAAATACCCAGAAGGATTAGGCCTGGGAATTGCACCCCAGTCACATCTCTACTCCAAGACAGAAATGAGTCTTGTGGGCAAAAATAATGTAGCACAGCCAGAGCTGTCCAGTTTGTAACGCTAGAAGCTGTTCTGGTCTCATTAACAAGGAGGAGCAAGTGAGGACAAAGCCCAGAAGAAGTGGTGACCAGAGACATTGCATCTGGCAAACCTCAGTGAGTCGTGTAGCCCCTGAAGCTGCCGAGGAAGTGGGTAGAGAAGCGACAGTGAGTGATGCAGCAAAGGTTACCCCCAGAAACTACCCCACACCCCCTGGAATGCCTGGAGGCCGGATTTGGGCTGGTGGCCACCTCCTGGCCAGCAGCCTCCCCAGCAGATGAGCCTCCAGCCCACACACAGGATCTTTCCTCTAACTTTCCTCAGTTTAAATCTGGTTTTATACTGACAACTGGTATAAACAGGCCTGGTAGCCTGCAGTCATATCCTGGCCTTAGGATTTCTGGTGCCCCAGATACAGCTGTCGGAGGAGATTGCAGTGCCCCTGTTTATTCCCTGGTTAGCTGTAGTAAAAATGGTATGTCCATGTCTATTCAGCTATACCCTTTTCTGCTGATGATTTTTCTTGCTGGAGAAATCTAAACATGCATTTCTTATTATTCATGAGGAGTTGCTTGGTGCTGGGATAGCCTTACTGGAGTGACTGCTGGGTTAGAAAGGCAAGAGTCCCAAGGACTCTTGGCCCTGCCAGGGTTCTCCACATCCTCCACCTGGTTTTCACAGCAGGCCTCTTTTTGTTTTGTTCCTGGCTGTACAGCAGTGCTGGGGTTCACTCAGCCCTTAAAGGGCTGCTCTATCTTGCAGGGAGCAAGGCAGCAACTGCTGGGAGATAAGCAGGGCTCTGCCAGGAAATATCCTGATGGGGCTGTGGGAGCTCATCTGCCAGAGCTCACCATGCTCTACTTGGGTGAAAGGATCCTCCAGGTGCCAGAACAGCTATTGCCTCCTCCAAGCACTGCTGTTCACCAGCACCTGTATTAGGCTGAGTAACACCTGTTACAGAGGACCAGCAGAGATGCTTCACCAGTCCACAAAGTGTCTAAAGCTTTTTTTTGTCTGTGTACGCTCACAAAATTATCATACAGCACAAGAGTGAAGGGGTCAGGGTCCTGACCAGGAACTGAACCCACATTTTACAAAGTTAAGTTATTATTTGCATACAGAGTGATGGCATACAGTACCACCAGAAATGTTTACAAACTGAGTAAAACACTGTGTTTTATTTTAAATTAACTCAGCTGATAAGCAGAGGGATCTACCATTAGTAAAAATTAATTAAGTCCTTTCAGAAAGTTGTAGAATCATAGAATTGTTAGGGTTGGAAGAGACCTCAAGGATCATCCAGTTCCAGCCCCCTTGCCATGGGCAGGGACACCTCACACTAGATCAGGTTGAGGCTGAGTCATTTAGACAAAATAAGGGGAGGATGATGAAGGAGGGAGTAGCTGTTGAAACACTGAGGGCTTAAATTAGTGGGAACTAAGTAAGAATGGAAATCTGAATTTTTTCAATATCCAACTTTTCTTTAGCAAAAAAACGTAGCCTAGCCTGTGAGACACGATGAAGTAGGTCGTCAGGATTTGTGGGATTATGTTTCTGGAGCTCCTGAATCCAGAGTCAGATTTTTCAGGTCTCTGATGCTGTGACAAGGAATTACTTGAAGAAATTGCTGTACAAAACAAAACATTTCAAGGACAATGAGGTTCTAATGGGGCTTGCCTTGCTTATCTGGGGCGGGCAGACATTGCAAAAGACCTCACCACTGCTTTATTATTAGTGGGACTGCAGGAGTCAAATGCATAGGAAGAGCCTGGAAGTCTTGAAAAGCCTGTCTGCTCTTCCTGAGAGCATCACGGAGCACAGAGGTGAAGGGGCTTGCCCAGAATCAGAGAGCAGGTTAGAAGGGAAGTTGGGCAGTGAGATCAGATCCTCTCATGACCACATGTTCCTATTGCATATGCATTTAGGTAGGGAACTTTAGGGCTTTTACACATTGTGTACCTTTTTGAACTGGTAACTGCAGGCTTAAGCTTCAACTTCTAGCAGTGCCATGCTTCCCTCCCAAATGGGAGATTCTTCCTTCCACTTCTTCTTTCCCCAGCTGCACATAGCCCTGGGGCAAACCGCCAAGAAGGCAAGTTCTCCTTTGCAGCTTCCTCAGCTGAGTTACGAAAGCAATTAATTGGTTTATGTGCCTGCCTCCTGCCCCCATTTTATCTCTTGTGACTCTCTGTAGGGTGTATTTCTACCCAAATTAACAGCTAACTACATTTGCAGTGGCTTCTGGATCTGCTGACCCACCCTCCTAGCTCCAGTGTGTACATACACTGTGCTGGGGCTGTCACCACTCTTCAGTCAACACAGGTCTTTTGCAGAAGTCAGAGTCAACATGACAACGTTTCACAGAATCAGAATCACAGAGCTGTCAGGGTTGGAAGGGACAACCAAAGATCATCCAGTTCCAACCCCACTGCCACAGGCAGGGACACCTCACACTAGATCAGGTTGCACAAAGCCTCAACCAGCCTGGCCTTAAAATCTTCCAGGGGTAGGGATTCCACCACCTCCTTGGGCAACCTGTCCCAGGGTCTCACCACCCTCATGGTGAAGAACTTCTTCCTCACATCCAATCTGAATCTACCCATTTCTAATTTTGCTCCATTCTCCCTAATCCTATCACTACCTGACATCCTAAAAAGTCCCTCAACAGCTTTCCTGTAGGCCCTCTTAAGATACTGGAAGTCCACAATAAGGTCTCCTGGGAGCCATCTCTTCTCCAGACTGAACAACCCCAACTGTCTCAGTCTATGTCCACAGGAGGGGAGCTCCATCCCTCTGATCATCCACATGGCCCTTCTCTGGACACACTTCAGCAAGTCCATGGGAAGCTGAAGTAGCTGCCTTCACTGAGCATCCTGGAGGAAGCTGTCTCTGCTGGACACACTCCTTGCTGTTTTGAGCAGCTATTCCAACTTCCAGGTAGGAGCCTGTTGTCATTAATCAAAGCCATACATATGACAAGGGGCAGTAAGAAATTATTTGAGGATATTTCAAAACTGAAATTAGTTTTTAGTGCTTTCTCTTGGGATCAGCCAGTCTCTGCCCAAGCATGAAGCATTTGTTCCTCCTTTCCCCTGTGCCACCCTGGTCCCAGGAAGATCCTGGGCACTCAGTTCCCAGGGGTCCAGGAGCTAAGGATGCTCAGCTCGCCTAGCCCACTTGTGGGAGGTGGGCAGGGGTACCCACTACAGCACCTGGCACAGCATGTAGGAATCACTTGGTGGGTACCTGCCCTTCATCACACACTGCAGTCTCATGGTGATGCCTCATCCTCCAGACCCTTGCTGATACACACACAGTGAGGGAGCACGGTGGCATTACAGCCACCAGATGCATGGGGCCATCTCCTCCTCTGTCTCTGCCATCCACCTGGGTCCCTCCTTCCCTCTCTCCCTCCCATTAGCTCTGTGGGGTTCATCCCAAAGCACTCCTTCAAGGTGAAGATGACTTCCAGTAAGTCTGCAAGAATGACCCAGGAATTTTTCAGCATCCCTCATATATGGGGACCCCTCTCAAGTTCCTAGACTTGATGGAGGGGCAGCAGCTCACCTACAGGAGATTTCCTGTATGCACTTTACCATTTCATATTTCTTTCAGAACTGTTTACTCTGAATGAGAAGCTGCCACGTGCTTACTGTGCCTGAGTGTGCCTTGTCCACAGGCTACAGCTCAGAGCCCTCACAGTGCATCCATCTCATAGTCTTTGGGAAGACTATAGATAGTAAAGTGCATTACAAACTGAACAGGGTCACAACTTCCCTAACACTGGAATTACTGAATTTGTCTCCTCAAGCTTACTTCTTCGACCTTCTCCCTGTTTATAGCTAAATAGTCTTACCAAATCATTAGGGAGAGAGGGGCAACTAAGCTTTCCAAGGACAAGTTGTGAGAACAGGCAGGCGTATGTTCAGCCTCAGCTCTGTCCCTGACTCCATGTGTGGGTTTGGCCAAATCATGCACAGGTAAGATGCACATGAAGTCTGCCTCTGGCCAAAAATGATCTGATAGCCAAAGGGTATGTTGTGTGATTCCTGTGGCCTTAGGTGTTCTAGAGGAGAAGGTGTGCCCATTGGGCACTGAGGCAGGAAGGGCCCTGGGCCTGGCATGCTGCTCACCTTCCCTTCCCAGCATGGCTGGTGCAGCTGCTCAGGAATAAGAGGCTTCACAGATCTTGGGATCAACTTAAAGACATTCCCTATCTGCTGTGGTAGTTTTAGGCTATGCCTTTAAAATTTTTCACAGATCTTGAACAGAAAGTGATAAAATGTAAATATATCACTATCAGATGTAAAAGGGAAAAGAGTAATAGTTCTAACCAACCCCATTGGAAGAGATAAAGGATTTAAACTAGTTGTACAAAACAATCTTTCTCTTTTCTCACTTCTTTGCTCTGGGAGATACTGTGTTTCTGCTGGCTTCTACTTGACCTTGGCTGCATTGTTTTGGCTAAGTTCTAACATCTCTCTGCTCATTCTCTTGTTCCTTTGTGTACAGGAGGGTAAGGGGGAGGCAGGGAGAGAGAAGCGATTAGCAGCTCCCCTCATCCTTGACCGAGGGGGTCCTTGTGTTGTTCATTCATTGTAAATAGTGTAAATACTGTATATTTTGTATATATTCATTGCATTCAATTGTGGATTGTAGTTTTGCTTGTAAATACAGCTTTCATTTGCTTCCAGCTGAGCTGGTCTGGCAAATTTCATATTGGGGGGAATTTTTCAACCTACCACATCTGCTCAGACATGTCCTGCAAGCTATAAGTGAATCTGGAAGGGACTGTATGGCTGTTGAAATTGCTTACCTCTGTCTAAGAGGGTCAGACACAGGAGGGAGAAAGAAGCCTGACTGTGCTGCTGAGCAGGCAGCAGACCTGGCAGGGCAGAGAATCGTGATTTGCAGTCCCTGTTTCTGGGCTTGTTTCTGAGTTTCTCTTTGTATTTTTTCTTGTGAGCTTCTGCATTACCAAGGGAGAATTCTGCTGTTACCCGGATAAAGCCCCATGTCAGGGGCTCAGAGGGGGCCTGTGGCAGAGGGGGAAATTTTAGGTAGGTCCTCTCAATGCCCACAGAGCCATCTGAGCAGAGTCTGAGTGTCCTCCAGCCCAGCATTCTCCATTTCTACCCCAAACCCACCTGCACAGTATTCCCTCTCATGCTTTGTGACAGTATGTGCATGGACCTCTGCTTCCCGAGGGGTTAGTTACTCCCACTGGGATGACCCACTAGTGACACAGCCACCTGCACTTCAGCTCCCACCCACATCCCCGCTTTGCTCAGCCTGGGACAGCCACTCAGCGCCACATCTCAGCCTTCTAGTGCTAAAAATCACAGTAGTGAAACCAAAGGCGGTGCAGTGGCAGATGCAGAGCCGGGGCCCGGCGAGAGGCAGGGAGGGACCGGGATGTCTGTGGCCAGCAGGTGGCGCTGCCACGCTCACTGCCCGGGACAGGAAAATCAGGGAAAACGTCTCTGTTTTGTTTTGGTTTGTGGGGTTTTGTTTGGTTGTTGTATTTTCTTTTCTTTTCTTTTCTTTTCTTTTCTTTTCTTTTCTTTTTCTTTTCTTTTCTTTTCTTTTCTTTTCTTTTCTTTTCTTTTCTTTTCTTTTCTTTTCTTTTCTTTTCTTTTCTTTTCTTTTCTTTTCTTTTCTTTTCTTTTCTTTTCTTTTCTTTTCTTTTCTTTTCTTTTCTTTTCTTTTTCTTTTCTTTTCTTTTCTTTTCTTTTCTTTTCTTTTCTTTTCTTTTCTTTTCTTTTCTTTTCTTTTCTTTTCTTTTCTTTTTTCTTTTCTTTTTTTCTTTTCTTTTCTTTTCTTTTTTTCTTTTCTTTTCTTTTCTTTTCTTTTCTTTTCTTTTCTTTTCTTTTCTTTTCTTTTCTTTTCTTTTCTTTTCTTTTCTTTTCTTTTCTTTTCTTTTCTTTTCTTTTCTTTTCTTTTCTTTTCTTTTCTTTTCTTTTCTTTTTCTTTTTCTTTTCTTTTCTTTTTTCTTTTCTTTTCTTTTCTTTTCTTTTTTCTTTTCTTTTCTTTTCTTTTCTTTTCTTTTCTTTTCTTTTCTTTTCTTTTCTTTTCTTTTCTTTTCTTTTCTTTTCATTTTATTTTATTTTATTTTATTTTCTCTTTTCTTTTCTTTTCTTTTCTTTTCTTTTCTTTTCTTTTCTTTTCTTTTCTTTTATTTTATTTTATTTTATTTTATTTTATTTTTTCTTCTCTTCTCTTCTCTTCTCTTCTCTTCTCTTCTCTTCTCTTCTCTTCTCTTCTCTTCTCTTCTCTTCTCTTCTCTTCTCTTCCCTTCTCTTCCCTTCTCTTCCCTTCCCTTCCCTTCCCTTCCCTTCCCTTCCCTTCCCTTCCCTTCCCTTCCCTTCCCTTCCCTTCCCTTCCCTTCCCTTCCCTTCCCTTCCCTTCCCTTCCCTTCCCTTCCCTTCCCTTCCCTTCCCTTCCCTTCCCTTCCCTTCCCTTCCCTTCCCTTCCCTTCCCTTCCCTTCCCTTCCCTTCCCTTCCCTTCCCTTCCCTTCCCTTCCCTTCCCTTCCCTTCCCTTCCCTTCCCTTCCCTTCCCTTCCCTTCCCTTCCCTTCCCTTCCCTTTCCTTCCCTTTCCTTCCCTTTCCTTCCCTTCCCTTCCTTTCCCTTCCTTTCCTTCCCTTCCCTTTCCTTTCCTTCCCTTTCCCTTCCTTTCCCTTCCTTTCCTTTCCCTTTCCTTTCCTTTCCTTTCCTTTCCTTTCCTTTCCTTTCCTTTCCTTTCCTTTCCTTTCCTTTCCTTTCCTTTCCTTTCCTTTCCTTTCCTTTCCTTTCCTTTCCTTTCCTTCCCTTCCCTTCCTTTAAAATAAACATATAAACCATGCAAACCCTAATGAACGAGTGCTGCTCTGTTTACTTATGAAAAACAAAGGGCTGGGTGTGCAGTATGCCAAGCATCATTGCATCTTCCTAACCCGAGGAGTTGAAGGTACTCAGTGTCTTGGGTAAGGCCCCAAGAGGGCAACATATCTCTTGTGCAGCATCTCAGAGTGCCTGTGAAGTGACAAAGAATTGTGCTGGATGCTGAGCACAGCTTGCCTGCCTGCCAGCTCCTACATTTCACCCTGCATCACAGAAGCCCTGCCTGAGCAAAGCACTGCCCAGGGAAGACAGACTGTGCCTCCAAAAGCAAGTGAGTCAGCAAAATAAGGCTGACTAAGCATTTCCCTGTTAGATGCTGGACATCAAGAACAAAGCATCAATGACTCTGCATTTATTAAGCAGAACTACTGGGACGGCTACAAGCTAGAAGCCTTGAAGAACCCATATACTCTCTTTCAAATGCAACAACTAAGTTCAAGTGATAAAGATTTCAGTTCCTCCCCTCCCAGAGTGAGGTAGATTTGTCCTGGAGAAGCTTAAAACAATGTAGTCTGTCATCTCCTCTTAAATACTCCTTCTAACACGTCAAAGGGTCAAGCATGTTATGGTTCACACATACTATTTATGATTAACTGCTATCTATAGATGAACTCGTTTTTTTCTTGGCTTTATAAAAAAAGACCTTGAAAGATGAAATGGGAAACCAGCCCTGGGTTGGCTCCAGTGGGTGTTTATGACAATAACATTGATGGTACAGAAGATCAGAAGACATTTGAAATCTCAGGCTTTTAGGGGGTTTTGGTTCGGTTTGGTTTGGTTCTTGTTGTGGGTTTTTTGGGGTTTGGTTGGTTGGTTGTATTTTTGTTTGTTTGTTGTTGTTTGGGGTTTTGTTGTTGTTTTGTTTTGTTTTGTTTTGTTTTGTTTTGTTTTGTTTTGTTCTGATCTGTTCCTGGTAGGTTTGAAAGTGGTTAGAAAAGCATGGGAGAAAAAAAACAGGTTTGTGGTTGAGGCACATCATTTCCTGGTCTAGTTGCCAGCTCCATATGACCTTAAACAGATCCCTCAGAGAGAAAAGTGAGAAGGGAGTATCCATGACTTCTCTTTCTAAGCTTTTACAAGTCCAAGGTTAACTCCCTGTGACAGAAAACCCTGAGTCAGGGTCTTCCCCTGAGTTCTGGAGCCAGGTCCCACAAATACCATGGGCTTCCCTGAAGGTGGTTGTGTAGGTTCTCTTTACAGCTGATGAAGGGTGAATCATCTCACCTCTTTGGGTATAGGATAAAGTGTTCTTTGGGAGAACCTACTAAAAAGAACATTTTCAAAGAGAGGGTTTTGCCTTAGCTTAGCTTCCTAATTTTCAGATGGCTGAAGATGGCTAGCATGAGTCCTAGCCTTCATGTCCCCAGGATCTTGCCTTGGAATTAGGAATAACTATCCCTTCTGCTGTCTCATCCCTTTGTATCTTAAGATAGTCCCAGAAGGGACCAATTCCTACAGTACAGTAGGAGTCTCCAGTGGGCTTGTGTGCCTACTCATGCACACACATGGCAGAGCTCTACAGACATCTCTGGTGGCTCCTGGCTGCATGAAGTCTTTTGGTACACATCTTGTGGGATCACAAAGGTTTGGTCAGCTCTCCTCCAGGCACTGCATGAATGTGAGAATAGGTAGTTACAGTTGTTACTGTAATGGTAAGAGCACAGTGACACTAGTTTGTAGGCATGTACCTCAGCTAGATGAGATAAGATACCTTATTGTTGACTCCCACCTTGGTGGCCAGTGTTGGGCACCACATTTACTGGCAGACCATGAGCTCTCTGTGCCAGGGCTGAGAGTACCCGTGCAGGAAGCTGGCTGCTGTGAGCAGATCTGCCATAGCTGTAGACATCCCCTCAAAATAGGTAGCAAAAGGACCACAGAAAGAAACATCTCCCAAGAAAATCATAGAATCATAGAACAGTTTGGGTTAGAAGGGACATTTAAAGGTCATCTAGTCCAACTTCCCTGCAATGAGCAGGGTGGAAAAGGACTTGGGGGTACTGGTGGATGAAAAGTTGGACACGAGCCAGCAATGTGCATTTGCAGCCCAGAAGGTTGATCACATCTCAGGCTGCATGAAAAGAAGCATGTCCAACAGATCAAGAGAGGTGATTCTGCCACTCTAGTCTGGTGACACCTCACCTGGAGCACGGTGTTCAGCTCTGGGGCCCTCAACACAAGAAAGACCTGATGGAGCGAGTCCAGAGGGGTGCCACAAAAATGATCAGAGGGCAGTAACACCTATCCTATGAAGACAGACAGAGTTGGGGTTGTTCAGCTTGGATAAGATGAGGCTCTGGGGAGACCTTATATCAGTTTCTAGTACCTGAATGGTCCTGCAGGAAAGCTCAGAGGGACTGTTTACAGAGACATGTAGGACTAGGACAAGGGGAAATGGTTTAAAAGTAGAGAAGAGTACATACAGATTGGACATTAGGAAGAATTTCTTTACTATGAGGGTCATAGAACACCTGAACAGGTTTCCCTGGGAGGTGGTGGAGGCCCCATCGCTCGAGACATTCAAAGTCAGGTTTGATGGGGCTCTGAGCAACCTAATATAGTCAGGGATGTCCCTGCTTAGTGCAGGGGGGGGTTGACTAGATGACCTCTAGAGGTCCTTTCCAACCAGTGCATTCTATGATTCTGTGATTCTGTGATTCTATGATTCTGTGATCTTCAACTTGATCAGGTTGTTCAGAGCCACATTCAACCTGACTTCGAATGTTGCCAGAGATGGCGCATCAACCACCTCTCTGGGCAAGAGGTCCTACCTCTCCACAGCTCAGCTTTCACATAAACATACCCTGAAGATAAAGAAAAATAAAAGCAGCTATGACCAAATTATTATTTTAAAGACACTCTCTGGTCATTGAGGGAGAGATGGCAGTACAAATATAGAGTCACAGATCAGTCAGTTACTGTGCACAGAGACTTTATTGATGGACATGTTAAAAATATCAGGATGGCTGTGAGCCATAAATCATTTTGTGTCTAAAATGGGATTTCATTTCCTTTCCTTTTGTTTTTGTTCCAATTTTTATGAAGGGCCCTTTCCATTATTACCTACGTCAATGCTTTACAGTTCAGCTGCCATGAGGCAGGGAGGGTTTTTTATCTGCTAAGGTGCTCACAGTGACATTTTAAACGGTACGATGCAGACAGACTTGCAGGTACAGCTCTGCTTCATTGCTGCAGAATGCACTGCAGTGAGGAGCAGAAAACTCAACACATCACCTCTCCCTCCAGCTCTTCAGGGAGCTGTTCTGTCCTGGGGAAGAACAAAGGGTTAAAAATCATACTGTCCTAGAAAAGGTCGGGTTGGAAGGAGCTTCTGGAGATTACCTGGTGTGAATTTCCCTTGAAAACAGGGCCTTAGATTGAATTTTACACTCACTAAGCACTGTGTCAGGCACCCACTGCACCCTCTCCCATTTTCCTCAGAGGTTGCTCAGAGCCCATCAAAGTGTCTTTTGAACTGGGGGCATCGAAACTGGATCAGGCCTATGAATTGCATAGAGGAGTGCTGCATGGGCATGCTGCTGACTCAGATTTGGGAAGCTGCATTTCTCCTTCTCAGAAACAGTTTGGGAGGCTGATTTCAGGGGACAGGTACATAGTAATATGTGTGGATGTGTTTGGGAGCAAACGTGTTGAATAATTGATATATACTGGAGATGTCAATAATGGATAATCTGCTGGATGCCACAAGACTATTGCAAAAGAAGCAGAGGAATATAAAAGTCTTTTGCCCCAGAACTACAAATATGTTAAATGATCATCCAATGAGTTAAACATTTCCTTCAAAGCAGCCAGTTGTATTTCAGCATATAAAAGTAGTGCATTCCTCAAAATGAATGTAATAACCAGGAAGCTTCTACCAAAGGTCCCTAATTAGCTTTTGGATAGAATTTCACAGTGCAAAAATCCAAGACATTGTGTGAAGAGAGCAGGTAGATCTTCTCTAGCATAATGGTGGTACTTTGTGAGATGTGACAGCTAACTCCCTAATTAATCTTCGAAATGTCAGAGCCTGCTGGAAGTAATTGGGCCTGACAGTTCAAGGGCTAATTAACTTTAAACTTTGCATGTTCTCTTGCTTCCTCCACAGTTCTAGGGAACTTGTTTACTTTTTTATTTTTTTAAATACAATTTGTAATGTTCTAGAGTGTGTCCATATCTGCTCTTCTGAAGTTTAAGACTGAAGGTGCTAAGTTGCTCATGTGGCGTCTTCTGAATCTTCCTGGAGTATCTTGACTTCACAGGAGAAGAAAGCTGCTGTAAGCAGAGGGCTGGGCCCTGGGGAGCAGCTCACTGCAGGAGATGCTTGCTACAGCTTCCTGGGGCCTCCTATTTTCTAGGAGGTGTCAGCATTACCCAGGGGCAGGGATGAGGTTGTGTTCCTGAGGCCTGGCATCCTGTTGAGTGGAGCCAGTGTCAGCCATCATCACCTCCATCCCAGCAAGGCAGCAGAGAGCAGTTTCCCAGGGCTCATAGCACTGCAATTTCACAGCTCAACTTCATGTGAGCAGCATTATGTGTGCTACAACCTGCTGTCTCGGCAAACCTCTGCTGGCCTCCTGCATCAGGTCTCCTGGGGCTGGTGTCCCATTTGTCTTTCTCTCTCTGCAGTCTTGTTTGACCCTTGGCTGAAAAAGGATGAAGGACTTTTGCAGCAAATCCCATCCCCTGCTGCCTGTGCCCATGCTGAATGACCTTGTGGCTATTACTATAAATGCATGAAAAGCCTTTTTTCTGGTTGACAGGCTCAGTCTCTGCTAGTGCAAGGATGCAGAGCACAACTTTGTCAGAGCAGTGTGTTTGTAGACTCCTGAGCTGACCCCTGCATCTCTTTGGCTTCCAAATGGCAAATTTACAAGGATGAGTGAGGCAAAGAGCTATTTGGGAGGCATTCCCCATAGGCACACCTGCACCAGGAGCCACGGGACTGCCATCAGGCTCTCTGGCAGTAGAAGCCCAGCAGTGGAGCAGGGTCCTTCGCCAGCTGCTGACCTCTGTCAGCACTGCCTGGGTCCCTGCTGGGGCATGAGCACAGGGCAGCAGCACCCCTCCACTATCGCCTGCTCACAGGGATGGAAGTCAACAAGGGCCAAACGATTTCAGTCTCTTTTTGCCTCAGGCATAGCTGTGCTGATTACATTTGCCCTCAGTGTAAAAGAGTGTGAAGAATGGGAAGGAAAACCTATTAGACTGCAAACTATTTGGGAGGAAGAGACAGTTTCCATCTGCCCAGGTCTGAGCACAACAAAGCTGCAATTTGCATCTCTAAATGACTGAAGTTAAATCACGGCGGCAGCCATCTCCCATTTAGCCATTAGCCTCTGAGATACACAGCTCATACCTGAGCAGAAGGATCATCTGCTCTGGAGAACAGGGGCAGGAAAAGCTGTATCTGATTTCTTTGCTCTGTTTTTTAATCCTCATTTCCTCTCAGCTCAGGGATTTCTTCCAGCTGCTGTGTAACACTCTCCAGACAATATCTAATCTGTCTGTCACAGATATATCAAGATGTCCCTTGAGTGTGGTACCTAGTGATGACTGACAACTGTCATTAAGTGCTACTCCTCAAATGACAAGGCTCATTTCGTTAACAGGATTGCAGAGATTCAGCCTGCAATCTCAGAAGGGAGGGAGAAAAAAGCCATATGTTCACACAGGATTTATATAATGTCTGCTTTCACTATCCCTGTCATTTGGTATCTCAACAAAATGAAGAACGTGTGATGATACTAACCATATATTTGATATATATTTTTGTGGTTTACTTTTAAGTGCTTTGTCAAAGAAATGAAAGCTTGATCTTATTCAGGCTGTTTTCTTTGACCAAATGTTACCCAAGTCACAGTAAGTTGTCTGAGTCAAAGAAATAGAGGTGAAACATTAATGGAGAAGATGTTTGTGAAAAGCCACTACCTTAAGGTAAAGCAGTAGTGGTGGCAGAAAGCAAATACAATGAATCAGAGAGCAAATAGCAGTATGAATCCTTTCCATACAGACATTGCAATATTTCCTCTGCAATTATGGCTTTTTTTTCCTTCACACTCTTCTAGGAAAGCAATATGAAAGCACTATTATTTTCAGGTTTTCCTGGTCACCTTTCTATCCTGTGTTGAATGATGCCATGGTGACAACACTCCAACACTACCAACTGAAATCAGCCCTGCTATGAATTAAACTACTTATTTGCTAGAGAAGTCAGGGGTTCATCAGACATAGTAATCCAATGTCAGAAGTAATAAGTCTTTTGTTCAGACTAGAAAGGTTCCAGAAGTGTAAGGAAATCATCTCCGCCAGCTTCCCTTCCTCAGTATTGCAAACAAGGCACACGGTGACACAGCAGGAGCTGGCGATGCTGAAGGAGGGGGAATGACTTTGAGCAAAGAGCCCAGAGTTTCTTGCCTCTGTTTGCATGTATGAGGTATTTATCCTTGCTTCAGTCTGAAAATGCTCCACCCACTTGCCCTGGCTACTCTGCCTGGCTCCAGCAGCCAAGACAACATGGAGCCTTCTTTGTGTGAAGATGTTGGTATCGGGGCAGGATGCTTCTGGACTGAAAAAATAATTTGTTTTCCTTAGTGAGGTCCAGCTGCAATAAAAGCAGGGAGACACTCCTAAACATATAGGTGCTTCCAGCAGCTGAGATTGCTGCCCCAGGGATTTTGTAGGCTCGTTTTCTTCTTGACATTGCATGAAATACTGCCTGCATTAAAACAACATTCAAATTTGGGTTTAGCCCAATTCTTCTTCCAAATGTAGCTGTTTCTTCCCTCCCCGACACTGATGTATTGGGAGGAATTAGGGGAATGATCAGGATATCTGGGTTCCTGACTGCAAGTGTGAAGCCTGGCACACCAGTAAGTCCACCCAGATAGAGATAACCATTCTTTGAGCTGGCTGTCAACAAATCAAACAAACCATTGGTGTTTTCTCATGAGAGAAGTTTGTGTGGTCTGGAAATAACCAGGGAGAAGAGCAGCTACTTGTGGTTACACCTCTAGCAAGCACTGTGCTTGCAGGGGTCTATACCTGGGTACTGCTACTTTTTCTTTCTTCACTCTCCACCAAATCCATGACTTTTGTTGCATCTACAAGCAGAGCCAGATGATTTTCATTCTGCTTCAAAAGCTAGAGCAGAGCAGTAGCATGCAGTAGTGAGTGGAACTGATAATATTTACTCGGACCACTGCTGCCTTCTCTGTTTTATAAAGCATTGCTGGAGGACTGTAGGAATGGCAATGGACCTTCTGTTGCTGTCTCCAGAGAGAGGAATGGTTTTGCAGGCATTTACATTTTGGCAGATGGAAACCCCAGTGTCATGTGTAGTGCTGTGCACTCACTTTCTAGCAAGGCACTCAGGCACTGGGCTTTTTCCTGATGCTAACATAGATTTGTCCTTTCTCTCTCCTCTTGCACTCCAAGGACAAGCCTGAATGTATTCAAAGAAGGCTTTCTCCTCCCCAAGCCAGAAGGCATTTGTGGATGGTGCTGGGAGTCAAAGCCAGCAGTGCCTTTCTGGGTGTGAAATGTGGAGCCCAGCACTGGAGAGAAAGTCCTCATGGGTTCCTGCATGGGGGTCTCATTACAAAATTAAGTGATTACACTTTCTGCTTTGTGTGTTTAGATTTTTCAAAGGCACGAGTTCTTTCTGGTTTCAAAATGAGAAGCAGTAAACAAGCTGGAACAGAAGTGGCTTTTGAGTGTTCCTATTGTCTTTATTTCCCAGCTCCTGCATGAGGAGAGACTGCTAGATTTTGCTTTATGGGATACACAAGCTACCTGGGGCTCTCTGCTATTGCCTTTCCCCTGATGCCACTGTGTATGGATGAGGCCATCATTTCCATAATGTACAAGGAAAAGCACATTGGTACTGCAGGCACTTCCAGTGGTTAATGCTGGAAAGGCCAGGCATAGATCCCTCTTTGAGATATCACTGTGCACTAGCAGGGATTGCTTTGCTACCGTGGTTTGTTGTTTTAAGAACAGTAAAGTGTTTTGTTGCTCTAAAATTATGAAGGTTGTTTTATTCCAGTGTACTGTCCAAAATCACTTGAGCACTCTGTTCTCAGCCCAAGGCTGCTCGCTGCAGCTGGAGGGGGTATTTTTCCTTTTTTACAAATCAGCAGAGCAGGAATGCTCTGGCAGCAGGAATACTACAGTACCACATCTCAACTGAGAGGCAGCCACTTTTTAAAGTTGATCTGGCATGACATGAAGTGCTTGGGTTTTTTGGAAAAGGAACAACAGACTCTGTAGGGGGACCCACAGCCACTCAGTTTGTCTTAAGATTAAAAATTTAAGGCTAGGTTTTCTATCACTCATATGTAGCTTTTCAGGAATCAGGTATCTGATCTAAGACAGCCTCTTTGGTCAGAGGACAGATGGATTGCCAAAATATGGTTTATCCCTCCAAAGAGCTGCCACTGTGGATGGGATGATTTGCCCTCTGCTGCTGCTTTTCTTTGTCGTTCATTTGAATCTTAAGGTAAACACCCATCTTTCAGATGGCTTTGAGAAGAATCTACTTCTAAATGCTGTAGAAGACTTCTCTCTGAACTTGGAGACTGATATTTTCTCCATGAGACTATGTTGTTGAAGTGTTTTTTTTCTGAACCAGCATGCTCGCAGCAAATGTGAGACCTGGCAAGAAATTAACAGATGGAGTTTTCTTCTGGCTTGGTTTGTGGGTTTGGATGTTTTTGGGGCTTTGTTTTGTTTTTATTCCACCCCTCCCCCCAAGATCTATGCCAGTATTTTCCAATGGAGATATTTGATATGAGACAAGCTCATGTGAAAAATGGGTTGTATTGACCTCCTTAGAAAAAAGAATTCTGGTTCCCCCTAGGGAAGAGAAGGTGGTCACAGAGCTGAGAGCAGGAGGGTAAAAGAACAGGGCTCTTGGCGTTTCCTCTCCCACTTGCTAGCAAAACAAGCCTACCCAATATTTAATTTGGTAGGTTAACAAAAGAAGCTATCCCTGCAGAGCTAGAAACAAGCTTCATTATGCCACGTCTTTAAAATTGCCAACAAGTCTCTACAGGACCTAATTTAACACATTCATTTGCTCACAAAAGTGCTTGAAGAACAACAAACTTGTCCTGTACAAGGACAAAGAAACTCTCTATTCCCATACTTTGTCAAGCTGAACCAATCATAAAAGTAACTGTAGCCTTCTCTGCTTTATTTACACGTCTGTCTGATTCTGTGCAACAAGTGAGAACACCCACAAAACTTCCACGGGGCCCCAGAGTGTTTTGGACTCTTAACTTAAACATGCCAAATGCCCTTCACTAGCAGACCCCATCAAATATGCAAGTCTGCAACAACCCAAAATATCCAGAGGACCAAGTACCAGGTAACAGCACTTGCAGACAAGGCATTTTGGGAAAAATAAGCAACCAGTTTACTCATGTACAGACACATGTAGATTTTAAAAAATACATACATTTTTAAAATAAATGTTTGGTTGGTTTGTTTTTTGTTTTCTTTGTTGACTTATCTGATCAGCACTTTTCCTTGGCTTCTCCAAGAACTGCTGTTCCCTGATAGGAACACCTGGACTCTCTCAGGAGGAATTAGCTGATCAATACATAACAAGAGCATCCATCACACGTTGCTCTTACACAAATGCCCTGACAATGAGCCAAGGTAAGAGTGAGAAGAGACCATCCCTGTGGGACTTCTGACAGATGTGGTCACCTACTCTGTGGGAAAAGAGCAAGGAATGATTCAGTGTCCCTGTTCTGTAGAGCTGCAAAGTTAGGGGTTGGTCTGCAAATAGGAGTGAAAAAACAGGGCTGCAGCCAGATCTGCCACACTATGGACCTTACAAGCAGAATACATGCTGAAACATCTAAGATGGACTTAAGCTAACCATTTGAGCTTGACGTCTAGACCAGACCTCCTGAATAGCTTCCTGGTCTGTATTTAGTTGCCAGAGCAGGTGCCTAAGCCTGATCTCCATGGTCACCATGTGCATGGCCTGAGGGCTGTCTCATGCCCAAAGGGAGAGGATGTCCTCTTTCCACCACTGGCCAGTGGACATCAGCCCCATGCAGAGCACACATGGTATAGGCTTTCTGAGGACATGACAGATCCACTCACAGTCTCAGCACAGACTGATAAAACACTGAAGGTTGTGGTTAGTTGTCAAACATAAATAGCCTGGAATTAGTGATGTTCTTTGGATTAAGCTTTTGCAATAAAACCTAGTCAGTAGAAGGAAAGGAAGTGTATGAGAGTGGAGGCCAGTGGTGAGGAGACAGATACACATACTGTTAGCTGGTTTAACGCAAACAAAATATTTGGGACAAGATTACACTAATGCTGCCCAAACTATTCAGCTACTTGCTCATCAGCCTGCAAAACATCACATCAAATCTGTTAAACTAATTGGAAAATACTATTTAAATGGGAAAACCACTCTCACCTTTTTTATTTTGTCTAACAATTTCTGAGTCTATAGAGATCTTCTCTTTATCATCACTTTAAGTGCTTATTTGTACTTGCTAGCATGCAAATTCCTTTTAAGAAATCAGCTGTCTTTAGATTAGAGGGTTGAATGGAAATCTCAAATGCTAAAGAAATCAGCATTCATTTATTTGTCAACATTCCCTGATACAGTGATCCTGTGATGCATCAGTCAGATGCTCATTACCAAGAAGGAATGGGACTGCAGTCAGTGAAATGAAACTGAATCTAATGATGCATGCCAGCAGCAAAAAATAAATTAAAAAAAAATTAAAATTTGCTTTGCAAAAAAAATTTATAAGCAAACTGTTTCAATTATTTGTTCCTCCAAACCAGTACAGTGACTGGTGTCACCCACCTTTCCTCCTTGTTGCTCTTGATACAAGTTGCTACAGCAACTTGTTGTTTATTTAAGGATTCAGCTGCAGAAAAGGAAAAACAAATGTGGAAAAGCTTACTGCTTTGCATATTTTCACCTTCTACAAAATACTGCCAATGGCTAAGCAAATACAGAAAACGCACCAGTTGCTTTTGTGGGTTCTTGTGTAATTTCAGGAGGGCACACACTGCTGCCATGGCTCACCTGGCAGGGAAGTGACAGTTCAGTGCTGGTGAGAGTATGGCAAACACATGATGCTCAATTCTTCACTGATCTTTCAGCTCTGTATCTGTATTCCTACCTGGGCAGTACATGAAGACTAAGCCAAAAACAGATGTAAGAATCAGCAGGGTAGTGTTGGTAAGTGGCTGTGTTTTAACGAGCATGTTCTGCCTTAGTCCCCAAGTTTATGGATTGCTTAGCTACGTGCTCACTCCTCTTTATTGCTCTTCTCCATCTTACAGGCTGCGAGCTACTCTAACTTAATGCTCTTGCATTTCCATGTTCACACCGTTTTTCTCATATCTTTTTTAACCTGATTCATATTTGCCACATTCTAAGCTCGGATGTGATTAAGAATCACCAGATGGTATTACTGGAGATGGTTTTGCTGATCTTATTTAAACTTAAATTTCCTTCCTGAAGAAGTGTTTATGCCCAAGCAAGACATATTGCCAGTCTCAGTTGTGGAAGGTTGATGAATAAAAAATATTTTGTCTAAATGAGGTTTTTTTTTCAAAGACTGATGTGTGGATTCTGCCTGTTGATTACATCTATGCAAGCAAGCAGCCAGAAGCCTTGTAAATCCAAAATGAATCTATGGAGAAGTTTGCCTGTATTATTAAGTTTGTTGGGATCCTAAAAGCAATTGTGAAGGTTTGACACTCTTGGGAGATGGAAAGTCAAAGCAGCATGAAAGCTCTGCTGGATCACTGACAACCTACAGAAATGTACTGCTTTGAAAATCAGATCTTTATCAAAAGAGTTTGGGGCATGTATTGGCTGTGAAAGTTAAAATGGAAAAGCAGTTTTTGTTTCATCATGCTATGCACAGTAATCAGGAGTAGAACAATTGAGTCTGGTAACAGTTTTCACTCCTTTTCTTTTAGGGGGAAAAAAAACCCATACTGAATAGCTTTTTGGTTTTCAGTACTTACCTTGTTTCTCTAACGTACAGCTTTCACTTGCTTTTTCAACTGCCACTTACACACTTTCTAAAGCACAGGAAAATTAGTTTTTCACACAAAAGGGAAGAGGTGTTTCATAAATAAGGAAAAGCAGGAGTTCACTTTTACTGCAGTCATTTGTCACAGAATGGGCAGGAAAAGTGAACAAGATCTTTGTTTGGTGGCATTTTTAATACTCTTGAAAATACTCTGTAATATTCTCTGTAACCAGCCTCAGTTTAAGAACTGCCTCTTGCTGCATCTACAAAGAAATCTGCAGCAGTGAACTAGAAAGGATACACGTTACAGGCCATATTACAGCATGAAGAAAAAGAGATCTAGGCATGTTCTTTTCCAGGCTTTCACTTCCTCTTAGTATTCTCTACCAACAAGCCTTTAACCGTCAGCTCCCTCACTGTGTCCTCGGTGTCCTATATATGGAACCTTCTGGAAAGTGAAAGATTTTTCAGACTCTCATGGATGCAACTCTCACCTGGGTAATGGGGTTCTGCCCATACAGTTTAATAGCAGCTGGACTGGGCCTTGAGGACCTGACACTGCAGACTCCAGAACAACTGCTGTGATCACTGAGTAGCCTCATTTAGTAGAACAGCCAGCCCATAACCTTCTCACCTCTCTCAGGAGAGCACCGAGGAGTTTTAAGTGATGCTATAATTGTAAAGCTTCCAAAGTTACTTCATAATTTTGAAAACTGAGCTAACTAAGTGACAATAGCAAGTTTTATGCTGCAAAGGAAACAAAAGAAGAACATTTTCTTGCCTCCGGGTAATTATTATTTAAGCCTTGATCCTGCCAAAGTTTATGCACCTGCTTAAGTATGTAACTAGTTCTGCCTGCTCTTACCTCATTCAGCCTGTGCTCACTGACTACAGCCACATCGCTACCACTTCCCTGCAGAAGGTCCTGCATAAATGTCTGCAGCATCCCTGGCATTGGATCTCAGCACCCTGGAGCATGAACAATGCCAAGGTCTGAATGGGTTGGTAGAGGACAGCTACAAATCATGGTCAGCTTTCCTGATAAGTGGTGTGTGGAGCAGAAAACACCGTGTTGGTGGGGAGAAGTGGAAGAGATTGGAGAAAGATTCACCATGTTTATCTTCAGCTGTATAAAACTTAAGCATCTAGTCTAAACTAATTGTACAGGGTGTTTTAATAGTCAGTAGAGTGAAGTTAAGTGTCTCATCTAAGAGATCAAAGTGCTGGATGTACCTTGCTCCACTGATGACAGATGGAGGCTGGACAATTAGCTTAGATAAGATATACAATATTTATAGAGGACTAAATTTAGGTGAGTTGAATCACACAATTAGTGTCTGATAAAGGGAATCTGAAAATGTGGCATATGTTTTTGCACATAGACAAATATTGACACTATGCTTCTCATTCATTTGTTGTGCCTGCAGCTGGCACCCAAGACAGCAGTCCAATGCCAATGACAGTGAGTAATGAGACTGATGTCTGACAAATTCCTCTTCCATTTAGCTTGACACTAAAATAGTTTTGACAAATTAATAGAACTAAAATTAATAAACATGAATAAATCTCTTCAATGGCAACTACACATATATAGAACAAACTCGAATGCGGTAAAACACGTCCACTCAGTCTTTCAGACTCTGTTGCTCTCTTACTGACAGTAAAGCAATTAGATGATTTTTAGTTCTGGCTATTTTGGGAGCAGTTGCCTATACTACACAGACACCTATTACTGTTTTCATAGGCTTTGGGACTGGAACAAGAAAGGGAGGCTAGAATTAAATCAGGTCCTGTTGGGTTTTATGATCATGATGAGTGAAAGTGAAAATAGAGAAAAAAATCAATCTCAACACTGGCAGCATTCAGAACCCAAGTGACTGTGAGCTTAGCACTAACATGGAATTCAAGCTCCTATTAATTTGCCCAGTCCCTCTCTCACCTTATTGTAAACCTTGAATCATTTGGATTACGTCAATGGAACCAGACTCATATAAAATTAATGTAAGATCTCAATGCAGCCCAAAGTCTCTGTTAAAAAAAATAATCCTATATGCAAGGGTCCATTCCCCAGAGCTATTTTTTTCTGTATTTTCCCCTTTAAATCTGAAAGAAAGGGGTCTTTTCAGCAAAACAAAAAGCAGTTATTCAGTGTTTCATATACTGACAACATTCATCCTCAGGAAGTCTTTGTTGATTGTGCCTTGCATGTATAGTAATAAAGTAAAAGCAACACAAAACTGTGCTGTCTCCATATCCTATAGATAACATGAGACTATTGTCCTCTTATATTTAAACAATACGCCCCTGCTCATGGAGAGTCTCCCCAACAACAGTAACCAGTTACCAGAGGTCAAGCAATCTCTTCAGCCAATTAAAAATAGCATTCGTAGACACTGCCTCATTCAGATATTGTTTCTGGTTTGGAGCCTAATGAGTGATAGAAAATAAGTCAGATGAAATGTTATATTACATTGGCGTAACGTATGTAAACAACAATTATCTTCTCAGCACAACTTTTGTTTCAGTTCAAGTAGCATAGAATCAGATTTGAGTGCAATCTATCTGAGTGCTACAGTTCATTAAAAAAAATGTTCAGAGAATTAATACACGTGTATATACAGATTTAAAGCCTATATAAACATATTACAAGAAGGATATGGACATGCTGGAATGTGTCCAGAGAAGGGCCACGAGGATAATCAGAGGGCTGGAGCACCTCTCCTATGAGGACAGACTGAAAGAGTTGGGGCTGTTCAGTCTGGAGAAGAGAAGGCTCCCAGGAGACCTTATTGTGGACTTCCAGCATTGGAAAGGGGCCTGAAGGAAAGCTGGTGAAGGACTTTTTAGGATGTCAGGTAGTGAAAGGACTAGGGGGAATAGAGCAAAAATAGAAATGGGTAGATTCAGATTGGATGTTAGGAAGAAATTCTTCACCATGAGGGTGATGAGACACTGGAACAGGTTGCCCAGGGAGGTGATAGAAGCCCCATCCCTGAAGGATTTTAATGCCAGGCTGGATGTAGCTCTGGGCAACCTGATCTAGTGTGAGGTGTCCCTGCCCATGGCAGGGGAGTTGGAACTGGATGACCCCTGAGGTCCCTTCCAACCCTAACAATTCTATGATTCTATATGTATACATGCATATGTATATAAGTAAGAGCCTTAAATTAAAGACATATGAAGATCCTTAAATGAAAAAACTGAAGAATTCTAAAGTCATGTAGACAAGAGTCAGGAAAATCAAATGTGCAATAATGATTTTTACTTCAATTTAGTATTTCTAGTACTAATTTTATAAATAGTAAATATGAGCTACTAATGTTTAGCTGCTTGCTGGAGACCCGTACAGTAAAAAAAAAAAAAAAAAAAAAAAAAAAGAATGTAGCCTCCTGATAATGTAAAAAATAACCTGCTGTAGTCAGCAGGACAGAGGAATGATAAAACACAGTCAGTACTCCAAGGTCCCCGCTGAGTTTGGCTCTGCACAGCTGATAGGCTACACTCAGCCTTGGGCTGCACCAGTTTCTGTAAGGCATAAATGAAGGCTGGGATCCTGGTGGCACCTACAAGCAATTTGAGCTTTAGCTGCTCAAATTGTGTTTAACAGTTTCATGAAGCCATATTCCTTATACATCAGACTGAGAGTAATTTCTGGTGCTCTTTCACTGTCCTCTCTTAGACTTTTACTATGTATTTTTCTTTAGTTATTTTCTAGATGGCTTCTTTTGCAATGCTGAGTTTTGCAACTGCCATTCCCCAAAATGCTTGTTCTTTTTTCTGCTGGGCTGTCATTTAATTTGATATGGCACTTTTGGGGATCTTTGACCTCCCTCTTCTCCAGCAAATTTTAATAATTTTGCCACCATAATCCTTACAACCAGTTGCATAGGACTTTTTAATTTCCACATATTTGATTTCCTGATATAAGGATCATTTTACTGCTATGTTTTGAAAATTCTTTGATAAATTTGTTTCACGTTCAGAGCCTGAGCAGTATTTCAATGTTCCCCTCAGTTCCTCTTTGTCAGGAAGTTGATATACAGAAGGGATACTTCTCTGCTAAAACTTCTTCTTCCTAGTTTTTGTCCATTATAAAATAACAATATTCTTCCAATTGTTTTCAGGGTTATTTTTCTGTAAGGACTGAAAAGATATATCTGTTAATTCCTAGAGGTATAGATAGTCAAACCACCTCAAGAATGCTAGTGATTTGTGCACTCTCTAGAACAGGCCTGAGGACTTTTACTTATTTGTGTTATTCCTTTCCTTCTCCTTACTCCACCTTTGTACCCTCCTCTATCAGTCTTCACCTCTGCCCTTAGGAGTTCCCTGACTTAACTGATGGCATCGGTAACTTTAACACCATTATGTCATATCTCTGCTACACCCATCAGAATGGCCTTGTTCAGCTGTATCAGGAATAACCTCTGTCACTTGGTATCATTTGGTTCTCTCCTTTTGCCTGGTATTTGTATACAGGTAATGCAAATGTGAGAGGGGAAAATAAGTACTTAAAGCACGTTGGGATGTTCAGGAGCACAATGTAAGTTGTTTTAAATAGCTGTGCACTTCCACCTTCCAGCAAGATCTGTCTTACAGTAACTTAAAAAGTAGATAAATAAACTATGATTCTGGTCAGCAATGTGTATGATAAACTCTACAAAACCTCGGAGGTCCTTTTGTTGCCTTCTTGCTGTTTCTGAGACAGGTGAGGACTGCTAAATGCTATCCCCAGAAGCCTTCTGGCACTAAATGAGAGGCCAGTAGGACCCACATGCTGGTCTGGCTTGGCACAGGAGCAGCAAACAGGCAAAAAAATGAATCTTCTTCTAATGGGAAAGGACTTGGTTTATAGAATAATAGAATCATATAAATATTTTGGTTGGAAAAGACCTCTAAGATCATCAAGTTCTACCATCATTTAGTCTCCAAAAAATACCTGAAAACACAAAATCTGAGGTTCTTCCTGTGGCCCCCGTTAGAAACTGACAGTGCATAGAAGTGGACAGCAGGCAGCAAGTATGCTGCAGGATCCAGCCCTCATTTCCAGTGTAACTTTTTGTCTGAACACTCCCTTGCAAGGTGCCTGAATTCAACAGGACTGAGTCACACAAAGTTAAATGCAAACTTGGCTCTATATGAGTTAACAAAAATGTCCACGTGTTTCTACAGAGGTATTAAAAGTATCCTGTTGACTAACTCAGTGTGTTTCTTGCTGCCCTGGATATCTTGCCTCTGTGGCTGCCAGAGAGGGAAAGAATCCTGATCTGTCTCACAGCCAAACCTTGGAGAATTAAACCTTTTGTCTCAGGAGCCTTTCACTTTCTCAGGCGGCCCTGAAAATCTGGAGAGAAATCAGAAATGATGGATGTTTTTATCTTAAAAGAAATTTCATCATGATGTGTTCTGTCTCCTGAAGACACTTCACAGCCTGCCTCAAACGGAAAATGTTGGAGTGCTGTAAGGGGCTGAAAGCTTTTAATGTCAACCTGTGAGTGTAAGTTTGATGTGGTCTCCAACCCCAGCAATAACAACCATCGGAAGACAGTGCTGCTCTTTTGAAAAATGGCAATTGGTCTTACATGTTATTGATGGGTTATTCTGCCATTTAGGCTATAAAGGACATGAAGTTTTGTGCTTCGGGGCATAAACCAGCCTCTCTGATAGCCTTGGCAGCAGTGGAAACTTAGCAAATAAGAAGATTATAGCATGATTGTCCATTGTGGAGGTTTGTGTGTCTTTCTCTGAAGCATTTCATGCTGGCCTCTGCTGGAGACAGGATATGACATTGGCTAGACTACTAATCTGATTTAGAATAACAGAGCTTTTATTCCTATTAAGCACGTCTCAGTACAGAGTCAGGTTTCAACTAGTACTGATGGCCACGGAACACTAAAACCACAGCCCAATCTACTCGTAGATACAGGCACAATTCTTCTCTAAGGGAATGCTGCTTGGCAAAACTCTACTTACTTACTTACTTTTGTCATATTTTTCAAATGAGGAGCAAAATATCAGTTGTATACTTCGTCATTTTCCTACATCGATTGCCAGAGTAATGATGATGAATGATTTTGTACCCAGACAGCTAAATTCACATGACAGTTTTGAAAGGGAGATTTAATGGAAATAATATTTGAGCATCTGAGTACAGGATTAGGTCCTGAAAGCAGAATAGCCTTTTTAGCTCTCTGTGTTGTTAGCACTTCTCTTAAAAAGCACTGCCCTTTTTGCTTGGTCCTTGAATGTGGGAAAGATTTGTTTTCAGATGTGAATGCTTGTAGCACTTCCTTGGGGTTTATCTGAAAGCAGATTCCAGACTCAGCATGCAGTTACACTTTTTCAGGGTCTCTTGCTCCAGATGACTACTGCTGACCACAGCTCTCATTTCCTCTCTGAGCAAAATGAATGCTATCAAAACAGCCTTTCTTAATACATGCCAAAAAGAAAAGATCTTTTTCAGTTCTATATTTGACCACGCCGGATTTCAAATACATGACCTCACTGCTACCAAATTGGTGGGTTTTACCCCTGTTGTCATACATAGTACAACTTCTACCAGGATCATCATGCAGCACCTTTTTGTATTTATTTGCCCAATCTAAAATGCTATGCAGCATCTACCAGCTGTGCTGGATCCTCCACTTTTTTGTGTTGGGTCATCATAGGTGAAAGCCAGAGTAAAAAATCATGCAAGTGTGATATAAATGTCAACTGTTGAGTAAATCCAGCACTATGAAGCTTTGAGGATGGAAACTGGCATGTGCTTGTACACTGCTATGCCTAATACAGTGGCCTTCTGGCCTGCAGTTATAACTGTGGATTCAAATATGTGCTACTACTACTACTACTAATGATAAAAAAGCTATTTTTTCATGTCGCCTCTTGAACAGCACAGCTGTGTGTCAGAGAGGAACTGATCTTCATCTATGCAACACTTGGCAGAAAAGCTGACCAACTTAAGTGAATACACAAAGTAGTAAGGGCAGTCCTCTCTTTCCTTCTGTACTCCAACATGAAACGCATGATCCTTCACTTTAAGGGACTTTTATACTAGAGGCAAAAAAAAGCAAAAAAATGACAGAATCATACTGTCTTCTTTCTTACAGTTCTGTCCTACGGATGTATTTATCTGTATGTGCCACAGATGAGCTCATCCATCTAAATAATTTCAGAGAGTCTTCTTCAATGCAGTGGATGCACCCTGCTGCTGCCTGCTTGCCTTGCTGACCCCTCATTCAGTTTGCCTGCACTTGTTTTTGTCTTTGCTTGCTTGACTTGATTGGGCACATGGACTTCCTGATGCTCAAGCTAAGGGTATTTCTACATAACCTTTGGCAATTCACCCCATGAACTGTAAACTATTGTAAAGACCCTGCCTGCTTGTAGCAGAAGAGGTGGAAAGGGTCCATGCACCTCAGCTGTCATGGCACCACCAAGGACATAATTTTGAGTTGCCACCAATTTCAGTTTACATAAGGAGACGGTTATGAGCTGCAGTGTCTGAAAAGCAGGCAATGGTACCTATTGTCTTGCCTGTACTACGAGACTGTTACAAGGAAAGGTATGGGCAGAACTCCTCCTAGATTAAACTGAGATCATCTTGAGGCACCAGTATAGGGCTGCTGTCTGCATAGAGTGAAGGTTTGGTCTGCAGGGTGGCCTTGGAGTAGATCTCAAGAGCCTGTTTAAACTTAAGCTGTTTTATGAAAGGGGTTTTTATTTTTTTTCAGGGAAAAGCCCACATTAATCACATTCTAAGTATAAACTCTATTCAGCAAGATCTATTTATAGTGCTTCAGTCTGTCGCTGATTTAACCAGAAAGTCATGCATACCCAGGAATGCATATTATTTGGGATGGAGAGATATCTTCAAGTCCTATCCTTTGGACCCTCATCTGTAAGTATTATTATTTAGATGATTTATGAAAATAAAAATTAAAAAAACAGAGAAACCCTTGTGTTTTCTCTGTCCTTCAAGGATACACAGCCAGAGAAAAAGTAAGCGATGCTTCAACAATGTGCTATTACTCCCACAAACACGAGCTTTTTTATTCTCTTAGTAGCTAGAAGACCTGGCTACGATCAAAGTTAATGATACAAAGTACTGCAAAAGCATTTATCAGGGGAAAGTCACAGCCATGGCATCATTCATGTTGGAAGGGACCTGTGGAGGTCATCTGGTCCAATAGCTTACTCAAGCAAGGTCAGCCAGTGCAGGTTGTCCCTGACCTTATCCAGTTGGGGTTTGGATATCATCCAGACACAGGCTTCGTAGCCTCTCTGGGCAACCTGTGCCAGTATTGGTTACCCTCACAGTAAAAAAAAATCTTTTCTCATGCTCAGATTGAATTTATTAATTCTCGTCTTGTTCTCATTGTTTAATCTGTCAGAGGGCACCACTGAAAAGAGCCTGGTTCACTCTTATGCCTTTCCTCAGACTTACACTGATGAGATCCCTCTGAGAGAGAATCACAGTATCACTGTGGTTAGCAAAGACCTTTGAGATAATCAACTCCAAGCATTATCTAGCTCTACCAGGACCACTACTGCACCATGTCCTTGAATACCATATCTAGATGGCTTTTAAATAGATCCAGGGATGGCAATTCAAACACTTCCCTGGGCAGCCTGTCCCAGTCTTTGGTATAGAAGCTTTTCCTAGTCTGCAACCTAAACCTCCCCTGTTAAAAGTTGATGCTATTTCCTCTTGTCCTTTCAGTAGTGACTTGTGAGAAGAGACCAACACACACCTCTCTACAACTGCCTTTCAGGGAGTTGTAATAAGCAATGTTTCCCCTCGGCCTCCTTTTCTTCAGACTAACCCCAGCTCCCTCAGATGCTCCTCAGAAGATTTATTCTCTAGACCCTTCACCGGATTTGTTGCCTTTCTTTGGACTGACACCAGAACCCCAGTGTCTCTTACACTGCAGCAGTACTGAACACAGTACTGAAGATGTGGCCTCACCAGTGCTGAGTACAGTGGGACAATCACCCTTCTAGTCCTGCTGGCCACACTATTTCTGATGCAGGCCAAGATGCTGTTTGACCTTCGTGGCCACTCATACACACTGTGAGCCAAACAGCTGCAGCTCTCAGCCTCTCCTCCTGCCTCCCAAAAAAATGTACCATCTAAGCAAACTAGGCTGACAAGGGAGGGAGTGATATGCCTGAAGTCACACAATGTGTGACAGCACAGGATCCTCATAGAGGATCCTCATGGAGGCCCCACAATGTGTTGGGCCACCTCTGCTGGCCTCCAACTCTTCTCCCAGGCAACAAGGAGGGCTGCTTGCTGTCAGATCTGCCTTCCGAAGCCAGTAGCTTTGTGCTATTTTGGAATAGAGTATAAAGAAAAGAATTATAAGCTCTGCAATTGCCAGTGTCATGCCAGGGATTGCCTTTGCAAGTCCTAAAGAGGAAAGGCAGCCTTGAACTTTTACTATTAAAGGCGACAACTCTTGTCTTAATTTCCTGTGGTTTTACATGAGATCTGTCCCTGAAGGAACCAGGCTGCATCTGTCGCAAGCTCCATCTGTCTGATTTTTCTTTCTTTTTTTTTTCTTGGACAGTTTTACAGTATGAGCATATGAATGTGTTTTTACACACACCTCTCAAAAGGCCTACACATTTCTTCAGGTAGCTTTTTTGTAGGATTTTCTTGTGGCTTTGAGGTGGGATACATTTTTCACCAGGTACAGTCTTTTTTGTTTAACGCTGGTATCCTGGAGCAGCCTTGAATAAGGAATTAAATGCCCACTACAACACACCATTTCAGATAGCAGGGATCCATAACAAACATGAAGCTTTTCAGGGAGCAGGACAACTTCTGAAGGGAGCATTTTACATGCTAACTGTTCTTTCTCCGGCTGCTTCCATGTTGGAAGTTATAATGACCTGATGATCTTAAAAAGTCTTTTCCAACTGAAACGATTCTATGATTCTGTAATTTTCACTGTGAATCTTACAGGAGCTTTCTTAAGTAAAACTAGTTCAGAAAAAAGTTAAAAAGAAAAAAAAAAGAAACACAAGAACCTTGGTATTTCAAATGCTAGAAAATAATGTAAGAAATGAGAAAGACAGAGAAATGGTGTGCAGGCCTGGATTTATGGATCTAGGGCACAAGAAAAAACGTTTTGATTTGTGGTTGTCGTTTCTTGGTTGTTGGGGGTTGTTTTCTTTGTTTTGGGGTGGGGTGGGGGTTTTTTTGTTTGTTTTCTTGGAAGCTGTCCAAGTGTACAGCATAGGCCTGTGCTCTGGGAATGGGATCCATGAAGAAGGGGCTCCACGGGAATCCCCAAAAGCCCTGTAGAAACTGCAGACGTCCTTGGGAAAACGACACCTTATGCGGTATTTACGCGGGTGGTGGCTGGGGGTTCCCTGCTGCCAGGGCGCTGAAACGGCGGCCAGGCCCCCGTGGTGTCCCGGGGACCACACGGTGCGCGCAAGCCACGGCAAGGAGAGCGTGGGGCGGCACGAGGGGCCTCGGGGAAAGCGAGAGTTCCCGGTGCTCAGCGGAGAGAGGCCCCGCACCACGGCGAGCCGCTTCCCACCGTAGCAACCGTTGCTGAGGAGCGGAGGCGGGGCTGCGGCACGGCGCGGCCGGACCGTGCTGGCGCCGCCCCGCTCCCCTCGGCAGCCTACAAGCCCCATGGTGCCGCGCGGGGTGGCGGTGCGTGACGCGGCGGGAGCGGGGAAGGCGGAGGCGGGGGTCTGTCTCTCCCTGCCGTGTCCCCTTTCTCGGCTCGGCAGACGCCATGTTGGTTTGAGCCGAAGATGACAGGGGGCGGCTGCGGGCGACGATCGCGTTGAGGACTGGCAGCTCCGGCTCGCAGCGGGGCGAAGCAGCACGGCTAGCAGGGAGGTGGGGCGCCCGGAGCCGCCGGACGACGACGCGAGGGAGGGCGGGCGGGCTGAAGAGGCGGCGGCGATGCGAGCGGAGACCTGAGGCTGCGGGAGGCGGCCGCCGTTGAACGCCCCCCGGCCCCCGCCGAGTGCTGTCGCCGCCGGAGCGCCACGGGGGAGGGCTTTCCCCTCCGGCCACCCCTCAGGCAGCTCTCCCCGGCCCGTCGCCCTGCCAGACCCTGTTGAATGTCGCACATCGCCTAGAGGGGATCCGAAGCCCGGCGTCCTGACCCCGACCGCGAGCCCACCCCGACCCTCCCGTCTTCCTGCCCCGCCGCCGAGGGCAGGACCGAGGTCCTGCCTGCCTGCGCTGACTGAGGAGGTGACTTGGACGCACCATTATCCCGTGAATCATCCCATCGTCATTTGTTAAGACTGGGAGAGAAGGAAGAGGGAGAGAGGGGGGAAAAGCCCGCACGCAGCTCATGTGGCAGTGTAGTCCTGCCTGGTCTACCTGGCACCGCTGGTGCTGCTGCTGCCGCCGCTGCTGACAGGAATCTGCTGCCATCTCTGGTCTCCCGCTGGCTGCTCTGGTACAGCCCCGGCACCGCTTGTCCCTGGATATTTCTCCTCAGCCGGCCGTCTTTCCGCTGCACATCGGGCACCTCTTCTTCGTAGGAGACGTGGAAGTTGCTGCCTCCGACATTGACACTGGTTTTGCTTCGTGAAGATCTCCGTCGGGCTCTTCTTGGTGCTTTTTTTAATTTTTTTTTTTTTAAGTTGATTTTAAGCCTTTTAGGGTAACATCAAGATGTCCAGCAGCGTTCCAGCTGATATGGTAAGTCTCATACTCCTTATTTGAAAGGATTATGTTTAACGTTTATTTCGACCTGTTTTGCCAGAGACGATGGAAAGAGGTGGGGTGTGGGAACAAACGAACAAACAAAAAGTCATAGTTACATGTTTAGGGAGTAAAAAGTTCCCAGTTCATACCCCGTTACCCCGCACAAAACTAGAATGCTCCTTCTGCTTTGCTTTTGGTAGCTACGTGGGAAATCTGCAGCGTCGCCTTCTGTGTAGCAAGGCAAGGGGGGATGTCTGCTTTCTGTTACCTATGGCATTTAATATCTGACTGCTCTGCATTATTTCGTGTAGCACTGCTCTTCAGCTCTGCCGAGTATTTCTGGGGGGAAGAGAAAGGAGAAGTGGAACGTTCAGAATGGTTTAAGTGACCAGTTTCTCTCTTTTTTTTCTTCTATCTGAACTGAAATTTAGTCTCAGCTTTCTTCCTTTTTCTTTAAAACTTCGCTTGTTTCTTGCCGATGCTTTGCTTTCCCGTGTTGATAGGAAGTTAATTTCATCACTCGCTCCTGGATCAAGAGCGAGAGAGAAATTCTCATGCTTTTATTTACATAGCGAGGTCCTTTGTGCACTAGCTGCAATCTGGACATTTTTCAAGGGCACTCCTTGTACTTCTTATGGCGGACTGTACTTCAGCCTTTATTGGATACTCGTCTCGGTACATTTAAAATAGGAAGTTATAGCAAGGCATGAGGAGGGAGGGTGAATCGGGTCTGCTAGATAGTCTTTTCTGTCCAGCACGACTTTCCCTATTTGTCTATATTTCCATAAATCACTTAACTGGGAGGGGAAAAAAGTTGTGGCTGCAGTTTAGTGTATTAGTTCTTTGTTCTTACGGCAGAATATTTTCGTGTATCTGTTCGTATTTAAAGGTACTTTTATTCCATAAACAGTAGACTTGTCCATGTATTTCTGTATTTCAAGATGAAGTTCTGTTTGAGAGTAAAACCTGTAGTGATAGCAATAAAAACGAGTAGCACTTTTTTCAGCCATCAATATTACAATTAATGGTGCATATGTATGACGAAAGGGCTATTGAAATAATGGTATCCTTTAGTTGCTTGCTTTCAGTGTTTCCTTCATGGCTTTCGTACTGCAGTTGAAACAAGTGAATTCTGCACAAAAAGCAGAAACAGCAAGGATTATTGGTTTGTTTTTTTTTTTTTCCCCTCCCTCCACCTTTCTCGAATACTGTGAATAAAATTTGCCCCCTGGACAAGAAAGGGGAAATACCTCTGACTTTAAACCCTTTCTGCAATCAGTTTTCATATATTTCTTTTTAGGACCTCTCTGTCTGAACCCCCTTACCACTCTCACGTGTCTGCCTGGCATTATATATATCACAGAAATCCTTGTCTGAGCTGTGGAGGGTTAGATGCAAATCTCTTAGTGCCGCTTTATAAATTGCCTGGAGGAGTCCTTTGAGGGTGACATGAAGCAGTATTCTTCCCCCTCATCCTGGGCAGAGTCCACCTCCACAATTCCTTCTAGGTCCTGCCTGCCAGAGGGGCATGATGCTGCCACTAGGTTTGTAAAGTTTGACATTTGACATTTTATACAAAATATAGGCATTTTAACATGGGTAAAATACAATTTTATTTCTATGGAATCTGTTTCCTTCTCTTGTTATGATTTAAGAATACCACTGACAGAGATAACTAGGCCTAGTGATGCTCTGTTTCTTCAAATCAGGAAGAAGCTTGTTATACATCGTGGTGTTTAAATACTGAGTCATTACAAAAGCATTTCAATGAAGATATTACCAATGTTGCTATTATTGAACTATATATATAGATATATTTTAGTCTCTTAGAATGGTTTTGTTGAGTTTCTGCATTATTAGCTGCAGTTTCTCTCTGAAAGTTTCAAGTGTGTTTTAGCAACACAGTGTAAACACAGATAATAAATATTACTTTGTAAAAAGAGCATTTGAAAACTCATTTTGGGTCTTCTTTTGACGCTGTCCTCCTTATTTCAAAGGAGATTGTTCAGGAAAGAAAACGGGATTTTTTTTTTTTATAGCTTTTTAAAGAGGAGCACTTACTAGGCTGTCACCTTTTTTTTGCATATGTTTCTATTTAGTGTAGGATTTTGCAGTTTGCATTTCTCTTATCCGCCCACTGTGCAATTTGCATTTACAAAAAAAAATTATTTTCCCTTCCTGTAGCAGTTGGCATCAATGTGATGGCATGTCATGTTACAAAGACTCTATCACACTTTAGTAAATCTGCTATGAATTACTTAAGTGTTATAATAATTATGTTTCAAACTGTTTATGTGAGATTCATGAACTAACCTTCTCATCATCATCATCAAACAATTATAATTGCTACTTCTTACAAATGTGTTAATTTGTCTTCCTGTCCCACCTTTGAGAAGGATCTAAATTCATAGTAAATGTAGCTAAATTCATAGTAAATTTTCAAATCTTTAGAAAGTATGTAGGCATAATTTGATCAGGCTTCCTTTTCTCTGACATTTAGTTGATTTCCTTCCAGAATTACAGCAAATTTTACCAGCTAACCATTTAAGCATAACTTCTTAAATAATTAATGCAATACTTTATCATTTACATTCCACTAATAAATTGTATAGTGACACACCGCATTCCAGGTATTTTAAGTTTGTGGTGCATTATTCCTCAGCAATGTGTGCTGCTTACAGGTTAAAACTGCCCTTCTGGAATGAAACCTGCTAATACTGACTTCTCTACTTGAGTAGCTTCATTACCTTAATTGGGACTAAACATGTATGAGGCTGTGCTTGAAAACTACTGTTTATATAGAGCCTAATTTTATTTATTTTTTCACCGATGATTGTAGTGGCAAGAGGGCATCTCTGAATATGTTCCGTAATTTAATCAGGTAATTGATCAGTTTTGCCATTTGGTAGCAGCTAGGGCTTGTGTATTGCAGGGCTGCTTGTAAGTTGTGTTTGTTTTATAATAATGAAGAAGCATGAGGTAGTTTGTGGACTTGTGAAGTAAATCACACTGTTTTTTTGAGTGGACCAAACGAAATTGGATTGGTAGCTGTAGCTGAGTATTTTAAACTGAGCTCTGAAAAACCTATACTTAGTCCAGAAGTTATTACTCGGTAAAATAATCCCCTTTGTTTCAGTGAAGCTATCAAAAGAATCTGTGTGGCTGCCTCTGTATTCTGTGTGCCTCTGGTATTCTCTTTAGAGATAAAATTCTTCAGGGATCTTAGAAATTCAGAGTAAGGGACCTGTGTGACTGAAAACTGTAACTGTGTCCACTGTTCCTGTATTGGCTTGTTCTGTGTAGATACAAAAAGGCTCTGCCAGTGCTTTTTTTCCCAGGCAGTTCTTTGCATGCCCTCTAGGATATCAGATTATTTTTCTGTCTGAGTAGTAATGGAGAATGATGCTTTTGGCCCATGATGGTTTTGTTTGTTTGGGTGTTTTCTGCATTTGATAAACAGCAGAAGACTGAAATCTATCAAGCACTTAAAACTGAAAATCATTCCATTATTACGTACAGCTACTGAATCCATATTGTATACTTAAGAAATGTAGGCAGTATGGGAAAAACTGTTGTTAAAAACCCAGAATTTTTGGTGTGATACATTTGCAGACATGAGAGAGGATGGAGGCCGTGGTCTAAAACACTGATATATATGGACAGTGTTAGAATGAGGCAATAGGGTAGAAGAAGATGGACAAGTAGAAACCCTGCTCAGTTCGTGTCTTGGTGTCAACATTAGGACATGTGTGTCTGTGCCTGTGCTCCTTTTTGGGAAATTTAGTATAGAATGGTGATGAATAGCTTAATGTATACAGGGACTTCCTTTTAAATACAAATTAATGAAGGTTAACGGGAGAAGGATGGATGTGTAACTGATGCTACATTAGTAGTGGAATCTTGGCAACCAGGAATAGGGTTCAGACAGGAGGGACTAAGAGGAGCAGCTGATTGTGAGGCAGTTGAGTTTTCTTGCCTGTTATTCAGTCTAAACAGTTATTTCATTTAAGAATAATTGCAGTATCATTATAGTGATTGGAACAAAGAATGAAAATACTTGTTCACTCATAGAATTTTAATGTATTAGAACAAAATGTAAGTTATGCATTTTTGTTCTAATTTATTTTAACTACTTTCCCTTTTGCCTTCAAGTAGATACTTTTTCTTGGTTTTGAAAACTATTGTATCCCCAAAGTAGCCTTTGTACATATAGTGGTAAGTTAGGCCCTTACGCTTTGGGTTTTTTTAATAATAAAGATCTAATAATTTCTCTGTGTTTTTGTACTCCCTATGTTGAAAGTTGTAATTTATTACATTCTAAGATAAAAATAGCTCATTGGGTTTTTCTGTATGGATATTTTTTCCTTTTTTGATTTTTTTCAGTATTGTTTGCTGATTGTAGCAGTTAAAAGTATCCTATTCTTTGTCATAATCAGTATTTTGTTTTGGGTTTTTTGCCTCCTTTTGGAGAAGAAATTGATGGGGTCTGTTACAAAAAGAATGTGAAGAATCTCCGTGCTGACTCCTTAAATACTGAGCTGTCTTTTGTAGCATATTGAAGTTTCATGTATGGAGATGAAGAATCTGTTTCTTTATCTGCAGCAGTGGCCAGGGATAAACATGCCCAAGTTATATTGAGTGTATATATTTGGGTATACTTCAAAATTATTTGTATTTACAGTTGCCCTCACCCACTCACCTTTTTTCTTCCACATATTAAAAAAAAAGTCTAACCTATTTATCTAACAATCAAAAAGAAATATCTTATTAATGACTGGCCTTTTTATGTATGACACTGTAGTGGAAATTCCACAGCATCCTAACACATTAAACATACTTCAAAACTATGTTTGCATATCCTTAACCTTATTTTCTTTGAGGATGAACAGCTGTAAGCTGTGGATGAGATAATGATTGATATTTATGCTGGGCTTCGGTGCTGCACTATACTTCAGATAGAAGTGTAGGCTGGCAGTGTAAACTGTCTCTTCCTTCCTGCCACCCACCCTTGTTGTTGTTACCTGAATTGTTTCTCTCTACTTTTGTTGTCTAGCTCCGTGTAATACTGGAGGGGATGTGTACTGAAGGACATTTAACTCCTCCTTTTTGGGAGTGCTGGAAAGCCATCAGTAGCTGCTAGCAGGTTCCAGCAGGGCTGAGAGAGAACGGAAAAAAAAAAAAAAAGAACGATGAGTATCTGATTGTAGCAAAATGATCACCTCTGCAGCAGGAACGTTGAATTCTGCCTGTTAAAAATTGCCAGGAATCATCTGTGGGAACTGAACAGCTCAGCCAGGACCTGAATAGGGAAAAGTTGCAGTTCTTGGGTGTGGAATTAGGGACAATTTCAAGTACTGGTCATCTGTATTTCACCTTGGAGCTTGTGAATGCTGTTCATGCATATCTAAACTTAATATTTAGCTCATTCAAGGCCCATTGCTATCTTCCTTGGCTTGGCTTAAGGCTGTAGTAGGAAATTAGCCTGTCTGAATGCAGTCCTTGCAGCAGACTTGGTAAGCAGTACTTTTATGGTATTGCAAACAAAATGACTAAGAGCATGCTTTTCTGTTTTGGGCTTGGTTTTGTTTTTTAACTGAGTTCTTCCTAAGTGCAGCATCTGTGAATGCTGAAAGCCATGGTCATGGCATATACAGTAAGTTAGGTTTATTATGTTTGTATTTCTGGTCAGTCAGGTTTGTTTCTCAGTAAAAGTCAGAATGTAAACTTTTGGTTGTGCTTCTATGCAATTGCTTATGCAATAATGAGCAGAATGAAGAGTTCACTTCTGACTCAGCCTGTGAGTGCTATTCTAGCTTGCAGGAATCCAGAAATATCTGGAATGTGACTAATCATTCTTGTGGTTTTATGTAAAAGAGATACTACATCTTATTTTCAACCTTCTCTTTGTACAATATTGGATCCACTAACTTGGTTATTTCTCCCAACTATGGTGAAAGGCACAGCTGTTGATCAATATTCTTTTCCATGTTAAGTCTGGTTTTGCAGCAATTAATTCAGCCTGCTGAAGGAGTAAGCCTTCCATGCCACAATTTTGCATGGGTAAACTTTAGCTCCCCATAATTATTAAAGGGATATGACTGAGTGCAGTGCTTTCATTTTAGAAGCTATTGAAAATGAGCAGAATGTCAATGAGAAATGTTAATGTCATTGTTCTCATGTCAAATCTCAACTCTGAGACCCCATCTCTTCATCAGTTTTAACTGATAATTTAGAGGTCTGTCTTTTGAAATACAGCTATTGTTAAAAATTACTCTGTAAATTCTGCCAGAAGGACAGTCTTAATTTTTGACAACTTCTGTTATATACATATTGCAGAACATTTTCAAGCAGTGACTGGGACTTTTTCACTTGGTATACCTCCAGACAAATTTAAATTCACAGCTGTAAAATTAACCATTGCAAGCAATGTTAGTGAAGGGATACTGAGGGGAGAAAAGAATGAAGAATCGAAACCCTGCAAGAAATCTTTAAAAAAAAATGTTGCTGAGACATAGTTTGGGTTCTGAAAATACCATTATACACTCTAATACTATGTGGTTGGGGCTTTTTTTTGTTTTGTTTTGTTATGTCTGAAAGTAAGTTTGAGGGGAAGGAAAGTTGCTAACAGGCTTTCTAAGAACTTAGAGAAAAGTATTTAGGAGGTCTCTTATTTTTGAGAGCAACAAAGAAAAAGTTAAGCTCTTCTTGTAGGTCTGCTGGGGCTCAAAATTACAGTTCTGCAGAAATACTTAAATGCTGTTGCATCTGAGCACTGATGTATTTGTGGAAATCTGGTGTATTTTGTGGTCATTTACTGGGATTGTGTTTAGCTCCTTGACAGAGGATAAATTTGCTGCATCCACAGCGAAGACAGGCTCGATTTGTGTTAATATCCAACATGTTGAAATCCGTTTTTTAAAAAATGTATTGTGTATTTTCCACTAATAGAAATGTTGTGTAAAATGGAGATTTGACAGATTACACAAATGTGGTGCTGTCATCAGTCTGGTAGTTTTGGGGGGGTTTTTTGTGAGTTTGGTTTAGTTTGGTTTTGGTGGCTTTTTGTTTGATTGGTTGATTGGTGTTGCTTTGTTATTTGTTTTGTTTTGGGGTTTGGAGGGATTTTTGGTGTGTTTTTGGGTTTTTTTGGGTTTGGTTTGGTTTTGTTTGTTTTTGGTTTTTTTTTTTTTTTTTAACCTTGGGAGATTCAGTTTCAAGTTAAATGGAAAGTTTGTGGCAGAGTTTAACTGAGACTTTGTTCTGTGATACTGTTGTTATGGAGACAGAAACAAGGAAGAAACTCCTTGAGTTTTATGTGTCCCATAAGAATTAACCAAGTGAAAACAGAGATTCTGCCTACTTCTACCTACTTCTTCGTACATCTAGGTTTGTTCTACTATGAAAAAACGTATCTGTGCCTTACTGAGATGTATGTACCGAAATGGCACTTCATGTTCAACAGTGCAGGGATGCAGTCTGGAGATGTTTGTGTTGGTGTCCACCTGCTGTGACTGTTTCGATTTCTCTTAAGAGATGGTACAGATTACTGCTCAGGCTAATCTTACTTATGTCAATGGCTTGGACCACTGCTGAGGAACAAAGGTGGTCTTATCCTGGAGTGCTCTTTAGCTGCAGCTGATGATCTGGATTTTAATCTGTGAATCTGTTGTCAGTTTGGATGAGAATGAAAGTTTGGCTCAGTTTTATTTATTTTCTTCTTTTTAAGGATGATCCTGGGCTTTTCAGGATTTACTGTTTCATGTTGCATGCAAAATCGTCTCAAGCACTTGATGAAAGCGTAGCATTAATTAAAAAATAAACACAAGGAAACCAAATATTATTTTATTCCAGAGACTGAAAAGAACAACGTGCTAAATCTAAAAAAGAGCAGTATTTCAAAGTCATATAGTCCAGCATTGGTTGGTATCTTCTCAGTGGAGTTATGATATGGTAATGCATTGTGGTCTGGCAGAGATCCACATCACCATAATCACATATATTCTAGATGGTACTACTTAATATGACATATCTTTTTAATACAGAGAAATAATGGAATAGTGGTGAAATAGTGAAATGCAATGTTAGTCAGAAGTCTTTCCTAGCTGGAGGTGTAAATTCATGATTCTCTGCTTAAAGGTAGATTAGTGCCAGTCTAAATGTGCATATATGTGGCATGTGCTAGTAAGCCTCAGGAAAGTTGTTACAAATTGTAATTTTATAAAATAATTCTTCTAAAATAGTAGTCCTTTTCACTATTTCTTTTACAATTAAATATTGTCTTACATTTTTCAGGTATGTTTGTCTTTTATATAAGATAAGGGAGTGACTAGAAGCCTTTGTATGCTTCAAATCCTGAAGTACCTAGTTCCAGTATTTAAAAAATTCTTGATAGAATGATAGAATTCATATTTGTATGGACAGTAAGATGAACATGAAATTTAATTCTTAATAGTGTTGTGTGGTTGCATTTGATGCTCAACACATTACTTAGAGCATGTGGTTCACAGTATCACAGTATATTAGAGGTTGGAAGGGACCTCAAGAGATCATTGGGTCCAACCCCCCTGCCAGAGCAGAATCACTTAGGGTATGCGTCACACAGGAATGCGTCCAGGTAGGTTTTTAAAGCCTTCAGAGAAGGAGACTCCACATCCTCCCTGGGCAGCCTGTTCCAGTGCTCTGTCACCCTCACTGTAAAGAAGTTTCTCCTCATGTTGAGGTGAAATCTTCTATGTTCAAGTTTGAACCCATTGTTCCTTGTCTTATCACTGTGAACCACTGAAAAGAGTTTGGCCCCCTCCACTTGACACCCATCCCTCAGATATTTATAGACATTGATGAGATCCCCTCTCAGTCTTTTCTTCTCCAGACTAAACAGCCCCAGGGATCTCAGTCTCCCTTCATAGGGGAGATGCTCAAGTCCCCTAATCATCCTCATGGCTCTCCATTGGATTCTCTCCATCAGTTCTCTGTCTTTCTTGAACTGGGGAGCCCAAAACTGGACACAGTATACCAGGGCAGAGTAGAAAGGTAGAAGAACTTCCCTAGACCTGCTGGGCACACCTTTCTTGATACATCCCAGGATCCCATTGGCTCTCTTGGCCATAAGGGCACATTGTTGTTCCATGGAGAACTTGCTGTTCACCAGCACTCCAAGGTCTTTCTCCAGGAAGCCTCCAGGAAGCTGCTTTCCAGCAGGTCAGCTCCTAACCTGTACTGGTCCATGTTGTTATTCCTCACCAGATGCAGATGCCTTTGAATTAGTACATTTTTTTAGTCTGCAAATGAGTTACACATCCTAACACCTGTGGCTGTGATAGCGAAAGCTCACCTCTCACTTCTGAAGCTGTTTTCTTGATCTCTGATGGAAATGAAGTTGCGTGGTTTAGCAATCTATACCTTGCCAAAAATAGCTATGAAAGTATACGATAACCCCCAAACTTTCAGAAAGCTTTATTGAAAGATACTAAGTGAGGGGAATAAATCCACTTTCACTGACTCCATATGATTCAGGAATAATTGACATGAAATCACATGCAAAATTAGTAATTTCCATTATCACTATTACAAACACATAAGTGATGCTGAGGATGTATTACTGTGTGTTTATAAGAATAATTAAAAAGCTGCTCTCTCAATAGGGTTGTGTGCTGTCTCTTACAAGGACTTCCTAAGCTTTCCCTTGCATTAATTTTCTGTATTTTAAGTGTTGAATTGCAATGTCTCATATTAAGCAGGACTGATTGTAGGACAGCATCATGTGTCCTTTTTAGCTGCCCCCTATATAGTTGCTCAGTTTGGGCAGTCCTGCAGGTAAATTCCTGCCTGAGGTCATGACACCTTGCCTGAGGTTAGTATGGTCGGGGCACTGGAATTGATGGCTTAGCTGTTACCGTGAACACCTAAGGAGATGCATTGCTTTCTATGTTACACGAAGGTCATAGTAATATTTCTTGGAGTCATTCTAGTTGATTGTATCTCCGCTCAGGAACTCTGTATATGTAAGATGAGGTTTGTCTGGCATGTTACCTTTGACCATAAAAATGTATAGGATGGTTTGACTTGAATGTTCAAAGATTTTGTACCAAAATGTGCTGTAATGTGTATTCTTCATGCTATAGATTTCCATGAAAAGCTATTTTAAAACCACCTTTATAATTTAAAGATGTGGCAAGTATTTTGTGTGAGCAGCAACTCTATGCTAGATCACTTCAAGCTCAAGTGAAAATGAAGTGAAGCTTTTATCTCAAAAAAAAAAAAAAAAAGATGACTAGGCACTGTTATTAAAGAGAAACTGCAACTGTGTTTGATTTCTGTCTGCTTATTGTCTCTGGCCAGTATAGTTTCCTAAGAGTCAGGAATTCATGTAAATCTGGAAATGGATATTTTATTTTTTCCAACTTACGTATGTCTAAAATTATTGGGAGGTTTAAAGTAGGCACCGTAGTGGGTGCAATACTATGTAAACTGTAAGTGGGGTTGTAATGAGGACTCCAGTAGATATGGCAGTGGGTATTAGCAAAATCATTTTAGCTTGGATATGGTTGCTTTTGAATTATCTTTTCTCACTAAGAAAGGAGTCCTGTAGAGGTGATTCAGGGGAAGAGAGTATAGGAGCCTGAAGCAAGGTAGCAGAGCGGTTTGGTGATGGGCTCTAATGTTTCTTCATTAGCAAGGATCTGAAAGATTCTAATTTTTCAGATCAATTGTAAAACGGAAGGTTTAAGCATGCAGTTTTGCAATGAACTTGCATCATTCATCTCAGCTGAGATGATGGGACTCTTCAACTTTCCTCTATGTGTCATTTTCATTCCTATAAAGATTGGGCCCTTTGTGCCCATTTCTACTCTGGTGGAGATACCCAGGGAAACATCCTTATAGAGAGGTCTACAGTGTAGGTTCCAGCACTCTGGTGCTGGTACTTAATGATGCTAGAGTGTGTGCCTCTTGGGCTTACTGTGGGAGATAGGTAGGACTTTGAATTTTTTTATTGGGGAATGTATAAAGTTTTGATTGGGGTAGACTTTAGATACACAGCTATCTTTCCCTGAGCTGACTGTGAAGAGTATAAAGACATCAATAGACAGTGGCACTTCTAAGCTGAGGTTGTCTTTTTCAATACAGATTTGTGGGGTCTAAACAAACGTGTTTATTTTGTATATTTTACCACTGTAAATGTAAATGTATGGTCTACATACCATAGAATCATTTATGTTGTACATAACATAAATCTCATATCAAGAAGGAAATCTTCTGCTTGTAAAATGAAGTACAAAACTGGTCATATATATCAGGATCAAGTGTATAAATGCATATTTGTGTCTCCTTCCAGAACCACGTGCTTTTCCCACTCACAGGATCCCTTCCTTATTCAGTACCTCCTCATTGTTCAGAGACTGGATCGATGCCTTTACCTTCCTGTACTGCTCAAATTTTTCTTGTAAGATAATTCTCAATTCATTTTGAGCCTTGCTGTGACACTAGTCTCCTTAAACAAGCACTTCATAAAAATCCATTTATTTGGGGAAAATGGGTTAGAGAAGAGGTTATTATTTATAAAAAAAACGAATGTGGATATCGCAGAATCTAATTTCACTTAAATGTTCCCTTGTACTAGATAATTCTGCACCAGAGCTGCAGGGAATTGAACCTTATGGTTTCAACTTCAGTCAGAAACAAAATGCAAAAAATATAAAGATTCTCTTGTAGTTTTTTTCTTTTAATTTTTTTTTTTAATGCTGTTGTGTATTTAGTCAAATTCTGTTGCAATTTCTCTAGTCAGTTCTGCTCTGGTGCATCTTCAGTGTCTTTCCATCTTGGTTGTGGAGAGTAGTCATATCGCATGACTACCAGCATTTCTGTTAAGCTAGTATGCTCTTGATGTGAAAGTTTTATTCCAGAAGACTTGTGGGCAGAGAGTTACAATGACAAAAAAATCAATAACATATTTATAAATTGATGTTTCCAAGAACACTTGGAGAAAGGTTGTAACCATATCTAACAAGGTGTAAAAAGTAAGTTTCAAGGCTAGTGCTTTAGGGAAAGCTGGGTTTCATATCTGCTTTGCTGTGGGGCTATGTTAGTATTTATTTCAAGCTTTATTATCAACTGAGAATCACCTGATTTTTGAAAGATCAGCCAAAGCACTTCAGTGAAGAAACAGAAATTTTGAGCACTTTATTATTGACTATTGTCTCAACATAGCTGTCAATTTTCACATTTCTACTTTTCAAATAGCATGCTCCCAGTTTAAATTTAAAGCAGTCTTCAGAGGAGAAAACAAATTCACCACCGCAGTTTCTTATGTTCAAGGACATAGGGATTTAGTTCTATTCTTAAGTTATCACCTGCCAAATTCTGTATTTTTTTATTTCCCCCTTCCCCCCCCAGAAATGAAATGTAGTAAAGTCACTTTGTCCTATCCATAGAGTACAGAATGATTATCAGTCAGTGCTTTTATCTGCAAATGTGCTGCTTGGTAAATTTCAATCTCAGTTTAAAAAAAAAAAAAAAGGGTAGCACTGAAGTGAATAATTCAGAGTTCTGACTACTGTTAGATAAGGTGGAGTGAAGGTAAATAGTTTCCTTACTCCTATAGCTGATTGTGCTGCTGCATATCTGCCTTGACTTTGATGCTTAAATAAGTTTCCTAAGTTATGAATTTTATTTATAATGAGCATGTGGTTAGGAGGTGATTTTTGTTCCCCTCTGTTGTTCTCTTCTGGAAAATAAAAAGCAACAACAAAAAAAACCAACAAAGAAACCACAAATTTTCTGTTTTGTTTTGTAGTCCTAGCATACAGAATTAAAGACAAGAGGGAAAGAAAATTGACATAATTGATGCCTCTATTAGTACAGATTTCAAGTGTTTAGGGTTTTTTTGTTTGGTTGGTTGTTTTTTTTTCCCCCGTTACTAGATGTTGTTTTGCAGGAGATGGAAGATAAGAGATTTATACTTCAAAAAATACAGCATTTTCTACAGTCTTTGTATCACATAGTAGTTTTTCCTGTAAAATCAGACTGCAACATGTCTAAAAAGTGGGATACAGTTTCTAGGAAGAATCATACCTCTTTGTTCTGGGAGTTTGAAATTTCCTGTACAAAAATCACTTACTTAAAATACAGTAGTCTTGTGATTTTGTTCTGTCTCTAACTTTGGAGTAAAGCCAACAGTTGTTTTGTGATGCTGTATTGGAAGATGTATTGGCTAACCATGGAGTGTCCATGGTACTCTAGGATGGGGAAGAGAAACCTTTTGAATTGTTTCAAAACAGTTCTTGCTGGGTTGCAGGAAAACATGGTGTTCACTGTCTGATAAAGGCATTTTGGACTGCTGTAGCAGTTTATAGGATGGGTAGTGGTAGCAGCTGAAAGGAGTAGAGGGAGAAGCCAAATGACGATTATACGACCATCCAGTGGCAAAGGTACAGGCACTAAACATAGCACTGTCAAAGCTCTCAGGCTTATTTATGGACAGTAATTTGCCATACACAAATGATAGGCAGCAAAAAACAGTTAAGGAATCATAATTTTCTTTTATCACACATACTCTTGATTGATTTCTGTTTAATGGAGTTTTTGTGTGTTTTTGTGAACTATATCAGATGGTAACAGGTTTCAGATGAAGTACATCCTCATCTTTCCTCTGCCTACCAGAGACAAGCATACCCAAATCCATGCCTTAATATTTGCATTTCCAGTGTTGGTGCTGAATGAAGATAGAAAAGCAGCGTGTGTTACTTGCCTGGGTGGAAAAGTTACAGAGATGCGTCCATGTAAACATTAGCTCACCTTCTGTCAAAAGTAAATGTTATACTACCAGATATAGGCTCTAAAGCAATAAGGCTTTAAAGACTTGATTCAATTACCTAAACGTGGCATGGGTTTCAAGCCCATTCACACGTGCCAACGTGTCCAGAATGGGCAGAGAGAGCAGGCAGCAATGATACAAATTGTGGGACACTCATGCCCTTCTGGAGGAGCAGCTGCACTGTATGTAGCGAGTACTTCACATCACCTAAAAATAGCACTGGGTGGATATGTTTAGGTAATTCTTTGAACTCTGGGGGCTTTGTAAACCCTCATTTGCAACACTTCCATACTGGTTTTCAGTAGGTTGTCTTTTCCTAGTTTATATCCAATAAGTAGTGCATCAAAATCGTTAAATGTTTTAATTTACAGTAAATCACAGTTCTGACAGCTTTGTTATTTCCTACAGAAAACTTCAACATCTACACTTGTAAACACTGCAGTAGAAGGAATATTTTCCAGCATTTCTGTCCCTTTAGTATAGCAGATCTTCCTCTAATTACCACAATTATATGGAAATGTGAATAGTTGTAGGTGTACTACTGCCTGTTGTGAAGTAGGTGCAGTGTGACTGCAGACCTTTGCCAAGCCTGATCCAGTCTAGTCTGTTGCACACAACCTGTTAAAAAAGAAGAAAATGGAAGTTATTACAGCACATTAAACAGTAAATTTAAAAGTAAGTTACTGTGGTGGTTTGGCCCTGGCTTGGGGATGTGATGCCCACCAAAGCCGTTCTATCACTCCCCTTCTCAAATGAACAGGGCAGAGGGGAAGAATATAACAAGAGACCCATGGGTCAGGACAGAAGCAGTTTAATAAGACAAAAGCAAAGGCCCTGTGTGGAAGTAAGAGCAAACAAAGATGATTATTCTCTACTTCCCATCAGCAGATGATGTCCAGCTGCTCCCTGGGAAGCTGTTGCTCTGAAGGACAAACGCCATCAATGAATGCCCCCACACTTCTGTCTTTCCCTTAGCTTTTGTATCTGATGAGCTGGCATCCTAAAGCATGGAATACCCCTTTGATCAGTTTGGATCAGTTGGCCAAGCCATGTCCCCTCCCACCATCTTGCCTATCCCTCATCCTACTGTTGTAGGGGGAGAATGTTGAAAAAGCAAAAGCACAGCCTTGGTGCTGTACCAGCACTCCTCAGCAGTGGCCAAAACACTGGTGTGTCAACACCCTTCCAGCTATCATTAAGAGACTCAGCACTGTTGTATAAATGGGACTTGAATGGTCTATTCCAAGTACTACAGCAGAAATAGGGTGTGCTTTTGCCTAAGTGTGTGATTGCTTGTGGAGCACAAGGAAAAGAATACTGGCTATACAAATGCTATGTTGTTTTAAAGATACTGTGTCTTGCAATGAAAGTCAGATGTAGTGTTTGGGTTATTTTTTTTTTTTTAATATGAGATTAAAAGAAAGAGGCTTACTGCTTGAAGCTTGACAGGTCTCTCTTGATATTTGGCCTGAAATGTTTGCAAGATATTTCATGTCCTCGGAGCAGAAATTAATATGAGTGGGTTGAAAATCTGTGCTTACATAATTAAATAATGAAGGTTAGGCTTTGACATTACGTAAGCTATGAATGTGGGGAAGCTTGTTATTGCCCTATTGAGGTTTCTGTTGTATACAGGAGTAAATTTCATACCTGTCATTTGATAAGTACATTTTACATATATATATTTTTGGAGGGCAGCTTTTGATATATGTGTGTTGCTAAAGGCTAAGTCATGGATTGAATTGAGCCTTTATGCTGTGTTTCGTATTAGCACTTTTGGTTTGGCTTGATGAAACATTATTTTGGGTATTGGAACGTGTTGTTTTGGGTTTTTTAGTTAAGGTAAAAATCTAATGATCATAAATGAAATTTTTCCAGCAGAAATTGTTGTATTTATAAAAGAGAAAACAGTATCCAAGTTATGTTATGATTATCTTGAAACGAAACATGTTTTGTCTCTGTGTACTTAAAGGCTACATCTTATTTTGCTTAAACATTTTATGTTTTGGGGAGTTTCATGTAGAGGAATCTACCAAGAGTAACAGTCTAAAGAGATCTGAATAAACATAGTCTTGGTTGCTTTGACAAGACTAATCTTTGCATTTGTTTTTCTAGCAGACCTCTTCTTGGATGGCTAGAATTGATATATTGGGAACACCTGGAAATAACACTTGACCTGAATAGTTAGAATAATAAATAAATAAAAAAAAATTAAGTATAAAGACGCAGAGAAGTAGCAGCCAAGTTTTTTAATCCAACTCTATCCATATTCTGTTGTAAATACATGGTCTGTTACACTTTATAATACAGCTCTATTGGTGTATGAGTATATCGAGATTGTTGAATGCAGGCAGTTTATTCAAAAGACTTTTATTGTTCAACTTGAGCTGAAAATGATCTGTAGGCTAAAGCTGTGACCTAGTTCTGGATTTGCATGCTTTGGAAAGCATTATATTTCCAAATCTGTGCTCATGTATGTCTTTAATTCTCTTTCCTTCTCTTTGAAGATTGATAATTAATAAATTATTTTTAGGTTAGTAGTTACATATCTACAAATAGAATATGCAAAATATTTTGTCCACTGTTACACTTTAGGGCTTAATTTTTGTGGAAAGAATTTTTCAAAGTAATGTATTAGAAAGTAAGCCTACCTAATTCATGCTGGCTCAGAAGTATCATGCACATTTGTAGCATCAGCATACTGCCTACGGAGGGAGAACGTACTGCCTAATCTGTAAGGGTGTTTGAATTAGTAAGTTTAATAATGTTCATATTTCTTTATCAGGAATGGTCAGGTCTCTAAATGAGCAAATGTATTATTAAGATGTACGAATATTAGTTTTTAAAAATAATTATGCAGAATTGCAATTAAGCAGTTGCATCCTGTTTTGCTTTGCTTTTCAATCAGTGAAATATGGGGTTGTGCCACTGTTAATAGTAGTTTAACTCCACATTCAGCTTGACGCTTTGTGGCATTGAACTTCCTGGTTCTTGCAGATATTTATTTGAAACTTTTAAGAAAAATCCCTAATATAAACGAATATTTTTCAAGAAGATACTTTCACTTTTCCCTATGCCATATGAAAATGATTACGACTTCTAAAGTAATAGAAGGGAATTATCCTTGTTATTTAAAACAAGCAAATCTCCTTTCCCATAAACCCTGTGATGTAAAACAAAGACGATGGAATAACTGTTTTGTCTGTGAAAACTGGGTGTGGTGGCATGGGACTGCATACCAAAGGAGTGTATAGATAAGGTAGCTTGGTGGATATATGAACAAGGGGAAATTTTTTATCAGTCAGGGTTCTTTTTCCTAGAAGCAATATAATATTCAGACATATTCTATATATGTTGTAGCTATATTCAGACATAGCTTTTTTGCTTGGCAGTCTTAACTTTTTTGCTTGAAGTACAAGAATATAAACCTAAAACTCCTGAGATTTCTAAGCATTTGAATTTTTTTTGGTTGGTTGGTTGGTGGGATTTTTTCCAATTTTGTTTTGTTTTGGTTTGTTTTTTTTTTTTTCAGACAGCAGAAATGTGGAATAGGATATAATCTACAGAAACATGTTTTGTTCTGATCATAAGTGTATGTTCTACAATGAGTGCTTAGTTGTATTTAATTTTTGAAATATTCTAAGGCTATATTGTATCTCAGTTATGTTAAAAAATTATATTTGGATACTGAAGCAAAGACCAATTTCATAACCTGTGCCACCATCTGTTAAATACACCAGAAGCTTATTTTTTTTCTGGATGGGTTTAGCCAGCTGTCCGTTTTGCGCTGTTGCCTGGATGGAGGCGTGCATTTAAGAATAACACAGTAGGCTTTCTGTGAGTTGACAAAAAAGCCTTTTTATTTTGATCTGAGACTCTTTAGCTTGTCTGACACTTCCTTATATTTAGTCTCTGGCAGAGTAATGTATTTGAAACCTTTCCCCTGTTGCACTCCTCTAGTCTATGCTTTCATCTTCTCCAACTTAGATCCGGAGCTGCTCCACAGGACAGGACATGTGCCTTCACACCGAACCCTCTGTGAGGCATGCAGATGTATTTGCTAGAAGCAACCCAAAGTCCATTTTAATCCTATTGACATCTAACCCAAGTGGCATTTACTTAATCTGTCTGGCACTCTCCTTTCTTTGTCTGACCCTGCACAATGATACAGCTTTTTGTAACTTTATTTTCTTTTAGGTTACTGTTTCAGGATGGTAATACAGACCAGTACAGTTTAGTGAAGTAACTTCTCTTTTTAAACGTTATACTTGTGACAAATAAGACCTATTCAATAATTGTGAATGGCCTTAAGGTGATATGGCAGATTTTAGTGTTACGTTGTTATTATGCTTAATTACAATTTTTTTTAAGGGCTCATCAGACAAGGAAAAAAATTTACAGAAATCTAGAAAGAATATTGTGCAGGTCAGTCAGTAATTCTATTCTGCTGTTCAGTTTGCAGCAAAACAACCTGTACTCAGGAAAAAACATAAATTCAGGAAATGGCTTAGAAATAGAAAACAGCTCTTTGCTGACTGCAATTTAGAGCTGACTTTAGCTCTAAAGTACAGTCTTAGAGATTAATTCTCTGACTCCCACATCAGTTTTGCTTCTTTAAGATTGTAAAATATTGCCCAAGGAAAAATTTAGTAGAAATCACCTGAAGAAGCTACCTGAGGCAACACACTCTATTTTCTGATTTGGATTGCCATAAAATATGTGCGTGCTGTGTCTGATCAATCACACTGAGAATGGCAAAGCTTCTTTCATTGCATTGCTCTGCTCTGTTGGGTTGAGACTGTTGTATTGATAAAGGATTTGGCTTCGCTTCATGTGGAAATCTTTGTTTATTCTTCATCAGAGTTAGCTAGAGATGTCTGCACCACTTAAAAGCATGAAACCCCTGAATTCAGTATTGTGTATGAATACTCCAGTATAGGCTCATCCTGTCTAGCTTCATTTTCTGATCCTCTCAGAACAGCAGCACTCTGTTTTGGTGCAGCTTGATGGAGCAGCATTTTGCCTTTTTCTCCAGAGTGTAGATAAGCATATGAAATGGAAAGAAGAATTTGTCACTATTGTGTGGAGGACATCTGTGCTACTAATGAAGCTATGGCATCAAAATATTTGAAATGCTTGCTATTCTTATATGCATGTGTTAGTTGGATAAAGTGAACTTGAGAATTAATTGCATCCAGTCTCTACTGTTTGGACATGGTTTGCTTTGGCTTAACTTTATTGCCCCAGCTAATCACAGGCTTATTCTAGGAAGATCAGGGACCTCAAATCTATACTTTCAAAATCTCCTTTGCCCCAGTCCTTGTATTCAAAGTCTCACTGGAAGCTTTGTACCTAAAACCAGGGTATATAAGGTGATTGCAAGACAGTCCATTTATCTGTGTTCCTGGCAGGTGGACAGTCAAACTAAGTGCTTAATGCCTTTGTTGAAATGTTTTGATGAACCAATGGGCAAAATTTACAAGCCCTGTTCCTGCAATTCAGTTTCTCCCTCTACTTCCCCATCTACTCAATTGTGTCTGTGTGTGGCTAGCTATATAACACTTGCCCTACACTGGCCATGTGTCCACCATGTCACAGAATCACAGTCATTATAGCAGGATTTAGTTAGTGGTCATGCAGCTGAAAAAGTAATTGGCACCTGGGTGATTTAATGGAGTAGTGAACTACTGGAAATTCTTGCAAGTCTTTTCCATACTTCAGCTTAAAACCACTTTTCTGATGATGTTAGGTTCACTAGGTCTAGCCCTAGAAAAGGGGAGAAAGTGGGGGCATCACTTTCAATGATAGCCTGCATTCACACAAGTTCAAATGTAACAGAAAATGCACTCTTCATGAAGAGACAAGCATGCTTACATTTATGTAACCACCAGTGTACAGAGATGATGCCAGTCTCCAAGTAGGATTGTAACAATGAACATAGCTTAAAGGATTAGTTGCTCATCAGGCAAAACAGAAACACTCTCTTAATTTTTTTTTTTTTGTGAGTGTGGATTGAATATTAATAGTACAAGGCACATGAATACCTAAATACTCTTAATTTTAAATAGCTATTGCTGTTGTAAACTACAGACAGAACCAAATAACCAAGAAGCAAATTAAGGAGGTAAATTTCTTATATTGTAATAGCTTTTTGATGCGGTATTTATTTATTCACTCCTCACATTCCTGGTGCCATATTTATCAGGCATTAATCTCCCTACTGGTGCTGGTTTGTAAGTATATGTGTGAAAATCAGAAGAACAGTGAGAAATCTGTAGGAATAAAAATAATTTGGCCTGACAAAGGACATAATTTTTCATAAAGATACAATGTGCGTGTGTCTGGAAGGCATTCGGGGTGTTCATATATTCCTTTTTTTTTTTAATTTTTTTTTTTGTTGTTGTTTGGCTCTTTAGCTATCAGTTGTAGAAATGAGATAGTGTAAATTGTTAAGGTAGAATAAAAGATTTTTTTTTTCCCTTTTAACTCTTGGAGTCTCACAGAAAATTCGTGAGTCTGAGGTTGTTTTAGAGAGATATGGTTCTACACCCATAACAAATTATTTTTTCAGAACTTAATAGATGGGCTTAAACCTGTTGGTGGGGCTGCCAAATGTGGTCTTCGAGGCTGTACTCAGTTTAGTAGTGCTTTGATATATGGAATGTGATTAATACAAATGATATTTGAAAGCAGGAAAATCTGTATTTATTTATCATTGGGTCTTAAGGTTAGAAGAGACCTATGAGTGTTGTGTAGCTCAAAGCAGAACTAGCTGTAGTGGTGGCTCAAAGCAGGGCTATCCTCAAACTTAGGTCATTTTGATTGAGCCTTGGCCACTTAAGTTCTGGTTGTGTCCGAAGATGCTGATTCTGTTGCTTCTCAGGGCCAGAGCTTAAAAAGAGGTCTCTTTGTCAGAGTCTAAACTGCCTTCACTGTGAGGGCTTATCTGCGTGTCCAAGTGGGAATTTCCCTTGCTGCAGCTTGTGACCATCAAGATCATACAAAATGCTGTTAGAGTGCTTAGCTCTTTGAGTGAGAACTTGTAACCAGAATACATCAGAATTCCTTGTATTTTGAAGTCTGTAAGTGATGAATTTGAAATTTGTGGCAGACGAGGAGTTTGTCTGTGTATAGGAGTTGAAGAGATACACTTGTGAGGTTTTTTCAAAAGTACCCATCATTCTGCATTCCTGATTGGTCTTCATTAGAGTATTTACCCTCATACATAGACGGAATGGGTTTGATTGGACAGGTATTTATGGGAAAATGGGCTTTAGGTGAAATAACACAAAAAAATTGTCCATCTCAGTTCCTTAGGTGAGAGTATGAAAGAGAAAATAAATTTATCTTTTGGGTTAAGAGGGACTTAAAAAGTAGCAAGACACTGCAATTCAAAATAGATGGCTAAATAAAAACAAAGAAAAGAATTCTCCCCAAATGCAAAACAGCTTTTGTGTGTGTGAAGCTTTGGAGAAGAGCGGTTGATAAGATTTTTACAAGGAAAAATCCCCAAACGAACAAACAACCCAGAAAAACCCCACAAATAAAGAATCAAAACCAACCAACCAAAAAACCCCACTAACAAACCAACCCATGGAAAAGTCTATCTTTTTTTGTTGCTATTTGTGACAGGAAAAAAGTGCTCTAAAATGTATGTGCAATGTTATGTTCTGCCATCATTTCTGAGTCAGAAGTTAACCTTTTATTCCTTGCGTGTAGAGTAACCTGCATTTTGTTCACTCATGCTCTGTTTAAGATCTTGGGGATTTTCTGTATTTAACTTCATTTTGAGCACCCAGGCTACTGAAAGAAACAGAAAAGGGGAAAAAAGACACCATGAATATGTCTTATTTAGTCTGAATTATGTCAATAATAAAAGAAGTGGGGGGGAAATGCCAACTGAGTTTCTTTGTAAAACACTGCATTGCATGCATTTCACAATTTGTTGTGCAGGTAAAATTCTCATCTCTGAAATATGCGTCCTGGTGGAATTTGGTACTAACTGCTGGAAAGGAGGAAGGTCTTCTGGAACAAGATATTGGTCTTTGCTTTCGTTATGGAAAAGAAAAGGGACATCAGTTAGTGATCTTGTCTCTTGTTAAGCACACACATGTGCTTACCTGTCACTATGGATGCTCCACTTGGATGTCTGTGCTGTCACCATACCTTGCTATTTCCGCATAACAAAGACTCTTTTATTTTACTATCTCTTCTCTTGGCTTTATATAAAGTTCAGTTTCCTGAAGTGTGATAAAATGCTGTGTTCTGGTGTTGAAGCTGTGTGTGGACCTGGTGCTCAGGGACATGATTTAGTGTTGACCCTTCACTTCGGGGTTAAGGGTTGGACTGAATGATCTTTGAATTCACTTCCAACCAGGTATATTTTGTGATTCTGTGAAAACACAGCCAACATTCTTAGTTTAATCCTGCAAGGTCATTGGGTCCTGTACTCTTTCTGTACAGATAACGTCACACCCAATGTATGGTACCTCCATCTGCATGTTATCAAGCAATGTCACCCTCACAGCAGGTTGTGAAATTGCTGGGTGGTATTTTAGATGAAGGGACAGTATTCCAGAGAACATTCTTCACTTTAGGACTGTTTATGTGTATCCAGTTTGCTATTTCATTCTGACTCCTAGTGTATACAGGCAATGAGTCAATGAAGAAACGCACGTGTGGTATTTGCGTATCAAGGGAATGTGAATGACTGCTTATACCTGTTGATGTTTTTGATCCTTTCAGTTTTACAGGAAAAAATATCCATGCCTGTCTCAAAGAATCTCAATAGTGGAAATTAAAATTATGACGTAAGAAAACACCCAAACAACTGATAAAGCTTTATAGGCTCATTAAAGGGTTTGGGTAATATTCTAGAGAACTGAAGCTTCTGAAGATCTTAATTTGTAATCAAAATGACACTGTGGGTTGGAGTATAATTTTTTTTTATATATAAACGACGAAGAGAAAAGTTCATGCTGTTTTAATGAATTTTTTTAAATGACCTTTTCATAATCTTAGTAGTTATACGAAGAAGTAATAAAAAAGCACAAAAAATGCCTTCAAATCCCAAATTACTTTATGAACAGATATTTATTCCCTGCAATATGTTTGTCTTTCTAAACAGATCCAAAGGTTGGTTTATTAAGTTTACATTTATTCTCAGTATGAAGAGGAAGAGAAGCAAAATGAGAATAAAGTTTAAGTAGGTTTATACACCAACAATTGAAAACATTCTGATAAGACATGCCTTTCTTCTCTGGTCTTTTGCCTGGCCTTAAAGTCCTAAAATTCCTGGTCTGGTTGTAGGAAATGCTGTGTTAATTTAGGTATTATGTAGACAGCCTTACGGTTAGAGAATAACCAGATTTTTTTTCATTAATTAGTGGTGGTGATAATGTACCCTACAGCATCCTAAAGTGCCATCTGGAAACTATGCCATGCCCCCTACCAAACTGCTGAATCTTCCCTTTTCTGAACTTTCTTCATCAGGGCTTTTTACAAATTCCAGTTTCTCTAAGCATAGGGATTAGTCCATCCCAGTAATTAGGAAAATGAGTAGATAAGCAAGGAAACTCATGGTTGGATCATTAAGTTTAAGAAGTGGTGCTTAATGGTTAGTTTCCCACCTGCAGATTGGTTACAAGCAGATCCACGGGGGGTCTGTTGTAGGACCTACATTGTTTAATATCTTTGTCAGTGACCTGAAAGAGGAGACAGACTCATTAAGTCTGTGAACACCAAACTGCAGGTGCAGCTGACCTGCCTGAGGGCAGGGCTGCTGTCCAGATAGACCTGGGCAGGCTTGGGGAATGGACCAACAGGAAAGAACAAGTGCCATGCACCTGGAGTAGACTAATCTCCACAGGTGATGCATACTGGTTACCCAGATGGACTAGCTGGGGAACAAGGTGGACCAGATGTGAGCTATCTGTGTGACTTGGCAGGAAGGAAGGTTAACAACATCCCTGGGTGATACCAGGAGCAGTGTAAATCAGGGAATTAAGCTAATTGATTGTTCCCCTTTATTTAGCACTCAGAAAAGTGCATCAGGAATAGTGTTCAGCTTTGGACAGTTTTTCCTTTACAACACTGGAAGATGAGGTCTATTGATCAGCTGCAGCATGTCCATCAGAGGCCACGAAGATTGTCTGGGCTGGAGCACTGCTCCTGTGAGGAGAAGCTAAGGGAACGGAATTTCTTCAGCCTGGAGAAGAGCTGGCTTTGGGAACACCTAACACCAGGCTCCTAGCACTTACAAGGATGTTAATGTAAAATAATGGATGCAGGTTCTTTACAGAAGTAAAAAGGTGGGAGGGTGAAGGATGGTGGTCATAACTGGGAACAGGAGACTTTTTGAATTAAGGGGGGGAAAGCACACTGTAAGAATAAGTGAGGTTTGGCTTCTGCATTCATCTCTATGGAAGTTTTTTGACTTGCAAACTTGTAGCATATCTTCAGTGTTCAGGTTTACTTTCCTCTATCTTGTTGCTTACTACGAAAGTCTGCTGGTCACAAGAGTTAGTAAAGTAACTTCCTCCTTTTCCCAATCAATGGTGAACCAAACCACCCCATGCAACTTCTGAGGGTACATATTTTATTAGATAGCCATCAGAATATGCTGGGAAATAAAGATTCTTTATAAACTGACCAAATCTGTAAGTTGAGAGTCTGCTTTGTAGTTAATAAATTTACCTTGAAATAATTTTAATTAAATCTACGTATAATTTGTTTTCTACTGGAAATAGAAGACAAATAGAAAATGGATGAAGAAATGGAGAGAGTTCTAGTTATTTGATTTACATTAAGATTGAATGTAGAAGACTTCCTTCTTGTATACAGATGGCTTGCCATATTTTATTTCTCAAAACCCACCATGGCAGGAATGCTGTCTTTTTGTGTTGTGTTCCATATGGAGTTGCTTATTCTGGAACCTTTTAATTTTTAATGTCTTTTAATTTTTTAAGTCTCTGGCTTTTTAAAAATTCTGAAAGGCTGTGAACATATTTAATCTCTTGAAACAATGTAATTAATACTCCAGAGAATGCCTTCCACTATGCTAACACAAGTACTGTCTTGCTTTCTTGAGGATGGAAGTAGTTTTGTTTTAAGTGTCATTTTCAATTGATTTTTGTCTTGCTAACAACAACTAAAGAAGCCTTAAAACTTCTTGTTCTTCCTTGTCTTCTAATACTTAAAATCTTTGAGAGAAATGTCATCTTGAACTACTCAATCTATCTCTGTCTAGCAGTCATTAGGTAACACACTTGTTACTAACATCTAAGTGAGATAAATGTATGTATGTCACTATTGGTTGTAGATTTGGGACTAGGCATGGTAGTAAATTACAGCTTTTGGGGTGATAATGGATTTGAGATACTCTGGTTTTGGGTTTGTGGGTTGTGGGGTTTTTTGTTTGTGGTGGTTTTTTATTAGCATTTTCATTGCGTGCTCTTTAGATGACTCTTAAACTCTCCATTGCACCAAGCTTTCTTTTAGAGATTTCTCAACACTCTTTCTTTGGTACTTTGCTTGGTCACATTTTGTGCACCCATCTCTGTTCTGTCTCTCCCTTGTTCACAGACAGAACCATCTACTGTGCCAGGTTCACATGAAAACCTCTCTAGTCCAGGCTTGTCTCCTAGTCCCACTAAAATCTGTGTGTTGTTCTGATGCACCTTTGATTAACTCAAACAAAACTGAGTCTAAAGCCAACTTTACCTCTGTTCTGGTTAGGTGGGCTGTACCAGCTTTCTGATCATCACTTGGGCCTATAATCTGGGTGCCATACAATTACTGCTTTAATGAGATCTTTGTCTAAATCTTTCAATTTCTTGGTTTGTAGCAGCTCTAAGCAACTTGGATTCTCTTGAATTCTCCCTACAGATAGAAATCTCCAGATTTTCCTCATCTCATCTCTTTTTTGCAGTTACTGCAGTATTTTCTCTGGCCCCTTTTATGTGCTTCTGGAATGATCTGCAAAGATATAAATGTAATCTTTACTTTTTTTAATGTATCTGGTTGACTATCTCTTTCTTTCCTAGTTCATGAAAAACAGATTGCTTATTTTTGTATCATACACTTCTATTTTCTTCTGGGTTGTTTGCCTCCCAATGGCAACTGCTCCTGGACATGCACTTAATGATCCAGTGAGTACATCTTGACCTTTATCTCATGCTGCTCGTTCTGTTCAGGAAGAGTAGTGTATATGTCCACTGCAAAACTGACATTTTACTTTTATTTTTTTCTACAAGAATTTTAACAACTCATAGGTGATTCTCTAAGACTGCTGGCCATAATAATAGTCATCAGTGCTGTCTTTGTGGTTTGTAGTTTTTTGGATTTCCTTGGCAACTTTGAGTTATAAGGGGTGGTGTCTTTATTCTGCTCACAAGTGTGTTAGGTTTGATTTCTGGGCAGTATTGCAGTACAGATAAGCAAGGAAAAGCAGAAAAAATAATATACAAGGCAATCTGAAAATTGTAACATGTGCCTGAATAATGAAAGTCCTGATACTCATAGCAGTCAGAAAAATGGGACAAAAACGTTAGGTACAAGTAGGGCAAGAGTTTGGATTTAAAATACTAGCATTGGATTGTGCTGAGACTGAGCTACCTGCAGATGAAATGAATTGTCAGGTATGTCAGGAGACTAAACTGAGGAAATTTGTATTGATTCTAATGAAGTGCCTTTTCTTTTCTTTTCTTTTTCATAACACAATATCACCAGTACTTAACAGTTCTAGAGATTGTGGAGTCTCCGTCTCTGGAGATACTCAAAACCCACCTGGATGCATTCCTGTGTAATTTGGTATAGGTGATCCTGATCTGGCAGGGGTTTGGGCCAGATGATCTTTCGAGGTCCCTTCCAACACCTGACATTCTGTGATTCTGTGATTCTTGTCCTCACTGTAGCCTGAAATGTATTTGGTCACATATTATGCAATACATTATTTAAAAATGCAAGGCGGGGTTTTCCACTGCCGTGCTGTTAAAACACGTGAGTTTTGTACTTTCTCTCTCCATTTCACGCTTTAGATACTGAAGTTCAGTCCTGCAGATCCATCACCTGATGGTTCAAGGCCCGGAGGCCTTGAATGATCTGGTATAGTGAAGGGTGTCTCTGCCAATGGCAGGGGAGTTGGAACTAGATGATCTTCAAGGTCCCTTCTAACCCAAACTGTTCTATGAATCTATGAAAAGTAGTTTGATATATAATGACAGATAAGTATGTGAACACAAATCAGTTACCTTGGACTGAATGCTGATAAGTGAGGAAGAGTTAGGAAAATAGATTAAAAAATTGATAGGAATCTGAAGTTTTGAAAGAGGCAGGGAGAGCAAAGAGCACACAGAATCGCGGCAATTCATAGGAGATGGGATTAAACAGAGTGTTTTACGGCAGTTCTCGTTCCCCTTCTGGAAATAAATTGGGTTTTTGACTTCCTGACAAGTCACAGTCAAAGAGTAAGGCTGATGTAATACGTGTTTTCCAGCGATTTGTGCTGTTGCACAGACCTTCCTCTTGAAGAAGCAAGAACTTACCCACCTAGAGAAAGTAAATTGTATAGGATGATTTATGAGGGAACTTGAATGGGATACATAATGTTTATATAAAGGTTTTCTCAGCTGTATTGCTGTGGATGGTTGGTTTCTTCAGTTTTATTTACTTTTTTGTGTAGTTGCATCTAATTCATTGTGAACTGAAGTAAGAAATAAACCTTTATCTACAGAACAGTAATGTTGGCCAATGAATTAATTACCAGGAAGCTATCAGCTAAAATGACATCTGCAAAGGATCACTTGTTACGAAGCTTCCCTTTAAGATGCAAGCCTTTCAGGAAGGGGTACATGGTGTGCTCTGATATGGTGTCCAAGCTAACTGTAAATAGATGAATTTTATTCTCTTGCATTAGAAGGTAGCTTTGTATAGATCATCAGTTAATATCGAACATATACTATGCCACTCAAGCCTTACCACTGCACCTTTGAATTAATTCTCATTTTTCTTAATAGAATTGTTTCAAAACTCTAACAGAAGGAAGTGGCTTTTTAAAAAAATACATGGAAGTGCTTCTCATTTTTCCTTGTCCCTTTGCTTCTCTCAGAAGTGGTCATTTTGTTCTGCTCCTTCTTTTGGAGTCTCAGAGTGTTGTGTTCAGTGGCAGAAAGCTTTAATAGAAAACCTTGGTTAATGTTAATAATTTCTTCCTTTCTAACACTATGTATTACGTAGTAAATGTGAGTCTGTCTTCCTCTAAAAATGTTTTTCTAGACAAGTTTGAGGTGGATTTACAATTGCAGTTTTGCACATAAAAAAATCCTATTGTTTCAAGAGCAATTAAAATAATTGTGACTATTTGAAGACCAAAACAACTCTACTAGACCTTTATTGTACATAAAAAGATCTATTAAAAGATACTCTCTATTTATAGTTCGTGAACACTTAATGCTTGCATTTATGGAAAGGGAAGCAATCAGTGTTGTTTCAAGAAATTAAATATTTGTCCTGTGTTCTGTACTTCTTTCCTACTCAAAGGTGTGCAAAGGGAAAAACACTTTGATTAGTAATACAGTTGCTATGCTAAAGCACACTAAGTTAAAAAAAAAAAGATAAAAGGAAAGAAGCTAGCATAAAAATACATTAAAATTCTTTGAGTACTGTTAGAGTAAAAAGCTTTTCTCCTTACTAAGCACTCTTAATCAGAAGTTGCAAGGTTGCTTGAGCACAGCGTGCTTGTTACGGTTCTGGTTTGGTTGGTGCTTAACATCTGTTCAAGGAAAATCTGTTACTTTTGGAAGCTGGTGGTTCAATAGTTTTTATTCTTTGCATAGTGAACCACTGCCTGTGGAAAATATTGGTAAAACATGATGGGCTTTGTTTTGTTTGAGTTTTCTTATTGTGTTGTTTTTGTTTTCTAAGAGCATGTACTTGTACATTTCCACTTGCTGGACGTGTCTAAAACTATTTAAAGTGTGCACAGGTCAACATGGAAATGGAAGGCTTTCTTAGGCTGAGGCCTTTGGCCTGTTTTCATGAGCTTAAAGTTCCAATTGTTAATCGTCCTGCTTTCCTTATAGGATAGTTTTTTTTACCCTCCATATATTTCTCAGTGTTTGCATCTGCATAGGTTTCTGTGCAGGAGGAAAGTCATGATAGCATACAAATGTTTTTGGGCAGACAGAAGGGGATGGAAGGGGGTCTCTTTAGCAGCTTCACTAATATTTGTCTTTGGTTTTCTTTTGTTGCTACTTTGTAGAAAAGCATTAAATGCCTTAGGAGAATCTATTTGGCTTCAGTCTGTAGCTATGAGGCAGCAGAGGCAGCAGCTTGGGGAGCTGCAAGTCACACTTACAGGTCTCCCCCAAGCACATAGGAATGGTACAGAAACCCCTCTTGTAATCCTTGCATGTTGAATCAGTGTTGGCCACTCGGCATCCATTCAGAGAACAGGGGTGCACAACTGAGAATCACTAAGATTTTATCTCTTGTGGCTTGCAAGGTCAGTTGTACTTCTTTCCTTGATGAAACAAACAGTACAATAACAAAGGATTATTAATTACTGTTGTATTTTCCTTTGGAAAGTTCGGAGTCATTAACTGAGGAGTGTATGTGAATGTAGGTTGTGAAGCAGAGAAGTAGAGTGAAATGCTCTTTAGTTTATGTCCTTCTACTTACCACAAGTGCTGTCCCTCTGTGTAAGTGCTGTTATCAAACCACAAAAGAAATAGTTAGTAGGTTTTGTGTTGCAATGTGCAGAGTTCTGAAGAAGTGTATTTTCTCTGTATGTGCATGTGTTTTGTGGTAATGACTATCAATATTTAAAGAAAGATCAAAGTTATGTTCTTTGAAACCTCCCCAAGCACTTTAGACTTACTGCAGTTGTATTTGCCTTCAACTTTATCTATACTTGGAAATATCGCATTGTGAATTATGTTTACTATTAAACATTAACTTTTAAAATGGATTCTGAGTAGCTATGAATTATTAGCCCTTACATTCAAGGAGAAATGTGAAGTTCTAGTATATGCAAGAGTAAAAATGCTGGTTTGGGAGAAAAAGGACACATTTCTTCAATAAATACAATCTTTCATAACAGACCAGACTTCAGAGGCCCACATGCTGAATTAGTGCTTTTTTGGACATGAAAAATACACTTAATCCGTCATTTGAGATTAGAAAAAAGATGAGGAAGTGCTGTAGGAGTTCACATCTACATCAATTGTCTTTGGACAGGGAGGCAGATGGATTGTAAGATTTAAAGATCATAGAGCTTGTGTGAGATAAGTATTCAGTAGAATTTACTAGTTTGTTTTAATGAGGCAAAAGTTGTAATTTAATAATAAGAATCCTTGTGAAAAGTACTGTCATGATTTATGTCAAACAGAGATGTTAATTTTTCAAGACCAAAACCGGTTATTGAGGGCAGAAAAACATTCTTCAGTTGTAGCACTGTGGAACTGAGACTCCGTATACAGATTTTATTCCTTTCTCTGAGATACCCAAAATAGGATTGTGTCAAAATCAGACTCCGGCTATGTTAATGTCCTTGACTTAGTGTAAGCACTTCTCAGCAATAACTAAACACAAGTGTTTCACCAACATTATTCTCATCCTAAATCCAAAACACATCACTGTACCAGCTACTAGGAAAAGTCAGGACAATTGGATGCTTGGATTGATTTCCAATGGTACTTTTCATTCCTTAGCTTTAATTTCAAGAGGCAAGACAAGTGCTAAACTACTTCTCCCTCTCTCCTGAAATCTTTTGCTTTGTAACTTCCCTCTTCTGTTGCAAAAATAACACACTACTCTTTGTCTTGTTTCACTTTAAATTCTGTATTAAAAGTTAAATGTAGCAAATCTGAACATTTTGGAAATTTCCCAAATTGGTGTAGTTGGGTTGACTTTGAGATTCTTACATTGTCGTTTAATAAGTGATTACTAAGTGTAGTTTTGCCATGCGTTAAAGTACGCTATGGGGGGATCCATCTGCAGGATAGTATTCTTTATAGGTAGTGTTTAATTACAGTGTTACATTTCAGTCTAATAAATGCAGAAATCTTTACTGGTTTATGGACTTGACTCTTTTGTTCATTTAAAGCCCCTGCTAATAGCAAAAAGTGGAGGTGTCATTTGCAGAATGCCAATAATATTTAAGTTGTAAAGGAAGTATCTCAGAAGTTTGAGAAGTTTAAACTTGTGAGCTGGCAAACGTTCTAGAATGTAATACTGAAATACTGTCTTGGTTTCTCTTTATCTTTGTGAAAGTGCGAGTTACTAATTTTGTATCTAGACTCACACTATTAATAAAACTGAGTTCTACAGGCAATGTATCTTAATTTTTCATAGCAACAATGAATGTGAGTTATTTTTCATTGTAATGCAACCAGGTTGACTCAACGTATGAGTTCCAGGTAATACTTAAAACACTGATGTGTTTTAACAGCACGAGTCACTTTCTTACTGCTTAATCCATTTCCTTATGTGCACTTGTGTTTGATTTGGTTTGAAGTTTCAGATTATTTGCCCTTTTCTTGCACTGATTTTTATAAAATACCATTATGGAGGCTGTTATTCCATGATTATGGAGAACAGATGTGTTCTCTGTTCTGGAGTTTGGATGGGTAAAAGACTGTGGGATCTATGCTACTTAACAAATGAGCATACAAGCATACTTTCCTACATTGTTTTAAGATGACACCAAGGCTTTTGAGATTTGACTGTTAGCAGGAAATCACAATAATAAGCTCTTCTTCCTATAGCAAATGGAACCCTGATGATTTTACTGACGCACTTAGGGAGGAAGGTAAATATGATCAGCTGGTTTAGTACTTGCATGAGAAGCTAATTAAACTTTTTAATCCTACCTTTGAGGTGTGTATTGGAAAGGTCAAAAATACCATGGGTTTTGAAAAGAGACATTTTGCTTACTGTCTGTTACTGCTCTCTCTGCTGCAGTTTTTCTGATATAAAACTACTTTTTGCCAGTGCAGAGTATAATTGATATTGGATTGAAAGTTTCAAAACCTTTGACTTGGAGATACTTTGACCAAGCTTTTAGTTGGGACATAACATGTTAGGTCTATTTAACTAATATTTCTCTGAAAGGCTTGCAGTTTGAAATTCCCAGATGATTAGTACCTTGGGTTTACTTATTTTTAACCAGTTGGCCATGAATATTTGTGGCTGGTTACTTTACATGACTTAAAGCCTCATAGGCTTCATTTAGCTTTACAAAGATCATAGCTGATGGCCACCAGTCTCACTCCATGTACTTGATTTTCCTCCTTTTGCTACTGTGCTGTTTCTCTTGCTGATGTTATTCTTGTTTTCTTTGTAGTTTGAAACCGTTTGTTTGGCTGTTGTTTGTGGGTCTGAGTTGTTTTGTTAGGATATTTTGCTTGTTTGTTTTTCTGTTGTTTTCATTTTGTGGGGGTTTTTTGTTTGTTGGGTTATGTTTTGGTTTGTTGTTTTTTAAAATTGATTTGTTGTTTGGCTGTTTGGGGGTTTTTCATTTTTTGCTTTTTGTTTTCCCCAAGGAGACAATTTCCAGGTTTTCGAATTTTTGTAGCTTGCCATCTTGTGCCGCTTCTGCCAGTTTACTTTTTTGTTCTTCTCTTAGCTACTATGTTTAGTTGCTTTGTAGTGGTTTCAAACATTTTAATAAAGTCTTAAATTAAAAATAAATGTTCAGCATCATTTACACTTAATCAGAACTGAACTGTCCCAGGTGGTACTCACCTAGCACTAACAAAAGGATTTTCAAGGCTGAATGTGGCTGAAATGTGGTGAGGTTTAGAGATCCTGGACAGTATCTGGCACAGCTAATCAGTCTTTTGATTTGCAGTGTTAACACTACACAGTGTTCATGCAACACTTATTTTGTATAATTTGATAAGCAATTTATTATAATTAAACAGTCTTGCCTGTTGGAAATAATCAATTAAATAGTTTTATGCACATGAGAATTCGTTATGTTCTTTGAAAACTAGTTTCTGAATGGTCGTGTTAATGTGAAAAGCAGATGATGCCATAGTTGTGTCTGGCACCACTGAGCGACAGTATCACTAGTCGCAGGTTGATGCTAATTGACTCTCAGATGAATAGAGGCCCAAGCCATGGGTAGCTTAAGACAATAGTTTTCTTGATAGCTGTTTTGTATGACAAATGCACTTTTCTTTCTAAATGTCAGATCCTCCTTTCAGCTTTGTGTAATGATTTGTCTCCCAAACTATTGGGAAGAATGGAATAGTTCTGACTGAGTGGACTTCCATTCTCTTTCTGTAGAGCAGCTGTATTTTCTATACTGTTGTCTGAGTATATGCTTAGACCTTTTGTAAGAAAGGGTCTGTAGATAGCTATATCTACAATTCTACAACTGTGCTGTGCCTTAGTAATTAGTTAGAAAAGCAGTTGGCTGATAGATAGAAACTTTGGAACTATATCACTATTATATGCACAGGATTGTCATTCAGTTGATATATACTTCCCCAAAAAAAAGGTTTATGCTAATGGATGTTGTGTCTCTTGCTAAATTCTATTCATAGACTCTTCTCTCCAAAAGCATAGTTTCAGATTTTGTTATGTTATGGCAGCAAATTCAAAGATATGTAATCTTTCTTTCCTATAATTAAAATATAATTTCTTTTTTTCCCCCCCTTTTTTTTTAACAGTTATTTTTGTTAAAGGTTGGTCATCATGGCTGACATGGATATCTATCCACAATTCCAAGTTGAACATGTTGCGTCCCAGTAAGAAAGACAACCTTCTGGCTTGTTTGCTTTTGGTAGAGAGTGTTTGCTGTTTCTTATAACATCAAAGTAATGCTTCAATTGAGATAATTGTAAAAGTTTAGTAATTGTCCAGGAAATAATTCTCCATTAACTACAGTTAGTCATAACCAGTGGTACCAGTGAGATTTTTTTCCTCACTTGGTCAGTCATCGATGCTATCTCCCTAAACTGTCGTACCTTTTTCCTTAAGGACACATGGTGGTGAGATGGCCTTTAAAACTCATTATAGAGTTTGTGGAACTTAATAAAACAATTCTAGTTCTGTAAATTAACTATATCTTGGAAGTATATACAAAGGCAGAGAAGCTATCCTCAAAAGCATATTTTCTGAATACATGAGAAAAAAAATGGAAAGAAAGAGACAGGTCATCACCATGTCTTGGAGAATTTGGATGTGTGGAGGTGGTGAGTAGTATGTGCTAGCTGTATTGACCACAGGTACTAACAGGATGAGGACAGTAAAGCTGAGGATTTGGAATATGACAAGTCTGAAATTATTTTATTCCAGCAAAAGATATAATATATGAGGGGGAAAGCCTGCTAAATGGTTTATTCTCTTTTTGCCTATGTATAGAGATTTAAACAAATTGGTTCAGAGAAGCAGTGCTCATTCTTTTTTGTTTTAAAGGTGAGATACTTTGTGGAGCTTTCAGTAACATACCTCTGTAGTTGTCCATACATAGTGTTTTGTAAACCATAATTAAGATGCAAGCTAGAACACATGTTGCCCCAGATTCACAGAAGCCAACCTTACTCACCACTTTGACACAGAGCAGATGGCTTGTTATAATGTAGTTGTTGATGTGCTAAGAACTGAAGGCCATGATGGGTGTTGCTTATAATCGCTACCAATTAAAAGATGTTAGTGACTTCAAGGAGGCATCACTATTCCCCACTCCTGCAAAAGGTTTATCAGGATCTTGGAACATGCCTCAGTATCAGTGTTAGATCTTGAATTTGTGCTTTTTGTATTTGTAGATAGATTCTTATTAAAGGGCTGGAATGAAGCAGTTTTATGTCATTAGATGCTGGGGGTTTGTATGTAGTGGAGAAAGGCAAAGATATTAAATTCATGCTCTCTAAAAAGCTTGTCTTATTAATTGTTTTTTTTTTTTGTGGGTTGGTGTTTTTGTTGGGGTTTTTTGTTTGGTTGTTTTTTTGTTTTGTCTTTTTTTCCCCCTCCTTGTTAAAAATCTTAATTTCTTTAAGGAAAGCTTTTTTTGTGAATGAAAAAAATTAAGGTACTTTGCCAGGCAGATGCAGTTTGCTTTGGAAGCACTTGACTACTTTGGTGGCAAGTTCTTCACAAAGCTGTGTGGTAGACATACAGGGATACTGCACCAGGAACTAGATCATCCAAGGAAACTGAGCAGTAACTAGCAACTGATAAATTGTATGTTTCTGACTCTGTGGAAGGCTTAAACAATACTGGAGAAGGAAGAGGCCAAAATGAAAGGGTAGCTTTAATTGTTTCAGTCATTAGTAAGCAGTCTGAATGCAGTAGTGCTCTTCATGATGTAAATAGGATGAGAATTACTATTAGAGTGCCAGCTGGTTCAAAGAATACAAGCACTTGACTAGCATGCAGTAACAGAAAGGTGGATAAACTATATCTTTTAGTATTCAACAGCGAAGGCAGAGCACAATAAATAACTGAATCAGACCTTATGTGTGATGCCACTCCATTAGCCTCAGTCAGTTGACTTCAGCAGGCTTAGCTTGGGGATGAGTTACTGCCATAATGTTTAAATAGAATGAAAATGTAAGCTTTCTAGAATGTTTTTGTTGAACATTATTAAGGTTAACTCATTGAGGAAGATAAAAATGGAAGGTAAAGAGTGTTCATTATTCTGTTCTGAGAGGTACAAGCATAGGTCAAGGTTTGCTCTTGAAGAGTTATATTTTTAATAAATTGGGACCAGCACCATTGTCCTTAATCTTTTATCACATAATTCAGTGTTTTCTCTGGGCTATTTCAGGAAGAAAAACAATTAGAAAAGGTTATGTTCTCATTCATATCCAAGTTGCATGTTTTTGCTAGCATAAATGAGATCTGTGGTCATTGAAACATCCATTTTGACTGAAATTTGAACGGTATTTTTGCATCAGAGGCAAAAATACATGATGCCCTCTGTCTTGCCTTTAATTATCGCAGCTCAGTGATTTACATAATGCTTTGTAATGGTGAAGCTTTGGCTGACTGCCATAATACACAGTAAGCCCAGAGAAGCTAGGAACTGGTAACTACTAAGAACTGGTAAGTACTAGGAACTGGTAACAGTCTCAAGTTGTGCCAGGGGAAGTATAGACTGGATATTAGGAGGAAGTTCTTCACAGAGAGAGTGATTGCCCCTTGGAATGGGCCGCCCAGGGAGGTGATGGAGTTGCTGTCCCTGGAGGTGTTCAAGTAAGGACTGAAGAGCTTAGTGCCATGGTCTAGTTGATTGGATGGGGCTGGGTGATAGGTTGGACTGGATGATCTTGGAGGTCTCTTCCAACCTGATTGATTCTATGATTCTAAATAAGTAAACTACTATTACAGTATCTCTGCCCATGTGAACTGAAGTACCTCTCTAAGTCAAGGTACAACTCTTCAGCTCTTTCATGTTTTAATGGATGTTTAAAACTTCTTCCATTATGTTTTCAATACTATCTCAAGGCTTGAAAAATCTTATATTTTAGTTCTGACCAAGATAGAGAGCTATGAGAGATGAGACACTTGTCATCAGAGTCCCAAAATGACTCTAGAGTAAGAAGCTATAAGCTTGCCTCCCGTTGCTGGCATTTCCATTGAGATGCAGGTCCTGAAAAATCTGGGAGAAGTCAAAATTGGATTCAAGAGGTTGTTTCCTTGCTTTTAAATTATTTCTCTTCTGCTCCAAATCAGGCTTTTTTTGTACTTCATTGTCAATGTCCCTTTTGTGGTGCCTGAGAACTAGCACATTTGGAAATTAGTTTCTGAAGAACAACCAAAACCAAAGGCCCTCCCCCCTGAGAAAACAAAAAAGCCCCACCCCAAAACAAACAAAACAAACCCCAAAACAAGTGAACACACACACACCCCCCACCCCCCCCATGTTTTTAATGTTTTCTGTGGTTTGTGTTGGTGTTTTGGGGTGTTTTTTGTTTGATTTGATTTTTTTTTTTTTTTCACTTCTCGATGAACTTCGTTTCTGGCCAAATTGAAGCTGATACTTGTTTTCATCCAGGCTATAACTGAAAAATTACTTTCATCTTTCTCTGTGCTCTCACTGACCTGTTCTGGTTATAAAATTGCAATGCCTTCTAGTCCAGGTATATTGTTCTCAGTTTTAGGAATTTCCGTTATGCAGCAGGGAGCTCTTTTTTCTGCCTCTCTTTTCTCATAGTGCACAAAGAGTGTCCGGTATACTCTTCCCTGCCCATCATTAGTTTTTCTTTATTTGTAACCATGTAACAGCTGTATCTGAAACTTCTAAGAATGTGGGCTAAATCAAATCGAGCCTAACAATTTGGCTAAAGATAGGAAAGAATAGTTGATGGAGGACTAAGAAGGAGTGAAGGGTATCTGTCTGCCCCTTGGACTTGGAAAAAGCAGCTATGCATGAAACTGGTTCCTTTAGAATTTTCTCTTTTGTTAGCAGCAGCAGCAGTAGTATTCATTTTTAAGTTAGACATTTCACAAAATAAGCATTCACAAGCTTGATGGTCTTCCTCTTTTTAAAGATGACCCTGAACTGTTCTAAGTAATATCTTTAAATATTCCATAAGTATTTTTACTAAAGAATACGTGAGTTGTATCAGACTCCATACAAGTTGTATCAGAATGAAATCCAAATTTAAGTGCTTAGCATTGTCATTATTCATATATATATACATGTATATAATCATCTATAATTAAATAATATTCATATTACCATTATTATATTCTAAGCTTTAAATACCAGTTGATATGAAAGGCTGAAAACATGGTGATGGGGCTTATCCAGGGGCAGCTCCTGAGGAGGGATGGCAGGATGGTAACCCAGATGGCATCTGCTTATTTTACTTTTAAATTCTGGAGTCAAATGTGGAGATGTGTGTTATTAGAAGCTATTTTTAGGAAGACAGAAGTTGAAAGTGTAGGAACAGACACATTTTCTCTCCTACTCACATGCTTTTCCCCTTCAGAAAGAAAACCTGAAATGCATATATGTTCTGAAGAAGTCAGCAAAGCTTGTCTTTGTTGCTACTTCACCACTAACTCCACATACTACAGGCCAGGGACCCCCAGCATGGGAGGGTTTTACTTTCACTGGGAGTCTCTCCTGAGAGCAGAAGCTCTAGAGCACTGGAGTTATCAAACTACCTCTCTGTGACCATGCTCACCAGGGCTAACCAGTTCAATCTGCAAGTGCCCGTTTCTCATGTATGCTTTGTCATTTGAAGCAGTTTTATTGTTTCCACTTCTGTGTTTTGAAATGGCTGGTTCAGCATGGTGTACTGAGTGATAAAATTCTCTGCCAACACTTCATGTTAATCTGAATATATCAGTTTCTCTGCTCTGTGTTAGTCACTTTATTACCAAGTGAAAATGCACTCACTCCAGCACCAGATTAGAAGGATGAACTTTGAAAATAGTAAGTTTGAATGACCTGTGGTTAACTCTTTCTGTTGCTTTTGCTGCTTACTTGTATTAAAGCTCAATTCCAAAACATAGTCTTCTGAATATTGTAATCTACACATCACAATAATGATGGACTGAGACAATTCTGACTTAACAGAAATCTGTTTTTCATGGGCAGGGTAAATGTCTCTGGCTAATGAGTCATTGGGGTAGGTCCTTCTTTGAATCTTTTCGGTTGAAGTGTATTTGCTTGTGGTCCAGCAGGAGAGAGGTTAATTCTGTACTCTATGATTAAAGCATGCACCTGTGATACAGTAGACAAAGTGCCATTTGAGGTGAGAAGACTGATTACTTGACCACTTGCAGTGTTTCAGGTAATGGAGCGCTTCTGTTGTCATGTACTGCTGGGAGAGAAATTATTTTTGGGCAGGCATTTCTGACCCTTATTTCATCAAATTATTGAAAAATCTGTTGTTGATAAAATCAGTACATTTCAAGACAAGATCATTATTCTGGTTTTGCTTTCATACTAAACCAAATTTTCAGTGAAAATTCTCACTTATTTCCAGCTGATGTTTGGTATGTTGTGTTCACCTTACCCCTCTGGAGAAACAAAACAAAACAAACCCCCAAACAAACAAAAAAGGCAAAACCAGCCTTGATGAGAGTCAAGGGCAGTAAAGGAAGTGGTATGTAAACTCCACTGAAATCCATTGTATTCTATTGATGATTTGTGATGTTATCTGTACTAATTTATTTTGAAGAACAATGTTTCCTAGGTATTTCTTCTTAAAAGATAACCTTGGAACTCATAGGCGGATATTGAAGAATATATTGTCATTGTTCCTGTGTTATTTGAACTGAAGTGAGGGAAAGGATGAAGTGTGACTGAGCACTATGATTTTTAAGTTCAAGAATGTAATGGTTTCCATGGAAACCAGCTGGTTCTATCATAGCTACCAAGTTAAATGCTTACAGGATTTTGCTTTTTCCTCCTCTAAAAAATAATTATACCTCATTTTGGCTTTCTCTTCACTTCAAACTTCTCTGAAATTTACTAACTTAATTTTTAGTTCAAAGCTGCCTTAGGCGTTCCTTTTTTGAGAAAGCACTTGCACATAAAAATGTATTTGTTTCTCTTTGTAGTAATCTAAAGATTAGTATGGAATTGGATCTGGTTATGAAGTTCACCTTAGAGGGGGGGTGTTGTCACAGTTTTCATGGTGTCACATTGGGATCACCCTACTTCCACAAGTGGTGTGGCTTTGAACGAATAATGTGGGTCTGTCAGCTGAGAGTCCAGTGAAAGCTATGCAGATGATAGAGGACTGGAACATTTCTCTTACGAGGAAAGGTTGAGAGACCTGGGACTTGTTAGCCTGGCAAATAGAAGACTGAGAGGGGCTCTTATCAAGACTTATCAACAGCTAAAGGGCAAGGGTCAAGAATATGGGACCCAGAGGCATAAGACAAAGTAATGAGCACAAATGAGAACGCAGGAACTTCTGTCTGAACATAAGGTAAAACTTTACTTTGAGGGTTACAGAGCACTGGAACAGGCTGCTCAGTCTGGTGAGTCTCTTCTCTGGACATGACCCTGAGCAGCCTGATTTGGTGAATTTGCTTTAGCGGGGGGGTTGGACTCTTCCAACCCCTACAATTCTGTGATAAGAACTATAGTTTTATTTGTTTTATCAAGGGACTCTTGCATAAGAGTTCAAAATCAACTGTCTCTTCTCACTCATGAGAATGCTTTAATCATTGCACTACAAAGTCATACTTGTTGCTTACTTTCTTACCTTATACACCTGCATCTCAGTCTCTCTACCAGGTAGTTTCTTGGCCAAGAAGTGGGTAATGTTGTTACTCTAGACGTATCTCACAATTTCCCAGAAATCTTGAGAAGGCTGCTTAGGAAGATGAGAGGATGAATTGATACAGTTAAAAACAAAAGGAAGAATGAACAAAAGTAGGACACTGGAACAGGTTTCCCGGGGAGGTGGTAGAAGCTCCATCCGTGGAGGTTTTTAAGGCCAGGTTGGATGTGGCTCTGAGCAACCTGATCTAGTGTGAGGTATCCCTGCCTGTGGCGGAGGGGTTAGAACTAAATGATCCTTGAGGTCCCTTGCAACCCTAACAATTCTATGATTCTATAATTACCTGTGAGAAGAGACCCAGCACCAACCTCTCCACAACGTCCTTTCAAGTAGTTGTAGACAGTGATGAGGTCTCCCCTCAGCCTTCTCTTTTTCAAACTAAACAGCCCCAGCTCCAGATGAATAACCACCTCAAGAAGGCTGTTGAAAAGGAGCAGAGAAGAAATAATGGAATAAAATTCATAGTATATATTGACCCGAGTTATCTTATGATGGATTCTTCAGCCAGTTTTCTTTGGAAAGAGAGTGTATTTTTCAGATGAGGGAAATGCTGAATAGGTGTCATCTGGAATTCAGTGCATAGTTGATACTGCATTGGAAGGTGTTGGTTTGGGAAGGCAGGGTTTGATAGAGTGTGTTACTTTGGTGGAGAAGATGGGAAGATACAGTTCAGTGTGGAAATACCAGGCTGGCGCTTATGCTTAGTGGAATTCTTTACAGGTCAATTTTGGGTCCAACTATCTTTGTGACGTTTTCATTTATGCCACTGACACAGGGAAAATCAGTATGCTGATGAAATTTGTTGATGATGAAAATTTTTGGAGGCACCAGTAGTATAGATGATGATCATAGTGTTGTGTAGAAAAGATTGGATTATCAGGAGTACTGAATAAATTGAAATAAAATTAATTCCTTTAATATAAAAATCCTCTGTATACTGTGAGTGGTTAAAAGCAGTATTTTATAATGCAAGCTTGAAGGCTTAGGTCATGGAAATGACAGAACTAGAGAAAGAGCATTGTAAGACTACTGCACTGCAAAGGTGAGACAGTCGTGATGTTCGTATGCAAAATGGAGAGGAATTTGCAGTCAATTTGAGGTTTTATTGTTGTATAAATTCCTGAAATATTAGGTATAATTGAAATTGTTCATACAAGAAAAGTTGAAGTAAAACGAAAGCAGATGCAGATTACAGTGAATTGTAGAATCATTCACTTTGGAAAGGATCTTGAGAAATTTTTGTGCCCACCCTACTGCTGGAAACAAGGTCACCATTGAATTCAGACCACATTGCTCAGGGATTCGTTGTTTGGGTCTTGAAAACCCCTGAGGAGAGACCTTCCAAAGCATCTCCAGGTGTCCTCTTCCACACTGCTTTGATGTCCTCAGAGTAAAAATTTTCCTTATCACATTTTAAAATCTCATTTGCATTTATGACTACTGTCTCTTGTTCTTCTGTCTTGGACCTAAGTAAAGAGGTTATCTTGGTAATTTAGGCTTAGGAAGGTTGTTAATAGGTGCCTACCGGGCCTCCAGGCTAACCAAGCCCAGTTTCCTTAATATTCTTCAGAGCTTTGAAGACAGTGATCACACCAAGGGCCAGCCTATTAATGAGGCAAACCTTCGCTTGTTTTATTTTAGCAAAGCATGTCCTTGTCTGCAGATATAAAAGAGAGCCATCACAACCCCAGGGGACAAAAAATTTGATTATTACTAAAACACAAAGTCAATCTCACATCAGTGAATGGAACCTATCCAAGAATAAACTTTTGCTGAGAATTCAGAGAACACTCCACTCAGTGGGACAGTCAAGTTCTAGAGTAGCCTTCCAGGGAGTACAAAAACTGAAGTACTTCATTGTATTCAAGTGAATACATTTCCAGAAGGGATTACAGGAGATGATACATCTACCTTATGGAGCCTAGATCCTTCATGTGCCTGCTGCCTTGGCCGTTGTAATGCTGCTATTTGAATGTTACTCATGCTTGGTTCAACCTCCTGTGTGAATTTGGTGTGATGCAATCTTTGGCCTAGAGTTCTTAGGAAACTTCTGATACACTTCTGGAGGACAAACTTACTTCTTACAATTCTGTAAGATGATTCTGTGCACTATGAACTTGAACTAGGAGGTAATAAACGTACAGGGTTTTGAGAAGTGAAACTTCAGTCTGTATTTCTGAATGGTCTTACCTCATAGCTTTTCCTTCTGGTCCATTGTTAGTTTTAAATTCAATTTCACATCTATTAAGAAAAGTTAAAAAAAAAAAAATCTCGAATATGTATTTTAATCTTAAACACCTGAAGAAAAGAAGTAAGTTTAAACTTGGGGTTGTATAGCTTGTGGCAATATGACACTTTTCCTCCTCTGCATTTTAATTGTAAGATGGGAAGAATCTTAAGGTGCTACTGAAGCATAAAATTTACAACAAAATAACTTGTGTAACTGAATAGATGGGAAATCACTGAAACATCAAGAAACATCGTGTAGGTTATAAATCTCTCATTTTTTGATGTTTAAGTGACTTCCCATTTATTTAACTTCAGCTGGGAAATTACAAGCACTGTGTAACAAACAGCAACTTACTCTATGTATACATATACCTACATATACAAGAGGGAATAGAGTTAGGCTGGAGAAGGGCAGATTTAGACTGGGTATTAGAAAGAAATTCTTTACAATAAGGATAATGAGACACTGGAGCAGGTTGCCCAGGAAGCTTGTAGATGCCTCCTCCCTGGAGGTGTTCAAGGCCAAAGTGGACAAGATCTTGAGCAATCTGGTCTAGTGGAGGGTTGGAACATGATGATCTTTAAGGCCCCTTTCCAGTCAAACCATTCTGTGACTCAAATTTCTGTTCCAAAAGTCGTGGTCAGAATTATCACTACAGCCTTTGTGTGTGTGTATATTTTAATATATGGGATTTGTTTTTGTTTACAGTATGTAATCAACACTGAGATTTTTTTACTGTGTGTGCAGTATAGCTGATGGGGTATTTACTGGAGATGTAATTATGAGACTGGTGTTGGCTGTGCTGTGGGGGGAGAGAGGGCGAGGTTTGCATGCTTGAAATCACAAACAGAATGTGCTATTATATAACTGTTCAGAAGGGATATAGTCCACAAATTGTATTTAATCCCAGTTTTGATACTGTAGCTCTTCTTAACTGCTTTTATCAATGACATTACAGTTGGTCCTGTAATGCAGAACTGTGAGGATATGATGCTTATCAGTTTGCTGTAGCAAAAGGCTAGAATTCCCCTTGGTAGCCTGAAAAAAATAACGATTTAAAAACATCAGGATTGTCTTTATGTCCCCTGTTGCAAGATTGTCAGGGCCATGAGAATCATGAAAGCTTCCTACAACCAAGACTTTTTCGACAAGAACGGGTGGAAGAGTGTTAACCATGCAAGAGAGAGAGATGCAACTTCCTTGATAAATTTTAACATAGGAAAATACCGAAAGTCACCATGTATCCTTTCATAAATTGCAAAATTGCTGCTTTTATATTAAAACTTCTCTACCTAATCAAGTTGTGGTGCGGTTTTCCCCTCTACTTCCTATTGACTAAGTATGTATACATGTATGTTTTAGGTTTTTTCCTCTTCTCTTTTAGATAGAAACTTTCATTAATGGCATTTTGACATAGATTTTTTAGATGCCCTGTAGTTTATTTGTAGCAGGGTTCTCAGGCTTGTAAAAGAAGTAGTACAGCACTTGCAAGCCATTGAATTTCCAAGTGCTCTTGAGTGGAAAGAGATTAGATTATAAATTTTAAAGACAAGTTTTGGGATTCCTTGCTTCAAATCCTTTGAGGTAGTGTCATGTGCAACTCCAGACTAACATTCCTTCATCTGAGATTAATAAATATAAATAAAGAGATATATAGATATCATATATTTAGACAAACATGCAAACTAAATGTGTCAGAGGCATGCTGTACTATAAATAAGAAAATACTTTAACCTTTCATTAGAGCAGCTGTTTCCTTGCACTTGATGCAACATCTGCTTGACTGATTTAAGGATCTATTTTGGGCTTCTCTTGATACTTGGTGATATTTTTATTCATTTTTTTAAATAAAAATATTCCTCTTGCATTTTACACATACTTTGCAGTACATCTTGTAGAATTCTTAGTTTATCTTGATGTGCCTTTGATATTTTATAGTAAGATTCCTAAGAATTGTTCCTCAGTAGTTATATGTCTTGGGGAGGAGGAGGAAAAAAAGGAGCTAACATTTTTCACTCCCCCTTCCCTCCCCCCTTGTTGCTTATAATGATTCTACATTGTATATTAACTGCAAGAGCATGACTTAATCAAGTTTTCCAATAAGCCAGTTTAGTTTTGGTTATTGCCCTGTGATATTCTTCTCCTTTCTGTATTCATCTTATTGTGCCTGCCACTTTTAAAACTCAGGAGTGGGAATAAAAAGAAATGTCTCCAATGTTACGCTAGATGAAGAATAACTTTAGTTCTATGTTAATGCTGTGTCTTAGTCACATTTTAAGTGCTGAGCAGGACTAATCTTCTGGGTTGTGGGTTTGTTTGTTTTTTTTTTTTAATCATCTCCTTGTAGGATCCGAATCAGACAGGTCTAGGGAGCTAATGGTTTGGTGTACTTTCTACTTCCTAGGAAAGTGTTATGATCTCCAAGACAGGTAATCTCTGGCACGGAGGAACTACACACAGATGAAGGAAAAGAAACCCTTAAGATAACCTGCATAAAATCAGAGCTGAGGGACTGCTTGGCCAGAGGGAGAAAGATTGTGAGGGGGATGCCAATTAAAGTAGAGGAAATTAATGCAGGGAGATTGAGGTGAGAGGCAGGAGGGCTGCTGCTGGTGAAGAAGCTCCTTACCACTGTTGCCTACAGCAGGCACTGCTGCCAAATATTTGGGGTTTAAACAGGTGGCCCATGCTTAAGTATATAACAGCTTGTGACACAGTGTAAACCTCCTGAATTTTTGGCAGTGAGTTGGTGTTGGAATGAAATGCATTAATGCTTAAAGGATAATTACAGATAATGAGGTATAAAGAAAGCGCAGGGAGCACGGTACCCCACACCTCTAAAAACCAGAGAGTGGCAAGCTTGACTTTTGATGAAAATAACTTACTTTCTACATAGGCATTTTTACAGTTTCACCTGAATATGTACATGGTAACTGATGTGGTGTCGTAGTGTCAAATGTGGGTTAAGTAGGAGAAATTAGGATTCAACAGAACAATTAGGAGTGTGTGTAGGGGCCTAGCATAAAAGACTTAGCTGAAAGGAGGGGACACCAGCTCAGAGAGAGCTTGTTATTGGAATCAGTATGGATCACCTGCCTGAAACATCTTTGTAGTATGGAATACTTTCCACCTGGCCTCCTTCCCCTGGGAGGGATGGAGTAGTAGGAGTCAGGTGAAATATGGAGCCTTGTGCTTTAAGACATTACAGCCAAAATGTCAGTTACAAGTTCAGAGGCTGCATGATTGTAAGGATCAAAGCAGAGAATGGTATTAAGTAACTGAGCAAATTGTATATTGCCGTGTGAAGTTATACATGCTCTTGGGACATAATCACAAGTTGTTTCCAACAGAGGAAATTACTGTTGGTATTATACAAGTATCTGGTGAGACATCATTTAGTATGCTTCAGAAATAGCCATCTGTTTTGAGAAGAGAGAAAAAATTGAAATGTGAAGAGACTAGCTCCTAGGATTAATCACAGAATCTGGAAGAGACCTCAGATGGTCCAGTCCAACCCTTGACCCAGCACTGAAGGGTCAACACTAAATACTAAACCATGTCCCTAAGTGCCTGATCCACATGCTGCTTAAACACCTTCAGGGGTGGCGACTCCACCACTGCCCTGAGCAGATCATTCCAATGTTTGATAACCCTTTCAGTGAAGAAGTGTTCCCTAATATGCAGCCTAAATCTCGCTTGGCGCATCTTGAAACCATTTCTTTAGTCCTGTTGCTTGATGCTAAGGAGGAGAGGCTGGCCCCCTCCTCACTCCAACTTCACTTCAGGTAGTTGTAGGGAGCGATAGAGGTCTCCCCTCCCCTCTGTGTAGATACTCAGGTGGATACAGTTTAGGGTGGGGAAACTACTTAAACTGAAACACAATACAAGCAAAACAACAAATGGACAGTCCAGTCATTGTTAACTTTAGGCATAACATTTTGAAGATGTAATTACAGTAGTCAAGTTTTGGAGTAAACAGGGATAGTGGAACTTGAACTGCTTGCTGCTAAATCTTGGTAAGATTTGAAAAGAATTCTTTAATCATTCTGGAAATATCAAAGAAAATGGAACTTTAATGTGTTCTGAATTTGGTGAATAATTGTCTTTGACTAAACAGCCTTCCTGCAGCTTCTCTCCTTTAAGGTTGGAATTATTTTTTTTCCCCAATTTTCTGGTATGCAGCAACACTCAGTAGCAGTGGTGCTTTCGTAGAGTCAGCTTCAACTTGGCTTCTTTCCTGAGCTAATGGCAGAACTTTATTTTCTGAAGGGTGTTAGCAGGGAGTCAGAGATGGGAACCTAGTCCTTTTATGCTCTTTTTATCCTTGCTACACTTTGAAATAGAGATTGGATTGCTTTGTGGAGGGGTCATTTTCTTCACTGAAGTGTGCAGGATGATAGAGATTGTAATATGGGTATTTCCATTAGGTGCTTAAAGATAGGTGGGATGAATCCAAGCCAAAGCGTTCAAGAAAAAATAGGCATGATCTGGAGAGCTTCTGAAATAAGTGGTGAGTAGGTAACTGAGGCAGGGCTGTCATCTTCAGTGGATATGATGTGCTGAGATTTTTGACTCTGCAGAAGTCTTGAAAATGTTGGACATCAATTTTTCCTTTTTTATTTAATCTAGAAAACAATTTATTGAATTCCAACAAGGAAAGCTTTGTTGCAACTTAAAATGAGAGCCACAATTTGAGAGTGTGATTTGGAAAAAAAAAAAAAAAAAAGAGTATACCAAAAGTTGATTGCAATTTAGGCTTATAGGCCAAAACACAGAAGCAGCTAGACTGGTAAGTGCTAGCTACCCAGACACATTTTGTGACCTTGCTAGCAGTTGCTTGAGGAGCCAAAATACAATCTCTCTTGCATCGTAAGTAATACTGTAACGAGATCGTTATACAGGTTGTTTTAATGCTACATGGAAAAGGAATTGTATTCAGTAACTTGCAAATAGAAGAGGGGAAAATTACAACTGAAGATGTTGATGGTCATATAAAGAAAATCAGTGGCAAAAACACTGTGATGTAGTGTTATTAACTGTGGAGCTCAAAAAATCTACTTGTAGTGAAAGACGGTGGAACAAAATTTTGGATTCAGAAGACTAGTAGAGAGATTCAGCTTCTGTGGCAGATGGGACTGAGGAAGGATACTGCCTGACTTTAATTTTTCAGGCTTATATTTTTCTCTTCATTCAATAAAATACGCTGTCAGTATGTATTGACTGGAATTTTTTCATAGTCTGCCAAAAGCTTTTTTTTTCAGTGGTAGAGTTGATTTGGTCGCTGCCTATCAATTTTCTGGTGTCTGGCATCAAAAATGCCACCTGTTAGAGTCTGATCTTCTTAGATGAAGTGTAAACAAACAAAACAAAAACCTCTTTGACCTTATTTTTAACACTATCTTAAACCATTTTCTCAGGTGACTTTGGAGCTTTCATCTAAAACTGATGACAAGTTTTTGATAACTTTAAAAAAAAAATTGAAGTCTTATTTGGATGCTTTCCTAATTCTGCAATTTTTAATTTTTTTTCAGATAAATTTGCGCCTCATCTTGGTAAGTGGGAAAACGAAAGAGTTCCTGTTCTCACCCAACGACTCCGCTGCAGACATTGCAAAACATGTGTATGACAACTGGCCCATGGGTGAGTATCTGTGTGGGGCTTTGGCTTTTTAAATGGTGAGCTAGAAGCTTCCCTGTATTTTCAGACTAAAGTGTCAAATTAAGTATGTTTATTGTGTATTGGGGCATAGATTTCTGTAGAAATACAATTGTCTTGTTGTCTTCCCTATTTCTTCAGTTGGGCAGATATTTAGATGTCTGGACTATTTCCTACTTAGTCTCCTTTTCTGGAGACTTTCAAGACCGGTCTGGATGCATTCCTGTGCTACCTGCACTAGATTATATAGTCCTGCTCTGCCAAAAGTGTTGGACTTGATCTCCAGAGGTCCCTTCCAACCCCTAACATCCTGTGTGATCTTCTGCATAATTTCTAATCTTTTTCCCTCAGACTGAAGTACTTTCCTATCTTTAAATGCTTTTCTTGATCAGTTTTGTTAGAGGATGAAGTAAATGTGTAGAAATGTTGGAGATACAAAACTTCTTATGTGAGCTAATGCAAAACGTGGCATGTCATAGGAATGCATTAGTGAAATTGAGTCTGAAGTACCTCTTCCTTATTGGACTATATTGGAAAAGATCTGTAATAGTTACATTTTTCCCAGGAAGTAAAAAAACAAAACAAAAACAAACACAAACAAACAACAAAAAAAAAAAAAAAAACAAAAACAAAACAAAAAAACAACCCCCCCAAAAAATATAAAACTTTTTAAGAGACATTAAAAGGCTAAGGGAAACTGAGGTTGTTTGTATGGAAATATTTGGTGTTATGTGCAGGAGTACTAGCCTCTGAAAATGAAATTGAAAACCTAAGATGTATATTCACATATGTGACAGTTCCACAAAAACAAAGTGCTTCTCTTCCCATCAACTATGATTTCATGTGAAAATAGCCAAAACACAGACATAGCATTGCATACAATTGCTTCTTTTGGACGGGACTTGGTCTGGGTTGCTCTTCTGATGTTAAGAAAGACTAGTCTTTACTAAAACATTGCAGTATCTGTTTCTGTACTGCATTTGTCAAAGAGGTATGGTGGATGATGATTCATGCAAAGAAGTTAGTGTTGACAATCCATTTTTTAGGCCTTAAACTGGTCTTTGAGGTGAGGAAAAACAGAGTTTCAGGGGACTTGTTTGTCGTTTGTTTTGCTGGGATGCAGCAGTATATACTTAGTAGAACATGTCTCGAAGGAGGTTTTTACTCCTCTGAAGTATTAGATACAGATGTAAAATACTTTCACTCTTAAGAAATTTGGTTGATGTTATCATTTGTGTAGCTACTGTACATATCTTAATATGTGGCTACAACATAGTTGTCGTGATAAAATGTTCTTTGTGTATTTTTATCTGTACTAGTAAAGGCAGCACAGTTGTTTTCATACACAGGATTATTTCTGAACATGAAGGTTGCAGACTGAGTTTAAAGTTGTGTACCCAGACTTTAAGGTCTCTATTACAGAAAAAGAAAAGTAGGACTGGACATGGAAGCCTAAGTTCAAATACATGCTCTCTTGAGGGAGTGCTGTAAATGTTGATGAATATTTAATTGCCTGTGCAAAGAAGAATAGTGTCAATTTAAAAGACTGAGGAAATACCTACTTCAGAATAGCATACAGGCTTTCACAAACATTAGCCTACTAGCTGGTTTCAGACTGAGAGTGCTTTTCTTTACCACAGAACTGAGAAATTTTGATGAGGACTGAAGTTTCCTTGAAAAAGAGATTACATGAAATTATTATTTTGACTTCTTGTGATCTTGTGGGGAGAAAAAGTCATGAGATAGCCTCAGTCACACGCTGTCAGGATTAAGGCAAACCTCCTGCTTTTGGCAATACAGTTGTTAATTAAGGATCTCTTGACTTGTAGTGGAAACCACCCAATTTATATTAATGTCTGTTATCTACCTAGGTATCTGGTCTCTTCTTCCTCCCCTCGTTTTCTTCTAAATGATGTTAATTTTTTTCTTGTAAAGCAATTATCTGCTGAAGTTAAGTAAAAAAAAAAAAAAAAGTAGTTGTAGATAAATATTTCTTCCTTGGCTCATTTAGTCATCAGTGGAAATTAAAATTTGAAAATATGTCAGAAAGAAGTGTTTCAGACTGTCAGCCAAGAAGCAGGAATTAAAAGGATGGGTAAATTGGCAGCTTAACAATGAGCAAATACCTGTGCCAAAATACAGGCTGTTTTCTTTTGATTGCTGTTTTCTGTCATTATGGCACTGTGAACTGGCTGAACCTTGCCTCTCTACAGCTGTAGGATAAAGGAGGTCAGACCTTATGGATTAAAAAAAAAATAAAAAGAGTTTGGTATCTTTCAAAATATCCTTTACCTCTAGCAGTGTGTTAATTCAGATCCTTAACATAGCCAACTTCGCAGAGCAGCAAAAACAGTATGTGCTTGAATTGCAAGACAATTGAATCAGAGCCTGAGTGGAAATACTTGAAATTCAAATAGCTCTGGTTGCCTAATTTGATCTAATCTTATAAACCAGGCACATGGCAGCACCTGGGGATATTGCAGGCTCTGCTGTGGATTCCAGCCCTGCCTCCTCCACAGGCTGCAGTGGCTCGTGCTGCCTGCCTCTGCCTGCTCGCTGTCTGGCACCAGATGCCTCTCTGTACGCTCTCTGCAGCCATGGCTTTTGTTTTAGATGCTTCCCCCTTCTCCCCTTTTCATTTCTTCTTAATTTGTGGTGCCAGTTGCTACTGCCTGTATGTTAATCGTATGTTCCCAGTGAACACGTTGGTTTCTGTTGCTTGTCCTGATCTCTTGCTGAATGTTCATTTTGGTATATAAACACTACAAAAGCAGAAAGAGTGAACATTTGTGAACAGTTGTTACTAGATATCTGGTCAGCTAAGAAACAGAAGGCACTGTATGCCCAAAGAGTCCATTGAAATTCAGCATTTCAAGTTTTTGTAATATTTGTTCTGAAAAAAAAATATTTATATTTATTTGTTGGTCACATTGTAACTGGGAACAGTAAAAGAGAAGGAAAAGATCATTTAAGCTTATAAATTATTGATGATGACTCAAGCGTTATAGGAAATGCATTACAGGGAAATGCATGCTTGCTTTTCCTGAGTGACTGTTTGCCACATTGAAAACATCCACAGACTGTCCTTTGAGAAGTTCCTTAAAATGTATCAGTCGTTGTGCTCTGTGAGAGCCCTCTGTTGCGGCTCTCCGCAGTGAGGGTTTGGGGCTGCTCAGGTCACGGCCTCCCGCTGGACATTTAACCGGTTGGATCTGGCCATCATCGAACACCGCTGAGCAGCCTGCCCGGCGTGCTCGGTGCTGTGAGCTGAGAAGCCTGTTTCAAATGGCCCATCACATGCACTTTGGATGTCTGTGTGGCTGCTTTGCATTGCTCGAGAGTGGCTCCAGTTAGACAATTAACTGGTTGGGAGCATGGCTTGAGAATCTTCTGAACGGAGGAAATGAAGGCAGTTTTAACCAAGTGGATATCAAGCTCGGGAAGCAACTGACAATGTATTTTATGAAATATTTTGTATGGGTCTTGTCTGTAGTAAATATCTCAATGAAATATTTGTGTAGGACTTTTATATGTAGTAAATATCGCAGGCAATCAGTGTAGTAAGTTAATAATACTTATATTTGCAGGCATAAAATTATGTGTTCCAATGCCCAATGTCAAATAATAAATTCGAAAATAGATTTTAGGCCTTGAATCATCTTTCTGTTTCTGCAGTCTATGCTTTCTCTGCAGTGTTTCCTGTCAGAGAATCCTGTTAGTTTTCTTCCTGGGTAGAGGCAAGAGAAGTAACAAAAGGTGTTTTTATTGTGACATAGCTGTGAAATTTCTCTCTCTTTTCAGATTGGGAAGAAGAACAAGTCAGCAGTCCAAATATCTTGCGGCTTATTTATCAAGGGAGGTTTCTTCATGGCAATGTGACACTAGGAGGTATGAAAATAATTTTCATCCCTGTTTCAGCCAGGTGAAGGGGGTATTTATTTACAGTGCAGTAAAAACTGCTTTACTGTTCAAGATCACAATATGGCTTGCTATTCTTCCTTAAACTTCAGGGGGTACCACCTGGCAAGTCAAATCCCTCTTGTGTAAGAAACAGAAATACAGTTTTTATTTGTTGTCTTTTTAAATTGAATACTTTTTTCCTGCACTTGCAGGGTAAGCTTCTTCATAAATGTCTGAAGTTTTTTAAAAAGTTTGGTAAAGATTGATAACTGTTAAACAATACTTTAAGTCTTAGTGCAATGAAGAAAGACACCCTATGAATGAGAATGAGGGGAAGCATTCTTGCTGTCCAGAGCTCTCCCAGGGATACAATTGCATAGTTATGTGAAAACAAAAGTAAATGGCTTCACTTCATATGCTAAGGAAATGCAATTCAACTATGCCCCCTTGTGGCAAGTAATTTCCCACAACGATATATTTTGATGGGTGTCTTTGGTAGAGATATGACACAAATCTGTAAAAATAATCTTTCTGTGTGAGATAAAAGCTGCCAGTGTGACTATCAGCTATATCCATGGCTAAACAAAATTACTCTCTTCTCTGCACAGCTTTAAAAGTAAAATAATGTTCTTGCTTTCTCTGTATGTTCAGATTGTTCATGCATTGGTCCTCAAGTGCTATACAGATAGGAGAATATAATGCACACTCACTAATGAAGTGGTTTTGAAGTTAAGATAAACGTGAGAAAAATATCTCTGGACTCCTTATGATGATTGTTCCATGAAGAAGTGACTGAGATGACATAGCTATTGATTCACTTGCTACTGTTACTGATGTTGGCTAGTGATGTACTTTTAGAATAGATTTACTCTCCTTATAAATCAATCTTTAATGCTGCTGTATGTACAAACGAGATCATTGTAGGTTCAGCTGGGAGAACTCTGACAGTTTTATTTGCTCTTTAATTTTTATGTTTACCAGGTGCCAATGAGTGCAGCTAGTAACAGTTGAAGTAGGGTTGAAAGACAAATGTTACAGCTCAGATCATCTCTGCCAATTACAGAGGTGCTAGTTTGACCTTATATCTTCCAGGCAAGGATAGCTAAATGGGGTTTTCTTTGCCATTCATCTCTAGGTGTTACTCTTTCCCACCAGTGCGTGTTCCCTTTGGTGACATTTATCTAAATGCAAAACAGCTTTGAATATTTGTTTAATATATGTAATATATTGTTTAACAAATTCAGCTGTAAAAAAATAGTTGCATGCTGTTGACTCTTGCATTAACACAGGTCTATGGATTTTGAATACTCACTTGGATTCAGGGCATTGTAGTTCATTCTAAATCACTCATGCGTTGCAGTTTAATCATCATGATTTTTACCCTAGGGATCTTCCATGTACATTCATGTTTTTCAAAGATCTTTTTGTTGCTATATTGTTTTTAGGAAAAGAATCCCCAAAACATAGGCTTGCTTCATTCAGTGCTAATGAAGTTATCTAGAGTCAGATTATACAGCCAAAGGGGAACAGCTAATCATGAAGTAACCTGAAAAGACTGTTGCTTGAGTTTGTGGTGTTCATTAGACATAACCTGAAGTGAACTAGTTATCTTTAGAAGGGGGGAGGGGGAGAGCTTCTTGCTAAATACAACATTTAATTTCTTATGCTGTTATGCTGCAGTTCCATTACGCTTTTTTATATCTGCAGCTCTCTATAGCTGTGTTATAGCACTTTGTGTTTTATTTGCTTTAGGTAATTAGGAAATATTGACTGGAATTTGGACCAACTGTGTACTGAAAGTCACTGTATCAACTAGCAAAACAAAAGTTTCCAAGGAAACAGTTCAGTGCTTTCTTTTTTCACAAAAGTCCATTTTTGTGCATATTTTAAAATGTCATAGCAATGTTGTAGTTGTAACCTCACAATATCTACATAGTGTCTTAGGAATTAGAGACTCCTATAATCTAAGAAGCATCCAAAAAATGACAAGTTGATAGGAAAAAAATGGCTTTTGAGAAGAAAATTTCCTTTTAAAGAAGCCATCTCTTTTGCCAGCTTCTCTGAATGGTGTGTCCCTAGAGGAGTGGTAGGGCTAATGGCTTTGGAAGTGGTAAAGAAAAACAGACCCTCCTGTAAAGCTTGCTGTGCCAGGTTTGCCTGTGATCCTTGAGCCACCCTGAATTGTGTCCTGCCTGTGTGAAGGGTTAGGGAGTTAGCTAGCAGGACAGAGTCTGTTTTTCAGCTTCCAACACAAAATTTCATCCTTCAGCTGATTTTTGGTCAGCAGCTTGCATTTGAAATAGCATTAATTAGAGAGGTGATACATAACTGACAGCTCCTTTTTTTTTTTTTTTCATAGACAATGGTAATCAGCAACATTTTACTTTACTTTTTATTGGGGACAGAAAGCCAACCCACCACATGCCATACACATGCCAAAAGTGGGCTGACAACAGAAAATCTGCGATAAAAGCAGAATTAAACACACGGGGAAAGAGCTAAATACAAGTGTAGTTTAAATGAAAGAAAAGAATGGAGGGAAGGAGGACAAGAGCAAGGAATGATTAGTGAGTGTAGGTTAGGGTACTCAGATTGTCATGGTGCTCCAAGCAAGGAGATGGAAATAACTAGTAAGAACTTGTGTGAACTACACAAGCTGAAATTAGTTAATTGAAATATTAGCATACTGTTACTTGATTACTGTAAATGTTTAATCTCCACAACTCGCTAATCAAGTCTCCTCAAGTGTCTTGATACTAGGAAAAATGGCCCTAATCTGATTAGTTGATATTATTTTGTTCTTTCTGTGATGGCTTCTTAGGAGTTTGTCATGAAGACAACTCTTTTCCATTGAGTTAACAGATTGTTAACATGCTCTTTGCAGAGTTTTCAGTTGTTTGACAGAATCAAATACCCAAAATACTTAATTGTTGACAAACTAAGCTCTCAATAGCTTCTAGTTGCAGGCACAGGCCATGCCTCAGGTAAACTAAGCAAGTGACCTAGTAAACTAAGATCTGACCTTCTGTAGAGATAGCTTTACCCAAAGCCACTTCAAAGAAGCTAGTGGAGCTGTGTATCCCTCTGCAGACTTACACCTGTGTTTAATCATAACTTGCATTTTTTCAGACAAATGCATTGGCAGTAAACATGCTTAATAGCAACATTGGAGCTCAGCTTGTGTTGAAGACATAGTAACCAAATACAAGGTTTATTAATTTAAAATTTTGGCACTCAATTTTGAATCTTGGATGTTGTGATTAAAATAGGGGCATTTTTCTCTTCAGTTACCTTCATGTTTATTGGACATTCGTTATTTATTCACTTAAAAGGTTTTGGTATGCTGCATGTGAAAGTAGAAGATGTAAAATGAATTTGGGACAACAAATTCAACTCAAGTCAGAATGATTTGTCACTAACGATTTATCACTAATGTTTATTCCTTTATAAGGCAAGGAGGTCAAAACTTAGAGCATCTTTACCTTACATTTCTCAGAAAAATAATCAAGGAAGATGCTTAATCTTATGAGCTGGGGAGAAGAGATAAAACCAAAGTTATGTAAAAAACTTGTGAAAATAACTCCCCCCAACCAAATAGTTGGAAGAAGTCGATGTTCAGAATATTGAATCTGGCAATGAGAGTCTGCTAAATATGATGAGCAACAGAGAATGCTCTCACTTCAAGGAGACTAGAAGTTTTGATAAGTGTTATACAGGGCTAAAGCCATAAATACAGCATTGTGTTGGTATACATGGATCAGAATGTGAAAGTGATCGTTTTAGGATCAGAAAGAAGTAGAACCAATTACAGGAAGCTCCAATTGTGTTATTTTGTGTTACTAAAGCTCACCAAAGCAGCATTGTGAGAACTACCTTATCTGACTTAGAACGTTTCAAATTTGCTGGTTTTCTCATGCAGCTGCTGATGTTACAGATTAATATTAAAAGGCAAGGTGCAGGCATTATGTATTTTGGAAAAGTCTGTATCATGGATCAAAGTGTGTTTTGGGAAAATCTGTCTTGCAGCAGTGGCTCGTTGTTTGGATGTCTCAGGAATGACAATTTAGTTAGAATTAGCTGCTCTTTTGCATCCTTATCAATAAAGAGTACTTAGCACCTGAGCCTTGGTATGAATACCTACTTCTACTTTTACTTAACAGATGAAGGCTGTTTCCTAGCAGAAATGTCATGTCTCTAAGAACACAATGGTTTAAGTGGTGATTATCAGGTACCAAGACCCTGATCTATAAAACTTCAGCCAGAAACACCTTTATTTAATAAGTGATTCAGACCTAACTCTATGAACTTCTGAAATGATGCTAATCCAAGTATAGTTACTTTCAGCTGGATATTTTGAAGAAAGAAGACTGTTGTAATGTATTAATACATCTCTCTTTCTCCTTTTGCAGCATTAAAACTTCCTTTTGGGAAAACAACAGTGATGCATTTGGTGGCTAGAGAAACATTGCCAGAGCCAAATTCTCAAGGTATGCTGTGCACTAGAGGTGTTTTGTACTCAAGTACATGGCAAAGAGATCAGGTCTCTCACAGGCTTTTTGAGTATTTCATAGAGATTTTCATAGAGAAAAGTCCTTCTGGTCTTTTGTGAAGCAAGTCATGAAATGCTTTTTGTGTAGGTTGATTATGGAAAATAAAGAAATTAACTTGCTGGCTTAGCATTTTTGTAGAAACTTACTCAAAGTTTAAAAGCTTTAATTTTTATTGTTAAAAGCTAGTTTTGATTTATTTTTCAGTTAGATATGCATGTGTTTATATAATAAAAACATGGGGTTTCTTATTTATTATCAAGCACGCTCAAACACAGAATGACCTAATTGCTTTAGAAATTGCATGTAATAAACGCTTTCTTCTTGCTCCGCAGGTCAAAGGAACCGTGAAAAAACTGGAGAAAGCAATTGCTGTGTAATCCTGTAAACCCTGTTAGCTTTACCTGCTAAGTGTGATGTAATATAGTCTTTGTCTTTCATGCTGCTGGAATAGAAGAGGCCCTACCTTGCTTCAGACACCTGTAGGAAGAGCCTGTCTGTAAATCCATGGAACTGAAATATTAAACGAACACTGTCTCATTAGGTTTGGGGTTTGTTTAAAGAAAGAGAAAGATCTATGAACACTTTCATTGGATTTTTTTTGTTCTGGTTTTGGTTTGTTTTTTAATTCCTGCATTTTGTTTGTTGAATAATCTTTCAGTACATCAGTTCTTGAAAGAACTCAGTCTCCAGAGAAGTTAGTGTGGTGTTTTTCTTGTTTGTTTTTTTTTTTTTTTCTTTCATAGCAGGAGTCATTTTGCTACCACAAAAACATCCATTAACCGGATCTAACCAGTCAAGCTTTCTAGATGCAATTTGCACTAAATACGGTTGACAGTATATTTCTCATCAATGATCTCTAACAATATTTGAGACGTCTAGGAATAACCTACAATGTGTAATGCAACACTGGAAGATAGCATAATGAAAACAAGTTTCACTTATGGCCAAATCAAAGGAAAAACTGTTAAGTCAATTCTACCTAAGTCAACCTTGGTGGCCGAACTGGCACAGAATACTAACTAAAACAAGTCTAACTATATATATTTTCATTGCAACAAACAAACAAACAAAAACTATGTGCCTGTAATTTAAAAGCACTCTGTAGAGGGCTGATGAAACTGATTTTTTCGTTACTGCGTGCACTCTGATCTTGTACGTTAGTTGAGTGCTTATTCAGACAGCACAAACAAGTGCAGAGAGTGCATTTCCTAGCCTTAATATGGGAGGGGTAATTTCCTGTAGTTCATAGGCTTTTATTATTGTGCATAAATGTTAGAAAACATCATTTACTAATCGATTTTATGTATTTGAATATTGGCAATTGGTGTTTTTCAGTCATTTTTCTCATCTGTACCTTAGTGTCCAGTGTCATGCTTACTCATTAGAGACTTCAAAAGAATTATTAAAAGTTTAAAAAGCAAAGAGAAAATCCTCTGCCATAGTACTAGTTTTGTTTCTTTGCATAATCTGCATTTGGTATTAGTGCTTGCAATTGTATTAAAATCAGAAGCTGATTTTTTGAAGGCATACATAATTAAAAAGGATGCCATTCTTTTATTTCATATCAATAATTTAAATGTTGATATGCTGAAGAAATTTGCACAGCACTAAAGCATGAGCTACTTTCATCTAAACCTGTACAAAATAAAAATAAATAAAAATTTAAAAAAAATATAAAAGATTTTATATTTTTTTTTCACTGGGGAGGAATTCTTCCTGGGTGAAATTACAAATATGTGTAGAATATATTTAATAAAAATCTTATAAAATACTTAACTATAGAAGTTAAATATAGATTGGCGTGTAGTATAATAGAACAATATTCCATATAAATAGCTTTAGCCTTTAAAAAAGAAAATGAGTCACAGGTTGACATTGTGTTCTGTACTTAAGTGTCCACAACTCTTACAGATGTTCTGTGTAATCGTTTTTTGGGTTTGTTTTTTTTTTTTTCTGAATGATTGGCATCATTCAAGTGTAATCAGATTATTTTATTCATTGTTACTGCTTTGAGGAAATGCTTTATATGCAGTAGATTTACAAAAATATTGTTCATACTGATCAGAATTAAATTTGTATAGAGCAGAGTTTTAAAATGAAATGTAAATAGCACTAAACATTTCTTTCTGCAACCTGTACTGATAGACTCTTCTGTAAACTAAATAAAAGAATATTGTAGTGCATTTTGGTGGTGGCTTAAGGGTTGTAATTTGGTCTGTAACTACTTTTAATAATACTTCTTAATCTGGAAACTAACAAAGGACTCCATTTTATTTATTAAAAAAAAAAAAAAGGGTAGGGAGGGTGCAGAACCTGCTGAAAACTGCTAATGGGGCTTATTTGGTTTTGGTTTTATTTTCCTACCGTGTCAGGAGAAGTTGCCTAGAGGTTTTTTTTGTCTGTTAGAGAAGAATGCAAGCATGGTCAGCTGCTCTTGCAAATGTACAGCCTGTCGCACCCTGCTGTACCTCTCCAAAGTTATGTGCTGTGAGCTTCTTAGTCCTCACTTACGGCAAAGAGCATACACAAGAGCTCTTAGGGCATTGGGAACTCAGATGGCAGCATTATTATGTGCTCATTGCCTAAGGGAATCTTGGGAAGGAGGATTTCACAGATTGCATCAGCTTGGAAAAGACCCTCAAAGGTCATCTTGTCCAACTGCCCTGCAGTCAGCAGGGACACCTCCAACTAGATCAGGGTGCTCAGGGCCACACCAAGTCTGATGTTAAATGTCTCCAGGGACAAGGCCTCAACCACATCCCTGGGCAACCTGTTCCAGTGTTTTACCACTGTCATTATAAAGAACTTCCTCTTTATAGCTAAACTAAATCTACCTTGCTCCAGTTTAAAACCATTGACCCTCATCCTGTCACTACAAGCCCTTCTAAACAGTCTTTTTGCAACCTTCAGATATTGAAATGTAGCTGTAAGGTCTCTTTGAAGCCTTCTCTTCCCCAGGCTGAACGGCCCCATTTCTTTCAGCCTGTCTTTGTAGGAGAGGTGCTCCAGACTTCTGATCATCTTTGTGGCCCTCCTCTGTACCTGTTCCAGCAGGTCCATTTCTGTTCTGTTGAGACCCCTAAAGCTGGACAAGGTACTCAAGGTGAGATCTCCTAGTACTCTGCAGAGTAGTTGCTAAATAAGTCACTACAAGGACATGAATCTTATTTTAAAAATAATAATTTTATAAACATCATCTTGAGAGAGCTACTACAAGGATGTTAACCATCTTCTAACTATAAAATGAAATTTTCCAAAATGCTGGCCACTGATAAAACATAGGTGGAAAACAGCTACAACAAAGGGATTGAGGCAGGGCATGTTTTGTTAGTTAAACTAATCTTTCAGATGCATTGATTTTGCAAACCTGACGTTTAAAACATGGTCTTGGTTTGAAAAAGTAGCAAGGTACTTTAATCCAATTTAAATACCTGAAAATCCAGTAGCTGCCAGTTAAAATATTTGGCAAGCTTGAATAGCAGAGTACATGGAGCTCCCTTTTCCTGAGATGATAAGATGCATATATGCACATGTCCAAGCAAATCCTTCAGAGCTGCTCGGCACTTAAAGCATGAGCTTGCCAACATAACTCCTGCAGAAGGTGGGTGGAGCCGCTGCCTTAATTTTCCTGCAAAGTGTCAGAGCTATCTGCCCATTGCAGAACGTTTCTGTTGTGGTGTGAGGTGGGTAGTAATTCTCTCTGGGGGAGAATTACTAAGAGACTTGTGCTGTTCCTTGGATCCTTGGCAGTGTGGATTGTGTAACTGCAAAAGCAATAGCTCTTAATCCCTGATTTCTCAGACTTGCTAAAGTTCACACATATGCTTCTCTTCTATGTTGACTGGATTCAAGAGGATATGTGCAGCTCATAAAGATTAAAGCTAAATCTTTGCAGGGTCATGCTGTTGGACAGTCTGATGATATGCTGAAGAGTTTGACATTTGATTTTTACTGTTAGATAAAAATTATATTTTCCCTGTGGACGAGTTAATAGATGTCATGAAGGAAGGGAAGGATGAATTGGAGCCCTTCATATTCTGAAATACCACCAGGAGACCACATCTGTCTCCCATACCACAGTCTGTGTTATCAATCAAAAATTAATATTCGCACTTGTGAGGAGTAAGGTCTGGTAGCAATGAAAGTGCTCTGTAGCTTCTGTTTTCTTACACGAGAGCAGAAATATGACTGCAGAAACAGTCTTTGGAATTAGCTCAGCTGCTGGAGGAAAAAAACACAGCCTCTGTAAAGTGCTGCATCAACATGAATCCAGCAGTGACCTCTGCAGCATCTGAATACCTTTTCTTTTCTTAGAGTATCGCAGTTACAATAGGAGGAATGATGATTTAATCTAGGAGAGAAATACACGGTGCTCTGACAAGGCTTCCCTCTGGTCTTATAGGTAAGAAGGAAGGCAGCTGTTTCTGGGCAGGCCAAAAGTCAAAGAGTTTCTGCTGCTGCTCTGTGGGAAAGTAAAGCTTGTGTGGTTCTGTGTGTGCTCTGATAGGATTTGCTATTATGAATCCAACTTCAAGTGAACAGGAAGATGGATGTTCTTTAAAACTCTCTGCTAACTCTATGCTAATTAAATAGGTAAGCAGATTTTGGGTTACATGTCCTTTTAACTGCTGTTTAGACCATTAACAGCAGTTGCACCATTGAAAATGATGGGACTTCTCTGCTTAAATCAGAAGAAATGCCAAGATCTGTTAAGATTCTTATAAGGACAGTTCCTACATCCTTTACTTCCTCAGAAGTACTTAGATTCTTGCTAATACTTGAACATGTGATCCTCAAGCTTATTTTCAGCCCACAATAAAAGGACTTCGTTATTTGAGAGGCTGACAGTGATATATAGTTCATGGTATTAAAAATCTTCGTAAATAGTTGCACACCTATCCTGTGCCACAGGTGTATGTATATATATACATACACAAATATATATACATACACACCTGAGGTGCTGGAGTGGGTCCAGAGGAGAGCAACAAGACTGGTGAGGGGGCTGGAGGAAAAGTTGTATGAGGAAAGGCTGAGTGAGCTGGGATTGTTTAGCCTGGAGAGGAGGAGACTTAGAGGGGACCTTATTGCTCTCTACAACTGCCTAAAAGGAAGTTGTAGTCGGGTGGGGGCCAGGCTCTTCTCCCAGGCAACTAGTGACAGGACAAGAGGGCATGGTATGAAGCTGTGCTGGGGAGGTTCAGGTTGGATGTTAGGAAGCAGTTCCTCACAGAAAGGCTCATTAGGCACTGGAATGGACTGCCCAGGGAGGTGGTAGAGTCACCATCCCTGGAGGTGTTCAAGAGGGGATTGGACGTGGCATTTGGTGCCATGGTTTAGATAGTCATGAGGTTTAGGGTGACAGGTTGGACTCGATGATCTTTGAGGTCTCTTCCAGCCTTCTTGATTCTATGATTCTATGATGTGGCACCTGGTGGCATGGTTTAGCTGATGTCACAGTGTTAGGTCGTAGGCTGGAGGTCTTTTCCAGCCTCAATACTATGATTCTGTGATTCTGTAATGTAATAACTGAATTACCAATTTTTTTATGCTAAATTGTAAAAGTATGAAAAACCCTCTTTATACCCTGGGGTTTTCCAGGAGTTATGGTTGACATTTGCCCCTCTGTAATGTAATAACTGAATTGCTTACTAATTTTTTTATACTAAATCGTAAAAGTATGAAAAACCCTCTTTATACTCTGGGGTTTTCCAAGAGTTATGGTTGACATTTGCTCCGTTATTTTAGGTGTATGAGTTCGGGGGGGTTTAAGTTACTCTGGAAAAAGAATGATCACTGAAATGGAAGATGGTGAATGTTGTTAAAATCAAGCTCAGGTAAAACTAGTGATACCTTACCAAGCTCATGGAATGGATCACAGTGGCAAAGGAAGCTCAGTTCTGAACATAAAGGACAATATGGTTGAAGCAAAATACTTGCACAGCTCATGAGTTTTAAAATTACCTGGATCAGCCTACCACTGAGCTCTGGGGCACCATGGGCAAACACTTCATACTGCAGGTTCCTTAAGGTTTGGAAGATATTAACAAAAAATAATGAGACAGCAGAAGTATTACAGAGGGAGTGAAGAGAATGAGTGGTTAAAATAGCTACAGTTGTGACTAACACAGAGAAAAATGATTGGGGGATTTCTATCTTTATCTTATAACTTTATTGACTCAGTTTTTATATTTGTCTTTGAAGGTGATAAATTTGATAGAGAAGTTTTTTGTGGAATCAGTGTCACTCATTTCCATCAGAAGTGATTCAGGAGAAAAGCTGAGCAAGATTTAAAAGAAAAATGAATCATTATATTGATGAAAATTGATAAAATTTTCAGAATTATTATCATCAGTGATAAGAAGGAGGGGGTGTCTCCTGAACAAGATAGTAACTTATCCTTTGGTCATTGTACTAATTATCAGTTAACAACACAACCCCTGGGGGAAAGTACCTCTGGCACATTACAACCCTCATTGCGTGCAAGCGATTGCATAAGGTGACCCCCCAGCCTGTGCAGGACAAGCATGTTGTGTACCCTGGTAAGAGCTTGTCTCTACAAACCTGATGCTTCATGGGGAGAACTTCTGGTCAGAGTCAAGATGATGTTTGTGCTTTCCTAGAGCAGGCTTGAAGGACTGGAAACATTCAAGATCAGACTTGATGTGGCCCTGGGTAGCCTGACATAGGTGTAAGTGTTTGTGGTGGTTTGGCCCTAGCCTAGGGGCCAGATGCCCACCAAAGCCACGCTATCATTCCCCTTCTTAAATGGACAGGGGAGAGGGGAAAAATATAACTGAAAGCCAGTAATAAGACGGAAGCAATTTAATAGCAAGAATAAGCAAAGGCAATAGACCGTGCAGAAGCACAAGCAGAGAGAGATGTTAGTCTCTACTTCCTATCAGCAGGACGATGGGCAGTCTCGGGAAGCAGGGCTCTCTAAGCTTGGTGGTTCCTTAGGAGGATAGACACCATGGACAAATTCCCCACTTCCTTCTTTCACTTCGTTCTTATATCTGAGCTGATGTCATATGGCATGGAATACTCCTTTGGCCAGTCTGGGTCAGCTGGCTCAGCCATGTCTCCTCCCAATATCTTGCCCATCCCTCAGCATACTCTTGGGATGGGAATGTGTTGAAAAGACACAGCCTGGACACTTATTCAACAGTAGCCAATACACTGCTGTGTTATCAACTACTGCTGCAGAACACAGCCCTAGAAAGATGCTGTCAGAGGAGAATTAACTCCAGCTCAGCCAAACCCAATACAGAGCTCCAGCTGACTGTAGGGGGGGTGGACAAGATGACCTTTGAGGGTCCCAATGCAATCTGCGACTGAGTTGCTGTGTTCAGCTGGTGGAGAATGTGAATTGCACCCTGTTCCTCAGGAGAGAAGTTAATGCCTCTTGAGCAGTGCAAGATGAAAGAACCTTGCTTTGTCAGTTCAGAGGATGCTGAATTTATAGGTCGTAAATGTTTTTGTTTTTCTATCATAAAATACTCCTCAGCTACTAATTTTTATTTTTCAAACGTAGTAAGGGTAAAGGGATGAAACAAAGAATAGTTTTCATTTTGTGCTGCCTTTTATCTATTCTTTGAACTATAGATCATGAAGAAATAATGGGAGAAGTTTTAGATACCTACTGTAGAATTCAGCCATTAAATGACTGGTCAAAATTCACCTACCAGCAGTGATCCATGCCCCAGAGAGCAGCTGTGTGACCACAGCCCACAACATAGGAACCTTAATTGCCAGGTAGATGCAGCTCAGGTTGTGAATGAGGGGTAGAAGTGGGTAATACGTGGCTGCTTCACGAGGCTCTCTGTTGTTGCCTGGCAAAAAAAGGGGATTGGGAGCCTTGCACTTGTTATTGGAAGGCAGAGTAATGGAGTGAACTGCCTGTGGAGGTTAGATTTAAAATAAATAAATAAACTCATGGTACTGGAAATCAGCCCTGCTGGATGCTGGATACTGCACTTCCAGACGAAGATGGAAATACCTATTGGTGTCTGCGTTCCCTGCATCTGTCAGTTACCTGTGCTTGCTAGGTTAAAGAAAGATTGAGTTTCAGTTCTTCAATCTCTGCAGCTCAAGTGTGTCTCTAAACCAAGAGCACTAATCCCCAGTGCTGCCAAGGTTACAGTTCTGCTGTGGCTGGCAGGGAGTTCGCACCCCGCAGCCTTGCCGAGCAGAGAGCCAGCACCACAACAGTGCACAGCAGTGCAAGATGAAAAGCATGCAGGGCCTAAGCTGGAGAAATATCCCTGTGGCAAGTCATCAAATGCCCAGGCAAAGGAACTCTCCGAAATCCACGTGGCTGTACCAAGAAGCTGACTTTTCTGTCTTTCATTGGAGTAAATTCAGTGTGTACTCTTCTGGAAAGCAAACAAGCAAGAGTCTTCTCTTGCACTCCTGGCGTCAACTAAGTGGTGTCAGCCAAACCTTTTGGCTTCTGATCTCCCTGATGGCCAGCACCCAGGGAACGTTCTTCTCAACAAACACTTATGAAAGCTGTCTCAGTCTCTATTTCTCTTGTCCTCTGTGCAATGACAATCTCTTTCTTCATCTCCAAATTCTTCAAGCTTCCTGTCATTCTGATTTTCTCCCAGCCTGGTGCTTCTGGCTGCGGATGGAGCAATCACCACCGGACACTTGCTCTGCTGAGATGAGTCCATGGCAAAGACGAAAAAGACATTGTCATCATGGATGTGGTGTGTCTCTGCAGCCATCTCTGCTGAGCCACAGACAGGACTCCTCCATGACTGTTGTTGATGGGCAGTCTGAACTGCTTAGAGGAGAGGAATACACCTTAAGGTTGCAAGCCAGGGGCAGACCCTTCATGACATTGCAACCAGGCCCCAGCTCCAGCTGTGTCTGCTTCTTTCAAGTTGGGCATGACTGAGTGTTGGAGCAAAGAACCCCACTGATGATAAAACTGGTAAGACCTGTTGCCTGTCCTGCAGCAGGGAGGCCATAACCTCTGGGGTGCTTGTCCAGGTCTAATTGCGAGAGCAGATACAAGTCAGCAGTATTCTGACCTCTGCCCCTCACTGCTAACGTGAGCATCAAGCTAGTGTAGGGCTGCCCATGAAAGTGTGGGAAATGGACAGGAGGAGAGAACATGGGAAGGTGGTCTGGGACCTGGCCATGCTCTTCTAAACTGCTGGAGCTCCTTTTAACAGCAGGGCATGGTTGGGTCCACCACCTGCAGCAGTCCAAGCTGTCCTGGGAGGCACTTGCCTGGGGACAGCTCAGCTGCCAATGCAATGTTAACATCTCAAGGTTTGCTGCAATGAGAATAGTCTTCAGTTTGCTCTTGGGAAGCCAGGGTGGAACTGTGGGGCTGGGACACCCTGAGGCAACCCTGTTTATGGAGAGCTGCTGGCAAAGTACAGTCAGTGCAGATCATTTCTGCCAGCTTCCTATGGCTGCACAACTGCTCATCTTTGCTTCCAGCTCTGGTTTAAAAAGCTGTCATTGCAGGGCTCAGTCTATCTACCAAGTTGCAGCTTTACTGCCTCCCTCTTATCCTCAAGACCAGTGTTCGTGCCTGAGCTGGTATCTGCTGCAGGGCAAAAGGCTCTGCTGAGCTCCCCAGAGGTGTGCTGCCACCAGTGAGATAAGGAGACCTGGGCTTTCAAAAGGTCTAGCAGGGGACCAAATCTGAGCCCATGGCTTTCATTTGCCTTATCATCCCAGCAGCTGCTGCTAGCCAGCAAAGGCATCACCTCCCTCTGGGCTCAGCCTGGAGAAAGAAAAGCTCTTGTGAGATCTCATAGCAGCCTTACAGTATTTGAAGGGGGCTACAGGACAGTTGGAAAGGCATGCAGTGGTAAAATGAGGGGTAATGGCTTCAAACTGGAAGAAGCTAGATTTAGATCAGACATTAGGAACAAGTTCTTCCCCATGAGGGTGGTGAGGCACTGGCACAGGTTGCCCAGAGAAGTTGTGGAGACCCCAGCCCTGGAAATGTTCAAAGCCAGTTTGGACAGGCCTTAAGCAACCTGATCTAGTAGAAGGTGTCCCTGCCCATGACAGGTGGGTTGTAACTAGATACTCTTTAAGGTCTCTTCCAACCTAAAGCCTTCTGTGATTCATCTGGGTGGGGACTGAAGGAGTGATGGGGGCGACACGGCTTGTTTCACTCTTCAAAGATGTGGTTTCTTCTGCCTGGTACTTAAAAGCTAGGAGGAGGCTTTTGTTCATGTTAAGTATTAAATTCTGTTCCTGGCTGGTTTAATCAACTGAAAATTAATGGTTAAGCTCAGAGACTGTGGCCAGGCAGCGAGAAGCCTCTCATTACCTCTGGTAATGAAGGCAGCTGGAAGGTGTGGTGACTCGCTGCCTGTGTACGTGCCAAACGCCCACCCTGCCTTTGAGGAGAGCTCTCTTCTCATTGGTGTACAGCTGTGCTCCCGTGTGACTACGAGAGGTGCTGGCTGTGGCAAGGCTTGCACACACAGGTTCATGGGCTGCTTAAAGAAGTGTGGTCTTAAAGATGTTGGGTTTGTGTAGTGGTAAGCTACATTTTTTAACTCTGCTTTGATTTAGCAAATAAATTCCCCCATTTCCTGGAAAGGGGAACCACGGTGCAGAGGTTATTCAACTCTTTTGGTTTTGTTTTGTTTTGTTTTGTTTTTCAGATAACAGTTCTTCTAGAAATAGTTGCTGGAGGGCAAGTGCAAGTATTTTCCTGTGCTCCAAGAGGGAAGAGTTGGCCAACAGATAGTCAATGCGGAGGTTCCTCACATCCTCCTTAGGTTGAAATGTAGCTCCTGCCAGGGAAGACCTGAAGGGTTCCTCTGATCCTCTCAGGCTGATTCTAAAAACCTGGTGAGACACCTCTTCTTTCTCAGGTGGAAAAATGGAGGCAAAAATCCTTTTTTTTTATTGGTGCATCAAAACAAATGCAAGAGCCTGGAGATAATACAACTTCTGAGAGCACAACATGATTGACATTTAGTGCTCGACTCACCTTTTCATCTGCTGAGAGGTATTTCAATCTGAGTCATTCAGCTCCTGCACTTCTGGGACACTGTAGTCATTCATGCCTAGGACATGCATGTGAGAAGGGGAGAGAGAAGATGACCTTGTCCAGAAAACGTCACGGGCACATAAATGCAATGGACTTTGGTGGCTAGGAACGCTCCCCGACTCAAAGAAAAAAAAAAAATTCCTTGAGGAAAAGTAGTGGGATTTGCAAAATCAGACTGAAGCCTATTATCTGCTGAGTGAGAAGACGATGAGATTTGATAGCCTTCCAGTGCCCTTGTCCCCACGTCGGGCAGCGAGCCTTGGGCAGCCCCAGCCGCGCCGGCACCGGCGTGGGCAGGAGGGAGCCGGGGCTCGGCAGCTGCGCGGCAGGGCGGTCTGCGGCCACGCTTGTCTCTGTAAGGAGGTCTGAATTAGAGTTGCATAAATCCCTAATTGCACAGTTTAGCCAAGTATGTCAAAAAGGGGGGTTCGGCCAAAACTATTTGTGGAACAAGAAAAAGATTCATATATGCAGCTGCCCTAAAGCAGGATCGCAGTCAGAGATGCTGATTTCCGAGGCAAAAGGAAGCACGGTTAATGGAGGGGGAGGAAAAAAGGCTGAGGGCAATTCAGCTGGAGAAGAAAGCAGGGTACCCCGCAGAGCCGGGGCATCAGCAATGAAAGGCTAGTTGTAAATAATGCTTCTCCTGGCACTTCGGGATTCTGCAGATTGTCGTATTGAGGCTGTATTGATTCCTGGATACAGGTGCTGAATTTTGACACCTAATAGTCCTTTACACCTGCAGTTCTTCAGCTTCTTTCTTTATAGAAGTGCAGTTTCTGTTGGTTAAAAGAGCTTTGTGTCAAGGAATACTCCAAGGGAGGAGAGCTGGTTTTATTAGGAAATGCAGAAACGACTGCTGTGAGGACTACAGGCTTTTTATCTGACATTCTTGCAAGGTCCTGTCAAGGCACTCACAGCACTACAGATAAGGACTTTCCCTCTTATATCCTGTGTTGGGATATTTTCTTTAACGTGAAAACAGAGACTCTTCAAATGTTAAATACCAAAGCAGGCACTTTTTAGTCAGCTTTACTGTACTGTAAAATAGCTTGACTTTTTATCTTTGTTTTGCCATAAAAACAGTATTTTTCTACTGAAAACCAGAAAAAAAAATTCTATATGATGCACCAAAGAAGCAGAAGCAGATAATAGAAGCTGTTGTTCGTTTCTAGACTGAAAAACCAGGCACAATGATTGAACCTGGTTCGATAAAAATTCGCTTTTTCCTATGAGATGTCCCTTCTTTACACCTCTTAAGTACTGAATTCACTGCATCAACAAGAAAAATCACCTTTCTGTGCAGCCTGAACTCTTGGCAATGCTTGCAGCATCAATCCTGCCATGCCCGTAAGAGGAACCACATCTTCTTCTCTATGGCTGCTCCATTGCTGCTCCCTTTTGGGACTGATGGCCCAAACACAGAGAGAGGCAGGGGTGGTGACACCTGCCTACTCCTCTGGGTGTGGAACAGGCCTGGGATGAGGCTGCCAAGTTTTCAGGTGCTATCAAGAAAGTGTCAATGGGCAGGTCTCTGAACTTCTGTAGGAAGACCCTACAATAGTTTCTCTGTTTAGTATCTCTGCATGGATCCTGTAGTCTCTGCATGTATAGAGGGTTTTTTATTGTTGTTTTGTTTTGTTGGTTCTTTTTTTAGTGTAGGAATTACTGAATTTGGTTATCCAGTCTGCAGCAGCAGGAACCAACCTCCTTTGTTCATATAAGGTACACATCTTCTAGGATGCAGTTGTGTGTGGAGTAATAGCTGCTAGCTCTAATGCAGTCATTACTAAGCAATCAGAGGAAAGGTTCAGAGAAAATAGCTGAGAACCACATCCTGCAAGTCATGTGGGGAAAGAGGAAATGAGGCTGCTCTGCTCCAGACTGATATATAAAATGCTTTAGATTGTAGATGGGAAGATGAGCTGATGTGCAGATACATCATGTGATGACCAAGTTTGGGCTGATGTAAATGAACATCCTGGAACACTGGGGACCAAACTGAAGGGCTTTTGGCTGCTCTTGCTGGCAGCCATCTCACAGCCTTGCTCTTAGTTTCTTTCTCCAGTGCATTATCTCTTCTGGGCCTTTTGCCCTCATTTGGGTTATGCCAAGGTACAGGACAATATTCACATGTGATGAGAAGCAGGGAAGAGAGATTTTTTTTCCTACCAGCATGTGAATATAAATCTAAGCTACTAGAATATCCCTGTCAGGAAAAGGGCAGATGGGAAAGGAGGTTGTGCTGATTTTGCCTTTTGTATCTTCATTGCTGTGTTGGTCTCTCAGGGTTGTTTTTTTTTTTTTTTTTCTTTTTCCTTCCTCCATATGTAAAAGCTGAGGATCAACCTTACATAAACACACGAACCTCATGTGTTATATGATGCTGTTGTGCAAACTGGTCTGTTAAATCTGTCAAACCCAACTGGCCTGATGAACCATTTGAGAGCTATGGCTGCCTGATTTTGTTTGGTCCTTCTCAGCCCAGACCATCCTAAGGTTTATCAGCAAACTGAAAATTGCTGTACAATTTTGTTTCTTTCCTTTCAAAGGCTACAAGTTGTGACTGGGTTGCTTCAGTCAACTGTAGTGAGTCGTTCAGCAGTTGTGTGTTGCCTCTGAATAGGCATGTGCTCTGCTGCAAATATTTTGGAAATCAGAAAGGCTGATGCTGGTTCATGTGAAGGACCACATGTGCCATGAGGAGGTTTCAGTATTAGCAGATGTGAAATTTTCATGTGGATGGAGCCTTTCAGCACCTTTGTGCTGACAGTGATGCAGAGGGCTCCCAGCCCACTCAACCTACATGACACTTGCATCATTCACATCAAAGTGATTCCTATTAATGGATAAGGGACAGAGAGTCCTGACAGAGCACCACACATGGCTAGCAAAAGGACTGATCAAGGACTCAAGGCCTTTTGGAGTCTCCTCCAGAAAAAAAAATGTTAGGAAATTACCTGCAGAATACTGGAGTGTCCACACAACTGTTTTTGCAAACTTTAATTAGCTGAAACTTCATTTTGTCAATCTATCCTTGTAGCAGGAAGTGATAATGCACTAGCAGAAGTAGCTAGTGCAAAGCTATTGATTTTTAGGTGTATGCTGATAAATGAGGAGCACAGGAAGCAGACTTGGCTGGTCTCCAAGAACTGCCAATAGATAGGACAAGCAAAAAAAGGAAAAGGTACTAAGAAATGTGGCGTCATCTGATTCCCAGAGTAGCTCATCAAAAGCTACTGTGGGAATAAATTACCTCAGTCATTTAGTTTTGCATTTAGCCCATACCATATAAGGTGAGAATTATGGTAGAGGTTTCCCTCTGAAAGACTTTCTCCTTCTTCTGAATCCAGGAGATCTTAGTCCTTTTTGAGACCAGAGTCAAGTCCCTCTGGGATGGGGATCCCTTTGGATCACAGGATATTAGAGGTTGGAAGGGACCTCTGCAAATCATGGAGTCCAAACCCCCTGCCAGACCAGGACCATAGAACCTAGCACAGGTCACACAGGAATGCATCCAGATGGGTCTTAAAATTTTGTCTCCAGAGAAGGAGACTCCACAACCTCTCTGGGGAGCCTATTCCAGTGCTCTGTGACCCTCACAGTAAAGAAGTTCCTCTTCACATTGAGGTGGAACCTCCTGTGCTGTAGTTTATATCTGTTAACCCTTGTCCTATCACATGTCTGAGTGAGTCAACATCATGGCTGGCTCAATCTTCTCCCATAATTTTCCTTGGAAGACCTCCTGCAAGTGGCTAGAAGGGGAGAGTGGTCTTTCTCTTGGTGTCTTGCTCTTTTTCTGTGCCCCTGGTACAAAGGAAGCCACAGAGGAATCTAAGGATGAATCTATCTAAGTGATTATGGTACCAGGTAACTATGGTACCACTTCATGGGTGGTGCTGTTATGTTTTACTCACCCTAAAGCTTTGTCATTTCTACTGTCTTTGAAAGCAAGCTACTGTGTTGTTAGCACATGTCCAAGTAATTACTGAAGGGGAAACACAATTTGTGAATGTGAAAGGAGGTGTTAGTAGTGCAACACCTACCATGATGGTGGCCAAGTCTCAGGGTGGGTTGTCCAGGGACAGAGTCCTGTTTCTTTGTCCTCAGAAATTTTCAAGACCCATCTGGATCCCAAGAAACCTGATCAGACTTCACAGCTGCCCTTGCTCTGAGCAGCCCATTGGACTAGAGACCTCCTGAGGTCCCTTCCAGCATGAAGTATTCTATGGTTGTAAAGTCAGTGAAATGCTGAAATATGGTCAGCATGGTTTGGTGCCTTACCCTCTCATGAGTGCAGCAGCCCCAATCTCACTTGGTATCTATTTCCAAATAGTTTCTCAACAATGGCAAAAAACCAGAGATACTTCTGTTAAAAATTGCCCCACTGTGGTCAGGGATGATGCTGCTGACTGCTAGATCCAAAGCTATTTATTCCTCATTCTGCCAGAAACCTCCTTACCTAAAACCAGGCAGAGTATAAAAACTGGAGGGCACAGTCCTAGGAAACAGCCACTCTAGCACTAGGAAACAGCCACTCTTGCTCTTTGAAGTCCTCTTGGGGAGGACAAGAGGAGCAGGAATGGCTGCAGCATCCTCCAACAGGGCTCTGTTGGGACAGAGGAGGAAAACTATGATGTGTGAGTGCTGAGGAAGAGGAGAAGAAAGGCCCTCTCCAACCCTGCGTGGTGAGTGTTAAGGACCCCCACATACCTGAAGGCTTTTGCCTTCTAGTTTGGAGCAAGGTAGGCAATTCATCTTAAGATAAATGTAAGAAAGGTCAGTCTGAAAAGGATAATATATTTTCTTTGCTGTACTCAGTGTCTCAGTTCAGATGATTCTGACCAAAAAATACATGGGTAATGAAACAAAAGTATCAGGCAGTTCATTTCCGATCTGGGCCATCTTTTTCCTCTGGCAGATATCTCACAGCCTCAAATAAAAAAAAAAAAGATCATATGGTTTCAGCTAAACAGCCCTGGCTTTCCTCTGCATGAAAGTGGTCTCTGAGCCTCTAAATCAATATATTCCTTCCTGTCCCTCTGAGATCACTTACCTGCTGTTACTTCACCACTCTTCCTGCAGACTGCTGAGCTTGTTGGTTTGCTTACTGAGCTGGGCACGCTGCAAGAAAGCTTCAAATTCCCATGCCCTAGCTCAATTTGCCAGTTTGAAGGCATTTCCCTCTGTTGCAGCAAATTCCCATCCCTGGAAGCTGCAATTCATTCTGCTGCTTCATCCCCTGTTAGGCCATGTGCCATCAGTGACATAACAAGAAGTCAGTTCTTGTTGAATAAATAAAACCTTCTCTACAAATGACCCAAAATGCTGTTTGGCTTCACTACAAGCCTGTGCAGTGGAAATCCAGTGTTTGTTTTGGAGGGTTCAGGCAGGGGTAGTGCTGGATCCCTCTCCTGACTGCCCCACACCCATGCTGCACCCTCACAGCTCTACACCAAACTGCAGCAGGGAGAGGAGGTAACTGAAGACACCTTCACTCCCTTCTGCCTAGCTGCTTTCTGAGCTGTCATATGACTTTGGCTTGTACCTTGATACAACGTTCACAGAACCCCTGAGGAAACTGCTTCTGAGCTCTGTGCATTTCCCTCTGGGTGTGTACCCTGTGTGCACCCAGGGGATGCTCCTGGCCCCTCAGCTCTCCCTCCACAGCCCTGGCCCTTTGCAAGGCAGCACTCACTGCATGACTTGCTCCAGGCTCAGCAGCAGGGTTATGGAGTGGGGGTCAGGTCACTCACAGGCATGTGGCACACAGCATGGCTTTCACTGGGTGGAATGGTTCACTTGGCTGCTTGTAAGGAGAGCAAGGAAAAGAAATGCATTGGTTTCACAGCAGTTTATGCAGCTGAGCCACATTCGATGTTCCAGGGAGGAAGACAGCAGCTTACCACCACCACAGGCCTATGCCTCAGTAGGCACAGATAGACCCTGAAGCACCTCCAAATTGGGAAATAGGGGGCAACCAGGCCATAGCTCAGCCCTGGTGCTTTCCCAGCTGTGGACCATGCGTACACACATTTGTCCTGACGCATCTCTGCTAGGGGTGAATTTCACTCTCGACACTTCCTGAGTCATAGCTGTTGGCTGTGTGGTGAGAGGTTGGGTTCAGGAGGCTGTGCTGGCACCTACAAGCTTGAAAATTTTCTCTCACCCTTATAATTGACTTAATCATCCAATTACAGGAGTGAGATGCCTACTGAGATTCATGTTGAAGGGGGAGCCTTCACCTGGTTGCAGCCAGGTGAAATTCTGGCTTAAAAGCAAAGTCCCAGGCCTCTGACATTTGTCTGAGGCACTTCCATTTCTGGGGTCCCTGGGTTTTGCACCAGGAAAACCATGCATTATTTTGTGATTTCATAAACACAGAAAGTGTGCTGTTGCCTGGCCCCAGGAGCTCAGCACATCACTCCCATGAAGACGTGGGTCCGCACATGGGTTCAGCATGTGTTTCATTTCCCATAAACCACGAAGAAGGGGGAGAAGATGGAGAGGAAAGCCATCTCAGCACTCTGTCTAACTCATATAGAGAATTTTCTTTTAGTGGTTATTTAATGCTGGCAGAGACTGTTCCAAATCAGAGGGCATCTTGAATGCTCTCATTCTGCCTGCAGAGGTGGGCATGGCTGAATGTGGTGATGGCAGGTAAATGGTCCCTGCTTCTCTGCACAGCCTTGGCATCTGTATGAACAAACTGTGATGAGGAACACAAAAGGACCATTGCAGCACTGAGAGTGCTGTCTGCTCTAAAGCTGAGGAGCACTGAACAGTGGCCACTTCTCTGCCTGAGGAGCAGCCCTTGGGTTTTGCTCATCTATTTTTAAAGTACATTTTATTGAGACTTATATGTGTGCAGTAATGTGGAGCCACAGCTGAACTCTGAAGCGTTTGGACTCCTTGACAGGCTTCACAGAATCATAGATTGCCAGGCTGGAAGGTACCCCAAGGATCATCTGGTCCAACTGTTCTAGGTGGGAGTGTAGTTTCAATGAGATAGCCCAGCACCCTGTCAAGCTGTGTCTTAAAACTGACCAATGTAGGCAAACCCAATGCTTCTCTTGGGAGATTGTATTCCAAAGTCCAACTGTTCTTGTGGTGAAAAATTTTCTTCTGTATTCCAACTGGAATGTCCCCAGGAGTAACTTGTACCCATTACCCCTTGTCTTTGCCATGTGACTCCTTGTAAAAAAGGAGTTTCTATCTTCCTGGTAGCCACCCTTTATTTACTAGTATGTGGTAATAAGGTCTCCCCTAAGCCTTCTCTTCTCAAGGTTGAACAAACCCAGGTCTCTCAGCCTTTCCTCATATGGCAGGCTTCACCAAAGACAAGTTGCCTGAAGCAAGGTTCAGAGGGGCCTCTGGCCCCAGCTCTTGTCTACTGGTGCTGGCACAGCCCCATTATCCCTCTGCCCATGCTGGCCTGTTGAACCTCTGGCTGGACACAGGGCATGCTGGTCTCAGCTCATGCCTCTTAATGGTATTTTTAATTTGCCTTGCAATCTCCTTTAGTGCCATGGATCTAAAAGGCTGTCATCACGTGGACAGAGAGCCTCCTGTGCCTTCTTTGAAGGAGAACTGGGAGGGTTCAGGACTAACTGTCCTTGGGGTAGGGAGAATGGGCTGCTCCACCCAGACTGCAGCTTGTGTTCACTGTGCAGTGTTGTAGGTGTGCTGTGTGGGAAGCACCCTTCGGTGTCCTCCTCTGCTCTGGCAGCTGGGGTGGGAAGGAAGACAACAGGAAACTACAGCTGCAGACAGCTCATGGAGTCTCTGGGATAGGGACCACCAGCACATTGCTCATGTCATTTTGCTGTGACTGCTGCCAGACAGAGCAGAAATGAATACAGCAAGAGAACGTTCACCCTGCTCTTCCCCTGGAGTCAGAAACATCCCCCTGCAACGCCATGGGCTGGCACAAGCCTGCAGTGGTGCCAACACTTTGAAAGGGATGCAGATGGGTAGTGCAGGCAAGTCCTGCCTTCAAAACAGGCTTCTGTTTTCTCAAGGAAGATGAGTAAGAGTGGGCTGCATGTGCGCTGGGACCCAGCACCACGTGAGTGAGGATCCTGCTGGCCATCAGTATATCTCTGTGAGGCTCCCCAAAACACCAGAAGCATGAAGGGTGGATGGATGCATAGCCAGTGGGCAGCAGACAGACCACCCCTACACTCCCAGGCTGAGTGCCAGTGTGGGCCAAGGGGTGCCAGCTGGGGAGCACAAGACTAGTTTCATATTTAAACTGTTCCAGATTTATTTTCTGTGACTTTGCTTCTGTTGCCCAGGGTTGGATTTCTTGTCACCCATGGATAGGAGAAAAATCTGTGTTATTTTACTTACTGCCACATATTTGTTATTTATCTTACTGCCACATATAGGTATCATTTGACCTTTCACTCTCAGTTGTTCAAGACATGAGTAAGTCCAGAGCAAACTTTGCACATCATCATCATCATAGATACTAAGCTTCTGTCATAGCACAGAAACTTAATTTCAGCCTAGATTTCCGAGGAAACAAAGTGTGTAAACTCACAGTAGCTGTCTGTCCATCTGTTTCACCAGCCAGGCAGCCAGCTGGGTCTGCCTGCTGTCAGTGGCTTCTGATGTCATTGATCTACTCTATCTCAGTCTTACAGGCAGTTGATAGTCCCAGTGGTAAGAAGATCCTACAAGGTGATGCAAGGAGTGATGGCTGGGGGGTGGTGAGAGGGATGGAGATCCAAAGTGAGAATAGAGGTGCATGAGTTGGATTATTTCTTGCTGGTTTGATCCACCAATGGCCAGCACAGGGAGCTAGGGGACATGACAGCAGCATGTGGAGACGACCAATCTCCACCAGAGTTACTGAGCAGATGGATGCCATCTGAGGAGAGGGGTGGGAAACAGGACTTGAGTTACAATGTGATAAGATGATGAGCAGCTCCCTCTGCAATCCCCAAAAAATCAGCTTCTGCAAAGTGGAGCTCAGGCTGGGCAGCCAGGAAAGGCAGAGGTGGGGGAGAAGCTGCCTGGGGCTGGCTCAGAGGGCATTGTTGTTCTCCCATTATTGCCCCATGGTCAAATCAGGAAAATGCATTTGCATTCTGTGTGAGGTCTGAGGGACCAGGCACTTTGCTTTCCTCCCTGCCTGCCGCTGCCTCCAGAATCTGCCTGCCTTAGCAGACCACATGCTCATTAATTTAACTCCTATTGTGCAGGCTACAACCACAGCTTGGAAACCCTGATTTATATTGCCAGTGAGTGCCAAGAGCGGCAGATAGAGGCCAGGGCACCACTTGGTACTGAGCAGGGAGGCAATGGTCCTTTTTTGCCTTGAGGATGTGCTCTCTGAGCTCAGGACACCCTGGGGTTGGTGGACTCCATGCAGCAGGAGGATGGTTGAGTGCAGTGAAGAAGGATTTTTTTTTCCATTTTGAAAATAATATTTTTAATAACTAATTTAAATAACTCTTGCCTCATTTATCCTCTTTCCTGTCTTTCTGGCCCTTTAAAATATGTAGGCTTGTTCTAAAATAAAAGCCTTCATAAGATTTTACCTTGAAATAATTCCATATCATACATTCAAACATAATACTACATTCAAACAGAATACTACATATTCTGTTTCCAAGCACCACAAGCCCTGTGGTGATGCTGCAGGGGGAAAGCACATGTGGGTATTACCAGGGCTTGTTTTGCCTCATCGCTGCTTTTATAGGGATAAAACTGTGCTGCAGACTGGGCGCCAAGAGCCCGTGGCTAATAACCCCTAACTTCCTTTAAACTCTTATAATAACATTTTTTTTACAGGTCCTAGATGAAAAGTAACCTTCTCTGACTTCTAGATGCCATTTTGTTTCATCCAAACATGTTGCCACTATTTAGAGTCTTGCCAGCTGTTTTCATCTGGAGGGAAAACAGCCCCGGGAAGTGTATTTCAAAGGTTTCTTCTGCTGTTATTCAGCATTTCCCCCTGTTGCCTGTTGTTATTTTTACCTCCTTTTTTAGAGTTATGCCTGTTTCCACTTCTGAATATCTAGGCAAACCCATCCCTATGATTCGTTGTCTTCCTGGGCCTTGCAATGGTATTGCAAGAAAGGAGCTGCTAACACCAACGGGACCTCCAGGCTCCAGTGTGACAATACGAAGGGGAAGTTTTTCAAGGGCAAAAACATGATTAGGTTGTAGATTGGTCACCTCCCATGAACCAGATGAAGGTATGCCAAAAAATGCAGGTTTGCAACCCTGGAAGACCTTTTAACTTCAAGAGAAGGAACCAACTGTGCATGCATCTGTTTGCATGGTGTGATTGGGCATCAGTTTCCTTTGAAACACAAACAGAATCACAGAATTGTCAGGGTTGGAAGGGACCTCAAAGATCACCCTGTTACAACCCCCCTGCCATGGGCAGGGACACCTCACACTAGATCAGGTTGCTCACAGCCACATCCAGCCTGGCCTTAAAAACCTCCAGGGTTGAGGCTTCTATCACCTCCTTGGGCCACCTGTTCCAGTGTCTCACCACTCTCATAGTGAAGAAATTCTTCCTAACGTCCAATCTGAATCTACCCATTTCTAGTTTTGCTCCATTCCCCCTAGTCCTATCACTACCCAACATCCTAAAAAGTCCCTCCCCAGCTTTCTTGTAGGTCCCTTCAGATACTGGAAGGCCACAAGAAAGTCTCCTGGGAGCCTTCTCTTCTCCAGACTGAACAGTCCCAACTCTTTCAATCTGTCCTCATAGGACAGGTGCTCCAGCCCTCTGATCATCCTCATGGATGGTCATCATTTTCTGGGACTTGCTCTTTCAGAAGCCTTTTGCCCTTCTGGAGCCTTTCATAGTCAGTGAGATGTTAAACAGGCCCCTGGGGTGAACTCTACCACATACAGGGTGTTTATGTACCAAGCTGTACTCCCCTCCTGGAGGCCGCATGGCCTCTTACACTGATGTTCATCACTATTATGATGTTTGAGAGTAATTTGGAGCAACCCTCTATACCTTTAGTTTCACAGGAAGAAATCAAATAATATGCTGGAGTCAAAGCCAGTCATACAAAGATTGATGCTGGTGGAGATGGGGACACAAAGGTGGGTTGATGTGAGCTTGCCAGGGGTTTCACAGAAAGGGTCTCACCAGCTGTGGGAGGAAGGATGCAGCAGAATCAATGGGCAATGTCCATTTACTGTAATGGGCTTTGGTTTGGGTCAACGGTTTCTTTGTCCTGTTAATCATCTTTGCAGCCCACCAAGCAAAGGCAGTGCTAGAACCTAAAAGGGAAATCATCCTGTCCCTGCAGAGAAGGAAGACAAGCCATTAGGAATGCACACGATGCCCTTTCACTTGCATTTGCCAGGCTCAGCTGATATCTCCATTTTTCATCAAAAGGATTACTTGGAAAGAGGTGTCCTGCACACAGGTTCCCCTGGTTAATCCCTGGCATTTCTGAGGGTCAGATGTCTCTCCATGCTATTCAGCTTCCTGACAACATTTTCTTCTGGCTTAACTGGTTCTGAAATCAGATTTTTTAATGACTTGTTAGTCCATGCGAGTCCTTATGGAGAAGTCTATCAGGAGTTTGCTGTGTGATGGGAACTGGGTGAAGGCTCCTAGCAGTGTGCCACGAGCAGCCACTCGTCCCCTGATCCTCTTGAAAGCCCCATGGGAGCCAGCTGCCACGTGTGCTCGCCCAGCCCAGTCTCACTGGTGTTTGTGCTCAGTGATGGGGAATAGCTGAGCAGCCTCCACAAGTGTGTGGCATCTCTCCTCTGCTTCTTCCAGTGGAGGGGATCAGCAGCAAAGCACCAGATGCAGGGAAAATGCCTTGTCCATCAGCACTGGCATCAGGTGCAAGTCACAGGTGCTCAGGGGCTTGGTGAGACCTAGGCTGGATACCCACAGGGCTTGGCTTCCCCTGGGCTGATGTGCCTGGGAGTGAGTAATGAAACTGGTGGTGATTAATAGATCTTTTAAATGGGAATAGGGCTTGGAGGCAGTCCAGGGAAACACAAGCTGCTCATGGCTATGACATGACACACAAAGCAGTTGCCCTCATCAGATAAATTATTCATTGCCATTTTCCCAGCTTAGTTCTCTTACTGACCTGCTATCACTGATGAATAAAGACCTGAAGAGAAAATCTGACAAGGTGGACCAAAAAAGCAGAAAGTTTAGACAGGTGCAAGTAAACACCATGTCAAATGAAAAACAACAGGAAGAGGCAAAGGTTGAATTGGTAGGTGAAAAAACCAGGACAAGCTGAAAAACCTGGTGAACTAGAAGCAGAGGTGAGGGCTGTGAAACTGGCACCAGGAGAAGCATGGGGCTAGGAGCTCTGCAAGGACTGGAGTGAGCTTCCAATGTTTTGCAAAAGCCAGGAATGAGCACGTCCAACACAGCTCCACTGAATGGGTCAGGGTGCTGGAGCATGAGAAACAGCAGCAACCCTGGAATGGGGACCATGGAAACAATCCAGCTGGGAAGAAGGCTGCCAGGACTGGAGCTGCAGAAAATAAAAGATGATGTGATGAGGGAAACAGCTAACATGAGAAACTGTGCTGCTACTGAGGAGTTGAAAAAGACAGCTGTGATGACTTGGATGAGTGTCAGGAATGGCTCCTAGGAGATACCCTACATGGAAATCCACATGGGAGTGTGAGGCACTAGAAATAGAAGAATACTGGGCATTGGGGCAAGCTGCATGAAGAGCAAAAGTGATCTAAATGAAGAGAAGACCAACAGAGTAGAAAGAAACCATGAGTACTGTGTCGTTTCGGGCCCCTCATTTCAAGAGAGATGTTGAGGAATGTGTCCAGAGAAGGGCAGTGAAGCTGGTGAGGGGCCTGGAGCACAAACCCTACGAGGAGAGGCTGAGGGAGCTGGGGTTGTCTAGCCTGGAGAAGAGGAGGCTCAGGGGTGACCTCATTGCTGTCTACAACTCCCTGAAGGGAGGTTGTGGCCAGGTGGGGGTTGGTCTCTTCTCCTAGGCAACCAGCAGCAGAATGAGAGGACGCAGTTTCAAGTTGTGCCAGGGGAGGTATAGGTTGGATGTTAGGAGGAAGTTCTTCACAGAGAGAGTGATTGCCCATTGGAATGTGCTGCCCAGGGAGGTGGTGGAGTCACCATCCCTGGAGATGTATATGAAAAGACTGGAGAGGCACTTAGTGCCATGGTCTGGTTGATTGGATAGGGCTGGGTGATAGGTTGGACTGGATGAGCTTGGAGGTCTCTTCTATCCTGGTTGAGTCTATGATTCTACAAAATGTCTTTACTGAGCTGATGGACTTGGAATAAATAATAATAATAATTTTAAAATCCATTATAATTTTCTTGGTTCAACTAATTCTTAAAAGAGTTTAAACCTTGGCTTGATTCAACCAAAGAGCACATCTTGTCCAGTTGCTGGAGCCACTGGGGCCCTTGGAAGGAACTGTAAGGATCTCTCTTGCCCTAAGACAGTTAAGGTTCATTACTATCCTGCAGCTCCTATTTACAACCAGGACACCAGCACACACTCATGCCCACACATGTGCTTGGGGGACACAATTCATGGGCAGGCCTGGGTATTTTACTGAAATCTATTAAATAGATTTAGCCTCCAGACTGTCTGGGCACCTGCATCCCACTAATCCCTAGAGTAGGAATTGGCACTGGAAAGGCACCATCCTTCCTTCATTTTTTTCTACCAGATAGGAACCATGTGGCAGCACAGATGCTTGTTTGGAGTAGGGATGGTTCAGGAAGCTTTTCACAGATTCATAGACTGCATTGGGTTGGAAGGGACCCTCAAAAGTCGTCTTATCCTTCCCCCTATGCAGTGAGCAGGGACATCTCCAACTAGATCAGGCTGCCCAGCACTACATCGAGTCTGATCTTGAATGTCTCCAGGGATGAGGCCTCCACTACATTCCTGGGAAACAAATTCCAATATTTTACCACTCTCATTGTAAGGAACTTCCTCCTCACGTCCAACCTAAACCTACCCTGCTTGAGTTTAAAACCATTGCCCCTTGTTCTAGCACTACAAGCCCTTCTAAACAGTCCTTCCCCAGCTTTTGTGTTGGTCACCTTCAGATATTGCAATGTAGCTATAAGGTCTCCCAGGAGCCATGCAGCTCTTTCTGGAATTCATCTTTATTTTTTTGAAATTTGTATGCCACTACCTTACGTTTTAGAGCTTTGAAGTGTACTTGAGGTAGCAGCAAAGGGGTGGCAGATATGAAGCAGTGAAATGAGGAGAAGCAATTAGCACAGACAGAAGGCAGAAAAGGACTGCTGTACAAAGAAATGATCCCATTGCTTTTCTCATAAACATAAAACCCCTTCCTTATGCAGATCAGATCGCTTGGCTTTTGGGAATTCAGATGGGATTGACTCAGTTGAAATAACAAATATGGCCCAGAAAGCAAGCAAGAGCTTTGATTTACATTGCTGAAGGAGTGCTCTTTCTTCAGCAGGATGGCTTGTGTTGCAGTGGCTCTCATGCCACCAAAACTGAAGGGGAAGTTGTGCCTCTGGGCACAGCTACTGAAAAAAAACAGGGTCAGGAATCAGTGCACCAAGTGAGAATGTGGCTGCCTATGATTCACTAAGTGAAAGCAGTGCTTTGCAAGCAGCAGTGTGAGCTGCATATCTTGTACTGCCTATTGCCTCTGGGGAGACCCCCCCCAAAGCAGTTGTGATGGTTTGAAACTGTCTTTTTAATTTTTCTTCTCAAAGTTCAAGCAGAGAAAGTGAAAGAGTGTAAATAAATCACTATTGGGTGTAGGAAAGCAAAATAGTGATTGTTCTAAACACTTCCATTGGATAGATAGAAATGTTTAAGAACTATTACTCAAAACAAAGTGGGGCACTTGGCACTCTGCCGTCGGCAGTGGGGGCAGTTGCTGGGCTGTCTGGCTGCTGTTTCTTCTTCTCTTCTGGCTGAAGATAACACACACTGACCTTGGCAAGCTAAGTTAACAACTTCTCTGCTTTAACTAACTCTGCTTTCTGCCAGGGGGGTCTGGGGGGGAGGCCCGTGGGAGAGAGGCCCCTTGGGAAAGGTCCCCTTTGGGGGGAAGCAAAGGGAGCTTGGTTGTGCTTTTCTGTTGATTGTATATATTTGTAAATGTTGTGACTTTTGTATACTTGTACATATTCATTGCATTTCATCAGAGATTGTAGATTTTGCTTGTAAATACAGCTTTCATTTGCTTCCAGACTGAGCTAGCCTGGTTATTGTCAGTGGGGGGTGGCATCGATGACATCATCGTCTGGGGTGAAACTGCTGAAGCAGTGAACCTCCTCCCTTCCTTCATGGGTAAGGTGGACCCATGGGCATCCAGGTATCCAGGATGCTGCAGGAGGACTGTGATTTATGGCAAACTGAGGACAAGGACAAAGTGTTTGTATTTTTTCTTATTGTTGAAAACCTTGTCCCTAAATACATGTGCAGATCTGGCCCGACTGATAGATCCATCAGGGCTTGCTCTTCTCCAGGATTTAGCTGTCAATCTGTCAAAGGCAGCTGCTCAGAAGCTGAATTTTGTTTCTGCTTCCATGGTCATCAGTTTTTCAGTCAATCCCAGCCTGGCTGGGATCTTTCAATACATTGGCTGTGCCACCTTCTTTCCCCCTAGTGGGAGCCCTGGAATGGAAAGGAATCTTGGGCAGGTGCCAGTTCCCCTCCTAGGTGCCATCAGGCTGTAAGTCCAGCACCTCCTGGAATGGATGGCACTCAAGAAAACATGGGGAAAGGGAAAAAGTGTCTTTTTTTTTCTTTCCATAGGCCATTTTTCAAGCATTCAAGAAGTGCTGGAGATGGACTTGCAGCTGAAAAAGCAATAAAATTGCTTGGCTTTCTTAGTATACTTTCAGGAGAAAGTATAGTGCTTTTTTTCCAGAAGGAAATATCATTTTAAGGGAAATTTTTTAAAGGGAACATTTAGAAAAACAGACTGAAAAAAATCCTGGAAGCAAGGAAGGAAGCATTGCACTAACGTCATAAAATTACTTTGCTTTAACCCTTCCACTGTGAAATACTTGGCTTATTCTTTTGTGAGGCAACACATTGTTCTGAAATTCATTGAATGTAAAGAAAAACCCTGTCAGAAATGACAACAAGTACTCTGACAGGCATCAAAGGATCTGCTCATCTTTCTCAAGCTCAGTTTCACAGGGAATTCCAAAACGTGTTGGGTTTAACCCAGCAGAGAATAAAAGCCCTGTTGCAAACCTGGGGAACTCCCCACAAAAATGGAAATTCCAGGTCCCACTCACTGCTAGTTACTATCAGCAGCTTTGGTATCCTTCTGCTTCCTGAAAGTCCCTGGGAGAAAAGCACAAAAGCAGCACAGAACAGCCAAGCCATGTCTGCTTGCCTTGCTCAGTCATGGCCCCCAGGAAAAGCACCAGCTCTGAAGAGCAAGAAGGGACTGGGAGAGGGACAAGAGAAGATGCCCATGTGTTTTTGTGCTTTGCCACCAAAAGCAGTCCAGGAAGAAAGCAGAACAGGCTGATAGTTTGGCTCAACATGGTCATGAAGACTGGGAGTGTGCTCATCCTACTGTACAAGTCCTCCTGCAAACCTGCAGGCAAACCGAACTAAGATTTGAGCAAACCATCTGCAAAAGAGGAAAATCAAAGTCCTGCTGGAGCTGCAGCATGAACCAAGCCTGATCCCTCCTGGGCTGGTCCCTGAGAGGAGTGTGCCCCCATGGATTACCTGCCTAGGCAGGAGTGAATTCTTCCTCTTTACCTAGACATCTGTAACTGCCAAATGAATAGAATTATTCCTATTGCAGCTCTCTCTGTTTTCAGTGAAGTTATTTGTTGTGAAATGGACAGATGGATGTTGAAGCACTTCACTTGTGGGATAACTGCTCTCTGGAAGTCCAGGGACCCCATTCCTTACTCCTCCATGACTGGAGAACTCTATATCATTTCATGATCACTATGTCCCCACCAACCATCACATCACCCACTATCCTTCTCTGTTCACAAACAGCAGGTCCAGCAGGCACCTTCCCTAGTTGGCTCACTCACCACCTGTGTCAGGAAGTTATCTTCCACACACTCCAGAAGCCTTCTAGAACCTTTCCTCTCTGCTGTCAAAGTCCCCCACGAGAACAAGGGCTAGTGATTGTGAGATTTCTCCCAGCTGCTTATAGAATAATTTACCTGTCTCTTCACCCTGGCTGGGCAGCCTGCAACAGACTCCCACCATGAGATCTGCCTTGTTGGCCTTTCCCCTGATTTTAACCCCTAAGCATCCAACTACACCATCACCATCATAGAGCTCAAGGCAATCAGAACACTCGCTAACGTATAGGGCCACTCCACCACCTTTCCTTCCTTACCTATCCCATCTGAAGACTCTGTAGCCATCCCTGGCAGTGCTCCAGTTATGCAAGTTGTCCCACCATGTTTCTGTGACAGCAGTCATAGTTTTCCTGCTGAGGATGGCTTCCAGCTCCTCCTGTTTGTTGCCCACGGTGCATGCACTGGTGTACATGCACTTCCATTAGGCTATTGATCCTGACACCTTTTTGCAGGGAGAAGACTCCATTCTCAGGTACTCCCAGTTAGTAACTCTTGTGTCTCTGCTACTGAATAGTTCTCTGCTTCTATCCCCTTCCCCTTTAAAATCTAGTCTAAAGCACTATGAAAGAAGCAAGAACAGGCTAAAGTCACCAAAACTTCTATTTTAAAATTAGGAACTCATAATGTTTGTCCTAGACATGGGATCCTCTGAAAGATACACTCAAAGTACTCAGTCACCAGCGATTAGGCAACTAACTAGTCAGGATTCAGAAGAGCATAAATAACATTGGGGCTAATAAAGTCCTATTTCTGCTTCCCATGGAGATTGAGGGCTGTGGGACTGATGGGACTCTTCTGGCTCATCAAATTGAACCCCCTTTTCAGTGCCTCACCACATAGTACTGCTTATAAAGTCACAGTGCTTTAGACCCAGGTGGATGTGAGGCCTTTTCTGCTGGGTCAGAGACTGCTCTGGGGCCACTGGGACTCTTGCAGAATGTGCATCTGAAGTACACACATGACAGGCTGTGTCAGTTTGCTCTTGTGACAGCCAGGCTGCATCTCAAAAAGCTCCAGCCTTCCGCTGCTTTCCCTTGAGGTCTGAGGAGAGCACTCTCAGCCCCTCTCATCAGGCTTGAAATGCCCACTCCATCAGCATCCTCTCCAGACAGGAAAGAGTTGCTTCCCCAGATACCTGACAGCCATCTCTGCTGACTCCAAGAGGTTTTTTTTGCCTTGGCTGTGTCTGAGCCGAGCAAGCAAGGGCTCGTCAGGGCTACTAATGAGGCTTTCTGCTCACCACGTCAAACGTGGAACATGCAGACCTGCCCCACAGGAGCGCTGCAGCAGAGACACGGAGATTTCTGCTCTGCCAGCTTTCCCACCTATCACCACAGGTTACTGCAGACTTTGCTATTGCCCTATCAGGGCACTCCTTCCACACCATCTCCTTGGAGGCATTCAGCTTCTTCTGCTGTGCTCCTCAAGGTGAAACGATCAGTGATTTGGCAGAACATCATTTGAAAGAGCTACATCACCAGGCTTTTTCAGGTGTTAATGTCTCACCCACTGAGTGGACATTCTTCACTGGATGTGGGTAGCCCCTTGCATTATACTCACCCTAGGTGCTATGAAGTTTGAAGGCACCAAAAGCCCTGTCTTGAGACACAGGCTTTCACGGGGGATATTAAGGGCACAAGCAGGACCAAAAGGCTTATGGACTTAGGAAGCTTTTAGTGGTAGACAAATACATCTAAGTGTGGCTGATGTTACAGACACATTCCTCATGTGGCTTGCTGCTGTGATGGAGGTTTAATGTTTAGATTAAATTTTAATTGATAAGAGTAGTTGCTTCATCTACTTTTCATTTCATATTTACATTTTCATTTCATATTTGCATTTTTAAAGCACAATTATTGTCAGCACCTGGAAGAATTAAAGTGAGCAATTAGGATAATTGTTTTTATTAAGATAACACCAAAAAGCCCTCGGTGAGGGTGAGGACCCTGTGATTTCATGTGCTGTTCAAAGACAAGGCAGAGACTGTTTCTGTTCTGCCTTGTGGTCTGTCTCTTGCTTGTTATTTATTAAGGTAAACAGCAGCCAGTCTCCTAAATAAGTCCAGGACAGAAACTGAGCAAGAGCTGAGGATTTGGCCTACAGATGTTGTTGGACAGTCAGAGTTAAAGTCATGGAGAGCTTTCTGTGAGAATGGTTTCTTTCCAAACTAAAAGCCCAGGGAGATGTGACAGGCTTTGCAGTTTCCCTCAGAGATTGCTGGGGCCCATGAATCACTGCTTCACTGGCTGCAGCAATATTGCCTCTGGCACCACTGTACTGGTGAAGCACAATTCTTGTGTACTGAGCTGAGCAAGAAGTAGGAACTCTGAGGGCTCACAAGCTCATGCCAATGCAGAGCTGCTTTGGAGGCCAACAGAATGTGTTGTCCTCTGTGGAGAGGGTTATGGCACTGGACTCCAACTCTACATAGGCAGAAGAATTGAAACAGCCTGCAATAAAAGCAAGTTAGATTGTTATTTATAAAAATCTTACCCCATGAAGAGTGACTTTAAGGGCTAAGCTTTAACATAACAGATAGTTGAGGCCTTAAGCATCCTGTTCAAATGTCTCCTATGATACTGGCATCCAAGAGAGCAGTTTAGACCTCTGACAGGCTGGAGAGGTGGGCACAAGCCAACCTCATGAGGTTCAACAAGACCAAGTGCAGGGTCCTGCATCAGGGTTGAGGCAATCCCAAGCACAAATCCAGGCTGGGCAGTGACTGGCTGGAAAGCAGCCCTGAGGAGAGGGACTTGGGGGTGCTGGTGGATGAGAAGCTCAACATGAGCTGTCAATGTGCACTTGCAGCCCAGAAAGCCAACCAGATCCTGGGCTGCATCAAGAGAAGTGTGGCCAGCAGGTCAAGGGAGGTGATTCTCCCCCTCTACTCAGCCCTGGTGAGACCCCACCTGGAGTACTGTGTCCAGTTCTGGAGGCCCTGTTACAAGAGGGATATGGACATGCTGGAAGGTGTCCAGAGAAGAGCCATGAGGATGATCAGAGGGCTGGAGCACCTCTCCTATGAGGACAGACTGAAAGAGTTGGGGCTGTTCAGTCTGGAGAAGAGAAGGCTCCAAGGTGACCTTCTTGTGGCCTTTCAATATCTGCAGGGGGCCTACAAGAAAGCTGGGGAGGGACTTTTTAGGCTATCAGGTAGTGACAGGACTAGGGGGAATGGAATAAAGCTGGAAGTGGGGAGATTCAGGCTGGACATGAGGAAGAAGTTCTTCCCCATGAGAGTGGTGAGAGCCTGGAATGGGTTGTCCAGGGAGGTGGTTGAGGCTCCATCCCTGGAGGTGTTTAAGGCCAGGCTGGATGAGGCTCTGGCCAGCCTGATGTAGTGTGAGGTGTCCCTGCCCATGGCAGGGGTGTTGGAACTAGCTGATCCTTGTGGTCCCTTCCAACCCTGACTGATTCTATGATTCTATGATTCTATACAGCCTGACTGAGGAGGTGGGCCTTTATTAAAGCCAAAATCTACAGGTACCTCCCCAGGGTGTTTCAATGGCTTCTCTTTGTTGATCATGTAAGCAGGCAGGGTCTGGGAATTCTGGATAACTGCAGTTTTAATTGCTCACTACTCTCTTGATGGTGGACTCCACAGGAGGCATGAGTGCCAGCTGTCTGTGTCATAGAAAATGCCTTGCACAGCATCCTAATCTCTTTTTGAGAGATTTGTCTAACCTAAGGCATGGCTGATCTAGATGGAGGTTTGTAAATAATGATTCCCCTCAAATGGAGCTCCAAATAAAATTTCATGATTAAAACCTTAATTATTGCCTAAACAACTTAAGTTTAATTGCCAGCTCCAGCTGAACAGACCCGTTGGGACATAAGAGAATTACAGCTAATGCAGTGAGGACTCCAATGTATTTCTTCACAATATTGTGTTAAATAAAATCCTTGAACTCCTCCAGTGTTGTTTTAACGAACTATGTGTGATAAGTCAAGTTAGTTATGTGCTCGGTGTGAAAAGTTGCCAAATATCCCACAGGGCAAATATGAAAAAGCAGCAAAGAAGACATTCTGAAAAAATGAGACTTTGTTGACTTTCGTTGTTGTTATTGTTGTTCACTGCAATTTCACAATTTCATTGTGATTTCAGAGAGTGGGTAGTAAAGTGAATCTCCTGTTGGCAGGACATTGATTGTGTGATTTTTCTTTTCTTTTCCTTTATCTTTTTTAACCAAAAAAAGAAACAAAGCAAGAGAGAGAGCAATAATGGAAAGCAAAGAAACAATCATAGTCCTTGATTTAGTCCCTTCTGGTATCAAGGCCATGTGGTGCTGGTCTATCACAAGAACATGATTCAGACAGGAGAGGAATGATAGGAAAGCAAAATTCATCATCAGGGAAATAACTTCTGAGCAGAACAAGAAAACCTGGATCCCATACTTGGGTTGGTATGGGTTGGTTGTTTTTTTTCTTTTTTTTAAGCACAGAAATAATGAGTAGTGACAGAGGTATGTATTTAGTCTACAGTCCATTTTTCTTGATCATTTCTCTTTTGCAGTTGCGAAATACTGCTGTTCCAGCAGATGAAAACTGAATCAGGCTTTTACTCTGTGCCATATCATGTTTCTGTTTTGCAAGTGGTAATGTCTTAAACAGAAAAAAAAAAAAGCGTATGATAAACCTATTAATTCATGGAGGACCACCCACTGTCACAGCTGAAGTTCAGCTGTAAAACTCCCAGCAATCAGTCAGTGCTCAGGAGCCCAACTGTCCTTCACGGGCCTCCATTCACCCACAGTCACAACAGCTTTCTCCCTCTATCTGACCATGAAGATTTAGGGGCTGCTCTACCAGGACCTGCTCAGCAGGACCTTAGAGCTGCTTTCCAGTAGCTGAAGGGATCCTACAGGAAGGCTGCAGAGGGACTTTTCATAAGGGTGTCTGGAAACAGGACAAGGGGGAATGGTTTGAAGCTGAGGGAGAGAAGGGTTAGACTGGATCCCAGGAAAAAGTTCTTCAGTAGGAGGGTGGTAAGATTCTGGAATAGCCTGCCCAGGGAGGCTGTGGATGGCTGCTCCCTAGGGGTGTTCAAGGCCAGGCTGGATGAGGCCTTGAGTGGCTGAGTTAAGTTGAGAGGTGTCCCTGCCCATGGCAGGGAGGTTGGAGTAGATGATCTCTGAGGTCCCTTCCAACCTAAACCGTTCTACGATTCTATGATTCCATCTCATTTCTACCATCCTCTCCAAAGCTCTTACAGTTCCAGATGACACACTCCATTACCAAGGGCCATCTACAATTATTCTCTTAGCTGTATGCCTCATACTTCAAGGGCCAGAAGTTTTCTTTTTCCTCCTAACTGTTTAGGCTCTATGTAGACCCTATAGACATCTTGTTGTATCTGTTTTTACCTATTGCCATTGTAGTCCCAAACTTACACTATGAGCTTGAGAACAAAGATCCATATCCTCTGCCCTGGTGAGACCACAGCTGGAATACTGCCTCCAGTTTTGGGCTCCCCAGTTCAAGAGAGACAGAGACCTGCTGGAGAGAATCCAATGGAGAGCCACGAGGATGATTAGGGCACTTGAGCATCTCCCCTATGAAGAGAGACTGAGATCCCTGGGGCTGTTTAGTCTTGAGAAGAGAAGACTGAGAGGGGATCTGATCAATGTCTATAAATATATGAGGGGTGGGAGTCAAGTGGAGAGGGCCAGGCTATTTTCTGTGGTTCACAGTGATAAGACAAGGAACAATGGGTTCAAACTTGAACATAGAAAATTTCACCTCAACGTGAGGAGAAACTTCTCTACAATGAGGGTGACAGAGCACTGGATTGGGCTGCCCAGGGAGGTTGTGGAGTCTCCTTCCTGGAGACTTTCAAAACCCACCTGGATGCATTCCTGTGCAGACTGCTCCTGTGTGATCCTGCTCTGGCAGGGGGGTTGGACTTGATGATCTCTTGAGGTCCCTTCCAGCCTCTAATGTACTGTAATACTGTGATCCTCCAGTGCCTTAAATGGCTTTTAGCTGGGCCACTATCAATGACACCAGGTGAGGCTCTGACACTGATAACCTACAGAAACAATGATTTTTAAACACAATCTCCTTAAGTGAGTTTGTGATGTGAGCAACAATGGAATAGGAAAAACTGGAGGGAGTTGCATGGTGAGGAAGCAACAAGGGACACTATAGATGAATGAAACTGTGTATGGAAATGACAAACTGAGGAGGGGTCAGGCAGTAAATAATGAGGTAGTTTGTGCTAAATTATAGCACCCAGCTGTGGGTGAATTGTTGCCATGAAGTGGTGTCACAGGTGAATTCAAAACCTGCAGAGGCTTTTAGAAGTTTCCCTGGGATCCTGCTTCCAGATGTTGCTTCTCAGGGTTTGGGTCCAGCTGGAGATGGGACAACATGAGTTCAGATGCTGGCAGTCAGTGATGCTTCTCCCTGGAAGGCTGTGATGAAGAGCTGTTCTTAACATTTCAAATGAAATGTCCACGAAATGTTGGTGTGACAGTGTGATGAAAAGGATTTACAACAGAGCTGCCTGGAATGTGTATGAGGGGAAAATGACAAGCAAGAAAAGAACAAAAGAAAGCAAGCAGAGCTGTAAATGAGTGAAAATACAGGGTTTGCTCATTAGCACAGAATTTAACATCCCAGTTGTTCATTCTTCCACCAGAATACGTGTTACATACCAGTGTCCTCCTGCAATGCTCTTTCTCTTAGCTGTGAGAGATTTTCTTCCCTGATAGACTTCAAATGTGATTTCCAGATCATCTTAATTACCTTCCAGCTGAGTCAAGATACTGGAATGTTTCTTTTGGAACTGTGCAAAATAAGTTTCTCTTGGAGATTCGCTTCTGTTTCTGTATATAGTTCATGAAGTACCTGGTCTTAAAATCTTATGCAGCTGACTAGTTTCAGTGGCACCTTTGCACGCAAAAGGTGTCCAAACAGACCCTAAGTGTTTGTGTGGATGAAATGCATGGCATGATCCATGTGAAACTGTCTGATTAGACAAGTATTTTTCAGTGGACTTAAAGGGAGAGGAGTACCCAAGTTCCCTGGACAACACTGACCAATTTTGCACCCACTTTTGTGATGAGATTGGCTGATGAGAAAGGGAGTGAATGATGGGGAGATGCATTGAGCTGCTTCTCTGTCTTGTCTTGATTAATACAACTGAAAGGCAGAGGATGTAATTGAACATGGGGTCCCGTGCTGGGGTCACTAACAGACATATCACAGTATCACAGTATTACAGTATATCAGAAGTTGGAAGGGACCTCAAGAGATCATCAGGTTGAACCCCCTGCCAGAGCAGGATCACTGAGGGTAGTCTGCACAGGAACACATCCAGGTGGGTTTTGAAAGTCTCCAGAGAAGGAGACTCCATAAGCCCCCTGGGCAGCCTGTTCCAGTGCTCTGTCACCCTCACTGTAAAGAAGTTTATCCTCATGTTGAGGTGAAATCCTCTGTGTTCAAGTTTGAACCCATTGTTCCTTGTCTTATCACTGTGAACCACTGAAAATAGCCTGGCCCTCTCCACTTGACACCCATCCCTCAGATATTTATAAACATTGATCAGATCCCCTCTCAGTCTTCTCTTCTCCAGACTGAATAGCCCCAGGGATCTCAGTCTCTCTTCATAGGGGAGATGCTCAAGTCCCCTCATCATCCTCGTGGCTCTCATATGCTTTGATGAGAAGAGAGCAGATCGGCCAAGATGTATTGGGGATGCAAACACTGCTAAGTATTATTTTTACTTAAGCATTAAGGAGAAAAAAAAAGAAAAAAAAGAAAAAAGGAAAAAGGAAAAAGGAAAAAGGAAAAGGAAAAGGAAAAGGAAAAGGAAAAGGAAAAGGAAAAGGAAAAGGAAAAGGAAAAGGAAAAGGAAAAGGAAAAGAAAAAAAGAAAAAGGAAAAAGGAAAAGAAAAAAAAAAGAAAAAGAAAAAGAAAAAGAGGAAAAAGAAAAAGAGAAAGAAAGAAAAAGAGAAAAAGAAAAAAGGAAAAGAAAAAGAAAAAGAAAACAAGGAAAAGAAAAAGAAAAAAGAAAAAGAAAAAGAAAAAGAAAAAGAAAAAGAAAAAGAAAAAGAAAAAGAAAAAGAAAAAGAAAAAGAAAAAGAAAAAGAAAAAGAAAAAGAAAAAGAAAAAGAAAAAGAAAGAAAAAGAGAAAAAGAAAAAGAAAAAGAATAAGAAAAAGAAAAAGAAAAAGAAAAAAAGAAAAAGAAAAAGAAAAAGAAAAAAAAAGAAAAAAAATTAAAACACCAGGATTTTCTCTAAGTTTAAAATATTAAACAGAGGCTAAATAATCACCTCAGAGTTCTGAAAAGCCTGCTTACATGCATCATTGCAGAAATGAAGATGTGAACCTTATTTAATGTGTCAGTTCCTGGACAAGGACTTTGGACTTTTTTACTATGGAAAACCATTTCCTGAATGTACCTGCTGTATCTGTGGGATGAGCACCATCCTGAGTCAACTCCCTACTGAAATCAATGGTCTCTCATGAGAGCTCCAGGGCAGTACTTGGCTTTTGTGAGTGGTTGTCCTTCCTCATGCAGAGGTGCTTGAAAGAGGGATGAGTGTAGCTGGGTGTCATAGCTACAGCTGATGGGACTGGATTTATCTGTATGCTGGGGAATAAGCTGATCGCTGTACTTTTGCGTGAGCGGATTTATTCTGCCTTCTTGTGATGAATGTAAATCCTTAAGGGGAAAGACTTCCTGACTGCAGTTATATTTGTGCATACTACAGAGCCATTCCTCATCTTGTGCTTAATTTACTTTCCTAATGTTGTCAAGCTGCTCTCCAAATTAGCATCCAATTTTTGATATACCAAAAATATCAAGCAGGACTCTCCAAGTACAAGTAGTCTGAAGCCTGTGTAGGATCACTATCTAAGAGACCAGGGAATTGCTGGAGAGAATTTTTTAGAAAAAGATAATGAATAGCAGAGTTATTTTGGAAGCAGTGGCTAAGAACAGTAGCTTCTAGCACAGGCTTCATTGTGACTGGAAAATGGATCCATCTACAGAGCTCAATTACACATATATCACACAGGCTGATGGCTCACATTCAATTACCTTTCTTTAAGGCAACATTTCAAAGTGATAATTATTTTAATGGGTGATTATTCTAGTTTTGAGCAGTTCAAGGAATTTCTGATACGAGTAAGCAAGTGTAACTTCAAAACCTTTGCTTCATATAAATTTGCCCTATAATTGATCACGTAGGTCTCTATGATAAAATCTCTAGAAAATGAGCAAAACCTATCTTCCTTTTTATATTTTTTCCTGTTTTGAGATACTTAGATCCATTAGACAAGGTTTTCCATTTTCTCTTTAATTATTTGTTCTGGCAATAAATCCTTTGGTTGCTGTTTAAGAAATAAACCTGGAGTTCAAAAACTCCCAGTAGGAACTGTGGTGAATATAATTTTATTATACATAGCATATAAAACTTATTATTCTATTTGCTGAACCCTTTGTGGTCTGTTGGGAGAGTCCTGGAACACAGAGGGAAATGTCTTCTTCTATAGGCTACAGGTTGGATCATACCTAGGTTTTAGTTCTGAGCTCTGAGACATCAGTGCCAAATGAGTAACTGGCCAGACAAAGCAGAAACACAACAGACTCCAATTTTATTTTCTGCTTGTCAGTCTTGCTCCAGTCCTGTTTTGGACACAAGACAGACTGATGCTTGTATATACCTCCTTCATTCTGCAGGGAACCACAAAAAGCAGCTGCCTGGAGGTCATATTTTGGTGGTCATTGGATGAGCAAGAAAAGCATAACCATAAGAGCAGTTCGCACTATGTGTGTTAGGAGAGAAATTCCCCTAAGGGGAAATGTCCCCAAGCAAACTGCAGCAAGCGGGTACCCAAGGAAGGAGAACATCTGCTTTCCAAGGGCCACCATTAGATGGGAAGGCTCTGGAGCTAGTGGTGCTTCTGCTTCTCATAGAGAAGACTGGGTAGGGGTGGATGTGTCTGTGTTGGATGTTTTCCTGTTTACTGCCATAACAAGGTAGGGAATTACCCAAGGATTTCCCCTATTCTAAATGGCCACAAAAGCAGATGCACAAGTCTGTGATGAACACTCTGGGAAAGAAGAGCTGCTGCAAACCACTGTGCTCCCTACTTACAGTCAAGGGGAAGGAGAGCAGATGCATCAGGATCTGGTTTTGTCCTGTTTCTTATAACCCAGAGAAGATAGCCAGGAGGAAGCAAGGCAAGGTAAGGCAAGGCAAAGCAAGGTGTGGCAAGCAGAGGAGTGTATGGTTTTCAGGTAGAAAATAAGACATAGGATCTTAACAGTTTCTTTGACTTGTCCCTGAGTGTACATATTCACACCAAAGACCTAATTGGTCTGTTTGGCATTCAGAAGGCCTGCGGTATACAAAATATCCATCATTGTTTCATTTTGTTGTTACTTTCTTACCCCTGATGAAAAAAAAATATATATGTATGTATGCATGTATGTGTATATATATGTATGTATGTACATATATCTCACAAATTTGTGATAAATTGGAATAAATGTAACGGTAAGAGAGGACAGTCACGGTAGGACATGATAAGTCAATAATTCCCTGTATGTGGTATCAGCTCCCACTAGACAGACCCTCTTAGTTTTCATTACTATCTCAATGTGTTCTGTGAACAGGGAGGTCTCTGAGTGATGTGGCTAAAGCTGTAGCCTCTGTGAAAAGTCAGCTTTGGAGTGCTGTGTCTTGCAAAGATGATTTCATGTTATTAAAAGCAGTATTAGGAAAAAAACCCACCAAGTGTGGCTGACTCAGAACAGTGTGATAACAGTCAGACATGAAACAACATCACTGACTGGTCAGGTGAAACAGGTCAACTCCTTTTCACTGACAAGGACATTTGAAGAGGACCGATCGCCTGAATGTTTTGTGCTCCTCCATTGCTCCCAGGCACCTGACAAGCAAATCTGGATACAGCTCAGAGAAGAGGTCTGACCCTAACACAGTGTGCATGGTTACGAACCAAGCGCTCTGCAGTGCCACAGCATCCCCCATGCAGTGGTGGGAATGTTTCAGCTTGCAAAGTTCTTAGATGAGCAAGAAGTACAGCTCAGTCAGCCCTCCAGCAGTAGTGCTCTTTTGTCTGCTGAGGCTCTTTCCGTGTCCTGAAGGGCAAGAGCTCCTTTGATCACATTTCATCAGCTTGCTCTGCCAAGCAGTTTTCAGCCTACATTGGACCTATGGCTGGAATGCAGTCTGAATTAGCCTGCAGCCAATTCTCCAATCAGATGTTAGCCTCTGCCTTCAGGAAATGGACTTATTGAGAGGACACCTACTGTGGCAAGAGTCTTACTCTAGGCTGCTGAGACCACAAGCTACTGCCTTGTCATACACATCTGGATCCGCTGCGCTCCCAATGCGAGCAAGCTGGGATTTTCTGTCAGGAAGAACTGCTTTTGATCAGATGTGAGTGCTACACATAAGCTTGTGGTGAAATCTCAAAAGCAGTTAAAACACTCAGTCAAATGCCAGAATTGCTTTTCTTACCTGCAAATGTATTTTTTCTCCATGGGACAGCATTCCTGAGGCATATGCCACCAGCTCAGTCTCAACATGTCCTCCTTTCTCAGAAGACTGTCTCCCCTTCAGTGTCATGACAGCAGCACATTGGTGCTGGATGAAAACAGGTGAGCTTTAAGTAGAGCTAATGATGGTCCTGTAGCATAATTGCTCCTCTGCCCACCCTCACTTCCATTTCTGCCCTTCAGTCAAACCACAGCAATAGAAAGATTGCAAGGTACCAACCATTTTGGGATACTTTTTTTTTTCCCCAATAAGTTGGTCACACCTAGAGTTCAGCTCCATGGTGCTGACAGTTCCACCTGCTCTGCAGATGGCTTCAGCTGTCTCTTGCCAGGGAAGTACTGGACATGGAAGTCAGTGCTTTCTCTTGTGAATCCACGTGTGCTCGTGTTCAGGTGAGTCCAGCTTCAGTTTCTTGAAACAGTCACGGCATTTTGCCCAGATGATCACAAAGCATCTAGGAAAATAAAGCCATGGACTAGGAGCAGTGAAGGCCATGCTTGATGAAGATTACAGTGGGTGGTTGATTGTTTTTCCAAATGTTTTGTAAGCAAAAGAAATTTCAAGGAATAAATACCTAATTCTTTGCCTTTGAATGCCGTTGGTAAGAGCTTAGAGCTTACAGCTTAGCATTTGCAGCTCAGACATGACTGACACCCACAAAATGCCATTAAGTTTAGCATCCTGTTTGCACTGAGTTACCAGGCCAAGTGCATGCCCTGCTGCTAGCTTGAGCTAGAGGCTGTGTTCCAGCTCTTCCTTATCATTAAGTTGTCATACACGCCCAGGGGGCTCTACCACAAGGATGAGAGCACCAAACAGCCCAGAGGCACACAACCAATTCACAGCTGGGACCATGACATGGAACTATCTCCTTTTCTGGGTTTTGTTGTGCAGGACTCATTTTGAGAGATGACAGGCATCAGTAGTAAATAAGCTACCAAGAAAGAGGATAATTTTCCTAATTGTTAGCAAATCTCCTGCGTGGGAGGTAGGGGAAGGAGTAGAGAAGGAATCTGGGTGTCACCAAGCTGTATGACAACAAAACATCACATTACAGCTCTGAATAGTGCTGAGTTGTAAGACAGCTCTTCTGCAAGAACTGAAGCTATGTGGGATCTGTTGGCCTGCCATGGCTTGCCTTTAGCTTCTCAGCCTCTGTTATGCCTACTTCTTCACTTAAATTACAGCTCAGCAGAGGTGTTTAAAAGGTTTTAACTCAACAGATGGCTTCCTGTGTGGACACCATCTTGAACCATGCTGGTGCCCTGCATCCTGGCTGCAGGGACCTCTTTGGTACATATAACTGCCTACCAACAGGGCAGGGCTTGTGCTGAGCCAGAAGAGATTTGTCCATCTTCTCAGGAGTATCTGCCTCTGTCCCAGTCTTGGAGCAGCCTGTCCTCTATCAGTATGAAATCTCTATTCCAAGTGATGTATCTCCTCACAAGAGAGACGTGTGTCTGCTGGCCCTTGTGTTCTTTATCACCTGAGCCACTGGAATAAGACAGCTACCACTGCATCAGACACCTACAAAAGCTGTTTGGTTTTGCCTTATTGCAAATAGTAAGTACAGTGATGCCTGCTTTTAGATTGTTTGGAAGAGCTGCTGCAGATGCAGGTTAATGCTGACATTTCTTTAACTGGCCATCAAGTAATAACATGGTTGATGTTGCCTAGGGAATTAGCTGGGCCCTGCAATGCCTCCTGCTGCTTCTTGGTGCTCTTGGATTGTGTATCTGCTGTAATTGCTTCCCCTAGCATCAAATCAGTGTCAATCTCTCTCACAGAAAAAAAAAAAAAAAGAAAATCCTGTAACATTTAATCATGAAACTTGATGGTGAATTCTCTACGCTCTGCTGGGACGTGCAGGGCTGTGAAAGCTTCTTCTATAGAATCAACCTTGCAATGACTAAAAAGAATCCTGTCTCTCATAAAATATTAATTTAAATTGCCAGCATCAGCATTCTAGGATTTTGCTTTTTCAAAGTAATCAGGTTGAAGCAAAACATGTTGTCAGTCCTTGGCCCACCAAATACAGAACAGAGCTGTTCTGCGAGCTGTTTGTCAGCCTGATCCTTGCCTAAATTGCTTGAGTCTTATTTTCTGTTTGATCCAATCATCCTCACCCTTGAAATTAATTGTTCTGGAGACAGCATCTGGCAGTGGGAGCCCCCAGCCCTTGCAGGCATTGTTAGAGTGGGTTCCTGCAGAGACCGTTCAGAGAACTCTCTCATTCTCTTCCCAAGTTTGTTTCCCCACTGTCACCATATAGTGCTTTCTTGTTTAAATAAAAGCTGCCCATCTGCTATAGTCTCTGTAGTGTGCTTCTAGCCAGCTTTTAGTAAACCAGCCTGAGGAAGTGCAGCACTTTCTGGAAAAATCTCAGCAGCCTCCCCTCTTCACTAGCCAATAAATCAAAGCTCACATTCCAGCACCCTCTGGCAGAAGGGTGCAAAATTGGCATTACTGCAAAGGGGGAAGGAATCCCAGGGACACACACAGAACACTAATAAGAGCAGACTTACAACGAGGCATTCCTCAGCAGTAACAGTGTTTTAGAGGCTCTTACCAGAGCTGCTCAGGACATGCTGTGGTGCTGTGCAGAGGCTCCTGCTACACAGTGCTAAAAAGCTAACGCTGAAGGGAGTGGTCTCTGTCAGCTGCCTTAGCTCTTTGTGGTTACTGAGCACCACATGGTACCACATGTGAAATAAAATGGAAAAGACACCCAGTGAAAGGAAAACCATTCAAAGGGGAAGTCATGCAAGGGAAAGACACAGCACAAAATGATGGAGCTGTTTGCAACATCAACACAGGTTGCCAAGAGCTCTAGAGCACACATGGGTGATCAGCCCCAAACCAAACTGGATATTTGTTTATTTTAAATTGGATACAGATTACTGAACCAGCATGGTGACAAAACCCTCTTTATTAACACCAGAAAAGCCACTATAGATAACACAAGACATGCAGTAAACCCTAAGGACCTATGTGAAGTAATATTGACCAAGGAAGGGTGTGAAAGGTAAGCTCAAGTAAGAACCAAAGTGAAAGTAAATTTGTTCAGTTCAGGAATATGTATGTGCAGTCTCTTTATTATTTGGGAAATCTTACATGATGGATTTCAATAGAAAATATGGGCACTGATGGGAGAGGAGATTGAAAGAAGTAAGAGACCAGAACTGAGGAACATATAAAACCCTCTGCTGATGGACAGATTTCAAAGGATTCCTGTAAATGTGTTGGATGTGAGAGATTTCACTGCATGCAAAGGGAATGTTTTCTTAAGGGTATATTTGATGCCAGATACTTTCCTATACTTGCCTCTCCAGCATTAGCAGGTCTCTGGCAGGGCCATAAAAAACCCAGCACATTTGTTGACATTCAGCATTCTGTTTGGGAGATGCTACTTTCTCCAACCACCACCGAATTTGCATTCGGCAGCCCAGATGTTTCATCAGGCCAAGCAACCGTCTTTTCTTTTCCTTACTGCAGGAAGGGATGGAGACTCCCATCACAGGTCTTTTAAAGAGTGCATCAAGCAAACAGCTATCTGGTGTAGCACTGGTAAAGCTGATGCTGCTTTTGGGCCAAGAACCTGACACAAGGCCCTTCCATTCTGCGTTTTTTACTATACTAAGACCTGGGAAAACACAATAGAAAAAAATCGTGCCAACTCACCAAGCTGCTCTGACACCAGCTAAAGCAAAGAGATGGTAATGGAAGACAGTTACAATACGTTTCTCCTACCAGATAGAAAGATTTATGGAAAAATGTGTGTCTCATCTTCCTCAAGCAATGCCTGTCAGCTACACAACACAGAGACTGAAAATTTAGGATGCAAATCTTATTCAGGTGGAGAAACTGAAGGAATCACTTGAAGTCCTGCTGTAAGGGCAACAGCAGGCTGGCTGAGATAGATGTAGGAAGAGCCAGAGGACAGGTTTGTCCAGGGTGCAGACATTCCAGCACAAATGCCAACACATACACCTCAGAAATTAAGAGGACATTCTAAATCTGTGAGGTTTATTTATGCTGGATGCTACATATTATGATCATCTCAATTGTTACTTGCTATTATATTTGGCTTGGGGAAAAAGCTAGGCATGAGGAGCTGCCTCTTTAAGGGAGCATGGCAAGAGCTGGGCAGAAAAGGCTGTGCCTGCAGAGATGTGTCAGGCAGCCCAGAGCGGCTGGATGTCAGGCTTTGAAAAGAGCATGTCCCCGTCCATGTCCTTTGCTAGGGCTGATTGCAGAACATATTTAGCTTTCTACCATTTAAATGTACAAATGACTGCTCTGTGACTCAATTAATAGCTCCAGTGCTCCTGGCCAGGCTCTCTCCCTTGAAGGGCAAAAGGCAGCTCTCTGTGACTATTAACGCTCCTAAAATGCTGCAGACTTGTTCTGGGTTTCATGACGTGGCACTCCAGAGCAGTGCTGATGCTGCTGGCCTCCCAGCTGGCTCTCTTGGACATGCCTACCCACCATGCTCCCTCTGTCAGGGCAGCATACCCCCTTCCTCAGGGACAGACCAAGAACAAAACTCTTCTCTTTGTTTTGGAAGAAAATTGCTACAATTTCTGATAAAACTGAACTTAGGAATCAATTCATTACCTCTGAGAAAAAGGTGTCACAGTGGATGTCTGTCCCCTGCTCAGGCACTCTGACCCACTCTTAACTTCTACAAACAATTCTCTGGTGCCCCACACCAAGTGACCGTGGGGAAGGATCAGAGTCTGGTGCTACTCCTATCCATGCTATGGATGGCCACTAAAGTGCACTGCTCTGAACTCTGTCATGAGCTCCTGCAGTTCCAGGGCATCCACAGCCACTGTGTTATGGAGCAGGAACGTGTGTCTCCACAGAGCCAGCACTTGCTGAGGGACAGTGATGGTCTTGTCAGGCACAGTGAACCCAGCTCAAGGTCAATGCTGTGGGCCAAGTTGTGGACCCCCACAGGACATGGGCTTTCCTAGTGACATGTTTTCACATAACACTTCTTTGACTTACAAAGAGCAGGGTAAACAGACTTGTTTGGGGTGAAAATATTGCATAAGGTGATTAGGTATTTTCTGACTGAATTTAACCTTGCAGAATGCAGTGGGGGAAGTTTGAGACACTGAACATCAAGCTGCTACATTTCAGAGACAGTGACGGTCCAAGAGGACAAAGCAAAGATCAGAGCAGCCCTGCTGTCATAAGGACAAATGTTGTTTACTAAGTATTGTGCTCTGGAGAAAGGTATTAAACACCATCAATGGGAGGGGAACACTGGGGGATTTCTAGGTGGCACTGCAACAGGGAAAGAACATAGTAACTCCTCTGGGAAAAAATCCATAAACAATAGCCAACCGCCATGATGTCTCAGAGGACTGCATCCAAGATAAAGTAAAGCCACTTAGAAGTGGGAAGTAAATGACTAAGAATGTCCAGAGTCTCCTAACACTACAGAGGAATAGGTGACACTAAGAAAGTATAAAAAAAGAATCACCATGTGCACAGAAATCCATGCTATATTTTCATTGTCAGCCTCAAGTTTCCTGAAAGGGTAGCACTTTCTCCCTGAAGACTGCGGAAAATGTTCCTTCTTGATTTCTTGGTTGAAGGTAGCCATCTTGGAACAGCAGAGCTGACAAAGGAGAGGTGGTGTGGGAAAGCCTTGATCAAGTAGAAAAGCATAGATTTTTGCAGGAAGGGCAGTGAGCAGAGATACAGGAAACATACCCCTGCCTGGGACAGATGGTCGTATCTGCTTCTCAGTTCTTTGGTATGGTGCAGCTTGAAGGGAAAAAAAGGAAGCAATCCCAAAGATGCTAGCTTGGGAGAGACTGGTTTCAAGCCACAGCTGGACTATGCCAGTTTACCCTCCACCAGAAGGGCTGTGAAACTCTAAAGCAGAGGAGGAGGTACAGGTCTGAACTGTCTCATCACAGCAGGGTTATTGAATACATAAGGAAGACAGGGTCTGAAAGGCTGGAAAAGGCTAAACAAGCTACCTAAACCAGAGGATCTGATCTGAAGCTTTTGAGCTTGTCTTCAAAAATTTAAGAAGAAACAGGAGCAGGGTCCTTGCTGGGCCACCTCCAGCAATGCTGAGAGCACTCCCACTCACTGCTGGTGGCTGTACCCAGGCAAATGTGGGACCTTGTGCAACAGCTAGCAGCAAAGATCCCCAATTCTTGACTCCTGGAATTGTGGATAGTTAACCAAAACAGGGAAACTCCCTGTGGTATGGCTACAGAAGAAATAAAAGATGTAGAATGCTGGGGAGCACAGACCACCAGAGAAGAGGAAGGAGGAGTGATGCTCTTTCAGTGGTGGACACTGCAAAGATGTATCCAAGGTGGCTTTGCCCAGATATCATTTAGGATAACCAGGAAGAGACTGGGAAGGCTGAGGCTGCAGAAGAGCAAGGCCAGATCATGGCCCTGGAAGAATCTATTTTTTCAGGAAACTGAAACAGTTTTCTAAAGGACAGCAGGATCTAGGCAGGGGAATACAGGCAAAGAAAGAGCAGTTAGCTCAGAGGAACAAAGCCTGAGAACCGAGAAAAGACTGCAAATTGGTAAGCCAAATATGACTTATGTAGGTGAAGTGCAGCTGCAAGGAGCAAGAATCCAAGCTGTGGAGGGCACTAACCCCACTCCTCATGGAGCGACATGAAGAACAAAAGGATACTTCTAGATGGTGCATCATTTTTATGAGGGAGAGGGCAGACATACCTCAAATTCCAAAGTCCATGTGCACTCTGGTATAATTAAGCATGCTTAAGTAAAAAGCTGCCATAATGGCTCCTTTTTCAGACAATATGCTATATTTGGGAACCTTTCAATATGGAGGATGATGCTCTTCCCTCAGAAGCATTCTTCAAGGATACATCTGAGCTGGCTGCTCTCATGACACCAAGAACCAGCCTCAGGACAGTTTGATTTCATCAGGTCCCCCACTGTGTTGTCCATACTGGATGTGTTAGGAGGACTCATTGGTCTCTGCACAGGATCTAACCTGGACAAGATTTGGGAGCTGCATCAGCCCTACCAGCTCTACCTTTCAATTTGTTTGCATCTTCTTTAAGCCAACCAAACATCTAGTCACCAGAGTTCAGGCTTTGGGTGGGAGTGGTTTTCTCCTTACATGTTTACTGCATTGTGTCATGAGTGTGACATAACTTCTTGTTGAGAAATACAACCACCACCTCTAGAGAATGCAAGTACTCAATAGCTATGGGGCAGCTGGTGTTTTATCTTTGCTTTATTTCTGTATCACTAAAAGAGAGTTTGCAGGGGGGTTGTTGGAGATTTTCTCTATCAGCCCAGTGAGAAATTCTACCTTAGCTGCAGATTGTGGGAAAAAAATTAATAACTGCAGAGACATTTATCCCACCGAAATCATGGGATTAGGTCCCTAAATGTCTTTGTGGGTTGCTTCCTCCTTGGGAATGTTTAGGGGCAGAAGGTCAAGCTAGGGAGCCAAAGGGTTGTCCTACTTTACAGCTGCAGTGACTCCTGTTACAGGAGCCGTCTATAACCCCTGGGGATCTCAAAAACGCACACCAGAGGTCTAGCCCGGGGGGTTGTCTGAGGACACCAAGCTCTGGACCCCGCGGAGCAGCCACCCTTTCCGGCATCAGCGTGGGGACTGCAGGCGTCTCACCCTCGCCCCTGGCCAGCAAGTCGACTGTCTTGCGCCTCCGGTAGGGCCCCGCAGAGCGCAGGCGGCAGGGCCCCGGCAGACCGCACGGGGGAGCCGCAGGACGGCGCCAGTGCGCGGGAGCGGACCCGGCCATGCAGGCTGAGTGCGGTAGGTGGCCCGGCGCTGCAAGCGGGAGGTTGGCCGCGTCCAGGCTGGCCCTGTCGGGAGAACCTGCCGGCTCCGGTCTAACAAACACCAGGGGGCTGATGGTGGAAATGTGTCCTTGATTGCTCATGATCCGGTCGGGACCAAATTAACGGGTTTCTAATAATTTGCCATAGCACAGCAGTGGCGGTCACAGGCATGGTTTCCTTGCTTGTGCTGTGGCCTGGCTTTTTTTTCACAGACCTCGGTCACATACCCAGAAACTATTGTATAAAGCAGTTGCAAAGGGACAGTAAGAATGTCTCATCACAGGCTGCCTGGGCTGTCAGCTGTGATGGGAAAATAGAGCAAGCCACTAGTTCCTTCCATGCATGGGGAGCCCTACCATCACAGCGTGGTCCTGCTGAAGGAGACACTCTTATCTAATTCAGGTAGGAGGACAGACAGAACAAAATCGATGTATTACTGCAAGGATTGAGCTGGGGAGGAAAAAAAAGCATCACAACAACAACAACAAACTACCAACCAACCAAAAAAAAAAGTCCCCCCCTAGGGTGGGGGTGGAGGGGGCATGGAGAACAGGATGAAGCTGTATCTCGAAGAGTTGTAATGAATGGGGCTACATCTGGCTGACAACTGGTCACCAGTGGTGTTCCTCAGGGTTGAGTTTTAGGGCCAGTTCTGTTCAATGTATTCGGGAGTTAAATGAAGAATTATCAAGGTTGCTGATGATACCAAACTGGGAAGTGCTGTTGAGTCTTGAGGGGCAGGATGCCTTGCAGTGGGATGATCTAGATTGGAGCACTGGGCAAGGATTAATGGAGTTAAATTTAATAAATCCAAATGCTGGATTTTGCATTTGGGATGGAGTAATGTAAGGCACAAGTATAAAGTGGAAGAGGAGTGGCTGAAGAGCAGCCCTGCACAAAGGATCTGGGTGTGCTGGCTGGCAGCAGGCTTAATACAAGTCAGCAGTGTGCCCTGGCAACCAAGAGGGCAAATCACATCCTTGGATGCATCAAACACAGCGTAACCAGTCAGTCAAAAGAAGTAATTATCCCACCGTGTTCAGTGCTGGTATGGCCTCACCTTGAGTATTGTATGCCATTCTGGGCCCCACACTCAAATGCATCCAGAGGAGGGCAACAATGCTGGTAAAAGGGCTGGAAGGAATGTCCTATGAGGAGTGTCTGAGGACTGTGGATTTGTCTAGTTTGGAGAAAAAGAGGCTGTGGGCATGCCCTTTTGCTTTCTACAGCTTAGGAGAGGGAGCAGAGAGGGAGAGGCTGATCTCTTCTTCTTGGTATCCAGTGATAGGTCATGTGGGAATGGTTGAGAGTTGTGCCAGGGGAGGTTGAGGTTGGACATTAGGAAGCATTGTTTTACCAAGAGGGTGATCAAACACTGGAACAGGCATCCTGGAGATGTGGTCAATGCTCCAAGCCTATCAGCATTTAAGAGGCATTTGCACAATGCCCTTAATAAGATGCATTCATTTTTGGTCAGCCCCGAAGTTGTCAGGCAGTTGTACTAGATGATCATTCCAGGTCCCTTCCAACTGAAAATATTCTGTTTCATTCCATTCTATTCCATTCCATTCTATCTGTTCTGGCTCAGACTGAGGATTTGTCTTCCCAAGTATCCCGCTTCCAGCAGCAGCTACAAGGAGGTACACAGTAGAAGGTAAGAGCAGCGCAAATACACATATATATATAATATACAAACATCCACTGTGGTCTCCTGGGAGTGCTCTCAGAATCTCCATCTTTTCAGCTCAGGGGATTTCCCAAGCCTCCTGTAGTTTATCTGTAGCTCTGATGGGTGGCTCTGCAGAGCACTTGTCCAGCGTCCCCGCATGTGTGTTGCACCTCAAGCACCGTTTGCATTTGATAGCTCCTGGTTCTTGTTCTGGAAGAGAACTGAACACCCTCTCTATTGACTCATGGAATCCACCTTTCTCACCCATCATATCACAGCTCTGTTAGCCTGTCAGTCATCTCTACTTCTGAAGCAGAAAAATTCAAGCCTACTCAGCTACTCCTTACATATAAATCATTCCATATCTTTAATGTTCATCCTGCCCTTCTCTGAACATTTCAGGTACTGGTATCTTCTTTATGAGATGTGGGCACATTTCTCAAGTTATGAGCAATCCAGAGCTATAGCAATGCTTTCTGTACTGTTCTCTCTTCCTCTACTAATGATTCTTATGTTAGATTTGTCTTCTTGATCATTACTAAATGATGACACAGTGACAGATAACAAAGAAAACTGAGATAAAGCAGGAAGAAAAGAGGATGAGTTAAAATTCTTTGGGAAGGAGTGGTGAAGGGGTAAAATCAGGATGGTGTTAGAAACCTGTCTTATAAAATCCTAGATCTTTAATGTCTCTTTAATATTAAAAAAATATATATACTGCATATTGCCAATATGCAAGAGTTTAATGTTCCAAGCTGCAAATTCAAGAATACAGGGATGTGATGTCACACTTGTTTATCCCCACAAGCAAAATTGAATATATTTTAGACGTAGTTTTGGTAGTGAACAGATTATAGAAGAACTAGTTTACAGTAAATAATTTTGGATCAGAGTGTTGATAGCATTCAAATGGAATGGGTTAAAGTGGGATTAAAAATATCTTAGGTTTGGTTTGTGTTTGTTTTGTTGTTTTGGGTTTTTTTTTCTGGTATTTGGTGGGGTTTTTTGGTTGGGTTTGGTTTGGTTTTGCATAGGGAAAATGTCAAGAAATTTAAGAAAAGCAGAGAGTGGAGTTAACCAGTTTGACAAGCTCAGGGGTTGCATATGAAGGAATGCAAGAGTTTACATCAGAAGTAGAAATTTTTTTGTGAAATTTGCATGCTAAACAAGGGAAAAACAAATGAGGAAGTTCTCCACAGTTACCTGGATAAATGTCTGCCCAAGGAAGGATGCAAGGTGTAAACAATATATGGGAACGGATAAAGAGGTCAATTGGTCTAGGCAGCTATGTTTTGAGGGTCAGAAAAATGTAAGAATTCGGTGCCAAGTGCTAAAAGTCAAGCTGAGTTAGACCTTGCAAAGACCTCTGAAGATAAGTGCTGAAAGGTTTGGTAACTGTATAAATAGAAACAAGATTTAAAAAGGAGGAAGTAGGGCTGCTGTGTACAGAGTAGGAGGTTGAGATCAAACACAGTATTTGGATCATACTTAGATCAAGGGCCAGACCCAAGAGGGTGTGCAGGACTGTAATGCCAGGAAGTTAATTTGTCTCTGGGAACAAAATTCACAGTGCTGAGGAAGATGTCTTACTCCTTTGTATAGTAAAGGAGATAAATTTACATTCCCAGGACTAAATCTACCATGACTGGTGTGATGTCTGAGCTGCTCGTGAGGAAATGCCAAAGACACCTGCTCAAAACTCTGTCTTATCTTGTTCTGGGTGTGCAACAAAGCTTCATCCTCTCTGGCTACATCTATGTTAGTAAATAAATCATGGTGAGGGTGCAGGATTGTGTACCAGTCTGTGCTTGCCTGTGCTGTTTAATAGTTCCTGCTACAAGTACAGTCTGTGCAAGACAGCCCCCTCCCAGACAATGCCTGGGTACCGTTCATGGAACACCATGGGATTGCTCTTCCCAGTGGGCAGTTTGGAGGTGGCCACCTTGCTTTGGGCTTGTTTTGGAGAATAAGAAGGGGTTTTTTATGTGGATTTTATTATTGGAGTCCTGGGGGACAGCAAGTTCTCTATGGGACAGCAATGTACCCTTGTGGCCAGAAGGCCAATGGTGTCCTGAGGTGCATCAAAAAAAGTGTGTCCAGCAGATCTAGGGAGGTTCTTCTCCCTCTCTACTCTGCTCTGCTGAGACCACAGCTGGAATACTGTGTCTAGTTTTGGGCTCCCCAGTTCACGAGAGACAAGGATCTGCTGGAGAGAGTACAACAGAGAGCCATGAGGATGATTAGGGGACTTGAGCATCTCCCCTATGAAAAGAGACCGAGAGACCTGGACCTGTTTAGTCTTGAGAAGACTGAGAGGGGATCTGATCAATGTGTATAAATATCTGAGGGGCAAGTGTCAAGTGGAGTGGGCCAGGTTCTTTCTGGTGGTGCACAGTAATAAGACAAGGAACAATGGGTTCAAACTTGAACATGGAAGGTTTCACCTCAACATGAGGAGAAACTTCTTTACAGTGAGGGTGACAGAGCCCTGGAACAGGCTGCCCAGGGGGGTTGTGGAGTCTCCTTCTCTGGAGACTTTCAAGACCCTCCTGGATGCATTCCTGTGCGGACTACCCTAAGTGGTCCTGCTCTGCCAGGGGGGTTGGACCCAATGATCTCTGGAGGTCCCTTCCAATCTCTGTGCAGCTTGTCCTCAAGGACAGAGAACGGGACACAACCCATCCCATTTATTAACCTAAGTCTAGCCTCTGAGATTGGGATGATCTAAATGACAGAGATGTTACTAAAATGGAATTATAGAATCATAGAATGGTTTGGGCTTGAAGGGACCTTTAAAGGTCATCTCCTCATCTGAGCTAATGAGCCTCCATAAGTCTGGAAGAAGATTAGCACCACTGCTTTGAATGCAGAGGCCTTTACTCAACTGAAGTTGCATGCTAGTCTGCCAAGTCCTTTTTTGATTTGTCCTAAGTGGCCAAAGTTTCCAGCAAGGATATTGAGAAGGGCAAACTGGGATTCTGTTTGGAGTAGAGAAAAGAAACCACAGATCTTAATGTACACTAGCTGAAAAGCAGATTTTTTTTTTTCCCCTCAGAATTAGAGGTGGTACCACACAATTGTATGAATTGGAGCCATAGGACTCTGATTTTAGTAGTGCAGAAGATATGAAGACAGATTTTGAAGTAAAACTATACAAAGGTACGGATTTAAATGAAAAATGGACCACGAAGGCAAATAGAGTTCTCAAAAGGAGGCCATCGGGCTTGTTTGATTAAGGTAGCTTTCTAGACAAGAGAAACACAGCATATATACCATAGCTCAACTGCAGTCAAGTAAATGATACTGTGCTATCTTGGAAACTGACTGGGCTCAAGAAAGGGTTAGTGTACAAACTAAGTAGCCAGGGAGGTGAAAGGAAATAAGAATAATGAGGAGGAAGATGACATTGTATCAAAAGGGGACTGCCAACACAGAGAAAAGTTACTAATGGAGTGCCTTCAGGGTCCATCTTGGGCTCAGTTTTATTTTGGTATTTCTTTTAATGGATTTGACTGAGATCTTTCAGTTGACTTATTCTGTGTGATTTGACTTCTGTGATTTGACTTACTGGTTGCAACACTTCTTGTTATTTTTATTGCCATAGCGCCAACAGACTTAGCCACAGTTGTGTGGCATTGTGGTGGACTGGGTGTGGAAATCAATCCCTAAGTAAAGGGAATATGAGGATCTGCAAAGTCTTGTGCAGTGCAGACCAGCAGATGCTGTTTGGTACAAAGAGAGATAGTGAAAGGCTGCAAAGAGAGTATCATGAGATCAATGCATGGAATACTAAGGATATTTTTTCAGCATTTTGGTTGGGTAAGAGCAGGGTATGCCAGAGTTTGTCAAGTCACAAGAAGAAGGTGTTACAACAATCAAGGAACAAGAGAGGAAACCAAAAATGTAGAAATGACTTGTCAATGGCTTCAGTCCCTTCCATCAGGAGAAAAAATTTCCTCAGTCCCTCAGTCACCATTTGCTCCAGGAATGCAAAGAGCACCCAGTCAACACCTTCCACCTTCACACACACACTGCAAATACTGGTGCATACCTGTAAACCACAAAGCAACCTTTCCATCTACTTCTAGTATCCAGCTCATAGTTGTACGTGTGGAGAGGGAGTGGGAAAACCAAAGCACTTGGATGTAGCCTGTGAGCAGACAGCAAGGGAATTGTCAGGGTACCATTGTAGATGAGAAGACAAACTGGACCTGGAATAACTTTTGGTGATTGGAATAATTTAGTTCATCCTAAAACACAGTTTTGGCCAACCTAAAATTCTTCCCGTGCATAATCCTGGGCTGAAATTGATTTGGGTTTTGAGATATGCAGAAACAAACAAACAAAATGTTTACAGTCTTTCACTTGTAATTCATTCATTAATGTTTGGGTTTGTTTGGGGTTTTTTGGGATATAGAAGATCCATAGATCTATGTGAGGGTGACTTGAACCAATATTTTGAATCTTAGGGCTGACTATCACTGACAAAATGCTTTATCTCTGAGGATGAACTTTTGGATGCTTCTTGCCTGGCTCTACTGTTATTTACAAGGGGAAACAAAACCGGACAGCTTTTGGCTACACTTGAATCCTAACTTTAAATAAATCATAGGAATCATATTTGCTCTTCTTTTTGCTCAGAAATAGATATTATAGGATTTAATTCTTCCCCAACCCTGGAGTAAGATGATTTCCACTAACAAGGAACAGGACAAAGGCTTGGTCAAGTGGAATGGATCCCAACATATAATTGGAGCTGGAAATTCAGGTTGAAAACCACTCAGTGGGTGCTTTACATTGAGTCAGCTGAGTCAGATGTGTCTCTCATTTACCCATAAATCAAGACTCTTGATATATTCTCAGGAGAGGTAACATGGACCTTCTCAGATATCTTTGTCTTCAGCACCTATAAGAAGAGTGAGTCCCACAAGAGATTGTGATCAGGGTCCTTCTGGGACGAGGCTCCTTCTTCCATGGGGCATGGCTTGTCAGGAACCAGCTGTACTTGGTGCAAGGGGAAAAAAGTCTGGTCCTGTCCTGCCAATGAGTGAGCTACATACAGGCTCAGCTACACAAGAATGGGGTGCAGGAGGTGATCAGCTAAAGTTTCTTGATGTGTCTATGAGATGTGATGAATCTGCTAAGTGTAACGTAGCTTATAGGATGTCAACAGTAGGACTGTAGTCAACTATGATACAGCTCTACAGCTCTATGGTTTCCAGGTGTTGAATACTTTTTTTCTGAGGATTTTTTTTTTAATATTTAAATATTTTAAAAATATATTCTTCAAATTCTTAAATATTCTTCAAATTTCACTAAAAACCTCAGCAAAATTCCCTGAAAATGAAGATTAAACCACCTGTTTAGCAACACATGGAAAGCCCATTTGTATCCAACCTATTCCTCAACATTTAAATAAATGTACAAAGCAAAAAGGACAACATATGTTGCAGACACTGTGGTTTTCCCTAGAAAATTGTCTTAGCATTTCTCAGTATCCTCTGGCATGCTTGGATGTAGTCTTTCCATGCTTTGCCTGTGAGTGATACCACTTCACAGCTTGGAAAATGATAGATGACTTTGCCAGAAACAATGATTTTTCAAGAGCAAAAAGTACAAAAGTCTTTTTTATCTCTTGCAGTTTCAGAGAGCAAAAACCACAGGAACTATGCTAACAATTTCCAACAAAATCATAGCCTGCTTCCCCCCAAATAAACACAAGACTCTGAAGGAAGTTTGCTACACCCATTAAATCCTAATGGGAAAAAAGATTAAAAAAAAGGGAGACAAGATGAATGACAAACTAGCCCAAGCGTATTAGCAGGTGAAAGAAGAACTTTTGAGACTAACCCGAAGCGGGGACAGGATATTAGCTCCTGATTTTAAGAGAAGATTACAGAGAAAAGGGTGGGATTGAGGGCAGTGGCTTCAGATAAAAATCAGCTGTAAATGAGTACAAAAACCCTTGTGTTACAGCACCACCTCCTTCAGCTTTGGCCAAGAGCATTCCAAGGTGTCTCTTTAGATTTACAATAACATTATGAAAATACATAGAGCTCACTTCTCCTTGCCATTTCACTGTTGTAAATCTGGAGCCACTCCATTCTTGGCAGTCCCACCTCTCCTTGTTCCCAGTACTGCAAGAATAAAATTTGTCTGAAGGGATTTTGAAATCCACCACTATCTGATTTAAAGGTGACTTTTCGGCCCAGCTTTTGTTGCATCAGTTTTGATTGCTGCATCTCCTTTGATTCCCAGGTCCCCAGACCAGTACTGAATTCATCAAAGCACAAGCAGACCAAAAAAAAAAAAAAAAGGAATAAACCAGGAAGGATGAAACATGAGAATATCACTCTGACCAAAGCAGGAAAGAAGATCCTTCCACTGAAATGGAAATACTTGTTCATAACTATCCTTCAATAATTTTATTTGCCTGCATTTTTTATTGTAAAGCAGAGTAACTGGGAAATGAGCAAGTTACTCCCACAACCAAGCAAGAGAAGGAAAAGGGACAGATAAACAGCTCATCGGGGTTCATTTGATTTATTCTTTATAAGGTGCATTTTAAAACTACCTGTTACCAGGACACATCAGTAAACATACTGTTAGTTACAAACACAAAGGTGACTATAATGTCCGGGTTGAGCATCATTTTTCTTGAACAGAGCATACATCCCCAGACAGGACTGGGAGGTCCAAGGGTGGGCCCATGGACTCTCTGCTGCAGTGTAGCTTCTGTGCAACCAGCATTTTGGAACCTTCGGTACAGAAGCTTCTGTCACAGGTGGCAAATAACAACTGAGTGGCACCGAGGAGGACTCCTGCCAGAGCATACCCAGAAGAGCATTTGTGAAAGAGCATCTGCCAGCTTCCAGGAAGATTTAAATGCTGTGGGAACAGGGAGGGACCACCTCATTCAGAGCAAAGACACATACAGCCTGACCATCAGACATGACCAGTCTATACCACGTCTGCAGACTGTCCCTTGCCTGTACGTTTACTCATCTGGATGATCACAGCAGTTAAGTCCAGGAAAGCAGAGACCACGGGGAATAATGCCATTCCCGGGTCCCAGAAATTAAATGAACGAGGAAATGTTGTGAATGCAAAACCCAAAATGTACCCCAGCCTTCTCCAGCCTTTTCAGTGGGCAATCATTAATGCATGTGGTGCAGTTATTATTGACATTAAACAATTTTTTTATTGTTTATGCCTTTGCCTGCTTATTCACTGAAGCACTGTTCTACTGTTCCACCTTTGTTCTGGAAAAGAAAAACAATTCCTTCAGCTTTTCATTAATGAATGTGTTTCTTATCAGCCTTTTTCCTCCCAAGTAGGTGTATTTCTTTATACTCAAATGTCAAAACAAGCAGAGTACTCCAGCTGCGGTTTCAGCAGTATTGATCACAGCTTCATAATTACTGTCTACATCCTACATACATTTCCATTAAGATGCTTCACAAGAAAGACACAGTTGTTTGGTTCTTGGGTAGTTTGATTTTTATTGCTTGGTTGTTTTTTTTTTTTTTTGCATTAGTGCCATGCAGTAATCACACACAAATTCTTTTTCTAATTGGCTTCTCAGCCAGCTGTTCCCCACTGCTTATTTGGTTTTCTTTCATAAACTATCATTCTCCTCCCTTCTAGAATGCCACTTTATTTTGGACAGTTTCCTTAAGATCTGTGTTGATGTGCTGTCTCATCCTGAGGCACACGTGAAAAGTTTTCCCATAGCTGGCCTCACCACGGACTTTACAAATGGAAATGAGATTTAACCAAGCCCAACACACATCATGCTGTTCCCTTTCCAACATCCACAGCTCTTTTTGGCAGTCTCGGGGGCAGTCACGGCCAATTTCATCAGCAGTGTAATTCCTTGTTTAAGGGCATGGTGGTTTATGGGAGGCAACGTCAAAAACCTAATCCAAATCCACCGCTGTCCACCTTTATCTGCTGCATTCATGTAATCCCTGCATCACTCGGTCAGCCATGTTCTGCAGGAGTTAATCAGCTGTCAGCAGACGGGGCGCACCACGACTGAACAAAGGGTTCAGGCCAACCCAGCCCCTCAGTTCTCATTCCCATAGAGCCTGGGGCGGGTGTGTGTGTAATAGTTTTCAGTCGAAACTGAACTAATGGTACGAACTGTTTGCCTATAACCTGCCTTTGAGGAACAAGCTCCTTCTTGCTCCGCGGAGGTGACCTCCCTGTTCCTTGGCCACACCGCATCCACGTGGTTGTCCGGGTAAGTCCTTAAACCTGGATGTTTCCGAGCTCTCTCCCCACACCCCCGCTGGTGATACGCATTCTTCCTCGGGGGGCTGCCGCTCTTACCGGGCCCGGCCTCCACCACTGTTCCGACAGCTGTCCCGCGCTGCCTTGCCGCCGGAAGGACCGCGGCGGCCTCGCCCACCACCCGCCTCCCATTCATCGAGCAGCGGAAGCGAGTTGTAAAGCAAGCGTGGGGCTGCTGTTGCCCGCCGCGCTGCCTCGCCTGCCGACTAAGCCCGCCGGTGCCGGGCTGCCCATCGGCACGGGTGAGTGAGTGCGGGGCGCGAAGCTGCCCTACGGCGGGCGGAGCGGGCTGGGGCCGCGGGTGGCGGTAGCGGCCCCGGCCACGCCGGGGCGTCCATTTTGCGTGATGTAAGCAGGGTGGCGCGGAGGGTTCCCCTCCCGCCAAAACAGTCGTCCCTCCGTTTTCTCTCCGTGGCTTCCTTACGGCCGCGGACCCCGGCAAGTCCCTGCCTGAGCGCCGCTGGGAACGATCCCTCGCCTCCCCCTGCCTCTCCCTGGCCCCCTGCTAGCAGAACGATGTCCCAGCCCCTCTGCTAAGGATGCGATCCTCCAAAACGCCCGTCGGGAAGGGCTTTTGCTTGGTGCGGGGATGGGATCTGCCATGATCGGCTCCCGGCGTGTGTGCCCCTGCGCCAACGGAGGTGGACATTGCCGCCTCCAGCCACGCTTTCTCTCTTTCAGAGCAAGCCGCAATCCAGGACAGAGTTGGGAAACTTATGTAAGTGCATGCCTGCTTCCCAGCTAAACCCGTTTTCATGCAGCGCCACAGAGCATGCTTTGCCATGACGCGAAGGCCCTCTTGTCAAGGAGAAATCCTGGGCCGTTTCTCTGATGTTCTTCCCATGTCCAGGATAGCTCCTGAATGACCGCTGTGCTATGTTTAGCTTCCTCTTTCAAATTGTGAAAGAGGCAGAGAATTTACAGAAAACGTGAGTGTCGTTCGCAGTGCCAGAGTCAGCCCCATGCCCTGCGAGTGATGGCTGCCTGCAGTTCCTGAACCTGTGCTTGTGAGTGGGACAGGGGCTTGTTTCCATTTTTTTTTTGTCAGCGTTTTACAGGCAGCTGACCTGACCAACAGATGGATTTCTTCTTTTACACATGCTCATGTGAATGTTTGTGGCAGACAAGGTAGGGCATGAAACCCATTAAAAAAACCTCAAGGGGTTTTATAAATGTGGCTAAGGCTTGACAGGGAGATTGAGACTATGTACAGAAACGCTAGTTAGTTGTGTTGTTGGCTGCTAGAAGCCTTAATTTTGGAGCAGGGTATTCGGACTGTATGGACTCTGGACAAAAAGGCAGTTGCAGCACTAAAAATTTCACAGGCTGCAGAAGACCTGAGGAGATCATGGTGCTGCAGCTTTGAGTTAGCTTTTACTCAAGTGGTTTTGACACCTGCATGTTGAACATATGATCATTTGCAACTGTTAACTTTACACCTGACCAACAATCGAGTGGTGATGTCCAAGATCAGGACAACCAGTGGGTGTCCTGCCTCCCTCTCTACTTCTGTGGTCTACAGTAAGCTATGGGGACAAGTGGGGAAGACAGTCACACATGCAGGTGCTGTGCAGGACCCTCTGCAGTGGGACAGCTGACTCAGTGACACTTGTCAGCCTCTGTCTCCATGTCAGAGGCAAATACAATGAACACGTGAAGAGAAGAGGCAGAAACTTACCTTTCTGATCAAGTACTTTGTGGACTTCTGTTGCCTTCAGCAGTCAGCCAAAATGCCTTTTAGACAAGATTTCCATATAATGCAAAAAAGTGTAATTGTCTAGACTGCATAGCTGCAGATGTTGACAAAGAAGGAGCAAGCCTATTGATCTCAACAACCCTAAGGAGTGGTTTTACTTTAAAGTACTTTGAGTGTCTTGTATTTTAAGTGATCTGGAGCAGGAAGACTGACTATGCCCCACAGCATGTATGCTTTAGTTGCTCAAACTGGCTTCAAAATAAACCCATTTCCTGAGCAGGAAAACGACTGGGTGTTTAGTACCCAATTTATGCTGGCTTGCTGGGATGTGTGGTTATGAGCCTCGCTGCTTGTAGGCTTGTGCTTATCAGTGAGGAGATGTGTTCAGAAGGCACTTGTTGCTTTGGGTGGGAAACCTGAGGCCAGCGAGGCTTCTTACTCAAGCAGTTCAGTTGTGAGTGTGGGTGAGACGTGGGATGAAATATTCTCTTGACTCCATGGGGAGAGGGAAGGATTTCTTATACAGAAGGAGCTAGCTTAGATAAAAAAGAACCTGTAACTCTTTAGTTGTTGGAGTAACCAGCTCCAGTTTTTGTTAAAACCTTTGCTACTCCCTCTTTTTTTATTTTTTAAAGTCTTTTTTCCTGGGTACTCCACTGCTAGATTTCAGGTAGGGCTCATCCTGATGCAGTGTTGTACCTGGGCTCTGTATCTCTGCTTAAAGCTGTGTGACAGCACGAGTGGTGTGTGCCAGTCCAGCTGTCGTTGAGTGCAATTCATGGTCAGTGTGAGAGGGAGGACAAGAAGTTGTAGTGGTAGTTGTTTAGTCTCAGATGGTAAAGAGGAGAGTGAGAAATACTGCTTGGGTTAAGGAGGACAGGGATCTTGTTGCAACTACTGACCTTCTGGTCACCCTTGATCATAGACTTATAGAATGGTCCAGGCCAGAAGGGACATCCAAAGGTCATCTAGTCTGACCTTGATCTACCCTGACAGGTTAATGAGACTGCAGTGGTTCCTCAGAAATGTCATTTCCAGTTGTAACCCATCTTTCAGAGAGCAAAAAACAAAGTGGTGACTTTAATTGTCTTCTCTTATTTTTGACATCTATCATTTCAAAAGATAACTGCATGCATGGAGTGAGGAGCAGGAGGAAGAGAAGGTTATTTATTTTGCCTGCAAGCGTGTCTGGTGCATGCTGGCTTGATCCTTGCAGAGTTTATTGGCTGAGACACTGTGGTGTCAAGGGGCAGATGGGAATGTGGCAGACAGAGCCCTTTTGCCTCTCCCGAAAAATAAGCTAAGAAGTCTCTCTGGCTTAACCAAGTATGTGTAGACAGCAGAACCAGGAGGCTGGGCAGTGTGGAGAACTAGTTCAGCAGTCCTGGGCAGAGTTGATAGGGGTCAACTGCTGACCCAGAGTTAGTAACCTGGGGTAGATCTTTTCTGCAGTCTATGCCACTGCATTTGCCTGGGGTGTTTGCCATTTTCTGCATTTTCTGCTATATCCTCATCGTTTTTCATCCTAGGGCCAAAATCCTTGCAAATGTGTAATTTGCTGAATGGTGTTTAAAGTAGCATTCATCTGGTGAAATGGAGTCATCTGTGTCGAAGGTAGTCAGCTCTGACTCCCATTAATGGTCAGCCAGGGGAGGGGTGAACGTTCTTGGGGTGTGATTCATCTCAGCCCAATTTGCAGAAGCAGATGAGTTGAGACTTGAAAGCTGCTTTCCCCTGACTATAAAAGGAGGCATTGGGGGATTAGCTCATGTAAAGTCTGCACTATAAATGTCTATCTCAATGAACTTGTGAGGTTCTTGGATTCCTCAGTGACTTTAGGAAGAGTTGTAGCTGTTTGTACTATGGGTGGGTTTATTCTATCATTTGAGCACTCCCTTCACAGTGCTGTTGCTGCAATATCAACTTAAACCTACAGAAGAGGAAAGCATAGCTGTTGGTAAAACAGAGGCTAACACCTACCCTGTGATTATGCCCCAGCTACAGAATTCTTGAAAACTGCCTATGGTTTCTGGGCAGTTTAGATCAGGAGCCCCTGCACCTTCCCACTGTGGTTTGTAGAAGCCTTGGGACCCTGCTTGACCTGGCAGCACTGGCCTGACCAACCTTGCCTTGATGGTGAATCAGCAGCTGCTGCTTTTGCCAGGGTCCCTAACTCTGCTGGAGACCACCAAAGTGGTGAGTCATAAATCCTATGAACGGTATCTGATACAGAAGTGCCTTATTTCAGAGTTGCCAAAAGAAAATAGTGTGAGATTTAGTGTGAGATTTTTTTGTTTCAAGTATGTTTCTGAGTTTCTGTTTGTGTTTTTGTTTTGTTTTGTTTTGTTAGTTTTTTTCTGAAGTGAAAAACAGTTCAGAAAACTTTATTTTTGCAGAAGTTTTTTGTATGTCTAGGAGTTGCAGGAACTGCTATGGAAAAAAAAATCCTACTAATTTCTAATTGGAAGGGACCTTTGGGGATCATCTAAAGCAGATTCACCTAGATAGTCTTACTGTGCAAGAAATTACTGTGATTTGATTAATGAACATTTTCTTTAAGCTGAGTCAAAGCTCTTCAACTCTTCTTAAACTTGTTGGAAAACCAGTGTTGTTGAGTTTGTAGAACTAGGTTATTTTGTTAAAGTGACCCTTCTATAAAGCACGTTCAGATAGCAAAGTAAATAATGTAGTGTATCTTCAGAGAATATCCCAGAGGGGGTTAGTCCACTCAGGTAACCAGAGGGTAGTCTTTCATCCTTAGATTGCTGATTAAACTTCACTCAGGGTTGCACGCTGCCTAACAGCTGTTTGATGACCCATGTGAGAGAATTCCCAAGCAAAGGCTGATGCTGCATGCTGTGCTATTTATTTTTTTCTGTCAAAATGTTTCACAACCCAGAGTGACCTATAACATGCGTTGTGAAGGTTTTTATTCTTCGTCTGGCTTTGCAGTGACAAGCTGTGCATCAGACTGGTTTGTGTGCTTGTAGCTTCCAAAAGCTGAGAGCAGGCCGTTAGGAAAAATACAGCAAAATCAGCCTGTCCATTTTTTTGCTTTACCTACACCTACAGCTGCAATAGAAGGAGTTTTTTTTTTTTTACAAGTTATTTGCAAAAAGAATGATATGGCCGTTCAGAGATATTGGCAATGGATATATAAGCTAATTGTCACTGCAGAAAAAACTGTCATGTACCTGTCATAGGACCTGACTATCTTGTCCACCACTGTTTCAGCAACCCACTAAATAGACACATTGAATGTTGTATAGAAAGTGATCAAAACAGGTTTTTAAAAGTCTTGTTTTATAATCACTACCTAAACCTTGCTGATACAGGTTCGAAGTTCAGAGGTGCTGCACCATTGTATACCCACCCGTGCTGACTACAGGAGCATGAGGCAGGAGCTTTTTAGGCTGTGCAGTCTGCTGAAAGAAAGGAGCAAAATGTTCTGGCACCCTGAACAAGAAGAAAGTGCAACACCCAGAATTCATCAGCTGAATGATGGATTAGGGTGGAGGTGCCACATCTTGAAGTAGAAGAACAATGGGTGTTTGTTGAGATTTTGGAAATGAGAACTTACATGAAATTAGAGTGGGAACTTGGCCTCTAGCATCTTTTCAGTTCAGGAAAGGTACCAACACAAGCAATAGAATGAAGAGCATAGCAGTAAAACAGCTAGAGAAGAGCAGAAGCAAAACATATGTGCTCTGCTCTGAAGGCACTGAGAAGGCTCAGGCAGTCCTGAAATCCAAAGCTTTGTTCAGAAAACCCTCTGATTTTTGAGGGACACAAGTGTTAGGAGGGGCAACTGTTCTTGTGAGGGGAGTGGACTTCTGAGTGACTAAAGCCCCAAAGATTGTTCAGAGACTTTTATATCAACTGCCTACAGAAAGATAGGTCAAACATTGCCAAGGTAGTTTTGCTTCTGCTGGCTCTATGCTCATAACTATTTTCTATCTTGAGGAGTAGTCCAAGTTCCTGGGGGAGTTTTCATAGATGTCTGCTAGAGTCCTAACCAGTAGTTAGGAAAGGTAGGTGTTACTCTGGGGGGGGGTGTGTCATTCTTCCCATCTCTCTTCTGAAGGGATTAATTTGTACTTGGAGGTGCTTGTGTCTACCTTTTTGCTATGGAGAGGGGTGAGATGATACATGAAGCCCAAACATCTGGTGTGAGGTTGGCTAAAGCTATTTGAGAGGAATTCTACCCCTCATAACCTGGTTGGCATGTGGAAAAATACAAAGATATCCTTCAAGGAAGCTTCTATAAGCAATGAAGCCACAGTTATGCTTTGGCTGCTCCAGTTAAACTATCAGAGATGTTAGAGTTCTTTTGAACCTGCTTTTTCCTTCGAAGGAAGTACCTGGAGATCAGAACAGTGTGGTGCAGAGCACCACCAAAAACACAACAGCAGCTCTTTGCTTTTCATGCTGCTGTTCAGACCCTTGGGGGAGAATTATCATTTGTTCCATAGTTGCTTTGCTTTAAAATAACCTTTTTTTTTTTTTCTTTTTTTTTTTTTTTTTTTGTTTAAACCCCCTCCCCCAAGTCCCAGTACAGTAGAACTAAGGAGAATATCTAGAACCAGTAGCTTGTTTTCTTCCTGCTGTCACTCCAAGAGCCTAGCAACATCAGGGCTTATTATACTTCAAAGTTTCTTGTTCCAGATAAGTGACATGGGGAGAGATGGCACTGTATGTGCTCAAGAGAGGTAAGTTGAAATGTATAATGCAACACCTCTCAGAGACTGTCATATTTAGGTCTCTCTGCATACACCCCCCAGCCCTGTAAATATAATGAAGAGTGATTTCCTTTGATGCCAAATGATGATGTTGAAAAATACAGTAAAGTTTTTATCGTGCATTGTCAGAGTGGATGCTTGCTGAAGTGCATTCTTACCCCAAACACAATACTTTTGCTGATAGAGACACAATTATTTTTTCAGGATAGCTGTATAAGATCCCTTAACAGAAATGTGTCCTGGGTGGCTTTACTTACTGCTGTCAGTGGGGTCCAGGTGCAGATTTTCACAGAATCACAGAATTAACCAGGTTGGAAAAGACCTCAGAGATCATCAAGTCCAGCCTATCACCCAACACCATCTAATCAACTAAACCATGGCACTAAGTGCCATATCCAGTCTTATTTTAAACACTTCCAGGGACGGTGACTCCACCACCTCCCTGGGCAGCCCATTCCAATGGCCAATCACTCTTTCTGTGAAGAATTTCTTCCTAACATCCAGCCTAAACCTCCCCTGGTGCAGCTTGAGACTGTGTCCTCTCGTTCTGTCGCTGGTTTTCTGGGAGAAGAGACCAACCCCCACCTGGCTACAACCCCCCTTCAGGTAGTTGTAGACAGCAATAAGGTCTCCCCTGAGCCTCCTCTTCTCCAGGCTAAACAATCCCAGCTCCCTCAGCTGCAGAACAGGCTTCTGTGTGAGGAACAAGGGGGTGCAGATGACAATGTCAATAAAATGAGAAATCTGAATAAGATTTTAGCCTACACATTGGACAATTAGTAGGCTGATGGTGTTGAATGACAACCTTTTTGCTCATGAGTGTTGATCTCTTCTTGCGCTTCCAAGCAAGCCAGAACAAGCTCCCTTCATGGAGATGTGTGAGTTGAGAGCAGACTTTTTTTTTGCTGCACATACAGCAAGCCAAACTGTAAGGCTGGCTGTAAGGTCGTATATGCCTCTTCTTGTGCAAAGGGGCCTGTGTCCACGCTGTGTTTTGTAGTGGCCTCACAGCTGAGGTTTGGTGAAACCTACCAACCTGTTGCATTTCTTAACTACTAGTGCTTCTGTGTTGACCTTCCTCCTTGCTGCTCCCCCAGCTAGGACATGCATTAGTGGTAGTTGCAAGCTTTCTGTGCAAATCCTTCTTTGGGCTTGCCAGCATGGAGCCCCTCTCTTGAAGGCAAGTACATTCCCTCTGTGTGGCACCATCAGCAGTGGGACCTGAAATGTGCAGCTTATGGTCTTGCTCCTAGTTCATCTTGTGGGTATCATCTCTGATTTTACTTTTTTGAGGGGAAAAAAACCCCAACAACAACACCACCACAGTGAAAATAAACCTTCAGCAAGCCTTGATTCAATCCCAGACAGGGGTGGGAAGCCTTTTGTCATACTATAAGAAAGTCAGTGTCATATTTCTCTCAGACTGTGTTTGGACATCCCTTTAATACAGCCCTTCCCCATCAATAGTCATACAGTCCTGAACACTTGGGTTAGATGGAGATAAATCTGCTTTTAGACAGCAGTCTCTTTGGCTGCACTGACAACACCAAGCACAACCAACTACCTGTGTTTCTGACATTGTAACCTTCACAATGCCCCTGTACACTGCAGCAAATTATGGGGGCCCTGGACGCTCTGTTGGTCCCATCTCAAACCTGAGAGCTCAGCCTGCGAATTGACTTTGCCTCTTTTTTCCTGCAGTGCAGCCATTGACAAGCAGAGGAATGCTGAATGGTGAGCTCATGTCTGAAAAAAGAGCATTTATCCAAAACAAACACACTCCACACCTACCTTACTGTGAAATATAGTTCAACATCAGTGTTGCACCTCCTTTCTGATAAGGTTTATTTAGAAAGAATATATCATTCCTGGTCTCTGATAGCTCTGTGTGAAAATGTGACCATTGGTTACCCTGCAATCAGACTGGTCAAATATTACCCATGTATTGTTTGCCATCCTCTGTACTTACTTCAGATTTAAATGCCTGAAATGGATGCTGTTTTCACAGGCATTTTGTTGTAAATCCATCAGCACTTAGGAGCTGCAAAGTCTTTTCAGTAATGGCTTGTGGGATTATTTGCAAAACACTTCTGAGACTGAAGTTTTTTTCCCACAGTCAGACCACTAATCCCATTTAAATATGCCTTTTTAATTATTAATTGGGTGCTCCTGCCCTTCAGAAAAAGGGTATTTTAGTAGCTCTGGTGGTGTTCGTGACTGACAAACTGCAAAGCTGGGCCGGATTAAGTCAAACACTGAAATGAGAGCAGACTTGTGCAGCCTGAAGTTTTAACAGTAAGCAGGCAAGTGCATGGGTGAGGCTGCCATGGAAACTGCTTGTAGTGTTTGCAAGAAAGACCCAACTCAGCATCACTGCTATTCCTAAATACAAGTCTGTTTTTCGCTGCCCTTTCTGCTTGTGGTGGCCAGGAATATTGCAGAGGGCAGTTGCCTGGCAAGGGAGAGGAAGGTGGGAAGATGATGCAATGAAGGCCTAGAAGCAGCACGCAGTAGTAATGCTAGCTATGCTGGGAGTGCCAGAACGGGCAGTCGTGGCTGGGATGACTTGGCCTTGGGCATGCCCACTGCCCAGCCACGGTGACAGATGGGTGAAGGAGCAGACGCTTCCTTGCAGGTGGGGATACGAGTGTGGTATCCATCATCTCTGGATGTGCTAGCTGCAGTCCCAGGGGGAAGTTACTCCCTGCCTCAAATGTAGCTTGTCAGGTGGCTTTTATCACTTCCCTCTCTTTCTTCTTCACACAGTTCCATGCTTTACCTATACTGCTGCACCTCTTGGCACTATCCTCAGCTCCCGTTTTGCTGTGGGTGTTTGTCTAGACTACACTGATGAGGACACATCCTGTGGTCCTGGCAGCCAGACTCCATGTCTGCCCTGCCCAGCCCAATTCCCATGCCAAAACAGCAGTCTCTGGTGAGGCATGTGTCATGGACTGGAGGGGAGGAAGCAGTCATTAACGGTCAGGGAGTTGGGACATCACTGTATCTCAGTTACACTAGAAGTGTGGCTGCACCATTGGTGCTTAGCATCTCTCTCTGCCTTGGTTTGGGCTGCCTGGACTATTTCAGGTAGGGCTTCCTCCTGGGAGATGCTTCACTTCTTGTGCTGTTCCCAGGCAGCTAGGGCATTGGTTGGCCCCTCAGAGTCATGCCCTGTTGGCTCCTTTGAGTACTGAGTGACTCTAGTCACTGGGGTGTGTGGTGAATGGGTAATAGTAATTTGATCAGATGGTAGCATTCAGTCTTTGGTTTGAATCCAGTGTGAGTTCGGACATTGTCTCTTGGGGAAGGTCATCCTGAAGAATTCTCTCCCATGGGAATTACTTATCTATTAGACCCACCCCTGAAACTGCAGACACACAGTTTCCTCGCAGGTGCAAGAGTATGTGGCTGCACACATCAACTGAGGGGGGTGTGAAGTGCTTGATGGTGCCTGCAATGATGAGCACGTGGGGCCTGGAAGGAGCTGATCCCTTCCCAGCCCTTGAATTACGGCTGGAATGTGGGAATACTGGGTCAAAAGGCAAACAGCTCCTTTCACTCTAGGCTTCTCTGTGGCATGGCATAAATCGTAGTTGCAGAAAGCTTAGTATTAGGCCTGTAGTTGTGCAAGTGCCTTCAGAAGGTTGTAATATATTTCTGAATGCAATTGGCTTGCTTATTTAGAAATTAACCTGCGTTTCTTCAGAAAAGGGAATTTTTTCCTAATTCTTACACTGTACCAAGTCACAGCCACATCAGGGTACAGGACTAGCGGGACTGACTTGGAGGTCCACGTGGGGCAAGCCTGTGAGAATGGCCTCCAAATCGGCAGAACTACTCCTGGATTAAGAGAAGGCAGCCTTGCCTCCAGCTGCAGCTGCCACTGCCTACCACAGGCTACCTGCTAAGCTCCAACTGCTCCCTGCTGCTCAGAGACTTAGCAAAACCCACTGATTTATACCCACTTTGATCTGCCCTTTGTCCAGACATGGAAATCCCTACTCAGCTGTGCCCTTCCTCCTGGTGAAGTGGTAGTATTTGGGCAGGTCTTCCCCTTCCTTCTGTCTGGCTCATCGGATGCGTCCCACGACTGTGCAAGATGGTGTTTGTTGTTTTACATGAAGGTTGGGGCTCTTCATTGTTTACTTGTTTGTTTCCCCACTACTGTTTTAATAACAAACCAAATTCTTTCTCCATCTGACTTCCTTCCTTATCTCCTAAGGAACATTTCCCACCTCCTTCCAAGGACTATAGCTAGAGTATACTAAATGGCATGTCCAGGAGTTTTGGCTAAGCAAAACTTTGTCTTCATTTTATCTGGGTTTGAGAAGACAGAAGTTCACTTATCTAATGCTGTTTCCCAGAGCATACACTTTGTTCTGCTCAGTATCAAGGCTGAGTCCCTGGAAGATTACAAGCAATACATCACTTCAAGTAGATCCCTAGCCATCTGTCTCAGGCTTTCATTTGGGAAATCTAATTATTGGTGGAGATCCCCTTGGGTTTTATGACAAATTGAGTGAGTTCAATCAAGCAATTTTCTTGCAAAGTTTAATTTGAAGCCATGCTGAGGAACTATTTGAGGAGACCGCACTAGAGCTGGTGGGAGACTTTTCATTAGATGTTTTTTTATCAGAAAATAGTGATTCATGTGATGAGACAGGTGTGACATCCTTTCTTGGCTAGGCAGGAAGACATCTCCTTAACTTTTTGATCCCTGAGGATCTGTGAATGGTAAATATGGTGCTCTCCTCCTCCTCCAAACAGCTGGGTGTTGTATGGAGCTGCTGGAGGACTTCTCACTGGCTGAAGTCTGAGATACAGCCTACCTGGGCTGAGAGCACTGAGGGTGCCTTTCCCTGGTTGGTACTTCTTGGGTGGGAAAGTGTTCCATCCCTTTCCTCTGCCTCAGCTCCTGGCTGTGGTGGCTTGCCATTTGTTTGGTTGTAGGTATTGCATTTGGTTTATTTCAGTGACGCTGTTTGCAGCACGATTTCCCAGGTAGTTATTCTGGTACAGCCATGGGATTGATGTGCAGTTGCCTTGGAAGCCTGGAGCCTCTTTCATGTCCAGTGAGTTTCAGTGTTCCTCTTTCAGTTACTGATTGCTGGTAAGTGAGTGGCATAGGGATTAGAGAGAGCACCTCATTGCTCCTTTTCCACTGGAAGAAATTCTCCAGGGCTATGATATGAGATACGTGGAGAAGAGTGGAAGATGCTGCCTTGGAAGTGTTCATAATACTCAGGAGCTTGAAGAACAGAAACCTGCACCATTCCCATCCATTGGTGACAGAGGGCTGGTCCCCCAGCACCACCTCCCTCGTGCTGTTAAAGCAGCTGTACTCAACAGAGGAGAGTAATGTGGTCCCATTCTTATGGGCAGTGTGTCTTTAAGAAGGTGATTGAGATTGTGCTCTGTATACACTGCACACCCATGTGCATGTGCACTCTTATCTGTGTTTCATGTGTAGTTTATATTTAACTGGATAGCTTCCTTCTTTGCAGTAGCAAATGCCTTGCTGGTGGCTGATCTTTGTTTTCAATGACAGAATTGGCAAAGAATATAACCTTTGGTATCCATATGTAAAAACTGATGTAATTGCATTTCTTCAGTGCATATTGGGATACAGGCGTACATGTGGAAAAAAAATTGTGACAGTCAAGGGGAGAACAATTAAACAGCATGTGGACAAGGCATTCCTTGCCTTGTTAAAATACTTAAGCAGGACACCATCCCTTAAACCATTGTAAAGAATTACAGTTCCCTTGGTGGCTTTTGGCTTGAACTCCTTGTCATTTCTGATGTTTTGGTGAGATATCTTCCAGCTTCACAGCCTCTGAGTCAGTGCTCAGCACTTGTCCCTAGCATGTCCACTCTAAATTGCCTGCCTTCTTCAGCACAGTTTTGGAGACAAAGCCTGACCATAAGGTCTGATGGCATGTCCTCTGCTTCTATTTCTGAAAGTCTTGAGATGGATCTTTGACACCTATGCCAAATGGAGAAAGTTCAGCATCTGCTGTAGCCATCTTGTCTTTGCTCTATCACTTGTTGCAGGGTAATTCCTGCTTTTTACTGTCATAGACCACACTGGGGGCTTCGTTCTCCTCATTGTGTTTCTGAATGGTGCTTCAAAAAACATTCAGTGGTTCAGGTTTGGTCCCTTTTCTACATAGCCTCTTTGCATCTGGGAATCCCAAAAGTATTGGTAATGCTAATGGCAGTAGTAGTTGTTGAGGCTCTCCACCTCTTCTTTTTCTATGTAGCACTTCCCGGTGAATGATGCTGCCTTGAGGATGAAAGTATTAAAATCAGCCTTTTGGAAAGGGCTCCCAAATGGGTTTGTTATATGTTTATTGATCAAAAAGTTGGTGTCATCATTACATGCTTGTTCAGAGAGCTGACCCGTGTTTGAACTAAAAATAGAGGGCCAAACCCATTCCACATTGTTTGCCAAATGTACCAACATGGCATAAGCACAAGCTTAGTGTTCTGCAGACTACTAGAAGTGATGGTACAGCTGTCCAGGGGATGTATTCCTTGAAGACTGAAAGGATTCTGGGGAAAAATAAGATTGTTCACATTCTATCACGTTGCTGTTAGAGAAGGGTGCTGATGGCAGTAGAGGTTTCCACGTTTCAAAATGGATTTAAGTGTATGTGGGACGATGTTGAGTGGAGATTTGTGCTCATGTTTCCTCTGAAAAGGTGCCTGAGGACTTTGCAGAATGTGCATCAGGGTCAGGCTTGGGTTTTCTTCTTTTCTGGATGGAAAACTCCCTGTTCCGCACGATCGGCTTTAATTTTATGCTCTTTTCCAAATCTCAAGAGCAGCAAAGCCTTGGAATAGATAAGGAGTGGTGTTTCAGAAGCTGAAACAAATTGTAACTGTTTAAGAAGTGATAGTACGGCTTATGTAAAATGGTGCCATGTCAGCTTATTTTTACACATGGTGTTTCAAGTTTAGCTGAACAGATGTCTGTTATAGTTTACTTTTACTGTTAGCCAGATGTAAGACTGCTTATTTTCTTATGAGATTGTTTTGAAGAGTGTCCCTTTTTAAAATGTTGTTAACAGGAAGGAAATCTACCAACCTGATATAATAGGTATGTTAACCATTAGATAAGAGGAGGAAGAATATTTTATGTTATTTGAAAACACAATACAGTCAAGGAACAAAAATTTGGACAGGGCACAAAAGTAATAAACATAAAATGCACTGTAAATAAAAGACAAGGACCTGCAACAGTGGGTGGAATTTGGCCCCTATTGAAGTTGGTGGGAGCTTTGCCATCAACTTCAGTGGGACAGGATTTCACCCGAGGATGTGGCCCCTGCCCCAGGGTCCACCCTGTTAGGTTATCTAGGTACGTCATTGCTTCCCGACCCACTCCTCTCAAAGCCCTTGGCTCCTGCTGAAACATGAAGGTGCCCAGAGCCTTGAGGTGAAGCCATTTCCTACCCATGTTTTGAGTGGCTGGCGCTTAGAGCTTGGTGCTTCTCACTGGAGAAAAAGAACTAAAGCAGGGGTGAGAGATAGGTAAAACCAATCAGTGTTCATTCAGATCAAGTTTCCTCAACTTGAAGGTGGTTATTTGTCATCCAGTAAGATTTCTGAAATAATTTATATTGTTTTATGTGATTAGGACTGCATTATGCCACAGGAATACTGAGTGTACATTCGAAAAAAGGCTCATCGTTTCAAGTGTGGCTGGGAGCGGGAGCAAGAGGAACACGTTTCCTCACTTCAAAGGCAAGAATGGCTGTTTCAGAAAACAAGATCACAGATGAATCCAGCTTCTGAGGATGAAAAAGTCGTGATCTCAGTCTAAATCACCCTTTGATACAATTACGAAGATAATAAATTTTGTCAGAGAAAAGGTTTTGGGCAGAGGTGTAACAGTCTCTGTACTGCATCCTGCTAAACCAAGATTGTTCTCCTGAAAAAAAATCCTCCGTGTCTTTATTGAAGGTCTCTTTGCCAAACTATATATATAGAATCATGGAATATAGAATCATGGAATCATGGAATATAGAATCATGGAATATAGAATCATGGAATCACTATGAATATAGAATCATGGAATCATTTTTCCTTTAAGATCATTGAGTCCAACCATTGTCTTAGCTACCTAGTCTGGTGTTAAGCCATGTCCCTTAGCACTACATGTATGGGTCTCTAAACACCTTCAGGGATGGGGATTCAACCACCTGTTGGGGGAGCCTATTCGAGTGCTTAATAACACTTTGAGTGAAGAAGGTTCTCCTAGTAACCAATCTAAACCTCCTCTGGCACAACTTGAGGCCATTTCCTCTCATCCTGTCACTTGTACTAGGGAGAAGAGACTGACTCACCTCAATACAACCTCCTTTCAGGGAGTTGTAGAGAGCGAGGAGGTCTCTCCTCAGCTTCCTTTTTTTCCAGGCTGAACAACCCCGGTTCCCTCAGCCACTCCTCATAAGGCTTGTTCTCCAGACCCTTCACCAGTGTTATTGCCCTTCTCTGGACATGCTCCAGGACATATATAATTGAAAGTGAAAGGTTGATTTGATACCTGCTCTTTCAAAGGCAGCAAAAACATGTAAGAAGATGGTGATTAGTCTTCTGTGTGTTGAAGAGCAGCACTTTGTTCAAGGGAAGCATAACACAGCTGCAGCATGAATACCATGTCCTGCACGCAGCTCCCTGTCCAATGTCTGGGGGTCATAGGAGATATTTTATTCACAAAACAGATGTTCAGACTTTCTGGTGCTTTTTGGGCAGGACAAAGCTGATATCTTGATCTTGAGATCAGCCAGATGAGTGATAACTGTTGGTATTAAGCCAATTGCAGGATGTTAGCCTTAATTTCCAGGTCTATCATAATTAATCAGCCACTCTTCTGAACACATTATCCATAAAAATCAGTTCTGCTTTATTCTTGATAGCTGTAGTACATCTGCAAACACATGTAAGTAGGCCTGAGGGAGCTGCAGCAGGAAATAATTTTGAAATATGTTTCTTGTGGGATACACTTGAGTGATGTCTAAGCTTGAAATAATCCACTAGATTATTATTATCTTTTCAATTAATAAATCCTACCTCCCCCCACTCCCAAAAACTTTGCCAAGTCTATGCCCTGATACTCTTGCCCTGCAAAGAGGGTCTGTTTCTGTCCTGGGGACCTTGCCTCCCCCCAGCCCTGTTCTTGTTGAAGAAGTGATTTGTTGTGATGTGTGTGTTGCAAGGAAGGGGATTTGGTATCAGATCTGCCTTCATTTTCAGTGCAGAAATAAAACTGTCATTGGTTTGGGACTATTGGGTCATGTTTGTTTTGCAAGACACCAGATTTAGTTAAATGTAAGTTAGATGGCTAGGTAGGAAATTAATTATTGTTAGTATGTTACTGAATTATTGTTAGTACATTTTTGTAGCAGAGACCACGAGCAAAATTCTGAAAGGGACTTAGCATCCACAGCTCCTTGGGTATGGAAGGAGAGTGGCTTTCACCTGTGAGGAAACTTGGTTCACGGCCACCTGAAGGCACTTCCTAGACAAAGATAATGTCAGGTTCACAACAGAGCACATCCTTGGAGCTTTGTGGAGTGCAGAGGGACAGTAGGTCATTTACACACTGTGGGGAAGTCTAAAATTAGTGCCACTTAGCTCTTTGGGTTAGCCCCATTCCTGTTGTGTAGGCATCATGGAAACTCGTGTTGATGAGTAAGTGCACCTCACAAACCTTTTACTTCTGCATGTTATGTGGTTCAACCCCAGAAGATATTCTCCTTACCCACCTTGGTTTTCAATGTAAGAAATATTCAACACCTTGTAAGACGAAACCCAGTATGCTCAGCAAAATTGATGTCAACTCAAAGGTGGAAACCCTGAGTAACACCAAAAAATGTGTAAGTCGCAGGGATTTAGAGAGGTCTGGACCTGTAGCCTCATCCAAAGTGAAATGTCTCAGGAAGATATCCTCTAAGCTTCTCTGGTTTTCCTTTATGGTTGGTCCAGCACAGCCTCAGAGGTCCATCTGGGCCTGGCCAGGGACTCTGTGCAAAGGGCAGGCAAGCCCTGTCCAGCTGCCTGACAGCTTTTCTCTGAGCTGGGCCATCTCTCTACTTTATTTCCATTTTCCATATTTTATTAATATCCTTAGGTGGGACTTCTCCTGCATTTTTCGGTGCAGCTTCTAACTCCTCTATTCAGGCCATTTACTTTGCTCTAAATATTGACTTAGCACGAAGTAAACTATTTTTCACCAGTCCTTTGGCATTTCCTGATGTTTGTGTGCCACAGAATAAACCTGTGTTTGTCCTGAAATCCAGAGTTTGGTTCTGAGTCAATCTGGTCTTGACTTTGACACCAGCTTTTGGAAAAGAAATCCTGTGGGCATCTTGCTCATAGTTGGCTACAGTTTATGGCAGGAATTTGTGTTTAGTTTTGGAGATCTTTTTTTCTTTCCTCTATAGCATCTTTTTCCTTGATGCACAGCACTGAAATCCTCCCCATTTCCTGGAGCTCCAGGCCAAATATAAACTAGTACCAGTACTGGGCAGGATGGATGAGTTACCTCCACCACTGTGGTCTTCATATGCTGCAGACATCAGTGGGATTTCTGCATCACTCTGGTCGGAGTTAAGCAAAGCCTAGGACTTGTGTTGTCCTAGAAATTGGCAACAGCATCGTGCAGGATGCCTCAGTGCAGTGCTCTTCTTGTCACCTTACCCCAGTTCAAAGTTGAGGGCTGCTCTGTCACTGCTTTGGGTGGGTGGGCAGCTGAAAACAATCCTGGCTGACACAGGTGTGGTTAAGGTTCAAGTGGGAAGGAGATTGCTTGAGGGAGGTGACACGTGAATGCACTTAGGTAAAGGGGTCTGCCTGCCTTCTGGAGGAGGAAGACAGCTTTTCCTCTCTGTGTATGTTGGGAATCCACATGCTTTAACAAATGAGTTTTTTTGTAAGATTGGCCTGAAATTTGCCTTTCTCCATTAGTCTAAATCCACATCTCTCGGGAGCGTGTTTGAGAGCTATTGGTGGAGGAGATAATTGCTGCCCCAGTTGGATTTCTGTCTTCAGCCTTGATCCTTCCATTGTAATCACTTTCTCATAGCAGGGGAGTTAGTGGAAGGCCAAGAGAAAGGGGCTTTAAGCCAGGGCTTATGGCTGGTGTCTTAGAAAAGGGAAGAGGATTTCTGATTATGTAGCTAATGCTGTGGTTAGTGTCATGGTTTGAGCTGGAAGTAGCTCTGCACAGAAAGTATTTTACCCCAGAGGAGTAAATAAAAACACACAGAATCGGAGGCTAAACAGAAATACTCTTTACAAAAGCAAATCAAATACAAAGGGTACCAAGGCAAAAGGATATATGTACATACTCAGAACTGGCCCTGGATTAGCCTGCCCCCCCCCATCTAAGCCCCAAACCAGGCCACAACCCTCACTAGGCCTCAGTGATGCATCCAAAATACCCTCCCAGCCATCTAAACCTCCCCTGCCCCACTAGGCCTCACTGCCCCCCTACCAGGACAGGCCTCAATGCTCCCCCAAGCCTGCCAGCAAGGCTGCACACCCACAAAGAGAGAGCAGCCGCCATGTGCCCAAAACACAGAGGTGAGAGCAAGAGGAAGAACTGGTTGGGGGGTCTCCTTATATAGGGAGATGCAGGATTATGGGGTGGAAAAACAGATTATGATATGCTATGTACACCCTCTGGGATGGACTGTCGGCCCCCTTGGGCTCTCTGGGTCTCTGGAGGAATTTATTTCTATGGTAGGGCAGTTAGTTCTTAACCTACAACAGGGACGAAATTGAAGCCTAGGATTTAATAGTTGGCTCAGTTAAGTTTCTTATCATGTGTTTTCCCACCTTTTATACTGGGTTTAGTTAGAGCTGATGAAATACTGATCTCACTTGACCATACTGTAAACTGCATTCAGTAATTTTCTTGCCTTCACATTATTCTCAGCCCACGAGTGCTGTTAGTGTGCAGTGTGTCCTGTTCTTCCCATACTGGTGTACTATTCATAGGGAAGTGAATGCCTCAGTCCAGTATTGCATCTAAACAAAAGAACCTTTCTTCTTTTCCATAATTAATGATAAAACTGCTGCTGAAGCCAGGCTTAATTGTGCAGTGTGGGTATCAGCCTGGGGCTTCTTGGAGATACAGGCTTTAGTCTGAAATGGTGGGAGATGTTCATCCTTGTAGGTTGTGTCAACATAAATAAGCAAGTAAAGCAGCCCATAGATTTGCAAAGAAAAGTAGTTGCTGCTGAGAGCCTCATGTCTGCACATCACATCTTGGAAGGGAGATTATCTTGGAGTACCTGCTTCTGCAGACTGATCTCCCATCAGGTGATGGGATGCAGCTCCTCAGCTTTATGTTCATCCCAGTTGTATCAGGTTTGTGCACTCCACAAGCTGTCTGCAGTGTGAATCAGTGAGATAAATGGAGTAACTGGGACATTCTTAACGTACTCTTATGCTCACAACAGAAATGCTTCTGGGCGTTAAATAGTTGAATACAGGTCTTATAGTAGTGATTTTGGAGCCTGGAGCACCTGTAAAAGCATAATGGGTTGTTCTCAGTGCCAGCTCTGTTACTCTGGCTTAGGTTGCCTGTTGTCTTTGGTTGGAATGTGGCTCTGTACAGATGTTCAAAGCTTCTTAGTGTTTCTCACAAGCACGATCTTCTTCACTGAAGGCCCATTCAAGATGAATGTGCTTTGTTACAGCTTCCTGAACATTGCTTTATGTGTTTGTCTATGTGTCTGAATTACAAGTAATCCAGCAGGTCCTACAAAAAAATCCTAGCTGTGGAAGCATCATATTATCCAGCTGCCAAATTCTGAATAAGGATGATGATGCTGAGATGAGGGTGTGATGACAGAGTGTGGGCTGAGGAAAATGGTTACAGTTAGTGAGAGTGACACTTAGAAGAGGTGGGTCAGGAACAGGTAATCAGAAAGACCCAAGGCATGAAAGCAGTACTGAACTAGCAAAGTGAAATCTCTGTTGAAGTAGGAGGTGGTGCCTTTTGAGTGGGGAAGCGTGAAGAGATAAACTGTGTTTATATCTGAGAGACTGGCAGATTCACCTGACAGTTTTATTTGATAAGAGGCCCAGGGAAGGTGGGAGGCTGTTAGCTTTTTAACCTTTTAAGGTTAAAGGGAAGAGTGATAGCTGTCCTTTATCTACCACGTCAAAAGTAAAGCATTTGATGTGCCACACAGGAAGTTGTTTAAGAAGATGAGGAATAGTAGGAAACTGAAACGGTACAAAAGGGACTTTTTAATTAGAAGTCAGGGACTAGGAGAGCGAAAGAGGCACTGGTAGAGTTGATACCACTGAAGTTGTTAGTGGTTTCTCTTGAAATGTTCTAGTTGCTCCTGTTGTCAAAGGATTAATCTTGAAGGGACAGAGTCCCTATTGGCACTGGTTCCATGGATGTCCTTGCAAATTCAGAATGGCTTGAGCCTTTGCCTCAGCAAAATCAAATTAAATAAAATTCGGTTCTGCGTGTCCTTTTTCCTAAATGATACCTGTTTCAGCCTGAGCAGTTGTAGGCAGCAGCAGCCTGTGCTACTGCCTGTGGCTGGAGCTGGAGCTTAGAGAGGGGAAATGTCCCAGCCTGCCTGCACGTGATGTCACTGACTGCAGCATGTGGTGTTTCATGCTCTAGGGATAGTAGCATGTGTAGTGCCTTATTTTGGAATGTAATGTTCACTTCCTGTTCACCCTGAGACTGAAATATATATATGTATAAATATCTCTCTCTTTCTCTCTTAATTTTTTTTTTTCTAATTCCCAGCCCAGGAAAATTCTGAAATGTGAAAGACAGGCTTTGTGTTTTTGGTTTGCCTACTTGTTTGTGGACTGGGTGGTTGTGGAATGGAGTGGGAACTGAAATATAGTGCAGTGTCTGTACAGGGATCATGCAGAGTTTACAGTGTGGCTGGAGTGGGAAGCAGAAAATGCTTTGGTTGTATCTGTTTTAATTCCCTGTTCTAAGCCTAAGTAAGATGCTGAAGGAGACATTTTGCCATGTGAAAAGATGAAACGTGGAAAGATTCATTTGTTGAATTTTATACCTAAGTAAAATGCTGAAGGAGATGTTTTGCCATGTAAAAAGATGAAACGTGGACAGATTAATTTCTTGAATTCTATGCCTAAGTAAGATGCTGAAGGAGACACTTTGCCATGTGAAAAGGTGAAAGGCAGGAAGATTACTTTGTTGAAATCTTAACAGGGCTGTAGCAGTGTACCTGTGCAGCGATGCTGTTTTGGGGGGTATCCTGGTCCAAGTACTGATGGCAGCATCTTTCTTGCAGGCTCAAGTACAAAGATGGAGTGTCAGAAAATTGTCAATTTTGGAAACCAGCTTCTTCGCCGGAAAAATGTGGACTGCACTCGAGAAGACAGTCGGCTCTCGCGATGCCTCAACACGTTTGACTTAGTGGCTCTGGGTGTGGGCAGCACTTTGGGTGCAGGTGTCTATGTACTGGCTGGAGCTGTGGCACGGGAAAACGCAGGACCTGCCATCGTAATCTCCTTCTTGATTGCTGCTTTGGCTTCAGTGCTGGCCGGCCTCTGTTACGGAGAATTCGGTGCCCGAGTTCCTAAGACAGGATCAGCTTATCTCTACAGCTATGTGACTGTGGGTGAGCTGTGGGCCTTCATCACAGGGTGGAATTTAATCCTCTCCTATGTCATTGGTAAGTTTGGTGGGTGCATTGTGAGACCCTAGATTTAGTCTAGGATGGCAGCCTAGTTTGCAAGATCAGCCTTGGGTGGGCACCTGCATCACTTTTACAAAATAGATGCTGCACTCTTGCACTCACCAAAGATGTCAGGATTTGCCTGCAGGGTGCATTGTTGGTGCCAGTCAGCCAGCAAGGTGAGTTCTGTGCTGTGGGTTGAGGACTTGTCCTACAGCTGGATTATTGCTTCTGGGGCTTCTTCAGAACCTCCACCTCATCCCTTTGGCATCCCCTGGCTGCTGCATACTTGCCAGGGAGTGAAATCATGTCCCCTCTGATGAGAAAAAAGCTGCATACGGAAGGATGCTTTTACACAGCAACATCCATCGTCCCAACTGATGGAGCATTAATGCCCGGTCTCTTTGAGACCTGTTTAAAGTACCTAGAGATCAGAATTAGTTTAAGATTAAGTTTAGGATGATCTGCAGGTTCACAGTTGCTGAAACATGCAAATCAAATCCCTTCTAAGCTCTTGACTCCCTCTACGAGTGTGGCCTTGGGTCAGGCTCAGAGCATGCAGCGTGCAGCTCAGCTGATACATTAAAACTAACCACATGTTGCCAATTAAGAATTTGAGTCTTTTCAAGCACATTCTGGGCACGCTGCTTGTCATCGTGCCTGTAATTAAGGTTGATAGTTGAGAGTGAAGATTTACTAGTTAAAATGAAAAATGATGTTATGCTAAATTATTAAAGGGAGCTTTTTAAAAAAATGCATTTTACAGGGTGTGCATTACCTTGGAGATTAGTTCCCATGGTGCTGGGGAAGGGAAGATCATATCAAGAACGATACAGTGACGTGGCAGCTGCTTGTCTGAGATTCTGCTGGCTCTGCTCTCTCTGTGCTACCTGAAACCTCTTCTTCCTCCTACCCCTCCCCCCCTTTTTTTTTTTAATAAATGAGAGGATGAAAAGCCAATTAAACTCATCTCCTTAGGAAATCTAAGCCCTGTGGTTCTTTCGTGAATTAGGTACACTGCAAGAAGGGGATTAAAAATAGTTTTTTTTTTTTTTTTAAAGTAAATATATAATTTCCTCCAGAATTCTGTAATAGACTCAGCTTGGGCTACATGTATTAAAATTGAACAGGCTTCTTGGAGATTTATTTTCTCTTACAGAAAGATAATGATAAATTGTCTTCTCCATGGTCCCCACAGTTAGTTGTGCATCCTTTCCCACTATGACACTGGACCACCACAATAGCTGACATAGCTTGGGATGCTGTCCCAAAGCCTGATTCTGCAAATGCACAATGAAAAGATTTGCATACTGAACATTACACTCCCAGGATCTGGGCTGTGATGTTTTTTTTTTTAAATATTTGTTGTCCTTCCAAAATTACTTGCAAACCACTGCCTCAGTTTTTATTTCAGAGTTGCCTGCTCAGTGTATTATCACAATGCAGAAAATTCAGTGAAAAATAAGTAGATTTGCTACTTTTAATTCAATCGTCTGATCAAAGTTTGCAACTGGCTTCCTCAGAATTTAGGAGGAAGGGTGGCTAAGCACAAAAAACAACTAGGGGAAGATATAAGCTATAGCAAGTCTCTTTATCTTACTCAGCTTTTCTCCTTGTGCTAATTGCTCCTCTTGTGAGCAAGGACAATTCCCAGCAGTTTCAGCAGTGTCAAGAAAAAAGACATTGAGAGGTACACACTGCAGTTCACAACTGTGGGCTGAGAGGGGCAAAAAGCAAATTTTTTTCAGTCATACTGCAGAAAGTGCAGTGCCACCAAAATCAAGCAGTATGGTGGAAGCTTGCACTGTAAGGGGTTTGGCCAACTTGGTGTTTTCATGCTGAGATTCTCAAACATTGTTCAGGAAGCGTTGTGGGGTTAGAAAAAGAAATCCTAGGGTTCCAGGATGAGTGGCCAGTAGCTTGGGGGAAGATCAGTGAGGGATATTGGAGATAGGTGATAAGCAAAAATGGGCACGCAACTGATCAGTTGTAGTTGTGGTCTAGACAGAAGGAAGAAGGTGTCCAGGACCAGGATCTGATGTGAACTTTATTCTGGGAGGGTGCAGAAATTGGGAGCAGTGCTGGATTGTGAGAAGCATTTCAGGCCCTGGAAGCAGATGGGAGCTGCTAATACAATGAGTAACAGCATCCTTGGTGAGTAGCTGTTGCTGGAGTTTCCTGCAGCATGCAGTGACCTCAAACCTGTGCCTGTTTCTGCAGTGAACCCTGCACCTGAGCTTAGCAGCTCTCTTGGGAGCTGTGTGCTTCAGGCAGGAGCCAACTCGATTTGATGAGGTTGTGCTGACCCAGAACTAGTAAATCTTCCTGGGTACCATCTGAATGTCTTTGCACTGTGTGCTCTAGCAACAGTAAAGCTATTAACCAGGTGTCTGCAATATTGGAAGTATGTCAGACTCTCCCTGCACCCCCAAGGCTGTTGGTTACATAAAGGTTGGATGATAATCACATGGAATTGATATCCAAGCATTTGGCATCTAACATAACACATACAGGATCTGGTTGTTCCTGTGCTAGAACATGAAATATTAGAACCAGGGCAAAAACAATAGCATTAAAGAAGTAATCTCTTCCCTCAAATTGTGACAAAGTTAAGCTGAAAAATTGTAGCACGGTATGCAGTAACTTACTGGATTTTTTCAAGATTAAATTGATGGCTCTGATGTCTCACTTCTTTAAAAGCATTCTCTGTGTTCACACTGCTGCTGCAGAGCATTTAGCTGCAGGTGAACACGGACGTTGTTTGACATGATTGCAGGTGCTGCAGTTGGGACCTGAACATCCACCCACAGGTGAGTGTGTCAGGACAAGCTGTTCTAGGTAGAAGGGGCCCCTGATGGCATCCTCTGAGGAACTGCTCTGCAAACCAAAACCAAACCAACCTCTTTTTTTAACTAGGAAATTATGTATAGCAGTAATTATATCATGCAATTAGATGCTGTTATATTTAGCATTTTGTATAAGACATCAGGAGTATAATGACAGCCACTCTAGCACAGGAGAGGGAGAAGTTGGCTTTTAGCCAGACCTACTTATTTTACACAGTGCTGTTGCTGTCTGGTGGTAGCTCTTCATTGTTACTATTTCAGTTCTCTGAAACTGCTCTTCTGGTGCAGACAATGCCCTAGACTTGGTCATCCTGAGACCCCAGGTTCAGTCCTTGCCCTGGCAAACTGCAATGTTTGGTGCTCTCAGTAAACACAGCAAAACAATGGCCCCAGAGGGGGAAGTCTAAGCTCTTGTTGCAGGCAGAAGTCGTGCTGCTTGCACCAGTATCCCGACTGTTTGTGGTTAATAGGCTGACTTATGCTCTAATAACCTGTGAATGATTTCTGAGTCTCTATCCCACTCAGGTGCTTTAGCATCAGAGGTCAGAGCAGACCTGTGTGTTGCTGCAGTGCAGAGCTGACAGGGCTGGGTGAGTGTTGTGGTCCAGGCTTTGATATTCCAGCATCACACTGCTGGAGGCTGGCTGGTTTCCATAAGGTCCCTCTGACTAGGCTGTAGTCACCCAGCTGGGGCTGCCAGGGGTTTCTTCTGTTATGAGAAGAGACTCAGGCTTCTCTAGTAACAGAAATTACCAGGTTTGGGGAAAGTTCAGAGGGCTGGGGACATAAGGAAAACATGTCTAGGCTGTGTCTTAAGGCAAAGTCAAGATCTACTAAGGAGCCAAGTCACTATAAGGATTTTTTAATTTTGTCAGCTGTGTAGGAGTCTGAGACCCACCACCTGTGTGTATCACCATCAAAGCAGATGCCAGGCTGCAGGCAGGATCTGCAGAGGAAAGGCTGCTCCCAGCACCCAGGGAGTGCATACAGGGTTGCTTTGAAGTCCTCCATGTTAAAAAGCCATGCAAGATGCCTCCTGTTCAAAACACGTGCCAGCCACGAAGGGTAATCTGTGTCCTTTCTGTCTTCCGGCAGGAACCTCAAGTGTGGCCAGAGCCTGGAGTGCAACTTTTGATGAAATCATAGGTCAGCACATTGCAACCTTTTGTGAAAAATACATGTCGATGGATGCTCCTGGGGTGCTAGCAAAATACCCAGACATCTTTGCTGTGCTGATAATCATCATCCTAACAGGTAAAGCCTTGGAAGAGTTTGTGAGTCTTGTACTTCCTTCTTCTGTAATTTAACTGTTTGCTTTTGGAATAGGCACAAAGTCCTTATTTATTTTGGACAACATATATAAAGTCTCTTTGCTACAAGAGTTGGATTGACCCATATAGCTGATGTGGAGTTAGCATGGGGCATAGTCTGTTTACAAGGTTTTCAATTAGAGGGGAGCATTCTTGAGCTACTTCTAAAGCCTTCAATCAAACATTATATAAGGAAGAAAATAAAAGATGACTTGTTATCCTCAATCAGGTATGGAAGTTTAATCCTTCACTCTACAAATCCTATTATACAAGAATTTCATTCTTGTTGCTCTATCAACCTTATTCCCTATTTGATAATCTGCCAATTGTCAGTGGCTTGAGCCAGGAAAGTGAGGAAAACAAAAAAAGGAACTTGGTAACAACCTCATGTACTGCTGTTTTGTTGTTTGGTTGGTGTTTTTTTTTTTCCCCAAAATATATGGGCTTCAGTTTGCAGTAGTGAATGCAAGACTCCAGTTAAAAAAAATCTACATTTCTCATGTACACTTCTGTGGCTTCCAGAATGCAGAAGGTGCAGTGTTACCCAAGCAAGGCTATCCTGATATTTCCAACTCTGATCAGGATGGCTGTCTTGCATCATCAGCTTTGGTCATGGGCACAGGCTACATAAGCAAGGTTGACAGCTAGATTTGCATTTGGATCTGGCACTATATCAAGGACTGGTGAAATCAAGAGCAGCCCTCTGTTTTCATGATTACATCTGAATGAGAGAGATTTTCCTCTTTGTTAATTTCTGTATAATAGGAGTTGCTGTAGTTCCAATTTAGAATCTTCTTTCACCTCAGATACAATTAAAAAAATGTGGGACTCCTCACTTCAACACTGCAGAGTTGTAGAATTCTACAGGTGGCTTCATTCCCTCTGCATGGAGCAAATTCCCTGAATTTTAATAAAAAATGTAAACCATCTTTTCCACAAAAAGTTGCTGAATTAACAACTTTAGTCACAAATATTGGCACCAACTTGAGCTTCAGGCTTCTGCAAGTTACCTTACAAGTTTTCCTGGGCAGGTATGCAGTTTTATCAAATGCTTCCTTGATGTGGCTGCCTCAGCTTACTTCCTGTTTTAAAAGGAGGAAAGGTGAGTGCACACAATGCTCCCCTCTCCCTGAAGTGCCTTGGAGTGGCACTAAGGACATCCTGTTGAGCTTTTGTTCTCCCTCAGGCCCCTGTGAAGCTTTTTACTTTATCCCTCAACTGCCTTCTTAGATTTGGGTTAAAGATTTTGAGGCACCTAAAGAGCAAATGCAGGTCACTGGAGCTTGCTGTTCTGAGAAGCCAAGCTATGTCTCATTGAGATGCTGGTTGCCAAAGCCTGTAAATGTGCTCTTCTTCAGATGCTCTTAAGACCACAGGCTGAAATCCTGTTCTTGCTGAAGTCATTGGCAAAGCTCCTACTGATGTAAATGGGAGTAGCATTCCTAAGGTGCCACCTTCTTCTGTGTCTTCAGTACTGGAAATAGCTGTCTGCCTGGACTCGATCCTTGTGTATATTTCCCAGTGCTTTTAATGAAAGTTGAATGTTGTTTGTAAATTCTGCATGTGGCTAAGATCTCTAAGACAATATTCCTTCATTAAAAAATACATGGGATGCTTTCTCCAGGTCTCTGGGTGGAGTTTGATGCTCTGTCTGGGTGGCACAGGATAGTGCCATGAGGTGACCAGAGCTGGTGGTGTAAGCAGTGGTAGCTGCTTAGCTGTTTTAGCAAGCACTTTGTCGTGGCATGTGCCAGATGGGCATTCTGGGTGGCAAGGTGTGTCCCATCCTGCAGTGCTAATGTCTGGGCTGGAGTCCTCATCCTCCCTCTGGGTGAGTTAATCCTAACTTGCTACTTGGCTTTGTGGAGAAATGAGGTGTGATAAATTGGACAAAGCATAGCATGAACAGAGCTGAGCTACATCTGCAATTCTCCAGCGCCTGCTGCTGGTGGTGAAATACCTGACTACCTGTCTGCCATGCTTTCCCCAGGGCTTTTAATTTTTGGTGTGAAGGAATCTGCCCTAGTGAACAAAGTGTTCACCTGCATCAACGTCCTTGTCCTCGGCTTCGTCATGGTCTCTGGCTTCGTGAAAGGGTCTGTTAAAAACTGGCAGCTGACTGAACAGGACCTTTACAACACCAGCCACATCATTAATGGAGTCAAGTAGGTTGGAACTTTTCTTCTCAGCTCTGAAATAGATGCATTTTCAATGGCAACTTCAGAGTGGGGTTTGTGGAGTGCTTTAGAAAAACAGTGAATGAGGTGGCTCCCTTCTTTGCCAAATGCCTTGGAGGCAAAGCTGGTTTCAGTGGGCTTTTGCTGAAAGCAGGCTTTGCTGATGGGCTAAAACTGATAGGAGGTAGGCTGGTACAGTGTGGACCTTTCTGCAGAACCAACCATTTCCAACATCATGACCAACGTGGCATCCAGATTTGAGAGAAAAGAGATTTTTAGGCAATCTTCTACTCAAGGCTATACCAGGCTGGCTTTGGTGCCTTTATGAAGCCATGACCAATATAGATCTGTAGCTTCTTTGGACACATGGGCAATATCCAATATCCTTTGGGCACCGTTGTACCTTTTGGAGATGTTGTCCCGAATGCCCCAGTGAAATGAAGGCAAGTTGCAGATTATTGAATGTATTGTAGCAAACATCACAAATGCATTTCTATTGACATTTTGCTATCTGGCCAAAATCCTGTCTACCTATACAAGATCAAAGTTAATAAGCTTACAAAGGTTGCCAGTGATAGAAGGCTATTCAGTTTTGCACAGGACTTGTTGAGCCTCTGCAAAATTGAGCCTGCTACTAAAAAAAAATGTTTCTATAGGAAGAAAGATCCTTCCCTTTCCTTACTGGTACTCCCATGCAAGGAGCAATTAGTGCAGTAGCTTCAAAGTATAACTGGAGCTCTTTGACCTGTAGAACTTACTATTTTTATAAAATCTATCTGGGGTTTACTTTATCATTAATTCCAGGGTAATACACATTTGGGTTGTGCTATTTCTGCACATAACAGGGCAGTTTTCATCTAAGTTTCAACAGAGCTTCTATGATAGAGTTCAGATGCTTACACCTGGTAAGACTCGCAGATTTGGGGTTTACTTTAGTTCCCTTAATTCATCTTTACAAAGGCTTTTCCCTGAAAAAGTGACTTAAGGCACTTGAACTGAAGGATGTGTTCTGTGTGACTCAACACAGGCACGGGGATCAGGGGTCCTGATCCAGACTGCACTGGGATCAGTATGTGTGTCTCTGCTGACTTCAATGAACTTACATCCAGTAAGCCTCAACAAAGCATTTGATGCATCAGGGATGCAGGCTCATCTCCTCCCTCAGCGTTGCAAGCACAGTTTGGTTATGAACTTGGCACAGGGAATTTCAAAGATGAGAAGGGAGGAATGGGCAGATTTTAAATGGTCTTGATACCCTCCATTGCTCTTTGATTTCTACTCACCTACGCTTTATATGAGGCCATCTTAGGTGAGAATTGGATGGTTTACATGTTTCTCAGTCTTCAGCTTTCAAAATTACATGTTGTGCTTTTCCAGAAGCTTATGTTGAAATGAATATGTCTTATCTACACACATGCAATAATATTATGAGGGGAATTTTAATACTCGTGCTATTTTATCAGGGTCTTAGCCAAGACATTTTTATCCACCCTCAAAAACACGTGGTGGGAACAAACCATGAACCATTTTTATTCCACGCATTCCCCAGGCTGTTGCAGGCCAGTCCAAAGCTCAGCAGTGGGTAGACCTTAGCATTTTGCTTGGCATCGCTATGCCAGCGTGTGTGAAAAGGAGAGTGTGTCTCTTCAGACTCCAGCTTTGGGTTTCATTATGAGCTATATGAATAGTTTTGTTACTTCCCACCTGTGCGGGATAAGATCTAACCCAGTGCCATGCCTTTTAGTCAAACACAGGAATACAAGGGTGTTGGAGGGTTTATGCCCTACGGCTGGAAAGGAGTCCTCTCAGGGGCAGCCACGTGTTTTTATGCTTTCGTGGGATTTGACTGTATTGCTACAACAGGTAAGAGGGAAGATTTCTTCATTCTGGTTATGAACCTGCTTGTTGTTGGATTTGCTTTCAGTAATGTTGCGTAGTACAGATAATGAGTAATTCAGTTCAGGGCACTGCCTTCATCATCCCTCTGAAGCTCAGCCCAGAATATACCTCTGGCACAGCTGCTTCCAGTAATCCAAGTGCTGAGAATGTCCAAGTCTTTAGGTGCCTGAGTGTTGACTTCTGGCTGCTGTAGTAGGCAGCTAGACTGTATAACCCACAAAAGCAAGATTTCTCCATTCTTCTTTGCCTGCAGCACTCAATCTCATGATGGTCACTGGTGTTGCTAACCAGGGCAGACTTCACAGGAAACATGTCCATCTTTACCAGTTAAGCAAATGTGGACATCCCAGGTTCAGATGCCTTGTAGGCTGGTGAAGTTTGAACCTCTAACGCCAGATGATGTTTAATCAGGTTATTCTGGAGTAGGGTTCTTCCATGCCTTCAGCTGAAGAAGCTTCATTGGGTTGGAGTAGTTGAAGAGCCAAAGAAAGAGGGAGCCTCTGAGAAGTCATCTGCAGCCTAAAGCTGTGCCTCAGAATCAGGGGGTGTTTTTATCTCCAAAGGTTCAGAGATCTCCTTCTGAGACAGAAACTACCAGCATTGTCATATTGCTCCTGGTTAAGAAGATTCTCAGTTCCCTGGAGAAAGGAAGGATTATGCTCAACTGCACATTTGGCAACTTAATTGCTTCCAAGCTGGAGCAGAGGAATGAGCAGATCATCACAATGAGATAAAGCATTACTGCCCCTTGTTCCAAGGGGTCTGAGAAGTGCTGGCTCCATTCCTCCAGCCACCCCTAAGGTCTCTCTTTGGAGGAGAAACACATTCATCTGCCCTTAACTTACAGGTGCTTATCATTTCATCCTCCTAAAGTGCCAAATGTGAGGAGCTCTTGCTTTCAGTGAAGAACAGCTTTGTAGGACAGGGGAAAGCTTGAAGCTGTTTCTTAATCTGTTCATGGATTTTGAGTTTGGTTTTGTTGGTTGGTTGGAGTTTTTTGACGCATTCATCCCGGCTTTGTTGTCAAAATTTTTGCATTAAAAACTAGAGGGAGTCCTTTGTTTTAAGAAGGATTTTCAAAGATCTGTATGATTTCCAGGTGCTGTGCAAGGTCTGACATTCCCTGGAACTGGGTACCTATGGTGCTGTGTTCACTGGTGGAGATGGTAACTGAAATGGTCACCCAAAGATTTGCCCTACAACTGCAAAATAATTTCTTGTGCCATTATTTGTGATCATTAAAGTCTTTGTGGGGCTGCACTATCAGTGGGATAGCTGGAGTAATCGGAGGTTAAAAGAAACTGTTTTGGGAAAAGGACTGTTTTTAATCCAGGTTGTTTCTGTGTATGAGTTCATGAGAGCTCCACAGTTGTCAGAGGGAGTGACGAGAGTGGAAGTGGGAGCCAACAGGCCCCGGGGTATGCTAAGTGGATGGGGCAGGCCATCAGCAATGTCATGATCAAACAGCACCTCACTGCTCCCAAGGCCCTTGAAAGCCCCAACCTGCCCACCCTAGGTGGGGATAAAGTTCTTGCTTGTTGTTTATCTGGAACTTCTATTTCTTCTAGGTGAGGAGGTGAAAAACCCTCAGAAGGCCATTCCTATTGGCATCGTGGCATCTCTGCTCATCTGCTTTGTGGCTTATTTTGGTGTGTCAGCTGCCCTGACACTCATGATGCCTTACTACCAGCTGGACACCAACAGCCCTTTACCCAATGCCTTTAAATACGTGGGCTGGGATGGAGCCAATTACGCTGTAGCTGTTGGTTCCTTGTGTGCGCTTTCTACAAGGTGAATCACTGCTTTTCCTTTGTGCATCTCTCAAGGCAAACATGTGTCTCCAGCTCCTCTCAAAAGTGGTGCATGTCAGGGCTTTCCCTATAGAGGGGAGACCTCATCGCTCTCTACGACTCCCTGAGCAAGGAGGGGTCCAGCCTCTTCTTGGTGACAAGTGACAGGGTTAGAGGAAATCACCAGGGGAGGTTTAGTCTGGGTATTAGGAAATACTTCACTGAAAGGGTTATCAAACTTTGGAATGGTCTGCCCAGGGTGGTGGTGGAATCACCATCCCTGGAGGAGTTCAAGTGGTGTGTGAACCTGGCACTTAGGGATATCATCTAGTGTTGACCCTTCGGTACTGGATCCTGGATCAAAGGTTGGACTGGATGATCTTTGAGGTATCTTCCAACCATATATATTCTGCGTGCTTCTATGTGACTCTGCGTTCCTCTGGGACAAGTGAGCCAAGACCAGGGATGAAATTCAGAGCCACTGATTTCAAAACTGCTTGTTTCTGTTGGATCCCAGAGATGTACATGACCAGTATCACTTCAGAAAGTCTCATCTAAGCAGGAGATTCAGCAGGTCCATCTCAGTAATATGAATCTGAATTGAGTGATTAAATTATGAAGGCAACTCTACAGTGCAAGTGTGGTTTGCCCACAAGTCATCCTGCTGAGTGAAGCGCAGACTTGACTACTATCAGGTAGTGCAGGATGCATGTTCTGGAGCATATGGGACTTAACCATATCCAGGGATATCTGTTACCTGCAGGACAGCCATCTGGATGGGAGGCAGGACAGGAAGGAGGCAGAATATATTATCTCCTCCTGCACTCCTGAAGTCTGTTGTTTCAGGTCAACTTAGACATATCAATTAAGCGAGCAACTCATAGATGCTCATAGAAGTTACAACCTTTCTGCTATCAGAAACTCAGGGTTTTTTCATGCCCCGTGGCTTAGCATGGATACCCAGAATCTTAGAGCTGCACCTCAGTTCTCAGCTATCAGTAACAGAGGCGTTCAGAGGGACCCCTTGGAGAGGAAGCTGGAGTGAAAGAAAAGCCACCTGTTCTGTGTTTGTACTGCCATAATCTTTTGTTTGTGTGCCTGTGCTCAGCAGGAGACGATATAAGTAGATTATTTCCCCCTTTTATGTCCTTAGTCTCCTTGGCTCCATGTTTCCGATGCCTCGAATAATTTATGCTATGGCAGAAGATGGACTTCTCTTTAAATTTTTGGCTAAAGTCAACGAGAAGAGAAAAACTCCAATAATTGCAACAGTGACATCAGGGGCTGTTGCAGGTAAGATCCAAAGACTTGTACCAATGCGTGGAAAAAGGAGCTCATGCTAGGGCAGATAAGTCCACCTGTCTCTAGCTTACTGATTAATCTGATATTTTGCACAGTGTGACATCCCTGAGCATGCCTTGGCTTTCCTGGGCATGCCCTGGAGGGGTGATTGAGCTGTGTGCTCATCCCTCTTTCTCAGAGCTCCTTCCTGCCATCCTGTCTCATGCCAAGAATTGCCTTTATCTGCTCCCAGGGTGTTCTGCTGGCCTTAAAAATAATTAGCACCCCCTGCAGGGTGGCAGCCAGCAGTGCCTCAGCATTCTTGTGGCTATTGGCCTGGCTTGGCTGAAGATGCTGCACCACCTGTGGGTGGTAGCTTGGCAGAAGGCACCAGAGCGGCAGGAGATGGGCAGATGGTCCCTGTGTCACTGGCATTTGTGAATCAGTTAGTCACAGCTGGCAGCTGTCCTGTTCTCCCCATCCCTCTCCTAACCCCCAGGAAGAGAGATGAAACCTCCCAGATGGCAAGGACCAGGCATACCCTCTTCTTGAAGGCATCCCCTTTTCCTTGCAATGCCCCGCAAAGAGGAGAGCCTTCCTGCTTCCTCTTCACCTTCTGCTGGAAATGCAAGATGAGCTGTCAGCACGTGCCACCTTTGGTGGAGAGGTGCTGCTGGACTGCCACCGTGGGCTTGGAGCTCCTGTTAAAGGGCTCAGCTACTGCTGCTGGAACCTGCAGAACCTGCTCACAGCCTCTTCTCTCACATCTTCCTCTTCAGGCTTCCTTAGGTCCAGACCAGGGTAAAAAAGAGTCCAGATAAAGTAAAAAAAAAAAAAAACATGCTTTGCCTTCCCTCCAGGTCTTCTCAGAGTAGTCTGTAGTGCCTAGTTGCTGCAGGGGCAGCACTTGCCAGCTGAGCTTGAAGGTTGGATTGGTTGTTGGGCTCCTGGTGGTGCCTTGAGGACAGGTGGGGCTGGGCTCAGCTCTGACATCCCTGTGTTCTCATACGGCTGGTAGCATCACCTGAATGTCTGATTATGCTCTGTCCTCTGCTTACTTGCTTCTCTTTCTGAGAGTCTTTGTATACAAAGTCTGGTCAACCAGGATTTGCCTGGTGAGGGTATGTGCTAGGATATGGTAGCCTGTACCTTTTTCTGGAGACACCCATGATGAGGCACACTAGCTCAAGATACTCTCCTTGATGCTTGGACTCATTGTGTACAGAAGCCTGCTTTTGCTCCATCTGAAACGAGAGACCAATGTGAGGGTGCTGCCTGTCCTCCATGCCTTCTAGCTACCTCTAGGAGATAACTGTGGTCTTAGTGGGGACTCCAGCAATGAGGCTATGGCTTAAACACCTGCTCATTGCTGGTATCTGAGTGCACATACGAGCCAAATAAGCTGGTGTTTACTGCAGTAAATGGTTCCTCTGGTTCCAGCTAGTGAGGCTGTGCTTGCACAGCCAGTGAGGCTTGGAGCATTCATGTGCCTAGTCCTGCCTCTGCCGGTCTCAGGACAGCTCGAGCTCCCCAACCAACTCCTGAGCAGCAGTCACACATGTGCTGTGTTGTTGCTAGTACTCCTGAGATTGACCTGTTCTGCCTTGTTGCTGATTTTTCTTCCCTCTCTCACCTATCTCTCCTCCTACAGCTGTTATGGCCTTTCTCTTCGACTTGAAAGATCTTGTGGATCTCATGTCCATTGGAACTCTCCTGGCTTACTCCTTGGTGGCAGCCTGCGTGTTGGTACTGAGGTATGGATGTAGAAAGAGCCTATCTTGGTACCACACAGACAGAAATCCACACAGTGATCAGATGCCCTTACAGTTTCCATGGACCCAAGAACTCTGTGACTATCTCCAGCTATAAGCATTTGAAGAACTTGTTTCTTTAAGCTCACGGGAGATCATGCTGGTTGGATCTGCACAGGTGTCCTCTAAACTTGATTAGCCCGTGGTCCTGCAGTCAATCCCGAATGCCCCGGGAGATATGCCAACGGGTAGGGATGAGAGATGCATGATCCTGGCTGCCTGTGTTGTCATCACTCTTGTTCCCACTGGGGATACAGTTTCAGGTCTTTTTACTTTTGAAAGAGGATTCATGATAAAATGTAGCTGGCATGTGTTTGCAGGATCCATGCCTTGGTGCATGTCTTGTAAAAGTGCTGAGCTTCCTTAGCTTCCCTAACCTAAGCTGAAAATTGAGCATCTTCAGTGCTTGGCACCTCACAGACAACAGGACTAAACCTGAAAAATACCTTTATGTATTCAGTGACATATTCAGAGTCAGGTGGAGACCTTTTATAAGCCCACAGCAAATGCACTGAAGCCAATGTGTGATACTGTTGCCAGTGCCTGTGCTGTCCACCCTGCCCCTTGAAAATCCTTGATGATTTTCTTGGCCCTTCTTACTTTTCCTTTGATTTCCTAGTCCCATCTTCTCCATACAGCTCTAAATGGCTGTTTAATTTATTTTTGCAAGCAGCTGTACCCACTGTTTGCTGTTTTCCCCATCACAGATTTGCAGAGTTGACAGCCTGTCTTGTAGCAGCCTGGGCAGTGTTTGGGCTGCCCCACTGACTTCCCAATGAATTTGCAGCTGAATTGCTTCCAAAGCTTGGAGCCAGGAATTTCACAACATTTCTCTGTTTGCTGTGTTTCATAAATGCCCATATTGCAAACACATCCCCACAGGAGCAATTTTAAGGTGTCTTTCTAAATGGTTCCTTCCCTCAATCAGGCTTCTGGCCTAGGCAAAACCTCCTGTAAAAGGGAGCTGAGGCTGAAAATGTTTTTATTTTACAGACACACATAGTTGTGCATCAAGGCCCTGGTGAGTGAAGTGCCATCCATATGGGCAACAACAAAGAAATACTGCTCTTTGTTCACCCCTCCCTTCACTGTGTTGCAGCAGACAAACTGGCAGAAAGGTCAGGGGTGGAGGAGGATGGGGCAGAGGTGTCACTGTGGAGTACGATGGGGAGCTGCCAGGGTGTGATATCTGCTGAGCAAGGCCACCTCCCTGCCAAAATGCAAGAGCAGAACTGCCACACGTAAGCCAGAGGCCTGCTTCTGACTGTCTGTCTGTCTCCCTGACTGCTGTCACTTGATTATGTTTGGTGACACAGATGATAGGGCTTATGAAAATGCACCGTCCAGTTTAAGACACGGATGTTACAGCCAAGCTGTAGGTGATAATAGCTGACCATATTTGCTCATGTTATGACAATGTTATTTCTCAGATTTCCCCCAAACACAGAAGGGTGTAGATGTTGTGTGTGCCTGTCCTGGTGCTGCAGTGATCTGGGGTGCAGCGATGGCTGTCTGTGTGGCTTTTAAACAAACCCTGAACCAAACCACTGTGGTCTTTATTTTGTTTCCCTTTTGCTAGGTATCAGCCAGAGCAGCCTAATTTGGCATACCAGATGGCTAGGACGACAGAGGAGACAGATAACAATGAGTCTGTGAGCACCAGTGAGTCACAGGCTGGATTTCTGCCAGAGGAGGAGAAGTGTTCCCTCAAAGCCATACTGTGTCCCCCAAATTCAGACCCTTCCAAATTCTCTGGCTCAGTGGTGAATCTCTCGACCTTCATGATTGGTAAGCACTGGGCAGTGCAGCTCAGAGACAGTGAGCCAGCTGGTAGGTCCTTGGACTCACCGCTGTGGGAAAGCCCATCTCCTGTCTCTAATTTTGATGAGCTCTTGTTATGGCTAAAATAACTGAAGATCTACAGATTACATCTATTGCTTGAAATGGAATCCACAGGTGGGGGGCTGTGTAGAGGGAAGGGCGTGTCTCCGACAGAATTTTTTTGTGTGTTGCTGTTTTCTTTGCCAAACTTTCAGATCCTGTTTTGTCCGCTTGTGGTTTTGGTGGTTTGGGGTTTTTTTCTGTTGTTTGTTTGGGTTTTTTTCTTCTTGTTCTTAAAATAATCAATAAGTTTTTGGTGTCCCTTCACAGGTTTTCTAATTGTGGGTAGTTGTATCCTCACTGCCCTTGAGCCAAGCATTCTGATAAAGGCTGTATGGATTATTGCTACCATCCTTGTTCTTGTTGTCAGCTTCATTATATGGAAACAGCCTGAAAGCAAAACCAAGCTCTCCTTTAAGGTGAGTGACCTGCAAGGTCCTGCAAGTTAAAAAAGAGTTGTCTGGGAGGTGGTTGGGCAAGGAGGTTCATGGCCTTTATCAGAAGGCAGGGCTTGGCCATACAGACATGCAGGGAATACAGGCATGATGCGAACTTTTCCATGAAAGGCTGCCATGAAAGGAGCTGATGCTCTGAGCTCTCCAGCTAGTGTGGCTGTAACCTCTTGTAGTCTGCACTCTTTGCATAAAGGGCTGTCCTACCAGAGCTGAGCTCAGCCTCTGAGCATGGTTTCCTCTTAGAGTTTAAACTCAAGTGTCAGTGTAGTTGCTCTGCTGCAAGTTGCAGAACAGCAGAAGCAGTGTTGTGGTAAGCCTGCTGCCCAGCACTGCCCCATGAGTAGAAACAGATTTGGCACAGAAAGAGGGGCTGAAGGGGTTAGCTGAGAGGTTGGAGGAGGGAATCAGGAGGGGAAGCCACATGGTCAGATCACAGGGGACAGCAGAGGACTTCAAAAGAAATGTAAATGCTGCTCAAGTCCAGAAGCTGCGAGGGCAGAACCTGGTGCAGAGGTGTGGCCAGAAGGGAAGGGCAGGACAATGCTTTTGAACGCTGATGGTTATAGGATATAGAAGAGAGACCAGAGGAAAAGGGAATTTTGAAGGGCCAAGTCAGATCATGGGTACAGAAGGAGAGAGAGAACCCAACTAGCAAGCTTGTGTGTGAGGATGAAAGGGGTATTCACTAAAAGGCTCTGAGAAAGTGCATATTCATGGGATGACCATTCTGTCCTTAGCAGCTTCAGGTATGAAGAACTCTGTCATTTGCCTGCTCTGCCCAAGCACGCTGTCCTCCTACATTAAACAAACACGGAGATAGGGTTTTACCCCAACAAATAGTCCTGGGAGTCATGTTTTATCATAATGATTTCAGACTGTTTCCCCAGTTTATTTTAGTAGTTTTGGATTCTAGTTCCATACTCTAACCTGCTCTCATTTTGATTTCAATTACAGTTTTTCAGTAAATGCTCTGGTTTTAATAATTTAATCCAACCAGAGATGCCCACAATAGCATTTGCAACTCATCTTGGGGTTATAGTCCCAAAAGTGGAAATAAAAATGTCTGGGAGCAGAAAACTTGGGAACTGTTGTCTAGACTGTAATTTCTGAATTTGGTTCTGAGATCTTTCCCTTACACTCAAGAGTATTTTACTTCCTTTTTTCCCCCTCAACCATTAGCCTGCCTGAGGAAAAAAAACTTAGACCAGTCACTGCTAAATCCATAATGGCTGTTTCTTATCTCCCTTCTGCCCTTTAGATGTTTACAAGCTGACTGCCTAGTGATTTTTCTCCAAAGTTTCTGGGAATTCTAGGCTGACTGGTTTGTTCCCCAGTTTTTTTCTGCTTCTCTTTTTAAGAGGTAATTTTTCTGCCTTCCCCAGTCTTTACAGTCCTTACTGGTCTACCGAGAGCTCTCAGAGGTTTGCATTAATGGTTCAGAGATCACTTCTGCAATCTCTAGGTATGGAACTCACCCACCTAGGGAAATTTCATTTGTCCCTAGTGAGTTCACAAAGCCCAGTTTAGAAAAATGTTCTTCTTCCGTGTTCTGCCCTTTCTCTAATGGTGTGAACAGCTGCTCACCACAAATGTTGTTTTTTTTTTTGGTGAAGCTTAAATCAAGAAAGGCCTACAGTATTTGAGCCTCGTTCATTTCGCAACCCTCCTTTAGCCTTAGGAGTCAAGTTCATTTTCCTCTTGATTTCACCATATTCACAAACCTTTCTGTTGTAACAATTTGTCCTTTCTGATTTTGTCTTTACATACCTGTGCTATTTCTTTATATTCTGCTTTTCTGCGTTTTGGCTTCACTGTCTTCTTCTTCTTCGTATCTTAGGTCACTGAGGCATTCTTGGTATAGCTACACTCTCCTCTTACATTATTTCCTGGTTTTCTTCTGCTGTGGGATAATTTGCTCTATAATTCTCAATTACCTTGGTACCTGCTGGATGAAGTTCCTCTGACATTCCCTTACCTGGTCTTCAGTAGGTGCCTATCCTGATGCAGTCCTTGGTTTGCCTTTTCTCTCTTTCATCCCACAGGTATTTACTATTAGTGCTAAAATTTGCCTCTTGCTTCCTTCCAGACCACAAGACAAGGATAACCATTCTCAAAACAGTTGAACAACATTGTTTGCTTCCTTCTCCCACAGTGGATTGATGTCTTCCATTTTGGTCTGACCTTGCCTTTTCTCAGATCTGACAGCTGACGAGTTGCTAACAGACATCATTTCCTGTTAACAAGGGCTATGATATTCTTGCCTGTCCATTAATCATTCCCGGGGATGTAATGTACCCCTCTTTCTTTTTCAGGTACCTCTTTTGCCCCTTCTTCCTGTTGTGAGTATTTTTGTGAATGTTTACCTCATGATGCAGCTAGACCTAGGCACATGGATACGGTTTGCAGTCTGGATGCTCATAGGTGAGTTTCAGAGAGTAGAAACTTGTTCAAAGTTACTACAATTTGCTAACCATAAAAGTGTTGTAGCACTCCAGGAAGGGATTCTGCACTTTGATCATCCTTGGGCAACCTTGGTGACTTAAGCCATTTAGGGAGTGCATCTCAAGCCCTGTTTTAAACTCAAGAACCATGAAGCCTTTGTGAGGACAAAGCAACAACCCATGGACCATATTGCAGGTCTTGTTGCCAGCAAGAAACTATGCAGTGTTTCTTATTGGCTGACCACCCAGGTGGCAGGACTTATGCTTCTGGAGCTGAGCTGCTTCTCAAGGTGCTGCCAGTAGCCATGTGGAGAAGGCTGAATTGCCTGAAATGTCCAGGGAATTTGTTACAATGAAAACAAGTAAGATTGGCATTAGTTGCAGATATATAGTCCGGAGGCTGTGGGCACACAAATGGAGAGAGAAAGCTCCCTGCAGAATGGGCTGCAATAAACTCACTGAAAAGCATGAGAAGTTCATTTTCTAACCAGGGCCTGGATGGGTTGGCTCTTAGAGACTGGTGACCGTGTTAGCAGGTCTTCTCTAAGGAAGGCCATGGCTGTCAGAAGCTAGCTATCAGGATGGCTGCACTTCCCCTTGGTGTGACCTGTGTCAGTGGGTGTTAGTAATGGTTTCCATTTCCTTACAGTGCCCTCTCCCCTTGTCTTCCACAGGCTTTGTCATCTACTTCACCTATGGGATATGGCACAGCGTGGAAGCCACCTATGCGGCCTCAGGAGAGGCGGAGAGAAACACGGACGCTGGTGCGGACAGCTGTAAATGACAGCCTGCTTGGCTTATGGGCAACTGAGGAGTGGCTGCAGTGAAGAAAGCTTTCTGGTGGGATCCCGAGCTGGGCTACATCTGGTCAATCAGTAACGCAGGAACAGGAAGTGTAATGTGGGACTCCTCGGCCCGCTGCTGCAGCTTGCAGTTTACCCAGTTAAAAGGGATCACAAGGAAAAAAGCCAAACCTCCTGGCATACTCTCGGCAACACTGTCAGCTACTCTGGGGCTATGTGCTTTCCTTCCTACTCCTCCTGTTTTTTTGTTTGTTTGTTTGTTTCCAGTGTGTAGAAAGAAAACTGCTTCTGTGTGCCAGTTAACCTTAAATGCTGCTATGAAACCAGGCCTCAGAGAGGTCTGTCTTTCAGTAGCCCCAGGAATTACCTCCCCACAGATACTCTACCTGGTTATATACGGAGCAGAATTTGTAGTGCTACTGTCAGGCTTAGCCCAGGTCCGTCCTTCACCCGAGGTGAGCTGTGCCCCACGTGTACGCACACAAAGAAAGGCTCTCGCTGAACACCAGCTTTCACCTGGTTGCAGAATCACCTGCAAAACTTGTGCTCTTTAAAGTGTCAGCCCTCATAGTTTCTGTTGTGTTTAATCTTTTTAAGTGCACACTCATGTACTTCGAAGCACACAGCTGCTGTGAAACATTGGGAGAGTTTGGGGTGAGTGCCTGTTGGGTGAGTGGTCATTTGCCAGCACACAGCTATTGCCAGCAGATGCTTCTGCTGACTGCACGCTCAGCAGAGGGGTTGCCAGGTTTAGCCATAAAACTGTTTGGTGCAAGTACTTGAATGGCTTGAAAAGAACAGGTGTCTCCAAAGAGCCATCCTACCTCTTTGCCTTGGAAATCACCAGCAGTGTGGCTGCAGTGGTGGGGTGGCTAACAGAAGTGAGCTCAGCTCTGACATCAAGTGAGGCCCTATTTTCCCCTCCCCACATCTGGTTTTTGTGCCAGATACATGGCATTAGCAAAGAATTTGGCCCTGAGAATTTGGTTTGGCATGGACACATGGAGCACATTTCTGCCCTGAGAAGGGGACACACAGGAGGATCCTTAGGGTCTTGAACTAAGAGCAACAGTGTCTGGCATCTGACCCCTGCCCAGGGGAGGGCTGTGAGAGTGTGTAGGGGCTCACTAGTCTGAGTGGAGAGGGCAGCCCAGAAAACACTGCTAAGCTCTAGAGTCCAAATTCGTGAGAACAGAAACTTCCCCTTTTGGGGTGGAGATCACCTCCAAAGCCTGGCTGTTGTGAAAGGTGGAAAATTTAGAATTGAGACCAGGGTCTGTGTTTGGTTGGCAATGCTTTGGTTTTGCTTTAAGGTGAATTTTTTGAAAAATTCTCTGTAATAGCTTTCCTCAGCCAAATTCAGTCCCCTAAGAAAGGCTTGTTAAAGCATTCTGAAGGTGGGCTGTGCCCATGTAATACCACTGATTTAAATTCATGCTCCAGCCTGTATTGAAAAACAGTCATAGAATCACAGTGGTTTGGGTTGGAAGGGACCTTTGAAAAGTCCAGCCTCCCTGCCATGGGCAGGGACATCTTTCTCTCAAAGCCCCATCCAACCTGGCCTTCAACACTTCAAAGGATGAAGCATCCCAAAAAGATATTGCAGAAATACCTTCTTCCAACCTGAGTGGACACTGTCCTAGGTGTCCTCCACAGTACTGCCTCTGAACACTGGACAATCTTTAATCTGTTTGTCAGCATGGTTCTTGCTAGCAAACGGATGGGCTCTTGGCCCCCTCATTCAGATGGAAAATTGAAGAGCAGATCCCTGCATGACTTGATCAGGGCCTCACCCGACATCTGGTGCAGCAGAACGGGGAACCAGAGCATCACCTCCCACATTACATGGTTGGACCCTGGAGCATCTCTCACAAGTTTCTAAGAGAGACTTTATAGCTTTTCTGCCCACGGAAGAGTATCAGTCTTGGCCTCCTAGTACACTGGGAGGCCCTTCTTGCCAGGGTTAGAATTGGAGGGAGTAATGACAAGTACAGGAGTAATGTGTGCATTGCCTCCTGGGTGCATTTCAGGGTGAATTTTGAGTGCAGTTCCCCCCACAAAATTAAGTCAGGGTCTGCTCCATTCACTAGGTCTTGACCGTCTGCCAAGCCTTTCCTCCTCATGCATATGCAAATCATGAGCCACTGGGCTTGAGGTCTGCTGTATTCAAACACAGGCAAGCTCTACACACTCCATGGTCTCCTCAAAAGCACTGAAGGTGTGGTGGTAGGAGAAGATGGAAACTCAAAGAGAAGCAGTTTCCCATTGTACCAAAAAAGTAAGGAAGTTTTTCCCTACCTTGGGTACCAGCTTCTGAGCAATTAAGACATTCAGCAATGACTATTTGGAGGTGAATTCTTACTGGAAGTGTATTTCCAAAGAAAATTATTTAAAAATATGCAGATTTCTTGCTGTATGTAATTTTTTTTTAATATATGTATAAATGTTAACTTATTTTTGTTGTCTGCTTAGGGGTCTGTTCTGGTATTTATATTCCATAACTTCATTTCAGCTTTTGTGGCATATAATAGCATATAGAAGAATGGGAAGGTCTTGAAGGGGGTGGGGGGGGGTGGTGGTGGTGTGATTTTTCTTCAGTTTTCTTTTCACTGAGAAGGTTCACAGAAAAACCTTCTGGTTTCACCAGATTTGGTTTCTGAATGTGCCATTGGTTTTTGAATAGCCCCGGAGCCAACTGCTGCAAATGTGCTAGTGGAGGTGAGGAGCCTTAGCTCTCCTCCCCCCTCCTCCCTCATGGCTTCTTCAACCCATCTGTTCCGTGGTGCTGGGTGATGCTGTCTGTTGTGCTGTTGGTGGTTACTCCCCAGATAGAAAGAGGGAGCCTGCAGCCCTGCACAGTGGCAGGGAAGTGTATCTGTCTCCCTAGCTCTCTGGTTCCTTGTTTCCTCTGTGTCCAGCTGGACCTGGGAGCCTCCTGACCTTCTCTTGCTGTGACATGACCCAGGGAGTGCACCCGTTGGAAGGTGATGAGTTTGACACAGTTGCATACCCCTGCCCAAACCCTTCCTGTCTGCATCCACCCCATTCTCCTATGTTTTGTGAGCTGAAAGTGAAAATTTGACTGCCTTTTTCTAGGACAACATCAAGGACTTTGTTGACTAGGTGTTTTTTTAATAATTTTATTTTTTTACTTTTTAATTTTTTTCTCTGCTTCCCTGCTGATATCCGCATGTAACAGAGATCAAGCCAAGTATCTTTGAAGACATGCAACTGCTGCTAAGACCTTGCTTTTATGGACAATACGCTTTCATTCATTTGAGCTTTTCCTTGTAAATAGTTCAGTTGTTACTACAAGAATGGTTTTTTGTACAGATGCAGAGCATTTCGCTGTATGAAGAGGTGGGAATGGAGAAGCAGTGCCTTCGCCTGGCGTGAGAACAGATACTTACCTGCCAAAGCCAAGAGACGTAAGAGGAGTGGCCTGTCTGATCTTTTGGGGCAGGCTCTGGCCTGGAGGGCTGACTTTGTTTCAGTGTATTTGGTTGCTGCCTGTTTGCTCGCTTGAGAGGAGCCCTCCAGGGAAGCTGTCTTAAGGGTCCTGCTTGACTGCCAGCACGGTCAGGCTGCAGTTTGCAGTTACATAGCAAATCCAGATACATAGCCAGCCAGCCTTCCTTATTGGGAAACTGCTGTCAAAACAGCTTTCTTCCCCCACCCAAAATGAACTGTGTTGTGGAAAAATAACTAGCTTTTACTTATTTGCTTACCACTTTCATTCTTTGGTCACTTAAAAGCATTTCTGGCTGCATTTAAGCTTTAATTTGGCCCTTTTTCCATGATTTAGTGTGAAGTTTGCCACTGGTTGGGGTAGCGAGCAACTGTGCTGAGTATTGGGCAGCTCTACAGCATGAAGGGGGGGTGCAGTGCTGCCTCCTGCCCACCAGCCCCTCTCAGCATCTTAGAGGCTGAGATGTGCTGTAGGTGAAGTGCTGCTGGTTTGGAACCATTCTAAGACATTTGTGCTTGGTCACTGCAGGGTGAAAACACTGCTGGTACTGATGCCACACATTGCTGTTTATTACCAGAGTTTTAGAAGGATAAAGTTTCGTCTTGCAGTGCTTGCTGTGGAGACTCTCACCCTTTATCCATCCCAGGTGAAAGCAAACTCCTGCTCATAGTGTACAGAGGGTGCCTGTCACTGCCTGCTGCCTCAGAGATAGATCAGAAAGCATTATGATAGGATATTCTGTTTGTATTTGTAAAATCTGCTCCTTTAGTGTTGCATTTTATATACTAATGAATTCCAGTGGCATGTCTTGAATTCCTGCCCTCAGAAGGCCACATACAAGTGAGCATAGCTGTTATCTGCTTGAGGGAACGAAGGTCAACTCCCAGCCTGGAGGGGCGTGCTTTAAAGAGGACAAGCAGGAGCAGAGCACTGCTGGTTTTCAGGCAGCAGGCTCCCCTGCAGTCCCTACATATCTCCACACCCTCCCCTTTCAAAGGCAGCCTCTTCCCTGTGGCAGAAAAAGCATCTCTCTCTCTAACTCCTTGGATAACCTCGCGATATCCACTGGGCCTGACTTCATGGGCAAGCTCCACTTTTAACTTCCCCTTACCAAAAAATTGCACTCGTTCAAGGCTAAATCTGCACGTGGGCAGTGAACCTACACTTGCTGCCCTCACAGCCACCTCCCTTCCTGTGAGGCTGTCAGCCTGCAGGCAGCTGGCATCCCAGAAATGAGCTGAAAACAAAGCTGTCCCACTGATGCCATTGGTTGCTGCCTGCTGTCGCCTGCCTCATGGTTTATCCTTCATTTCCCACTCCAGCAGTGATGCCTCCACCATAACCCCCCCTAGACTGCCTTATGCTCTATGTTATGGTTGCAGCAGGGGTCCCATGGGGTGTCTGACACCCAGTTGGAAACCAGATGGTCCAGGAATGTCTCTGCTAGCAAGAGCCAGACCTCGATTTTTTTCTCAGGGTAATTTCTTCTGGCTCATGCTCCGAGACGTGAGGGTCATCTGAGACCTGGCAGGCTCCAGTCAGTGAGAGGCACCTCTCCCTCAACACTGCAATGGGGTGGTGGCTGGGGAGGGAGTGACTCATGTTGTTGGGACAACAGTGGGAAGAAAAGGGTTCCCTTGCAGGGAATGTTGTGCCTTCCAGCTGTGCCAGCTGCAAGGAGCAGGAGGAGTGGCTGGCAGCCTCCAGGTGATCTGCTAGCAAACCCAGTGTGAGTTTGGGTCATGTCAGTAAAGGAGTTTTTGCTGACTGAAGCCATGGAAGAGTCTATATCTGTATTTTTTAATTATTAAGCAAAATGTAAAGAACTTTCTGTTATCTGTTGGTCTATTTTCCTAATGATTTCTCAGAATTTCTTACGGGCATGATAAATAGTTTTAATGCTTGTTCTGCAAACAAATCTATATTTATCTTTTTGGTTTGTTTTGGTTTTTATCTTGGTTTTATTTTGGGGGGTGTGGTGTTTTTAGTGTTCCTGTAGAGATTAAAGTGTTGAGTTTTAAAATGTGAACCTTGCCCCCAGAACACAGCATAGGCGTGCAGCTACTTTTTATCCTGGCAACACTATAAATACTTCTCCCCTGGATGATGCTGTGGGAACTTGGAAATTCACCTGTAATGATGTGGTACAGCATTAAAACATTTTTTTTGATACCCGGATCAGTGGTACCGGTTCTTTACCCTCATTTTTTGCAAGCCCACCTCTGTCTTCCAGCTTGTTCCAAGGTCTGCTGGCTGTTCCAGTCTCTGCAGGAGAGCGCCTGCTCTGAGACCTGCTCATGTTAGCTCTGCCCCATCTCCTGGGTTTGCTGAGACAAGTGGGACAACACATGATTGGAGGAATGTGCTGTGGGCTGGGATGTGTCCTTGGCACTAAATTGCTTGTTGCTGCTGACATGAAGTCAAGGTCCTTCTCTGGAGACTTTGAAGACCCATCTAGATGCATTCCTGTGCGACCTCTGCTAGATTCTATGGTCCTGCTCTGGTAGGGGGGTTGGACTCAATGATCTGCAGAGGTCCCTTCCATCCCCTAACATCCTGTGTGAGTCTCCCTGTTCAGGTACACGGTGGGACTTCAGGAACCTGCAGTGTTAGAGTAAAATTTACCTAGGTGGTGTAAATTTTGCATGTGTTGCAAAATTTGGTTGTCTTTGCCTGTGGAATGAACGAGGAATTTTTTTCTAGTTTTCCAGGCTAGGCTCTGCAGGACAACACTGAAATCACCAGGTGGGAGGGTTCTTGTCTGCTCTCTGCCACTGCCTGCATCATTTATATCCTGCCTGTGTGTCCTGTGATAGACGAGGCAGTGGCCTGTTTTCCTTCCCTCAGTCCTGGTTGTCATGGCTTCACCTGTGCTAAGCAAGCCAGGGGCTTGGAGGGAAATCTTTAACGAGGGTGTTTCCAGGCACATTCCTGAGGTAGGACATGCCCAGCCCTTTTTTAATCCTTGTGGCAAAGCCAGAGGAACTTGGCGCTCTCAGTGGGAGGATGGGGTGAAGGGAGGGGGTGTTGAAATGGTGACTGGCATGTTACAGAGTGTGCTTCTCTGCTCCCATACCAGCAGAAACGTTCTTACAGTGTGCTGAAGCATGACACTGAATCACACAATGTATCTGGTTGGAAGAGACCTCAAAGATCATCCAGTCCAACCTTCAACTGAGCACTGAAGGGCCAACATAAGCACCAGGTCCACGTGCTGCTTGAACACCTTAAAACATTGCAGCCCTCGATCCTTAGTCTCCTGGAAGCCTCAGTTATATGGGAAGCATCCTTAGAAAAAGAATCCATGGAGTTTTAATGTAATTTATAGCATGAGAACCACAGACTGGTAACCCTACCAACCCACCAACCCCACTGCCAGGAGGCTAAGGGGCTGGCAGGTTTCTGCCTTTACCATCACAGTATAAGCCTCCCATGGGTTTTTGCTTGGTTTTCTACTTATTCCAGTTTCTGTGTGCACAGACAGACAGACAGACAGAGAGCACGGCAGGACATGCTGGTTGCATGCGTCAGCCCCTGCGTGCGCTGGCGCAAGTGTTTATTATCAGGAATATTTTACACTTATCTGTACAGCATCACTGAAACAATACAAACTCTTCCTGTAATCATTAGCCACATGGTAACCGGGACCAGCGATCTCCTGCTGCGTGGGAAACTCCAGAGGCTCCTCAGCGTGTCCATGGGACACAACCACCATCAGTGCAGAGACATAAAATACCTGATTTTTGCACTCGATAGTTTTCCTTTCTTCCCCTCCACCTGCCACCACTGCAAGTCTTTGCTGCTGTGCCAAGGTGGCCTCTCTGTGCCAGCAGCTGCAGGAAATGCTGTCCCAACAGGGCCAAATGGTGCTTTCAAGCAGAAACACAGAGTTTTTCTCCACTTCTCCCAGTTCTCCCAGCACCTCACCTGGGGCATGGCTCTTCTGCCATCCCATGACTGTAAACTGCGCCTGGTGCCAGTATCTGGAGCCCATTCAGAGCATCTGTACTCTGGTTTTATTGCTGCTGCAACCTTCTGCATTGAATAAAGATTAACCAAACCAAATTGCTTTTCTAAAGTCATTGGGGCAATAAACTCTTTGCTTAGCACTGGCTGCATTCCCTCCCCTGCCAAATGCCACCTTACTCCGCCAAATGGCAAAGCCCCTGCAGTGGCCATGGTGTTTAGGAAGCCTCTAGCTCCTTGAAAGCAAAAGTTTTCCCTTGCTTGCCTTTGAGCCAGGATGGCCATGGAGCAAGGACTACAGATGCTGGCCCCACGCAGCTGGGAAAGTCAAGCTCACCTTGCCTGTGGGCTTTGACACACACACTCAGAGATCTTGAGCACCCAGGCATGGCTGCCCCATTGGGGCCCAAGTGACCTGGGATTTTGCTTCACATTACTCCAGCACACAAAGGCAAGGAGGGAGAGGGCAGAGGAAGAGAAGGAGAAAGGAATAACTTCTTCTGGGGGAGAAAACATCTGTGTTTCTGGGCTTGCACCAGAAGGAACCACCTTTCACAATCCTGCAGGGATGAGTTCCTGTGCCCCTTCTGGTGAGGCAAAACTTCCTGCAGCTTTGCTAGTGACTGGGCAGGCCCCAGAGGCCGTGCCAAGGAAGAATCCAGTGAGAGGCAGGATTGGGAGGCAAAAATTAGATGGAAAAAGGGATTGGCAATGATATCAAATGCTAGTAGAGCCAGGATAAGTCCCAGTTTTCCCATCATAAAAACCCCACTCCCAATTCACTGCTGGAAGCATCTCTTGCATATGAATTTAAACTGTACAAAGTGATAAGGAAAGCACCAATAGAGGAAAGAATCAATAAATTAAAGAAGAACAGGCCCAGCCAGCTCATCCTGGGTCAGTAATATGCTCTAGTGTGTTTAGCATGGAAGAGTTTAGATAAGCATCATGGTAACAACTCTGGTTGTATCATCTCACTCATTTTTAAAAAGGGTAAAAAAGAGAGGACCCTAGAAACTACTGACAAGTCAGCCTGACTACTTTGATGGCCTTCTGCAGTGGTGTTACGCCATTGGGGGATGGATGAGAGATGAGTAACTGATTATCATCTACCCAGGCTTCTCTAAGGTCTTTGACACAGTCCCACACATCATCCTTGTGACTAAGGTGGGGAGATTGGAGTTTGATGGGTGGCCATGAGACATGGAGTTGGCTGCATCCAAAGAGTTGCAGTAAACAGCTCAGTGGCCAAATGGAGATCAGTAAATCACTCCTGTCTCTCCAAGGTCCATATTGGGACTGGTACTGTTTAGTACCTTCATCAGTGACATGGACAGTGGGATCAGGTGCACCCTCAGCGAGTTTGTGGGTGACAGCAAGATGAGTAGTGTAGCTAATATGCTCGAGGAAAGGGAAGTCATCCAGAGGGACCTTGATAGGCTGGAAAGGTGGACTTGTGAATCTCGCGAGGTTCAGTAAGGCTAAATGCAAGGTCCTGCACCTAGGTCGTGGCAATCCCAAGCACGAATACAGGCTGCGTGATGAAGAGATTGAGAGCAAACCCGCAGGCAAGAACTTGAGGGTCCTGGTGGATGAAAAACTGAACACAAGCCAGCAGTGTGCACTCACAGCCCAGAAAGCCAACCACATCTTGGGCTGCATCAAAAGAAATGTGGACAGCAGGTCAAGGGAGCTGATTCTCCCCTCTGCTCTGGTGAAATCCGAGTTGGAGTACTGTGTTCACCTCTGGAGTTCTCAGCATGGGAAGGACAGGGACCTATTGGAGCAGGTACAGGGGAGGGTTCACCTCCAGGGCTGGAGTACCTCTCCTATGAAGAAAAGCTGAGAGAGGTAAGGTTCTTTGGCCCGGAGAAGAGCTGGCTCCTAGGAGACCTTATTGTGGCTTTTCAATACTTAAAGGGGGCTTGTAAGAAAGACAGAGAGAGACTTTTACCAGAGCAGGGAGGGACAGGACAAGGGCCAGTGGTTTTAAACTAAAAGAGGGTATATTTAGATTAAAGAAAAACATCATTAGGATGAGGGTGGTGGAGATCCTGGAACAGGTTATGCAGAGATGTTTTGGATGCCTTATCCCTGGAAATATTCAAGGCCTGCTTGGTCAGGGCTCTGAGCAACTTCATCTGATTAAAGGTGTCCCTGCTCATTGCAGGGGGCTTGGACTGGATGACTTTTAAAGGTCCTTTCCAATGCAGATTAAGCTATGAATCAGGATGAAACATGCCACTGCAGTAGGTATTGGAGGTGTCTGTACATTTAGCAAGTATGAAGGTGGTTAAAATTGTAGTTGGCAAGAGGGGCTTTGTGTGCATCTGTGTGCTGGGTATCTATCTTTCAGGTAGCACTTGCTGGACACACTAAAATCTAGTAATGCATTTCAACAGTAGTAGTTAGTGTGGCGTGATCTATTCTAACAAGATGCTCAATGTACTCAGTATCACAGTATCATGCAAAAGCTGCTACAAAAATAAATTTCTCTAAAAAGGAGAAAAAAAAACAGCTTTTTTTTTCTTTTTTTCTTTTTTTTAACACTGTGGAACAGGCCACAGGTGCTTTGATGGTGATTGAAGCTGTATCTAAGCTGCAGTCTGTGACTCCTGAGTTCTTCCCAGGAAAGCTGTAGCACAGCTCCCACCCGAGCAGTATGGCAGGGCTGTGCAGTCCCACCTCTGCTCATGCAGAGACAGAGGACAGGAGAGCTGCTTACCCTGCAGTGCTCTTACATGGCAGGGGTTTGCTGCACCTACATCTCCTGCTTGCTTTGACCTCAGTGCTCAGAGCAGCAGTGCGTGTAGGTTCTTTGCCCCAAGCTGGATAGAAAAAGCATCCCATAGATCTTTGTTGTTTTGTTGTTTGTTTTTTTTTAATTATACTCAAGGATATATTTTTTTTTCTTGCTAGCAGTGGGCCACAAGCAGGTTCTGCAGCCTTTTTCCACCCCAGCTGCTCCTTGGTCTTGCCATCCCCTAGGCTGGAAGTCACCCCATACCTGGGGGATTTTTTTTGCTTCTAGGCAGGGAAGTTAAAGGTAGTTCAGCCACTCTTTTCCATGAATTTAAAAGTGCTCTGTAGCTTTGGGTAAACTTTAGCAATGTGAAATAATATATGTATATGTGAAAGGAAAGAAACTCTGACCTCATTTGTACCTATGTAGTCTGCTTGCTCTGTTTGGTGTTTTAGATGGGAAGAGGTTAGAGCCCTAGTGCTAAGGCATCCAGTATCTCATCCTAATACTGAAAACCTCTTGGCCAGCAAAGGTCAAAGATGAAGAATTTATTTTCTCCTTCTTGTTTATGGAATTTGAAATAAATAAAAATACACAAGAACCTACAACCAGAGATTTTGAGTGTATCCAAATCAGGACAAGGTAAAACAAGGTAAGAGCTAACTAGGACTCAGAGACACTAAAATTGAACTGTGTTAACCAGTAACCTCTATCAAATTTGCTAAAGCCCTCAGGTTTCTGAGCTCTAGCCTAGCTCCACTTACAATACTGATGCTAAGAGTTAAAAAGTAGTGAATGGTATGTGTCCCTTATCTGGTGTTTAATGCAAAGGTAGTGGTTTCAAAGGCAGTACTGTCTCAGAATTTCAAAGTCGCTGGTGTTCATGTTACATAGAGTACCACTTGGTGGTCATTTGGAAGGCGCTTCTACGTCTGTGTAACTTTCTTTATAGGTTGGGTATAAATATTCCTGGGAGACTAAACAGAAATGCATTTTGTTTAGATATAAGTCTTAGGCACAAGTTAGAAAACTGCTGACTGTAATGAAAATATATCAGCACTTAGTAGTATCCAATAATATAAAAAAATGCAATTCAGAACCTCTTCAGCTACCTATATATGTGTGTGTGCCTATATATAGGTATGAAGGTAGGTGCAGGTATATAAACACAGACACATATACAGAAATATTCACAACTGCAACTGTTTTTGTTTTGTTTGTTTTGTGGTTTTGTTTTTTCTTTTAACTAACCTGAAAAACTGCAGCAAAAGTTCATTCTGATGAACCATTAATATAGTATTTTGCAGCTTTTGGCTCCTACCATCGTTAAAATGTTAACACATCAAACAGAATGTTTTGCTATCCTAACTTTCTACTCTCCTAGCTTCTTGCTAGGTTTTTTGCTACTCTAATCACCAGGTCAGAACCAAGAGCTCCTCTCTGGGGACTGTAAGAGTACCCTGCCTAGAGTAATGCTATGCAGCTGCCACATGCTTGCAGCTGTGAACCCTGGGTGCCTACTGATGGGAATACTTCCTTGGATGCTAACATGTAGCAGACCGGAGATGCATAAAAGGCAGGGGACCTTCAGCATGCAGGTGCCGAGTCAGTGCTGCAAGGTTCTGACTTTTGCTGGAGAGGAGTTTCTTGACGGGCACCGATGAAAAGAAGTGGACGGTGAGGACTGGAGTTTTACAGGGCTTGTAGCATCTTCCTCCTGTAGCTTCCAGAGGAGCTCTTCATTAGTCTTGCTCAACTTCTTCTTCTCCTCCATTTCTTTCTCAACATATTCTTGAAGGTTAGCATTTTCCTTTGACAATTGCCTGGAGAGGGAAGCAGGACAACATGTAAGGCACACCAGGGTGAAGATGGTGACATTAATGCACCCAGTGCTGCACAACAGGCAGAGACAGGTAAGATCCCAAGCATCTCCCCCTCCTCCTTCATCCCATCCCATCCCATCCCATCCCATCCTCCTGCCCTTAGGGCTGCAGCTGAGCTGCCCAAGCTGGGGCTCAGCTTTCCCTGGCTCTCGTCACTGTCAGGCAAAAAAGGCATCTCCACAAGACACAGCAGGTACCCAGCATCTGACTGCCTCCAGATGCACCTGTGTTTCTGCTGTAAAGCTCTCTGAGGCAGCACAGCTACCAAAGCTTAGATGGGATGAGCCCCAGCCTTCTTCCATGGCCTTGTGCAACTTTCAGCACCAATCATGGACGTGCAAAGGTGCCAAGGGTTTTGTGCATTCACCACACACAAGACACTTTACAAATGGTCATTTTCCTGTACAGATAAGAGAGTGAAAACTGGAAATTCTCCAAAGAAAAATTTAGCCTATTTGTTTATTTGTATATTTGAAAGTGGGAAAATGCAAGGCTGAAGTGCACTGCAAGAACAGGATTCCCCACTCCTGGACAGGGAAAGTAGAGATGACAACTGGAAATTTAGGCTGAGATAAAGTGCATGTGCATGCTCAGCCTCCCCCCAGTTTGTGAGCAGGGTGGGAGCTGAAGTAAGCCCCATTGGTCCCCATGGTGGGCAACTAGGACTGCAGAGCACACCAACTCCATGCCAGTCCCACACTCACACCCAGCCTTGACTGCTGGTATCTGGACACTGGGTACTTAGCTTGGGGATGTAGGTAAGTACAGATGTTCTTTCTCATCAGTATCTGCTTGTGACTCAGTTGGTTTTGTGCCCCTGAGAGCTACCATGCAATGAAGCTGATTATCTTCCCTGGCTCAGCACATAGAGGAAGCAGGTGTCCAACATGAGGCTGTGGCCTCTGTTTGGACAACCTCTTTACTGGCACAGCAGTTTCTGCCTGGGAATGTGCCCACAAACCTCTGTGTAGCCAAACATACCCCCAGATGGAGCCCAGAGCTCTGGGCCAGCAGGCACTTGTGCTCCTTGCACAAGTGACCCTTTGGCCCAGTGTAGTGAAGGCATCATATGCCCAGAATTATGCCCAAAATACCATGAAACTTGTCCCAACATGTGTGGACACAGTTACCCCTTCCACCCTCCTTCCCAGAGTGGGTACTCAGCCCAGAGTTGAGGTGGACAAACACCTGGGTGCCAGCCAGGCAGCATAAACAACCCCAACTTGCCTTCTAAGGGGTAAACAGCAACATGCACCCACCCTACGGGATGCTCGTGCTCCTGCCAAGTGAGGGCATAATTCTAGCTCCGTGCTTCCTGTAGGCTAAAGCTGTGTGTTTACAATATTGCCCATTGGCCAAATCCAACCTCGAGAAACTAATAACTATTACCCCAACTTGTAAATAAGTCTCTCTTTGCTACCGAGCTCCACGGCTATTGCCAGTAGGTCTTCTCATTCCACACGCAAGCAAACTAGCAGCCTCTGCTATACGGAGCGAAGCTAGCAACCCCGAGGGCCCACAAGGGAGAGTCCGTCGCTGAAGCTACAGCCAGCCAGCGCTGTATTGACAGTCCCACCGGCTCGGAAGAGAGCCGGTTGTGTCTTAAAGAGGACTGCACCCCCGAGGGTAAGACTGCCTAATTAACAGGGGAGGACTAGCCCGAGTTTTGTCAGCCCAAATGTCTGCCACAGCCATAGAGCAGCAGACGATGAGCCACAGCAGCGTGCGCTAAAGCAAGGGCAGCGCGCAGCCGCACCCTGCGTGACCCCGCCCCGTTCGCGGGAGAGAAAGGGAGCTGCCCGCTCGGCGCTCCGCAGCCCTGTATGTGCTAGGGAAATTCAGAGCACCGTCCGTGCCTGTGATTGAGTCGCGAAAGTCCCGCCAGCTCCTTTGAGCCAAGCTAGGGTATGCCGCCGCCGCTTCGCACAGCCACGCCCCGACCCGGAGCTGCTCCCGCCAGCCCTGGCCGCAGCCCTGGCCACAGCCCTGGCCGCCTACAGCGTGGGCCGGCCCCGGCCAGCTCACCGCGCGAGGGCTGACCCCGGCCCCGCCTGCCAGCGCAGGATCGGAGACGTCCGAAGCCGTCTACCGGCAACCGACGCCCTGCCCCGCCGTGCGGGCCGACTCCGTGAGGGCCAACCCCAAAGGGCCCGACCCTGCCGGGGCCGCTCCCCAGGGAGCCAGCACCGGCCCTGCAAGCCCCGAGCCTCCGGCACGGACCAGCCCCCGGCAGCCCCGGCCGCACCGTGGGACTGCCCGAGCTTTGCAAGGGAACCTGTCGACCGGCAAAAGTTTACGTTCATCCCGCACGCCGCCGCGGGAGGAGAAAGCTGCCTCCACTATCACCGTCTGGAGGGAACCCCGCCGTTGGCCCGCCAGCAGCCACTGCCCCGGTTAGCCCCTTCCCTGAACGGACCAGCCTAGGAGCCAGGCCCTGGCAGGCAGCCAGCAGCTCGCAGTAGTCTAGCACCCTGCTTGGCTACAAACAAAAGACACAGTGTATCTTCACCTGTGCATCACCCTCTAACGTTCAGTTCAAAGCCTCCCGCGCCCAGCCGCGGGACACTTCCTAGCTTAAGCCTCTGGCACTGGAACACCTCTCTGGATAGAGTTAAAGCAGCCGCCAAGCGTCTTTTCGAGTCGCCATCTGGTGGACAACCGGCGAAATTGCACCTTCATGCTTTAATCGACATCAATTCTGTAAATATTATAATTGGATCAAAAATTGTTACATGATACTAGTTATGGGATATATCTCACAATCGTGACTAGAATCAGTATATAAAATAGTGATTAATTGATTACTAATAATTTTTAAAAATTCATATTTCAAATTGCATAATTCATAATCAATAACCTCTCCATCACACCCAGGATTCTGTTTTTGCACCACGAAGACAAGGGGCTTCAGTTATCAACACAACATAGCCTGCCCCAGCATTGGCACCCCTGCAGATAACCAACAAGCAGTATGAAGTGCATGTGGGCTCCTTAAATCCTGCATTCTCCCCACTTTCAATGTCTGGCTGCAGCTACCTTTGTCTGATGGCATTTCACAACTCAGAGGTTCTTGCAGTGCTGCTCCATTTTTTCCAGAGCAGCACAGCAGCTAGAGCAGTCTACAGAGGGGGATAGCCTTGGGGTTTAGGCTTACTTCTGGCTGATGGGGATTAAATGCCAAAGTTCCAACCCTGTGGACAACTGTAAGTCTGACTTTCTTTTCTCAAGCATGCCACCAGAGCTGTGCCATGAGCAAGAGAGCATTTGTGGAGTGTCAGAGAAAGAGCAAAGGGGTGAGAAAGGGCAGTTGCATCCCTGGCTTTTCCAAGCAGCTTCTACTTCATGCAAAGGGAAAGGAGTCTGCGTTCTCTGCGCTCCTTGTTTTAGCTGATGTCCTGATGAAGGATGCAGCTCAGTTTCAAGGCCTTCTCCCTCCTCTGTAAATATTCATGAGGCTATGTGTCCTTCTCCAACTTCTTCTTCCTTGGTTCTAATGAACTCTCTATTCCCGAGTGCCTTAAATGGGAAACTTCACCAGCACAGACCCAGGGAGGTGTTTCCCCCTATAACCTGGTGGCTTTTTGGGAAGTGGGGCTTGGAAATCTCCTATGGGCACCACAACATCAAGGAGTCTGCTCTCATCTAACCAGGTGATTTGCTTTGAAAGAAATGGGGCAGTGCAGGCCGATTGTGGGACCTGATGGAGGTATGTTTCGGGCATGTGCTGGCAACTTCACCATCCTGGAGGATGCATGCAGGAACACCTGGCTTCTGTAGCCCTGCAGCCCCATTACGCTTGGGCAGGAGCCAGGTGCTGATGTGATCAGCCTGAGGCAGCTCTGGGCATGTACCTAATCTGATTTACAGGCAACTTAGGATTTTATAGAAATAAACAGAGAGGCACCTAACTTCCCTGCCAGATATTTCCAGGGTTCAGCAGCAGCTGGGTGTGGATTTTGGATGCACATATGAAATTCTCCACAACTCTTTCTGGGTATAGAATGAAGCCCATAGCAGAAGTCATGGACTGCTTGTTCAAACCCTGCATCATCAAAAGTTTCTGAGAGGGTGATGCTGGCATTTCTGATTTTGTATGTATATAAGAAAAATTAAATAATGTTTTGAGTTTTTTAGCCTGGGTTCCTACAGAAATAGAGCTGAGCTCACCAAGAATATATCTGTTCTTCTCCCACTCTCTGAAGTTTTGAACCATGAAACAGTAGTTAGTGGAGTGGAAAGATTTTTTAAAAGACACAAGTTGGCAGAAGTTTTCAGAAAGCTGCTTGCCTTGTAGAGGACATAGATCCTATTCATGGTCCCACTGGGGAGCCAGCTGTGGCATGAGCTCGTGGTCTAACAGGCACAAGAAAGTCCACAAGACCGGCCATAAAAGTTATACACAGAGTCCCACTATATCCTTTTTCCAGGCAGCATTTGCTGAGGGAAAAAAACAAAGCACGTATCTTCCCCAGCCTTTGCACGGCTTTTAAGGTGTGACAGGCTGGCAAAGCTCATCTGGATACTGGGAACAGGCCAGTCACACCAGCACAGACTGCAGAGCACACTGAAGGCTCAGCTCCTTCCTCTGCTTAAAGGCACTGTTTGGGCAGCCAACAAGTGCAGCCCACAGCTTGTCAGTAGCTATCAGCCTCCTTTGCACTGGAGTTCAGTGCTGCTTGCTAGAGGTAGGGTAGGCTGCAGTCTCTTTCCCAGCAGACTCTGTGGCACTAATGCACGCTGGCAGAGGCAGGCTGTGAGTTATACACCTGACCAGCAGGTAAGTAGGGAGACATTTGAGCAGAAAAGAGCCTTACAGCCAAGTGCTTCTGAACAAACCACGCAGGATGTGGACGTGTCCTCCAGACAGACCAGCTCTGGCACACAGATGGAGGAAGGAGCTGCTGTTTGTTGCACTGCTTCTATTAGCCTTGTGCACACTGAGCTGGGAGTTGACACTGTGTCACCTTACATGGTGTGACTGAACACAGGCAGAGGCAGCTTCACGCTGCCCAGAGACAGAGGCAGCTTTCACAGCCAGCAGTGCTGGTATCCTTCAGGGAAGCCTCTGCCTTCAGCTCAGCCAACCTGCATCTGCCTCTGCTGCACTATGGAGAAGGATGGGCATTGCTACTTATAAAATACACAGATGTCCGTTTAGCCCCTCTTCATTGTTCAGGCAGAAGGAGGAAAAGAGGCAATGTAAAAGCAAATGTGTTCTCACTTTATAAGTTTGCATCTTGAAACACATGTTCCAATTTTAGACCTAATCCCTCTAAGGAATCTTTTATCCCCAGTATAGCAGACTTCTGATCAGACATCCTCCTCTGCCAGCCTCCTGACAATTTAAGTAGCTGTAACAAATCAGCCATAAAACCACAGAGGTCTGCAGGGGCACACTGACATGATAGGGATGCAGGGAAAGGTGCCTGAGTCATGTCCTTGACCTACATGAAAGCCTCTCCCAAGAGGCCCAGAGGTGAGTAGGTGCCAGGGCTATGCCAACAGAAATGAGACACCCATCGAGTCACCTGCATCTCTAGGGTGTTGGAAACTACCATCCAGCAAGCAGCTCTGCTCCAAAGCACTAAAACCAAAAACTGCTGGTGGATTTGGAGTGAGAATCAAAGATGTTGGGAAATCAGAGATTTATTCAAGTGCTTGGGGGAAATCCCAGCAGAGACTCTGTGCAACATCTGTGTCCAAAGCTGGTGCATGATCTGCCTGCAAGGCTCTTCTCCCTCACTTTGTATCTTTTCTTGGCTATGATTAGAAATATCTCTGTGGGGCACCCATCTGCCCCCAGATACCGCTGGGACCACCCTCCCGACGGTACTGCAAAGGCTGGCTTTGCTGTGGTCCCACCCCTTCTGCTCCCCTCCCCCGTCTTGCCACTGCTGGGCGGTCACAGCCGCGCAGGCTCCCGAGCTGCACACCAGCAGAAACAGCTCTAATCCCCAGCGAGAGCAGCTCCCTGAGCTCCGCCTGGCTGCACTTCCAGGCAGTGCCAGTACCACAGAAAGGAGCAGTCCAGGCAGCTGCTGCTGCTGCTGCTGCCAAGAAAACACATTTTAGTAACTCCAGCTCTAAAGTCCTGGCTGACACTGTCCCTTATAGCTGCTCCCATAGCTGTCCCCAAACTGTTCCTGTTGAAAATTATTGTGCTCTAAGTTGACTTCCAAGGCTGATCTGAAATTCAGAATCTCTCCCAAAAGATGCTCTTCAAAACCAGTACCTACATAGAGGTGAGAAGCAAAGCACTGCAGCTGGACTCTGCAGGGAGTGGAGGGTGCTATTTGCCCGGTCAGAGACAGGTAGCTCCAAGGTGGAGATGCTAAGCACTGATGCAGATCCCCTGGCTGCTGTCAGCAGTGTGGAGAGAGACTGCTGATTCCAGACCACAGCCCCAAAGCAGGTGTCTCCAAGTAGTCTGCTTAGCTAGACCTTAAAAAATCCTGAGTTTCCTCTTCAAGCACAGAAAGGCTACTGTAGACACCCACTTCAGACACTGACATGTGTGTTACAAGCATTTACAATCAGGTGAGAAGAAATAGAAACCTCACCCCCATATGAATGTTAGTGCAAGCAATACTGCCTTTTAAAATATCTGCATGCAGGAGATAATGTTTAAAGGCTGAAGCACTAATAAAGGAGACACAAGAAAGACAAAACCTAATACGAAACCAGAGGTGAGACACTGAAGCTTTAAAAAGCGAGCTAAAAATTAAATTGCGTTGTAGGCCCATGGCATGGCTTCTGGCTACAATGACAGCTAGGCAGCTGGTGTGTTGGGACAAGCTCAGCTCTAACATCTCCCTCTGATACCCCTTCTGCCTGGCTTCAGCTACAGTCTCTTGCCTTACACCAGACTACAAGCTGGGCCAGGGACTGGCCTACCCTTCTCTGTTACTGTAACACCCAAGACGGGGTGCCTCATCACGCTGTATCAAGGGTGCAAACAGGCAATACAGATGAGAAAAGGCCACCAAAGAATAACCCCACCTGTGTGACAGTGCCATCACTAGGGTATCTCTGTGAAGCTGCCCCATTTCCCACTCTTGTTACCCACTGACTGACAGGTCTCAGGCACTGACAACTTTGCTGGCAGCAGGGTGTTGAAATCATGAACAAGCAGAGGCAGATTCATGGCCTTCCTTAGGTTAAAGCAAGCAACCCAAAATATAAAATGAATTCTTTAATGAAACAAGCAGGTCAGAACATCAAGACACTTTCAGGAGAAAGTAAGCTTTTCCCCTTCTGAAATAAGGGTCAGCCTTGGGCAGTGAAGACCTGCAGCCTCCTCTCAAGCTCAGACAGATTGCGAATATCAGCACGTACCTTGTTATGACAGTATTTTTCTCAATCCTGGCTCTGAGTTCTTCATTCTGCTGTTGCAGCTTGGTGATTTTTTCTTCCAGTTTTAAATTTTTTTCAGCCTGCAATGAAAGAAGGTTTGCTAAGTCTGAAGAAAGCCCAATGACTGATCCAAGAGAATTTGTTATTTTATTTTTTTTTTGTCCCTAAAGTGACTTCTGTAATTGGAGAATAGTTAGAGGTAGTCATCTTGACTGCAGCTGAGACTTAGAGGTCTGATTCACACCACACCATGATGGTGAAGTGGGGTCATCTGCAGTGCACTGAGCAGGGGCAAAGCTGAACTAGCTCTTTCTTCTAACTGAGAAGGAGGATCCTAGTCTTGTCCAGCACAAATAAGACATCTTCCTCAGTGATGCCCCCCGAGCTTTCATCCCTTGTGATCCAGCATTACCAACCATTGCTCTTGGACACAGAATCTGGTGGCGCTTGGGGAACACAGGGATACCCAGCATGGAAAAGGCACTGTGGTGTGAGTGGCCAGTCTAGTAAAGAAGGAGGGGTGCTAGGTGGTGTGAGGTGCACTATCCAGCTCAGCTAACTGTCCTGAATATAAATTTTTGGTGTCCAACCTCTAGGATTATGATTCCCCAGTTACGGAAAGGAAAGAGTTACCCACGAGGGCAGATCACACCCAGTGGCAGCCTTAGCCTGGTGCTGCATTGACAGGAGGTGGGCTGCCCTTTGGAACCACTTCACCACTGCTGACTGTGTCAGATTAAATGACAGGCTTAAACTAGACAAGCAACTTAAAGCTATATTTAAGTGAAATGAATCCTATCCCAAACACAGGTAGCTTTTACTCAGAACAGTTCAAGGACAGAGTTAGAGGATGTCAGTAGCAGTGTATGAAAACATCAGTAAGATGTTTATAGGTAGGTACCACAGCCTCATATGCTCCATTTTCCCCAGGTTCTGAATTGGACATACTTTATCACCTTAGTTATAAAATCATAGAATCATAGAATGGTCTGGGTTGGAAGGGACTTTCAAAGGTCATCCAGTCCAACCCCCTCTGCAGTCAGCAGGGGCATCCTCAACTAGATCAGGCTGCCCAGGGCCCTGTCGAGCCCCACTTTGAATACCTCCAGAGATGAGGTCCCAGCCACCTCCCCAGGCAACCTGTTCCAGTGTTCTACTACTCTCATGGTAAAGAACCTGTTCCTAACATCCAATCTGAGTCTGTTCTTCTCTAGTTTGAATCCATTGTCCCTCATCCTATCACTACAGGCCTTTGGAAATAGCCTGTCTTTGTAGCAGTGGTGCTCTAACCCCCTGATCATTTTCATGGCCCTGCTCTGGACCCACTCCATTAGGTCCTTCCAATATTGATGGCTCCAGACTTGAAAGCAGTACTCCAGGTGAGGTCTCACCAGAGTAGAGTAAGGTGTCAGAATCACCTCTCTGGATCTGCTGGCCACACATCTTTTGATGCAGCCCAGGATGTGATTTGCCTTCCGGGCTGCAAGTGCACACTGCCTGCTCATGTCCAGCTTCTCATTCATCAGTACTCCCGAGTCCTTTTCCTCAGGGCTGCTTTCTATCACCTCCTCCCCCAGTCTGTATTGACAGTGAGGATTGCTCTGGCCCAGGTGCAGGACCCTGCACTTGCTCTTGTTGAGCCTCATGAGGTTCACCTGGGCACACCTCTCCAGCTTGTCCAGGTCCCTCTGGATGACATCCCATCCCTCTGGTGTATGGACAGCACCACTCAGCTTGGTGTCATCTGCAATCTTGCTGATGATGCACTTGATCCCACTGTCTATGTCATTGATAAAAATATTAAACAGCACAGGTTCCAGTACAGACCCCTGTGGTTCTTGGTTTTCAGGCACTTTGAAACTTAAAAAGGTAGAGCTTTAACAGAAAGCATTTGTGCCTTTGGGTCACAGCAGACCCAGGGCGTTACTGTGATGAAGGGCAGGAGCAGAGCTGTGTGCTCGTCTATTAGTAAATAGCAGAAAATTAGTAAAAGCAGAAAAATGACCAGGGAAAAAAAAAAAAAGAAAAGAGGAAAAAAAGATGGAAAGCTAGGGGGGGGAATTTGGGTGAGGGAAGCATTGTTGGGGATTTTTTCGCAGTGTAACACTTAGAATCATAGAATCATAGAATCTTAGAATCAGTCAGGGTTGGAAGGGACCACAAGGATCATCTAGTTCCAACCCCCCTGCCATGGCCAGGGATACCTCACACTACATCAGGCTGGCCAGAGCCTCATCCAGCCTGGCCTTAAACACCTCCCTGGACAACCCATTCCAGGCTCTCACCACTCTCATGGGGAAGAAATTCTTCTTCACATCCAGTCTGAATCTCCCCACTTCCAGCTTTATTCCATTCCCCCTAGTCCTGTCACTTCCTGATAGCCTAAAAAGTCCCTCCCCAGCTTTCTTGGAGGCCCCCTTCAGATACTGGAAGGCCACAAGAAGGTCACCTCGGAGCCTTCTCTTCTCCAGACTGAACAGCCCCAACTCTTTCAGTCTCTCCTCATAGGAGAGGAGCTCCAGCCCTTTGATCATCCTCATGGCTCTTCTCTGGACACGTTCCAGCATGTCCATATCCCTCTTGTAACAGGGGCTCCAGAACTGGACACAGTACTCCAGGTGGGGTCTCACCAGAGCTGAGTAGAGGGGGAGAATCACCTCCCTTGACCTGCTGGCCACACTTCTCCTGATGCAGCCCAGGGTCTGGTTGGCTTTCTGGGCTGCAAGTGCACATTGTCAGCTCATGTTGAGCTTCTCATCCACCAGCACTTCAGTGCATGCTTTTAAATGCAGTCTCAGCTCCAGGAGCAGCACGTTGGAAGGAGCACAGTTACAAGCCTCAGCTGTAGCGTTGCTTTTTTTCTACCTCCATTTACTCAAGCATCCGTTCAGCAAAGTAATCATCAGAGTTCTCAAATGTCCCCATAAATGGAAACAAATCTTGCTGAATGCTGTGCTGAACCAGCTGCCCTGGCTCCCCAGCTTAGGTAGTGTCTCATCCTGTCATCACATTATACATTTACTGTCACTTCAGGTTCTGTCTTGCAAAATAAATCCCCATTCTAACACAAAATCTAATTGGTGAACTGGTGACTTCTTTGTTAGGGACTCCCACATACAAAGGATAAGAAAACAGACTAGGCTGAAACAAAGCATTACTTCAGGGTTGGAGAAGCCTTTGCTAGCATAAGCCATGCTAAAGACTGCTTGCTGAACATTGCTAATTTGGACTTGTGGCTGAGACCTCCCTAAATGCCTGCTCAGTCTTTCTCTACTTGCCTGTTCCATTCCTAAATGGTTACCTGACTCCTGTAGGGGTGTATGATGCAGGCTGGTGAACAAAATGAAGCCCTGGACTACCACAGAGATCCCTTTCCTCCTTTCTTCCTGTACCACTCACCTTGCTGTATAATGGGCTGAGCACATATTGCATGGAAAAGCTATGGAGGTGTGGAGAAATCAAGGATATCATGGGTGGGTGAAAGGATGGGAAAAGATTCCAATTTCTGAGTGAAAACCAGAGACATGGGATAGTATAAGCAGCTTTGTAGGCTGAGTGTGGAACAACACAATACATAGCCATTTATGAACCACTTTAACACCTGCCCCAACATCATATGTTTTCTTAGCCTTGCTGTAACCAAATTTTTACTCCCTCTGTGATGTCTCCTCTGGAGGAAAAATCACAACTTACCTGTTTTTCTAGCTCCATAATCATCTTCTCTTGTTTGTGAATCTGATTGTTCTTCATTTCCAGAACGTATTTTAAGCTCTTCAGGTCTTTTTCTAAGTGCTGATATGGAGCTCGTGCAATCTAGGAGATATACCAGTGATGTGGATATCTGTCAGCCACAAACACATCTTCAGCTATAAGATAAACTGTCCTCATTGTACCCAGTGGTTTATGAGTCTCAGTGATGTGAAAACCACCTGGACCTGGGCTCCTGCAGCCCCTCTGAACCCTGATATTCTCTCCTGGGCCATTCCTTTGCTCATATAGCCAACAGAGCCTTTCTTTTGACCAGCATCATGGTTAGAAAGATGAGATGCTAACTTGTTCAGCAACCTCATTCCTATTCACAGCTTGGAGACTGCCTGAGGTGTTTGATGATTGTGCAGGCGTTGTGGCTCGGGTAAGGTACACACATGAAACTGCAGAAACTGGACAAGGCAGCTGGAGATGAAAACTATAGCTTTCTGCCTTGCCTGCACACCACTGCATCCCAGTGCCTCAACATCACTGTGACATTGCAGGATTTGTCCTTTCATGTAAATTAAATAGGGCAGTGAAGATGGAAAGGAACTGATGCTGTTTTCCATGACCATGCCTGTTTCAGACATTTGTGCTCCTTTCCTAAGGAGTGAGTTCACTCATCCAAAAGCTTATTGAGCTCCTTGCCTACCCCACTAATTTCGTTCTGCCCCCTCTGTCATGTTGATACAGCTGCCCATGGGGTTGTTCTGTGAACACATTGAAATGTCCCAAGGTCAAAGAAAATTATTTTTGGGGGGGTTGTTTCAGGGTTATTTCATTTCAGATACATAATTGCAGTGTGTGTTTACTTACAAACTGTAAATAAACAGCATGGCCCCAATAGACAGCAGTTGAATAAATATGTCATATAACAGGGGTGTTGCCTGAAAATCCAGAAAAAATGAGGGAATACAGAGGATATCAAAGAAGTTGCTTCAGAAGGCACAAGAAAGGAAACCTAAATGTGAAAAGACAGAAAGTAAGGAGAAAGAAATGAAGAAGGAAAAGGAGAATAGCCAGCAGTAAGGACATAGATGGAGTTAATGAAATGTTTCTGAAATAAACTGACAAAATGAAGTAAAATAAAAAAAAATGATGGACCTAGGCTAAGATTCCTGACTCCTCAAGATCTGGGGTCTTGCCTGGGACCTAGCCCCTCATCCCTGGGTAAGGATCCCATTGCTACCCAGTGAATCACGTGATGTGAGTCATATTTAGAGTCATATCTTGATGAGTGTGTAGTTATAGTTGACATCTACCTTCAGTTGTTCCTCATTGTTCTTCTTCAGAGCCTCTTCAAATCGCTCTGCTTTGGCCTTGAGAGTCTGGTTCTGGAAGGTGAGGATGTCTATCTGGTCCTGGAGAGGAAACACACCAATGAAAACACCAGTCCCTCTTAGATTCATACAAGCCAGTCTGCACCATGAAGCCATCAGGGGAGCTGAACAAGGCTCAGAAACCCCTGGAGGGTGGTATTTTAGAAGTAAGGCCATTTAAACACACAGTGAAGTTTTTGATAACCCAAGAAATTCTGAAATCCCTTAAACACATGTGGCTGGCTGACACTGGCTGGCACTAGTTCATGAAATGTCTTTGATGTTATGTCACCGGATCCCCTTGGGCTGGATGAGAACAAGGATGTCCTTCCTTAAGAGAGCATTGGTATTACAGGTGTGAACGAGATCACTTGTGTGGCCCCTAGAGTCTGAATGAGGTGGTGGATACCCCATTCCTGCTTCTTTCACCTTTCTAGGCTTCTAACACAGTAACAAGCAATGATGAGTTAGTGGTGCAGACTTTTAATGATCACCATTTCATCTCAGAGCTACACACAGGAACAAAATGTTATTTTAAGCAATCATATTTCTGTTGCCATCAAAGGCATCCCTGATACCTTTTGATACACAATATGTGCACAAGCCACAGCTGCTGTGAAACCGGAATTCTTACCTTTTATATCTGTAATTTCTCAGCTGTAGCAATTACATCAGTGCTTATTGCAAAACTGCTGACATGCCTCGAGCTGTCACAGCCTCACGAGGAAGGCAAGTGACAGCTGCTGCGTGCACCAGAACGTACTGGTTAGGGATTTTAAGAAGTGCAATTCACCTCTACCTACAAATTCAAACAGAGCTTGCATTATGTGCTGTGGCACCTTTACTTGTTCACACAAGATTTGCAAACTTAGTGTGAGTCACAGGGGCATGCTTCTGCCCCCCCACTCTTTGGGATTTCATCATCTAGAGAGTGAGAACAGCATGGAGTCATGAGAAGAACTGGAAAAGCCAAGACATTTGGAATGTGGAACATTTGATGTACAGGGCTGGCCCTGACCACTCATAGCCTGGCTGCAGAGCAGGGTGAGCCCTGGGGCACTCCTCATCAGAGAGAAGTCCCCAGCTGTGAGACCAGCTCCTCCCCATTCAGGCAACAGGGAAGAATTTAAAGTGCAGGCACAGGACCAGGCAGGGAGAGCTCAGCATTTCTGAGCTGTAGGGGTGCCTGCTGAATGGTACCGTGTAGACAAGGTGATGTTCACAGCCACCACAGCTGTTGGAGCCCTCCTCATCATGCAGGGAGGAGCTCAGCTTTGCTCCTTGTGCTGGTCCAGCAGCTAGCAGAGTCAAAAGGACATGTTTTTGCTTAACCTAGTTGCCTCTTCCTCCCTCTGAGATTTGCCCTCTCCTCTCTTTCAGATATCATATTTTTGAACCAGCCAGGGGAGAAGAAAAAAACCTGAGGTGGTACCTTTGCTGTTAGATCCCAGTTTGGACAGGCAGAGGACAAGAAGTACTATAGCTGGCAAGAAGCAACAGCCTGGTGGGCTGGCAGCTGGTAACAGGGCTGGGGCTGCCCCATTAGATGCTCCACAACATCTTTACAGGGTGGGGAATAACAAAGCTACTAACCTGGAGTGAGAGCCGCAGTTTTTCAAAAGCCTCTTCTAATTGGGTCTTTTCCAGTTTGTGAGCAGCAGTCAGTTCTGGGGAAGATAGACAGGCAGGACACTGGTAAGTGAAGACCAGTGACCAGCATCCAAGAGCACAACTGCTGTCAGCCAAGCCCAGTTTGTGATGCAGGTTTAGGTCGTGGAGGTTGAGTAGGAAACTGGTAGTAATATACACTGTGACTTGAGGTGAACCGTTTTGAGGATAAGGTTTTCTTGGTCTTTCACTAGTTGCAGATACCTCTATTTCTCTGAGACTAGATTCTGATTTTTCAGAACTGCTTCAAATTCCCAGCTCCTGGGGGCCCTGATCTGAAAAGGGTCTGACAAGGGGTCATTTACCACTTCAGAGTATGTCCAAATTGAAGATTTTAAATTTAGACACGTCTTTAAAAGCTTGAGTTGCAATTTCTTTGGGGAGATAGAGAGTGGGGCTAGCAACTTAGATGCAGTGGGTGCAAATGACAGTTTCACCAGGAGTTGTGGCAGGTGACCTGTGAGGCTTATTAGTGGTACTGATAGAGTCTGAAAGCAAAGAAGTTCTCTATTTATGTTACATAATTAAAAGCTTCAATACTAGAACAACTCACTCTGGACTTCATAATAACCAAAGTGGCATAAAGTTTAAATCAATAACATCAAACTGCTGTCCAATACAGTAGTAGCACCTACCTTATAAGCACATGGACATTCTGTTTGTGTCTTTACTCCCAGCCCCATGTGGTTCTGCCCTCAAACCAGTGCTCACCAGACACAATCACAGCACTAACACCACCGATGCCATAGTGCTCTGTAAAGCACACTGGGGCGCGGCTACTGCAATGCCTTTTCCATGCACAGGAGGGCATCTCATACCCGCACCGGGAGCGGGGAGCACGAACTGGCCACCAGACCTTCACAAACTACAGCCCAGTTTTATCAGCAAGAAAATACTAACAACGAGGACAAGGAACACCTTTCTGTTCTGTTTTTGATTTTCAAAATTCTGTATGTTAATTTAAAATTGGTATGCTAGATACCATCTCTGCCTGCAGGAGACAGGAGCAGACTGTTCCTGGCTCATACTATGCTCTGAACTCATGCCTCTGACACATTGCAGAGCTGAGCAATATGGTTTGGGGAAAGTTGTGGGAAAACTTACTGGAGCCATTTAACAATTAGACCCTCATGCTTACAGGTAAAACAAACCAAAACTCTTAAATGTCAGCTAAAGCATGTTACAAAGACACGAATCTAGATAATGAACTGGTAGGGAGGAAATAGCTGTGTCTGCAACATCAACCCCCATGGGAAAAAGCATAATGCAAAATGAAGATGATAGTGCTGAGGTGCAGATTTGCACCAGCGTGTGGCTCAGCATGGCCAGCCTTTTGCTACTCAAGATCGGGGGTTTTGGTTTTAGGAGAATGTAGGCATTTAACCAGCTAAATTCAGAGAGGGTTGGTGAGCTCTAGTCCCCTGAGCTCTCAAGAGTTAGGCTCTTGAGAAAAGTCTGTGTGTGATGTGAGGTGGAATTTAGACTCTATATTCAGCTGCCCATGGAGAAAGCCTCATCTTTGGCCCGAAGACCCCTCAGATAGTCTGAGATACAACTTAGATGTTGTATACACTGCTTTCGCTCCCCCCTGGCATGAACCTGGTGGTCCATTCTATGTGAAAGCACTAGACCAATGCAAATTTTCTGTATCATCTGCTTTGGAGGAAGAAAAACCAAGGCAAACAGAATCTCACTGCAGCACTAATTCTTGCTCTGTAGTAGCTTGTAGCCATTGGGTTGTCTTTGGCTTACCTTGAATTTTGCAGTCGTTCTCATCCTGCAGTACTGTAATAGCAACTAAGTGGTTATTTTCCAACTGTACCATTGCAGTTTCGTGTAGAGCTGTGATATCTTCCACCTGTCCCAAAGGCAATGAATGGAGACATCAATACAGGATAAGATGCTGTGGCACATAGACAAGCCACTGATAGAGAGATCCAGTGAGCTGGGAACAGTACAGAGATCTACTGAGCATGACACTTCCAGTACCTGAGTCGGTTCTATTCATTATGAAACAAGTACATTGATGCCTTGATTGGTAGGGTATAGTCACTACTGGAAGTATTTTTATTCTTTCACCTTAATGGTGATACAAGAGGTACATAAGAAGGCAAAAGGTCAAAAAGCCCTTAAGTGAAGAAGCCATGTATATAATGTTCAAAAAGCACAACACTGCTCTAATCTGAATTATATTAATGACCTGACTCCCTCTGATGGTCAGATAAATGTGCAAATTTCCAACCCACCCTGATTTTTGTTTGGTTGGTTTTGTTTGTTGGTTTGTTTGTTTTACAGGAATAAGATCACTTCCTGGTCCTGCTTGTTGCACTATTCCTGATACAGGCCAGGATGCTGTTGGTCTTCTTAGCCATCTGAGCACACTACTGGGTCATGTTCAGCCAGCTGTTGCACCCCCAGGTCTTTCTCTGCTGGGCTGCTTTCCAGCCACTCTTCCCCAAGTCTGTAGTATTGCATGGGGTTGTTGTGACCCAAGCAGAGCTCTTGGCCTTGTTGAATCTCACACAACTGACCTCAGCCCATGATTCCAGCCTGCCCAGTTCTCTTTGCAGAGACTTCCTACCCTCAGGCAGATCAACACCCTCCCAGCTTAGTGTCATCTGCATACTAAGGGTGCACTCAATCTCCTCATGGTGATAAATATATTAAAGAGAACTGGCCCCAAAACTGAGCCCTGGAGAACACCACTTGTGACTGGCTGCCAAATGGATTTAACTCTGTTAATCACCATGCTCTGGGCCTGGCCATCCAGCTGGTTCTTTCCACAGCAAAGTGCCCACCCATCCAAGTCACGAGCAGCCAGTTTCTCCAGGACAACGCTGTGGGGAGCACTGTCAAATGCTTTACTAAAGCCCAGGTAAACAACAACCACAGACTTTCCCTCATTCACCAAGTGGGTCACCTTCTCAATAAGTTAGATTACCCAACAGAAGCAAAATTACCAACCCTGCTGGAAAAATCATGGTCTTAGAAGAACTGTTTGCAAAACAACAGGGACTTGGCCTGCTGATATATTGCATGGAAGAGCAGAGAAAGGGCAGCTAGATGACTGAATAGACTCAAGAGACTTGTGCTAGGGACTATCAACTGCCTTTTGTCAGAGCATCATGTCCTTGTATGCATGTGATGTCTGTGCACTGAAACATCACAAACGTCCTGTTCTTTACCTTACCCTTATTAAAGTTTTTATTCATACTCTAATTGCTTCTCACCTGAGCAACACCCCGCCCCAGAAATCATAGAATCATAGAATTGCTAGGGTTGGAAGGGACCTCAAGGATCATCTAGTTCCAACCCCCCTGCCATAGGCAGGGACACCTTACACTAGATCAAGTTTCTCAGGGCTACATCCAGCCTGGCCTTAAAAACCACCAGGGATGAGGCTTCCACCACCTCCCTGGGCAATGAGTTCATGGGTCTCACCACCCTCATGGTGAAGAATTTCTTTCTAACATCCAATCTGAATCTACCCATTTCTATTTTTGTTCCATTCCCCCTAGTCCTATCATTACCTGACAGCCTAAAAAGTCCCTCCCCAGCTTTCTTGTAGGCCCCCTTTAGATACTGGAAGGCCACAAGAAGGTCACCTCAGAGCCTTCTCTTCTCCAGACTGAATAGTCCCAACTCCCTCAGTCTGTCCTCATAGGAGAGGAGCTCCAGCCCTTTGCTCATCTTCATGGCCCTTCTCTGGACACCTTCCAGCATTTCCAGATCCTTCCTGTAATAGAGGTTCCAGAACTGGATGCCATACTCCAGGTGTGGTCTCATCAGAGCGGAGCAGAGGGGGAGAATCACCTCCCTCAACCTGCTGGCTGTGCTTCTCTTGATGCAGCCCAGGACATGATTTGCTATCTGGGCTGCAAGTGCACACTGCTGGCTCATGTTGAGCTTCTCACCCACCAGCACCCCCAAGTCCTTTTCTTCAGGGCTGCTCTCAAGCCAGTCGCTGCCCAGCCTATATTGGTGCCTGGGATTGCTGACTTTCAAGCCAGTTCTTTATCCACTGAACGATCCATCCATCAAACCCAGACTTTACCAGCTTGGAGACCAGGATGTCATGCGGGACAGTGTCTAAGGCTTGGCTCAGGTCCAGGTAAATGACGTCAGTTGCTCAGTCTTCATCTATTAATGTTGTGACCTTGTCACAGAAGGCCACCAGGTTTGTCAGGCAGGATTTGCCCTTGGTGTTGATTGTTCCAAATCACCTCTTTGTTATTCTTTTGCTCAGCAGTGCCTCCAGGAGGATCTGCTCCATGATCTTATCAGGCACAGAGGTGAGACTGACTGAATGTTTATGCTCAGCTTCAATACCTTCAGAAGATGAAAGGCTCTCCTCTCGCTGCCACCATCCTTGACAAGTTATTTATCTACAAAGCAAATTCAATATATTCCAAGTGGTTTGCAGGGGCTTTTCTGTCTTCTCTGTGTTTCATATCCACATTCAAAACGACACTTTAATGTTTTCCAGTATGACCTACTGCTTGCAGTTTTTCATAGTATAACAAAACTTGCCACTGGGAAGCATATCTCTTGGATGCTAATTCCAACTTTGCCACTAACTTGATCCATAGACTTGATTAACTTACTTAACCCATGTCATGGTTACTTCTGGCTCTTAAAGGAATCTCAGATGGATTTTTATGGTTTAACAAAGTAAAATCAAGAGAAGGATCTAGTGAGAGATGTTCAGTAACTTGGTTGACAAAACACCTTGAGCAGAGCAGCTCAAAGAAGAATCTGGATCTCACTTCCTCAGGGACAGCTGAGCCTCCAAAGCCTGACATCTGTGTGTTCAAAGAAGCAATAGCTGTCTGATACTAAACAGTGACTACAGCAATACTGTGTGGACAACTCAGTTGCAATTGGAAACCATGAAATTGGGATGGCAAACTAGGATTGATACAGAAGTAGATGCAGATCTATGGTTAAAAGAATTTTGCAATTGTTTTTGCCTTCATGAGTGTAAGCTCAAATTCTTCCCCACAGATGGACAGCTCAAGGACAAAGCTTTTCTCATGTCCAGCATGCAGGTTATGTGCCTCTATAATGCTGGCTTGAACCAGCACCAGCTCAGCATCATCAGAGATGAACAAATCCTGTTCCTTGAGCAGGCTTGTTCCTTTTGGCATGTTCTGAGCAGAAGAAAGAAAGACCAGAGGACTATGAAACCTTTGGGTCAGCAGCTGTTAGGGATCCTTACTCCTCATGCACCTTGGTTTCTAGGCTAACAAATTTCTCCTTTTCCTTGACCAAGAAACATTGCCAGCAAGCAGCTTTCCAACCTAACCTGCCAGCCTTCTCCAATCCAAGAGGGCTCTACCCAGGATCAGTGTAATGGAGGAGTTAGACTACAAAGGGAAAACCTGCTAAAACTCATCATGAAATGATAAGGGAACCATGGATTGAAAAGAATAGCTTTAACTCTGAGATATTAGGGTCACAGCAGCATTTTCAAAGCAGTGGAGAAAAATGTTTGTGTTCTCTTCAGTAATTTAAAGACCAAAGAGCCACTGAAGTAAACCAAAGAACTGGATGAAAGAGAACTATTTGCAGAAAGGGAAAGATAGGTTTCCATTGTTTCTGTGTATTGGAGAATAGAATCAATAGATGGGAACAAGAAAAAAAGAAGTATACTTCTAGTCAAGTCCTGTGGTGGCCTATTATCACCCTCTCTTGAACTGACCAACCTGACAGGGAAAAATCCCTCCATCTGTTCTTGTGATTCTGGGAGAAATGCTTCAAAGAGCAGCAGAGATAAGGCACAAGCTATCTCAGCAAAAAATTAACTCATGGAACAAATTCCTTCACAAATCCCAATGTCTGGTGATCCAGGAGAGGCAAGGCTTGCAGCTAGAGCTAAATCTTCTACAGCTAAACTGATACACAGACACAGTGAAAGGAAAAAAGAAAGCCAAAGCTTTTGGGAACACCACTTCTCCTTCATATCAGAAAGCAAAGCAGAAAAGTTTGAGGGCTATTGCATGAAAACCATCTTGCATAAACTGAAATGAGAACCTAAAGACATGGCTCAGCACAATCTCTAGGAATGTAGAGGTTGATTTAGAATGCAAAAAACCTAACTGACAGCACCTTCCAACACACCTTTGAAAATCAATGCACTAAAACAAAAAAGTTTGCACAGGACAAAACAGCCCAGTTCCATAAAGCCTTTGTGTTACAAGCCTGCAAATCAGCACCAACTAGCAGGCATAGAAATTAAAACAGGTAAAATCCTGGAGTGTTCAATATATTTCATTACCTGAACCCATTCAGTACTGGCATGGTTTACTTCTCAAAGGGAACAGATGATGACTGACCTGATCCTGATGCTGCAATTTGACTTGCTCTAGCTGCAGCCTGTGCTGTTCCTGCAGGCTCTCTTTCTTGTTATTGTACTCCTCCTGCAGCTGCTGCTCCATCACCTGCAGATCCTGCTGCTGCTGCCTGCACAGCTGCTTCACCTCCTCCTCAAAGGACCTCTTCAGCTCCTCTTTTTCTCTTTGCTGTTTCTCACATCTTGCTGTGTTGAGGGCTATGGAGACAAAACCATACAGTCAGGCTCTGAGCATCTCAGGAACAAACAGTGGCACTGTATCTTTTTGTGCAGCACTGAGCACAGTGGTTCTCACTGACTCTGGGCTCCCACTAATCTCAGTCATCAACAAGGTCTCGCTGTTATTTCTTACTTTGTCCCACTCTTTCACACATACATATGCACAGGCATTTGTTTAGATAGAGGCATTGGCAGAGTATGCAAAAGCCCATGTAGAACTATGATAATGATGACGATGAGGAGGAGGATGTAGGCAATTCTATGGCCTGCAGGGTGACTGATGTCCCTTCCTGCCCAGCATGGTCTTGGATTCACAAATCAGGACTTTGGGCCTCTTACTTTGCTTTGGATATAAGAATATGAAATACAATCACTTGATGCACAGCCTTTCAATTGGGATTACAAAATTCTTCTTCCCTCTCTCAAGCCAGAGTCATGGCTAAGTCCCCACTTCCAGTGATGTGCCAGGAAAGCAGAAGTTGCCTGGGCTCCTGGGGTCTATCCTGTGCAAGTTATGCAGGGAGTATGGTTCAAAACTTGATCAGGAGAAGGAAATGCATCTCACACATCCCATTTTTCAGCTGTTAGAAACTGCTCATGCCAAAAAAATGTCTTTCGCACCAGGTCCATTGAGGACCTCTTAAATCCATGAATGCACTCTAGCTTAGTATCTTTTTGTATTTGAACCACTTGTCTTGTGTGCTTCAGAGCACAGATGAAAGGCTGGTACTAAAGGCAATCAGAATATGTGAAATTTTTACTCTAGTGAACTAACTGACAGATCATACCTCTGAATTCACAACCATGTCTACAACTAGTTTCAGGAGGTGTAACTCCAACAGTTTCACCAAGGATATTCAGTCTATTTCCCCTTGTGGTTCCTCACCTATATTTTCCTCCAGGTCCTAGGACAGCAGTGTCGTGAATACTGTGTTTTCAGTCTTTTGCTTTGATAAAGAATGGTTGCAATCAATCCAGATACTGAAGACCGGATGCCAAGTTGTAAAAGGTCAGATAGACTGCATTCAGAAAGCAAGTTTGCTCACTTGCAGAGATCAAACATGTAAGAAGTTATTAAAATCATCATGACTTTAACAATCTGTTGCGGGGTGCTCCAAACCCCCTTCCCACTCCTCCATCAGTGGAAGTTTGAGTGGGGGAAGCCAAAGGTGCAAAATTGCCTTCCCCTCCCCCTGGGGGACAGGTAAAAGGTGCCCATTCTTCCCACTGGGGTGGAGGTCCCTCACATGTATTTACCTGTGGGGGAAGCCATGGGATTTGGCACTATGATTGGCTGGGTTCTTCGTGCCCAGTATATATTGGCACTGGACATGTTGTCTAGGAAGGTCTGAAATAGAATGACCAGGAAGCAATCAGCGCTCTCTCATTTTGGTGCTCACTTTGGACTGGCTCTGCTCTTTCTCTGGATTCGTGGTATGACAGTATCACAGTATAGCAGAGGTTGGAAGGGATCTCAAGAGATCATCGGGTCCAACCCCCCTGCCAGAGCAGGATCACTGAGGGTAGTCTGCACAGGAATGCATCCAGGTGGGTTTTTAAAGTCTCCAGAGAAGGAGACTCCACAACCCCCCCATGGCAGCTTGTTCCAGTGCTCTGTCACCCTCACTGTAAAGAAGTTTCTCCTCCTGTTGAGGTGAAATCTTCTATGTTCTAGTTTGAACCCATTGTTCCTTGTCCTACCACTGTGTACCACTGAAAAGAGCCTGGCCCCCTCCACTTGACACCCACCCCTCATATATTTATAGACATTGATGAGATCTCCTCTCAGTCTTCTCTTCTCAAGACTAAACAGCCCCAGGGCTCTCAGTCTCTCTTCGTAGGGGAGATGCTCAAGTCCCCTAATCATCCTCGTGGCTCTCCATTGGATTCTCTCCAGCAGGTCTCTGTCTCTCTTGAACTGGGGAGCCCAAAACTGGACACAGTATTCCAGGTGTGGTCTCAGCAGGGCAGAGTAGAGAGGTAGAAGAAGTTCCCTAGACCTGCTGGACACATCTTTCTTAATACATCCCAGGATCCCATTGGCTCTCTTGGCCACAAGAGCACATTGTTGTTCTATGGAGAACTTGCTGTCCACCAGCACTCCAAGGTCTTTCTCTGGGGAGCTGCTTTCCAGCAGGGCAGCCCCTAACCTGTACTGGTACCTGTTGTTATTTCTCCCCAGATGTAGGACCTTGCACTTGTCCTTATTAAACTTCATGAGGTTTGCCTGCACCCAGCTCTCCAGCCTGTCCAGGTCATATTGGATGGCAGCACAGCCTGACAGGTGTCAGCCAACCCCCCCAGTTTTGTATCTTCAGTGAACTTGCTGAGGGTACTCTCAATGCCCTCATCCAGGTTGTTGATATTGAACAAAACTGGACCCAGCACCAATCCCTTGGGGACACCACTGGCCACAGGCCTCCAAGTTGACTCTGTGCCACTGATGACAACCCTCTGAACTCTGTTGTGGAGCCAGTGGTGAAATTGGAAAATCAGCACTTGGACCTGGCTCCTCCCTGGACCTGCCTGCCCTGGGGTCCTGCCCCCTGCCTGCTGTAAAACTGTGGCTTTTCTTGCACTGTTCAGACAGTGCTACTGCATGGGTTTTCCCTTGTGGCAGCCATGTCTATGGACACTTCGATTTTGGCAGGTCCTTTTTCCTTCGGATTTGTGCCACGTTATCCACAAATTGGATTATAAAACTTGCAGTTCTGGAGCCTGCCACCGAAGAAAGACCTAAGGACCATCTCCAAACTCCTGCCCCATCCTTGTGAGTAAAACTGGCATTCTCATACTTGACCTAAAGTCCTGGCTTGCCTCTGATTTTGTAAGTGGGGTGAAGCTATTTTGTGGCTTAGCCTTTTCCGTTTTCTGAATTCTCTAAGTTGTACTAAAGCTGCCCATAAGCATCCTGGCAGAATTTGTGACTGAATAGAACCTGTAAATCAACCTAATCAGTTTTGTACATAGTTTTGGGGCAGGGTTTTCAGGAAAATAAAGGTAATTATATTTTTATAATTCCCACCTTGTGAATTTAATCCCAATCAAAACACAGTCAGAAGGACCCCAGAGGAGAAAAGCTGTGTTTTTAATGGCACTGCTAGACCTTATTTCTGATTTAGACTCATAACTGGTTGAGAAAAATGAGGACCTTTTGAATGTACCATCTGTAGTAGCCACACATCCTTCCTCTGCCTTTCAAAATGCACACACCATGCAGAAGCCTGCATGGCATTGTAAATCAGTGAGCTGGGAGCACCTGCCTCCCTGGGCAGACAACTTCCGAGTGTTTCAAAAACATTTTTACCCCATGACCATGTATTTGCTCAATATCTGACAAAACCCCTCTTGACCTTAAAGATCATCTAGTTCCAAACACTCTGCCATGGGTAGGGACACCTCCCACTAGACCATGTTGCCCAAAGCTTATCCAGCCTGGTCTTAAACACTTCCAGGGATGAGGTGTCCACAACTTTTCTGGATGACCTATTTCAGTCCCTCACCACCCTCATAGTAAAGAACTTCTTCCTATTGTCTAATCTAAATCTATCTTGCTCTAGTTTAAAACCACTGTCCTTTGTCCTATCATCACAGGTCCTCATAAATAGTCCCTCTCTGGCTTTCCTGTAGGCTCCTCCTCGGGTACTGGAAGGCCACTATAAGGTCTCACTAGAACCTTCTCTTCTCCAGGCTGAACAGACCCAACTCACTCAGCCTGTCCTCATAGGAGAGGTGCTTCAGCCCTCCTATCATCTTTGCGGTCCCCCAGCAGATTCATGTGCTTGTGTTTGGGGCTCCAGAGCTGTATACAGTACTCCAGGTGGGGTCTCACCAGGGCAGAATAGAGGGTCAGAATCCCCTCCCTTGACCTGTTATCTTTTGATGTAGCCTGGGATACAGTCAGCTTTTTGGGCTGCCAGAGCACATTGCTGGCTCGTGTCAGGTGTTTCATCTACCAGCACCCCCAAGTCCTTTTCTGGAAGGGCTATTCTCAATCCACTCATCACCCAGTGTGAATTTGTGCCTGGGATTGCCCCCACCCAGGTGCAGGACCTTGAACTTCATGAGGTTGGCATGGACCTGCCTCTCCAGACTGTCAAGGTGCCTCAGGATGACAGCCCTTCCTTCCAGTGTGCCAACTGCACCACACACCTCGGTGTCACCACACACTTGATCCCACTGCCCATGTCACCAACAAAGATGCTAAACAGCACTGGTCCCAGGACCAATCCCTGAGAGATTCTGCTCATCACAAGTCTCCATTTGGACAGACTGATAGCAACTCTATGAGAGAGGCCTTGTCCACTGAGTGGTCCATCTCTCAAACCTGTGCCTTTCCAATTTGAAAACCCGGCTGTTGAGCGGGACAGTGTTGAACGCTTCGCACAAGTCCAGGAAGATGAGGTCAATTGCTCCTCCCTTACCCACCAATGCTGTGACCACACCATGAAAAGCCAACAAATTTATCAGGTGGGATTTGCCCTTAGTGAAGCCATATTGGTGGCCAACAGCTACCTTCTCATTGTCCATGTGCCCTAGCAGAGCTGTCAGGCACTGAGGTGAGACTGACTGGCCTGTAGTTCCTCGGGTCTCCCTTATCTCCCTTTTTGAAAAGGGGGCTTTGAAAAGGGGCCTTTTCCAGTCAGTGGGAACTTCACCAGGCAGCCATGATTTTTCAAATGTGATGGAAACACCTTGTCTCCTGAAATTTTTTTAAATTTTTTATTTTCTTCAGCATGTAAAGTGATGCCAGAGCTGGAGGACAAGGCTTAATGCTTGCAGCTCTGTGTTCAGTAGAATTCACACTTACTCAAGCTTTAAATTGGAGCTGTAAATTGCAGCTTGTCTAATGAAATTACCCAGCACACAAAGAGGGCTGGGAAAAGAAGTGATGTGATCTAACTGTACTGGTTTTAGGGCTATGCCTTTAAATTTTTTCACAGATCTTGAGCAGAAAGTAGTAAGGATGTAAATAAATCACTATTGGGTGTAAAAAGGAAAAACAATGAATATTCTAAATGATTCCATTGGAGGGATAGTTCCTTTAAGATTTTGTTCTCAAAACGAAGTTCAGTTTCTGTTTGCAGGAGTCTAGCAGGGGTTTTCTTCCTTCGCTAGGGGAGATAACAGCTGCTACATACTGACCTTGGCAAGTTCTAACATAATCTCCACTTCTTTTCCCTTTTTTCTTCCCTTTGGATGGGGGAGCAGGGGGAAAGGCAGAGAGCCAGCTTTCCTGGCTTTGGCCAGGAAGGTTTTTGTGCTGTTTTTGTTATTGTAAATACCTGTAAATATTATAAATACTGTATATTTGTAGATAGTCATTGCATTCCATTGTAGACTGTAGTTTTGCTTGTAAAATACAGCTCCATTTGCTTCCAAACTGGGCTAGTCTTGTAAAGTTAATGCTGGGAGGGGAATTTCAACCCATCACAGTAACCGAAAGAAAGTCCATCTCAAACACCTACTGTAACCTGAAATACAAAACTATTAGCATCTTGTAAATCAAACTCTGATGCAGGTGCAGAATGGCAGGAAGAGGAAAGCAGAGAAAGTGGTCTGCGTGGCGTGTTCCCATCACACCCAAAAATGCTCTTGGAGGCCATTGCCCAGGGAAAATGCCCTGTACTGAATATCAAACACCTCTAACAAGAAGCTGTGATCCCTACCACAGCTTCCCAATTTGAGGTAAATGAGGCCAAGGATTGAAGTGGTGAGGAAGGACTGAATCTCTTCTTAGTCAGGAGATGGACTTTTGATCCTGGCTTTACTGAGACAGGTGGGTAGAAGGCAACACCTGTGCAGCCTAATATGAATTCTGTGGCTCCCTTATCCAGGTGGGGAACATGAAGCAGCGTAGGGCTGCATATCCTGCTGGAAACAGCATTTAACCAGATGTGGCTTCAGCAGATGGTTCTGGTGAACCAGGCTGAACTGTCTGCAGCAGGGCCTCATCAGCAGCTGTCTGAACAGATGACTGCTAATGCTGCTGCAAAACAGCACATTCTGCTTTCAGACACTGACATATGGATACTGTAGCAGTGAGCTCCTCTTGTAGAAATAAATTTTTAAAAATCACTAAGAAAAGCTACATAAATGTATTACTGACAGGAAGCATGACAAACGGAGCACAACTGTTACCAGCTGCTATTGGAAGAACTACAGAGTGGTTTTCTTTTCCTTCTCTGCAGGTATTTCAGTTGCTGCTGACAGGCTGGAAACGACTGTGACATAACATGGCATTTTTGAAGAGGACAGCATGCTGGGTTAAATGAGAGTGGCTGCCACTGCTTCCCTACTCCCTGAGCTCTGAGTAGCTTTTAGGAAATGAGCAACAGTTGAGCAAAATCCGTTTCAGACCAGGATGACAAGCTAAGGGAAAGGGAGATGTCATGAATGGGCTGACCCTCCTGTGCAACCCCAGCCTGAGCTGCAGCCTAATCTCCCCAGTCCTGGCATTCTGTATTCAGGGTGTAACTCCTGTGGGAACCAGAGGGCTGGGGTTATGTGGCCTTGCACAGGGACTGTCTGCTTCTGACATGAGAAATGGACTCTTTGCCATGCAGACTCTGCTCTTCCTGACCCTCAGCTACAGATTCGCAGACAAATCACAGCCACCTCACTCAGGTTAAGGGTTCTCTGACTGGGGGCGTAGCAAGGAGGAGGAGGCACACAAGCTTTGGCTCTCTAGCTCTCATGAACACAGATAATACAAATTTTAAACTTGACATCTGATTGTCTTCCATTCATCTAAGTTTTTATGCTTCACCATGCCTCCTTTCATTTCACTTCACACATCATTTGTCTGACAGCAAAGGAGCAGGTAATTCTGACATTCAATTTCCATTAGTTTGAAGAGAAGCAGCTGGTGTTCAAAACCTCTCTATTCCAGTAGTCTCAGTGTTGCAGCTAAAAAAAATGCTTATATTTATAATTTATAAAGATCACAGGATTACAGGATGTTAGAGGTTGGAAGGGACCTCCGAAGGTCATCGAGTCCAACATCCTTGCCAGAGCAGGACCATAGTATTGAGCACAGGTCACACAGGAATGCATCCAGATGGGTCTTGAAAGTCTCCAGAGAAGGAGACTCCACAACCTCCCTGGACAGCCTGTTCCAGTGAAGTTCCCTTTCATGTTGAGGTGGAACCTCCTGTACTGCAGTTTATATCCATTACCCCTTGTCCTATCACAGGGTGTAATGAAGAAGAGCCTGTCCCCTCCCTCTTGACATTCAGCCCTCAGATATTTATAAACATTTATTAAATCCCCTCTCAGTCTTCTCCTCTCCAGGCTAAACAGCCCCAGGTATCTCAGCCTTTCCCCATAGGGCAAGTGCTCCTGTCCCTTAATCATCCTGGTAGCTCTCTGTTTGTGATGGTTTTAGGGCTATGTCTTTAAAGTTTTTCACAGATCTTGAGCAGAAAGTAGTAGGAATGTAAATAAATCACTACTGGGTGTAAAAAAGAAAAATAATGATTATTCTAAACGATTGGAGAGATAGAAACCTTTGAGATTCAGTTCTCAAAACAAAATTCAGTTCTCTCTGCAGCATTCTAGCAGAGTGTTTCTGCTCTTCTCTTCTGGCTTTGCTTTGGAGATAACACACTGGCTATTGACCTTGAACGCTAAGTTCTAACAACCTCTCTGCTTCTTGTCTTTCTTCCTTTCACCAGGGGGGTCTGGAGAAGGCAGGGAAGGGGGAGGCAGAGGGACAGCTTTCCTGGCTTTGGCCAGAAGGGTTTTATGCTGTTTCTGTTAATTGTGCATATTTGTAAATGTTGTAAATAGTGTATATTTGCACATATTCATTGCATTCCATTGTAGATTGTAGTTTTTGCTTGTAAATACAGCTTCATTTGCTTCCGAACTGGGCTAGTCTAGTGTGGTTAACGTGGGAAAGGGATTTCAACCCACCACATTACAACAATTAATTTGGCGCCTTTCAATGTGGGCCAATTGCTTGATTGATTAATTCCTGCTCAGATTAGGAAGCAAAATGTAGCTGCTTTGGATTTTGTGGCATTTGATATGTTCTGTTCTGACTGTAGTAAATTATAAATGGGCTGTTTTGATGATGATAGATAAGATTGGAAGACATTTAGCATATAAGTTATTTCTTTGGTTTAAATACAAGTTAAAGAGATTTGGTGATTACTGCCTTAGTTTTATTGGGGTAGGAAATTATGGTAACTCAACTGTAACTTTACCAGTGGAAATACACGAATTCACCATTCCTATTTGTTGTGGTAGGGCCATGACACATGGCCCAGTACAAATCCAGACAGGCCTTAAGATGTCTAGACATGCCCCTTTCTCTCCCCTCCTTCCTGCCACAAAACAGGGCAACACGGGAAAAGGAACAAAGGGGACAGGACCCTTGCCTGTCTGGTAAACAAGATGCCTATCTGGGGTCAGAGCACATAGGCTCCCCCAGATACAAGGTCCTTGCTTCTGCCTTTTATGGTCATAGCCTGGCAGAATGCTTTCCACTGGGCAGCTACACATTAGATTCAGTGTCCCATTGGACCAATTGACCTCTGGCATTTTTGTATATATACAAAGTGGCTAGGTACCCTTGCCTTGCTCATGCTTGTTGAAGCCTTGCTTCAAGCCCTGCCCTGCCTCGAGTGTCTGGTTTAGAGCCTGGGATAAAGCCACGAGCCACACACGTGCAAGCTGGAGAAGTCAGCGCCTAGACAGCCAGAGTGGCCGAGTCTGCTTCCCCTTGCCACCAGAATCGTGCCATGCCTCAGTTTACTCAGGAACCACACAAGTGCCCGTTGCCAAGAGCGTTGTTCACTGCCTGCAGTCCGCTGAAGCCAGACCAGCCTGGGACTGTGCGGTAAACCTTTCCTGCCGGCAATCTGCCATGCTGCGCCTTACGAGAGCGCCCCAAAGCCATTGCAGCAGCATCCCTTACATGGGTGAAATTAGCTGTGAGTAACTCATTCACTGCCCTTTGGGTTTAATGGTTCTTATCGAGTCTCCTCCCTCTTGTAACTGAGAGCTACCTGCTCTTTGGGACCTTCTCTTTCCAAGTTGTTGCCTCCTAATTTGCATAGATTAGTTTTATATTTGCCCTGACTGAGATTGCATAATTCCCTCTTTAAATATATCTCCCAATCGTACAAATGATCCTTTAACGAATTTTGGCATATTTAATAAATAAAGGGTTACTGTTATTAATACCCATTGCCATATCATTTTATTAATTATTGCTGTGAGGGTAATTAATAGATAAGCCTCCCCTCGACCGCAACACTATTACAGAGAATTATGTGAGCAAATGGGACTCTAAAAGTGTGTGTGGTGATGGACCCATCCCCACAACAAAGGGCTAAACTTACAGTCCACTGCAGAGCCACAAAACCACTTGCCACTGGGCTCCAGAAGACCCTTCATCATATGTATGCAGGTACCCCAGAGTCACATCACAGGGAATAACTGCTTTTGTGTAAAGTGAGAAAATAATTTTGGTGTCATTTTGCTTTTACTACTTACCAACTTCATCCCTCATCTTTGCAAGTTCATATCCCAACTCCTTTATTTTCACAAGGGCATTTTCATTCTGTTTAAGAAAAGAAAAAAGAGAGAAATATGTACAGCTTTCAGACTTATTCCAGATAAGCACTTTCACATGTTCATTTAGTAAAGCAGATTAGATTGATTCCTCAGGTTGGTTTTTTTTTTTTTTTTTTCGGGGGGTGGGGGGGTTGGGGAGGAGGGTGGAGGATTATAGCAAACTCATTCATTCAGTCAGTCATTCTTTAAATCAGCCTTAGCAGCCACAACTCCCTGGCTACAAACACCTTGTATGTCTGTGAATACATGTACACACACTCATTCACAGGACAGCAAAGAATATTTACTCCCATGTGTCTAAAAAGACACCTGTATTTTTCTATCACTTTGTATTCAGCCTGTGTGCCATTTATGGCTGGACTGTATGTGCAAGACAGTTTTACTAATTCTGTTAAAACACTTTCATCTGCTTATGTTAGCATTGTACCACCTCTAAACATATGCTCATGTGGTCAAATTTTCAGAGCAGATACTGTACTTACACCATTCTAGGCATGGTGGGCATACCCATAGAGACACCACTAATGGCCTGATGTTCATACCTATTCCCAAATTTATTTCTGGTGTTTTATTGTCTGCAAAGAATAAGAGCTTCTTCCCTCAATGTGTCTCAAAGGAAATCTGAACACTTAAGGAATTAAAATGGATGAGCTGGCTAAAGGAAAATTAAAACATTTACATTAACACTGCTAAGGTGTTATTACTAGAATGCAATGACTTTGACAGCAGATGTCTCATGAGTGTGCTGTGCAAACTGACAAATAAAAGCCTCAGGAAAATCTATTGGAGTTTGGTTTAGCTCAATAAATCCCAGCATAATGATTCAAGCATAAGGGCACTTTAAATTGGAATGTGTCACGAATCACATTAGGAAGAACACAAAAGAACTTATCCTGCTGGGAAGATCACTAATGATTAGGAAAACGAGATCAGGCTACTATAAATACATCCTGGGTTAGAAAAGGCCAAGAATCTTTAAAGGACACTACAGAAAAAACATATTCAAAAGAAAAATTTAGGGAACAGAAAAGTTTATTTCATTAACAGGATACGAAGCAGGTAGGAGAGCAAATTACTTATGCCTTACAAAACTTGGAACCCCCCCCCAACATTTCAGAGTTTAATCTTTCTTTTTATTTCCCCTGCATCTAATTTTAAACTCTGTTAAGAGAAATAACACAACAGCTTTATTTTTGGTAATACCAGAAATATGGAATCTGGAATTTAAATTAATCTTTTACTTAGTGCCCTTTGGTGACAATTTCTACCAGATCTAAGGGATACTCTTTTTGGAATGTTTTGCTCTAAATGGAGTGATTAACTGAGCTGATTTGAGAGCCTTGGTGATGAGGAGACCCAGATGATGTCAGCATCTTTCTTACTCAGCTCTGAGAAGAAGCCAAGCACACAAAGTTGGGCTCCTCCAAACAGCCAGCTCCATACAATGCTGAGTAATCCATGAGGGGTTGTGTGCCAGGACTGCAGAGTCCTCAGTCCTGACTGACTGCATTAGGCTCACAGTAAAACACAGTGGGTTGTTTTGTTTTGTTTGGTGTTTTTTTCTTTAATCAGTAAAAAAAGCTAGGAAAAAAAAAAAAGCCCTTCTCACAGACTCCCAAATCAGCAGTCCTACAGAGACCATATTTACCCTTTTGGAGAACACCACTGCATCTGCCCATACCGTCTGCTTAGCTCACTGGAGTCATTTTAAGAAATGTTCTTCCCAGATTGCCAGGACTGGTGTCCTTGAAGGTATATGCACAGGGATATCCTGGATATAGGACTTGCAGATGGGAAGCACCTACTCAGATTACCAGCTTCCACAATTTGAAACAAAATCCAGTTAATTTCGTACAAATTAATGCCAGCACCTACAGATAAGCAGAGTTGTATTATTACTATTCTACTTACATGATGAAAATGAAAAGCAAATAAAAAAAAAAAAAAGACATCCTTGGGGGAGTGGAGAGAGGGTGTGAGAAGAAAAAAAAGTTGTAAAATGTTGATTCCCTGTAAGAAATACTACAAACTCTTTTTCTTTCTCCTTTTTTTTTTTTCTTTTCCACATTATCTTAGATAAGTTTTGTGCTACCCTTGGGGGCACTTGTTGGAGTGTCTCCAAAATTGTGGAGAATCACCAGCTTAAAAATGCTATCCCATAACTCAGTTTTCATCATGGACAACACCCCATGAGGAAGGCAGGCTGCCTGGATGTGGTCTCCAGAACAGCCTCTGGGGTTACACTGAGCAGCTGATGCTGGTACAGCTCAGCTACCTTGTTGGTCAGTTGCCTGTCCTGCCAATACGTCTTACATTTTATTTTATTTTGATTAGAGATTTCTGTTTGTGCTTCAGGACTGTGTTTTCTGGGAGGTCAGATGTAGAAGGGTTGCCCTCAGTGCCAAGGCCTCAAGTAGTCTCTATCTCTCAGAGGGTTCTTTCAAGGAATAACAACACAGGGATTCTTATCTTCCTCTTCTGCTAGCGAGGCAAGGGGTAGTTTGGGATAGGTTTAGCCTCATTCTCTCCTGGATGCACACTGAATTTACAAATCCCTGACATTCTCTGTTACTGTAACATGCTTTGTCAGCATAACATGATAGGTTTGGAGAACACATGTTCTTGTGACCCATGCAAACACAACATTAATGCAAAGTGAAAAAGCTTCTCCTTGTTAACATCAACGTAGCTCTGCAGATAACCAGCACCACAATCTCACTGCAGCTGGGGAACTGGGAATGCCAGCTCTTAGGAGATCAAACGTTAGTCTTGAGAAGAGAAGACTGAGAGGGGATCTCATCAATGTCTCTAAATATCTGAGGGATGGGTGTCAAGTAGAGGGGGCCAGGCTCTTTTCAGTCGTTCACAGTGATAGGACAAGGAACAATGGGTTCAAACTTGAACATAGAAGATTTCACCTCAACACGAAGAGAAACTTCTTTACAGTGAGGGTGACAGAGCCCTGGAACAAGCTGCCATGGGGGGTTGTGGAGTCTCCTTCTCTGGAGACTTTCAAAACCCACCTGGATGCATTCCTGTGCAGACTACCCTAAGTGATCCTGCTCTGGCAGGGGGGTTGGACCTGATGATCTCTTGAGATCCCTTCCAACCTCTGATATACTGTGATACAGTAGAAGAAAACTGGATCTGGGGTGAGAATGTAAAGCCATCAGGTCCAATGCTCAGATTCATAAAGGTTCAATGTCAAATATCAAAGCAATTAGAAAATTCACAAGCATAAGAGGAAAAATCTGCCAAAATAAATGTGTAAGAAACCAAATTAACAGGATATCCCATTGAATTATCTTCATTAACACTTATCTCAACACAGTATTTCAAAAAGAAGACAGGGTGAGCAGGAACCTTTGCTTCCCTTCCAAGAGCTTTATGTCTAACAGTCTCAGCATATCAAAGGTGCTTTGTAGATGTCCTTTACTAGGCTGCTGCTTGGAGTTGAGCCATTGAGGCTGACTGACTAAGGGCCAAATCCAACTTAGGTTTAAAAAGGCTCAGCGACCTTACCAGTGACACAGCTGTTTCCAGGGGGTAAAAAGGTCAGACACACTGTCAGGAAATTGTGCAAATATCCAGCATTTCAGTGTGGCAGTTAAATGACAAGGGAGAGAAAAATTGCTTCAGTGTTATTTGGGATTAAATTTTTCCAGCCAAAATGTGAAACCAAACCAGCAGGTTTTGTACTAACTGCAGTGTTGCAGTTACTTTTCAGATACTTCTAATGAATGATTTCATTATTGCTTGGAAAACTGATGAAAAAGGTCTTCCATTGGCTGTAACCCAAGAAATTACTCTGATACTGAAATAAAATAAAATGATGCTTATGACTGAGCTGAAGAGAACCTTCTTCCTCATACCTGTAGTCTACAGTAGTTAACTCTTGTGTCTGGAATATGTCCCATATCTTCAGACAGAAAGAAAAGTAGAATAGAACTGGTAGAATGATATGTTTGCTCTGTGCTTCAAATGCTATTGAATAGAAAACACAGTAGCAACTAATTTTCCCATCATCAGCCTTTATGTCATGCAGACCTCCCAATATTTCTCCCATGAAAGGCTCAATGCTGGACTGCATTTCTGCAAGTGAAACAAACACTGAAAATGGCATTTTTGTATTCTCTATTCAACTCAAAGGTCCTGAGAATGGACCGAGGTATGATTTATATTGGTGCAACATCCAAGCTGCCGCAGAAAAACTAGCAGGTAGTCAGGCAGGTGGTGAGGTAGAAAAGAAGACAGAATTAGTCCAATTAATTAAGAATGCCCAAAACTTAGCACTATAGTTCAGAAAAAAAAAAAAATCTGAAATATATTTGCCTATGAGGACCTGAAAAATAACTTTGCAAAAGATGCCAAGATACAAGTCTGAGAATATTCGGCCAAGATGTTGGTGTTGCCCAGATTAAGAAGGGAAGTAGTGACAAAGTCTTGGAGGAGAGGCTGCATGGGGCTGTGAGTAACCTATCTAGTTAAAGATGCTCCTACTCATTGAAGGAGAGTGAGGGGGGATTGGACTAGAAAGTTCCTTCCAACCCAAACTATCCTATGAATCTCTGAAAGGCACTGCTTTAGCTGCATGGAGCTTCAGCTGACAGCTAGACATCCTACAGCAGACCTCATCAGGGAGACAGGTCAACATTTTACTTTGGATCAGGAATAACTGAGGGATGGGGAAGCAAACTTGAGGTTTGTCTTAAAGTATCTCTCCTCTGAGAACTGCAAACTACCTGAGAGCTACTAATCTGTTAGAAATGGTAATTAATTAAACCTCCAGGTACTTTTCAACAATAGGAAAGTAATAATAGACCCACTGCACAACTGGGTCAGATCAGAAAATTGTCCAGGGCCATGGGACCCCAAAATGACAGGTCTCTTCTCCCAGACAGCTTACATTCTTGCATATATTCTGAAGTCTAAATATAAGTACAGTATCTCCACAAACACTTCACAATTCTCTATGATACTCCTAAAAATAAGCATTACATATAGATGCTCTGTGGCACCAGTTATTAAAACAGTTCCTTCAGAATAGCTTTTCTGTATGCAATGCTTTCACAATATTAAAACAAAACCAAAATAAACAAAAAAGCCAACCCAAAACTGTCCTGCAAATGGTGCTTAGTCACTGTGGTGCTTTATTCAGAGTGCCCTGAGGCAAGGCTTAAAGTATCATTGGAAAGAGAAGCATATACACTGGGAATTCTTATTTAAAAAATCAATATTTCAGACAATACTTGTAGAAGAAGTAACTGAATCCACTGCAGCTGATGTTCAAAATGACCTACAGATTTCCTCAAAAAAGAGGTATTTTAACACTGCTGCTTCAATCATGCTAGTTATCAGGTAATCCTCCCTCATAATACTCTTCAGGTTAAAGTTTATGAGCATCTAGATAACCCCCAGTGACATTATCAAATTTCGTGTTAAGCCATGCACTTTTCCTTAACTTGGTTAGCAGCATATCTCAGGTTTTACCTGAACATATTATTAGTTAAATGGAAGATACTATCAGCTTTTCATTAGGCAGAACATAGGAATATTTTTTAAAGCCAAAGTCTTAAAAAAATACACTTCACAAGCATGTGTTCCTGCCAAGATATTTTCTATTAAGCAAATTAAATACAAACGCTCATTCTCTCCCTCTTCTGTACTCAGTTAAAATCCAGGCAAATTTCCAGAATAGTGTGAAAAACTGTGTTACAAACATCCCACAACTCTCTCTCAAACGTGAGATTCTCCTGCTACCTGTAGCTATGCACTTTCCTCTGCACTGGCATTTGTTACAGGACTCATTTTGGTGCCTGGGAATTTGCTTGATTTAGATTCACTGTGACATATGAAAACGTTGTTTTGACATATTTCACTTCTCCTATGTCTAAAGATCAATCCTCTGTCAGAGAAGAGGATCATTAAAGAGGTAAAACCTTAGGACAGCTAGAAACTGAATAATCTCTCTTCAAACTTTAAAACTCTGTGCAAGTTTCCTTTATGACCTGTACTCCACAGGGTTACTAGAACAGTATGAAAAGCACAGCAAAGAAATCAAGTTGCTCGCTAGGACAGGGGGTGCCAGTGCTCCCTCCTTTCACGAAAATCCAACCCTTACACTCATGCTGCAGGCTGATATTATGTAAGGTGCTGCAGTGCATGGGAGAGCCACAGTTAGACTTGTCCCCGGTGAACGAGAGTTCAGCATGCTGTAAATAAGACGAGCATCGCTCCCCTCTCCACCACCCCGGGACCGTACACACCACCGACGCCAGCTAGCAGCAGCAGCTGAGGTTCATTCCCGGTAACGGCGACCTATCTGCCCTTTCCCTAAAGGATAAAAAGAGGCAAAAGTACCGTCTCGTCCTTGCACCGAGCACAGGGCTTGGAGGAGCATTTGCCCATCGCGGCAGGACGGCGCCCAGCCGGACCGCCGCCCGCCGGACTGCGACCGGCAGTGCGGGGAGACAAGAGGCACCTGTGCGCCCGGCGCAGTTACTGCCAACGGCGGGGTCTCTCCCGCGTCCGCCGAGGACGGCCCAGGCTGGGCGCCCTCCCCTTTGGCTCCCTAATCCTCCCGGGGCGTCGGAGGGTTCGGGACGGGAGCCGGGGCCGGGAGGGTGGCTCGCCGGCAGCTGCCTGCGGCTGAGACAGATCAGCGGGTGCGGAGCAGCAGAGCGGACACCGGTTTCGCCCTCAGCGGAGGGCTGTCCGTTCCCCAAACTGCCTGCGCACCGGTGCTCGCCGGCTTGGTCAGGCCCCTTCCGAAAAAGAGGGTTCGATCACTTTGGCTGGCGAACGTTTGCCCAGAGCAGGACACGTCCAGCAGCGCCATCGCAGGAACGTGCCGGAGAGAGGGAGGGCACGGAACGACTTCGAAACTTCGCAGCGACAGCTCCAAACGCGCTGAAATTCGAGAGCGCGCCCGGGATCCCCTCAGGAGGCAGCTCTGTCTGGTTCCCATCTTCGTGCCGCATTTGCGGCCATTGATCTCTGCAGTCCTCGTTCTCTACAACCGCTCGGATGGTGTCTGTAACCCGAACGCTCTCTGCCGGCGCGGCTGCTCGCCCGCACCGGTCCCAAATTCAACCCAGGGCGTGGGATGAGCGTAGCGCGGCTGCGATGCTCTCGGGCAGCGACTCTGCCGCGCTGGAGCCCTCCCCGGCTGCTGTGCGGGATCTGCGGCTGGGTACGGCTGCTCCAAGGCTCTGCCCGCTCCGGCCGGCCGCTGCTGCCAGCGGGGTGGTACGGTGGAACAGGGACCCACTCCCAGCTATCTGCTTTCCCCGAGTGAGGGGTGTCCTCTTGCTCCCGGGTGTCCTCTCGTTCTTAGGTGTCTCCCGGGCCTCTCGAGTCGCTCTCATCTCTCAAGAAGGACTCTTCCTGAAGTCATTTAGTTAAATCCCGAGGAAGATCACCACTCTCTGGACATCGGCCACTGCTTGTGATTGCAAAGCACACAGCTCTGCAGCGTACCTTAAGGGCTGGGATGCCTTTTTCGCCATATATGTACATACACCACATAACCTCACCCTAACCCTAACCTGCACATATACATGTATATGGTGTATATGCCTGCTCTGTGCGTGTGTGCCCTCTTGGAATAAATTTTTTGTCGGTACTCAGGGCATGGAGCAGCAGCAACCTCACCTCCCCTAGGATGCTGCCTCTGGCATAGTGTTTCCCTCTAACAACTAAAGGCTGGAAAAAGGCAAAACAGTTCAATGATTTACACTCAAGGCAGAATTTGTGCAGTAAATGCCTACACTTTAAATCTATAAAGTACTATTTTTCTGAAAGCCAAGTCACTGCCAGACATAAAGAAAAAACTAAGTTGCCCTTAGAGCTAAACAGCTCTGCCTACCAATAGGAAAGATTCAGTGCTCAGATCTTTGCCTCTATGGACAGGCATTTTCTTTAGTTGTGTTTATTACTGGTGATGCATGAAGTGATTTGGAAAATAGCAGGAATTAACAAGGATATCCATTAAAACTTTGCATTAAATCACATTTAAATGCTCAAGTAACTTTCTGGTTTGTGTCATCTTCTTATTCTCTGCTCTTCCTCAGCAGGAGTCCCTGTAAGGACTTCAAAGTTTCAAAATATCTTGAACAGGTAATAAAAAACCCCTCCAAAATATGAAAGACCAAAACAAATTAAAAATGTCATTCAAGATACATATGTTTTAACATGTGTCTTCAAGATCTAACTTTTCATGATAGAGTGTGAAAATTAATTTAGTTGACCACTGAACAGCTACAGAGTGGAGGTCAAAAGAGTCTTCTGTGTACAGTAAAATAATTTCATCCTCTCTATAGAAACTTGCTTTTTTTTTCCACAGAACCTGAAGTCCATGATTTGGATTTGGATTTGGATCCTGGAAAGATTTTAACTGCATAGAAAAAACCCAACAACGTTCCCACTTGTAGACAAACTACCACAGTCATTTCTCTGAGCAAGATGGAGAATATTAGTGTATTTAAAGCAACATGTCTGACTATCAGGCAAGGAAAATAACCTGTCATCATTTCTTTTTTTATGCCTTTCCCCCACCCCCCCTTCAGTCAGTCCACTAATAATGGCAGATTTGCTGTTTGCATGTGGTGACAAATCCAAGATAGAGATTAGTTAGCAAGGTCTATGCACCGCTTCACTACCACTTAGTCACTAAACTGGAAGATAAAATATTCAAGTGGAACTTAAATTAAGCAGAAGCCATGTGTTGTCCTTCTGGCAAGGGTGAACCTGTCCCTCGCTGTTTTTACTTGGGACATAGCACTCATAAGGGATAAGGACGTGATGGGGAAGCTGTTAGGCAATTTGGTCAGCCTAGGTCCTTTTGGATAAACTGAGTCCAAACTCATTCATTTTAAATTAAGCTTCATTTTGTAGGTCAAGGTGTGCAGCATTAGGGTGATAAAGGACCTAAGATGCAAAACGAAAATGGAAACTATTCTAAAGCTCAGTTCCTCAGTTAAATGTACTATAAAGGAGGATGGAGAAAGGAGAATTCAGGAGAACTAAGGGTTCTCTGTGGTGGGAGCGTGTTCCAGGTTGGAGGTGGGCTACTATGTGGAGGACTTTGAATACACACTTGAAAGCATCAGTGTCTATGGGATTAAGAATGTAGAAATGTAAGTAAGTGATGACTGAGACAGAAGCAAAAAGTGAGCATATCATGGGAGAGGACAATCTCTATACCCAAATTCCATGAGAACTGGCACTCTAAATAGCAGTTTCAGCCCAAGGCTTTGAATTACATATTTATATATGATAATAATTAAAAAAAAGTTAGAGTCAACTGCCTGATTTCAGCAGCATGTAGCACTGAGATCAAGTACTGAAAGCAATAATACATTCAAAAAAGAAAAGTGTCAAGCACAACAAAGCACCAAAGGCAGACAGATCCATGGCAGTGCAGACTGCTGCCTTTGTACACTAGGAGAGTTTAGATGACAGTAATATTGGGGATTCCATCTATTGGGGATCAAGTGACTTCAGAGGTGGTGTGAATCACAACATTGCTTATTAGGCTGGGGGAGATGAGAAGCTGCTGAGGAAGTGTCCAGCAGGGAGGAGCTGTTTTGGGAAGATGGCAAGGAGTTGCAGTAAATGGAACCACTGAGCTGAGTGGAGATAATCAATGGAGCGACTCAAAGATGAGTCCTTGGGGCAAATTATGGTCTCTTTTAACCCTGGTAAAAAATTAGGGGAGTGCTAATGAGATAGTGGGGTGCACTGTCCATCAAGGGAAAAGTCAAAACAACATGCTTCTCAAGCTGGATGGTATTTAGGGCTATAGGTCATAAGAAGATAAATACTGGGAAGTCCATAAAATACTGGGAAGTCCAAGGTCACAATCATAGGTACAAATAACAGGAATTTCAAGTTGAAGATTCAGACTCGTCAGTTGGAAATAACAGCAAAGAATGGTTTTGCTTATTCACTCATAGGATGACTAAGAGCTGTGTCTATGGTACAGCTCTGAAAAAATAGCAAATGCAACCTTAGACTGTAGGGGACACTAAAGGAGAATTTCAAATGCTTTATAGAAAGCCCCAGAGAGATCTGACCTGGAATCTCACACAGTTCTGGTCACCCACACTTTGGAGGTAACAGTTCTGCCCTAAGGAATATACAGCCTATAGCACTGCAGGAGTGCTGTGTAAGAACACATCTGCATCTGCCTGAAAAAACAACAGCAAATCTGAAAAATGATAGCTTTCTATAAATACATCAGGGAGGAGAACAGTAGGAGAGGGAGAAGTACTTCAAGGTCAAAAAATGTATTTTCATGAGAAAAATAGGATAAGAACTTGGACATATCTTTCAGTCACAATAGGTTCTGAAAGTCTTCTTGTAGAAACAGAGGAAAATATAATGACTTTTAAGCTGGAATTTGATCATTTTAGGGAAATGGTTATAGGATTTGGTTGTTGGCAACCAAAAGGACTGAATTTCATGACCCAAGATGAACTTTGCTATCCTTACATTCCCATCCATGTAGTACTGCTTGTTTGTGCATTGCCACACATCTTGCTATGGTCCATGTCCGAAACATTGTGCATGCCTCTACCAAACTGCTTTGTATGGAACTATATCCCAGCAGATCTGATTTACATTGGCCTTCAAAGCAGAAAGGAGAAGTCTGTGGATAAGATAGAGACCAACAAGGCCTAGAGAAAATTATGCTGTTAATTAAAAAACACTTTACATATAAGTGGCACCTTTGTTTCCTTATTGGAAACAGAAAGTAGAGGTAAGTCCTTAAAGAAACACATTCCTTGTTAGGTATAGGATTGGGAAATGGGGTAAGAAGAACAAAGGCTGTTAAAAGTAGATTTTAAAACATCAAAATGGTAGCACACAACAAGCATCTTAACAGGGTATCTTTTACAAGGTATCAAGTTCTCCAGCATTTATTGACTTCAGTGGCAACACAATGTAGTTAGCACCTCACAGGGTAAAGTTCATGGGTAATTAAGGCCAAGGAGGGCATCTATATTTTGTTAAAAGTCCAAGGGGAGTTGCTTAGTCTATAAACAACCTATTCTAATGGTAAAGAGAGACCATGGGAAGTAATTTTTTTTCTCCAGTGACAGAATCAATGTCTTCCTCCGTGGCAGGAATAATACATTCCTATTTACTGCCCAAGCAATTCCAATATTTTACATCTATCTGAACTAAACTGGAAGAGGTAGGGTTTAATTAGCCATCTTTCATCATTCACTAAGGTTCCCAAATGGCGCAATATTCTCTTTAACTCCATAATGGTCTGTATGTATCAGTGCATAGACTGTATATAAAGGATAAACAATAAATAATTTCATTTGGGTTCTAAACATACAGTCTAATATATAAGGAGTTTGGGATTCTTAAGCCTTGGTATATAATGTTTCCCTATTCTATGGTTCTTTCCCTGGATCTTCACACTTGTGGTCTGCAAAGGTTTGGCAAGTGTGAGGATGGAGATCCATGAAGACAAGAGAATAAAAAAAAAAAAAACAAACAGAGCCAAAGGCTTGGGAAAGCTGTGAGAAATAAAGGTAGTAACACCGTACTACTCTGTGTGTCACCAAGGAGGAGAATCCTTAAGTGAACTGCATACTATTCATCTTGAAACACTGAAAATGCTTGCTGAGAGGTATAGCATGAAAAATATGTAAAACAATTATTAAATCTAAGTTGCATAGATAACAGTCTGAGGGAAGAGCAGCACAAAAAACTCAAGGGGCATAAATTTGTTTGCAAGAGGAATGCCAGTTTTGGGAATAAGTTGATAGGACAGTATCAGTGGGTATGGCAATAACCATAGGAAACTATGAGAAAGCTGAAGAAGACAGTCATTAGAGGAGAGGATCAAGAAGACTGAAGACAACATCACAGAGATATGAAGAAAGATAATGGGGAAGAAAGGCTGAGGTGGGGCATAACAGAAGTTGGAAAACTATTTCACCTGATAAAGAATCACAGAATCACAGAATGTTAGGGGCTGGAAGAGACCTCAAGAGATCATCTAGCCCAACCCCCCCACCAGACCAGGATCACCTATACCAGATCACACAGGAATGCATCCACCTGAGTCTTGAATATCTCCAGAGAGGGAAACTCCACAACCCCCCTGGGCAGCCCTTTCCAGTGTTCTGTCACCCTCACAGTGAAATAATTCTTCCTCCTATTTCCATGGAACTTCCTATGCCTTGGCCCTTGTCCTGTAATTTGGCAATGAATCCAAAGCACGGATTCAAAGAAGCGATAAAACAGAGGAGAAAAATGGTTCTGAAGCTGGCATTTCAGAGAACAAAGAGCTATGCAATGGAGAAGGAAGACAAGGAATGAGAGACTTCAGGAATGAGGACATAAGGAGAGACATGAAGGTCATATTCAGATGACTTGGTGCATAACTGAGACATTGCAACTTCTGTGATACCTCAGCTCTGTAGGGTGATGGACAAGGCAGGCTATCAGCAACTGCTGCCTCCTGGCATTCTCTACAATCAACAGTGAGAGGTGACTGTGACACTAAGTACCTCCAAAGGATGATGTAAGAAGCCCGCTTGGAGGCATTTGGAGAGGCACAGGGTTTTGTCTAAGGCAGTGCTGAGGTAGTGTCAAGCAAGGCTATTCTAGTAGTGCAGTTTGAACAGGAGGCTCAGAAGATGGTTGAATGGCATGCCATGAATTACCATTCACGACAAAGATGGGAGAGCAAGGCAGGGAGAAGGCACAGCCAGTGCTGCCTGTGTGATTACCACAACATATTTCTCTGCATGTACTCTTTTCAAACACTGTTATATTTTGTGTGACAGAACATGCAGGTGGACTTCCTCAGAATTTTGATATCTACAAGAGAGACTTGCAGACAATTAGGGAGACTGAATTTATTTTTCAATAAGTTAGGCATGAATCTCAAAGCCTGCAATCCATTGATAAAGGTATTATTGGTATTGTTAGTTTTTCAGTTCTGCAAGCAGTATAATTTGGAAACAGTCTCAACTCCTCCTAAATTCTCTTTGCCAAGTTTTGCTTTTTGAGAGTGCCACTCACTTTGTATTTCTGTGGGCACTTGAAACTAATAAAGATGAGTGCTGCTGTCTATGAGGTGATTTCATCTTTCCCTCTCCTGGTCATTTGCTTTGTCCCTGTTTTCTTCCTATGGTCACAGAAAGTGTTTGGCAGAGAAATCAGATTGGGGTTGAAACTAAATGAGGGAGAAAGTGCCAAATCTGGGGAGAGAGAACTTCCCTAGTACAGGGCCAGCTTCCTCAGGCACATGCATTTGTGGATTTGTGTGGCAACCTCCACACTGCTGCAAGCAGGGAGAAGAGTCCTGTCACAAGCCCCTGAACCTTTGATCTTGTCAGACTGAAAACCACAGCAGCCCAAGGAAACAGAAAAGCAAATACATTCACTGTTACATTTCATCTTCCTTACTGGAGGTGGATTACAGATTTTCTCTGATACAGCTCTATTGCTAGTAACACAGTTTCCACAGTTTCTAGGTCTTTGGACCTAGACATGTAATTTGTTATTTTCCATGTTGGGTTGGTTGTTTTTATTCTTACCCAACCTAAAAAAAAATTCTGAAAATGTAATATAGTGATTTGGAGATTTCTGAAAATATGAGCAGTCTGTCATGAGTTTCAGCTAGAGCTGAAGGTCATGTCAGATGTACTCAGAATGGCAATTTCCCTTGGATTTAGAGGAAGATTTCACATTTTGTGTATTTTCAGTACCACGAGGTTTTAACAATCCTTAGGCAACTTATATGGAAATAACTTTTTTTTTAATATAGGCTTTAAATGATACAATTATAGTATCATATATCTGGATGGGCAGAAAGTTTACTCTAGAATTTAACAAATTGAGATGGACTATATGCTTTCTGTTTCCCAAGGAGGAGAGCCCAGCTGGAGGACTCCATTTTTAATTCAGTTCTCATATGAAAAGAATGTGAGGATCTAAACAAAATTCCTTCTTTTGTTATTTCTACTAGTGTAGCCTTACATTTATTTTTATGTCAGTAGCTTGTATGGCCATGGATTAATATGCACCAGAGAACAATAGTTTATCACTGTGTTTTCTAGTTCTTGATGTCTGGAATGGTGCAAAGTAAGCATTTGAAGCAAATTCCAAACAAACTATCTCTTGCTGACAAGGAATTCATGTCTCCTTGCATGAAGCACCAGTTATACACCAAGATCACAAGGAACTAAAACAAATGCATGTTTTCACTGAACTCCTCACCTGCCCTCTACCCAGGAATACATCCCCTGCAGGGCTATTTCTAAATTCCAAACCTCTGAGTAGCTGGAAGCAGATGGCCATTTACTTATATCAGCTTTGCAGAGAAATGTTCCCTCCTTCTCCCAACAAACAGGGAATCTCCTCTTTTCCACTTCTGAGTTATTCTGGCCAAAAGCCAATGACAACTTCAAGCTGCTGTATTTTGAGGCCAAACAGAGCAAGTGACAAGTGCTGGCATTTTGTAACAGCAATGTCAGTGGCAAAATATTCCAGCAGCTTCACGTGGACCAAAGTTTGTCCTATTGGGAAGATTACCAGTGCTCTGCTGAGAGGAATAGCACATACATTAATCCAGTTTATTAGTTGTGGACTTGGTATGTTTTTATATGAAGAAAAACCTAAATCAGATGATTTTTAGAACTTATTTTTTTAAAAGTATCATTTATATTAATTTCACTGTCTCCAGCATCTGCATGGTTAGAGCTAGCTTTAAGAAGTCATAATAGACAGTTCTCAAATCATTATATTGAAATTCATCTTCTGGAAATATTTCTCTAATGTGTGAGAAGTGATTGTAGGAAGCATTATTTGAATGAGAACTTAGGAGTGAGAGTAAGGCCAATGAATTCCAGGAGATTGCAGCTGAAACATTTTAGAGTTCATTTCTGGAAACAGAGAGCTCAGGCCTGAAGGGGAGGTAAATCAGAGAGACAGGCTGTCTTTTGGGTATCTGATTCAAAAGAAATAGCTGTGATGACACAGAAAAAATATCAAGTGGATATACTTTCAACTTGAAAGAATAGTAAAAATAGATGTCAGCATCACTGGAACGCATATAACTTCATATATCTTCAAGTTATGGCCCATCTAACCCAGATCCTGCACCTAAGCAGTGATTATTACCAGAAATTTCAGAAGGCAGCAAAAGAAGGCATGCATTCGAGTGTGATGGAAAGGTTTGCTTCATGGAGATATTTTTCTGTCCCTTCTAACACCAAATGTTCTATGTCCAGATACTCTTGTTGCCAAAAGATCTTTGTACAATTTAGAGGAAAAGGAATGATTCAGTGAAATAACATGCAAGACATATTTTACACAGTTTATATTCTCTGTGTTTGATTAAAACGTCCGTGCTACAAAGGCATCTAGCCATGAACTGCACATATGAAGATGTGATGCTGCTGCCTCTTCTCACAGTGGTTTAATTGATCATTTCTACTGCTTAAAGTCTGTGTTTCTTTCATGTGTTGAAGGTGAAAAGTTTCTGTTTCCAATCAGTGGTTTCTGCTAAAGCTTTTCCTGCTGGTGGAAAAAGCCTTCTGGTACACACAGAGTTACCTTCTTATGGTGATTCTTTTGCTCTGGACTCAAGTCACTTTGTCCTTTTTACAAAGAAAAATCAATTTGCTCTGCAGTCTCTCACAGTAAAGGGTTTTCCCAGTCCTCACAGTTGCCTGTTGTTCTTCTGTGTTTTGTCCCCAGTTTTTCATTGTTTCCTGAAGAAGTGTGGGTACCAACACTAAATGTCATATTCCAGTCTCAATGTCCCCAGTGCTGAATGTGCTGGTGTTCTGTCCCTCTCCCTTCTACTTGCTACATCTCTGCTTATTCACCCACAGATCTTGATGGTTGGTTTTTCATAACACATGTTCACAGTAGGAGTTCACATTTATTTGCTCTGACACCAGAAACTCTAATTACTCCTGGAGTTACTCCTTTCCAGGTGACACCCAGACCACAGTTCTGTAGACATGACCCTGCACCCTGCATTTATGTTTATTGATTAACCTCTAGTTGCATTACAACACATTTTGTTTGAATGGGCCCAGCTCACTGCATAGTCTAAATTACCAGTCCAAATACCCTCTCTGAGCAAGGTTCTCTGTGTGGTTAGTATCAGCCAGTTAGGGGATGGAGAGGGTGAAGGGATAGAATCATAGAATCATAGAATCAACCGGGTTGGAAGAGACCTCCAAGATCATCTAGTCCAACCTATCACCCAGCCCTAACATCCTGGGCTTTGCTTTGCACTGAAGCAAGTCAGGATTGTACTGAAAGACAGCTCCAGACAAAGCTGCTTCCAGCCTAGCTTTACTGCACTCATCACTTATGAAAAATGAATTGGTGTGAGTGTGAGCATGTTGGATTTACATGCTTGAAGTGCAGGCAGCTCAGTCTACAAATCAAATACATGACTATCTAACTGCTAAAATTTATAACCTTGATCATGGAATGCAATAGGGATATGAAACTGCAAAATTGAAGACCAAATCAGAACTTCACTAACAAAGAAAGCACTCCTCTATCAGCATATCTATATGAGAGGTTTTAGCTTACGTGGCACAAAGTCTTGAAAGGCATGAAGGTGGGAGTTGTATTTATAGTCTATCTGATTTTCAAGCCTTGTTTTGCACTGGAGTGACCTCACATCTGCCAGGAATCTTCATTAACAAGAGAAGTTCTGATACATTGCTGCAAAATCTGTCTTGTGCATCAGCTCAGAATGCAGCTGCTGATGGATCTACACAAGAAGACTTATGATATTTACATTCTCACCCCCTGGGACTGCAGCAGTAATTTTGGAGAGACAAAGTATTGTATCAGCAGAACTTTCCGTCTTAGGAATATGCAGTGGTGAGGGAACACAGTAAATAATCTGAAATCTTTCTACCAATGACATTTAAAAATGCCTTTGGGACAGGGGAGAGAAGGCAGAACTTTTTTAATGTGTTTAAAACTCAGGAACTTCTAGTACTCTGGTACTTTTAGGCTGTACCTTGAAAATTTTCCACAGATATTGAACAGAAAGTAATAGAAGGTAAATAAATTACCATTGGATGTAAAAAGGAAAATAATGATAAACTCTAAATAATCCCATTGGACATATATCTACCATAAAAGTTAGTTATGTATACTAACTTCCTCTTTTTTTGGCTTCCTCACTCTGGCAGATGCTAACTTCTGGCTTCTGCTGGCTTTGCTGACCTAGGCTGCATTGCTTTGTTGTGGCTGAGTATTAACAAACCACTCTCTGCTCTTCTCTCTCCTTTCTTGTGTACAGGGGGGAAGGGAGCAGAGAGGGTGAAGCTGTTAGTAGCCCCCTGGTTTGTCTAGGGGGGTTCTTGTGTTGTTTATAAATTGTAAATACCTGTAAATATTGTATATTTTATACATATTCATTGCATTTCATTTAGATTGTAGTTTTGCTTGTAAATAGAGCTTCATTTGCTTCCACTGAGCTGGTCTGGCAATTTTTTGTGAGGGGGGAATTTCAACCCACCACGAGTACTTAATTTGAACTAAAAATAGGTGCAATGTTGTTACACCTGCAACAGAAGTTAGAATCATAGAATCAGTCAGGGTTGGAAGGGACCACAAGGATCATCTAGTTCCAACCCCCCTGCCACGGCCAGGGACACCTCACACTACATCAGGCTGGCCAGAGCCTCATCCAGCCTGGTCTTAAACACCTCCAGGGATGGGGCCTCAACCACCTCCCTGGACAACCCATTCCAGGCTCTCACCACTCTCATGGGGAAGAACTTCTTCCTCACGTCCAGTCTGAATCTCCCCACTTCCAGCTTCATTCCATTCCCCCTAGTCCTATCACTACCTGATAGCCTAAAAAGTCCTTCCCCAGCTTTCTTGGAGGCCCCCTTCAGATACTGGAAGGCCACAAGAAGGTCACCTCAGAGCCTTCTCTTCTCCAGACTGATCAGCCCCAACTCTTTCAGTCTGTCCTCACAGGAGAGGTGCTCCAGCCCTCTGCTCATCCTGGTGGCCCTTCTCTGGACATGTTCCAGCATGTCCATATCCCTCTTGTAATAGGGGCTCCAGAACTTAATACAGGAATTTAATACAGGACTATTAGAAAGAGAATCAAACACTATAATTATACTCATGGCACCTACATAAAAATTTTGCAAATATTCAGTCACTCCATACTCAGTCATTCCATACTTTTTTTAAACGAACCTGTGCAATGTATTTAGCCATTGCTTTGAGTATGTTATGCTCCTTTGCAACATGTTTGTTCTTAAAATGCCAGCTAGCAAAAGATTAAACCAAAAAGGTCAAGACAAATATCTGGATGCTTGTGCCATATCTAGAGGTCACATAGGATCATACAAAGGATGTTAGAAGTTGGAAGTGACCTCTGAAGATCGAGTCCAACCCCCTTGCCAGAGCAGGACCATAGAAGCTAGCAGAGGTTGCACAGGGATGCATCCAGATGGGTTTTGAAAGTCTCCAGGAGAAGGAGATTCCACAACCTCTCTGGGGAGCCTGTTCCAGTGCTCTGTGACCTTCACAGTGAAGAAGTTCCTCCGTATGGAGAGGTGGAACCTCCTCTGCTGAGTTGTCTCTTTCTTCTCAGTCAAACCACAAAGAACACCAGGACTTTTTTCTTTTTCAGTGTGGATTCCACCAGGAATGCAGAGAGCTGTGTGCAAGTCTCTCCTGAAAACTTTCCTCCTATTTTCCAGGGCAGAATAACTCTGCAGGCACTTACACCTGTTACGCATCTCTTTCCCTAGCCTGCAAATTACCTGTGGGTAGTTGTTGGCACAGCATGCTCAGAGTCCCTATCCAGGGGACTGAGAGCTTTGACTCCTGCCTGAAGTTAAATGTGGGGCAGTTTAATATTACACAAGTTAAATGTGAGGCAGCTCAATATTACACAAGCGTTTTCAAGAATGTCCAAAAGCCACGTCCAGAAATAGAGCCAACTTCAGCTGTTATAGGGTTTGCTACTTATTTAATGGTCTTGCAATCTGATCAATCCTCTGAACTAAGGCTCAGCCTGAGGGAAGCAACTATGCTGGGTACAGAAAGAATGTGTCACGTGCCAGGCAATGGAGCACTTAAGATTAAGGGAAAAAACTACTTAGCTTTTGGGGAAGCTAAGTCTCTGCACAGGACAGGACAGTCATGGGACCAAGGGGGCCTTCTGCAGCATGCAGCTAAGTGCCTAAGGCACTAAACCTCAGAGGTATAAAGGGCATCTCAAGCACAGCCCCAGAAAAAAGACCGAGTTCAGACACCTCTCTGTTAAGTGGTGGTGAACCCCAGTGTTCCCCAGCCAGAACATCAGAGGTGCCAGGGATCCTTGCGTGATCCACAGGCAGACAACTCCTGTATGTCCTCTAAGGGGAAACATCCCTCTAGGACTGTCCATTGACAGTAGATCAGATGTAAGTAGTCTGTGAGAGGCAGACTCCCTTCACCTAACACCTACATTTCAACCATGGCTGCTGGACTGTGCCCCTTGCTCTAACTGGCACAGGAGGTTCATTATAGAGCAGAGGAGAGCTCTTCAGTTTGCTTCCTAACATCTTTTTATCTCTACCTCAAAGGTAAGAAACAGTTCATCAAGGAGTAATTTTGTACTTGACAAAATCTAAACAATTTAGGTTTTCCAACCTAAATGATTCTATGATTTGTCTATAAAGGTATCTTAGCTTTCCTTTACCACACTTAAGGAGTGTCTCCTGATAAATTAATGAACAAGATGTTTATGTTTGTGAAAAATATGTACAATTTCAGTTTTACTTCAGCCTCCTTACTTCATCAGTAGCATTCACTATATACAATTGCACAACATGCTTCTTTTTTGTCTCTCCAAACAGAATTCTCTACACTATCTATATATCAAGGTCTTTTTTTTCCAGTGTGCTAAGCAATACCAAAAAATAAAAAGAGAAGAAATTAAGCTTATTTTCTTCCCCACAGGGGACATCAGAGTAAGATAATAAGAATATTTGTGCAGCCTGTTTGCCTTGGAGGCAGCCATCAGCCCAGCAGTGCTGCCAAGGACATGCACTGCTGCTCATTTCTGCAGCAGCCCGGAGACACGTGCTGCACCACAGGAAACACCATCAAAGGCATGGGGATGAATTTGTGTGGGATGTAAAATTTCATCACAATCATTTGATGTAAATGAACACAAACAGTGGGAACATCCCTGTCTGCAGAAAGGAAACTCTGCTCACTGGGCTCTCTTTTACAGCTCATACACACAACCATAGATGCTTCCCCACCTCCCAATGTGTGTGACTTTGCTTTGACTTCTTGCCTGCCCTCATGACTGCACCCAGCTGAAGCACTGGCAGGACACTGCACTGTTTGGTCTTTCTCCAGTGGTGCCTGACACTGTGACCCTGTTGGTGATCCCAAGCCCTGTGAAGCTTCAGCCCTATTCATGTAGGCTCACTGCAAGCACATGTCTTCCCAGAGCACACTTGAGGTGGCAGAACAGACTGTAGATGTGTGTTTGCATGCAGGTGTGTGTGTACCTCTGTGCAGGTACACAAATATGTGTCTATCTTTCCATATAAATCCCAGAATAAACTAGACATACAGCAATGTTCAGTCTGGAGAAGAGGAGGCTAAGGGGAGACCTCATAGCTCTTTACAACTACCTGAAGGGAAGTTGGAGCGAGGAGGGGGTGGCCTCTTCTCCTTGGTGTTAAGTGAAAGGACTGGAGGAAATGGTTACAAGCTGCACCAGGGGAGGTTTAGGCTGGATATTAGGAAATAATCCTTCACAGAGAGGGTTATCAAACATTGGAGTGGTCTGCCCAAGGCACCAGTGGAGCCATCATCCCTGAAGGTGTTTAAGCAGTGTGTGGACCTGGCACTTAGAGACACGATTTAGTGTTGACCTTTCAGTGCTGGGTCACCAGTTGGGCTGAATGATCTTTGAGGTCTCTTCTAACTGGATGCATTCTGTGATTCTGTAATCTTCGATATTTTAACTCCCCAGTGTTAATAGGGCTATTGCCTGTTTAGATGCTAAGCACTCCAGGACTGGAATATCATCTTTATACAACCTGCAAAATGTCTAGCACTCTGTTGGGATAACCATGGAATAATAAAAAATGATAATGTTGTAGTGAGGTCAAATGTTAACTAAAAGCAATACACTGTCAAGTGCCAAGTGTTTTCTGTTCCTAACACACCCAATTCAATCCAAACAATATCTTGTTCTGTTAAGTCAAACACAACAAGGTAATGTTACTTAAACTGATTTTGTTGCACTGCCATATAAGATAAATATAGATTTTGCAAGGAAGGCTAGCCTTTATGATTTGTGATGGCTACAACCAAATCAGGGCAATTATACATGGAGCCTGTTATTTCTGCTATTAAAAAGCTGGCACATAGCTAGTTTGATAGACATTTAGCATTGCCAAACCTGTGTTATGGATAATAATTCTTTCCTCTTACTAACAGAAGCAGTAAGGTCCCTTAAACAAACTTAGAGAATCAGAATTATAGAATTGTTTAGGTTGGAAAAGACCTCTAAGATGGAGTCTAACATCTAACACCACCACGGCCATTAAACCATGTCCTTAAGTGCCATGACTACACATTGTTGAACACCTCCAGGGATGGAGAAAAATTAATTTCTATTGCACTGATCATTACTGCCATTATAATGCCTATATACATCATGACTGGATGTGTTTATATCAGTGGAGCCATACCACGTTGTCCTTAGGGTAATGTAAAACCACCAAACGAAAGTATGACTACCAGCAGTCTGAAAATACAAGCAGAGAGAAGGTAGAGGAGGCTACGGGTATGTACCTGAGGGCAGGAGAGCTCCTGGGATGCTACAATGGGCATCTCCAGGAGAGGCTGCAGCAATGGACTGGCTATCAGGAGATGCCTGAGGCTGGCCACATGGGCGAGAGCGACGTGGATCTGCCAGAGGGACAGGTTACTGAAAAGTAACCACAGGTATGTAAATAGGTGTCAAGTAACTCACTGGTCATTGCTGCATCTGGGTGGGTAACTTGGCATTTGCTCTCTCTCTCCAGATTGATTGTGACCTGCCTTACACTTTTGTTCCAAAATTTGGTCTTGAAATTATTTCTGAAGATCATTTGTGAATGTGGCACAGTTTCCCATTTTACAGCAACTTTACAGACTGACATTTGGTCTCAACATACGCTGAAATAAAAGTGAAATCTTCTGAATACCTGTATAAAACAAGAGGTGTGCTGAAAGGTTTGTCTCTGAAGGGACAAAATAGCTAATAGAGGTACCAAGCTCCCTCTTGCAGAAACGAAGGCCAAACCTAACAAGAGGTTGGAAAGCGAACAGCTTATTCAGCAGCTCACAGTATCTGCATAAACTGAGAATGGCATGATCATTCCTTCTTGCAAGTAACAGGATCCTAACCCAACATAGATAGTCCTAGAAATTCTGAATTTTAGAAAAAGAAACACTGGCTAACTGTGACAGTGCTGTTTAATATGCATGAGATTTAGAAGAGGGACAATTTTCTAGTTACATCTTTGCTGACCTTAAAGAACAGCATAAAAACACTGTGATTTGAGTTTTGCTCTGTCCTCTGTGTGAGCAAATACCACTGGAACCTGTTACTCTTTATAGCTTCTGACACAACTCCCAAAGCATTGCCAAATCCCTCAAGCCCACCAGAAGCCAAATACCCAGCTTGGAGGCTGCCATCATCAGAGCAGCCACTCCTGACCCTCATTCTGCTTTTTTCCTCTGAATGAGGTGCAAAAATCAAGGCTGTCAAAGTCAGCTGCTTACATGGAGATCAATAATGTAAACAAAATGAGAAAAATAAATTTACCTTTACCTGATGCTTGGCACAGAGGCTAAATATATTTCTCTTCAAGGACATGTAAATAAAGAGATCTCTAATTTTTAATGGACATTTAAAACCTCTTCAAGAGGAGCATTAGAATGCATAGGGCTTTGGTTTTTGTTTTGGTTTTTTTTCCCCAAATTTTGAAATTTGAACTATTTATGTGTAACTAAAAACATTATTTTCCAAATGAGGGACAGAAACATACTCTAACTGGGGAAATGTTTCAAAACAAGGTCATGTCATTACCGCAGCACTTCCCAAGGAAGCACATTCTTCCACCCTTCAAAACCAAAAGTTGCACTGTCACAGCAGTGGCCGTGAGAAAGCTACTGAGAACAGAGGAAGCAGCCAAGAGATTCCCTGTACTTTCTTCCTCTGTCCCTGGAGCAGAGCAGGCCACGCTGTCTGGGAGTAGTGTAGGGTATCTGCAGGTCTAATGTTTGCTACCAGTCTGGCTGCAAAGCTAGCAAGAGACCCTTCTTGTCTGCTCCAGCTGAGGCTGCCCCAGGACACTTGTATTCAGTAATGAAAAGCTCTTCCTAGTGATGGAATAGTAGCAGTTCATGTCTCAACTAAACGAGCTCTTTTGAGTATGAAGTATCTGAGGACACAGATGTGCATTTCACCTGCGGAGTAAAATACTGAAGGTGCAGCCATGTGCAGCAATGACAAGCAGCAACAGGATGGTAATTTTTCTTCTTTCCTCCACAGCGCCCTCATGTGATGGCAGCTCGCTGGTGTCCTAAACTGAGAGCTGGGAACTGAGGCACGGGAAAATTAAAAACATCCCTTTGATCCTGTGCTAGGTGAGAGGTAGGTTTTGCTGCCAGACCCAAAGGTTGCAGTGCAGGGAGTGACTGGCTCCATAGCTGCAGCAGCAGAGCACTGAGCACCAAGAGGTACTGTGCAGGTAGAAAACGAGGGACACACTGGTAGGGAGGTGGAGAGCTTGGATTAAATGATCCTTCTATACGCCCTCTGTAGCAGGGGTGCCCAGTTACCCAGAGCATGATGAGGGGAAAGATTTTCAGCTGCTTTAAGGTTTCTATTCCTACAGCATTTCACCTTCTCACTGCCTATCTTTTAGCATCCACAGCAAATAAGCAGGTGGCCTGCAGATGGCAATTTCTTTCAGTTCACAAACTCTGATCCATTCCTTTGGCAGATCAACCACAGGTCCTGTAGCAGCCACATTATAGAGCTTTCATTGTAATGCTCTCAAATAAAGGAGCACCTCTCAATTCCCATTGCTCTGTTTGACTCTAACCAGTAGCTCCCAATACTAAATCTTCTGCATTTCTACCAAAAGAGCAGGTTAGAAAGCCCTAAATTATGACGAAGCTTATTTCTAATATTTTCCTCCCAAGTAATAAAATGCCTTGCAATAAAATGGTTTTGATTCATATCCCTAAGCTGTCAGAGTCTGATGAGTCTGAAACTGACTTTTTCCACTATACAAAATGAAGACTGAGTTGTTCTGACTGCTCTGGCCTCCAGCAGGAGCAAGACTGAACTTGCTACATACAGGAAATCTAGCTAAGCTGTAATAATGATGAGGGAAGACTGGCATTCTTCTAAGGACTATTATGGGGTTAAATTCTAACATATTTTGCAAAGGCTGGGGAAGTAGTGCCCCTGAAAGCCAGAAGGACAGTCTTTCTGATGAGTGCTGGCTTCTTAACATTGTGCCACCAACAGGCACAAAAAGTAGATATATTCCTCATAAACTCATTCTCAGAGACAGTTGTGGAAACGTACAATTTGCAGCTCAGCCAGAGATAAGCACTTGAAATATTAGACCAAATTACTGGTTTGGAGGCAATGGTAGGAAGTGCCAAGCAACTTACAACCACTGCAATCCATTTTGCCTCTAACAAAAGAGCTTTGGACAAGGTAGCTACATGACACTGGGTGGCATATTGTCCATTCATGGGACAGAAACACTATTCTGAAAAATACATACAAGCACGCACATATTGCAGTTATTTGAATGGGGAAAAGGTTTTCCTTGTCCGTCCTAGATTATGCAGGATGCTACTGTGTGCTTGTCTGGAAAATGTGTATTCTATGGTTTTAAGGCTATGCCTTTAATTTCTTTTCACAGAGTTCGAGCAGAAAAGTAAAATAATGTAAATAAATCACAATTGGATGTGAGAAAGAAAAATAATCATTCTTCTAAACACTTCCATTGGGGAGATAGAAATGTTTAAGAGTCAGTACTCAAAACAAAGTCAGTCTGTCTGGTCAGTCTGTCAGGTGTTTTTCTGCTGGGCAGTCTAACAGAATGCTTCTGCGTTTCTCTCCTGGCTTAGATTCGAAGATAACACACTTGCATAGTGATCTTGAAAGCTAAGTTCTAACAACCTCCCTGCTTCTTGTCTTTCTTCCTTTTGCCAGGGAGGGCTGGGGAAGGCAGGGAAGGGGGAGGCAGAAGGGTAGCTTTCCTGGCTTTGGCTAGAAGGGTTTTGTGCTGTTTTTGTTAATTGTACATATTTGTAAATATTGTAAATACTGTGTATTTGTACATATTCATTGCATTCCGTTGTAGACTGTAGTTTTTGCTTGTAAATACAGCTTCATTTGCTTCTGAACTGAGTTAGTCTGGTGGTGTTAATGTGGGAGGGGAATTTCAGCCCACCACACTACAACAACCCATATGAAAGTAACCCAGACTGAGGTGTGGAGACAAACACATGCTGGCTACTAGTGACACATCTTTTCCAATGTTGGTTGACACGAAGTGCTGGGATACCATCAAGTAGTGCATTGCTGTCCTAACTGTTGTTCAGGGCATCTGCGTGGTTCCCCCATTCCCAACTGATCCAACCGTGCTCCAACGTTGGGACCTGTCCCGAGCAGTTTTCCCTCCTGTAATGAAGACTCCAGTACAAGGCTGTGCTGCAAGTCTGGAAATCTCTCTGTGCCCAGACAGACTATCTTGGCATAACCCTTTCTCTTAGATGATCTCATCCTTGGGGTCTGCAGCCCAGAAATGCTCCCCTCGCATAAGCTGTAGATCTGGGGTTCTAATTTGGCATTTCAGAGACAGAACTTGCTAACTGGAGTGGGTGGGTGTCAACTGGAGGGGGGCAATCTCTTTTCAGTGGTACAAACTAGTAAGACAAGAGACAACAGGTACAAGCTTGAACATAGAAGATTTCACCTCAACGTGAGGAGAAACTTCTTTACAGTGAGGGTGACAGAGCACTGGAACAGGCTGCCCAGAGAGGTTGTAGAATCTCCTTCTCTGGAGACTTTCAAAACCCACCTGCATGCATCCCTGTGTGGTCTACCCTAAGTGATCCTGCTTTGGCAGATGGGGTTGGACTCAAAGATCTCCTGAGGTGCCTTCAAACCTCTAATGTACCGTGATACTGTGTGATACTGTGACTGTGCTTTTCAGCTGTTTGGGCACGCTGTGCTGGCAGAAAGGGATTAGCCCACTTTTCAGGGCCTCGGAGCTGTTTAGCCATGACAATCCTCAGCACAAACACATCTACTCTGAGTGTACCAGAGATGTGAAAATCGATTTTTTCCTCCCTGTTTATGTCCAAGTTGTACCCTCCAGAATTTGTCAGTTTGGGATACTGTCCTTTAGATGGCACTGTTACTGCGTTTAAGAAGCATTGCTGCTGGCCACTTGACTGAACAGGGACAAAACTAGGCCATGACTGTCATTATTATTGGGCTTACAAGCCCTATCAGGAGTGACCCAAGTCAGAGGCAGCCATTTCTAACATTTGCACTAAAACGTTTTCATGGTCTCCTTGTCACATATCACTCCATCTCCCACCAGTCACCTGTTCACTTTGGAGTATCCCTCAGCATAAAGGGTTGTATTGATGTGATGAACAACCAGCACTAAGCCATCTCTTCCTTTTCAGAATAAGTTTGAAGCAGTTTACAAAGTCAATAGGAGTCATGCATGCTTATCTGAGGGCTTTAGCTAATGAATCTGCTAATTAAATACCAATTAGAAGCTGTCCACAGGCACTGCAACCATTACCTTTCATAACTAGCTAAATCACACAGTATCACAGTATATCAGAGTTTGGAAGGGACCTCAAGAGATCATTGGATCCAATCCCCCTGCCAAAGCAGGATCCCTTAGGGTAGACCACACAGGAATGCATCCAGGTGGGTTTTGAAAATCTCCAGAGAAGGAGACTCCACAACCCCCCTAGGCAGCCTGTTCCAGGGCTCTATCACCTCATCAAGAAGTTTCTCCTCATGTTGAGGTGAAATCGTATATGTACAAGTTTGAACCAATTGTTCCTTGTCTTATCACTGTGATCCACCAAAAAGAGCCTGGCCCCCTCCACTTGACACCCATCCCTCAGATATTTATAGACATTAATGCGATCTCCTCTCAGTCTTCTCTTCTCAAGACTAAACAGCCCCAGGGATCTCAGTCTCTCTTCACAGGGGAGATGCTCAAGTCCCCTAATCATCCTCGTGGCTCTCCATTGGATTCCAGCACGTCTCTGTCTTTCTTGAACTGGAGAGCTGAAAACTGGATGCAGTATTCCAGGTGTGGTCTCAGCAGGGCAGAGTAGAGAGGTAGAAGAACTTCCCTAGACCTGCTGGACACACCTTTCTTGATGCATCCCAGGATCCCATTGGCTCTCTTGGCCACAAGAGAACATTGTTGTTCCATGGAAAACTTGCCATCCACCAGCACTCCAAGGTCCTCTCTGTGGAGCTGCTTTCCAGCAGGGCAGCCCCTAACCTGTACTGGTGCCTGTTGTTATTTCTCTCCACATGTAGGACCCTGCACTTGTCCTTATTAAACTTCCTGAGGTTTGCCTGCACCCAGCTCTCCAGCCTGTCCAGCTCACGCTGGATGGCAGCACAGCCTGACAGGTGTCAGCCAACCCCCCCAGTTTTGTATCATCAGTGAACTTGCTGAGGGTACTCTCAATGCCCTCATCCAGGTTGTTGATATGTTATATGAAATGCTTATGTCAGAACCACTACTTTGAATTTTTTTTTTGGCCACTGCCTCAGTCATTGCCTGGTGAGGTTTACTCCCAAGATAGCAAATGGGTTTAGCTGTCATTAAATGGGTCTGTGTTAAGTACTTCTATGTCTAGTGCACTCTTTGATGTGTATTAAATGAATATTGGCTATTAAGAGCATTTTCAAGAATGAGATGGGACAGAGATATGATTTCAGGATACAATTTAACAGTGGCCTGGAACAGCCAGAAAACAAATCTAACGAAATGCAGAGAAAAAGGTTACGCAACCTTCAGGCTGCTACAGCAAGAGCTTAAAATTGGAAGCACTCCAAGAAACTGCCAATGTGGGCAAACATTCTTTACTACATATTGACATTCTCTTTCTTCAGCTAAACATGTCTATTGGGTCACTTGCATTGGTGCTTTCCTCAGCTTTGGAGAGAGAACAAGCACTGTGAGCAGGAAATGAGACCCACAGACATGAACAGACTTCTACCTGTCTGCAAAACACTGGTCCCTTGATTGCTTTTAGACTTAGTCCAATCCTTGCTGCCTGGGAGGACATTTTCCAATGGAGTTTAGTTCAAATTCAGAGAAAAATCTGTTCTGGTGTGGTGTGAGACATACTAGAAAGAGGTTATGGGTGACTATCAGGCTAAAGAGGCTCTCTAGCATAAAGTAGGACTGGGCCCTCGGCTGAGCAGATTAGAACTGCCAGCCGGAAAAATCAGCCCCAAACATCTCTGGAATAAGGCCCCAACTTATTCCTGAATGAGTATTAATCCCTTGCCAAACTGCAGTTCTACTCAGACTTCAGCCATTTGTCCTGCAGGCTTCTCAGAAACAAACACACTATTATTATTATTATTTTCTATAACGGGAAGGATTTCTTTTTCCATGCTTGCCCTATCTGGAAGCCAGCCAATGGAATCTTGCTCAAGGTTTCAAACAATAATGCCATCTCAGAAAATGTCTACAGACTGTATTTTCAAATGACACTCAAAACCTTGGAAGTCTGTGTCTATGTTGCAACACAACAGACCACCCAATTACAAAACTGCTTGAGTAGACCCTGATCATGCCACTTACATGTAGGATCTCAATTTAGGCATTGAATTTAAAAGTGGGGCAGACCTTAGCCTCCCGGAAGGCCTTGGTTAGGATGATCAAGCACCCTAGGCAGAAATCCAGATTACTGGATTTTTGGTGCTGTAAAAAGTCTTCTTGAAGTGCTGACTTGCCTCTATTCACTAAAAACTGAGCCTGAAACAAATGTCCTCCTAACATAGGTAATCACATCTGATATATCAGATATCACAAACTGTTTGGCTCACTTTGATTGTGCACCTCATCACCCAGGGTAGCCGGAGTGTATTTGTCTGAGAAAGGTCAATGTTAAATGGCTCCTGCACTGAATGTGCAGATAAGTATACTCCAGGAAGACCAGTCAAGCCCAGAAAGGACTGGACAATCAAGATGATCAAGCAAGTCCAGCAGCACATCTGAAAAAAAAATCTACACCTAATCTTGCCCAAGCCTGAAGGTGCTTAAATTCCACAGGCACTCGGAGCAGTACTACTGCAAACCCCTAGATGGCCTGACAGTGCAAAGGAGCTGGGAACATCGGGTACAGCTATGCCCAGCTAGGACCTGGAGAGGATTTTATTAAATAAATTCCCCTGAGGTGTCCAATTAAGGAGGCATTCTCAGGACCAATCTAACATGCACCAATGGGATGAGAGTCATCTCAAATCTCAGTTGCAGCAACTGTTCTCATTTATAACATATCCAGAGGAGACGAAGGAGATATGCCCAAGCTTCCAGATTTCCTTCAGCAAATTGTGAGTGAGGCATGAGATGAAAAATCTCTTCCCAGTGGACAGCACAGACAAAGCTGAGCAGACACTGCTCTGCCCTTTTTTGTTTCCCCCTGCTTTAATCAAGGACACTCCACAGTCAGCTTAAAAAAAAAAAAAAAAGCAGCAGCTTTTCAAATGCCCATCAAGCCCAGATATGTCAAGACTAAAGAAAAAGAGAAGGAAAATCCCCTGGGAAGGTATTTAAAATATTTAGTACTTTTAAAAAATTTTCTGGTTTTTTTCAGTTCAGTGAAGCTCCCCCTGGCAAGATCAGCTCCTACTTAGGGAAAAGTGTGAACTACAGTATTTGTTCAAAGGTAACCTTTCCCACTAATATAAAAAACAACTGAACAAAGTATTTCAGAATTTGTAAAGATTGTTTGAATCAGTGTTTCTTTATTTAGTTGTCTTTCTCCCTTTTAATACTGGAAGTTTACTCGTTTCTTTCAAAAGTAGACAAACAGGCAGTCAAGGATATAATCCAAACCTTGGCTACCTGTGTTACAATGTAGTTGGGACACCAGCATAACCTGGTATTGGTACAAAATAAATGGTCATCAAAGGAACCACTTCTAGACCTCAGAACCCAGCTAGATTTCCTAGATGACTAAATGGCTTTTCAAACAAGCAGTGTCTACGAGTCCTTCGTGGTTACTTTGGTCATCTTTTAAACTTCACTCATTTTACCTCAGACAAAGTGAATAAATAAGCTTCTCTAATCACTGACATTTTCTTTATGTTCTCTATACATGCTGAATGTAATCTCCTAAGTGCTGAGATAATGCTATTCTAACATCTTCAGGATCTTGCACATTTGTAACAGGAACACTGTCTGATCTGTGATGAACAGGAACACTAGATAAATAATACTGTGAGAAAGCAAATCTTTTCCTTCATCCAACAACTTTGGTTTACTAAATGTATGGATTGCTCTTGCATTTGTTCACAAGTATATCTCAGTTACACTTTCCAGTTCAGCAGTAGCTGTCAGGTTGGGACTACTAAGCTTATACCTCTGCTTCACTCCTAAAAGACAACCTGAAATCTGTCTGTGCATGTGACAAATGCTGCATGTTCCTGAAATTTGATTTTCAAAGACATGGCATCAAATAATAATTCCCTTCTCATAATAACTGTTGTAAGGAACTGCATGCTTGGATTCCCAAGAACAAAATTTCAGTGACTGTGGAACAAATTCAGGCAAGTGACTGAAGGCAAAGTATCTTTCCAATGGTCAAAAGTATCCATTGTACTTACCTGCCTGAAAAAGTGCTGTGTTGTTACAGCAAAGACATCAAAGCCATAGATGGCCCTTTTAAGCTCTTCTTGAATGTTGCTTAATTGCCGGGACTGCTCATCACACTTTTCCTTCAGTCTCTGAATGAACTGCTTTTCAGAATCTCGACTTTCTCCTGGTTTGGGGGAGAATCCATTCCTTGGGGTGGTTGATCTTTGCTTGGGATGTCCTACAAAGGACAGAGAAAAAGACCATCAGGGTCACTTACTTTATATGTATGTACGTAACGTGGACATGTTTCTAGGGCCTTTGGACTCAGCCCTATAAAAAAAAAAAAAGGTTTGCAGCATTCACAGAGATCTGTAATGACTTTCAAAAAAGAGAAAGAATACAGCAAAATGTTCTTCACTATGGGCCAAAGCTCAAAGCTTTGTAAAAGTCATCTCACCTCAGGCTCTGAGCCTGAAGATCTGCTACAAGTTGAGGAGAGCTCTCTTAAGAGTATCTTACTGAGAACTGAGGTTGTCAGAGGAAGGATTCATCTCACCTATTTCAGACATCTACAGGATGCATCTCAGCATCTCAAGATGTGATGCTGAACTCTCCTGAATGGCAGTGAGAGAAATGGGAACTTCCAGGTTGGGGTTCACTGTATCCTATTGCGGATATTGAAAACAACTGGATGATATTTACACTCTATATACACAAAATTTCTTTGGCCACCTGAGCCCCAAGCTTGGTGAGCTGACAGAGGTGCCAGTTTCCTTTGTCTTTGCAGATTTTCTTTTGCTTCCAAATGGGACAATGTCCTTCCCTGAATGCAAACACAGCAAGGATTGTTTGCTATGGGGGTGTCACTATTTCATTTTATCAACAATATTGTAATCTGCCTTGCCATTTCCTCTGGCCCTACCCTTTGTAACACTTGTAAAATTGCAGTACAAACCAAATAAGTACAGAAATGCCACCATGTAATGCTGACTACTCCACTGGCTCTGCATGGCTGCTCTCTCTCTGCACTATGGGTCATGCCAGAATCACTATATGGCCTGCCCACAAAAAGGAGTTCAAACAGACTCTGGCTCCTCTTATGTGCTCTGAATTGGCTTTAAGCAAGCCTGATCCTGTAAAAAGGTGTAAAAACACTAGCGTAGCTTTTAGTCAAGATATCAGCTGAAATAGTGTCATATTCACATGAATGGCACAAACCCTGAAGCTTACTCATGATAAATCAGAGAAGTGAGGTTTTCATCCTGAGCTAAGTTCATATCCTGCTTAACCATCCATTTCTCTGGATATACTCAGGTGTAAGGATGAAGCAAGAAGGGGTAGTGTTTTGGTAGTGTCAGGTTGCTGAAGCCACTACTTGGACAAGCTGTTTGTCTTTATCTTAGCTTTCTGAGAACTCTGCAAACATTTGTGGTCAGCTGGGCAATACCTTTGCACAACTTATAGATTCTTTTTGCTATCCTCAGTCTGTCCTCAGCTAATGCTTTTTAGCTCATTCCTGCACACTGACCAGAAATCTCTGGTTCTCTTCCTCAACTCCTCCCACTAGTCTCAGGCTTTTAGCATAGGAGAGTCAGTAAGAAAGAGGGAGAGAATAGAATCAGATACCTTGTTCTCATGTGTTGCTAGAAATGGTAGACATTGGTCATGGAAGACAAAAGAACATTTCTATACTAGCAGAAAGGCTTGTGTATGCAAGAAAATGGAAAAAAAACTTATCTTGTTTTTCTATAATCTTGTAGTATACAGTTCCTGAAGAGTAATACAGAAATGTCTCCAACTAGTACTTAGCAATAAATGCAACAGGGGAGAGTCTTCTGCCATGGCTACCACTTACCCCTTTCCTACAAACCAGAAGAATCACTTCACAGAGATGCATCTGATAGTATGAGTTTGAGCCAATTTGTAAAGCAGAGCTTGACTACATTCTTATTCCAAGCTAAGCTTACAGGCAGCTAGCTTCAGCAGAGATACTCCCTCATGTCTCCACTGCAAAGAGCCACAAGTGCAAAACAGCCTTTGAAATTCTTTGTGCCCATGACTTGCATTTGCACAGAGATTTCACAACATGTCAAGACCAACTTCATGATGTTTCAAGGCCCAAATAATACAATATGGGATGTTAGAGGAGGACTTTTTGTTATAAGAGAGTTCAGCCAGCACAGTTATTGACCTTTAAGCTGTGTGGTGCAGCAGACAGGCTGGAGGGAAGGGATGGCATCCAGAGGGACCTTGACAGGCTGGAGAGGTGGGCACAAGCCAACCTCATGAGGTTCAACAAGACCAAGTGCAGGGTCCTGCATCTAGGTTGAGGCAATTCCAAGCACAAATACAGACTGGGCAGTGACTGGCTGGAGAGCAGCCCTGAGGAGAGGGACTTGGGGGTGCTGGTGGACGAGAAGCTCAACATGAGCTGTCAGTGTGCACTTGCAGCCCAGAAAGCCAACCAGATCCTGGGCTGCATCAAGAGAAGTGTGGCCAGCAGGTCAAGGGAGGTGATTCACCTCTATTGTGCTTTGGTGAAACCCCACCTGGAATACTGCATCCAGTCTGCAGACCCTGTTACAAGAGGGATATGGACATGCTGGAATGTGTCCAGAGAAGGGCCACCAGGATGATCAGAGGGCTGGAGCACCTCTCCTATGGGGAGAGACTGAAAGACTTGGGGCTGTTCAGTCTGGAGAAGAGAAGGCTCCAAGTGACCTTCTTGTGGCCTTCCAGTATCTGAAGGGGGCCTACAAAAAAGCTGGGGAGGGACTTTTTAGGCTATCAGGTAGTGACAGGACTAGGGGGAATGGAATAAAGCTGGAAGTGGGGAGATTCAGACTGGACGTGAGGAAGAAGTTCTTCCCCATGAGAGTGGTGAGAGCCTGGAATGGGTTGTCCAGGGAGGTGGTTGGGGCCCCATCCCTGGAGGTGTTTAAGGCCAGGCTGGATGAGGCTCTGGCCAGCCTGATGTAGTGTGAGGTGTCCCTGCCCATGGCAGGGGGGGTTGGAACTAAATGATCCTTGTGGTCCCTTCCAACCCTGACTGATTCTATGATTCTGTGATTCTATGATTTATCCATTTTTGTATCAGTTAAAGCTTGAAAACCTTTCTGTGCAGGAATGAGACTTTCTTACAGATACTTCCACTCATTTAAAGGAGCTCTTAACTGGGCAGTAGGCATCATCACAAAATATGATATTCATAAAAGCAACATCCATAAATATCTGCCTCCTTAGTATAAAAATCTGAACTTGTTTAGGCAGCATGGTGATATTACAACAGAAGGCATGGAGAGGAGTGTAGGAGGAAGCCCTTGAAATCAGTCCAGTTTCAATTAAAACAGAAACCCATCAGCTTGTTTTGTCTTATATCTTTCTGGCTTTCCTGTTCACTGGAACATTTGAAATGCACATCTCTCTGTTGTCCTTGTCAGTATTATAAGCTGTCCTTGTACATTAAACTCTGCTATTCTCCTCAGGGATAAGTCCGAATTTCTTGGTTCATTTTGGTCTGAAAAGCAACTTTCTAAGCTTATTCTGCCATTGATGTCCCTTCTCTGTTGCTCTGCACAAAACAGAGTATATGCTAATGATGCTGGCCCTGATCCTGAGTGTCCCTTTTGCTGATGGTGGGACCATGGGGGAAGACCCAGTGTACACTGAAGTCACTGCACCCCTTTGATCTTCTTCAAAACCCCCAGGTCTTTTTTAATCTATTTGAGTGTTTGAACTAAGGAGACGTAACAAGTATATACTCATAATTAACACAGTCCATGAGGATTTAGATGGAGAATGAAATTTATTTGCCTTTTAACTGTGGACTTCCCAACATTTTGGTAAGGAAATAGGAAATTGCTTGTTGTCAATCCTCTTGAAGTAATCTGTAGAGTGACATGCCAGGAACAGACAGCACTGTCCTGCAACGGAGATGTGATGGCTTTAAGACTGTCTTTTTATTTTTTCTTCACAAAGTTCAAGCAGAGAAGGTGAAGGAATGTAAATAAATCACTATTGGGTGTAAGAAAGCAAAATAATGATTATTCTAAACACTTCCATCGGAGAGAGAGAAATGTTTAAGAATCTCTATTCAAAACAAGGTTGGGGAGCTGGGGCAGTCTGAGTTCTCAGCTTGCTTGCTGGGCTTCTGTCTGGCTGCTTCTTTTCTGGCTGAAGATAACACACTGACCTTGACGAGCTAAGTCTAACAGCCTCTCTGCTTCTTGACTCTCTGCCTTCTGCCAAAGGGGTCTGGGGGATTCCTTCTGGTGTGGGGGGGGAGGCCCCTTGGGGGAAGCAAAGGGGGCTTGGTTGTGCTTTTTCTGTTGATTGTACATATTTGTAAATGTTGTGAATAGTGTATAGTTGTACATATTCATTGCATTTCATCATAGATTGTAGATTTGCTTGTAAATACAGCGTTCATTTGCTTTCAGACTGAGCTAGCCTGCTTTGTGTTGGTGTAGGATGGGGATTTCAGTTCTCACACTGTTAAAGGAGGGAAAGGAGAGCATATAAATGGAGATTCATATAAATGTTTCAGTTGGAAGAGGCCTCCAAGATCATCAACTACAACCATCAAAATATGGTTGGACACCTATAACCAGTAAATGCACCTATGTGCACCTGCTCCTAGACACAGGTCAGGAAGGGTATGGCATCAACAGAAAAAACTGAGATCCCTACAAGATCTTTTATTTCAAAACTCCTTTGAAAGTCTTCAGGAGGACGGGTCCAAATTATGAAGATCAGATTCAAGGCTGACAAAATTGTACAACAGTAAAATCGCTACTAATTAAAAGGAATTACCCATGAGGAGGCCAATAACAGGGGAAACAACCTAGAAAGAGTACTCAAATTTTAAAGCCTGTTCCATGGCCACATGTAGCTGTGGCAGAGTTACCTGAGAACACACATGCTTTCCTATCACAAAGTGTAAACGTCACATGAGTTTGTGATCCTGATGGCAGAAAGCCTATGCTCCTGCCTCTTAGCCCCAGATACACTCACTCCCTGTCCTATTCAATGGCTGCTTTGATTATTTTGTGAAATTGTTAACTAGGTGAGAAGATTGTCTTTATTGCTTTGCTATTGATATTTCTTCTATTTCAAATAACTTTAAAAGCTAGCTTTAAAAATAAACGCAGATGAGATTTATTTTCCTGCTTGATCCTTAGTGATTTTAGATCCTCATAATTTCAGTCAGCCAGGCTTAAGAACTCCTGAATCAGTCTGATGGAGAGAGGGCAGTTACTCATCCTCTCACGAGAATGAAGAAACTTCTGAGGTCTCCTCAATTAGATATACCAAAAATGTAAGCCTTGAAAATCAAGTCACCTGTAGAAATGCAGACCTCCTTAAAACAATACAAATATGCCTATGTTTCATTTTGCTTTCTAGTTCCAGTGGGGAAGCAAATCATCTCTACTGCTGCTACAGCCACAATCAGTGCTGGTGCTTAAACTGGACTCCCACTGTTATAAACACTAATGAGCTGCCGGTCTTGCACTCTCTGCAACAAATTTTTCTTTGGATCCCTCTTGGTGATCTCACCAGGTGCAAAACAGCCTGAAAATCATATGATTCAGAGGACAGTGTGAAGTGCATCTTTTTACTGTAGTGTTATAGGAAGGAGAAGAATAGGGATTGAGTTTAGTAAACATGAAGAGATTCTTGATGCAAATTATGGGAGTCTAAGAGCTGTTCTACATCTTTTATACTTTACCAAATGAAGAAATATGGAGTTTCACCCACCTCTAATTATAACTCAAGTATCATATAGCTGTAGAGATGGCATTTACATAATTTAATTAAAGTCTGAATACGAAGGAACAGAACAGACAATAAAGAGCAAGCACAATTAAATCAGTGGGACCACATCCACTTATTTCTGCAGCGTTTAGATCAGCCAACGGCTAGCCTTAGAAAAGCCTTTAGGTACCCTATACATTCCTTAATACATGTAGAGATAAGTTATTTACAATAAACAAAGGTATTCTTTAGAAATGTTAAACCCATGAGCTTTTTTCCAATATTGGCAGGTAAGTTCAGAATGCTCCAGGAGCACTCTGAAGGTTGTTTCCATAGATAATCCCTTTTCCAGTTCTGCATAGAAATATCCCAGAAAATTTAGTGCCTCTGCACAGGATTTCACTATATCTGTTCTCTTTTGTATAAAGAGAATTGTAATGATACAAGATACACCCCCGTGCTCTTAAACATGTAATAGCAACAAGTCTTTGTTTTGAAGGAGAGATGATTGCATGGTTGTAATGAAGAAAACAGAAGTCTATTTAGCTCATGCATGGGTATGATAAATCTTGCTGTACTCAGTCAGCTTAATGAACCCTGGACAAAATCACTCTTCACTTAAGAACAGCAGTTCTCAGATTTTACTGCATTAACAAGAGATGCAAACTCAACAAGTCTCAACCTTCCCAGAAATGGTGCTTTTAAATACCTGGCGAATGGAGCTTGGTAGCTGTTACTGCTGATCTCTTAGGAGATGAGACAGCTGGTCTGTTGGCATCCTGATCTTTTTGTATTTCTTTCTTTACACCTGTTTTTGGAAAAAAACAAAACCAAAAAGTAGAGTTGGAAATAAATTCTCATTATAATTGTTTGCAATTATGTATGCAATGTTTGTATGCAATAAGATACGTACCGGAAGGGCAAAATGTAAGTATTTCACCAATACACATTCAGAGCTTCACACAAAGATGCTACATAGTACTTCTGTGTTGGATGCTAACCTGCCACTTCTGCATATGTGAATGTGTGCACATGCCTGAGCTGACATGGACAACACTAAGGAACGTCTGAAGAAGGCTTTACACACTGTCCTGGTTCTCCCGTGTTGTAGGTTAAGGCTTAATTGTAAAACCACAGAGACAAAAAGTCTTCCAGGAGAGTAGACAGTTCAGAGGGAGGAACAAGATATTATAATCTGTTATTCTATTCCCTTTTCCTGTATCTCCCTATATAAGGAGACAACCATCCAGTCAGTCCTCTCCCTCTCACCTCTCTGCTCTGGGCTGCTGCTACCATGTTCAGCTGCATGGGAGTGAGGTCTGGCGGGCAGGCAGGAATCTATTTCTTTCTCTGTAGCTAAAGCCTGCCTTCAGGGTGGGGAGGGAGGGCAGTGAGACCTAGGAGCGGGTAGATTTAGATGGCTGGGAGGATATTTTTGGTGTGTCCTTTAGGCCTAGCAGAGGCCTCGTGCGTGGCTTAGCCAGGGCAGAGCTAAGCCAGGGCCTATTCTGAGTATGCCTATATAGCCCTTTGCCTTTGCACCATTTGCATTTGGTTTACTTTTGTAAGCAGTGTTTCTATTTAACCTCCAATTCTGTGCAAGTCTGTATTTACTCTTTTGGAGTAAATGCATTGTCTTCAGTGCAGAATTGTTTCAGCTCCAACCAAGACATCCAGCCATCTACACAGTGACAAATGCCACTCAGGCACAGCTACACAGCCCATTCTATGTGTTCTAAGCCCTCCTTTGCTGGGCATCCTCAGCCTGGGCTGGAGGTGAAGCTGAGCAGGACTTCATTTAAGCACGTGTCTAGGGCTAAACTACAGTGGTTACTCTGCCGCCCAGTGAGGCCCTCCCAGCACAGAAGAAGAATCAGGAAAAGGAGAGAAGATCAACAAGTTGGAATGAAAAGAGATTTCATGAACTAGCCAAATTAATATCAATGTCAATACAAGACATGAAGTCACACTCAGCCCAGCAAAGTGCAGCAGTCACGATACAAAGGCAGGCAGCCCTCAAAGGCAACAAGTGAAGCACAGTGAGAAGGGGTCCAAGTTGGACACCCAAGCTGAAGGCTCTAACAGGATGCTCCCTTCTCTTCAGCACACTTCCCCCTTTATACTGAGTGAGATGCTTATAGTCTAGGATACACCCGTGAGCCAACTCTAGTCAGCTGTCCTGGCTGATTCCAAACTGATGAAGGCCTGCAGCTATGGCTGGCCTGGAATTCTATTGCAGCAAAACCAGGAGATATGCAAAGCTGACTTAAGTTATCTGCAGGGCCCTGCTCTATCAACTTTTTCTCCAGGTTTGGAAACTGCCTTTTCTGGTGACCAGCTTTCCCAAGATGGTCTAATTCAGACATGAGACTGACTTGTGCAGAACCAGAAGCAGGCAGGATGTGCCAGGGCTGTACTGGATGTGGCACCCCAGACAGGAAAGTATGTCTCTGCCTGCTCAGTGAGTGCCTAAGAGGTGCAGCACATTCGATGCACAAGCGTACCACACACTGTGCCAGTGGAGGACAGCAGCTGTCCACAAGGCTGAACCAATATCTGGTTCATTCTCATCTATGCCTCATGCATGTGTGAGGCAGTACTGATCCACAGCCCCCCCCCCCCCATCCCATGGACCTGAGCTGGGGGGAATTGAAGAACCTGAGATGGAGGGGACCAGGGGTGAGCCACCTCTCTGCCAGAGCTGCAGGTGGGTAAACCCATGAGACCCCTCCCCTAAGCCACGAGTCAAAGACCCTGTGCTGGGGACAAGCTACAGGAAGTGATGATTATCTGTTTCAGGGGCCAGAGTAATATTCTCTGTTTGTGCTTGGAATGCTCTCTTTTGTGATGTGTGCCAAACCTGAACTCGGTTCTATAAAATGGGAAAGCTGCAGAGTGGAATGCTCCTTGTCTCAGGTTCCGGTGTTCTCTGGGAGGTTATTTTGCCTGTTACATTATCCTCCCAGATGGATTTAGCAGCTACAGCAGTGAGGAGAATTCTCACTAAATTCTTGCTAAAACGGGACTTTAACAGGAATTTCACACAATCAGTGAATGGCTTTCATGAGTATTTATATACTCCTTAGTCCCTGGGAAGTTCTTTTATGAGTGGTGCATCTTTTCCAAATACTCACCTTCCCCTTCCCCTTCCCCTTCCCCTTCCCCTTCCCCTTCCCCTTCCCCTTCTTCTTCCCCTTCCCCTTCCTCTTCTCCTTCCCCTTCCTCTTCTCCTTCCCCTTCCCCTTCTCCTTCCCCTTCCCCTTCCTCTTCTCCTTCCCCTTCCCCTTCCCCTTCCCCTTCCCCTTCCCCTTCCCCTTCCTCTTCTCCTTCCCTCTCTTCCCCTCCCCTCTGTGTTTGTAGCTTTCCACATTATTCCTGAGCTCTGCATTGACCCTTTTTTTCTGCAATCACTAATTCTTCCCACTAATATCAGGATGCCCCAGGATGGCTTATGATCTCCAGAACCTTTGTGCTAGCTTTTCTTCTTACTTTAATTTTTTGTTGGAAGGAAACTCAGTGTCTATTATTATTCCTCCCACCACTGGAGCTCTCTGTTAAGGGCTCAAGATGGTCTGTCTGTTGTCCAAGATTTGCAGACACTAACTGCCTCTTGTACCAGAGAGATACAACTTCATCAGAAAGCCAGAGCAGCCACCGAAGCTCAGCTCACTCCTCCTTCCCACCTATAACTCCCATCAAAATAGCTGTGGAAACCATGCTGAGTGCAGTACCATGAAAGCCATGACCTGCTGTTTTGCCCATGGTGTGAGAGGCACAGTCTCAGGCTTTCATGCAGAACAGACTAACCAAGAAAGTAAGAAAGAACAGCAAGAAAAAGCAAATCCTGGAGATATTAATGTTTGCTTTCCTTTTTTACTGTTACTGTTTGCTGGGGAATGTATTCTAGCCTGCAGCATTGTGTCACAGCCCCTGGATACAGAGGGAAAAGGGATTTAAGGCAAAACACTTGTCAGAAAGGAAAAACACCATTTGCCTGTGTTTATAGGAAACTTGTAGGAAAATGTCTAACAGAATCTGAAATATCTGAAGCAGGAAAACAAAATCATATTTTCTTGGTTGTGCTTAAAGACAATGGCAGTCCAAAAGCTAACACTATCTTCCATTTTGTTTAATGCAAATGTGATCTGGCTATTTCAGCAGCAGAGAAAATTAATTATTTTATATGGGGATCATAATCTTCAGGGATACTCACTGTATGACTCATTTTCTGCCCTCTCCAAAGCCACAGCTAGTCACAGTTGCTGTATCAGGCTTGTATTTAATGCATCACTCACCCTTCCACTTCTCTCTGAATCAGGACTTGCAAAGAGCAAGCTGCAGACACAGCATTTGGCATGCACCAGAACCTGAGCTTCATATTTTTTAGCATCATCTCTCAGAATTTGCTTGCAGAGTGCTTCTATGAAGAGCACATGCACACACACAAGCCCTGTGTCAAACTATTTGTGGGAGGATGGCACAAGAGAAGGTCTAAGACCCTACTTGTCTCTTTCTCATTGTTCATAGGCAAATGCATGACCAGCCATCAGAGACTGAGAAAAATTGAATTTCTTCATATTTTTACTTTTGTCCATCTCCATTTCTCTGCTGTTTGTAAATTGGACAATGTTGAGGCCATGATTCTCATCTGTGATCAATACTTTTCACAGTGAGATAACAGAGGATGTAAATTTCCTGTGTTTGCCACCTACTACACCATACTTCACTACAGAGCAGGACATAAAACAAGTTTATGGTGCCATTTAATTACTAGAGACCAAGCAAAAGCAACCTGAGATGGGAGCCATGAGACAAAATCAGAGACTGTTTTGTAAGGTACAGTTTATATGGTTACAAAATCAAGCATTACTTTTTCATGGCAATGAGGCCTTGTTTTTTTTTCTGTGGTTTTCAAAATAAAAATATTATGCACAAATGGGCCATATACCAAGCTCCTCTGTAAATTTTGCTATGGCAAATGTCAAACAGACAAGGGTAGGGAAACTATGTTACTGCTTTCAGCAGTAACAAGGGGCACATAAATACTTAACTACTTTTGTTTCTGAGATGTTGTCAATGAAAAACACCTGGGAAATTAGTTCAGTCACTTAACCTTAAGCACAAAGCAAGGAACAATTCCCCAATTAGAGCTCAGTTGGAGGAAAAGAGAGAAAAGCAGCAAAGCAGCCCAGCAAGCACCACTGTTCTGTAGAGGGCAAGTTGAGGTTTGTGGAGAACAGTGAGAATTGTGCATGGGTGCAGACAGCGATGCCCATCAGGGGCAGCTGCATGGGACATGTCTGCCCTGGAAATGTGGGAGATGAGCAGAGCCTGAAGCAGGTTGTGAGCAAAGATGCAAATAGGTATCTTGGCAAGGACAGAACAGCAAGATCAACAACAGGGGGATGAAACAAGGATAAACGCCCTCCTTCAGTCTGTAAGATTAGGAGAGCTCCTAAGGTGTGGTAAGCACAGCAACACAGCAGCCGAGGGAGCAAGAAAAGGCTGAGTAGCAGGGAGAGGCCAGTGCACTGCACAGTCCTGCTAGGAAGGGACTGGGGGGAAAGGCACATGGAACAAGTGGTTATTCAACTTCTGTTTCATAAGCAGATGAGTTCTGGTGGCCTCTCTGTGGCCCTCCTCAGTGCAGAGGGGTTTAGAAAGCAGACAGCAGGCAAAAGAAAGGACATTCTACAGGAACAAACAATTATCATTCTGCTAAGCTCATCACCCACAGGGAAACCTTAGGGGAAGAGCCGTCTCTGGCATCAGACATTAAATAAGAGGTTGTGCTAAATGTTTTTTCTAAAAATGGGGTTTGTTCTTTCTTTTCTGTTGTGAAACAACAACTGTAAGTTGTTTAAAAGAGGAACATGTTGGTTTCCAGAGAAGGTCCTGCAGGGAAAATTAATTTTTAAATGACACAGGTTTGGGCTCCCAATTTGTCATTTCACAGAAATCTAGATTTTCAGGTTTAAGAAAATCTGTAGGAGAGCATTGACATGATGATGAGCATAATGTTATACTCCAGACTATGGCACAGCAGGAGGTTATACAGTTTGGTATTTATGACCTCAGAGTGCACTGGAAGTAACTCAAAGGCTGTAATATACATTAAAAGATTGAGACTCCACAATAACTCTGAAAACAAGACAAACTTTTCAGTTGTTACTACAGGCCTGAATGCATGTAAAACCTCAAAAATACTTTGACTGCCATATGCATTTTGAAATGTCCAAAAGTGTTGTGTGTATAATCATAAAATAGCAACCAAAAAAAAAAAAAAAAAAAGTAAAATCCAATTATAAAAAAACTGTTAAGCACCACAAATGTATACTTCTTGAACCTGCACACTGTTATAATTTTGTTCAAAATTTATCTTTTAAAGCATGTATTAACTCTGACCTGGAACGAAATTTACTTCAGACTCTTAGTGTTATCCACATGCTGGAAATCCAGAACTCTAACTAGCCTTGTGCTAAGTTCCTGTACATTACCTTTTTTCCAGTGTAATCAAGTTTTTTATCCTGGAGCCTCCCACCAAAGGCTCCTGGCAGAATGGGAATAATCACTACATTCCAGGCTTCCAAGAAGGAGCTTCCAAGACTCTGCCAACCCTCTCCATTACACAAGCTAATGGAGTGAGAAGTTGTCTTTCCAGTAGGCAGAAATCAAAGACAAAAACTACTATTTTTTATGTGAATTTACATTCCATCTAAGGTTACAAATCTCCCATCTCTTCTAAAAGTTATACTTGTATACAGAAATGGATATTTCTGTACGCAGAAGATAACTGTGAGCATAAATCCTTGCTCATACTTTCTACTGGTGTGGTTACAGCATTTGCTTTTGGAAAAGGCATCTAACTGCACAGTTCTTTAAAGGTATTTACGTTCCCTAACTAACACATACAGCCTGCTTCAAACCAAACAGAAGGAGCAAAGTCAAAAATCATTATAAATACAAGGAAAACCACTCCAGACATGTTAAATCATTCAGCAGTCACTTGGAAAAACAGCAAACAATGCCACTTCTCCATTCCTTCATCATCACTGAATGCTAGCCTAGGAGCCAGAGCTAAGTACAGTTTATCTGAGGCATCTTCTCAAGACCTGCTGCAGAGTCAGTGGTTCTATTTCCCTGTACCTTTCTGAGTCTTTAATAGCCAGTACAGTGGGGTAGGCTTCGATTTGCTTTCACACTTCAGACTGAAAACATTCTAACAAATTATGCATCAAGTATTTATTTCAAAACAAATCCTAACATGCTGTAGGTATCATTAACAGTTCAATGGGACTGGCTGCATTCAGTTGGATTCCAGCTGTTCTTACATGTATTGTATCAGTTAACTAATGGAGTCTGCAAGTTTAAAAAAATCCAGGGAAGGGTTTCTAAGTCACTCACAGATAGAGAGACCCACTTTGGGCTTTCTTCTGCCTTTCCCCCTGATACCCACGACTGGTTGTGTCCTTGGTGAGTAACGACACATCCATGCACGCGTTGTTTGAGACAAAATGAGCCAAGCTGGAAATGTGATGGATTCTGCAGAATAAGAGCAGTCTAATTCTCTCTAGAGACTCTACCTCTTGTGATCTATGAGACACCGAAAGACTGAATAAATACTACATATTTGTCAAAGTAGAAACTGCTAACCCTTGTGCTTTTCCCTTTGTATCAAATTTAAAGTCAATATGATATGAAAAAAGGACACGGACTATTTCATTGGCTCACCTGAAAGTGATTGTTTTCTTTTGATATTAAAGCAAAAAGTGTCTTTATCTGATATTGAAAATTAAAGGGAAAAATAAACCTGACAAAACAAACCATTCTTTGGACTGAACAGAAAATCCCAGGGTAACTCAGAACATCCAGCATTAGTTGAAGAGTTAAAAGAGCTACTCCTCTTCCTGTCATTTTACACAGATCCCAAGGCATTTTATTGTTGTTTCCTCACACTGTTGTGCTATGGCATGTTTCAGAGCACTTCCCAGGACAGAGCTTGGAAAACTTGCAGCTGAATGACTCACTTTCACCTGCCAGTGCAGTACTGCTTATCCCTGTTTTCAATATAGGAACAAGGTGAATGTAACCCACCATGTATTGACTATTCAGCTTTTCATGGAAAGTGTTTGCCAAGGAACAAAGCCACAGCAGGCTCTTCTTCCTTTGTCCCTGCAAGAGTGGTGCTCACTTCCCTCCCTCAGCTGATCTTAGCTCATCCCTCTCCCTCTTGCTCAGGTTGTGTTGTGTGGATTTTACAGAAGCTGATTAAAAGAAACATATTACACACTGCGAGCTTGCTGCTGAGAGCTGTGATAACACTGGCCTCCTATTTTTCATCTTGACTGATTGTATTTTAACAGCCTTCCCTCTTACATATGATTTCTGGTGCTTGTAAAAGTGCAGGAACTGACTGGGTGAGTGTTTTTAATTATTTTCATTGTCTTTCATTTAATGGGCCAGACAGAAACAAGCTGCTCAAATTAATTACTTATTGCTACTGCCATTGCACTCGAATTACAGTATCACAAGTGTATCAGAGGTTGGAAGGGACCTCAAGAGATCATCAGGTCCAACCCCCCTGCCAGAGCAGGATCACTTAGGGTAGTCTGCACAGGAATGCATCCAGGTGGGTTTTGAAAGTCTCCAGAGAAGGAGACTCCACAACCCCCCTGGGCAGCCTGTTCCAGGGCTCTGTCACCCTCACTGTAAAGAAGTTTCTCCTCATGTTGAGGTGAAATCTTCTATGTTCAAGTTTGAACCCATTGTTCCTTGTCTTATCACTGTGTACCAACGAAAAGAGTCTGGCCCCCTCCTCCTGACACCTATCCCTCAGATATTTATAGACATTGATGAGATCCCCTCTCAGTCTTCTCTTCTCCAGACTAAATAGCCCCAGGGCTCTCAGTCTCTCTTCATAGGGGAGATGCTCAAGTCCCCTAATCATCCTCATGGTTCTCCGTTGGATTCTCTCCAGCAGGTCTCTGTCTCTCTGGGGAGCCCAAAACTGGACACAGTATTCCAGGTGTGGCCTCACCAGGGCAGAGTAGAGAGGTAAAGAACTTCCCTAGACCTGCTGGACACACCTCTCTTGATGCATCCCAGGATCCCATCGTCTCTCTCGGCCACAAGGGCACATTGTTGTTCCATGGAGAACTTGCTGTCCACCAGCACTCCGAGGTCTTTCTCTGTAGAGCTGCTTTCCACGGGCAGCCCCTAACGTGTACTGGTGTGCCTGTTGTTATTCCTCCCCATATGTAGGACCCTGCACTTGTCCTTATTAAACTTCATGAGGTTTGCCTGCACCCAGCTCTCCAGCCTGTCCAGGTCACGTTGGATGGCAGCACAGCCTGACAGGTGTCAGCCAACCCCCCCAGTTTTGTATCATCAGTGAACTCGCTGAGGGTACTCTCAATCCTCTCATCCAGGTCGTTGATAAAGATATTGAATGAAAGTGGAAGTAGGAGATTTCTTGTGGGGAATAATGGTCATTTGTCTGTGAGATAAACATTAAATAAGAGTAATAACCAAGTTGAAACAGGTATGCCATAACACACACACACCCCAAGCCCCACAACAAGGCACAGAAAATGTAACATCCTTCAGCTCTCTAACTTCATAGACTATTGGGTGGCAAGCCTAGCTCGGTGGGCAGAGCTGAGGCCTGGAACAAGCAGCAACTTGATGACCAGAAGTTTGGATCAAGACTGCAGACAGAAACAAGGGAGCCCAGAGTTGCATCAGTATCCAGTACCCTGGAGGTGAACCAAAATTTCAAAAGACAGCAGAGTTTGGAGATATCAAGCAGTATTTTCCGTGAGTTTCTATGTTCTGAGAGAAGTATGTGGCTGAATAAGACCAGACAGTGATGAGACCATACAGACACTGTATTACAATGAAGAGAATAAAAACTATGCACAATAAAAGAATAAAAAGTATAGGTGGATAAAAACTATGGTCAGATGTGAACCACTTCTCAAATCCTTACACAGAATGATTGAGCCATACTTTCTTTTTTTCTTTTTTTTTTTTTCCTGAATTGCATCCAAGTCTCGTTGCCTTTGTGGGAGCCATGCACTCAGCTCCTCACTGCAGACCTACCCTTTATCTAGATGCTCCTGCTTATGAGTTGCTCACACTGAATGTGAACAAAAGGCCATAGCACTACAAAACAAAAGAGTTTCTGCACATTTATGCACCTGTGGGGCCAAGATATTCATAGCACACAGAACTGTGCAATCAGCTTTGTCTGAAGGACCTCTGAAGTCTTCTGGTCAAGCCTTCTGCTCATAGTGGATCTGACTACAGCAGGTTTCACAGGGCTTTGACCAGATAACTTACAGATGTCTCTAATGATGCAGCACTCATCATCTCCCTAAACAATATGCTCTAGTGTTTGACCACCTTCACAGGTGATCAAACAACAACCACCTTCACATATGGTCAAAAAATGATAGTTTTCTGTGCTCCAACTTGTGTTTGGTGTCTTTTGCACTGTCATTGTACATGTCTGAGAAGTGTCTGGCTTTACTTTTTTCTGTATCTTCCTACTAAGTAACTGAAGACTACAGTAAGATCTTCCTTTGACTTCTCTGAACAAACCAGCACTCCCAGACTCTTCTCCTGACCTGCTCTGTCACATGTCTCAGTCCTCTGACCATCTTAGTGGCCCCTCTGCTGCTCTCATTCCAGTATGTCACACTGTTCTTATCCTGGGATTCCCAAAAATGGGCACGGTCGTGAGTGGCCACAGAAGTGCTGACTAAAGGGGTAGGACCACTGATGCTACAGGCCACAATCTTGCTAATACAGCCCACTTTACATCTAGTCATTCTTGCTGCAAGGGCATGTTGTAGGCTCAGATTCAGCTTGCTGTCTAACAAGACCTCCAAACAGGTCCTCTTGGCAGAGCTGCTTTTCAGCCAGCTGGCCCCAGCCTTTCCTTGTTCCTCCAAGGGGCAAGACCTCACTTTTCAGTTTTTGAAGTTCATGAGTTTCTTGCGGGCTGATTTCTCCAGCCCTGGTAAAGTCCCTCTGCACTGCAGCCCTACCCTCCAGCATATCGACCAACACCCCCTGATTTGCTATAATCTGTGAGCTTGCTCACGGAGTGCCAACGGATGCTAAAGTCTGCCAGCTGGACCTTGTACCTCTAATGCCACATCCTGAGCCTGATGGTCTAGCCAGTTTCCACCCACCTCATTGTCTGCCCCAAAGCTGAGATACTCAGAGACTTTTCCTTAGACAGTCACAGAAGAACCTGGGCATGAGAAGGGAATTGCAGGAAAGAGGTTTCAGGCCACACTCATGTTGTTTAGTGGTTACCAGCATGATTTTATGTGGAGACTATGTTACTCCTAGGCTTGATTTGTGTGAGCCCCTTTTAGAACTGGAAGTCTGCAGCAGTCAAAACCAATGCTCCTGGACAGGAAATAACCTAGGTTTAAAGCAATTTAGTATTAATCAACTGATGGCAGCACTGTGTGAATGCACTGTGCTGCTGCTGGGACCAAGCAGGGACACCTGCGTAGTCCTGCACTTTGTGACTTTCCACATCTGTCAGCACCAGCTCAGGAGTCACTGCCTACCTGAAACCCCCTTTCCACTGCACAGCACAGACATGTTCTTCTTGGATTGATAACTGCTCTGGTGTGTTATGCTGGGGGGTGGTTTATGGATCCTGAAGGGCTCACCTGATATGCCACTAACTGCTTCACGCCAAATCAAAGGCTTTTGCCCAAATTATAACAGAATTAAATCCTGGTCTGATTTAGGATCTGAATTGTCCTGTGCTGAACATTAATCTAAGAGGTTAGTAAAACAAATTCCCTGTGAGGGTGGAAAGTTGTTAATGTGCTGTTTCTGAACATTTCCTTCTGCAGATATTCTCACATTTTTAGAGAAATTTAAAACAGAAAATTCAGTAGCCATGTGCCTCAAAGATTACACATTTTTATCCCCATCTGTGGAAAGAGGAAGCTTATGTGTCTTTTCAGAGGTGGATTTGAGCTGCAAAGCTTCTGATGGAAAGCTGCTTTCACCTGTCTTTAAACAAAATATGAAACAATAATAGAAGTGGTAAATATTAGTTAGGTTATCACTGTATTTCTCAAAGAAGCTGTTATGTTTAAATGAAATTAAAGAATCTGTCTCACCTTTTGTGGTCAAGTATGCTTCTTGTTGTCATTTTCTATGTTTACAGGCATGCAAATATGAAAGGGGTTTAACAGCACACAAAAAGGGCTGCACAACACACTTGAAATCTAATTAAGCGTGCTCTTTCCATAGACTAGTTTAAAAGCAATCAGTGCACATCTGCAAAATAATTTGCATGACAATGATCTTCCACTGCTATTGTCCCATGCCAGAATTTTTTTGATCATCTGAATCACTACACAGTTACAATTCCATAAGTCTTTTTTCATTAATTAAACATGTTTTATTCCCTGTAGTCCTATTTATTTGACAAGCACTTTCTTCCTTTTTTTTTTTCTGTTCTTTTTTTTTTCATATGAATTTACAGCACAGGTAGTCTTCTCAGCTAACATCTAACACAGGAAAGCTTTTGTGTGATTTTTTTGTTGACTGTTTTTCACTCATTGATGTTGGTAGATATGCTCCTTTATGAATTAATTCACTACTCAAACATAATTTAAACAATGTGTATCTCTGAAATACAGATGTAATTCTTTCATCACCTACTCCAAGCTCTACAGCAATTACTATTAGGTGATTGTTAGGAGCATTATACATAGAACATCTGTCACATGATTCTCCAAATACACAGAACATATAGAAAAAATCATAGTGGTTTCCCTACTTCTCAAAAGCTTTACTATATGGCTGACTTCAATAGTGCTGCTCATGGTACAGCCTGGCCTTCTGACTGACTAAATGAGGCTGGTGACTTCTCCTCAAACTCAAAATTCATAGAATCACAGAATTGTCAGGGTTGGAAGGGACCTCAAGCATCACCTAGTTCCAACTCCCCTGCCATGGGCAGAGACACCTCACGCTAGATCAGGCTGCTCAGAGCCACATCCAGCCTGGCCTTAAAATCCTCTAGGGATGAGGCTTCTACCACCTCCTTCGGCAACCTGTTCCAGTGTCTCACCACCCTCATGGTGAAGAACTTCTTCCTAACATCCAATCTGAATCTATCCACTTCTATCACTACCTGACATCCTAAAAAGTCCCTCACCATCCCTAAGATCATGTTATTGATTCACTTTTTCTTATGAGAAAATACAGCTAACTATCAAGACTGTGTTCTGTTTTAAGTTCTTTTTGCTGGGCAAAAAAGGAATAAAGGGCATAAAAGGAACAGGAAATTGTGGTGGTTTCATTCCTTCCAACTACTACTCCACAATGGGGCTGGTCTGCTGCCAGATCAGTTACGGAAAAACTGGGCTACTGAGATGAAGAACAGACAAGTGTCCCACCAGTCACCCCTTTTCAAATGCTATCTCCATGATCCAGCTGCAAATAAGAGGTGTGCAACAAGAAGACTGACAAGGCTGAGGCCATCTCTCCCAGGAGGGACTGTCAGAGAAGCCACCTCTTATCTTCCAAGGCTATCCTGGTTACCTGGAGCTGGATATTATACATTTATTAAAAAACTCTTGATGCTACTACCTAGGAACATGATGAAACATAGTAAGGATAAATCCATGTCCAGCTAAAACCTTCTGAGATGTATTGCTGACCCTCTGAGTCTTTCCTTAAATACTGCTTAATCCAGCATATAAATGTACTGTGCTCAACATCCTTCCTCAAAACTTTCATCTGGGTCTCTTGTGACTGCATTCCCTTTGAGAACAAATACTACCTTCATTACTAGGACATCCAAAATTGTCACTGAATATAAAAGAATCTGTAGTTTCATTCATTCAAGAACATTTCAAGTAATTTCTCTTTTCTGTTGTTCTATCTTCCTACATCATGGTTGCTCCTCTTCTCTTTGGATTGTCTGTGCATGCGTTGTCATTACAGGACAGTTTGGAGGAATACTAGAAATTTATTCATTCCCCTGTTTTCAAGACATTTCACCCCTGCATTCTGGAGCATTGATGGGGGTTTATTCAGTGTTGCTGTGGCAATGACGAGGCTGGCTGCCTCCCCGAGCATGCCATTCATCATCTTTATGTCATGTGGTGTCAGTGACTCAAGGTGTAGGGGGCTGTGGTTTAATTGTTTTGTATCTTCAAATATTTTTAAATATTCATTTTAACTCTCTGATCCTTACTATTACCAGTCTCCTGCCCTGTGATGTCCAGCAATAATGCCATACTTGCCCAGCATAGACATAGACTGGCAGCCTGCACCAGTGATTGTTTTTTCCACTTCGCAAAGGCACTACAAGCAGACATTTTACAGTGTCTGTACACGTGAACTTTCAAACTTGGCATCCTCTGTTTGCTGCAGAACATCCTTTTGGAGACTGGCCTTTTCCTCACACCCATGCACTTTCCCTGCCATATTTAAAATACGATAGCTGACACAATTCTAAAGGGCTTTTGTTAGATACCTTTGTTTGCTTGGAATCGGAAATCCCAAAGCAATCTGAACACATCACTGCCCTTACTCCACTTGGATTTGTAGCATCTTCTTTCTGATTTAATAGAGTTCAAATTTAAAATGATGGGCTCAGGTTTCATCATTTAAATGATGTGCAAAACTGTCCACAGGCTACTTAAACACGGGATTTTATTTTCTACAGGGTTCCCTATCATATTGGGATCTACTGACAGCATTCAGGCAAGATTAGACTTGCTAAAACTCCTTGTTTTGATTTATTTCAGCCTTTGTTTCCATCAGATGCTTAATATTGTGAGGAACCATGACACCATTTTAATTAAAAACAAAAATAATGATTCGACCAGAGATACATCTGCTGCTACCTTGGCTCATACAAAAATGAAACCAGAGCACTGGACTAATGTAGTTGCTTTTGCTTCTGTCTATTGTGTATAACAGCAACTTCCTAAACTTGCCAGCTGTCCCTGTTCAGGATCTGTGTCTGACCGTTTGTATAACATAGCCAGGTACCCCTACTTTCTGTGTTTATTTTCCTTCCAGTATAAAATGGGCAAGGTTTATCTCATTTGACTGAGCCTCCCTATCAACATTAAACTATGAATTAAGCAAGGTGGTGGAAATAGGCTCCATATGCTGCCACATCCAGTCTTTGCTGGTGCCTTGCTGGGAGGAGACTGCCCAGGTGACTGAAGCCCCTGATCTCCAGACTGGGAGACAGTAATTTCAACTCTTCTCCAGTTGTCATGGATTTAACATGTTCTGGTAACATTTCTCCTGGCTCTCTGCTATTGTGGCTTGCATTAAGAAAGCATGTGGACAATTCTCATCACATCTCTAGCATAGAAAGGCCATAGTAGGTTGCTGGATTGAAATCTGCCTACTGTTTTGCACACTTCACAGCTGTGAGAAAATTAAGGAAGCATGAGCAGAAGCAGACAAATGGCCTTGCAATGAGAAGAACACAACTGATGGTTCTCCAGTGCAAGCCTGAACACTACAGCTTCTGCATGGTTCCATGCACCCACAGACACAAGCACTGAACATTGCTCGCTAGGTAACCTGGAGGGAAGTAAATTCAGTTCAGAACTGTGTCGCTGTGTCTGCAATAGGCCTATTAAGTCAGAAACAGCCAGACATTAACAACACTTTTGACACTATTGACTCACAAACTTGACCAAATCAAAGCATGGGTGAAGAATTTCCTTTTGTGTGCATCCATGAAAGCAGACACAATTAACAAATGCTCTGAAGGAAACCACCAAGACTAAGTGATGACACAGGCAAGGTCAGGACAATGAGCAAATGAAGGTTATATGGAAGGAGGAAAATTGGAGAACTTCTCATAACGATCTGAATTCTGGTCTTTTATTTTTCAGCTTTGTCTCCATAGGTAGTAAAACACAGCAAAAAATTAGTCTTTCAGTTTGTAGATTAAAACCCCAAACTAAAAGTCAACTTTAGCTTTCTGACAGCATTGTAATTCTTTCACCCTTCCATGTTTACACCCTGATGTGATGGTAAACTCTCTTTCTAGAAACCTGCTGCTTGATGAATATTGTTTTGCATTAAGTTGTAATTTCTGCTCTCCTGTGCAAACTCAGAAGTGACAGCCTGAATCAATTAGTCCTGTCTATATCAGATTTTGTGTGTCCACATTAGCATGATTGTACATTGAACACCACAGTTCTACCTCATTGCAGTGCTACAATACTGAAACCTGGCAGGGACTCACTAAAAGATCCAGGTTTTCTTGCCTGTGACAAAAGAAGCCCAGAAGCCAGGAGAATTCTTCTACAGAAACTTGAAACAGCTCTTTGAAGCTGACCATGCTAATACCACTAACTGGAAAAGGAAAGCTTTTGCTGGAGCTGTCTAAGGGCAAACCTGACACTAACCAAACAGCAGAAGCTTCTGCCCATGTCCAATACAGCTGATGCCAGCAGGCCCCAAGATGGACCCGCTGAGAGCCAAGGCCAAGCCTGTCAGCATCAGCGGTAGCACCTGTGTGGTAACACATTTAAGAAAGGGAAAAATTGCTGTGCAGCAGCAGTCAGAGAGAAACAACTCTGCAGACTTCAATGTCTGTGAAGAAGGAGGGGGAGGAGGTGCTCCAGACACTGGAGCAGAGTTTCCCCTGCAGCCTGTGGTGAAAACCATGCTGAGAGAGCCTGTCTCCCTACTCTCTTAAAACAAAGCTGGATGTGGGCAGAAACTTTTTGTCAGACCTGTGAAGCAAATGCAGGTCCTGTTTAACTCAAACTCATATTTCACTACTGTCATACAAACACAGTGGAGTATGTTTTACTCACTAAATACTGTTATACCTCATGCATCCCATTGTGACCCATACAGTGCTTTCCAGGAATACAAATCTGGGAACCACATTCTTCCTTCCTCTCCACATTAGAAGATGCAGTATTGACCTTAGTGACCATATGCAAAAGTCCAATGACCACTTCAGGCACAAGCTTCTCACTAGTAAGCTCCTCCAATTATGGCTTTTTAAAATGACTGGTTAGACCACACCTTGAGTACTGTGTCCAGTTCTGGGCTCTTTAGTTTAAGAAAGATGTTGAGATGCTGGAATGTGTCCAGAGAAGGGCAACAAAGCTGGTGAGAGGTCTGGAGCACAAGCCCTGTGAGGAGCAGCTGAGGGAGCTGGGGTTGTTTAGCCTGGAGAAGAGGAGGCTCAGGGGAGACCTTATTGCCATCTACAGCTGCCTGAAAGGAGGTTGTAGACAGGTGGGGGTTGGTCTCTTCTCCCAGGCAACCAGTGACAGGATGAGAGAACACAGTCTCAAGCTGCACCAGAGGAGGTTTAGGCTGGATGTTAGGAAGAAATTCTTCACAGAAAGAGTGATTGGCCATTGGAATGGGCTGCCAGGGAGGTGGTGGAGTCACCACCCCTGGAAGTCCTCAAAATAAAACTGAATGAGGCACTTAGTGTCATGGTTTAGTTGATTAGATGGTGTTGGGTGATAGGTTGGACTTGATCTCAAAGGACTTTTCCAACCTGGTTAATTCTGTGATTCTGTGATTCAGGGGATTCCGAGATCTTGGCTGAAGGATGTCCAGGGACTATGGCATTGCAGAAAGGCAAGTGCTGGGATCCCATTAGGCAGAAAGGCAATGGGACAAACAGGAGCCTGAACAGGGTAGGGAAACATTGTCTACTAATGGGTAGGAAAGCGCTTGAAACTGTCTGGGGTGAAGAGATGTCATCTGTAACTAGCATAGAGGTTTTAAAATTTATTTCATAATTTCAGTGTTCTGACTGAGTCTACTTGCAAGTCACAATGAACAACCTCCACTCATCCATTACACCCAAACTCAAGTCTACATTGCCAGTACTGAGTGTACAAAGAATGTTCATTTTCACAGGTATGCTCATCTCTCCCCACTGAGTGGACAGGCAAAAGGGACAACATCAGTATCACTCAAGGACAAACAGCATCAACTGCTCCTTATTCTCTCAAAGGTGGTGAGTCCATTCAAGAAGATACACCCTTGCCAAGCAGAACCTGGAGTTCAGGCACCATGTCCAAGTGCCAGGCTAGGGAAGGGGCAGCATGAAACAAGCATGAGCAGGAGATAGCAGAGAGATGCATGTTTTTCAACTGAGAACACATCTGGGAGAAAATAGTAAACTTCCCTCCATGAAATGCTCTGAATTATTTCTGGTTGATTTGAGCTGAATCAAAGTGCAAGAGGCACTGGCTAAGGAAACAATCTGGAAACAAAACTAGGGCATTTTTGTTGGTTTTGTTTTTTTATTTTTCTTTATTTGCTTGCCTGCTTCTCCCTCTCTGAGTGAAAACCCTAAGAACTGCTCAAAGAGTAGTACTCTCATGCTTGCAAGTATACCTAGCCATGAATTTACCTGCTCAATGGAATGCTTTGGTATCTAAATCAATGCAATGTTTTCAAAAAGCTGTTTGGTGAGAACCAATAATATATGCATACTATACCTCTGGTCTGTGTAATTAGGGACACTAAATGATTTAATTTCCAGACACAGTTCACAAAGTGAGATTAGAGCTCTGTTGCTGACTGTGTTTCAAAGAGACTACAGCAGAGTTCAAAGCAGCACACTGGAAACATGCCCCAAATTAATGAAAATTAACAAAATAAGCAGTAATATATATATTATATATATATATAATATAACATCATAACAAGATTTCTGCATTTCTTGGCCTGATGCAGATGGTGTTTCAAGGTTGGAGCACTTACCAGTAGGTGCTGTAGCAGTTTTTGGTGCTGGAAGTAAGCTCCTGCGTGGAGTTGCTGTGCTGCTCGATACCTGGGTCATGCTCTTGCTGCTTCCCTTGGGGACATCTTTAGAAGGTGCAGATGCCTTAGGAGCAGTTTGCTCTTCATTTCCAAAGCTGGAACCTGCAGGAGACCAAGATTGCTCTGATTATGAGTCCATGAAAAATGTATGTGAACTCTGGCATAGAGACTGAGCTTGTATCAGCAATTATGATCTACAAAGACATATTCTTACTGCTACTTGGGATAAGTAGTATGGAATTTCTCCAATACAAATTGTTATACAGAAATAAAGAGTTCCCAGCAACTTACTTAAATGCTAAGTCTTGGTGGCTGTTGAACTCCAGCTCCAACAGGAACTTAACATCTGCTTTTGATCTAGCTCCATAAAGGTATCTGGCTGCAAGACGCACAAAGAAACCAAGGAATTTCTACATAGTTGGGTGGACAAGGTTTTTTTGGCTTTGTAGCTTCTACAGGAGTCACCTTACACACTCATGCTAAGATTTGGGACTAAGACTGAAGGGGAATAGCAGGGCATAGTGGCACAAGGCATTAAATTCTCCTACCCAGGAGGGATTTCCTATAAACAGGTCCTTAGACCACACTCAGATATTGGAATAACGTGATGAAAAACAACCAAACAAAAACCCCTGCCTTAACTCACATCCACTTCAATCATATTCTCATAATGAATCTGTAGTTGCCAAGCTTTCCAGTTTATATTGGCCTCCTTCAAAACCTCTAATGGCTTTGGTTTCCTCCTGCATTTGCCATCCAGTGAATAATGACATCCTAGATTCTTTGTAGATATAAGGAAATCAATCTTTTCTTAACAACTGAAAATGGCAAAGTTAGAGTGTCTTCTTTATCTATTGAGTAGAAAGCCTAAGAGGAGCAAAAGATTACAGCACATCTGGACTTGAATGTTTGCAGTAGGGTGAAAAAAAATCAGTGGAGATAGTGGCAAAAAATACATAGGAGTTCATAAAAGGGCTGTAATTTTTATTTCCATTATTTTGAAAAGAAACAATACAACACTATGCAGGTATTGCCTGCAGGGAAAATGATAGCATTATTTTAATAATTGGCATGTTCAAGTCTCCAGCATTTTTAAGATGTAGACTTCTTAAATGTATGCAAGTAAAGGAGATATATTATTTTAACTTTCTTACTGAAAATCCACTGGGAAAAAAAATGCAGGTTGGAAAAGAAAATCCTCTTTTCTGATAAAGGAATAATATACCTTTGGCTTTGACAAAATAGCTTTAAGTTTTGCTGTGTTTTAAGCCTTAAATTTTTAAAATTTATGTTTAAAATTTAATTTAAAACATATAAGTTTTAAATTAAAGTGCATATCTGCAGTATACATGGACTCCTACAAACACATTTGACCTTTGTTGAAATAATGAGCCACATTAAATATTGAAAAAAACAGCACACTGCACTCTGCATAGGAAGAGAAAAAGACTTAAGCATTTGTCACCATTACACTGCTGTGAATTTAACAACTCAGAACATCAGGTCGCTGTTTTATATCCAAACTACATGGATTTTTTCACTCATGTGACAAATATTTAAGATTGTGTGCTGGATTTTCTGATGACAAAATACTGCTGACTTCAGTGAAGTCACATCAGCAGAAAATCTGGCCCAGCCTGGTCCAGTTTCCTCTGCAGCTGTGCACAAGGACATCTCTACCAGGTGCTGGGGGATGTTGTACCCTGTGTGTCCACCTCAGTCTGTCTGTATCATACTCCTGAAGATACTGCTGAGGTGGCTTCAGACACACGGTCGCCCCTTCATCAGTTTGGGTAGCACTGCTTGTAGAAAATCTTTTCTTTTTGTTTAAAAGTTTCAATTATGGAAACGCTAACCCTGAAGAGGAAACCATTCTTGCTATTTGCAGACAAATGCCATTCAAGTGTTCTTTAATGCAAAACTATTCTTTATTATGAAATGTTTCAACTCACAAATCTGGCTGAATGGAAGGGATTCCCATGTTGAAGAAAGGTGTACAGGGCAGATTAAAATAAAGTTTAAAAAGTTTTTGTAGCTATTGAAGTGCCGCCAGCTGCAAACACTTTTACTAAGACACATCATAAAAGGTTTGCTACTTACAGAAATGAGTGTGTGACAAACATGGCCTCATCAGGTCCCCTGAAACAGAAATGCCCAGTGCCTAGAGATAGCCAGCCATACAGCCACACCATACTTTCTGTGAAGAAAGTATTTCTCTGCAGCTTGTGGAGAGGACAACAGTGGTGAAGATACCCACACTGCAGCCCATGGAGAACCCTGTGTTGGAGCAAGTAGACCTGCCCTGAAGGAAGCTGCAGCCCATGGAGAGCCCTCTCAGGAGCACGCTACTGGAAGAAGCTGTGGCTCCTAAACAGAATCCCACACAGGAGTAGGCTTATCCTGAGAGACTACAGTCCATGGTAAAGATCGATGCTGGAGAATGGAAAAGTGTGAGATGGACAAGGACGCAGAGAGGAAATATTGTGGATTGACTGCAACCCCTATTCGCCATCCCCCCTCCTTCTGCACTGCTCAATGAGGATGTGGGATAGAGGATGTAGAGGAGTTGGGAAGGAAGAAGTGAAGTTGAGTCTGGTGGGGAAAAGGGATGGGGAGAAGCTGTTTTAGCTTTCTTTTTGGTCTTTGTTTCTCACCATTTAACTCTAATCTCTAATCTCTGCCCTGGTGAGACCACACCTGGAATACTGTGTCCAGTTTTGGGCTCCCCAGTTCAAGACAGACAGGGACCTGCTAGAGAGAGTCCAACAGAGAGCCACAAGGATGATTAGGGGACTTGAGCATCTCCCCTATGAAAAGAGACAGAGAGACCTGGAGCTGTTTAGTCTTGAGAAGAGAAGACTGAGAGGGGATCTGATCAATGTCTATGAATATGTGAGGGGTGGGTGTCAAGTGGAGGGGGCCAGACTCTTTTTGGTGGTGTTCACTAATAAGACGAGAAACAAGGGGTTCAAGCTTGAACATAGAAGATTTCACCTCAACATGAGGAGAAACTTTACAGTGAGGGTGACAGAGCCCTGGAACAGGCTGACCAGGCAGGTTGTAGAGTCTCCCTCTCTGGACACATTCAAAACCTGTCTGGATGCATTCCTGTGCAGACTACTCTAGGTGATCCTACTTTGGCAGGGGGGTTGAACCTGATGATCTCTGGCGGTCCCTTCCAACCTCTAATGTACTGTGGTATTGTGATCATTTAATTAGAAATATATCAAATACCTTTTTCCAAGTCAAGTTTGTTTTGCTGGTGATCGCCATTGGTAAGTCAACTCCTTGTCTTTATCTGTGACCATTTTAATCTCTTTTTTTCCCCCTTCCTCTTGAGGAGAGGTGGCGAGAAAGTATCCTGGTGGGTGTCTGGCATTGAGTCAAGGTCAACTCAAAACAACAGCAATATCAATATATTCAGGATTTGCTGAGGTAAGGTCAATGTTTAGCATGAGATCAGGCCTAGTTCCCTAGAAGCAGGGCAAAGTGAGCTCTACCTAGCTACAGGGTGCTGGATTACACTCTTTGAACAGCATTCGAAGAAGAAATTAATAAATTAAAGTTCCAGAAAAATGCATATTCCTCATGATTTAAGAGGAAAATTAAAGGTTTTAATTTGCTTGGAAAAATTAACTTCTCGATGAAAAATCAAAAATATTATTCATCAGATGGTACTTGTCAGTCCATCATGAGATAATGCCTTCCACTACTATCTGTAGTGGGTATGTCAGTAGCACCTCCTCTCCCAGAATGTCTTTATTTGCACTAAAAGATTGTACAGAAACACCAGACATGCAGTGCATGAACAGTTTCCAGGTGATCACATCCTCTTGTATTGTGCCTCTCTTCCCCCCTACTCCTCTATTTTTGCATTCTGTCTAAACCAGGGGAGACTTTTCTTGCCTTTGAAGCACCTGGCAAGTCATTTGGATTCTCCTACATAAAACACCCTGTAATTTTGCAGACTCTGTGCTCTATGAGGAGCAGCACTGCTGACTTTGCAGTAAAGTGTTTAACAGACTGTTAACAATTCACTGGAGCTAAAGGCCTTCAGCCTCACTTTTATCATCTCCTCGCTATGAGCCCAAAGGAATCCTACTCTTCTGCTTGTGAAAAACATACAGGGAAGAAGAAAAGGTGCTTGAAGACTTGCAGTTACTTTGGAGAGTTCCAGCTGCATGCACTCATCTCCTACACTGTTATGCCAGTAAAGATATGCAGAAGTCAGGGCTAGCAACATATAGTAGGCTGCATGTTCTACAAAAATCCTGGTCAAAATCCTTCTGGCTTCCAAAAGGTTTGAGCCACCCTATCTCCAAATCTGCCACTGTCCTGTTCACTGTCTGGCTCTGCTCTGCAGCAGCTTGTTTAAGGGGTTACTTGCCCTCAGAACAGGAAGGCTCTCTGGTATGTGTTACCAGAGATTCGTGCCTCTTGTTTGTGTTTTCTTTTCTGGATTTATTTACAAAATTTATTTTAAAATATGGAAAAATGGTATGATATTATACATGACTGTAAAACCTACAGAAGCAGAAATGGGTGGAATGCTGCATTTGAAGAGAAATTAATGAAGCCATGTTGTATGGCAGGTCTTGATCTGAGACAGCAACTGAAAGGGCTGCGTTCAGGAACCAGACAGGCCCTGATTTCTCTGTCTGCACTCAAGGGCAATAGGGTCTTCTTCTGTTGGAGAACTTGCATCCTTTCTAGAAAAATAGCTTGTCTGACAGTGCCTATGGGTCTCTCTTTTTTGCTGAGAAAGAGACCCCAGAAGAGGGCATGATCGCAGCTGCTTCTGTAGCTCCCTGTCTCATGGGCTGCTATGTGAAGCCTATCAAAACGCAGTGAGTTTCCAGCTCTTCATAGCAGGTCAAGCATTCACTGCACTGGCAGCAGGCTTGGAGCTGTTAGCTCCTCACCACAGCTGCAATCACACACAAGACACTGGGAACTTGCTGACATCATGACCATTCACCGAAGCACAAATATCTAGCCTGGTAACAGAAGCCTTTTTCATCTTAAAGATCCTTATACACCACTTAGCACCAAGTTTAATGACAATGAAGGTTATGTCTACTTGTTGCAGCAGTGATCCCTATTAGTAGTTCTAAAGCACTTTCCATTCACAGAACCCAATGAGCTTTACAAACAACAAACAAGTTGAGCTGCTTTGCAAGCTCACACAGCAAGGGAATAGCAGAGACAGGAGAGAAAGCTAGTATGAAAACCTGACCGTGAATAAAGCTAGACTGACTTTTTTGCATCCACAAAGCATTGGGACCTATTATTCCTCTGGGTTTTACTAGGCTGCAGTTCTGTTGCCCTAGTTTTCAAGCACAAATACAAGCACAAAATGAAACTTAAAATCACTGCCACAGGTAATGAACTGCTAAGGAAAATACCTAAGCTGCTTTGAATAATCAGGTGATGTTTAAAACAACAACTCACGAGACACATTTTTCACTAAATGGGAACACTTGCCCATCCTTCAATTAATGTCCACTCTTTATTTCTGATTTTTACCTATAAAGTGGTAAGTAATTTTCATAGATTGATTACAACATATGCAGCCTATCAGGGCTATAACAGGGCTACAGCGGCTCAGTGCCCTGGCACGTATCCAAACTCACTTATATTTGCATCAGATAAATCCATCCTCTCTCCCATAACTAGCGCTATACACACAAGCCAGACCAGCATTTGAAGTACACCGCTCTGCGCTAGCACCACAAGGCTGACACCTTACAAGCTCATAGCGCGCGAGACCCATGGTGGTAACCCAACGCGCTCGGGACCACACAGTGGCTGCACAGGTGAGAGGAGCTAGAGGGAGAGGACATCACCAATACGATCTCGCGACTAGCCAACGGAGTGAGATGATGATAGGCGGTGCAGGACGGCGAGGCGAGTGCTACTGGCACGCTAAATATCCCGAGGCGGCTTTCATCTACTGCAGTGGGGAAGGATATATTTAGTCTATAGGAGCTGTGCCGGAATAGAATTTAGCCTGTCACCACGAGTCCGAGAGTCACGACTCAACGACTATAGTGCATCCTAGGGTATAAGGACGATTAATCCGTCGTCCATACAACGTGTCTAGTCTCAATTTGATTTAGCGCTGAGCAGCAGCTTATATTAGCCTCTCTCAGACTATTTATTGACACTTGCGACTGCAACTCGATACATCTATGTGTAATAGGAGTGAGGGGGGTGTTTGTGGGCGACGAGCAACACAATTCACTGGGGCGAGCAGTGGGGACGTATGTTTGACCAAAGGTGTCTCACAGACGGCTGTCGGCTGTAGAGTGAGATCTAGTGATGTTAACGCGTGGAGTGATTCACGGTACACTATTGGCAGTCCGTATTGACGCGTGTCGAGTAACTTCTGAGGGCTTACACGACTAGCTTACAGATAGACACAGTTAACCAAGGGAGTACACGACTTTCGGAGTAGATAATCAGTGGGAGAACGACACTCACACTATCTAGTAAGACACTGGTGTTAAAGGTGACACATGGCGGGTTGGTTGGAGGATCGAACAGTGGAGAATGAGGAGCGACGGTAGAGAGCAAATCTACAATCAGGCACTATTATAGGTGAAAGTCTTACGATACTTGTCACAGTGCTGTAGAGTGCTAGACATTGGGACAATGAAGGATAGTGAAAGAATGGAGTTATTGAAAGTCAATGGGGGCAGACACATAACTGAGTGTCTCTATACACTAGGGAGGGTCGCGTGACGATAATTGCGGTACACAGAACACTCTAGAGGGATAGTCTTGGTAGACAGTAGGGTGTGATGTACGTACAGAGGAGACAGACATTACGGGGGAGATATTGGGCATCTGAGACGACGTTACTCTCATGGAGGTGAGATAGTGCAGAGACAAGAAGAGCAGGAGAGGCCGTAAAGAACAAGGGAGGATGACGAGGACTCTAGGGAGGGACACATCAGGAGCATCTCGTCACACGACAGATCACACTGTATAACATTTAGGAATTACAACAAAGCAATAACTGATGATCTTGGAGATTGACTGAGTGATGTGGGACAATGACAGTGATAGAGGAATGGTGCATCGACGAGCGTGGGAGACACACGTACTCACAGGCATGCAGGAGAGGGCATGTGGGTTAGTGGAGGTCACATACAACGTGATACACAGAGTGACACAGAGTGAGTAGTACAAACTCTAGACACACAGTCCATGATATACACACACTAGGTGGACTGGACAGGGCTGAGGGGGTGAGGTAGGGCGCAGAGGTGACACTGTGCGATGAGGAGTCACGCTGGCAGACACACTGACTAAGACATGTTTTTAAGGACATTATGCACAGGTTCTGGGAGCGAGTCACACCTCTAATAGCTCTATACTTAGTGCAGGGATACTATTGGTAGCACGTTACAGCACAGTACATAGAGTACAAACATGGATAGGGTATTAGAAACGAAAGAGGCTAGTCATGAGACACAATAGTAACTTACACAATGGAGGCTTGGACGTGCGACGAGACAAAGATCACGGGAGATGCAATAGAACTCATCGATTGATTTGAACAGATCACGAGTTGGCACAAAGCTCACACATAATCTTTTATAGTGTGGGTGTCTAGTGTGCATGATCTATGATATGGGAAACGATAGGGGTTAACGATACAGAAAGATGGTCAAATCTATATGTATGGGAGTCTCTAGATGGCATATGTTATGGGGATATGTAACGCGTGCATATGACACATGCGACACGACAAGGGTCAAATCTTGAGGAGGTGTATGGAGATGGTCGTGTGGATCGTTAGAACAGAATTTAAGAGAGTGTGGAGGGATAGGGTGGAGACACACGATCATCAGAGTGCGTGATGACACTGGGATCACCAGGGAGTAGATGGCGATGAGCACAGGTGACAAGATAAAGAGGAGAGATGTAGGGAGGAGGGGACACAGAAGAGTATGTTACTGTAGCAAGGAGACGAGAGGTCTGGCGATACGACACTGTAACACTTAATGTAGAGTAGGCGACGTCAGTGTCTATGTGACACATAAGACACATTCGAACTACAGGACTTATGTGTTTCTCTGCAGAGAGTGGACAGTGTACACACATGTGAGGATTTAGGTTTTAGACATGTCAGTTCTAAGATGAGGGGGAGTGGGATAAAAGCAGAGAGGGATGTGAGTAGACATCATGTGGATATGGCGAGTGGATATGTACATATAGATTGGTGGGTGGGGAACACAGACGATGAGGAGCACAGGAGGTTAGTGACTGGATGTTGGGGACTATTGTGGCTATCAGAGTCTCTGTAAATATAATATTGAAAAGATGAGGTGGTGTTGGGGTGGTTGTAGTCTAGGAGGAGAGGGTGATAGTCTATTTTACGGTTTCATCTTGTCACATGAGTAGATCTTGATGGTCACGTTGTGATATCTTCCACACAGGGTCATAGTATTGGGTAGAACTGTAGGTTGTGTGCATTATCGTAAAGATTCATGTAGAGACTAGATACCACAGATCTAGACGGATATGCAAATCTCTTCTAAGGGGATAGACGAGGGCACGCTGTTGGCTACACGTGTGAGTGTGACAAACTTCTTGATGATAAACGTAGAAGAGCAGCGGGTGAGAAGGACTTGTTAGAAGTGGGAGGGTGCACAGGCAGGACATCAGTATCGAAGGTAGGTAGGAGCATAGACTGTCAGTGTGAAGCCTTGGGAGCAAGAGACGTATCATGTGTGAGATTGGACACGCCAGGTGTGATGTGTTGTGGTCAGAGGGTATGGTGACCGTGCGGGTAACATGCACACACACACGGGGGGGATACTTTTGATGGATTTCTCGCATGGTGAGACTGAGAGTGGCACGTACTGAGATACGACACAGTGAGATGCGCTTGTACTAGGCGCGCGTCTCTGTCACCGACGCTATTTCTAGGTGGCATTACAATTGGCATCTGGAGTAGTAGACACTATCGGAGACAACAGTGTACACACAGAACAGGTACAGAGATATCTAAACACACTAGTCGAGGGTATATGAGCGATCAGGTTGTGTGCACTCTTCATGGGGCACTGTACACACGTGGAGCATCCTTACTGAGCGGAAAGGGCATCAAAAGGACATGAAGAGACATTGGAGTTTCATAGAAGGTCACTACAATAGAGTGAGTTAACAGAGCGACAACTGAATAGATCGTTTTGTACTACTTAGAGAGGTGGATCTCGTCGTTGTGATCTGCAGAGGCGTGGACACAAGGAGTAGGGATAAGTGAGAGTGAGGGCAACACGTGTTACATAATGTACAGGTGAGAGGTCTTTCTGGGGAACATGGCACAGAGGTATTTCAGAATAGTCAGGCATGCTGTGTGTAGCAGGCACATTAGGCTGACCAACACAAGTAGTGTATATGGAGAGATGGTAAGAGGTCTGAGGACTACTAGAAGTAGCCATACAGATGTTAAGGCGATGACGTGTAAATTAGTGATGATTGGTACTGTAGATCTACATATACGTGAGATCTATGGTCTGAGACGTGGTCTAGGATGAGAGGAGTGTAGACGATATCATGGTGGTCTACACATCATATAGTGACTTTGATGTGTGAACAAGAAGTGTCAAGTAGGGAGATGCAACTAAGAGATTAAGAGTGTAGTCTGATCTTTCTCTCAGTGCATTGTGAGAGGATGTCTGCGATGACAGAATGACATGGGTGTATGGGCACTGCAGGGACAGTGACACAGGGACATCTCTGACGACTGAGGATTCTACTCTCTGAAATCTTTTCAAATAGTGACGAAAGTCTAAGTACGGAATTGATAGAGTGTATTATATAGGTGGTCTTTGACGAGACGGAGAGGTGGACATGGGGGTGGTTATCTATCTCTCTATAGATATCACTAGTATGCACAGGGACTCTATCTAGGGGTCTACAGGCTGGTATCAGAGGGACTATGTAAGGTTTACGGGGTCTATTGTTGAAAGTTTAGGGTGGGGGTAAATGGGTGGGATTAGGTATGGTGCGTGTGGGAGAGACAATTATGAGATTGGAACACTCTAGGGGTTATGACTGCAGGGTTGTGGAGGGCTGAGATATTATTAACGGAGAGGAGGATACAGAGACGTGGATAGGTATAGAGACATATTTTGAGATACTGGACACTCTCAGAGTGACATGTACTATGTAGTGTACTGATGGATGTGTGTTGGGCATGGGGTAAGTGTGATTAGGCAGGGTGCGTCTATGGAGATGCTGGGTCAGAGACTGATCAACACTACACTGACAGTTGTGGTGATTGTCTTGGATGGTAAGGGACGACACTTAGTCACCAGGGGAAGTACGGGAGTAAGGAGTGCTGTGACTGCAAGGTGTGCGGGGTTTGAACAGGGTTGAGCACAGTGTGTGGTTGTAGATGTCAAAGAGGACAGGACTATGTTGGAGGCAGAACTGGTGGACTATGGGGGTAAGCTGAGTCAGTGGAGATGATGGCAGGATATGGGTGTACTTAGTATCTTGGTATCATATGGAGTTGATTACACTGAGTTGTCAATGTAGTACATAGAGAGAGAGAAAAGAGCTACATGATTGAGAGTTTAGGTGGATGGGTGCACGGGACGAGTGGGGCACATACAGGTGGAGAAAGGAATAGACTATATATACTATGTCTAAGGAGTTTCTATATTCTCTTATATATAGCATGAGACGCGAGGTTCTGAGTTAGGAGAGTTACACTAATGGCAGGGTGAGTGGACTTAGGTGGGGACGAGCACACAAATTATAGCAGGGGTAGTTATAGACGTAGGAGAGAGAGAGCGACAGATAAGGGATGAGATGGCGACAGGGCTTGTATACTAGTAAAGAGAGTGGGTGCACACGAGGTGCAGGGATGGTGGGGAGGGATGTAAGGGGTGTATGATATTAGGTGGGAAAGGATTAATATGTATTAGGGGTTTAGGGTTGGTTTTATATTATATGGTGGTTAGTATATGTAGTAAGATGTGTACAAGTGTTGGGGGACAAGTGGAGAGTGAAGTCTGTGGAGACCTGGACTAACATGAGGTCATTCAGGGAGCATAGGCATGAAAGTCTATATCAAGAATCACATCTATCGTGGAAGAGACAGAGTGAACTGTCTATGGTATGAGCACATGAATATGACATTGCACATGATTGGGATCACTATATGGGGATATATTCTGGCTTAGGAGGGAGTAACTCTTGACACAGATATAACACAGTAGGACGCATGGATGAACACTCATAGGGTACAGTCGGAGGGTCAGGGGGCTTATCACACGAGCACAGAAGAGGCAATATATTCGTGGAGTCTATCATATGTAGGGAAACAAATCATAAGTGCACGAGAAACGCGTTTGGACGAACTGGTTATTAATGTTTGTGTGTATGTATAGTACAATAAATTGTGATAATTTTGAGGAGTGTGTGAGACATTCTAATACGATGTGGCATCTACATTGAGCTCACATGAGAATCTGGGAGTGACGTGGCGGGGTGAGGTAGTCAATGACAGTGGGGGTAGCAACCAGGAGAGTTTTGTATGGTGTATAACTGACAACATCCTAGAGAGACCGACATGTTCAACTCAACTCTCTGGGGGAGGAGGGTTCAACACAGAACACAGTATCGGGACACGAGCACACATCAGACACACGACTGGGTCAGAGAGTGCTTCTGAGGACAGCACACAAATTCGCGACGCAGTTTACAGAGGGCGACTCTAATCATGGGTGCGAAAGTAACATAGATACATCATGCAGTTCGCGACATGTTTCTGTCGGACACAGGATCTGGTTCTTAAGAGTGTATATAGGACACACAGGACGGATATACTGGGTATAGGGACACAACGGACACGGACATACATGACATAGAGGGATGAGACCATTTTTGAGGAATATATGCTACATGAGACAGGGACAAGTGGTGTATCATGGTATGGAAGATGGTGGCAGACTATGGTAGAGTCATAGTTAGGTGCGTGAGAGAGGAACATTACGTTAGAGAAAGTGAGAGCTTCCACAGCGACTGGAGAGATAATGGATCATATGTAGTAGCGGAACAGGAGGAGTTATTGGAGGTAGGATGTATAGTGAGGTCACAACTCGTGTATCAAAAGGATGTGGAGGCGGCTCTAGGGATCTCATTGAGAGTCATGTTCTGTCAGGTGTGCCGGATAGACGGAGTTGAGGAGGCGATTGGTAGGACACATGGTCACACTTGGCGAGAGTACACACACACAACTCAAGCTCATTACGGTGTGGTCATATTGTACAATTATAGATGTTAGGAGAGATAACACTCTAATTGTATGCAAGATGTAGTTAGGATTTGGGTATTTGATTCTAGATGACACACATCACATGGGCTTGTAAGGAGAGAGATGGGGTCAGGAGAGGACAGAGGCACACGACAGAGAACAAGTTGGATGGGAATTTTGAAATATGTCTGATCACAAGGAGGGACACTATGCGGAGTGGGGGAACACGGTGACTTGGTATTTGATCTAGAGTGTTTGGGCGGGCACGAACTGTTGGGCACGAGTGACAATGTGACATGTTATCAAGAGGTCGAGAGAACACTTGAATGATGGAATTACATCTGGGAGAAGGATGGGAGAGGATGGTGAGCGAGTGAAGTGTCAACACACATGAACACTTTTACAAAGATGTTAAGGAGGTTGACTGGTGACGAACTAGGATGAGAGACAACAGTATCTAGGTCTTTAGGCATTGTGTGGCTGTGGCAGAGTGAAAGCATTATGTGACAGAGAATGAGAGGACGGGTGTTTCTGGTAGAGAGGAGATGAGGTGAGTTGGGCATCTATGATTTGCAGGAGTTACTGAGTAGGAATATGTGGATGGAGGTGTAGATCACATGATATAGCACTAGAGTAGTTGTGTTGTGTGACAAGTTTCACGATCTTACAGGATAGCATAAGGAGAGAGTGTGAGAGTTTGTCTTAGGCATTTGGGTCATACGAATTGGGAGAGCGTTCTGACGGTCGGCAGAACAGTCTAAGGATGAGGAGCAGGTAGTGCACAGATATAGAGAGTACCGATAGACTTTAGTGCTCTGGAGCGTGGGGATAGACATGTTGACGCTTATTAAGGACACAGACGTGGGTGGGCAAGGAGTGGAGTTCTCGCGATGGGCGAGTGTGAGGAGTATTCTGCGATGTGTATTAGTGGGACTTCACCATAGGACTTCTAGTGAGGCAAAGGGTGCAGGACACAGGTATATAGCACAGCGGAGAGTAATATCATGACAGGCACGAGGACTACTAACAGACAATCATTTGAGGACTGGTGACACATGGGGACAGTACAGAGGTTCTGATGGTGTGGGGGACACACGATTGGTGAGTGACACAAAGAAAGGTGGTAGGTGAAGAAATGAGGTGAGGAAGGAGAATATAAAGGGTGTTATGATGGAAATGTGGGTATGAGGGAAGGAGGGGTGGGTGGATAGGAGTGGATAAGCGAGTATAATGAGTTTGTCTGGATGACATGAGGTGAACAAAGAGTATGACTAGAAGAGGTAATGGGATACTATAAGAGGTAGGAGAGAGAATACACACAAATGTGAGGGGTAGTTTTATTGGGGATTTAATGGGGGGGTGAGACAAACTATACATGTCAGGAACTTGACATTTATTAACAGGCTACTTGCAGTAACACATCCTCGGAGAGGGTTATACTCAAGTGTCAGACTATGACAAATGGACACAGCAGAATATGGGTGCACGACACAGGTCTCTAGGTGGGTGTTATGTATACTATGGGCGTCTTATTATGGCGGGGTGATATCTCTCATGACAGGAGTCAGGATGGGTGTACAACACAAGGTACGAGAGAGGGGAGATTCTACGAGTGGTAGATATGAGGACACGAGCAGGTGGGACGAGGGAGTACATTGGACCTGCTTTGAGCAAGGCCGAGAGGCGGGGTGAGTCAGACATCAGTTGTGAGCGACATGGTGGTCTAGGAGTAGCAAGGGCGCGAGTGTCAAACATGTCATCTTCACACAGCAAGGACTTAGGAGAAGCGATTGCGATTCTAGGGATATTTAGTGAGAATAGACTCAGTGTGAAGACTGAGGGAGGGAGTGGCACATCTAGTCAGTATTATGTGAGCGTGCAGGGGGCGAGAGAATGTTGGGCAACTGTCTTGGACATTACAGATTCTGAGTCTTTATGAAGAGACTGGATAGTATCTGTGAGTGAGAGTGATTACTGAGATCTTTATGGAGAAGAGGAGCGAGGGTCGGAATCTGTCTGGGGGACACTACGGAGACAAGGGAGGTCATATAACAAGTTGATGTGACGTTGTAACATTACACTTGTAACATAGAAATTTCTATGACTAGAGAGAGAGAGAGTAGTTATCTCGGGAACAGCAGCTGTTCTGAGAAAATGACAACATTATTACAAAGGTTAGATATAGTGTCAGGCCAGATTCAATGGGCCAAAGGGTCATAGAGGTCACATGACTGTCACGGGGAGATGTTTTATAAGGTTAACCTGTAGTGAGACGATGGTGTTGGTTTAGGGTGGGTGTTATCTAGGAGCATGATCTAGTCACACTCTAGATCTCAGATGTGACAAGTGGCACACATTTGGAGGAGAGAGAGTTTGTCGTTCTCATTGTCAGGACACAATGGGTTATATTCTGCGAAGTATCAGATCATGAGATGATGACTGAGAGTATAAACACAGTAGAGACATAGGGATGTCTATTGAGGTGACGAGAACGCGGTATAGGTCTATGGCCAGGTAAGTGACTCTGAGGAGAGTCTTACCAGAGTCTGCGACTGGGGGGGGGTATGGGAGACACTCACAATAGCCAGATAGTAGCGCACATTTTATAAAACATAAGAGGGGAAGATGCAAGGTCACACAGGGTATGGTACTAGACACAACAGTCTATCGGGTGGAAGAACATACAGGGGAATGGAGTGGAGGTCAGATAGGGACAGTCTACGTGTGAAGAGGAGTCGTGTGTGGCGAAGGAAGTTACCAACTAGGTTCTCACGATGGGACGTCTCTCAGGGAGAGTTATGTACTTAGAGGTGTTGGAATTTTTATAGAGGAGGTTGTTTTTTAATATTGATTCATTAGGGGGCGAAGTGCGTCTTATAGGGATGGTGAGGTGGTGTTGGATTGATTTTTTGGGGGTGGGTTTGGGTTTTTCTGGGATTAAATATGGGTAGTTTAATGGGAGGGTAGGGGGTAGGATTGATTTTGGAGTGGGGGTTATCGTATTAGGTGGGGGTATGGGTGAATGTTAGTTTGGAGGAATGGAGGGAAATTGGGTAAAATGGTTTTGTGTGAGGGATGTGGGGGGTTATGTGGTTGTTGGAGTGGAGGGTAGGTTTGTTGAGTTTTAACAGGGAAGGGTTGTGGGGGATAGGTTAATGTGTGGTTGATAGGATGGGTGGGTTTATTGGTTTGAGAGGTGGTGTGTTTTGATTTTGTGGGGGTATTTAAATTATGTGGGAGTTATGATGTTTGTGAATGGAAAGTATCTTTGAGGTGTGGGAAGTGTGTCAAGTGTTTTTGTTTTGGGGAGTAGGGATATTGATGGGGGGGGATGGGGTGAAAGGGAATGTGGGGGGGAAAAAGGATGGGTGGTGAGTAGGTGAAGGTGGATTTGGGTTAAATATGGATGTTTGGAGTAGTTGGTTGTATTGGGTTTATGATGGTATGATGTGTGGTTGTAAAGGGGAGGTGTTGGGATTGAAAGTGGGGTATTATTGTATAATAAATAATAGAGTAATTGTGGAAAAATTCGCGTGGAAAATGGAAGGATGGTATAATCGTGATTGTTTGATATATATGATAGAAGGAGGGGAGGGATGAATTGTTGGATAAGAGAAGAGTAAGGAGAAATATAATAGAAAATATGAATTTATGAGATATTGGATGAAGATTGGTGATGGTGGTGGTGGACGATAATATGAGTCTGTGGATTATGAGAAAAAAATGATGAAGGAGTATTGAATTGAGGGGAGGAGGTGGGGGGGGAGGGGGGGCGGGGGTGGGAGGGGGAGGTGGTGGGGTTAGGAGAAAGGGGCATAAGGAGTCAAGACCTGAGATGTCACAGGAAGAATGTTACAGCTGGTTAAAAGCAGACCATTATCCTCTGCAATTAAGCAAAATCTGGGTAAGTTCAAGGACTTCAGAGCCCTGGAGGTCCAGGTGAAAGGGACAAAAGGTGAAATGATCTTTTCTCCTGTGTTGCCAGTAAGGGGTCGGAAGTGCAGGCAGAAGTTGACACATCATACAGAGATCAATATCTGGCTTTGTGGCTGGTGTTGTTGACAGGGCCTGGTTTCTATCATCACAGGACATTCTGTGATGAATACAACCTACTAGGGAGAGATGGGATCCACCAATCTACAAGAGGCAGTAGAATCTTCAGTAACAGATTGATTTACTTAGTGAATTTGGCTTCTTGGAGGGCAGGGTCCACAGCTGCAACACCTGCAACATCCATATGCCAAGGGGTGGATGAGTGCACCTACCAGAAGAGTGAAGAATGCTCACCAACCCTTTCCAAAGGCAAGTACATGTGTAGTCAGGGCAACAAACAGGAGGAACTGGACCTCTGTGCCCAGGCTGAGATGATGTCAGAGGAATTCCAGAAGCTTAGTGTGAAAATTCACATGACTAGAAGACAAGGGTTAACAGGTAGAAGCTACATCAAGAGAATTTTCATCTCAACATAAAGAGGACATCTTTTACAGTAAGAACAATTAATCACTGGAACAACCTCTCCAGTGACGTGGTAGAGTGGCCTTTGCTGGAGGTTTTCAAGATGTGATTACATAGGGTGCTAGATAATCTCATCCAGGCTCCCTTTCCTACAGAAGGTTGGACTGGATGATTTTGCAAGGCTCCTTTCAATCTGTGTTATTCTATGATTTCATGTGGGGGAACAACAAATGAAGAATTCAGATTCCCAATGCCAGGCTTAGAATATGCACCGCTACTTGCTCAGAAGGTTGTTATATAAATGATGGTATTATAATACCATTAATACTCTAGACATATGTCTTGCTGGGTTGGCAGATGTGAAAGATACCAGTCTGATTACTCAGAAGATTGAAATCTACACTTCAGAGAGCAAACACAGCCTGGGCAGCCAGGCATGAAATTCCTCATCCAACTTCAGCCCCACAGTGACTTGCAACATGCCTTGGCATCAGGGAGTCTTCCCTAAGGAAGTGGCTTTTGTGGGCAGCAGCTATGTTGTACATGTTACATCATGGTATCTGATACTTTTGTACAGATGTTTTAGTAACTCTTAAATCAGAGGCTGCTGAATTGAAAATACTTTAAGGTGCCAGATTTGATTTGTGGGTAAATTCTTACTTTAAGAGGCTAATGAATATATCCCAGAGCACTGGCAATATTTCCTGGACTGGTACTGGTTGCTTGGATTGAAATTACACAAATTGTAATAAGGTCATTAATCCACTTCTGGTCTTCAGCATCAATGGGCAGGTTGCTGCCAGGTTGGACCCATGACTGCAACATCTATTTTGACATGACATAATACTGTGACATGCAGGTCAAACTTTTTTTTTAGAATTGGAGACTGCCACTGATACTGAAATTGCAGGTAAACTTGATAAAGGAAATTACATTCTAAAAACCCACCTTTGTACATAAAAACTCCTCAGATTGTTTCCCACAAACATTTGGTCCCAGAAATTTTATGATGATTCTTTTTTAATCCAGCAAATCCACTCCCTGTCAGCACTCCTTAGTGGAGCATCGTTACTCTTTTATGTCAGAACAACACTTAAAGGCCTCTGTCTTAGTTTTAACAGTGGACAGAAATTACATTTTGCCCCCCAAGGGAAGTAAAATAAAGATGCTCTCACATGGGATTGGAAGTTTAAATGAAAGTACTATTCACACCTGTATATAGAAATTACAAAATACCCAAATTCACATTCAGCCTCAGCTTTGATCTGGGCTTACAATAACCCCTTTAAGACAAAAACCTTTTCAAAACTTCCCCCAATTAGGCCAAATCCCCAAGCCTCAATTTTCCCCCACACCTCTACTTCTCTTCCCCCCCCTGCCCGCCCATGCCTCTGGGCCTGAATGGTGCAGAAGAAATTAGCTTTTTCCTGGCAAACCAGGTTGCTCAAGGTGAAAGCCATCCCCTGAAATACCAAACAAGAGATAAGGTCCAGCCAGGAGAAGAGAGAGAGAAGAAAAAGGGCAGAAAAGGCAGTAATGTCTTTTTATATAGAGGAGTAGATGCAGGCATGATGGGATGAAATAAGAAAAGGTTACCATTTCCTGCATCCCCTCTGGAGCAACTGGAGGAGCTTTCTGTGGTAGGACAGCTAGGCTAGTCCTTAACCCACAACAGCTTTCTGAAAATCACTTGGATGGTGCTTTAGTCATAAAAGCAAGGTCATAACTTTTAAGGTATTGTCAGACACAACCAAGCAGAATTCACAGGAAGCAAAATATCTCTTATGTGGGAAAACATTTCATTTTTCAACATTTCAGATTCAGTAGGAGAGCAGGCTCATGGTTTGTAATGAAATTAGGATGTGTATCATCCACCTTTTCCACAGTAATCAGGAAAGCACAGTAAAGAAGCACCAGAAATGGATTTTCATTGCATATACCAAGCTGCCCAACAACACCAATGGAAGAGGCATGTCCCACCTAGTCTTTATGTAGCAAAAAAGCTATATGAGCTGTTATGGCCTGCAGGCTGAACACGTCCTACAGATAAGAAGTTTGATTAAGTGTAGGAGTCTAGAAAAACTATCCAGTAGTTTAAAAGACACAATCTGCTGCCATGTATGTCCCTGCCACACCATGGCTGCATGTCCAGTAAGGAGAAGAGAAGAGCATGTACCACCCAGACACCTCTGAGGCCCCAGACTCAGCAAGGCACAGATCACCCTTCCACATCCTTTCCAACAACCTTTGCTTATGGTATCTGCCAAGAGCCCCAGGAGGAGGGAGTAACATAGAGTCCTCTCGGAAGGGACAAGCTTCACAAAGAGGAGAACAGGGTTGTGTAGATGGGCTGTCTTGCACCTGATTTGCCTGGGGTATCTGGGGTATTTGGACTTCCCCCCATGCTTTTGCAAGGCTATTCCAGCTCCATTGAGAAGAGCCTTGAAAGTGGCTGTTAAGAGTAACTACCAGGCTTTGCACAAATATGAGTGACAAGTCTTGAAGATTTACTATGAATGTTACTCAGTTATGCACCCAAAAGCAAAACTGTGCACCCAACCAATGCTATTTAAAAACAAGTGGGAATTCTTCCTGTGGTTTTGCTTAGCTTCAGCAACACACAGCAGAGTTACAAAACCCAGAGAGTCTTTGCCTACAGAGTCCATGGCCAAGATGTAAAGGATTCAGCTAATGCCAAATTAAGCAATGAAACAGAAAACAGATCTCCAATCACGGTTGTGAGTTGTGACTCTTCATGTGTCCTGTAGCAGCCAGATTAATGTCAACCCACCTGGACAGTTCAGTGCTTACAGGCCATGGTCTTTCAAGGTTTTGGGTACTTGGTTGGATTTGGGGCTTAGGCTGGGGAAGGAATAGGTTGCTTTGTTTGAAAAAAGTCTCTATATCATGTTTCTAGATCCCTCTCTTTCAAAAAAGCAAGGTTCTGATGTTACAAAGACGTGTAATTACCTGTACCCTTGCTGTTTAGGTTTTCCTTAATTAGGATCTTTGAAGATAAATTGGCTTGCCCATCTCTGGCATGTGAAAAATGAACTGCAGGATTAACCAGAAATATCCTATTAATTTCACCTCTGTATGAATCATCCTGTAGTTAAGACCTGTAAGAGACTACTTAAATGAAAGCCTTTTAATCATGCATTTAGTACATGGGTTATTGATGTAGGAGAGCTTCTCATTTTGTAAATTTTAAAATCCCATTCAATTTTTTTGTAAGATACCTGAAAGTATTAACAGGATCAAGAAAGGATATGTGTATGTGGGGAATGGGTTGAGGGGTGAGTGAGTGTGAAGGGGCCATACTATTTTAAGGAGGCGTGAAGTACAGCCAGAATTATGACGTACCAACACCAATAATGACCTTTTGTACTATGGGCACATTTAATTAACTGTGCATGTATTGTACAAGTGCAGCAATATTAAACCAGTCTTCTCTACTGGAAAATTGTAATTCAAGTGATTTCCATAGTACTTCAGTTGCAGGGGAAAGTCTCCAAAGCCCCTGCACTCATGACAAAGAGTTGGATTGGTCTTAGCACTGCTAATGAATGGCAGAGACCTCAAGACATTGTAAGTGGTAGAACTGCCTTGCAGACTCTCCTGGCTTGCTTTGTTGGCTCTGCAGACTTTCCTACTCCTCCATGGTGTTACACTCTGGCAGGCCTACCCCAGGCACTTGGTGTTTCTCTTATATTCCTGGGCCCTGAAGGCAGGTGTTAATGTGAAATGTTAGCCACTATTACTGCAGAATAAACTTCTACTCCTTTTTGTACCCTGAGAGCACCTCTAAATGCTTTCTTGTAAAGAAATATCCTAGGGCTTTGGGGTTTTTTTTTGGAAGTGCATGAATATTGATATCAAATTACACTCCTGTGGTAATATGCAGGTAAAAGGCACGTATGCTCTGAGGAGTGCTTAAGAAGCTTCTCCTACTCTCAGTTAAATATAAACAAAGATCTCAGGCCATTTGAGTCCCAATCCCTGACATGTAAACATGTCAGTAGTAGCACATCATTGGAGCAATGAGACTAAAGACAAAGGAGTCTTTTAATGAAGACAGAGTAGGTTTCCCACTGCAGAAAAGCCAATACTGGTTAAAACTCCATATATATTGTCTTTGCAAACTCCTTAGGATTAGGGAGAGAAGAATACGTACCATGCCTGTCTATGTTTCCCTCCAAAATTCCTAAGGAACATGGAAGGAGAAGGAAGTGGAAGGTATTGCTGAGGCTCTTTGCATTAAGGATATGACTCCTTCCTTAAAGGATATGACTTATGACTCCTTCATTAAAATTAGGATGTGTGTATGAGAACTGATATCACCAGGACTTACAAATAATACAGGCACTTTTTAGTTTACCTGTTGTAATTTTGGTAATCAGTGGAGACTCAGACAAGTGAGCAGAAGTGGTGGAGAAAAGGGAGAGAAAGAGTTGCTGTTCATTACCAGAATTCCCTAAACAGCCTTCAAGGAAGAATGGTAGACCCTGTCCCAGCTCTACATCTCATATCCTCAACCCTGCCTGGAAATGAGGGAAGGATGCAGACTCACAACAAGGGCTCACTGGAAGAGTGAACTACAACTATTAGCCACAAATAGAACACACAGCTCCTCTACTCATCTTTTGCCACCTTTTTCATCTTTTCTCTGTGACCTAAGTGACAGCAGGTCACAAATTTGACATAAGTGATGATGCTGAAAGTTTCAACTGAAGTCCTCTACTCCATTTCTTTCCCTAAAACAGGAGCAGACAGCCCACAGTAAAATCCCACCAGCAGCACCTGTCACCATCGTTACACAGTATCTGCTGCAAAGATTCAGATTACACATTATTTGTTATCAAGATTTCTCTTCACACTGAAAAATGGAATTAAGTATGTGATGAGTAGTAAGACAGTACTTCATCTGTGTAATCCTGAGCAATCAGCCTAGTTTCTCCATCATCATTTCATCAAAGCCTTTGTTTTAGCAAGAGAGCTATGACTTAATTGTAAATGCCTTAGAATGAAAGCTATTAAGCAAATATTAGATACTGCTATGAAAAAAGGGTTATTTGCAAATGAGGTGAACTTGATCTTCTTTCATTTGTGCCCATGCAATTCTGGTAAATGTGAGAAATCTTTGTAAAATGCCACCTCTCACCGAGCTGCTAGTGCCTGCAGTGCAATATCACAGTAGTCATTCATTAATGAAACCCACCTTTATCCTGACAGCTTTCATTTTAAAACTGTGTGGCAACCACTGGTGTTTGCCTAAAGGAGAGAAGATGTGCTAAAGTAATGAGTAATTCATGGGTGTAAATGTGGAGGGAATGCACTTTAAAATATTTATAAAATGTTACTAGGGATCTATTACAAATTTTCAGAGAAAAACACAGTATCACAGTATATCAGAGGTTGGAAGGGATCTCAAGAGATCATCAGGTCCAACCCCCCTGCCAAAGCAGGATCACTTAGGGTAGTCTGCACAGGAATGCATCCAGGTGGGTTTTGAAAGTCTCCAGAGAAGGAGACTCCACACCCGCCCTGAGCAGCCTGTTCCAGTGCTCTGTCACCCTCACTGTAAGGAAGTTTCTCCTCCTGTTGAGGTGAAATCTTCTATGTTGTAGTTTGAACCCATTTACACCACCTAGATCTTTTTCACATTGCAAAAAGCAGATGCTTCACATACAAATGCCCTCTGATATGGTAAGCATGAACATTCAAGTTACTGCAACAGAGCAGTTCCTTGAAAAAGCTTGGGTGTAAAAGTAACCAAGAATGACCCTCCCCTGCAAGAAATGAGCTGAATTTGGGCTAACAAGTCTGCTAGTACTGCTGACTGGAGAGTTCTCTCTCTTCCCTCTTCTTTAAAAGCAAAAAGCAAACTCCAAATTTGGAGTTAAAACCTCCTGAAAAATGTAAGGGCTAAAAGGATTGTGAGTACAGTCCTATTGCATGAGAAACTACTCTTGCTCAAGTCAGAGGTGGGTGCTACCGCCTGCTAAAGGACAGATTTTGTTGGTGGTGCTGGTTTCAGACCAGATAGTACCTGAACACTCGTGTCTCATAGCACACAGAGACAAGGCACTGTGCCTGGTATCCTTCCTGACACACAGCCTGGTATTCTGGAGTTAAGGAACAATTAAATAATAGTAAAACATGGAGGAAAAGAAGGCCCACCCTTTGGGAACACTTCTGATACTCCCTGTGATGGACGTCTGCTTTAGCTGCTCACAGTTTATTGTGCACTTTGTGCATGATAATTAGGTGGGGTTGGGGTAGCAAAGAGGGTAGCTGCTGTTGAACTGGGAGATGGAGAAGCAATCCTCCTGTGAAAGAAGCATCACTTCTGTAGAGAGGCAGGAAGAGTAACAACCTGTCCTTGGAGATACCAGGAAACTTCCAAGGAAACCAGGGGGAGTGATACTGTCAGGCCTCAGTGATGACAATGTCTGCAAGCTGCTGGTGGCTGGCAGAGCTCAGAAAGCCACCAAAAACTGCTGGACCAAGCAAGGATCTGTCTGTAAGGAGCAGTGTGAACAAGAAGATATATCTATTCATGCCCTGTTGTTTAAACCTTTCTCAAACAGCGTTGTTCCTAGTTTGTGTTCTAACAAATCTAAATTAATGATCTAACATCCTTCAAATGGCCCATTCTAATGAAAGAGGTAGGCAGCCACTCTTAAACCAATGGCATTGTCTGGCAGTGCCAGCTCCTTCAGTGTGACCTGAATTCACCAAGTGCCTGCCAAATCCAAGATGAAGAATGAGCTGGATGGATCACCATACCAACCTGCCTTCCTCTGTATTTAACCTAATGCTGTGAAGAAATGTTTAAAGAGATTCAGTATTTGGTGCTCTGCAACACAACTTCAGATTTTTTTTTTCCCTATGACTAGAGATTACAAAGAATTTTGTCTGAGAGCAAAACTCTGCAGGACATGCAGAGATAATATTTTGTATTTTAGACCATACGTCTCCCAAGCAAAGTATAGTTGTGACTAGAAACTAAGATCAACTCCACCAGAATCTCAACCTTAAAACCAGTCAATGGCTTGTCAGCAGCTGGGAAAAACAAACAGCTTCAGTCTTCATAAATGGTAACCAATTTTTCTGTTGGATTTACATGATCTATTCCTCTGGAGTATGTTTTGGGTCTTGTTTTCTTGCTTATACTATGAAAAGACAATGGAAAGCTGGAAAAACATACTGATCTTTTTCACATTAGTCAACACATCAGACATTTCTCTGTAAGGTCTGTGATTTTGTTCAGATTTGTAACAAAATGTAACTGTTACACCCTAGAGAGTGTTTTTATTCTTTTTATATTCTCTGAAATTAAAAAAACTAACCAAGGGATCCTGTGAGTTAGGAACCATAACAGATTCTGCTGAAGAACCTCTAATTTAGGTTACTGGGGAGGTGATGATGTGTACGTGGAGGTTCTTCATGAGCATTTCACCTGGTTCTTGTTAGCAGAATGCAGGGAATTGCAACAAATCAATGAAAACTTTTGCTCTTCGGGTGATCTGGAAAATAATTTCCATGTAACAACGTTGGTATCATTGCCAGCTTCTGCCCATCTATTTATTTTTTCAGCTGTTTCATGAATAGAAGGACTCATGAAACCTGATCTCCACTGAATTTGTGCACTCCATACTCGATACATCTCCACTGCAGTGATGATGACAGCACATCCAAGTGCTAGTTATTCCCATCAGAATGATGCTCCCAACATTTCGTGGGAGCATCAAATACAGCAAAAACCCCTACAATGGTACCATCAGATTCTTCCTGTATTTGCAGTCTCAGTCTTTCTCTCCTAAAAAACTTTAACAGTGAGGACTTTCACTGCTTTTACACAGCCTCTAATTACTATAGAGTCTCTGGTCTTGTGGGAAGTTTTGTGCCAGTAGGACAAACAGGTGTCACACCACTGACTTCACAAGATAAGATTTTTCTTAAAGCACTCATTTTGATCTTCAGCCTCTTAGCAAGCTGCTAAGTCTTATGAAACCTGTAAGATCTGGAGTGGCTCCTGCCTCAGAGCAGTTCAAAATGCAGGAGAGATGGAGCTACTGCAGTTCATTAATACAGGACTAATCCTATTGGATTACACAAATTTTCTTTCCTTGGGAAATCATGAAAAAAAAAAAAAGAGAGGGAGAAAGAATCCAAACACTTAAGGTGTTATGATAACATTAAAAAAAAGGAACATCTCCTGGAACAACAAGGATGGCTTTGGGGACCCAAGGGAAGGAGGAAAAGCCCTTTGCTGTCTCTGTCAAAATGACTGCAGTGATATGAGACAGAAAGCCTGGGTCTGGGCTTTCCAACTGGTGAGCTGTGGGAAGCCTCTCTAATGCTACACAGACACTCAATTTAAGCAGGAGTACAATCTTAAATTACAAGGTTTGACAATAAATTCAGCTGTCATACATTTGCTACAAAAAGAAGAATTATTTTTAAGAAAGATGTAAGTTAAACACTACATGAATATCCTTTAACAGCTAAGACTGTGTGGATTACTGAAGTGGAAGTGCTTTCAAGCTATGCTTAATGCATGTCTTATTAACTTAAAGCCTTCATTGTGATTATGACCCAAAATCAATCTACATTGTATTTGTCAAAGTTGTTGTCAGACTCTTTACGTGGTGGAACAATCACTCCTGGAAGCCTTACTGTTTTTCAGTATGTAAATACATGAGTCTTACGCTGATTTCTTGAGCCTGGAGGCCTGGGCTCCCCAGGGCCTCACTCTACAAAACCAGGACCACCCAGCAGCCCACATTACACATAAGCAAACACACACTTGCACACAAAGAACTCATACAAGGTATTGTTTCCCATTTGCTCCCCAGGAGCAGAAAGCAGTCCGTCAAGAGATGGGGAAGATCTGCTGACAGGTTGTCCTTCCTGGGCTCTTCTAAAGGGCTAAGTGGATGGAGAGCTTTTTAGATCCCCTGGTATTGTAGAAGTCACCACTGGCTTTATAGCATGGCAACCTAACATCCCAGCCATCCACAACCTGGATGACAGTAGTTGGGCATCTACAACACAAAGCCCTACTGGGTTGCCACAGTGGGTAGATGACCCCATGAACACTACTGGCAAAGGTTAGAGTCACAAGTTGGTTAATGTGGAGTGTATCACAGCTATGGCTTAAGCCAAGCAATCACAACAGCAGAGAGTTGCTGGTTCACAAATGCTATTCTTCACACAGTCCAGATCAGGTAGGACAGTATGTCACCAACTAATTTTATGAACAAGCATTATCAGACTACACTTAGGACAAACATCATCTGACAACCACTACTAGCCTTCAACAGATAAGTTCTCTTTATTTATTGCTCCCCCATCTGTAAAAATGTAATTGCTTGCACATCAAGCAGTTTTGAAAATACAGCAATCTATATAAGGTCTCCTCTAACAGGGCATAGAAACAATCCAGGAACCCTTGATACAATTCAGTCACAATTTGAAACACAGAGAAAATAGTCACAAATACAAAGATATCTGATATCTAACAACAACGATGACTTTTTGAAAGCTGTGTAGGTGCAACTATGTGAGATTTTTAAATGGGAGTGCTAAAAGGTAGCAAACACCTCAGCAAGAAACACACAGCTGAACTGTGAAAGCTCTTCAATTTGTACAGCCCTTAGCATGATGAACCTGAGTCTGGCTGCTGTCTTTTTTCCAGCACTGCAATATAAGTGCAGGACAATAACAGACAATTCAATCTTTTTAGAACATCAAGCCCTATCTTTGGGGAAGTCACTTAAGAGCAAAATATCAACCCTGTTGTCAGACAAGACATCTCGCTGACCCATTTTTTTCTCTTCACTGGTGATCAGCAGCAGAGGCTGAGGAAAAAGCACAGACACAGAGCAAAATAGAACAAAGCCTCTCCTCCTCCCATAGCTTTTCCAGCCTCAAAAGTATGGTGGTTTGGGGGCTTCTGAGTCCAAGGTGCTTTCTGTGTGCAAAGTAGCCCTTGGTGACTTTCTCCTTAATGGACTTTTCCAGTCTTTTCTTGTACCTATGTAATGTTTTAGTACCCAGCACACTTTAGCCTTTTTTTTTTCTTTGCTCCATACTCACATTTTTGCATTTCTGAAGATCCTGCCATTTCAGTGTGCCATCAGTATGCCTCTGATGAGGCAAACATATGCAATCTGCCTCAACAGAAGATTGCTGAAAATGGAGGCAGGCTGGCAGCCACTGTGCAAGCCCATCCAGACAGTTCTGCTGCTGGGGCCACTGCATTCTGCCCTGGCTGTCAGCTGCACAAGTACGGTGCTGCTTTGCTTGTCACTCTGCCTGCTACTGCTCAACCATTTCCCAGAGTCTGCCCTTCCCTGGCCCTGCTGCCTCCCTGCATACCTGCTTCCCACCTTTCTTCAGTGAAGGCATTTTTCTGATGCTGAGGTCAGCCCAAATGCTTCACTTCAGAGCATGTGATGGCTTAGTTCCTAGAAAAGTGAATTATAGAATCATTTAGATTGGAAAAGACCTTTAAGATCACTGAGTACAACTGTTAACCTACTACTGTCAAGTCCACCAATTAACCATGTACCTCAGAACCACATCTACACATCTTTAAAATACTTCCAGGGACGATGACTCAAACACTTCCCTGGGCATCCTGTTCCAATGCTTAACAACCCTTTTGTTGAAGAAACTTTTCCTAAAGTCAAATATAAACCTCCCCTGGAGCAACTTGAGGCCATTTCCTCTTGCCCTACCATTGAATAGTATCTTGAATTAGTAGCTAAACCACATCTTGGCATTCCTGAAGGTCTCTGCCAAAGTGTGCAGTGAGATGATGCAGACATGATGCAGAAGTGTTTGATTTACACAGTCAGCTCTTACTTACATTTTGATCCCCATGCTCTGTTTCTTCTCTTCTCTGAGAAAAGATGCTTTGCTCCCAGTCAGTTGGGGTGAGTCCAATATGAAGACCAAGCCTCAATGACCAGGAAAGTCTTTTGAAAGAGAAGGTGGGTGGTCTCCCTCAACTTTCTTTTTTCCTTTCTCTTCTTCAGCTCTCTTGGTGTGAAGGCATATGTATGTCATGGAGGGGTGCTTAGCATAAGGGATGAGTCATTTGCTTGCCTTACTGAGCCCTGTTCCATGCAGTTTCAGTCACAGAGAAGAAAAACAGACCTTTGCTTTGGAAGTGGCCTGTGAGCCAACCAGCCTGAGTAGAATCACACAGATCATCTGGATATGCAGAGCACATTGCAGAGAAATGTATTTCCTGTAGGTCCCAAGTTCCTTATTGACTTGTAGACATTGATGTTCATCAGCAATTACCTCTGAAAGTTTTGTTCTAAGTCTCTGCCTCCAAGAAAAAATGTTTGTAAAAGCAACTGAATTCAGTCACAGCCTCATACTCTTTTTAAATGATTTTTCCATTACTTTAATTGATTTTAATTTTTCAATAATAACGCACACTTGACGTTTTCAAATCGCTAGGTTCCCAGGATGAATCCGACGGGATGCGTCGGCAATTTACGCCTACTGCCACTAGAGGGCAGCCACCATCCTGACAACGCAGCAGAGAGGCAGCGCAAAACCCACGGCTACAGCCTTCGCGAGGACAGCTGAGAAACCAAACTGAGCCTAAAAGAAGTCTTGAGATCTTACTTTACCTGACGTGGAGTTCGGCACTGGAATAGGTTGCCCAGGGAGGAGGTGGAAGCCTCATCCCTGGAGGTTTTTAAGGCCAGGTTGGATGGGGCTCTGAGCAACCGGGTCTAGTGTGAGGTGTCCCCGCCCATGGCAGGGGGTTGGAACTAGATGATCCAAGCTTGAAGTCCCTTCCAACCCTAGCAATTCTATGATTCTATGATTATTTGTTTTCCTGCTGGGTGGACGAATCCTGGTTTTACTACTTCCTTCTATCTGTGTATGTATAATTTTTGATAATATTGGGAAAATGTATAGAGGAAACTTCAGAGTAGCTAGTCAGCTTGCCTAGATAACAGGATGAAAAAAGCAATAAACATGGCAAAAATGCTAGAGGATAAACCATTTTCAGTGAAGTTGAATTTAGCATTTGTGGAAGTGAGACAAGTATATTGAAAACACTTCTTTAGTTTAAAAGTACACTGTAAACTCATAATTTTGTGAAGAAAACAGGAATCATTTAATGAACTGGTATCAGATGTCTGATATGAACAACAGGGTAAACAATTTTCTTTTTTTTAGTGGAAAAAGAAAACAACAACAAAACACGTTCATTTGTTCAATCTCTCTGATCTACCAACACATGAAATTATCAGCCTGACTGTGCTGGTTTTTGCTGGGACAGTTTAATTTTGTTCACAGTAGTTAGTATAGGGCTGTGGTTTGGATTTGTGCTGGAAATGGCATTGATAACATAAGGATGTTTTAGTCACTACTGAGCAGGGCATTTTTTTTTTCTTCTCACACCATCCCACCAGTAAGTGGAGGGTTGGGAGTGAGCACCAGGCTGGGGGGCTGGGGGTGCACCAGAATTTGGTAGGGAACACAACTGAGACAGCTGACCCCAACTGACCAAAGGGATATCCCATACCATATGTCATCATGCTCAGCATATAAAGCTGAGATATGAAGAATGAAGAAGGGGACATTCAGATTTAGGGTATTTTGTCCTCCCATGTAACTATCATGCATGATGGAGCCTTGCTTTCCTTGAGATGGCTGAGCACTTGTCTGTCAATGGAAAGTAGTGAATTAATTCCTTGTTTTGCATTGTTTGTGTGTACAGCTTTTGCTTTACCTGTTGAACTGTCTTTATCTCAACCTACCAGTTTTCTCACTTTTGTGATTTTCTCCCCATCCTACTGGGCAGGGATTGAGAAAACAGTGGTGTGGATTGCTGGCTAAGGTTGAACAATGTCACTGACCTCACTTTGCTGATTTGTGCAGGGCTCCTTTTCTGCATTCCAGCACAAAATGCTCCAGTGATAGCTGAGACTGCAGCCCGGCACAGTGCATTGTCATGAAGGAACAAGTATATACCATGGGTCAGTGAGTGGCTTTTATTTTTGGAAATCAATACTGACATGAAGCTACAAGCTTTATTTCACTGCTGCACAATCATCAAAGCTTTAGACTACAACAGCAATGTGTAGCAACATCATAAAATACAAATGTGACCTATAACATAGTTAGTGGGAAGTACAGAAATGCCTGGAGCGAGGTTGTGATGCGGACGCTGAACCTTCCTTGCTCCATCTATCTGTCACTGCTTCACTGCTGCCCTTGGTTCTGCACAGATCAACGGCCAGACAACATTTTCCTACACTTGTTTCTACAGGTAATGACAGGATGGGAATCCATACCAAAGTATAAGTGAGTACCTCTAAATAGGATGCCAACTATTAGGATCAACTATCTTTAAAATTGCAAGTCTATGCAAGTTAAGTAAAGGGGCTTTTGAGGACAATAGATTTCTCCCAGCCCAGTGGGAGAAATCCATAACCCTGAACTCAGCTTCTTCACCATCACTTTGCTGTGTGGGAATACCCACTTTGACAGCTCCACTGGATACACCAATATCTCCTTCACTGGGCACAAAGGAGACACTGAAGATTGCTTTCTGGTTCTGCACATCAGAAAAGTGACATTTAACAAAGATGAAACACACAAACAAGCGCAAAACAAAGCACCAGACCATCAAACCTCTTCTCATAAATAATAGTCTGCACAATGAAGCTTTTTTGTAGGGAGTACAAATTCTCAGATATTTGGTATTGATATACCCAGCTGTGGCCATACAGAGTGGATGCACACCAAACAGTGCAAGATTTTCCACCAGTATTTATCTTTAGTGGCTTACAAATATCTCTAAACTTGGCTACAGTTAAAGTACTGCTTTCTGAAACCTTGTAATAGTTTCTGGTCTTTTGTGGTATTGGACATGCACATCCAATCTGAATTAGCAAAACATGACCTTCAGGGGCCTGAAAGAAAATACCCTGAAACCCTCTCACCAGTGAAGTGACCAAAGGAAAGATCTAAAAGATGGAGAAAAAAATGAACTTGTACTCAGTTTTCACATTTGCCACGGACACTTTTGTGACCACAATTAGTTCCACAAAAATGAAATTCCTTTACCCTAAAAAACTGGCTCTTTAAATTTGAACCAATGACTTCACAATTTCTTCATAATCAGCAGAGAAGAAAACACACCTGCAGAGTCTCTTCTAGGAAGATCTGAACCACTTTCAAGAGATGCCCATACCTCTTTGCTGATTAAAAAAAGAAGCCTACAGTGAGTGCTGGCAGACTGAGGAAATCTAACTTTGAGATATCTACTTCAGGCACATGAACCCCAAATCTAATCTGCTTGGACCTTTAATTTCTCATTTGCAAAATACTACAACGGACCATAATAACAAAAGTAATGATAATTATACTACTAATGCTGAGACAACAGAACACAGCTCTATTCAACTGTAAAATTCCATACGATCCAGGAGTGCATGTAGTATTACAATATTTGATTTCATTGTTTTGGTAAGCAACAAAAAGTCTAAAAGGCAGTCAAGTGCCAGTAAGAGAGAATAAATGCATCCTGCTGATGCTGCTATTTGAATCTCAGTTGGTTATCACTAAGTACTGTTCAATATCAGAAAGCCCTCCTCCACCCAAGGACATGCTTAGCCCTTTAGCACATGCTTAGCTATAAATGTCTGAGTAAGTTATTGATTTAAACGGGATTTCTTGGGTACTGCCACTTACAATTAGGTGTTGCCATAAGTTTATTAAGATTAGAACCTGAGAATGGACATTCAAACTGCTATGCTTCCATGAGAAGGTGGGTTTGTCCGCAACTATAAAAATGCACAATTTCAGGGCAAGAAGAGATAAGAGGGTTGTGTTATGACAGTACATGAAGAACCCATTTATTCTGGGTGATTTTTGACAGTTTTAGCATCATAGATTTGTTAACTTTTATTCATGCATGTGTATTATAGACTCAGAGAAAATGTCATGCCTTCTGAGGATACTGGCATAACCTAACTTGGTGTTAAAAATTTACAGGAATTTACTATCTGGAAAAGTAAAAATCTTTCATCAGTTACTCTGTCTGACCAAAGTCTTCTTGTTTCATGTAAGAAAGATCCTGAAACAGAAGTTTTAGCAAGCCTTCTATGTTCCTAATGTTATCAAATGCAAGTTGCAAGAGCTGAGCTTTACCCTAAAGACTCAATATTCCCTAAATCTAAGATATTTCCTGGATTCATTCTTTTAAAACATGAAGCCATTAGGTGAAATCACAGCATAAACAGAATCAACAGAATGAATAAGGTTGGAAAAGACCTCAAGGATCATCAAAGTCCAACCTGTGACCCAAGAACTCATGACCACTAAACCATGTCACCAAGTGCCACGTCCAATCCCCTCTTGAACACCTCCAGGGATGGTGACTCCACCACCTCCCTGGGCAGCCCATTCCAACGTCTAACAACTCTCTCTGTGAAGAACTTTCTCCTCACCTCGAGCCTAAACTTCCCCTGGTTTCTTCTAACAACTGTTCTTTTAACTATAAAATATTAAATAGCCAAACCGAAGCTGTAGAAGTCTCAAAACTGAAGACTATGGAAGTAGGCACTATGTACAGAACAGGCCATTTGTAACTGACCAGTTTGGCTGGAAGATACACAGTTGTTGATCAACAGGGCAGAAAAAAAGGTAGAACGAAAAGACCAGCCACTTATTTCTGTATTTTGGAAAAGCACCATTTACTTTCCACCCATGAGGAAGATACATTGCATGATTAGATATAAGAGATTAAATGACATTAATTAGATGTTATGTGATTAAAAAAAATAAAAAAGAAGTGTGTACTTGCAAGAATCTGATTGATTAAGGGGATCTAATTTTTGAAAGAGGAAGTAAGCAATTTCCCTTCTTATTGTAGTTTCATTGAAACAAATATGAATCATAGAATGCCAGGGTGGAAAGGACCCCAAGGACCATCTGGGCCAAACTTTCTAGGTGATAATGTAGTTCAAATGAGGTGGTCGAGCACCCTGTTAAACTCAGACTTAAAACTGTCCAATGCAGGGGAATCCAGTACTTCCCTTGAGAGATTATTCCAATATCTATGGTGAAAACATTTTCTTCTGGATTTCGATCAGAATCTACCCAGGAGTAACTTGTACCATTTATTTTCTTCACTCAAACTGAGAAATATATAAATAAGTATTAATAAAAAGCAAAGCTTCTATCTTAGCAGAAGAAAGATTCTGTATGCAAAATGAAACTATCACACTTGTGATTACAGTTACAATGCATGCTATTTTGTGAGCAAAGGAGAAGATGACTGGGTTTTTTTTCCTAGATCTCTATTTCTACAAAATGATGGACTAAAGAGGAAAGTTTTCTCACAGCTGGGATATTTATTAAAATCCCCATCCCATGCAGCCTCTCTGGTGCTTAACAGTATGTGAGCTCATACTTTTGCCTTTCTCTCTGCCTAAACACTTACAGTGTAGCTCTCCCTCTACACAGATGTTTACTTTCAGGAAACTTGTATGGATTTAGTTCTTAAACCCCTGTAAAACTCAGAGGTCAAAGGAACTAGGAGAACTGCAGATACACAGAACTGCCTTACTGCATTTATATAGGAAGCCAGGCCAACGGGAATGTACATGGCTTCAAGTATTCCTTCTCTCCTCAGCCCCTCTGCTATTTCAGGTAGATGTCCTCTTTCTATCCACAGAAACAGTAACTGTTTCTCCTCTCTACCTGCATGGAGAACTGATACAAATGAACAAAAAATCATTAGAAACACAAAGTGAACTATAAGCAAGACAGTGTTAGCCACACACCAAAAAATCTGAGCCAACAATTAAGTGTTTTTCTTTCTATGTCATTCACAGGATCACAGGATGTTAGGGGTTGGAAGAGACCACTGGAGATCTTTGAGTCCATCCCCCCTGCCAGACCAGGACCATAGAATCTAGTGAAGGTCACACAGGAACACATCCAGATGGGTCTTCAAAGTCTCCAGATAAGGAGACTCCACAACCTCTCTGGGCAGCCTGCTCCAGTTCTCTGTGATCCTTACAGTATAGAAGTTCTTCCTCATGTTGAGGTGGAACTTTCTGTGCTGTAGTTTACATCCATTGCCCCTTTTCCTCTCACAGGGCACAAATGAGAAGGAGCTGTCCCTTCCTTTTTGACACCCAGCCCTCATATATTTGTAAACGTCTATTAAATCCCCTCTAAATCTTCTCTTCTCCAGACTAAAAAGCCTCAGATCTCTCAGCCTTTCCTCATAAGGCACATTCAGGTTGATGTACTCTAATACATAAGTAATTCGAAGTCATAGTTTCTAAGTTATGTGTTCATGATTAAGAACTGATTGAGATTATGATATTAGAAACCACAAATTGCTGGAAGGTCCAGGACATCTGAGGTGACACTCTGGGTTTATACAAGTGCAAAGTCTTACACTCACATGGTACCAAATGCTGTGTAAGTAGATAATATTGCAGTATGGATGTGAGATAGGAAAGAAAATTACAGGCCAGTGTGTGCTGAATTCATGAATTGCATAATATCATCCGAAGCACAGGAACCTAAAGAAATCTTCAGAAATTTACAGTGAAAGGCACTCATTCTGTGGCAACAACAACAACAAAAAAAGAACACAAAACCAAAAAACCCCAAACAAACACATTTCATTAGAGAAATTGGGTCATTTATCATAGAATGATAGAATGGTCCAGAATGGAAGGGACCTCCAAAGGTCATCTAGTCCAACCTCCCCACAGTCAGCAGGGACATCCTCAACTAGACCAGGCTGCCCAGGGCCTCATCGAGCCTCACCTTGAATATCTCCAGGGACAGGCACTCAACCCTCCAGGGAAGAGGTTTAAACCAGCTCCCTGGGCAACCTGTTCCAGCGTTCCACCACTCTCATAGTAAAGAACTTCTTCCTGATATCCAATCTAAATCTGCCCTTCTCTAGATTGAAGCCATTGCCCCTCATCCTGTCACCGCAGACCCTTGTAAACAGTCTCTCCCCATCCTTCCTGTAGGCCCCCTTCAGGTACTGGAAGGTCTCCCTGGAGCCTCCTCTTCTCCAGGCTGCACAACCCCAGCTCCCTCAGCCTCTCATAGCAGAGGTGGCCCAACCCCCTGATCATTTAATAAATGAATGCTTCCACAAAGGGAGCATTCTTTCCAAAGTGATAATATTAATGTTGGTATTCTCACTAGTGTGAATATCAGACAGTAAAAGGGCCTCATCTTTGGAAAACTACAACTGGAATGTGGATTATTTTAAAATAAACACTACTGAAGAAGCACTGTTTAAGGCAGACAACATGTAAGCCATGATCAGTGAAAAATCACTACTTTAGGAAACCCAAGATTATATAAAATATCAGTCAAGGCAAATTAACGACTTTCACTTTTCATGCAATCAGAAATACATTGTTCTGACAAAACTGCTATCAAATACATTTGTTGTGAACTAGACATGAAGAAAATAGAGACTATTCCAAACTTGCAGTTCAATATTAGATCTAAAAATGTCTCTGATGAAACTTGAGACAAACATCTTGACTCAAAAGTCAGAAAGTCCAGCAAGGAAGACAATAAAACTCTCAGTCTAAGATGGTGTGATGGTTTGAAACTGTCTTTTTAATTTTTCCTTGCGAAGTTCAGAACAGAGAAAGTGAAAGAATGTAAATAAGTCACTATTGGGTGTAAGAAAGCAAAATAACGATTGTTCTAAACACTTCCATTGGATGGATAGAAATGTTTAAGAACTATTACCCAAAACAAAGTAGGCATTCTGCACATTCTGTGTTCGGCAGTGGGGGCAGTTGCTGGGCTGTCTGGCTGCTGTTTCTTCTTCTCTTCTGGCTGAAGATAACACACTGACCTTGGCAGCTAAGTTAACAACTTTCTGCTCTAACTAAACTCTGCTTCTCTGTCCAGGGGGGTCGGGGGGGGGAAGCTCCTGGGAGAGGGAGGCCCCTTTGGGAGGGTCCCCTTTGGGGGGGAAGCAAAGGGAGCTTGGGTGTGTTTTTCTGTTGATTGTATATATTTGTAAGTGTTGTGAATTTTGTATATTTGTACATATTCATTGCATTTCATCTGCTTGTAAATACAGCTTTTCATTTGCTTCCAGACTGGGCTAGCCTGGTTATTGTTGGTGGGGGGGGAATTTCAGCTCACACCGACACAGATGGTGAGATATGGATTCAATGGGTGGAGTGTTCAGTGGATAAGGAATTGGCTGTATGGTCACCTCCAGAAGGTAGTAGCAAATGATTTTATGTATAGAAGGAGATGGTGACAAGAGGTGCCCCTCAAGTGGTGCAGTATATGCCAGAGGGAAAGGATGTCACCCAGAGGGGACTGGAGAACCTGAAGAAGTGAGCCCAGCTGAACCTTACGAGGTTCAACGAGGCCAAGGGCAAGCTACTGCACCTGGCTCAGACAATCACCATTATCAATACAGGCTGGGGGTGATGTGATAGAGAGCAGCCCTGCAGAATAGGATTTGGGGGTACTGGTAGGCAAGAAGCTAGACATTAGCCAACAGTGAGCACTTATAGTCCAGAAGGCCAATCGCATCCTTGGCTGCATCAAAAGATTTGTTGCCAGCAGATCCAGAGATCCTCACTTCTACTGATCACTTAGAACCTGAGGACTGATCAGCTACCAATCTGTCTTAGGAAAGAGGTTGAGGTACATTCCCAGAAACCACACAGCCAGCTGCATGTTGAAGGCAGTGGTGGCTAGCAGGGTGCACAGCAAAACCCTAACTGCTTAACTGCTGCAGGCAACGGGTTAAACCCTTGTGTGTCATGGGACTAATGCAGTGTGGTTAATTGGGGATTACAGCTGGCAATGCAGGAACATTGTGCTTTAGTGGGTGATGGAGAAAACTTTAAAGGGCAGAAAGTATGCCTATAGGCCCCCAGTCTAAGCCATCCCCTCCTGCTTTCTCTTTCCCAAACATTGTTAAACTTGTTAACAGGACCCAGAATTCCTCTCAGAAGATGGGCTACAATACTTTATTTAAAGAGGCATATATTAAAAAGATACCTTATTCAAGTGTTGGTTAGTTGGCTTCTTCCATGAACAATGCAAACCATACATTGCATAGCCATTATTTTATATATATACCATCTATTTCATTCCCTTTTCATTTTCCTCCACTGCCCCAAACAAATCTCACAGCTAAGACTTTTGTTGTTACTTGCTTCCCACTTCTGGCATGTACAGTATCTAATTTGTTTGTTGGCTTGAATAATTTACACATCTGCACAGCCAGGATCTAAGAGCAAGGTTTTCATGCAGGGTTGTAGGCAGGCAAAGATGAGACATCATCTTTGATCCGAGTCACCTTGTGTCTAGTGACTCATTGCCATGACTCTTTCACTCTCCTTTGATTTCTTAAATCATGCACAAGGTTCAAAGCAGTGGCAAACTTTCCAGGGCAGGGAGTCAGGAGCTCAGAGCCTTCCAAACTGTGTAAGTATCTGTGTAGACATCATCAATATTTAGCAGTCTAAAATCTCACAACAAGCAGGTTTCAGACAAAAGCTAATGTTGTGACAACAGAGAAACAAAGGAAGCAAATCTTCTCTGAGGTTAATACTACCACTCTTGAACCCAGCACCTGTTCCTGACACAGCACTGCCAGTGTCACTCTAACAGCAGAAGAGGAATACAAAACAAGCATCTATTTATTTTTCAAGGAGGTTGGAAAGCTCAGGGCAAAGACAAGGCAAGTGTAATATTTTCAAAAGTGTCTTGGATGTAACTTCACCTGAGTCACCATCTGAGAATGTGTCCTTGCACTGACCCAGCTCTGCAGTTCCCCTGACTGTGGGCTGTGGGGCTGGCTGTACATGTCGATACAACACTTTTTTGCAAAAAATGGTGCAATAGGTGCTTAGACAGCTTCAAAAAGATCCCATTCCATCTCCTGACCCCTGAGGTTGAAGTGCAAGGTTGCAGGCTTAAAGGCATCCATGTTTTCCCATGATTTGGTACATCTTGCTGGATGCTGGGGGAGGAGGAGGGAGGCCAAGGGCCCTGCTGCATGGTGCCTGGAGAACACTGGCACTGCCACAGTGCCACCATAAGCTGCCCTGCAACTCCACACCTGTGTGACCATCTGATTATTGCAGGGATATTTGTGCTTCTTAGCTACTTGCAGGGAACTAGTGGAGAGAGTTCAACAGAGTTGATTATGAGGATGATTAAGGGACTGGAGCATTTGTCTTACAAGGAAGGACTGAAGGACCTGGGGCTGTTTAGTCTGGCAAACAGAAGGCTGAAAGGAGACCTTATCAGTGTCCACAAATATCTGAAGGGTGGCTGTCAGGAGAATGGAGACAGTCTCTTTTTAGTGATACCCAGAGACAGGATGAGGGGCAATGGGCACAAACTCAATCACAGGAAATTCCATTTCAACATGAGAAAAAACTTTTTTTTGCTGTGAGAGTGACAGAGCATTGGAACAGGCTGCCCAGAGACGTTGTAGATTCTCCTTCTCTAGAGATCTTCAAAGCCCACCTGAATGCATTTCTGTGTGACCTGCCCTAAGTGGACCTGCTTTGCAGAGGGGGATGGACTCAATGATCTCTGGAGGTCCCTTCCAACCCTTAGCATTCTATGATTCTATGAACTTATCAATGTATTAATAGGTTGTATTGACCTTCACAGTGCAGTAATACTTCTCCAGAAAGTGATAAAACCTTCAGATACTGCATTGGATTCATAACAGCATTGTGGTCCTCAGTGACCCTCCTTACATGTTTGTACTCAAAGCATGGATGTTATTAGGAAAAGCATTTTTAAAAGAGACAATAAAGAATACCCAACCAAATGAGCAAAGCTCCTGCAACTGAAATGAAGCTCAAATGATAATTATTCATCAAGCCAGGTACCTGTCCAAAGCACACAGAAAAGGCATGTAGTCACAAAGGGAGGTATATTCCTCTTGCAGATACAACATCAAAAATTGAACTGCACTCTGCTCCTAAATGTGGAAGATAGTGATTCATCTTCTACTGGGGAATGTAGCCTAAGGCTTAGAAAGGGTGGGGTTTGTTCAATCACTCTAGAATGGACTAAAAAAGTTGTTGCTCTGATGAGTGGGTGAGGCAGAGCTGACTTCAGGCTGGCAGATACCCTCACCTCAAAGGCTCAAAGGCTTTTAGCAGGATCATTTCAAACAGCATTTAGGGTCAGGGCACATGCAATGCAAAACTTGTCTTTGGAAGACAATAATGCTGGGAACGATAAATAGCTGCCAGGCCTGTACTGCAGCTGGGGAGAGGACTCGAGCTGGCCAGGGTGATACCAAGGGGGAAAAGGGCTCCTTGCCTTTCCTGCTCCCCCTGCCAGGTTCAACAAGGCTCTTCCTTCACTCACTGAATCTCTGCCCCAGTGGGCCCTGCCCAGCCTCAATTGTCTCTTCTCTGGACTTTAAGGAAGCAAAAGTCTCTGACTGATGCCCTGTAGTACCTTGAGATGGCTCTTTCCCCAGAGCTTTCCTGCCTCAGGTAGGACAAACTGAAGCCCAAATTGTGTGACCAGATCATATTACACAATGCAAATAAAACTTCCCATATGGGAGGTTAAATGCTCAACTCTCATCTAGGGCTTTCCTTCAGAGGCAGTACTGCTCCAATCAGCAATGCTGGACCCCAGGACCAGGTGAGACCCCCACCTGAAGTACTGTGACCAGTTCTGGAGCGCCTATTACAAGAAGGATCTGAACATTCTGGAACGTGTCCACAGAAGGGCCACCAAGATGATCAGAGGGCTGGAGCTCCTCTCCTGTGAGGACAGACTGATTGAGAGAGTTCGGGTTGCTCAGTCTGGAGAAGAAAAGGCTCCGAGGAGACCTTATTGTGGCCTTCCAGTATCTGAAGGGGGCCTACAAGAAAGCTGGGGAGGGACTTTTTAGGCTGTCAGCTAATGATAGGACCAGGGGGGATGGAACAAAAATAGAAATGGGTAGATTCAGATTGGATGTTAGGAAGAAATTCTTCACCATGAGGGTGGTGAGACACTGGAACAGGTTGCCCAGGGAGGTGGTGGAAGCCCCATCCCTGGAGGTGTTTAAGGCCAGGCTGGATGTGGCTCTGAGCAACCTGATCATGTATCAGTATGAGGTGTCCCTGCACATTGCAGGGGGGTTGGAGCTAGATGATCCTTGAGGTCCCTTCCAATCCTAACAATTGTACGATTCTAAGGTTCTCCCTGTTCACAGCCTGCAAGCAGCCTCCCTTTACTGAGTTCATTTTCTATAGGAAACTTCAGCAAACCCAGGTATAACACAATAAATGATTACAGTAAAATAAAGTAGAAACTAAATGTTCAAAAATTACACAGGTGTTGTTTTCCTTCCTATCTCAGCTATTATCTGAAATTCCTCCTCCTCCTGGGCTACCAAACGCAATTGGTGACATGGCAATCCCTGAGGACTGCATCCTATGCTGCAGCGCTTCCTCAGCCTCTCTAAGACTAGTAAAGTACTCTAGAATGAAGGAAACCTCTACTAGTAGTACATGGCATCATCTTATCACAGAGTCGTAGAATTGTTTGGGTTAGAAAAGACCTCTAAGATCATTGAGTCCAACTGTCAACCTACCACCACCACGGTTATTAAACCATGCCCCAAAGTGCCATGTTCACACATTTCTTGAACCTATACAGGGACAACTCCACCACCTCCCTGGGCAAACTATTCAAATGCTTAATCGCTCTTTTTGTAAAGAAATTTGTCCTAATATCCGATTTAAAACTCTCCTGGCACAATTTCAGGCCATTTCCTCTCGTTCTATCACCTGATACAAGGCAGATCAACCCCCACCTCACTACAACCTCTTTTCAGGTAGTTGTAGAGAGCAATGAGGTTTCCCCTCAGTCTCCTCTTCTCCAGACTGGACGATCCCAGTTCCCTCATCCACTCCTCATAAGACTTGTTCTCTAGACATTTCACCAGCTTTGTTGCCCTTCTCTGGACATGCTCCAGAGCATGGCTTAGGCTACACAGAGAATAAATAACTCTTCCACTTACCATGACATCTATTTAGTCAACTTATTCCTTCCCTCCTGCATTATTACAAAAGAATGTAAACATCATTTTCAGTCTTAGAAAATGCAACACAGAATCACACCATCTCCTCCTCCTCAGTAACTCTCCTAGGAAAACCACATTTAAATGAGTTGATTTTAACTCCTTTGGTAAAGTGTGAAAGACCCTAGAAATTTTATTTAAATTCACACACTTGAGGGAAAAAAAAATCACAACCATTGCAGAGGTGGAAAGCAAAACTACACAGAACTTCATAACATATTCACTGGACCCATATGAATGACAGAAGTCTTGTACACATTTAAATACATTTGTTAAAACAATAGATAATGAGTGATCTGGGTATAAGGCAGAAGGGATCATTTTACAGAGCAGAGTAAATTATTTGCAAAATATTTTTTTTTAATATCAGCCCTGCTGGATGCTCCCATATATACCATGCAGTCTGTGATCAGTAGCATCATTTTAGCCAGCACCAGTAGCCAAGGGTGTGAGTGACTCTTGGATTTTTATTGGTCTTGGCATAATTTAAAGTATCTCTGTAGGACTGAGTAGGGTAAATTAAAAAACGCTGCAAATCTTGCATATTGCTGAAGTGGAACACTGACACTGAATTGAAATTGCATCCAAAATGTCTCATCAAGTAATAGGCAATTTATCATATCAAAATTCCCTCAGCT